>NC_089838.1:16694269-17948578 GCF_035609145.1 Eleutherodactylus coqui
AACAAAATGCACTTTGTATATGATAGAAAAGTCAGTGCTTAAGTTTGGCCCATGTGACTTCATGATTTGGGCATAGAAATAATACAGATGTATGCAAAATACTTTAGGATTGAAGGCATGTTAAAGCTCTTGTTTTGCTTAAATACAATTGGACAAAGTTTCTTCATAAGATTAAAAATTATTTTGAAGAGTAATTATGGCATTCAGATACACCAAACAGGAAGCACTTACTATATTTTAATTTAAGGCAAGTACTTTAGTTTGGCCAATCTGTATCCATATAAGTGTGGAACCAAAAAGGATCAAGTCTTTACAACTATTTTATGAAAGGCAAAAACATTTTAGGTAAATATATTAGCCACAAACTTTATCTATCTGGCAGGTAAAAAGGAAATTTTGATAGTCAATAGTTAAAGCCTATCACATAAAACATGGGAAGAGAATGTGTGTTAAAAGACTTTAGGGTCAAGACTAGAGAATTGAGTGTTTTTTTTAAAAGACTCTATATGCAACATTGATCAACAGTCATGGTATTTAGATTAACCAACAAAATGCACTAACTGTATATGATAGAAAAGTCAGTGACTAAGTTTGGCCCATGTGACTCCATGACTTGGTCATAGAAATGTTACAGATGCATGCAAATCACTTTGGGATTAAAGACATGTTAAAGCTCTTGTTCTACTTAAATAGAATTGGACAAAGTTTCTTCAGAAGATTAAAAATTATTTTGAAGAGTAATTATGGCATTCAGATACACCAAACAGCAAGCACTTACTATATTTTAATTTAAAGCAAGTACTTTAGTTTGGCCAATCCGTATCCATATAAGTGCGGAACACAAAATGATCAAGTCTTTACAACTATTTTATGAAAGGCAAAAACATATTTGTAAATATATTAGCCACAATCATTATCTATCTGGCAGCTGGATAAGCGTATTTTGATGTGCAATAGTTACAGACTAAGACATAGTACATGAGAACAGAATGAGTGTTGGAAAAGTCTTTTTAGGGTCAAGATCATTGACTTTAGTGTTTTCCAAAGACTATATATATATATGCCATATTGTTGAACAGTAACAGTATTCAGATAAACCAAATAAAATGCAATTATTGTATGTTATACAAAAGTCAGTGCTTGACTTTTGCCCATGTGTCTGCATCATTTGAGCATATAAATTATACAGATGCATGCATAACACTTTCTGATAAAGAGAAAAAAAACATGAAAAAACAACTGCTTACCTAGGTTGTTAAAAGGACATGGTTCTTCAAGTTTCCATTTAGCAACTGCCACAGTATCAAAAATGTTGCCTATTTATAAGCCTAAAACCATAAGACTTTCAACCAATCACATGTTATTTGACCCTCCCTTAGTTTCATTAACACATTAGTATATCCAACCTGTATATTTTGCCAGTGGGTGAATGAATTCAATGATCAAAATGTACATGAGACTAAATTTGCAGAACAATAGTCTTTTGTTTATACACACATTCAATATCATGTTCTTGTTCATGCACACATTTAGTATCATTGTTCTAAAATGTGTGGTCCCACTGACACACCCTTCTAACATTTTTTTCGCAAGTTCACTTTAGTGAAGCTACTTTCTTATGTGATCTCTTTTATACCATGTAATAGATACAGATTATTACATACTACTTGGGCATATTAGAAAAGATAATACTCTTGTGTTGGTTATAGAAAATCCAATACCATTTTGAAACAAGGCTTAAGGGAAAAATGATGATGAATCGTGGTATTCAGATATACCAAACAAGAAGGACTTACTGTATTTTAAAGCAAAGCAAGTACTTTCGTTTGGCCAATCCATATCCACAAAAAAGAGTGTCATAAAATGAGACAATCTTTACAACAAATATTATTTGAAAGACAAAAACATTTTTGTTTAATATATTAGCCACTAACTTTATCTATCTGGTAGATGGGTAGCTATATTTTAAGGAGTGTTCAAAGTTATTTTAGGGTCAAGACCAGTGAATTGAGTGTTTTCAAAAGACTCTATATGCAACATTGATGAACAGTCATGGTATTTAGATTAACCAAACAAAATGCACTTACTGTATAGGATAGAAAAGTCAGTGATTAAGTTTGGCCCATGCGACTCCATGATTTGGGCATAGAAATGTTACAGATGCATGCAAATCACTTTGGGATTAAAGACATGTTAAAGCTCTTGTTTTGCTAAACAGAATTGGACAAAGTTTCTTCATAAGATTAAAAATTATTTTGAAGAGTAATTATGGCATTCAGATACACCAAACAGGAAGCACTTACTATATTTAATCTGAAGCAAGTACTTTAGTTTGGCCAATCCGTATCCATATAAGTGCGGAACAAAAAATGATCAAGTCTTTACAACTATTTTATGAAAGGCAAAAACATTTTAGTTAAACATATTAGCCACAAACTTTATCTATCTGGCAGCTGAAAAAGTAAATGTTGATATTCAAAAGTTACAGCCTATCACATAAAACATGGGAAGAGAATGTGTGGTAAAATACTTTTTACGGTCAAGACTAGGGAATTGTTTTTTAAAAGACTATATATGCAACATTGATGAGCAGTCATGGTATTTAGATTAACCCAACAAAATGCACTTTGTATATGATAGAAAAGTCAGTGCTTAAGTTTGGCCCATGTGACTCCATGATTTGGGCATAGAAATAATACAGATGTATGCAAAATACTTTAGGATTGAAGGCATGTTAAAGCTCTTGTTTTGCTTAAATACAATTGGACAAAGTTTCTTCATAAGATTAAAAATTATTTTGAAGAGTAATTATGGCATTCAGATACACCAAACAGGAAGCACTTACTATATTTTAATTTAAGGCAAGTACTTTAGTTTGGCCAATCTGTATCCATATAAGTGTGGAACCAAAAAGGATCAAGTCTTTACAACTATTTTATGAAAGGCAAAAACATTTTAGGTAAATATATTAGCCACAAACTTTATCTATCTGGCAGGTAAAAAGGAAATTTTGATAGTCAATAGTTAAAGCCTATCACATAAAACATGGGAAGAGAATGTGTGTTAAAAGACTTTAGGGTCAAGACTAGAGAATTGAGTGTTTTTTTTTAAAGACTCTATATGCAACATTGATCAACAGTCATGGTATTTAGATTAACCAACAAAATGCACTAACTGTATATGATAGAAAAGTCAGTGACTAAGTTTGGCCCATGTGACTCCATGACTTGGTCATAGAAATGTTACAGATGCATGCAAATCACTTTGGGATTAAAGACATGTTAAAGCTCTTGTTCTACTTAAATAGAATTGGACAAAGTTTCTTCAGAAGATTAAAAATTATTTTGAAGAGTAATTATGGCATTCAGATACACCAAACAGCAAGCACTTACTATATTTTAATTTAAAGCAAGTACTTTAGTTTGGCCAATCCGTATCCATATAAGTGCGGAACACAAAATGATCAAGTCTTTACAACTATTTTATGAAAGGCAAAAACATTTTTGTAAATATATTAGCCACAATCATTATCTATCTGGCAGCTGGATAAGCGTATTTTGATGTGCAATAGTTACAGACTAAGACATAGTACATGAGAACAGAATGAGTGTTGGAAAAGTCTTTTTAGGGTCAAGATCATTGACTTTAGTGTTTTCCAAAGACTATATATATATATATGCCATATTGTTGAACAGTAACAGTATTCAGATAAACCAAATAAAATGCAATTATTGTATGTTATACAAAAGTCAGTGCTTGACTTTTGCCCATGTGTCTGCATCATTCGAGCATATAAATTATACAGATGCATGCATAACACTTTCTGATAAAGAGAAAAAAAACATGAAAAAACAACTGCTTACCTAGGTTGTTAAAAGGACATGGTTCTTCAAGTTTCCATTTAGCAACTGCCACAGTATCAAAAATGTTGCCTATTTATAAGCCTAAAACCATAAGACTTTCAACCAATCACATGTTATTTGACCCTCCCTTAGTTTCATTAACACATTAGTATATCCAACCTGTATATTTTGCCAGTGGGTGAATGAATTCAATGATCAAAATGTACATGAGACTAAATTTGCAGAACAATAGTCTTTTGTTTATACACACATTTAATATCATGTTCTTGTTCATGCACACATTTAGTATCATTGTTCTAAAATGTGTGGTCCCACTGACACACCCTTCTAACATTTTCTTCGCAAGTTCACTTTAGTGAAGCTACTTTCTTATGTGATCTCTTTTATACCATGTAATAGATACAGATTATTACATACTACTTGGGCATATTAGAAAAGATAATACTCTTGTGTTGGTTATAGAAAATCCAATACCATTTTGAAACAAGGCTTAAGGGAAAAATGATGATGAATCATGGTATTCAGATATACCAAACAAGAAGGACTTACTGTATTTTAAAGCAAAGCAAGTACTTTCGTTTGGCCAATCCAAATCCACAAAAAAGAGTGTCATAAAATGAGACAATCTTTACAACAAATATTATTTGAAAGACAAAAACATTTTTGTTTAATATATTAGCCACTAACTTTATCTATCTGGTAGATGGGTAGCTATATTTTAAGGAGTGTTAAAAGTTATTTTAGGGTCAAGACCAGTGAATTGAGTGTTTTCAAAAGACTCTATATGCAACATTGATGAACAGTCATGGTATTTAGATTAACCAAACAAAATGCACTTACTGTATAGGATAGAAAAGTCAGTGATTATGTTTGGCCCATGCGACTCCATGATTTGGGCATAGAAATGTTACAGATGCATGCAAATCACTTTGGGATTAAAGACATGTTAAAGCTCTTGTTTTGCTAAACAGAATTGGACAAAGTTTCTTCATAAGATTAAAAATTATTTTGAAGAGTAATTATGGCATTCAGATACACCAAACAGGAAGCACTTACTATATTTAATCTGAAGCAAGTACTTTAGTTTGGCCAATCCGTATCCATATAAGTGCGGAACAAAAAATGATCAAGTCTTTACAACTATTTTATGAAAGGCAAAAACATTTTAGTTAAACATATTAGCCACAAACTTTATCTATCTGGCAGCTGAAAAAGTAAATGTTGATATTCAAAAGTTACAGCCTATCACATAAAACATGGGAAGAGAATGTGTGGTAAAATACTTTTTACGGTCAAGACTAGGGAATTGTTTTTTAAAAGACTATATATGCAACATTGATGAGCAGTCATGGTATTTAGATTAACCCAACAAAATGCACTTTGTATATGATAGAAAAGTCAGTGCTTAAGTTTGGCCCATGTGACTCCATGATTTGGGCATAGAAATAATACAGATGTATGCAAAATACTTTAGGATTGAAGGCATGTTAAAGCTCTTGTTTTGCTTAAATACAATTGGACAAAGTTTCTTCATAAGATTAAAAATTATTTTGAAGAGTAATTATGGCATTCAGATACACCAAACAGGAAGCACTTACTATATTTTAATTTAAGGCAAGTACTTTAGTTTGGCCAATCTGTATCCATATAAGTGTGGAACCAAAAAGGATCAAGTCTTTACAACTATTTTATGAAAGGCAAAAACATTTTAGGTAAATATATTAGCCACAAACTTTATCTATCTGGCAGGTAAAAAGGAAATTTTGATAGTCAATAGTTAAAGCCTATCACATAAAACATGGGAAGAGAATGTGTGTTAAAATACTTTAGGTTCAAGACTAGAGAATTGAGTGTTTTTTTAAAAGACTATATATGCAACATTGATCAACAGTCATGGTATTTAGATTAACCAACAAAATGCACTAACTGTATATGATAGAAAAGTCAGTGACTAAGTTTGGCCCATGTGACTCCATGACTTGGTCATAGAAATGTTACAGATGCATGCAAATCACTTTGGGATTAAAGACATGTTAAAGCTCTTGTTCTACTTAAATAGAATTGGACAAAGTTTCTTCAGAAGATTAAAAATTATTTTGAAGAGTAATTATGGCATTCAGATACACCAAACAGGAAGCACTTACTATATTTTAATTTAAAGCAAGTACTTTAGTTTGGCCAATCCGTATCCATATAAGTGCGGAACACAAAATGATCAAGTCTTTACAACTATTTTATGAAAGGCAAAAACATTTTTGTAAATATATTAGCCACAATCATTATCTATCTGGCAGCTGGATAAGCGTATTTTGATGTGCAATAGTTACAGACTAAGACATAGTACATGAGAACAGAATGAGTGTTGGAAAAGTCTTTTTAGGGTCAAGATCATTGACTTTAGTGTTTTCCAAAGACTATATATATATATATGCCATATTGTTGAACAGTAACAGTATTCAGATAAACCAAATAAAATGCAATTATTGTATGTTATACAAAAGTCAGTGCTTGACTTTTGCCCATGTGTCTGCATCATTCGAGCATATAAATTATACAGATGCATGCATAACACTTTCTGATAAAGAGAAAAAAAACATGAAAAAACAACTGCTTACCTAGGTTGTTAAAAGGACATGGTTCTTCAAGTTTCCATTTAGCAACTGCCACAGTATCAAAAATGTTGCCTATTTATAAGCCTAAAACCATAAGACTTTCAACCAATTACATGTTATTTGACCCTCCCTTAGTTTCATTAACACATTAGTATATCCAACCTGTATATTTTGCCAGTGGGTGAATGAATTCAATGATCAAAATGTACATGAGACTAAATTTGCAGAACAATAGTCTTTTGTTTATACACACATTCAATATCATGTTCTTGTTCATGCACACATTTAGTATCATTGTTCTAAAATGTGTGGTCCCACTGACACACCCTTCTAACATTTTTTTCGCAAGTTCACTTTAGTGAAGCTACTTTCTTATGTGATCTCTTTTATACCATGTAATAGATACAGATTATTACATACTACTTGGGCATATTAGAAAAGATAATACTCTTGTGTTGGTTATAGAAAATCCAATACCATTTTGAAACAAGGCTTAAGGGAAAAATGATGATGAATCGTGGTATTCAGATATACCAAACAAGAAGGACTTACTGTATTTTAAAGCAAAGCAAGTACTTTCGTTTGGCCAATCCATATCCACAAAAAAGAGTGTCATAAAATGAGACAATCTTTACAACAAATATTATTTGAAAGACAAAAACATTTTTGTTTAATATATTAGCCACTAACTTTATCTATCTGGTAGATGGGTAGCTATATTTTAAGGAGTGTTAAAAGTTATTTTAGGGTCAAGACCAGTGAATTGAGTGTTTTCAAAAGACTCTATATGCAACATTGATGAACAGTCATGGTATTTAGATTAACCAAACAAAATGCACTTACTGTATAGGATAGAAAAGTCAGTGATTAAGTTTGGCCCATGCGACTCCATGATTTGGGCATAGAAATGTTACAGATGCATGCAAATCACTTTGGGATTAAAGACATGTTAAAGCTCTTGTTTTGCTAAACAGAATTGGACAAAGTTTCTTCATAAGATTAAAAATTATTTTGAAGAGTAATTATGGCATTCAGATACACCAAACAGGAAGCACTTACTATATTTAATCTGAAGCAAGTACTTTAGTTTGGCCAATCCGTATCCATATAAGTGCGGAACAAAAAATGATCAAGTCTTTACAACTATTTTATGAAAGGCAAAAACATTTTAGTTAAACATATTAGCCACAAACTTTATCTATCTGGCAGCTGAAAAAGTAAATGTTGATATTCAAAAGTTACAGCCTATCACATAAAACATGGGAAGAGAATGTGTGGTAAAATACTTTTTACGGTCAAGACTAGGGAATTGTTTTTTAAAAGACTATATATGCAACATTGATGAGCAGTCATGGTATTTAGATTAACCCAACAAAATGCACTTTGTATATGATAGAAAAGTCAGTGCTTAAGTTTGGCCCATGTGACTCCATGATTTGGGCATAGAAATAATACAGATGTATGCAAAATACTTTAGGATTGAAGGCATGTTAAAGCTCTTGTTTTGCTTAAATACAATTGGACAAAGTTTCTTCATAAGATTAAAAATTATTTTGAAGAGTAATTATGGCATTCAGATACACCAAACAGGAAGCACTTACTATATTTTAATTTAAGGCAAGTACTTTAGTTTGGCCAATCTGTATCCATATAAGTGTGGAACCAAAAAGGATCAAGTCTTTACAACTATTTTATGAAAGGCAAAAACATTTTAGGTAAATATATTAGCCACAAACTTTATCTATCTGGCAGGTAAAAAGGAAATTTTGATAGTCAATAGTTAAAGCCTATCACATAAAACATGGGAAGAGAATGTGTGTTAAAAGACTTTAGGGGCAAGACTAGAGAATTGAGTGTTTTTTTTAAAAGACTCTATATGCAACATTGATCAACAGTCATGGTATTTAGATTAACCAACAAAATGCACTAACTGTATATGATAGAAAAGTCAGTGACTAAGTTTGGCCCATGTGACTCCATGACTTGGTCATAGAAATGTTACAGATGCATGCAAATCACTTTGGGATTAAAGACATGTTAAAGCTCTTGTTCTACTTAAATAGAATTGGACAAAGTTTCTTCAGAAGATTAAAAATTATTTTGAAGAGTAATTATGGCATTCAGATACACCAAACAGGAAGCACTTACTATATTTTAATTTAAAGCAAGTACTTTAGTTTGGCCAATCCGTATCCATATAAGTGCGGAACACAAAATGATCAAGTCTTTACAACTATTTTATGAAAGGCAAAAACATTTTTGTAAATATATTAGCCACAATCATTGTCTATCTGGCAGCTGGATAAGCGTATTTTGATGTGCAATAGTTACAGACTAAGACATAGTACATGAGAACAGAATGAGTGTTGGAAAAGTCTTTTTAGGGTCAAGATCATTGACTTTAGTGTTTTCCAAAGACTATATATATATATGCCATATTGTTGAACAGTAACAGTATTCAGATAAACCAAATAAAATGCAATTATTGTATGTTATACAAAAGTCAGTGCTTGACTTTTGCCCATGTGTCTGCATCATTCGAGCATATAAATTATACAGATGCATGCATAACACTTTCTGATAAAGAGAAAAAAAACATGAAAAAACAACTGCTTACCTAGGTTGTTAAAAGGACATGGTTCTTCAAGTTTCCATTTAGCAACTGCCACAGTATCAAAAATGTTGCCTATTTATAAGCCTAAAACCATAAGACTTTCAACCAATCACATGTTATTTGACCCTCCCTTAGTTTCATTAACACATTAGTATATCCAACCTGTATATTTTGCCAGTGGGTGAATGAATTCAATGATCAAAATGTACATGAGACTAAATTTGCAGAACAATAGTCTTTTGTTTATACACACATTCAATATCATGTTCTTGTTCATGCACACATTTAGTATCATTGTTCTAAAATGTGTGGTCCCACTGACACACCCTTCTAACATTTTTTTCGCAAGTTCACTTTAGTGAAGCTACTTTCTTATGTGATCTCTTTTATACCATGTAATAGATACAGATTATTACATACTACTTGGGCATATTAGAAAAGATAATACTCTTGTGTTGGTTATAGAAAATCCAATACCATTTTGAAACAAGGCTTAAGGGAAAAATGATGATGAATCGTGGTATTCAGATATACCAAACAAGAAGGACTTACTGTATTTTAAAGCAAAGCAAGTACTTTCGTTTGGCCAATCCATATCCACAAAAAAGAGTGTCATAAAATGAGACAATCTTTACAACAAATATTATTTGAAAGACAAAAACATTTTTGTTTAATATATTAGCCACTAACTTTATCTATCTGGTAGATGGGTAGCTATATTTTAAGGAGTGTTAAAAGTTATTTTAGGGTCAAGACCAGTGAATTGAGTGTTTTCAAAAGACTCTATATGCAACATTGATGAACAGTCATGGTATTTAGATTAACCAAACAAAATGCACTTACTGTATAGGATAGAAAAGTCAGTGATTAAGTTTGGCCCATGCGACTCCATGATTTGGGCATAGAAATGTTACAGATGCATGCAAATCACTTTGGGATTAAAGACATGTTAAAGCTCTTGTTTTGCTAAACAGAATTGGACAAAGTTTCTTCATAAGATTAAAAATTATTTTGAAGAGTAATTATGGCATTCAGATACACCAAACAGGAAGCACTTACTATATTTAATCTGAAGCAAGTACTTTAGTTTGGCCAATCCGTATCCATATAAGTGCGGAACAAAAAATGATCAAGTCTTTACAACTATTTTATGAAAGGCAAAAACATTTTAGTTAAACATATTAGCCACAAACTTTATCTATCTGGCAGCTGAAAAAGTAAATGTTGATATTCAAAAGTTACAGCCTATCACATAAAACATGGGAAGAGAATGTGTGGTAAAATACTTTTTACGGTCAAGACTAGGGAATTGTTTTTTAAAAGACTATATATGCAACATTGATGAGCAGTCATGGTATTTAGATTAACCCAACAAAATGCACTTTGTATATGATAGAAAAGTCAGTGCTTAAGTTTGGCCCATGTGACTCCATGATTTGGGCATAGAAATAATACAGATGTATGCAAAATACTTTAGGATTGAAGGCATGTTAAAGCTCTTGTTTTGCTTAAATACAATTGGACAAAGTTTCTTCATAAGATTAAAAATTATTTTGAAGAGTAATTATGGCATTCAGATACACCAAACAGGAAGCACTTACTATATTTTAATTTAAGGCAAGTACTTTAGTTTGGCCAATCTGTATCCATATAAGTGTGGAACCAAAAAGGATCAAGTCTTTACAACTATTTTATGAAAGGCAAAAACATTTTAGGTAAATATATTAGCCACAAACTTTATCTATCTGGCAGGTAAAAAGGAAATTTTGATAGTCAATAGTTAAAGCCTATCACATAAAACATGGGAAGAGAATGTGTGTTAAAAGACTTTAGGGGCAAGACTAGAGAATTGAGTGTTTTTTTTAAAAGACTCTATATGCAACATTGATCAACAGTCATGGTATTTAGATTAACCAACAAAATGCACTAACTGTATATGATAGAAAAGTCAGTGACTAAGTTTGGCCCATGTGACTCCATGACTTGGTCATAGAAATGTTACAGATGCATGCAAATCACTTTGGGATTAAAGACATGTTAAAGCTCTTGTTCTACTTAAATAGAATTGGACAAAGTTTCTTCAGAAGATTAAAAATTATTTTGAAGAGTAATTATGGCATTCAGATACACCAAACAGCAAGCACTTACTATATTTTAATTTAAAGCAAGTACTTTAGTTTGGCCAATCCGTATCCATATAAGTGCGGAACACAAAATGATCAAGTCTTTACAACTATTTTATGAAAGGCAAAAACATTTTTGTAAATATATTAGCCACAATCATTGTCTATCTGGCAGCTGGATAAGCGTATTTTGATGTGCAATAGTTACAGACTAAGACATAGTACATGAGAACAGAATGAGTGTTGGAAAAGTCTTTTTAGGGTCAAGATCATTGACTTTAGTGTTTTCCAAAGACTATATATATATATGCCATATTGTTGAACAGTAACAGTATTCAGATAAACCAAATAAAATGCAATTATTGTATGTTATACAAAAGTCAGTGCTTGACTTTTGCCCATGTGTCTGCATCATTCGAGCATATAAATTATACAGATGCATGCATAACACTTTCTGATAAAGAGAAAAAAAACATGAAAAAACAACTGCTTACCTAGGTTGTTAAAAGGACATGGTTCTTCAAGTTTCCATTTAGCAACTGCCACAGTATCAAAAATGTTGCCTATTTATAAGCCTAAAACCATAAGACTTTCAACCAATCACATGTTATTTGACCCTCCCTTAGTTTCATTAACACATTAGTATATCCAACCTGTATATTTTGCCAGTGGGTGAATGAATTCAATGATCAAAATGTACATGAGACTAAATTTGCAGAACAATAGTCTTTTGTTTATACACACATTCAATATCATGTTCTTGTTCATGCACACATTTAGTATCATTGTTCTAAAATGTGTGGTCCCACTGACACACCCTTCTAACATTTTTTTCGCAAGTTCACTTTAGTGAAGCTACTTTCTTATGTGATCTCTTTTATACCATGTAATAGATACAGATTATTACATACTACTTGGGCATATTAGAAAAGATAATACTCTTGTGTTGGTTATAGAAAATCCAATACCATTTTGAAACAAGGCTTAAGGGAAAAATGATGATGAATCGTGGTATTCAGATATACCAAACAAGAAGGACTTACTGTATTTTAAAGCAAAGCAAGTACTTTCGTTTGGCCAATCCATATCCACAAAAAAGAGTGTCATAAAATGAGACAATCTTTACAACAAATATTATTTGAAAGACAAAAACATTTTTGTTTAATATATTAGCCACTAACTTTATCTATCTGGTAGATGGGTAGCTATATTTTAAGGAGTGTTAAAAGTTATTTTAGGGTCAAGACCAGTGAATTGAGTGTTTTCAAAAGACTCTATATGCAACATTGATGAACAGTCATGGTATTTAGATTAACCAAACAAAATGCACTTACTGTATATGATAGAAAAGTCAGTGATTAAGTTTGGCCCATGCGACTCCATGATTTGGGCATAGAAATGTTACAGATGCATGCAAATCACTTTGGGATTAAAGACATGTTAAAGCTCTTGTTTTGCTAAACAGAATTGGACAAAGTTTCTTCATAAGATTAAAAATTATTTTGAAGAGTAATTATGGCATTCAGATACACCAAACAGGAAGCACTTACTATATTTAATCTGAAGCAAGTACTTTAGTTTGGCCAATCCGTATCCATATAAGTGCGGAACAAAAAATGATCAAGTCTTTACAAGTATTTTATGAAAGGCAAAAACATTTTAGTTAAACATATTAGCCACAAACTTTATCTATCTGGCAGCTGAAAAAGTAAATGTTGATATTCAAAAGTTACAGCCTATCACATAAAACATGGGAAGAGAATGTGTGGTAAAATACTTTTCAGGGTCAAGACTAGGGAATTGTTTTTTAAAAGACTATATATGCAACATTGATGAGCAGTCATGGTATTTAGATTAACCCAACAAAATGCACTTTGTATATGATAGAAAAGTCAGTGCTTAAGTTTGGCCCATGTGACTCCATGATTTGGGCATAGAAATAATACAGATGTATGCAAAATACTTTAGGATTGAAGGCATGTTAAAGCTCTTGTTTTGCTTAAATACAATTGGACAAAGTTTCTTCATAAGATTAAAAATTATTTTGAAGAGTAATTATGGCATTCAGATACACCAAACAGGAAGCACTTACTATATTTTAATTTAAGGCAAGTACTTTAGTTTGGCCAATCTGTATCCATATAAGTGTGGAACCAAAAAGGATCAAGTCTTTACAACTATTTTATGAAAGGCAAAAACATTTTAGGTAAATATATTAGCCACAAACTTTATCTATCTGGCAGGTAAAAAGGAAATTTTGATAGTCAATAGTTAAAGCCTATCACATAAAACATGGGAAGAGAATGTGTGTTAAAAGACTTTAGGGTCAAGACTAGAGAATTGAGTGTTTTTTTTAAAAGACTCTATATGCAACATTGATCAACAGTCATGGTATTTAGATTAACCAACAAAATGCACTAACTGTATATGATAGAAAAGTCAGTGACTAAGTTTGGCCCATGTGACTCCATGACTTGGTCATAGAAATGTTACAGATGCATGCAAATCACTTTGGGATTAAAGACATGTTAAAGCTCTTGTTCTACTTAAATAGAATTGGACAAAGTTTCTTCAGAAGATTAAAAATTATTTTGAAGAGTAATTATGGCATTCAGATACACCAAACAGGAAGCACTTACTATATTTTAATTTAAAGCAAGTACTTTAGTTTGGCCAATCCGTATCCATATAAGTGCGGAACACAAAATGATCAAGTCTTTACAACTATTTTATGAAAGGCAAAAACATTTTTGTAAATATATTAGCCACAATCATTATCTATCTGGCAGCTGGATAAGCGTATTTTGATGTGCAATAGTTACAGACTAAGACATAGTACATGAGAACAGAATGAGTGTTGGAAAAGTCTTTTTAGGGTCAAGATCATTGACTTTAGTGTTTTCCAAAGACTATATATATATATGCCATATTGTTGAACAGTAACAGTATTCAGATAAACCAAATAAAATGCAATTATTGTATGTTATACAAAAGTCAGTGCTTGACTTTTGCCCATGTGTCTGCATCATTCGAGCATATAAATTATACAGATGCATGCATAACACTTTCTGATAAAGAGAAAAAAAACATGAAAAAACAACTGCTTACCTAGGTTGTTAAAAGGACATGGTTCTTCAAGTTTCCATTTAGCAACTGCCACAGTATCAAAAATGTTGCCTATTTATAAGCCTAAAACCATAAGACTTTCAACCAATCACATGTTATTTGACCCTCCCTTAGTTTCATTAACACATTAGTATATCCAACCTGTATATTTTGCCAGTGGGTGAATGAATTCAATGATCAAAATGTACATGAGACTAAATTTGCAGAACAATAGTCTTTTGTTTATACACACATTCAATATCATGTTCTTGTTCATGCACACATTTAGTATCATTGTTCTAAAATGTGTGGTCCCACTGACACACCCTTCTAACATTTTTTTCGCAAGTTCACTTTAGTGAAGCTACTTTCTTATGTGATCTCTTTTATACCATGTAATAGATACAGATTATTACATACTACTTGGGCATATTAGAAAAGATAATACTCTTGTGTTGGTTATAGAAAATCCAATACCATTTTGAAACAAGGCTTAAGGGAAAAATGATGATGAATCGTGGTATTCAGATATACCAAACAAGAAGGACTTACTGTATTTTAAAGCAAAGCAAGTACTTTCGTTTGGCCAATCCATATCCACAAAAAAGAGTGTCATAAAATGAGACAATCTTTACAACAAATATTATTTGAAAGACAAAAACATTTTTGTTTAATATATTAGCCACTAACTTTATCTATCTGGTAGATGGGTAGCTATATTTTAAGGAGTGTTAAAAGTTATTTTAGGGTCAAGACCAGTGAATTGAGTGTTTTCAAAAGACTCTATATGCAACATTGATGAACAGTCATGGTATTTAGATTAACCAAACAAAATGCACTTACTGTATAGGATAGAAAAGTCAGTGATTAAGTTTGGCCCATGCGACTCCATGATTTTGGCATAGAAATGTTACAGATGCATGCAAATCACTTTGGGATTAAAGACATGTTAAAGCTCTTGTTTTGCTAAACAGAATTGGACAAAGTTTCTTCATAAGATTAAAAATTATTTTGAAGAGTAATTATGGCATTCAGATACACCAAACAGGAAGCACTTACTATATTTAATCTGAAGCAAGTACTTTAGTTTGGCCAATCCGTATCCATATAAGTGCGGAACAAAAAATGATCAAGTCTTTACAACTATTTTATGAAAGGCAAAAACATTTTAGTTAAACATATTAGCCACAAACTTTATCTATCTGGCAGCTGAAAAAGTAAATGTTGATATTCAAAAGTTACAGCCTATCACATAAAACATGGGAAGAGAATGTGTGGTAAAATACTTTTTACGGTCAAGACTAGGGAATTGTTTTTTAAAAGACTATATATGCAACATTGATGAGCAGTCATGGTATTTAGATTAACCCAACAAAATGCACTTTGTATATGATAGAAAAGTCAGTGCTTAAGTTTGGCCCATGTGACTCCATGATTTGGGCATAGAAATAATACAGATGTATGCAAAATACTTTAGGATTGAAGGCATGTTAAAGCTCTTGTTTTGCTTAAATACAATTGGACAAAGTTTCTTCATAAGATTAAAAATTATTTTGAAGAGTAATTATGGCATTCAGATACACCAAACAGGAAGCACTTACTATATTTTAATTTAAGGCAAGTACTTTAGTTTGGCCAATCTGTATCCATATAAGTGTGGAACCAAAAAGGATCAAGTCTTTACAACTATTTTATGAAAGGCAAAAACATTTTAGGTAAATATATTAGCCACAAACTTTATCTATCTGGCAGGTAAAAAGGAAATTTTGATAGTCAATAGTTAAAGCCTATCACATAAAACATGGGAAGAGAATGTGTGTTAAAAGACTTTAGGGTCAAGACTAGAGAATTGAGTGTTTTTTTAAAAGACTATATATGCAACATTGATCAACAGTCATGGTATTTAGATTAACCAACAAAATGCACTAACTGTATATGATAGAAAAGTCAGTGACTAAGTTTGGCCCATGTGACTCCATGACTTGGTCATAGAAATGTTACAGATGCATGCAAATCACTTTGGGATTAAAGACATGTTAAAGCTCTTGTTCTACTTAAATAGAATTGGACAAAGTTTCTTCAGAAGATTAAAAATTATTTTGAAGAGTAATTATGGCATTCAGATACACCAAACAGGAAGCACTTACTATATTTTAATTTAAAGCAAGTACTTTAGTTTGGCCAATCTGTACCCATATAAGTGCGCAACCAAAAAGGATCAAGTCTTTACAACTATTTTATGAAAGGCAAAAACATTTTAGTTAAATATATTAGCCACAAACTTTATCTATCTGGCAGGTAAAAAGGAAATTTTGATATTCAATAGTTAAAGCCTATCACATAAAACATGGGAAGAGAATGTGTGTTGAAAGACTTTAGGGTCAAGACTAGAGAATTGAGTGTTTTTTTAAAAGACTATATATGCAACATTGATCAACAGTCATGGTATTTAGATTAACCAACAAAATGCACTAACTGTATAGGATAGAAAAGTCAGTGACTAAGTTTGGCCCATGTGACTCCATGACTTGGTCATAGAAATGTTACAGATGCATGCAAATCACTTTGGGATTAAACACATGTTAAAGCTCTTGTTTTACTTAAATAGAATTGGACAAAGTTTCTTCAGAAGATTAAAAATTATTTTGAAGAGTAATTATGGCATTCAGATACACCAAACAGGAAGCACTTACTATATTTTAATTTAAAGCAAGTACTTTAGTTTGGCCAATCCGTATCCATATAAGTGCGGAACACAAAATGATCAAGTCTTTACAACTATTTTATGAAAAGCAAAAACATTTTTGTAAATATATTAGCCACAATCATTATCTATCTGGCACCTGGATAAGCGTATTTTGATGTGCAATAGCTACAGACTAAGACATAGTACATGAGAACAGAATGAGTGTTGGAAAAGTCTTTTTAGGGTCAAGATCATTGACTTTAGTGTTTTCCAAAGACTATATATATATGCAATATTGTTGAACAGTAATAGTATTCAGATAAACCAAATAAAATGCAATTATTGTATGTTATACAAAAGTCAGTGCTTGACTTTTGCCCATGTGTCTGCATCATTCGAGCATATAAATTATACAGATGCATGCATAACACTTTCTGATAAAGAGAAAAAAACATGAAAAAACAACTGCTTACCTAGGTTGTTAAAAGGACATGGTTCTTCAAGTTTCCATTTAGCAACTGCCACAGTATCAAAAATGTTGCCTATTTATAAGCCTAAAACCATAAGACTTTCAACCAATCACATGTTATTTGACCCTCCCTTAGTTTCATTAACACATTAGTATATCCAACCTGTATATTTTGCTAGTGGGTGAATGAATTCAATGATTAAAATGTACATGAGACTAAATTTGCAGAACAATAGTCTTTTGTTTATACACACATTCAATATCATGTTCTTGCTCATGCACACATTTAGTATCATTGTTTTAAAATGTGTGGTCCCACTGACACACCCTTCTAACATTTTTTTCCCAACTTCACTTTAGTGAAGCTACTTTCTTATGTGATCTCTTTTATACCATGTAATAGATACAGATTATTACATACTACTTGGGCATATTAGAAAAGATAATACTCTTGTGTTGGTTATAGAAAATCCAATACCATTTTGAAACAAGGCTTAAGGGAAAAATGATGATGAATCATGGTATTGAGATATACCAAACAAGAAGGACTTACTGTATTTTAAAGCAAAGCAAGTACTTTCGTTTGGCCAATCCGTATCCACAAAAAAGAGTGTCATAAAATGAGAAAATCTTTACAACAATTATTATTTGAAAGACAAAAACATTTTTGTTTAATATATTAGCCACTAACTTTATGTATCTGGTAGATGGGTAGCTATATTTTAATATGTAAAAGATACAGACTAACACCTAATACTTAGGGACAGAAGGAGTGCTAAAAGTTATTTTAGGGTCAAGACCATTGAATTGAGTGTTTTCAAAAGACTATATGCAACATTGATGAACAGTCATGGTATTTAGATTAACCAAACAAAATGCACTTACTGTATATGATAGAAAAGTCAGTGATTAAGTTTGGCCCATGCGACTCCATGATTTGGGCATAGAAATGATACAGATGTATGCAAATCACTTTGGGATTAAAGACATGTTAAAGCTCTTGTTTTGCTAAACAGAATTGGACAAAGTTTCTTCATAAGATTAAAAATTATTTTGAAGAGTAATTATGGCATTCAGATACACCAAACAGGAAGCACTTACTATATTTAATCTGAAGCAGGTACTTTAGTTTGGCCAATCCGTATCCATATAAGTGCGGAACAAAAAATGATCAAGTCTTTACAACTATTTTATGAAAGGCAAAAACATTTTAGTTAAACATATTAGCCACAAACTTTATCTATCTGGCAGCTGAAAAAGTAAATGTTGATATTCAAAAGTTACAGCCTATCACATAAAACATGGGAAGAGAATGTGTGGTAAAATTCTTTTTAGGGTCAAGACTAGGGAATTGTTTTTTAAAAGACTATATATGCAACATTGATGAGCAGTCATGGTATTTAGATTAACCCAACAAAATGCACTTTGTATATGATAGAAAAGTCAGTGCTTAAGTTTGGCCCATGTGACTCCATGATTTGGGCATAGAAATAATACAGATGTATGCAAAATACTTTAGGATTGAAGGCATGTTAAAGCTCTTGTTTTGCTTAAATACAATTGGACAAAGTTTCTTCATAAGATTAAAAATTATTTTGAAGAGTAATTATGGCATTCAGATACACCAAACAGGAAGCACTTACTATATTTAATCTGAAGCAGGTACTTTAGTTTGGCCAATCCGTATCCATATAAGTGCGGAACAAAAAATGATCAAGTCTTTACAACTATTTTATGAAAGGCAAAAACATTTTAGTTAAACATATTAGCCACAAACGTTATCTATCTGGCAGCTGAAAAAGTAAATGTTGATATTCAAAAGTTACAGCCTATCACATAAAACATGGGAAGAGAATGTGTGGTAAAATTCTTTTTAGGGTCAAGACTAGGGAATTGTTTTTTAAAAGATTATATATGCAACATTGATAAGCAGTCATGGTATTTAGATTAACCAACAAAATGCACTTTGTATATGATAGAAAAGTCAGTGCTTAAGTTTGGCCCATGTGAATCCATGATTTGGGCATAGAAATAATACAGATGTATGCAAAATACTTTAGGATTGAAGGCATGTTAAAGCTCTGGTTTTGCTTAAATACAATTGGACAAAGTTTCTTCAGAAGATTAAAAATTATTTTGAAGAGTAATTATGGCATTCAGATACACCAAACAGGAAGCACTTACTATATTTTAATTTAAGGCAAGTACTTTAGTTTGGCCAATCTGTATCCATATAAGTGTGGAACCAAAAAGGATCAAGTCTTTACAACTATTTTATGAAAGGCAAAAACATTTTAGTTAAATATATTAGCCACAAACTTTATCTATCTGGCAGGTAAAAAGGAAATTTTGATAGTCAATAGTTAAAGCCTATCACATAAAACATGAGAAGAGAATGTGTGTTAAAAGACTTTAGGGTCAAGACTAGAGAATTGAGTGTTTTTTTAAAAGACTATATATGCAACATTGATCAACAGTCATAGTATTTAGATTAACCAACAAAATACACTAACTGTATATGATAGAAAAGTCAGTGACTAAGTTTGGCCCATGTGACTCCATGACTTGGTCATAGAAATGTTACAGATGCATGCAAATCACTTTGGGATTAAAGCCATGTTAAAGCTCTTGTTTTACTTCAATAGAATTGGACAAAGTTTCTTCAGAAGATTAAAAATTATTTTGAAGAGTAATTATGGCATTCAGATACACCAAACAGGAAGCACTTACTATATTTAATCTGAAGCAAGTACTTTAGTTTGGCCAATCCGTATCCATATAAGTGCGGAACAAAAAATGATCAAGTCCTTACAACTATTTTATGAAAGGCAAAAACATTTTAAACATATTAGCCACAAACTTTATCTATCTGGCAGCTGAAAAAGTAAATGTTGATATTCAAAAGTTACAGCCTATCACATAAAACATGGGAAGAGAATGTGTGTTAAAAGACATTTTAGGGTCAAGACTAGGGAATTGAGTGTTTTTTAAAAGACTATATATGCAACATTGATGAGCAGTCATGGTATTTAGATTACCCCAACAAAATGCACTTACTGTATATGATAGAAAAGTCAATGCTTAAGTTTGGCCCATGTGGCTCCATGATTTGGGCATAGAAATAATACAGATGTATGCAAAATACTTTAGGATTGAAGGCATGTTAAAGCTCTTGTTTTGCTTAAATACAATTGGACAAAGTTTCTTCATAAGATTAAAAATTATTTTGAAGAGTAATTATGGCATTCAGATACACCAAACAGGAAGCACTTACTATATTTTAATTTAAAGCAAGTACTTTAGTTTGGCCAATCTGTATCCATATAAGTGCGGAACCAAAAAGGATCAAGTCTTTACAACTATTTTATGAAAGGCAAAAACATTTTAGTTAAATATATTAGCCACAAACTTTATCCATCTGGCAGGTAAAAAGGAAATTTTGATATTCGATAGTTAAAGCCTATCACATAAAACATGGGAAGAGAATGTGTGTTAAAAGACTTTAGGGTCAAGACTAGAGAATTGAGTGTTTTTTTAAAAGACTATATATGCAACATTGATCAACAGTCATGGTATTTAGATTAACCAACAAAATGCACTAACTGTATATGATAGAAAAGTCAGTGACTAAGTTTGGCCCATGTGACTCCATGACTTGGTCATAGAAATGTTACAGATGCATGCAAATCACTTTGGGATTAAACACATGTTAAAGCTCTTGTTTTACTTAAATAGAATTGGACAAAGTTTCTTCAGAAGACTAAAAATTATTTTGAAGAGTAATTATGGCATTCAGATACACCAAACAGGAAGCACTTACTATATTTTAATTTAAAGCAAGTACTTTAGTTTGGCCAATCCGTATCCATATAAGTGCGGAACACAAAATGATCAAGTCTTTACAACTATTTTATGAAAAGCAAAAACATTTTTGTAAATATATTAGCCACAATCATTATCTATCTGGCCCCTGGACAAGCGTATTTTGATGTGCAATAGCTACAGACTAAGACATAGTACATGAGAACAGAATGAGTGTTGGAAAAGTCTTTTTAGGGTCAAGATCATTGACTTTAGTGTTTTCCAAAGACTATATATGTATGCAATATTGTTGAACAGTAATAGTATTCAGATAAACCAAATAAAATGCAATTATTGTATGTTATACAAAAGTCAGTGCTTGACTTTTGCCCATGTGTCTGCATCATTCGAGCATATAAATTATACAGATGCATGCATAACACTTTCTGATAAAGAGAAAAAAACATGAAAAAACAACTGCTTACCTAGGTTGTTAAAAGGACATGGTTCTTCAAGTTTCCATTTAGCAACTGCCACAGTATCAAAAATGTTGCCTATTTATAAGCCTAAAACCATAAGACTTTCAACCAATCACATGTTATTTGACCCTCCCTTAGTTTCATTAACACATTAGTATATCCAACCTGTATATTTTGCTAGTGGGTGAATGAATTCAATGATTAAAATGTACATGAGACTAAATTTGCAGAACAATAGTCTTTTGTTTATACACACATTCAATATCATGTTCTTGCTCATGCACACATTTAGTATCATTGTTTTAAAATGTGTGGTCCCACTGACACACCCTTCTAACATTTTCTTCCCAACTTCACTTTAGTGAAGCTACTTTCTTATGTGATCTCTTTTATACCATGTAATAGATACAGATTATTACATACTACTTGGGCATATTAGAAAAGATAATACTCTTGTGTTGGTTATAGAAAATCCAATACCATTTTGAAACAAGGCTTAAGGGAAAAATGATGATGAATCATGGTATTGAGATATACCAAACAAGAAGGACTTACTGTATTTTAAAGCAAAGCAAGTACTTTCGTTTGGCCAATCCGTATCCACAAAAAAGAGTGTCATAAAATGAGAAAATCTTTACAACAATTATTATTTGAAAGACAAAAACATTTTTGTTTAATATATTAGCCACTAACTTTATGTATCTGGTAGATGGGTAGCTATATTTTAATATGTAAAAGATACAGACTAACACCTAATACTTAGGGACAGAAGGAGTGCTAAAAGTTATTTTAGGGTCAAGACCATTGAATTGAGTGTTTTCAAAAGACTATATGCAACATTGATGAACAGTCATGGTATTTAGATTAACCAAACAAAATACACTTACTGTATATGATAGAAAAGTCCTTGATTAAGTTTGGCCCATGCGACTCCATGATTTGGGCATAGAAATGATACAGATGTATGCAAATCACTTTGGGATTAAAGACATGTTAAAGCTCTTGTTTTGCTAAACAGAATTGGACAAAGTTTCTTCATAAGATTAAAAATTATTTTGAAGAGTAATTAGGGCATTCAGATACACCAAACAGGAAGCACTTACTATATTTAATCTGAAGCAGGTACTTTAGTTTGGCCAATCCGTATCCATATAAGTGCGGAACAAAAAATGATCAAGTCTTTACAACTATTTTATGAAAGGCAAAAACATTTTAGTTAAACATATTAGCCACAAACGTTATCTATCTGGCAGCTGAAAAAGTAAATGTTGATATTCAAAAGTTACAGCCTATCACATAAAACATGGGAAGAGAATGTGTGGTAAAATTCTTTTTAGGGTCAAGACTAGGGAATTGTTTTTTAAAAGATTATATATGCAACATTGATAAGCAGTCATGGTATTTAGATTAACCAACAAAATGCACTTTGTATATGATAGAAAAGTCAGTGCTTAAGTTTGGCCCATGTGAATCCATGATTTGGGCATAGAAATAATACAGATGTATGCAAAATACTTTAGGATTGAAGGCATGTTAAAGCTCTGGTTTTGCTTAAATACAATTGGACAAAGTTTCTTCAGAAGATTAAAAATTATTTTGAAGAGTAATTATGGCATTCAGATACACCAAACAGGAAGCACTTACTATATTTTAATTTAAGGCAAGTACTTTAGTTTGGCCAATCTGTATCCATATAAGTGTGGAACCAAAAAGGATCAAGTCTTTACAACTATTTTATGAAAGGCAAAAACATTTTAGTTAAATATATTAGCCACAAACTTTATCTATCTGGCAGGTAAAAAGGAAATTTTGATAGTCAATAGTTAAAGCCTATCACATAAAACATGAGAAGAGAATGTGTGTTAAAAGACTTTAGGGTCAAGACTAGAGAATTGAGTGTTTTTTTAAAAGACTATATATGCAACATTGATCAACAGTCATAGTATTTAGATTAACCAACAAAATACACTAACTGTATATGATAGAAAAGTCAGTGACTAAGTTTGGCCCATGTGACTCCATGACTTGGTCATAGAAATGTTACAGATGCATGCAAATCACTTTGGGATTAAAGCCATGTTAAAGCTCTTGTTTTACTTCAATAGAATTGGACAAAGTTTCTTCAGAAGATTAAAAATTATTTTGAAGAGTAATTATGGCATTCAGATACACCAAACAGGAAGCACTTACTATATTTAATCTGAAGCAAGTACTTTAGTTTGGCCAATCCGTATCCATATAAGTGCGGAACAAAAAATGATCAAGTCCTTACAACTATTTTATGAAAGGCAAAAACATTTTCGTTAAACATATTAGCCACAAACTTTATCTATCTGGCAGCTGAAAAAGTAAATGTTGATATTCAAAAGTTACAGCCTATCACATAAAACATGGGAAGAGAATGTGTGTTAAAAGACATTTTAGGGTCAAGACTAGGGAATTGAGTGTTTTTTAAAAGACTATATATGCAACATTGATGAGCAGTCATGGTATTTAGATTACCCCAACAAAATGCACTTACTGTATATGATAGAAAAGTCAATGCTTAAGTTTGGCCCATGTGGCTCCATGATTTGGGCATAGAAATAATACAGATGTATGCAAAATACTTTAGGATTGAAGGCATGTTAAAGCTCTTGTTTTGCTTAAATACAATTGGACAAAGTTTCTTCATAAGATTAAAAATTATTTTGAAGAGTAATTATGGCATTCAGATACACCAAACAGGAAGCACTTACTATATTTTAATTTAAAGCAAGTACTTTAGTTTGGCCAATCTGTATCCATATAAGTGCGGAACCAAAAAGGATCAAGTCTTTACAACTATTTTATGAAAGGCAAAAACATTTTAGTTAAATATATTAGCCACAAACTTTATCCATCTGGCAGGTAAAAAGGAAATTTTGATATTCGATAGTTAAAGCCTATCACATAAAACATGGGAAGAGAATGTGTGTTAAAAGACTTTAGGGTCAAGACTAGAGAATTGAGTGTTTTTTTAAAAGACTATATATGCAACATTGATCAACAGTCATGGTATTTAGATTAACCAACAAAATGCACTAACTGTATAGGATAGAAAAGTCTCAGTGACTAAGTTTGGCCCATGTGACTCCATGACTTGGTCATAGAAATGTTACAGATGCATGCAAATCACTTTGGGATTAAACACATGTTAAAGCTCTTGTTTTACTTAAATAGAATTGGACAAAGTTTCTTCAGAAGACTAAAAATTATTTTGAAGAGTAATTATGGCATTCAGATACACCAAACAGGAAGCACTTACTATATTTTAATTTAAAGCAAGTACTTTAGTTTGGCCAATCCGTATCCATATAAGTGCGGAACACAAAATGATCAAGTCTTTACAACTATTTTATGAAAAGCAAAAACATTTTTGTAAATATATTAGCCACAATCATTATCTATCTGGCCCCTGGACAAGCGTATTTTGATGTGCAATAGCTACAGACTAAGACATAGTACATGAGAACAGAATGAGTGTTGGAAAAGTCTTTTTAGGGTCAAGATCATTGACTTTAGTGTTTTCCAAAGACTATATATGTATGCAATATTGTTGAACAGTAATAGTATTCAGATAAACCAAATAAAATGCAATTATTGTATGTTATACAAAAGTCAGTGCTTGACTTTTGCCCATGTGTCTGCATCATTCGAGCATATAAATTATACAGATGCATGCATAACACTTTCTGATAAAGAGAAAAAAACATGAAAAAACAACTGCTTACCTAGGTTGTTAAAAGGACATGGTTCTTCAAATTTCCATTTAGCAACTGCCACAGTATCAAAAATGTTGCCTATTTATAAGCCTAAAACCATAAGACTTTCAACCAATCACATGTTATTTGACCCTCCCTTAGTTTCATTAACACATTAGTATATCCAACCTGTATATTTTGCCAGTGGGTGAATGAATTCAATGATTAAAATGTACATGAGACTAAATTTGCAGAACAATAGTCTTTTGTTTATACACACATTCAATATCATGTTCTTGCTCATGCACACATTTAGTATCATTGTTTTAAAATGTGTGGTCCCACTGACACACCCTTCTAACATTTTTTTCCCAACTTCACTTTAGTGAAGCTACTTTCTAATGTGATCTCTTTTATACCATGTAATAGATACAGATTATTACATACTACTTGGGCATATTAGAAAAGATAATACTCTTATGTTGGTTATAGAAAATCCAATAGCATTTTGAAACAAGGCTTAAGGGAAAAATGATGATGAATCGTGGTATTCAGATATACCAAACAAGAAGGACTTACTGTATTTTAAAGCAAAGCAAGTACTTTCGTTTGGCCAATCCGTATCCACAAAAAAGAGTGTCATAAAATGAGAAAATCTTTACAACAATTATTATTTGAAAGACAAAAACATTTTTGTTTAATATATTAGCCACTAACTTTATGTATCTGGTAGATGGGTAGCTATATTTTAATATGTAAAAGATACAGACTAACACCTAATACTTAGGGACAGAAGGAGTGCTAAAAGTTATTTTAGGGTCAAGACCATTGAATTGAGTGTTTTCAAAAGACTATATGCAACATTGATGAACAGTCATGGTATTTAGATTAACCAAACAAAATGCACTTACTGTATATGATAGAAAAGTCAGTGATTAAGTTTGGCCCATGCGACTCCATGATTTGGGCATAGAAATGATACAGATGTATGCAAATCACTTTGGGATTAAAGACATGTTAAAGCTCTTGTTTTGCTAAACAGAATTGGACAAAGTTTCTTCATAAGATTAAAAATTATTTTGAAGAGTAATTATGGCATTCAGATACACCAAACAGGAAGCACTTACTATATTTAATCTGAAGCAAGTACTTTAGTTTGGCCAATCCGTATCCATATAAGTGCGGAACAAAAAATGATCAAGTCTTTACAACTATTTTATGAAAGGCAAAAACATTTTAGTTAAACATATTAGCCACAAACTTTATCTATCTGGCAGCTGAAAACGTAAATGTTGATATTCAAAAGTTACAGCCTATCACATAAAGCATGGGAAGAGAATGTGTGGTAAAATTCTTTTTAGGGTCAAGACTAAGGAATTGAGTGTTTTTTTAAAAGACTATATATGCAACATTGATGAGCAGTCATGGTATTTAGATTAACCCAACAAAATGCACTTTGTATATGATAGAAAAGTCAGTGCTTAAGTTTGGCCCATGTGACTCCATGATTTGGGCATAGAAATAATACAGATGTATGCAAAATACTTTAGGATTGAAGGCATGTTAAAGCTCTTGTTTTGCTTAAATACAATTGGACAAAGTTTCTTCATAAGATTAAAAATTATTTTGAAGAGTAATTATGGCATTCAGATACACCAAACAGGAAGCACTTACTATATTTTAATTTAAGGCAAGTACTTTAGTTTGGCCAATCTGTATCCATATAAGTGTGGAACCAAAAAGGATCAAGTCTTTACAACTATTTTATGAAAGGCAAAAACATTTTAGTTAAATATATTAGCCACAAACTTTATTTATCCGGCAGGTAAAAAGGAAATTTTGATAGTCAATAGTTAAAGCCTATCACATAAAACATGGGAAGAGAATGTGTGTTAAAAGACTTTAGGGTCAAGACTAGAGAATTGAGTGTTTTTTTAAAAGACTATATATGCAACATTGATCAACAGTCATGGTATTTAGATTAACCAACAAAATACACTAACTGTATATGATAGAAAAATCAGTGACTAAGTTTGGCCCATGTGACTCCATGACTTGGTCATAGAAATGTTACAGATGCATGCAAATCACTTTGGGATTAAAGACATGTTAAAGCTCTTGTTCTACTTAAATAGAATTGGACAAAGTTTCTTCAGAAGATTAAAAATTATTTTGAAGAGTATTTATGGCATTCAGATACACCAAACAGGAAGCACTTACTATATTTAATCGGAAGCAAGTACTTTAGTTTGGCCAATCCGTATCCATATAAGTGCAGAACAAAAAATGATCAAGTCCTTACAACTATTTTATGAAAGGCAAAAACATTTTAAACATATTAGCCACAAACTTTATCTATCTGGCAGCTGAAAAAGTAAATGTTGATATTCAAAAGTTACAGCCTATCACATAAAACATGGGAAGAGAATGTGTGTTAAAAGACATTTTAGGGTCAAGACTAGGGAATTGAGTGTTTTTTAAAAGACTATATATGCAACATTGATGAGCAGTCATGGTATTTAGATTACCCCAACAAAATGCACTTACTGTATATGATAGAAAAGTCAGTGCTTAAGTTTGGCCCATGTGGCTCCATGATTTGGGCATAGAAATAATACAGATGTATGCAAAATACTTTAGGATTGAAGGCATGTTAAAGCTCTTGTTTTGCTTAAATACAATTGGACAAAGTTTCTTCATAAGATTAAAAATTATTTTGAAGAGTAATTATGGCATTCAGATACACCAAACAGGAAGCACTTACTATATTTTAATTTAAGGCAAGTACTTTAGTTTGGCCAATCTGTATCCATATAAGTGCGGAACCAAAAAGGATCAAGTCTTTACAACTATTTTATGAAAGGCAAAAACATTTTAGTTAAATATATTAGCCACAAACTTTATCCATCTGGCAGGTAAAAAGGAATTTTTGATATTCAATAGTTAAAGCCTATCACATAAAACATGAGAAGAGAATGTGTGTTAAAAGACTTTAGGGTCAAGACTAGAGAATTGAGTGTTTTTTTAAAAGACTATATATGCAACATTGATCAACAGTCATGGTATTTAGATTAACCAACAAAATGCACTAACTGTATAGGATAGAAAAGTCTCAGTGACTAAGTTTGGCCCATGTGACTCCATGACTTGGTCATAGAAATGTTACAGATGCATGCAAATCACTTTGGGATTAAAGACACGTTAAAGCTCTTGTTCTACTTAAATAGAATTGGACAAAGTTTCTTCAGAAGATTAAAAATTATTTTGAAGAGTAATTATGGCATTCAGATACACCAAACAGGAAGCACTTACTATATTTTAATTTAAAGCAAGTACTTTAGTTTGGCCAATCCGTATCCATATAAGTGCGGAACACAAAATGATCAAGTCTTTACAACTATTTTATGAAAAGCAAAAACATTTTTGTAAATATATTAGCCACAATCATTATCTATCTGGCAGCTGGATAAGCGTATTTTGATGTGCAATAGCTACAGACTAAGACATAGTACATGAGAACAGAATGAGTGTTGGAAAAGTCTTTTTAGGGTCAAGATCATTGACTTTAGTGTTTTCCAAAGACTATATATGTATGCAATATTGTTGAACAGTAATAGTATTCAGATAAACCAAATAAAATGCAATTATTGTATGTTATACAAAAGTCAGTGCTTGACTTTTGCCCATGTGTCTGCATCATTCGAGCATATAAATTATACAGATGCATGCATAACACTTTCTGATAAAGAGAAAAAAACATGAAAAAACAACTGCTTACCTAGGTTGTTAAAAGGACATGGTTCTTCATGTTTCCATTTAGCAACTGCCACAGTATCAAAAATGTTGCCTATTTATAAGCCTAAAACCATAAGATTTTCAACCAATCACATGTTATTTGACCCTCCCTTAGTTTCATTAACACATTAGTATATCCAACCTGTATATTTTGCCAGTGGGGGAATGAATTCAATGATTAAAATGTACATGAGACTAAATTTGCAGAACAATAGTCTTTTGTTTATACACACATTCTATATCATGTTCTTGCTCATGCACACATTTAGTATCATTGTTTTAAAATGTGTGGTCCCACTGACACACCCTTCTAACATTTTTTCCCCAACTTCACTTTAGTGAAGCTACTTTCTTATGTGATCTCTTTTATACCAGGTAATAGATACAGATTATTACATACTACTTGGGCATATTAGAAAAGATAATACTCTTGTGTTGGTTATAGAAAATCCAATACCATTTTGAAACAAGGCTTAAGGGAAAAATGATGATGAATCGTGGTATTCAGATATACCAAACAAGAAGGACTTACTGTATTTTAAAGCAAAGCAAGTACTTTCGTTTGGCCAATCCGTATCCACAAAAAAGAGTGTCATAAAATGAGAAAATCTTTACAACAATTATTATTTGAAAGACAAAAACATTTTTGTTTAATATATTAGCCACTAACTTTATGTATCTGGTAGATGGGTAGCTATATTTTAATATGTAAAAGATACAGACTAACACCTAATACTTAGGGACAGAAGGAGTGCTAAAAGTTATTTTAGGGTCAAGACCATTGAATTGAGTGTTTTCAAAAGACTCTATATGCAACATTGATGAACAGTCATGGTATTTAGATTAACCAAACAAAATGCACTTACTGTATATGATAGAAAAGTCAGTGATTAAGTTTGGCCCATGCGACTCCATGATTTGGGCATAGAAATGATACAGATGTATGCAAATCACTTTGGGATTAAAGACATGTTAAAGCTCTTGTTTTGCTAAACAGAATTGGACAAAGTTTCTTCATAAGATTAAAAATTATTTTGAAGAGTAATTATGGCATTCAGATACACCAAACAGGAAGCACTTACTATATTTAATCTGAAGCAAGTACTTTAGTTTGGCCAATCCGTATCCATATAAGTGCGGAACAAAAAATGATCAAGTCTTTACAACTATTTTATGAAAGGCAAAAACATTTTAGTTAAACATATTAGCCACAAACTTTATCTATCTGGCAGCTGAAAACGTAAATGTTGATATTCAAAAGTTACAGCCTATCACATAAAACATGGGAAGAGAATGTGTGGTAAAATTCTTTTTAGGGTCAAGACTAAGGAATTGAGTGTTTTTTAAAAGACTATATATGCAACATTGATGAGCAGTCATGGTATTTAGATTACCCCAACAAAATGCACTTTGTATATGATAGAAAAGTCAGTGCTTAAGTTTGGCCCATGTGACTCCATGATTTGGGCATAGAAATAATACAGATGTATGCAAAATACTTTAGGATTGAAGGCATGTTAAAGCTCTTGTTTTGCTTAAATACAATTGGACAAAGTTTCTTCATAAGATTAAAAATTATTTTGAAGAGTAATTATGGCATTCAGATACACCAAACAGGAAGCACTTACTATATTTTAATTTAAGGCAAGTACTTTAGTTTGGCCAATCTGTATCCATATAAGTGTGGAACCAAAAAGGATCAAGTCTTTACAACTATTTTATGAAAGGCAAAAACATTTTAGTTAAATATATTAGCCACAAACTTTATTTATCCGGCAGGTAAAAAGGAAATTTTGATAGTCAATAGTTAAAGCCTATCACATAAAACATGGGAAGAGAATGTGTGTTAAAAGACTTTAGGGTCAAGACTAGAGAATTGAGTGTTTTTTTAAAAGACTATATATGCAACATTGATCAACAGTCATGGTATTTAGATTAACCAACAAAATACACTAACTGTATATGATAGAAAAATCAGTGACTAAGTTTGGCCCATGTGACTCCATGACTTGGTCATAGAAATGATACAGATGTATGCAAATCACTTTGGGATTAAAGACATGTTAAAGCTCTTGTTCTACTTAAATAGAATTGGACAAAGTTTCTTCAGAAGATTAAAAATTATTTTGAAGAGTATTTATGGCATTCAGATACACCAAACAGGAAGCACTTACTATATTTAATCGGAAGCAAGTACTTTAGTTTGGCGAATCCGTATCCATATAAGTGCGGAACAAAAAATGATCAAGTCCTTACAACTATTTTATGAAAGGCAAAAACATTTTAAACATATTAGCCACAAACTTTATCTATCTGGCAGCTGAAAAAGTAAATGTTGATATTCAAAAGTTACAGCCTATCACATAAAACATGGGAAGAGAATGTGTGTTAAAAGACATTTTAGGGTCAAGACTAGGGAATTGAGTGTTTTTTAAAAGACTATATATGCAACATTGATGAGCAGTCATGGTATTTAGATTACCCCAACAAAATGCACTTACTGTATATGATAGAAAAGTCAGTGCTTAAGTTTGGCCCATGTGGCTCCATGATTTGGGCATAGAAATAATACAGATGTATGCAAAATACTTTAGGATTGAAGGCATGTTAAAGCTCTTGTTTTGCTTAAATACAATTGGACAAAGTTTCTTCATAAGATTAAAAATTATTTTGAAGAGTAATTATGGCATTCAGATACACCAAACAGGAAGCACTTACTATATTTTAATTTAAAGCAAGTACTTTAGTTTGGCCAATCTGTATCCATATAAGTGCGGAACCAAAAAGGATCAAGTCTTTACAACTATTTTATGAAAGGCAAAAACATTTTAGTTAAATATATTAGCCACAAACTTTATCCATCTGGCAGGTAAAAAGGAATTTTTGATATTCAATAGTTAAAGCCTATCACATAAAACATGAGAAGAGAATGTGTGTTAAAAGACTTTAGGGTCAAGACTAGAGAATTGAGTGTTTTTTTAAAAGACTATATATGCAACATTGATCAACAGTCATGGTATTTAGATTAACCAACAAAATGCACTAACTGTATAGGATAGAAAAGTCTCAGTGACTAAGTTTGGCCCATGTGACTCCATGACTTGGTCATAGAAATGTTACAGATGCATGCAAATCACTTTGGGATTAAAGACACGTTAAAGCTCTTGTTCTACTTAAATAGAATTGGACAAAGTTTCTTCAGAAGATTAAAAATTATTTTGAAGAGTAATTATGGCATTCAGATACACCAAACAGGAAGCACTTACTATATTTTAATTTAAAGCAAGTACTTTAGTTTGGCCAATCCGTATCCATATAAGTGCGGAACACAAAATGATCAAGTCTTTACAACTATTTTATGAAAAGCAAAAACGTTTTTGTAAATATATTAGCCACAATCATTATCTATCTGGCACCTGGATAAGCGTATTTTGATGTGCAATAGCTACAGACTAAGACATAGTACATGAGAACAGAATGAGTGTTGGAAAAGTCTTTTTAGGGTCAAGATCATTGACTTTAGTGTTTTCCAAAGACTATATATGTATGCAATATTGTTGAACAGTAATAGTATTCAGATAAACCAAATAAAATGCAATTATTGTATGTTATACAAAAGTCAGTGCTTGACTTTTGCCCATGTGTCTGCATCATTCGAGCATATAAATTATACAGATGCATGCATAACACTTTCTGATAAAGAGAAAAAACATGAAAAAACAACTGCTTACCTAGGTTGTTAAAAGGACATGGTTCTTCAAGTTTCCATTTAGCAACTGCCACAGTATCAAAAATGTTGCCTATTTATAAGCCTAAAACCATAAGACTTTCAACCAATCACATGTTATTTGACCCTCCCTTAGTTTCATTAACACATTAGTATATCCAACCTGTATATTTTGCCAGTGGGTGAATGAATTCAATGATTAAAATGTACATGAGACTAAATTTGCAGAACAATAGTCTTTTGTTTATACACACATTCAATATCATGTTCTTGCTCATGCACACATTTAGTATCATTGTTTTAAAATGTGTGGTCCCACTGACACACCCTTCTAACATTTTTTTCCCAACTTCACTTTAGTGAAGCTACTTTCTTATGTGATCTCTTTTATACCATGTAATAGATACAGATTATTACATACTACTTGGGCATATTAGAAAAGATAATACTCTTGTGTTGGTTATAGAAAATCCAATACCATTTTGAAACAAGGCTTAAGGGAAAAATGATGATGAATCGTGGTATTCAGATATACCAAACAAGAAGGACTTACTGTATTTTAAAGCAAAGCAAGTGCTTTCGTTTGGCCAATCCGTATCCACAAAAAAGAGTGTCATAAAATGAGAAAATCTTTACAACAAATATTATTTGAAAGACAAAAACATTTTTGTTTAATATATTAGCCACTAACTTTATCTATCTGGTAGATGGGTAGCTATATTTTAATATGTAAAAGATACAGACTAACACCTAATACTTAGGGACAGAAGGAGTGCTAAAAGTTATTTTAGGGTCAAGACCATTGAATTGAGTGTTTTCAAAAGACTCTATATGCAACATTGATGAACAGTCATGGTATTTAGATTAACCAAACAAAATGCACTTACTGTATATGATAGAAAAGTCAGTGATTAAGTTTGGCCCATGCGACTCCATGATTTGGGCATAGAAATGATACAGATGTATGCAAATCACTTTGGGATTAAAGACATGTTAAAGCTCTTGTTTTGCTAAACAGAATTGGACAAAGTTTCTTCATAAGATTAAAAATTATTTTGAAGAGTAATTATGGCATTCAGATACACCAAACAGGAAGCACTTACTATATTTAATCTGAAGCAAGTACTTTAGTTTGGCCAATCCGTATCCATATAAGTGCGGAACAAAAAATGATCAAGTCTTTACAACTATTTTATGAAAGGCAAAAACATTTTAGTTAAACATATTAGCCACAAACTTTATCTATCTGGCAGCTGAAAACGTAAATGTTGATATTCAAAAGTTACAGCCTATCACATAAAACATGGGAAGAGAATGTGTGGTAAAAGACATTTTAGGGTCAAGACTAGGGAATTGAGTGTTTTTTAAAAGACTATATATGCAACATTAATGAGCAGTCATGGTATTTAGATTACCCCAACAAAATGCACTTTGTATATGATAGAAAAGTCAGTGCTTAAGTTTGACCCATGTGGCTCCATGATTTGGGCATAGAAATAATACAGATGTATGCAAAATACTTTAGGATTGAAGGCATGTTAAAGCTCTTGTTTTGCTTAAATACAATTGGACAAAGTTTCTTCCTAAGATTTAAAATTATTTTGAAGAGTAATTATGGCATTCAGATACACCAAACAGGAAGCACTTACTATATTTTAATTTAAGGCAAGTACTTTAGTTTGGCCAATCTGTATCCATATAAGTGCGGAACCAAAAATAGTCTTTACAACTATTTTATGAAAGGCAAAAACATTTTAGTTAAATATATTAGCCACAAACTTTATCTATCTGGCAGGTAAAAAGGAAATTTTGATATTCAATAGTTAAAGCCTATCACATAAAACATGGGAAGAGTATGTGTGTTAAAAGACTTTAGGGTCAAGACTAGAGAATTGAGTGTTTTTTTAAAAGACTATATATGCAACATTGATCAACAGTCATGGTATTTAGATTAACCAACAAAATGCACTAACTGTATAGGATAGAAAAGTCAGTGACTAAGTTTGGCCCATGTGACTCCATGACTTGGTCATAGAAATGTTACAGATGCATGCAAATCACTTTGGGATTAAAGACATGTTAAAGCTCTTGTTTTACTTAAATAGAATTGGACAAAGTTTCTTCAGAAGATTAAAAATTATTTTGAAGAGTAATTATGGCATTCAGATACACCAAACAGGAAGCACTTACTATATTTTAATTTAAAGCAAGTACTTTAGTTTGGCCAATCCGTATCCATATATGTGCGGAACACAAAATGATCAAGTCTTTACAACTATTTTATGAAAAGCAAAAACATTTTTGTAAATATATTAGTCACAATCATTATCTATCTGGCAGCTGGATAAGCGTATTTTGATGTGCAATAGCTACAGACTAAGACATAGTACATGAGAACAGAATGAGTGTTGGAAAAGTCTTTTTAGGGTTAAGATCATTGACTTTAGTGTTTTCCAAAGACTATATATATATGCAATATTGTTGAACAGTAATAGTATTCAGATAAACCAAATAAAATGCAATTATTGTATGTTATACAAAAGTCAGTGCTTGACTTTTGCCCATGTGTCTGCATCATTCGAGCATGTAAATTATACAGATGCATGCATAACACTTTCTGATAAAGAGAAAAAAAACATGAAAAAACAACTGCTTACCTAGGTTGTTAAAAGGACATGGTTCTTCAAGTTTCCATTTAGCAACTGCCACAGTATCAAAAATGTTGCCTATTTATAAGCCTAAAACCATAAGACTTTCAACCAATCACATGTTATTTGACCCTCCCTTAGTTTCATTAACACATTAGTATATCCAACCTGTATATTTTGCTAGTGGGTGAATGAATTCAATGATTAAAATGTACATGAGACTAAATTTGCAGAACAATAGTCTTTTGTTTATACACACATTCAATATCATGTTCTTGCTCATGCACACATTTAGTATCATTGTTTTAAAATGTGTGGTCCCACTGACACACCCTTCTAACATTTTTTTCCCAACTTCACTTTAGTGAAGCTACTTTCTTATGTGATCTCTTTTATACCATGTAATAGATACAGATTATTACATACTACTTGGGCATATTAGAAAAGATAATACTCTTGTGTTGGTTATAGAAAATCCAATACCATTTTGAAACAAGGCTTAAGGGAAAATGATGATGAATCGTGGTATTGAGATATACCAAACAAGAAGGACTTACTGTATTTTAAAGCAAAGCAAGTACTTTCGTTTGGCCAATCTGTATCCACAAAAAAGAGTGTCATAAAATGAGAAAATCTTTACAACAAATATTATTTGAAAGACAAAAGCATTTTTGTTTAATATATTAGCCACTAACTTTATGTATCTGGTAGATGGGTAGCTATATTTTAATATGTAAAAGATACAGACTAACATCTAATACTTAGGGACAGAAGGAGTGCTAAAAGTTATTTTAGGGTCAAGACCATTGAATTGAGTGTTTTCAAAAGACTCTATATGCAACATTGATGAACAGTCATGGTATTTAGATTAACCAAACAAAATGCACTTACTGTGTATGATAGAAAAGTCAGTGACTAAGTTTGGCCCATGCGACTCCTAGTTTGGGCATAGAAATAATACAGATGTTTGCAAATCACTTTGGGATTAAAGACATGTTAAAGCTCTTGTTTTGCTAAACAGAATTGGACAAAGTTTCTTCATAAGATTAAAAATTATTTTGAAGAGTAATTATGGCATTCAGATACACCAAACAGGAAGCACTTACTATATTTAATCGGAAGCAAGTACTTTAGTTTGGCCAATCCGTATCCATATAAGTGCGGAACAAAAAATGATCAAGTCTTTACAACTATTTTATGAAAGGCAAAAACATTTTAAACATATTAGCCACAAACTTTATCTATCTGGCAGCTGAAAAAGTAAATGTTGATATTCAAAAGTTACAGCCTATCACATAAAACATGGGAAGAGAATGTGTGTTAAAAGACATTTTAGGGTCAAGACTAGGGAATTGAGTGTTTTTTAAAAGACTATATATGCAACATTAATGAGCAGTCATGGTATTTAGATTACCCCAACAAAATGCACTTTGTATATGATAGAAAAGTCAGTGCTTAAGTTTGGCCCATGTGGCTCCATGATTTGGGCATAGAAATAATACAGATGTATGCAAAATACTTTAGGATTGAAGGCATGTTAAAGCTCTTGTTTTGCTTAAATACAATTACACAGTTTCTTCATAAGATTAAAAATTATTTTGAAGAGTAATTATGGCATTCAGATACACCAAACAGGAAGCACTTACTATATTTTAATTTAAAGCAAGTACTTTAGTTTGGCCAATCTGTATCCATATAAGTGCGGAACCAAAAAGGATCAAGTCTTTACAACTATTTTATGAAAGGCAAAAACATTTTAGTTAAATATATTAGCCACAAACTTTATCTATCTGGCAGGTAAAAAGGAAATTTTGATATTCAATAGTTAAAGCCTATCACATAAAACATGGGAAGAGAATGTGTGTTAAAAGACTTTAGGGTCAAGACTAGAGAATTGAGTGGTTTTTTAAAAGACTATATATGCAACATTGATCAACAGTCATGGTATTTAGATTAACCAACAAAATGCACTAACTGTATATGATAGAAAAGTCAGTGACTACGTTTGGCCCATGTGACTCCATGACTTGGTCATGGAAATGTTACAGATGCATGCAAATCACTTTGGGATTAAACACATGTTAAAGCTCTTGTTTTACTTAAATAGAATTGGACAAAGTTTCTTCAGAAGATTAAAAATTATTTTGAAGAGTAATTATGGCATTCAGATACACCAAACAGGAAGCACTTACTATATTTAATCGGAAGCAAGTACTTTAGTTTGGCCAATCCGTATCCATATAAGTGCGGAACAAAAAATGATCAAGTCTTTACAACTATTTTATGAAAGGCAAAAACATTTTAAACATATTAGCCACAAACGTTATCTATCTGGCAGCTGAAAAAGTAAATGTTGATATTCAAAAGTTACAGCCTATCACATAAAACATGGGAAGAGAATGTGTGTTAAAATACATTTTAGGGTCAAGACTAGGGAATTGAGTGTTTTTTAAAAGACTATATATGCAACATTGATGAGCACTCATGGTATTTAGATTACCCCAACAAAATGCACTTTGTATATGATAGAAAAGTCAGTGCTTAAGTTTGGCCCATGTGACTCCATGATTTGGGCATAGAAATAGTACAGATGTATGCAAAATACTTTAGGATTGAAGGCATGTTAAAGCTCTTGTTTTGCTTAAATACAATTGGACAAAGTTTCTTCATAAGAATAAAAATTATTTTGAAGAGTAATTATGGCATTCAGATACACCAAACAGGAAGCACTTACTATATTTTAATTTAAGGCAAGTACTTTAGTTTGGCCAATCTGTATCCATATAAGTGCGGAACCAAAAATAGTCTTTACAACTATTTTATGAAAGGCAAAAACATTTTAGTTAAATATATTAGCCACAAACTTTATCTATCTGGCAGGTAAAAAGGAAATTTTGATATTCAATAGTTAAAGCCTATCACATAAAACATGGTAAGAGAATGTGTGTTGAAAGACTTTAGGGTCAAGACTAGAGAATTGAGTGTTTTTTTAAAAGACTATATATGCAACATTGATCAACAGTCATGGTATTTAGATTAACCAACAAAATGCACTAACTGTATAGGATAGAAAAGTCAGTGACTAAGTTTGGCCCATGTGACTCCATGACTTGGTCATAGAAATGTTACAGATGCATGCAAATCACTTTGGGATTAAAGACATGTTAAAGCTCTTGTTTTACTTCAATAGAATTGGACAAAGTTTCTTCAGAAGATTAAAAATTATTTTGAAGAGTAATTATGGCATTCAGATACACCAAACAGGAAGCACTTACTATATTTTAATTTAAAGCAAGTACTTTAGTTTGGCCAATCCGTATCCATATAAGTGCGGAACACAAAATGATCAAGTCTTTACAACTATTTTATGAAAAGCAAAAACGTTTTTGTAAATATATTAGCCACAATCATTATCTATCTGGCAGCTGGATAAGCGTATTTTGATGTGCAATAGCTACAGACTAAGACATAGTACATGAGAACAGAATGAGTGTTGGAAAAGTCTTTTTAGGGTCAAGATCATTGACTTTAGTGTTTTCCAAAGACTATATATATATGCAATATTGTTGAACAGTAATAGTATTCAGATAAACCAAATAAAATGCAATTATTGTATGTTATACAAAAGTCAGTGCTTGACTTTTGCCCATGTGTCTGCATCATTCGAGCATATAAATTATACAGATGCATGCATAACACTTTCTGATAAAGAGAAAAAAACATGAAAAAACAACTGCTTACCTAGGTTGTTAAAAGGACATGGTTCTTCAAGTTTCCATTTAGCAACTGCCACAGTATCAAAAATGTTGCCTATTTATAAGCCTAAAACCATAAGACTTTCAACCAATCACATGTTATTTGACCCTCCCTTAGTTTCATTAACACATTAGTATATCCAACCTGTATATTTTGCTAGTGGGTGAATGAATTCAATGATTAAAATGTACATGAGACTAAATTTGCAGAACAATAGTCTTTTGTTTATACACACATTCAATATCATGTTCTTGCTCATGCACACATTTAGTATCATTGTTTTAAAATGTGTGGTCCCACTGACACACCCTTCTAACATTTTTTTCCCAACTTCACTTTAGTGAAGCTACTTTCTTATGTGATCTCTTTTATACCATGTAATAGATACAGATTATTACATACTACTTGGGCATATTAGAAAAGATAATACTCTTGTGTTGGTTATAGAAAATCCAATACCATTTTGAAACAAGGCTTAAGGGAAAAATGATGATGAATCATGGTATTGAGATATACCAAACAAGAAGGACTTACTGTATTTTAAAGCAAAGCAAGTACTTTCGTTTGGCCAATCCGTATCCACAAAAAAGAGTGTCATAAAATGAGAAAATCTTTACAACAAATATTATTTGAAAGACAAAAGCATTTTTGTTTAATATATTAGCCACTAACTTTATGTATCTGGTAGATGGGTAGCTATATTTTAATATGTAAAAGATACAGACTAACACCTAATACTTAGGGACAGAAAAAGGGCTAAAAGTTATTTTAGGGTCAAGACCAGTGAATTGAGTGTTTTCAAAAGACTCTATATGCAACATTGATGAACAGTCATGGTATTTAGATTAACCAAACAAAATGCACTTACTGTATATGATAGAAAAGTCAGTGATTAAGTTTGGCCCATGCGACTCCATGATTTGGGCATAGAAATGATACAGATGTATGCAAATCACTTTGGGATTAAAGACATGTTAAAGCTCTTGTTTTGCTAAACAGAATTGGACAAAGTTTCTTCATAAGATTAAAAATTATTTTGAAGAGTAATTATGGCATTCAGATACACCAAACAGGAAGCACTTACTATATTTAATCGGAAGCAAGTACTTTAGTTTGGCCAATCCGTATCCATATAAGTGCGGAACAAAAAATGATCAAGTCTTTACAACTATTTTATGAAAGGCAAAAACATTTTAAACATATTAGCCACAAACGTTATCTATCTGGCAGCTGAAAAAGTAAATGTTGATATTCAAAAGTTACAGCCTATCACATAAAACATGGGAAGAGAATGTGTGTTAAAAGACATTTTAGGGTCAAGACTAGGGAATTGAGTGTTTTTTAAAAGACTATATATGCAACATTGATGAGCAGTCATGGTATTTAGATTACCCCAACAAAATGCACTTTGTATATGATAGAAAAGTCAGTGCTTAAGTTTGGCCCATGTGACTCCATGATTTGGGCATAGAAATAGTACAGATGTATGCAAAATACTTTAGGATTGAAGGCATGTTAAAGCTCTTGTTTTGCTTAAATACAATTGGACAAAGTTTCTTCATAAGATTAAAAATTATTTTGAAGAGTAATTATGGCATTCAGATACACCAAACAGGAAGCACTTACTATATTTTAATTTAAAGCAAGTACTTTAGTTTGGCCAATCTGTACCCATATAAGTGCGCAACCAAAAAGGATCAAGTCTTTACAACTATTTTATGAAAGGCAAAAACATTTTAGTTAAATATATTAGCCACAAACTTTATCTATCTGGCAGGTAAAAAGGAAATTTTGATATTCAATAGTTAAAGCCTATCACATAAAACATGGGAAGAGAATGTGTGTTGAAAGACTTTAGGGTCAAGACTAGAGAATTGAGTGTTTTTTTAAAAGACTATATATGCAACATTGATCAACAGTCATGGTATTTAGATTAACCAACAAAATGCACTAACTGTATAGGATAGAAAAGTCAGTGACTAAGTTTGGCCCATGTGACTCCATGACTTGGTCATAGAAATGTTACAGATGCATGCAAATCACTTTGGGATTAAACACATGTTAAAGCTCTTGTTTTACTTAAATAGAATTGGACAAAGTTTCTTCAGAAGATTAAAAATTATTTTGAAGAGTAATTATGGCATTCAGATACACCAAACAGGAAGCACTTACTATATTTTAATTTAAAGCATGTACTTTAGTTTGGCCAATCCGTATCCATATAAGTGCGGAACACAAAATGATCAAGTCTTTACAACTATTTTATGAAAAGCAAAAACGTTTTTGTAAATATATTAGCCACAATCATTATCTATCTGGCACCTGGATAAGCGTATTTTGATGTGCAATAGCTACAGACTAAGACATAGTACATGAGAACAGAATGAGTGTTGGAAAAGTCTTTTTAGGGTCAAGATCATTGACTTTAGTGTTTTCCAAAGACTATATATATATGCCATATTGTTGAACAGTAATAGTATTCAGATAAACCAAATAAAATGCAATTATTGTATGTTATACAAAAGTCAGTGCTTGACTTTTGCCCATGTGTCTGCATCATTCGAGCATATACATTATACAGATGCATGCATAACACTTTCTGATAAAGAGAAAAAAACATGAAAAAACAACTGCTTACCTAGGTTGTTAAAAGGACATGGTTCTTCAAGTTTCCATTTAGCAACTGCCACAGTATCAAAAATGTTGCCTATTTATAAGCCTAAAACCATAAGACTTTCAACCAATCACATGTTATTTGACCCTCCCTTAGTTTCATTAACACATTAGTATATCCAACCTGTATATTTTGCTAGTGGGTGAATGAATTCAATGATTAAAATGTACATGAGACTAAATTTGCAGAACAATAGTCTTTTGTTTATACACACATTCAATATCATGTTCTTGCTCATGCACACATTTAGTATCATTGTTTTAAAATGTGTGGTCCCACTGACACACCCTTCTAACATTTTTTTCCCAACTTCACTTTAGTGAAGCTACTTTCTTATGTGATCTCTTTTATACCATGTAATAGATACAGATTATTACATACTACTTGGGCATATTAGAAAAGATAATACTCTTGTGTTGGTTATAGAAAATCCAATACCATTTTGAAACAAGGCTTAAGAGAAAAATGATGATGAATCATGGTATTGAGATATACCAAACAAGAAGGACTTACTGTATTTTAAAGCAAAGCAAGTACTTTCGTTTGGCCAATCCGTATCCACAAAAAAGAGTGTCATAACTTGAGAAAATCTTTACTACAAATATTATTTGAAAGACAAAAGCATTTTTGTTTAATATATTAGCCACTAACTTTATCTATCTGGTAGATGGGTAGCTATATTTTAATATGTAAAAGATACAGACTAATACCTAATACTTAGGGACAGAAGGAGTGCTAAAAGTTATTTTAGGGTCAAGACCATTGAATTGAGTGTTTTCAAAAGACTCTATATGCAACATTGATGAACAGTCATGGTATTTAGATTAACCAAACAAAATGCACTTACTGTATATGATAGAAAAGTCAGTGATTAAGTTTGGCCCATGCGACTCCATGATTTGGGCATAGAAATAATACAGATGTATGCAAAATACTTTGGGATTAAAGACATGTTAAAGCTCTTGTTTTGCTAAACAGAATTGGACAAAGTTTCTTCATAAGATTAAAAATTATTTTGAAGAGTAATTATGGCATTCAGATACACCAAACAGGAAGCACTTACTATATTTAATCGGAAGCAAGTACTTTAGTTTGGCCAATCCGTATCCATATAAGTGCGGAACAAAAAATGATCAAGTCTTTACAACTATATTATGAAAGGCAAAAACATTTTAAACATATTAGCCACAAACTTTATCTATCTGGCAGCTGAAAAAGTAAATGTTGATATTCAAAAGTTACAGCCTATCACATAAAACATGGGAAGAGAATGTGTGTTAAAAGACATTTTAGGGTCAAGACTAGGGAATTGAGTGTTTTTTAAAAGACTATATATGCAACATTGATGAGCAGTCATGGTATTTAGATTACCCCAACAAAATGCACTTTGTATATGATAGAAAAGTCAGTGCTTAAGTTTGGCCCATGTGACTCCATGATTTGGGCATAGAAATAGTACAGATGTATGCAAAATACTTTAGGATTGAAGGCATGTTAAAGCTCTTGTTTTGCTTAAATACAATTGGACAAAGTTTCTTCATAAGATTAAAAATTATTTTGAAGAGTAATTATGGCATTCAGATACACCAAACAGGAAGCACTTACTATATTTTAATTTAAAGCAAGTACTTTAGTTTGGCCAATCTGTACCCATATAAGTGCGCAACCAAAAAGGATCAAGTCTTTACAACTATTTTATGAAAGGCAAAAACATTTTAGTTAAATATATTAGCCACAAACTTTATCTATCTGGCAGGTAAAAAGGAAATTTTGATATTCAATAGTTAAAGCCTATCACATAAAACATGGGAAGAGAATGTGTGTTGAAAGACTTTAGGGTCAAGACTAGAGAATTGAGTGTTTTTTTAAAAGACTATATATGCAACATTGATCAACAGTCATGGTATTTAGATTAACCAACAAAATGCACTAACTGTATAGGATAGAAAAGTCAGTGACTAAGTTTGGCCCATGTGACTCCATGACTTGGTCATAGAAATGTTACAGATGCATGCAAATCACTTTGGGATTAAACACATGTTAAAGCTCTTGTTTTACTTAAATAGAATTGGACAAAGTTTCTTCAGAAGATTAAAAATTATTTTGAAGAGTAATTATGGCATTCAGATACACCAAACAGGAAGCACTTACTATATTTTAATTTAAAGCATGTACTTTAGTTTGGCCAATCCGTATCCATATAAGTGCGGAACACAAAATGATCAAGTCTTTACAACTATTTTATGAAAAGCAAAAACGTTTTTGTAAATATATTAGCCACAATCATTATCTATCTGGCACCTGGATAAGCGTATTTTGATGTGCAATAGCTACAGACTAAGACATAGTACATGAGAACAGAATGAGTGTTGGAAAAGTCTTTTTAGGGTCAAGATCATTGACTTTAGTGTTTTCCAAAGACTATATATATATGCCATATTGTTGAACAGTAATAGTATTCAGATAAACCAAATAAAATGCAATTATTGTATGTTATACAAAAGTCAGTGCTTGACTTTTGCCCATGTGTCTGCATCATTCGAGCATATACATTATACAGATGCATGCATAACACTTTCTGATAAAGAGAAAAAAACATGAAAAAACAACTGCTTACCTAGGTTGTTAAAAGGACATGGTTCTTCAAGTTTCCATTTAGCAACTGCCACAGTATCAAAAATGTTGCCTATTTATAAGCCTAAAACCATAAGACTTTCAACCAATCACATGTTATTTGACCCTCCCTTAGTTTCATTAACACATTAGTATATCCAACCTGTATATTTTGCTAGTGGGTGAATGAATTCAATGATTAAAATGTACATGAGACTAAATTTGCAGAACAATAGTCTTTTGTTTATACACACATTCAATATCATGTTCTTGCTCATGCACACATTTAGTATCATTGTTTTAAAATGTGTGGTCCCACTGACACACCCTTCTAACATTTTTTTCTCAACTTCACTTTAGTGAAGCTACTTTCTTATGTGATCTCTTTTATACCATGTAATAGATACAGATTATTACATACTACTTGGGCATATTAGAAAAGATAATACTCTTGTGTTGGTTATAGAAAATCCAATACCATTTTGAAACAAGGCTTAAGAGAAAAATGATGATGAATCATGGTATTGAGATATACCAAACAAGAAGGACTTACTGTATTTTAAAGCAAAGCAAGTACTTTCGTTTGGCCAATCCGTATCCACAAAAAAGAGTGTCATAACTTGAGAAAATCTTTACTACAAATATTATTTGAAAGACAAAAGCATTTTTGTTTAATATATTAGCCACTAACTTTATCTATCTGGTAGATGGGTAGCTATATTTTAATATGTAAAAGATACAGACTAATACCTAATACTTAGGGACAGAAGGAGTGCTAAAAGTTATTTTAGGGTCAAGACCATTGAATTGAGTGTTTTCAAAAGACTCTATATGCAACATTGATGAACAGTCATGGTATTTAGATTAACCAAACAAAATGCACTTACTGTATATGATAGAAAAGTCAGTGATTAAGTTTGGCCCATGCGACTCCATGATTTGGGCATAGAAATAATACAGATGTATGCAAAATACTTTGGGATTAAAGACATGTTAAAGCTCTTGTTTTGCTAAACAGAATTGGACAAAGTTTCTTCATAAGATTAAAAATTATTTTGAAGAGTAATTATGGCATTCAGATACACCAAACAGGAAGCACTTACTATATTTAATCGGAAGCAAGTACTTTAGTTTGGCCAATCCGTATCCATATAAGTGCGGAACAAAAAATGATCAAGTCTTTACAACTATATTATGAAAGGCAAAAACATTTTAAACATATTAGCCACAAACTTTATCTATCTGGCAGCTGAAAAAGTAAATGTTGATATTCAAAAGTTACAGCCTATCACATAAAACATGGGAAGAGAATGTGTGTTAAAAGACATTTTAGGGTCAAGACTAGGGAATTGAGTGTTTTTTAAAAGACTATATATGCAACATTGATGAGCAGTCATGGTATTTAGATTACCCCAACAAAATGCACTTTGTATATGATAGAAAAGTCAGTGCTTAAGTTTGGCCCATGTGACTCCATGATTTGGGCATAGAAATAGTACAGATGTATGCAAAATACTTTAGGATTGAAGGCATGTTAAAGCTCTTGTTTTGCTTAAATACAATTGGACAAAGTTTCTTCATAAGATTAAAAATTATTTTGAAGAGTAATTATGGCATTCAGATACACCAAACAGGAAGCACTTACTATATTTAATCGGAAGCAAGTACTTTAGTTTGGCCAATCCGTATCCATATAAGTGCGGAACAAAAAATGATCAAGTCTTTACAACTATTTTATGAAAGGCAAAAACATTTTAGTTAAATATATTAGCCACAAACTTTATCTATCTGGCAGGTAAAAAGGAAATTTTGATATTCAATAGTTAAAGCCTATCACATAAAACATGGGAAGAGAATGTGTGTTAAAAGACTTTAGGGTCAAGACTAGAGAATTGAGTGTTTTTTTTAAAGACTATATATGCAACATTGATCAACAGTCATGGTATTTAGATTAACCAACAAAATGCACTAACTGTAGAGGATAGAAAAGTCAGTGACTAAGTTTGGCCCATGTGACTCCATGACCTGGTCATAGAAATGTTACAGATGCATGCAAATCACTTTGGGATTAAACACACGTTAAAGCTCTTGTTTTACTTAAATAGAATTGGACAAAGTTTCTTCAGAAGATTAAAAGTTATTTTGAAGAGTAATTATGGCATTCAGATACACCAAACAGGAAGCACTTACTATATTTTAATTTAAAGCAAGTACTTTAGTTTGGCCAATCCGTATCCATATAAGTGCGGAACACAAAATGATCAAGTCTTTACAACTATTTTATGAAAGGCAAAAACATTTTTGTAAATATATTAGCCACAATCATTATCTATCTGGCACCTGGATAAGCGTATTTTGATGTGCAATAGCTACAGACTAAGACATAGTACATGAGAACAGAATGAGTGTTGGAAAAGTCTTTTTAGGGTCAAGATCATTGACTTTAGTGTTTTCCAAAGACTATATATATATATGCAATATTGTTGAACAGTAATAGTATTCAGATAAACCAAATAAAATGCAATTATTGTATGTTATACAAAAGTCAGTGCTTGACTTTTGCCCATGTGTCTGCATCATTCGAGCATATAAATTATACAGATGCATGCATAACACTTTCTGATAAAGAGAAAAAAACATGGAAAAACAACTGCTTACCTAGGTTGTTAAAAGGACATGGTTCTTCAAGTTTCCATTTAGCAACTGCCACAGTATCAAAAATGTTGCCTATTTATAAGCCTAAAACCATAAGACTTTCAACCAATCACATGTTATTTGACCCTCTCTTAGTTTCATTAACACATTAGTATATCCAACCTGTATATTTTGCCAGTGGGTGAATGAATTCAATGATTAAAATGTACATGAGACTAAATTTGCAGAACAATAGTCTTTTGTTTATACACACATTCAATATCATGTTCTTGCTCATGCACACATTTAGTATCATTGTTTTAAAATGTGTGGTCCCACTGACACACCCTTCTAACATTTTTTTCCCAACTTCACTTTAGTGAAGCTACTTTCTTATGTGATCTCTTTTATACCATGTAATAGATACAGATTATTACATACTACTTGGGCATATTAGAAAAGATAATACTCTTGTGTTGGTTATAGAAAATCCAATACCATTTTGAAACAAGGCTTAAGGGAAAAATGATGATGAATCATGGTATTGAGATATACCAAACAAGAAGGACTTACTGTATTTTAAAGCAAAGCAAGTACTTTCATTTGGCCAATCCGTATCCACAAAAAAGAGTGTCATAAAATGAGACAATCTTTACAACAAATATTATTTGAAAGACGAAAACATTTTTGTTTAATATATTAGCGACTAAATTTATGTATCTGGTAGATGGGTAGCTATATTTTTTTTTTTTATAAATCAGGTTTATTAAGTTTTTGGTTTTTAATCACAATACAAATGCATAAAATATTTGCAAATACTGGGTTATGGTAACAGTAGGGAAAGGAAACATGGTTAAGCATTCAAATTGCGTAATCTTTTGCAACAGTACATATTGCCAGGTTCCTAGAATATATGATTGGGGCTCCCCCCTTCACCCCGGAGCCAAGTCGCCCGCGGGTGCGGAGGGGGGGTCCCCGAGGGGGGCTAGGTCCCCGTTTAAACTTAGGTCTTACAATCTCTAGAAAAACTCTAACCAAACGGGCGCTAACATATTCTGAATATTGGTGGGAAGAGGAGGGGGGGCGGTAAAGAGGGGTTGGAAGGAGGGGGGGGGGTAGAGATAGGGGTGTCGGGTAACCAGGCAGAGGGGTTTTTGGCGCTGAGTCTCCGCCCTGGTGTCGTTAGCTGTCACTCTCTCTCTTACCGCGGGTCTACGGAGTCCTCCACATCAGTGCGGCTTCCCTCTCACGACCGGCTTCCAGCGTCCGAGGTCCGATAGCCTCCCCTACACTCCCAAGACATCATCTCCCATCTTCTCAATGGGGACATTTTTGGCCTGTCACTCCCGGGGCTGTGCCCCCTCTCAGGTCTCTCAACCCAGGGAGGTTTAAGTCTGCTGGCTACCTCTCCTCAACTCCCTCCAGGGGTACCATGTGAGGATAAAGTCCTCCTGTGTGTTCCTAGACCAGCTTGTCAGCTCTTCTAGATCGCATATTAAGTCTACCTTATCTCTCCATTGGTTTAAGGAGGGGGGAGATTGTTGCAGCCAGTGAAGTGGGATTAGTGCTTTTGCAGCGTCAAGTAGGTGGGCTAACAATTTATGCTTGTGGGGATGGAAGTTTGCGGAGGGCCTCCAGAGAAAGATTATGTCCGGAGTGATTTTGAAATTGGTAGAAAGTTTTCTCAAGTCACCCTCCACTCCCTCCCAAAAGGGTGTTATTTTCGGACATTCCCACCAGATGTGGAGATAGGAGCCGATGTCGTTGTTGCATCTCCAGCATATGTTGTTGGGCGCTAAGTTGTAATCTTTAAGCCATTGGGGGGTTTTGTACCACCCTGTGAGAAGCTTATAATGGCTTTCTTGCATTAGGACACAGGGGGATAGGCCGTAGGCTGTTTTCAGGATGAGTTGGGTTTCTTTTGTTGAAAGGGAGATCTTTAGTTCTTTTTCCCAAGAGCTTATAAAGCTGGGCTTAGATATTCGGGGAGGGGCTATGTAATTCTTGCGGATATAAGAGATTTTTTGTTTTGCGTTATTTACTTCAGTTGTTTTTTCGAATACGGTTTTAGGTCTAGATGACCTGAATTTGGCTAGAAATTCGTTTATTACTTTTTTAGCATGTGATACCTGTAGAAAGGAGAGCTTGTTATTTGGGGCTAGTGTTGTGACGATATCTTCTGTGGATTTATGAGACAGTAGCTGTATGTCCTTAATTTTAGTTCCCTTAAATTGCTTCCATATGCTTACGGAGCCAGGGTCAGGTTCCTTTCCAAGCAGTCTAATCAGACAACCGATTGGTGCTAAGGGGGAGGGGTCTGGGGCTAGTTCGCCTTTAAATTTGTCCCATGTTTCGCATGGTCCCCTTATAAGCGGGTCAAAGTTTTTTGCCCTGTATTTGGGCTTCTTAGGAGTCCATAAGTCCACCACCAACGACTCCCCATAGGAAGCAGACGCTATTTCCTGTAGCAGGGGATCTCTGGTAGGGTGTGTCAGCTCCAACCAGTAATTAATCTGTACTGAGTGGAAGTAGTCTTGGAAATTCGGTAAGTCTATACCTCCCTCTGTTCTCCTCTTGATCAGTAGGTTATATGCTAGCCTAGGTTTTTTTTGTTTCCAGACGAAGCTCGTGCATAGTGAGCGCAGAGTTTTGAAGAACAAAGTCGGGAGGTGTATTGGAATCATCCGCATTTTGTAAAGTGCTACAGGGAGGATATACGATTTTAAAATATTCTTTCTCCCGAACCACGAGAGGGAGGGAAGGTCACATGTTTTCAGTAAGCTTTTGAGTTGGTCAATTAGGGGCTGGAAGTTACGGGCGTAAAGATCTTCTGTTCTCTTGGTCAGTTTAATCCCCAGGTAGTCTACTTCTGATTCTGACCATTTGAAGGGTGAGCTGGGTCTCAACTGGGAGCACTGCAGTTCCGGGATTGATATGTTTAAGATTATGGATTTGGCAAAATTTACTTTGAAGTTTGACAGGGAACCAAAATCACGCAGTAGTGAAGTTAGTCTGGGTTTGCTCCTCTCAGGTTTGGTAACTACAAACATCACGTCGTCCGCGAATGCTGCCGTATGCAATGTATTCGAGTTTATGCGGAGACCTGCTATATTAGGGTCCTGTCTAACCCACTGCAAGAGAGGTTCCATCGTGAGGATGAAAAGCGTAGGAGACAGCGGGCACCCTTGACGTGTCCCGTTTCGGATCTCGAACGTGGGAGATAGTGTCTCATTAATTTTTAATCTGGCGTGGGGAGCTGCGTATAGGGAAAAAATAGCCGAAATAAATGCTGGGGGAAATTTAAGACGTATTAGAACTCTTTCCATGAAGATCCAGCTCACCCTATCAAAGGCCTTCTCGGCATCCGTGCTGATGAAGGCCATCGGTATTTTCTGACTACGGGCGTATTTGGAGGCATGGAGCAATCTCAGACAGTTTTCTTTGCCCTCCCTGTCTTTCACGAAGCCGGCTTGTTCTGGATTGATCAGATTTGGGATGAAGTCTCCTATTCTTCTAGCTAACAATTTGGCCCAGATCTTGACGTCCAGGTTGATCAGCGATATTGGCCTAAAGCTACTGCATTGTTCGGGGTCTTTACCCTCTTTATGAATAAGGGTAATATGTGCCTCTTGTGCCTGTCTGGCAAGAGGGGCCCCGCTCAACAGAGCGTTAAAAGTCTCCGTTAATCGGGGTAATAATTGTGGCTTAAAAACTTTGTAATAATTTAAAGAAAGACCGTCAGGACCTGGGCTTTTCCCTTGCGGGATGGAATCGATGACTTCCTCCACCTCCCTGCTCGTGATCGGGGACAAAAGTGTGATAGCGTCTGTCTCATTAAGATTCTTCAAGTCCAAGGACTTCAGGAATGCGTCTATTCTATCCGGGGAGCCCTGACTAGAGGAGAAGGGCTCAGATTCTTCCAGATTATACAATTGGGAGTAGAATTGGGTAAATTCTTTAGCTATGTCGTTGGTAGTGGTCACTCTGATTCCTATACTTGTCTTTATTGAGAGGATTGCATTACGAGTTTTAGTTTTTTTCAGCATTGCTGTTGTTATTTTACTCCCACGGTTCCCGTGGGCGTAGAAGGCCTGCTTAAGATACATGTGTTTTTTGTTGAATTTTTCAGTGAGGCATGAGCGGAGGTGGTATCTCAAGGAAGTTAATTCCTCAAATTTGTTTTTGGACTGGGAGAGTTTTGCGACACTTTCTAGCCTTGCGATCTGTGATAGTAGGGAGTCTATTTCTTTTTGTTTTTGTCGCTTAACTCTTGTGCCCAGCGCTATGAGCAGGCCTCTTACGTAGGCCTTGTGCGCCTCCCACACCATAGGGGCCGCGACGCTGCCCTCCATGTTGTTTTTAAAATACTCTTCTAGCAAGTCTCCTAGTCTGGTTTTTTCCTCTATTGGGGTGAGAAGTGAGTCGTTCAATCTCCATCTCCACTCCCCGGGGGTCACCTGTTGAATGTGGACGTCTATATAAACCGGAGCATGGTCAGAGACCGTGACCGGTCCTATGTGGGCTTTTTTCAGGTGAGGTGCCAGGTTGGCAGAGACAAAGAGATAGTCTAATCTCTGATAGGAGGAGTATATTGCTGAAAAGTGGGAGAAATCTTTGTCTGCGGGGTGAAGGTATCTCCAAGTGTCTAGGACTCCCAGGTCTTGTAGGGACCGGTGTAACTTTTTAAGCTTAGCCTGAGGGGTCTGGGAGCGTCCTGTTGAGGAGTCGAGAAGGGGATTTAAGGTGACATTTAGGTCCCCCCCTAGAATTATATGGCCTTCCGCAAATTGTTTGATGATCTCGAGCTGTTTGACCAGCCAGGGTACTTGATCATTATTAGGGGCGTAGAGATTTGCGATAGTTAGTTTAGTATTTCCTACTGAGCCCTTAATAACTATAACCCTTCCCTCCTCGTCTATGTATTTGTTATCTAATTTGAAAGGGATAGATTTGTGCAAAAGGATAGCTACCCCTTTAGAGGCTGAGTTTGGATGGTTGTTGTGAAAATGTTGCTGGAAGCCAAGCCCCGGGAGTGGGAAGTGCCTGTCCCCCTTAAAATGTGTCTCCTGGAGTAGGAGAATCTTAGGTTTCTTTTGTTTTAATAGGTGAGCTATGTTGTGTCTCTTACCTGGGGAGTTCAGACCCCGGACGTTGAAGGTCGCGAAGCGCACCGATGCCATACTCCCGCAAGATATTCGCGTGGAAGTTTTGCCTGTTGGAGAAGCGAAAGAAGACAGGGAGAGTGAGAGCACCACCGAGCCCGACCAGTCTTTGGTTTCCAAATGTGAATGTGTCTGGAATGCAGGAGGAGGGGAAGGTAGGAGGGGTAGGATAACAAGTGGGAAAGATAGAGGGGAGGGTGTATTAGGGTACCGTTTGTGTACCAGTCACAAGGGTTTCGGTAGTGGGGTCAGGGATTAATACGAAGGTATCTTAGGTAATTCTTTGAGTCGTTTCAGTAGTAGTGATGTGGGGTATTTGTTAGTGGGTAACAATCTCAGATGGGGTTTGCCCAGGTGAGGGGCCTACTCCATCGCACCAAAGAGGGTTAGCAGAGGGGGTGGAGAGCGTTAGGAAGAGATTATAAACATTACAATGTCTCCATTGTTTCGAACAATATATATCAAACCATGAGGTAACCGAACTTCAGGTATTCGGGATGGCGATCCTCTGCGAGTCAGAGGTCGTTTAAACTATTCTCCCAGAGGGAGTGGAAATGTCCTCTACTTCAGGTGTCTTCTTGTGATGTTCCGTCTTTACTTTTCTTTCTTTTGCCCCTCGGGGATTTGGAGCTCGCCGTGGGGAGTCCCGTACCCGGGGGGGTCAGCAAGGGGAAGGACGGGAGTTCCGGCAGAGGGAGCCAGTTTGGAACTTCAATCGGTTCTATTTCTAGAATATGCCAGCTTCTCTGCAGGTCATCTGGTGTGCGGATGTTAATTCTGCGTCCTCTGAGATTAATTCCTAGACCAAATGGGAACAGCCACGAGTATCTTATGTCTCTTGCCCTTAAAGCTTCTAGTAGAGGCCTCAAAGCGCGGCGTTTGGCCAAAGTAGATGGAGCTAGGTCTTGGAATAGGTGAATTGCTGCCCCCTCGTAAAGCAGGTCTTTGGTGTTTCTTGACGCCTCCAGGATTGCTTGCGCGTCCGGAAAGGTCAGGAGCTTGCAAATTGTGTCTCTGGGTGGGTCTGCTCCAGATGGGGGGGGTCTCAGGGACCTGTGGATCCTCTCAATTGAAATTCGTGAGGCTCTCTCGTGGCCAAGGAGCAGAACAAATATTTCCATGGCGACCTTTGGAAGCGCTTCTGCAGCCCATGATTCTGGCAAGCCTTTTATTCTTATATTGTTGCGCCTGTTTCGATTTTCCAGGTCTTCTTGCATAGTAAGGGCCTGATTAAGGTAGTGGTGTTGTTCTATTACTACCTGCGCCAGTTCAGTAGAGTGTGTAGATATGTTTGCTGCCGAAGTCTCCAATGCCTCTACTCTTCCGCTCATTGACTTTAAGTCTTCTTTAATGACTGAGAGGTCGGACATGATGGGTCTTACTGCATTTGTAATAAGGTCTCTCATGAAACTTCGTGAGAGTTGTTCGCCTTCCTCTCCCTCTGAAGAGGCTTCTTCCTCTCTCTCAGTGCTGAGGGGTGTTGATGTTGGGAGGTTCAACGCTTTTTTGCTGGTCGGATGAGGTGATCTTGAAGTTCTTTCTTTCAGAAATCTTTGCATGTCGGTTTGGCTTTTGGTTGGACAAGGAGTATCTAGTATGTCGCTGCTCCTGTCTCTATTGTTCTTCCCCATACTGCTATGAGGTTGGCTTGTCAGAAGTGTTTTTGAGTAATACGATGGAGCCCCCTCACACGGTGCGCTCCCACTAGGTGGACATTATTTGTGCGGGGCTTGTGCCGCTGCTTGGGAAGAAGTTGTTTGCAATCTGGAACTTTGTTCGCTGTTGGCGGTAAAAAATTCTCGGCGTCCTATATGGATGGCTTGGTCGGAGTAGAATAACGCTTTATGGGCGATTTTGTACGTCCGGGCTCCAGGGAGGGCTTGCTTTTCCAGTAAAGGCTAAATAGGTGATTAATTCGGCCCTCGGGACGCTTTTTCCTAGGAATCAGGGGGAGCAGTTGTATGTTTTTAATGCTCCGGCTTTTTGTCGGGGGATGTGTTGATCTTGTTGGCCCTTAAAGGGGGTTAGCGATCGGTAATCAGCTGTAGAGCTCTGTTCAGAGAGTTCCGCAAAAAATTCAGGCTAGGCCTGTGACGAGATTGTTCTGTTGCGCAAAATGGGGGCTGGTCTTCCGAGTTTGGGAGGTGAAGGAGGCTAACCAGATTGCCCTGGGTGGGCTGCTGGTAGTTGAAAGTCCTTAGAATCAGATAGTTACACCCTTGCAGATTCGTGTGCGCACTGTCCCTTTCACTATGCGTTGTCAGTGCGATTTGAGGGGCGTTTTTTGCAGGGTTATGCAGGGGTTCCCTGTGATGGGCCTGTGTTGACTTGGCAGTAAGTTAGTGCTTCCTCAGCACAGGGTGGTTGTAGCTGTTTTCCCCCTCCCTTCTGTACTGTAACAGCGCCCAGGGAGTCAGGGGTTAAGTGGCACCAATCCTCTTCTGCTTATCTGGCTGGGGGGATGGGCAGGTGCGCTCTTTTCTGGTGTGAGTATGGGGGAGGGCCGCTCCTATTGTCAGCGGGGAATGGCGGGAAGGCCGTGATAGCGGGGGTATGGGGGGGGGCTGCGGGACCGTGCTGTAGTATCAGGCAATACTTGCTGTGTATCGGATTAGGTCCCCCCGGGTGTATCCGGTCCGCCGAGTGCTTTCGGGTAGCTATATTTTAATATGTAAAAGATACAGACTAACACCTAATACGTAGGGACAGGAGGAGTGCTAAAAGTTATTTTAGGGTCAAGACCATTGAATTGAGTGTTTTCAAAAGACTCTATATGCAACATTGATGAACAGTCATGGTATTTAGATTAACCAAACAAAATGCACTTACTGTATATGATAGAAAAGTCAGTGATTAAGTTTGGCCCATGCGACTCCATGATTTGGGCATAGAAATGATACAGATGTATGCAAATCACTTTGGGATTAAAGACATGTTAAAGCTCTTGTTTTGCTAAACAGAATTGGACAAAGTTTCTTCATAAGATTAAAAATTATTTTGAAGAGTAATTATGGCATTCAGATACACCAAACAGGAAGCACTTACTATATTTAATCGGAAGCAAGTACTTTAGTTTGGCCAATCCGTATCCATATAAGTGCGGAACAAAAAATGATCAAGTCTTTACAACTATTTTATGAAAGGCAAAAACATTTTAAACATATTAGCCACAAACTTTATCTATCTGGCAGCTGAAAAAGTAAATGTTGATATTCAAAAGTTACAGCCTATCACATAAAACATGGGAAGAGAATGTGTGTTAAAAGACATTTTAGGGTCAAGACTAGGGAATTGAGTGTTTTTTAAAAGACTATATATGCAACATTAATGAGCAGTCATGGTATTTAGATTACCCCAACAAAATGCACTTTGTATATGATAGAAAAGTCAGTGCTTAAGTTTGACCCATGTGGCTCCATGATTTGGGCATAGAAATAATACAGATGTATGCAAAATACTTTAGGATTGAAGGCATGTTAAAGCTCTTGTTTTGCTTAAATACAATTGGACAAAGTTTCTTCCTAAGATTTAAAATTATTTTGAAGAGTAATTATGGCATTCAGATACACCAAACAGGAAGCACTTACTATATTTTAATTTAAGGCAAGTACTTTAGTTTGGCCAATCTGTATCCATATAAGTGCGGAACCAAAAATAGTCTTTACAACTATTTTATGAAAGGCAAAAACATTTTAGTTAAATATATTAGCCACAAACTTTATCTATCTGGCAGGTAAAAAGGAAATTTTGATATTCAATAGTTAAAGCCTATCACATAAAACATGGGAAGAGAATGTGTGTTAAAAGACTTTAGGGTCAAGACTAGAGAATTGAGTGTTTTTTTAAAAGACTATATATGCAACATTGATCAACAGTCATGGTATTTAGATTAACCAACAAAATGCACTAACTGTATAGGATAGAAAAGTCAGTGACTAAGTTTGGCCCATGTGACTCCATGACTTGGTCATAGAAATGTTACAGATGCATGCAAATCACTTTGGGATTAAAGACATGTTAAAGCTCTTGTTTTACTTAAATAGAATTGGACAAAGTTTCTTCAGAAGATTAAAAATTATTTTGAAGAGTAATTATGGCATTCAGATACACCAAACAGGAAGCACTTACTATATTTTAATTTAAAGCAAGTACTTTAGTTTGGCCAATCCGTATCCATATATGTGCGGAACACAAAATGATCAAGTCTTTACAACTATTTTATGAAAAGCAAAAACATTTTTGTAAATATATTAGCCACAATCATTATCTATCTGGCACCTGGATAAGCGTATTTTGATGTGCAATAGCTACAGACTAAGACATAGTACATGAGAACAGAATGAGTGTTGGAAAAGTCTTTTTAGGGTTAAGATCATTGACTTTAGTGTTTTCCAAAGACTATATATATATGCAATATTGTTGAACAGTAATAGTATTCAGATAAACCAAATAAAATGCAATTATTGTATGTTATACAAAAGTCAGTGCTTGACTTTTGCCCATGTGTCTGCATCATTCGAGCATATAAATTATACAGATGCATGCATAACACTTTCTGATAAAGAGAAAAAAACATGAAAAAACAACTGCTTACCTAGGTTGTTAAAAGGACATGGTTCTTCAAGTTTCCATTTAGCAACTGCCACAGTATCAAAAATGTTGCCTATTTATAAGCCTAAAACCATAAGACTTTCAACCAATCACATGTTATTTGACCCTCCCTTAGTTTCATTAACACATTAGTATATCCAACCTGTATATTTTGCTAGTGGGTGAATGAATTCAATGATTAAAATGTACATGAGACTAAATTTGCAGAACAATAGTCTTTTGTTTATACACACATTCAATATCATGTTCTTGCTCATGCACACATTTAGTATCATTGTTTTAAAATGTGTGGTCCCACTGACACACCCTTCTAACATTTTTTTCCCAACTTCACTTTAGTGAAGCTACTTTCTTATGTGATCTCTTTTATACCATGTAATAGATACAGATTATTACATACTACTTGGGCATATTAGAAAAGATAATACTCTTGTGTTGGTTATAGAAAATCCAATACCATTTTGAAACAAGGCTTAAGGGAAAATGATGATGAATCGTGGTATTGAGATATACCAAACAAGAAGGACTTACTGTATTTTAAAGCAAAGCAAGTACTTTCGTTTGGCCAATCTGTATCCACAAAAAAGAGTGTCATAAAATGAGAAAATCTTTACAACAAATATTATTTGAAAGACAAAAGCATTTTTGTTTAATATATTAGCCACTAACTTTATGTATCTGGTAGATGGGTAGCTATATTTTAATATGTAAAAGATACAGACTAACATCTAATACTTAGGGACAGAAGGAGTGCTAAAAGTTATTTTAGGGTCAAGACCATTGAATTGAGTGTTTTCAAAAGACTCTATATGCAACATTGATGAACAGTCATGGTATTTAGATTAACCAAACAAAATGCACTTACTGTGTATGATAGAAAAGTCAGTGACTAAGTTTGGCCCATGCGACTCCTAGTTTGGGCATAGAAATAATACAGATGTTTGCAAATCACTTTGGGATTAAAGACATGTTAAAGCTCTTGTTTTGCTAAACAGAATTGGACAAAGTTTCTTCATAAGATTAAAAATTATTTTGAAGAGTAATTATGGCATTCAGATACACCAAACAGGAAGCACTTACTATATTTAATCGGAAGCAAGTACTTTAGTTTGGCCAATCCGTATCCATATAAGTGCGGAACAAAAAATGATCAAGTCTTTACAACTATTTTATGAAAGGCAAAAACATTTTAAACATATTAGCCACAAACTTTATCTATCTGGCAGCTGAAAAAGTAAATGTTGATATTCAAAAGTTACAGCCTATCACATAAAACATGGGAAGAGAATGTGTGTTAAAAGACATTTTAGGGTCAAGACTAGGGAATTGAGTGTTTTTTAAAAGACTATATATGCAACATTAATGAGCAGTCATGGTATTTAGATTACCCCAACAAAATGCACTTTGTATATGATAGAAAAGTCAGTGCTTAAGTTTGGCCCATGTGGCTCCATGATTTGGGCATAGAAATAATACAGATGTATGCAAAATACTTTAGGATTGAAGGCATGTTAAAGCTCTTGTTTTGCTTAAATACAATTACACAGTTTCTTCATAAGATTAAAAATTATTTTGAAGAGTAATTATGGCATTCAGATACACCAAACAGGAAGCACTTACTATATTTTAATTTAAAGCAAGTACTTTAGTTTGGCCAATCTGTATCCATATAAGTGCGGAACCAAAAAGGATCAAGTCTTTACAACTATTTTATGAAAGGCAAAAACATTTTAGTTAAATATATTAGCCACAAACTTTATCTATCTGGCAGGTAAAAAGGAAATTTTGATATTCAATAGTTAAAGCCTATCACATAAAACATGGGAAGAGAATGTGTGTTAAAAGACTTTAGGGTCAAGACTAGAGAATTGAGTGGTTTTTTAAAAGACTATATATGCAACATTGATCAACAGTCATGGTATTTAGATTAACCAACAAAATGCACTAACTGTATATGATAGAAAAGTCAGTGACTACGTTTGGCCCATGTGACTCCATGACTTGGTCATGGAAATGTTACAGATGCATGCAAATCACTTTGGGATTAAACACATGTTAAAGCTCTTGTTTTACTTAAATAGAATTGGACAAAGTTTCTTCAGAAGATTAAAAATTATTTTGAAGAGTAATTATGGCATTCAGATACACCAAACAGGAAGCACTTACTATATTTAATCGGAAGCAAGTACTTTAGTTTGGCCAATCCGTATCCATATAAGTGCGGAACAAAAAATGATCAAGTCTTTACAACTATTTTATGAAAGGCAAAAACATTTTAAACATATTAGCCACAAACGTTATCTATCTGGCAGCTGAAAAAGTAAATGTTGATATTCAAAAGTTACAGCCTATCACATAAAACATGGGAAGAGAATGTGTGTTAAAATACATTTTAGGGTCAAGACTAGGGAATTGAGTGTTTTTTAAAAGACTATATATGCAACATTGATGAGCACTCATGGTATTTAGATTACCCCAACAAAATGCACTTTGTATATGATAGAAAAGTCAGTGCTTAAGTTTGGCCCATGTGACTCCATGATTTGGGCATAGAAATAGTACAGATGTATGCAAAATACTTTAGGATTGAAGGCATGTTAAAGCTCTTGTTTTGCTTAAATACAATTGGACAAAGTTTCTTCATAAGAATAAAAATTATTTTGAAGAGTAATTATGGCATTCAGATACACCAAACAGGAAGCACTTACTATATTTTAATTTAAGGCAAGTACTTTAGTTTGGCCAATCTGTATCCATATAAGTGCGGAACCAAAAATAGTCTTTACAACTATTTTATGAAAGGCAAAAACATTTTAGTTAAATATATTAGCCACAAACTTTATCTATCTGGCAGGTAAAAAGGAAATTTTGATATTCAATAGTTAAAGCCTATCACATAAAACATGGTAAGAGAATGTGTGTTGAAAGACTTTAGGGTCAAGACTAGAGAATTGAGTGTTTTTTTAAAAGACTATATATGCAACATTGATCAACAGTCATGGTATTTAGATTAACCAACAAAATGCACTAACTGTATAGGATAGAAAAGTCAGTGACTAAGTTTGGCCCATGTGACTCCATGACTTGGTCATAGAAATGTTACAGATGCATGCAAATCACTTTGGGATTAAAGACATGTTAAAGCTCTTGTTTTACTTAAATAGAATTGGACAAAGTTTCTTCAGAAGATTAAAAATTATTTTGAAGAGTAATTATGGCATTCAGATACACCAAACAGGAAGCACTTACTATATTTTAATTTAAAGCAAGTACTTTAGTTTGGCCAATCCGTATCCATATAAGTGCGGAACACAAAATGATCAAGTCTTTACAACTATTTTATGAAAAGCAAAAACGTTTTTGTAAATATATTAGCCACAATCATTATCTATCTGGCAGCTGGATAAGCGTATTTTGATGTGCAATAGCTACAGACTAAGACATAGTACATGAGAACAGAATGAGTGTTGGAAAAGTCTTTTTAGGGTCAAGATCATTGACTTTAGTGTTTTCCAAAGACTATATATATATGCAATATTGTTGAACAGTAATAGTATTCAGATAAACCAAATAAAATGCAATTATTGTATGTTATACAAAAGTCAGTGCTTGACTTTTGCCCATGTGTCTGCATCATTCGAGCATATAAATTATACAGATGCATGCATAACACTTTCTGATAAAGAGAAAAAAACATGAAAAAACAACTGCTTACCTAGGTTGTTAAAAGGACATGGTTCTTCAAGTTTCCATTTAGCAACTGCCACAGTATCAAAAATGTTGCCTATTTATAAGCCTAAAACCATAAGACTTTCAACCAATCACATGTTATTTGACCCTCCCTTAGTTTCATTAACACATTAGTATATCCAACCTGTATATTTTGCTAGTGGGTGAATGAATTCAATGATTAAAATGTACATGAGACTAAATTTGCAGAACAATAGTCTTTTGTTTATACACACATTCAATATCATGTTCTTGCTCATGCACACATTTAGTATCATTGTTTTAAAATGTGTGGTCCCACTGACACACCCTTCTAACATTTTTTTCCCAACTTCACTTTAGTGAAGCTACTTTCTTATGTGATCTCTTTTATACCATGTAATAGATACAGATTATTACATACTACTTGGGCATATTAGAAAAGATAATACTCTTGTGTTGGTTATAGAAAATCCAATACCATTTTGAAACAAGGCTTAAGGGAAAAATGATGATGAATCATGGTATTGAGATATACCAAACAAGAAGGACTTACTGTATTTTAAAGCAAAGCAAGTACTTTCGTTTGGCCAATCCGTATCCACAAAAAAGAGTGTCATAAAATGAGAAAATCTTTACAACAAATATTATTTGAAAGACAAAAGCATTTTTGTTTAATATATTAGCCACTAACTTTATGTATCTGGTAGATGGGTAGCTATATTTTAATATGTAAAAGATACAGACTAACACCTAATACTTAGGGACAGAAAGAGTGCTAAAAGTTATTTTAGGGTCAAGACCATTGAATTGAGTGTTTTCAAAAGACTCTATATGCAACATTGATGAACAGTCATGGTATTTAGATTAACCAAACAAAATGCACTAACTGTATATGATAGAAAAGTCAGTGATTAAGTTTGGCCCATGCGACTCCATGATTTGGGCATAGAAATGATACAGATGTATGCAAATCACTTTGGGATTAAAGACATGTTAAAGCTCTTGTTTTGCTAAACAGAATTGGACAAAGTTTCTTCATAAGATTAAAAATTATTTTGAAGAGTAATTATGGCATTCAGATACACCAAACAGGAAGCACTTACTATATTTAATCGGAAGCAAGTACTTTAGTTTGGCCAATCCGTATCCATATAAGTGCGGAACAAAAAATGATCAAGTCTTTACAACTATTTTATGAAAGGCAAAAACATTTTAAACATATTAGCCACAAACGTTATCTATCTGGCAGCTGAAAAAGTAAATGTTGATATTCAAAAGTTACAGCCTATCACATAAAACATGGGAAGAGAATGTGTGTTAAAAGACATTTTAGGGTCAAGACTAGGGAATTGAGTGTTTTTTAAAAGACTATATATGCAACATTGATGAGCAGTCATGGTATTTAGATTACCCCAACAAAATGCACTTTGTATATGATAGAAAAGTCAGTGCTTAAGTTTGGCCCATGTGACTCCATGATTTGGGCATAGAAATAGTACAGATGTATGCAAAATACTTTAGGATTGAAGGCATGTTAAAGCTCTTGTTTTGCTTAAATACAATTGGACAAAGTTTCTTCATAAGATTAAAAATTATTTTGAAGAGTAATTATGGCATTCAGATACACCAAACAGGAAGCACTTACTATATTTTAATTTAAAGCAAGTACTTTAGTTTGGCCAATCTGTACCCATATAAGTGCGCAACCAAAAAGGATCAAGTCTTTACAACTATTTTATGAAAGGCAAAAACATTTTAGTTAAATATATTAGCCACAAACTTTATCTATCTGGCAGGTAAAAAGGAAATTTTGATATTCAATAGTTAAAGCCTATCACATAAAACATGGGAAGAGAATGTGTGTTGAAAGACTTTAGGGTCAAGACTAGAGAATTGAGTGTTTTTTTAAAAGACTATATATGCAACATTGATCAACAGTCATGGTATTTAGATTAACCAACAAAATGCACTAACTGTATAGGATAGAAAAGTCAGTGACTAAGTTTGGCCCATGTGACTCCATGACTTGGTCATAGAAATGTTACAGATGCATGCAAATCACTTTGGGATTAAACACATGTTAAAGCTCTTGTTTTACTTAAATAGAATTGGACAAAGTTTCTTCAGAAGATTAAAAATTATTTTGAAGAGTAATTATGGCATTCAGATACACCAAACAGGAAGCACTTACTATATTTTAATTTAAAGCAAGTACTTTAGTTTGGCCAATCCGTATCCATATAAGTGCGGAACACAAAATGATCAAGTCTTTACAACTATTTTATGAAAAGCAAAAACGTTTTTGTAAATATATTAGCCACAATCATTATCTATCTGGCACCTGGATAAGCGTATTTTGATGTGCAATAGCTACAGACTAAGACATAGTACATGAGAACAGAATGAGTGTTGGAAAAGTCTTTTTAGGGTCAAGATCATTGACTTTAGTGTTTTCCAAAGACTATATATATATGCCATATTGTTGAACAGTAATAGTATTCAGATAAACCAAATAAAATGCAATTATTGTATGTTATACAAAAGTCAGTGCTTGACTTTTGCCCATGTGTCTGCATCATTCGAGCATATACATTATACAGATGCATGCATAACACTTTCTGATAAAGAGAAAAAAACATGAAAAAACAACTGCTTACCTAGGTTGTTAAAAGGACATGGTTCTTCAAGTTTCCATTTAGCAACTGCCACAGTATCAAAAATGTTGCCTATTTATAAGCCTAAAACCATAAGACTTTCAACCAATCACATGTTATTTGACCCTCCCTTAGTTTCATTAACACATTAGTATATCCAACCTGTATATTTTGCTAGTGGGTGAATGAATTCAATGATTAAAATGTACATGAGACTAAATTTGCAGAACAATAGTCTTTTGTTTATACACACATTCAATATCATGTTCTTGCTCATGCACACATTTAGTATCATTGTTTTAAAATGTGTGGTCCCACTGACACACCCTTCTAACATTTTTTTCCCAACTTCACTTTAGTGAAGCTACTTTCTTATGTGATCTCTTTTATACCATGTAATAGATACAGATTATTACATACTACTTGGGCATATTAGAAAAGATAATACTCTTGTGTTGGTTATAGAAAATCCAATACCATTTTGAAACAAGGCTTAAGGGAAAAATGATGATGAATCATGGTATTGAGATATACCAAACAAGAAGGACTTACTGTATTTTAAAGCAAAGCAAGTACTTTCGTTTGGCCAATCCGTATCCACAAAAAAGAGTGTCATAACATGAGAAAATCTTTACTACAAATATTATTTGAAAGACAAAAGCATTTTTGTTTAATATATTAGCCACTAACTTTATCTATCTGGTAGATGGGTAGCTATATTTTAATATGTAAAAGATACAGACTAATACCTAATACTTAGGGACAGAAGGAGTGCTAAAAGTTATTTTAGGGTCAAGACCATTGAATTGAGTGTTTTCAAAAGACTCTATATGCAACATTGATGAACAGTCATGGTATTTAGATTAACCAAACAAAATGCACTTACTGTATATGATAGAAAAGTCAGTGATTAAGTTTGGCCCATGCGACTCCATGATTTGGGCATAGAAATGATACAGATGTATGCAAATCACTTTGGGATTAAAGACATGTTAAAGCTCTTGTTTTGCTAAACAGAATTGGACAAAGTTTCTTCATAAGATTAAAAATTATTTTGAAGAGTAATTATGGCATTCAGATACACCAAACAGGAAGCACTTACTATATTTAATCGGAAGCAAGTACTTTAGTTTGGCCAATCCGTATCCATATAAGTGCGGAACAAAAAATGATCAAGTCTTTACAACTATTTTATGAAAGGCAAAAACATTTTAAACATATTAGCCACAAACGTTATCTATCTGGCAGCTGAAAAAGTAAATGTTGATATTCAAAAGTTACAGCCTATCACATAAAACATGGGAAGAGAATGTGTGTTAAAAGACATTTTAGGGTCAAGACTAGGGAATTGAGTGTTTTTTAAAAGACTATATATGCAACATTGATGAGCAGTCATGGTATTTAGATTACCCCAACAAAATGCACTTTGTATATGATAGAAAAGTCAGTGCTTAAGTTTGGCCCATGTGACTCCATGATTTGGGCATAGAAATAGTACAGATGTATGCAAAATACTTTAGGATTGAAGGCATGTTAAAGCTCTTGTTTTGCTTAAATACAATTGGACAAAGTTTCTTCATAAGATTAAAAATTATTTTGAAGAGTAATTATGGCATTCAGATACACCAAACAGGAAGCACTTACTATATTTTAATTTAAAGCAAGTACTTTAGTTTGGCCAATCTGTACCCATATAAGTGCGCAACCAAAAAGGATCAAGTCTTTACAACTATTTTATGAAAGGCAAAAACATTTTAGTTAAATATATTAGCCACAAACTTTATCTATCTGGCAGGTAAAAAGGAAATTTTGATATTCAATAGTTAAAGCCTATCACATAAAACATGGGAAGAGAATGTGTGTTGAAAGACTTTAGGGTCAAGACTAGAGAATTGAGTGTTTTTTTAAAAGACTATATATGCAACATTGATCAACAGTCATGGTATTTAGATTAACCAACAAAATGCACTAACTGTAGAGGATAGACAAGTCAGTGACTAAGTTTGGCCCATGTGACTCCCTGACTTGGTCATAGAAATGTTACAGATGCATGCAAATCACTTTGGGATTAAAGACATGTTAAAGCTCTTGTTTTACTTAAATACAATTGGACAAAGTTTCTTCAGAAGATTAAAAATTATTTTGAAGAGTAATTATGGCATTCAGATACACCAAACAGGAAGCACTTACTATATTTTAATTTAAAGCAAGTACTTTAGTTTGGCCAATCCGTATCCATATATGTGCGGAACACAAAATGATCAAGTCTTTACAACTATTTTATGAAAAGCAAAAACATTTTTGTAAATATATTAGCCACAATCATTATCTATCTGGCAGCTGGATAAGCGTATTTTGATGTGCAATAGCTACAGACTAAGACATAGTACATGAGAACAGAATGAGTGTTGGAAAAGTCTTTTTAGGGTAAAGATCATTGACTTTAGTGTTTTCCAAAGACTATATATATATGCAATATTGTTGAACAGTAATAGTATTCAGATAAACCAAATAAAATGCAATTATTGTATGTTATACAAAAGTCAGTGCTTGACTTTTGCCCATGTGTCTGCATCATTCGAGCATATAAATTATACAGATGCATGCATAACACTTTCTGATAAAGAGAAAAAAACATGAAAAAACAACTGCTTACCGAGGTTGTTAAAAGGACATGGTTCTTCAAGTTTCCATTTAGCAACTGCCACAGTATCAAAAATGTTGCCTATTTATAAGCCTAAAACCATAAAACTTTCAACCAATCACATGTTATTTGACCCTCCCTTAGTTTCATTAACACATTAGTATATCCAACCTGTATATTTTGCTAGTGGGTGAATGAATTCAATGATTAAAATGTACATGAGACTAAATTTGCAGAACAATAGTCTTTTGTTTATACACACATTCAATATCATGTTCTTGCTCATGCACACATTTAGTATCATTGTTTTAAAATGTGTGGTCCCACTGACACACCCTTCTAACATTTTTTTCCCAACTTCACTTTAGTGAAGCTACTTTCTTATGTGATCTCTTTTATACCATGTAATAGATACAGATTATTACATACTACTTGGGCATATTAGAAAAGATAATACTCTTGTGTTGGTTATAGAAAATCCAATACCATTTTGAAACAAGGCTTAAGGGAAAAATGATGATGAATCATGGTATTGAGATATACCAAACAAGAAGGACTTACTGTATTTTAAAGCAAAGCAAGTACTTTCGTTTGGCCAATCCGTATCCACAAAAAAGAGTGTCATAACATGAGAAAATCTTTACTACAAATATTATTTGAAAGACAAAAGCATTTTTGTTTAATATATTAGCCACTAACTTTATCTATCTGGTAGATGGGTAGCTATATTTTAATATGTAAAAGATACAGACTAATACCTAATACTTAGGGACAGAAGGAGTGCTAAAAGTTATTTTAGGGTCAAGACCATTGAATTGAGTGTTTTCAAAAGACTCTATATGCAACATTGATGAACAGTCATGGTATTTAGATTAACCAAACAAAATGCACTTACTGTATATGATAGAAAAGTCAGTGATTAAGTTTGGCCCATGCGACTCCATGATTTGGGCATAGAAATGATACAGATGTATGCAAATCACTTTGGGATTAAAGACATGTTAAAGCTCTTGTTTTGCTAAACAGAATTGGACAAAGTTTCTTCATAAGATTAAAAATTATTTTGAAGAGTAATTATGGCATTCAGATACACCAAACAGGAAGCACTTACTATATTTAATCGGAAGCAAGTACTTTAGTTTGGCCAATCCGTATCCATATAAGTGCGGAACAAAAAATGATCAAGTCTTTACAACTATTTTATGAAAGGCAAAAACATTTTAAACATATTAGCCACAAACGTTATCTATCTGGCAGCTGAAAAAGTAAATGTTGATATTCAAAAGTTACAGCCTATCACATAAAACATGGGAAGAGAATGTGTGTTAAAAGACATTTTAGGGTCAAGACTAGGGAATTGAGTGTTTTTTAAAAGACTATATATGCAACATTGATGAGCAGTCATGGTATTTAGATTACCCCAACAAAATGCACTTTGTATATGATAGAAAAGTCAGTGCTTAAGTTTGGCCCATGTGACTCCATGATTTGGGCATAGAAATAGTACAGATGTATGCAAAATACTTTAGGATTGAAGGCATGTTAAAGCTCTTGTTTTGCTTAAATACAATTGGACAAAGTTTCTTCATAAGATTAAAAATTATTTTGAAGAGTAATTATGGCATTCAGATACACCAAACAGGAAGCACTTACTATATTTTAATTTAAAGCAAGTACTTTAGTTTGGCCAATCTGTACCCATATAAGTGCGCAACCAAAAAGGATCAAGTCTTTACAACTATTTTATGAAAGGCAAAAACATTTTAGTTAAATATATTAGCCACAAACTTTATCTATCTGGCAGGTAAAAAGGAAATTTTGATATTCAATAGTTAAAGCCTATCACATAAAACATGGGAAGAGAATGTGTGTTGAAAGACTTTAGGGTCAAGACTAGAGAATTGAGTGTTTTTTTAAAAGACTATATATGCAACATTGATCAACAGTCATGGTATTTAGATTAACCAACAAAATGCACTAACTGTAGAGGATAGACAAGTCAGTGACTAAGTTTGGCCCATGTGACTCCCTGACTTGGTCATAGAAATGTTACAGATGCATGCAAATCACTTTGGGATTAAAGACATGTTAAAGCTCTTGTTTTACTTAAATACAATTGGACAAAGTTTCTTCAGAAGATTAAAAATTATTTTGAAGAGTAATTATGGCATTCAGATACACCAAACAGGAAGCACTTACTATATTTTAATTTAAAGCAAGTACTTTAGTTTGGCCAATCCGTATCCATATATGTGCGGAACACAAAATGATCAAGTCTTTACAACTATTTTATGAAAAGCAAAAACATTTTTGTAAATATATTAGCCACAATCATTATCTATCTGGCAGCTGGATAAGCGTATTTTGATGTGCAATAGCTACAGACTAAGACATAGTACATGAGAACAGAATGAGTGTTGGAAAAGTCTTTTTAGGGTAAAGATCATTGACTTTAGTGTTTTCCAAAGACTATATATATATGCCATATTGTTGAACAGTAATAGTATTCAGATAAACCAAATAAAATGCAATTATTGTATGTTATACAAAAGTCAGTGCTTGACTTTTGCCCATGTGTCTGCATCATTCGAGCATATAAATTATACAGATGCATGCATAACACTTTCTGATAAAGAGAAAAAAACATGAAAAAACAACTGCTTACCGAGGTTGTTAAAAGGACATGGTTCTTCAAGTTTCCATTTAGCAACTGCCACAGTATCAAAAATGTTGCCTATTTATAAGCCTAAAACCATAAAACTTTCAACCAATCACATGTTATTTGACCCTCCCTTAGTTTCATTAACACATTAGTATATCCAACCTGTATATTTTGCTAGTGGGTGAATGAATTCAATGATTAAAATGTACATGAGACTAAATTTGCAGAACAATAGTCTTTTGTTTATACACACATTCAATATCATGTTCTTGCTCATGCACACATTTAGTATCATTGTTTTAAAATGTGTGGTCCCACTGACACACCCTTCTAACATTTTTTTCCCAACTTCACTTTAGTGAAGCTACTTTCTTATGTGATCTCTTTTATACCATGTAATAGATACAGATTATTACATACTACTTGGGCATATTAGAAAAGATAATACTCTTGTGTTGGTTATAGAAAATCCAATACCATTTTGAAACAAGGCTTAAGGGAAAAATGATGATGAATCATGGTATTGAGATATACCAAACAAGAAGGACGTACTGTATTTTAAAGCAAAGCAAGTACTTTCGTTTGCCAATCCGTATCCACAAAAAAGAGTGTCATAAAATGAGAAAATCTTTACAACAAATATTATTTGAAAGACAAAAACATTTTTGTTTAATATATTAGCCACTAACTTTATCTATCTGGTAGATGGGTAGCTATATTTTAATATGTAAAAGATACAGACTAACACCTAATACTTAGGGACAGAAGGAGTGCTAAAAGTTATTTTAGGGTCAAGACCATTGAATTGAGTGTTTTCAAAAGACTCTATATGCAACATTGATGAACAGTCATGGTATTTAGATTAACCAAACAAAATGCACTTACTGTATATGATAGAAAAGTCAGTGATTAAGTTTGGCCCATGCGACTCCATGATTTGGGCATAGAAATGATACAGATGTATGCAAATCACTTTGGGATTAAAGACATGTTAAAGCTCTTGTTTTGCTAAACAGAATTGGACAAAGTTTCTTCATAAGATTAAAAATTATTTTGAAGAGTAATTATGGCATTCAGATACACCAAACAGGAAGCACTTACTATATTTAATCGGAAGCAAGTACTTTAGTTTGGCCAATCCGTATCCATATAAGTGCGGAACAAAAAATGATCAAGTCTTTACAACTATTTTATGAAAGGCAAAAACATTTTAAACATATTAGCCACAAACTTTATCTATCTGGCAGCTGAAAAAGTAAATGTTGATATTCAAAAGTTACAGCCTATCACATAAAACATGGGAAGAGAATGTGTGTTAAAAGACATTTTAGGGTCAAGACTAGGGAATTGAGTGTTTTTTAAAAGACTATATATGCAACATTGATGAGCAGTCATGGTATTTAGATTACCCCAACAAAATGCACTTTGTATATGATAGAAAAGTCAGTGCTTAAGTTTGGCCCATGTGGCTCCATGATTTGGGCATAGAAATAATACAGATGTATGCAAAATACTTTAGGATTGAAGGCATGTTAAAGCTCTTGTTTTGCTTAAATACAATTGGACAAAGTTTCTTCATAAGATTAAAAATTATTTTGAAGAGTAATTATGGCATTCAGATACACCAAACAGGAAGCACTTACTATATTTAATCGGAAGCAAGTACTTTAGTTTGGCCAATCCGTATCCATATAAGTGCGGAACAAAAAATGATCAAGTCTTTACAACTATTTTATGAAAGGCAAAAACATTTTAGTTAAATATATTAGCCACAAACTTTATCTATCTGGCAGGTAAAAAGGAAATTTTGATATTCAATAGTTAAAGCCTATCACATAAAACATGGGAAGAGAATGTGTGTTAAAAGACTTTAGGGTCAAGACTAGAGAATTGAGTGTTTTTTTTAAAGACTATATATGCAACATTGATCAACAGTCATGGTATTTAGATTAACCAACAAAATGCACTAACTGTAGAGGATAGAAAAGTCAGTGACTAAGTTTGGCCCATGTGACTCCATGACCTGGTCATAGAAATGTTACAGATGCATGCAAATCACTTTGGGATTAAACACACGTTAAAGCTCTTGTTTTACTTAAATAGAATTGGACAAAGTTTCTTCAGAAGATTAAAAGTTATTTTGAAGAGTAATTATGGCATTCAGATACACCAAACAGGAAGCACTTACTATATTTTAATTTAAAGCAAGTACTTTAGTTTGGCCAATCCGTATCCATATAAGTGCGGAACACAAAATGATCAAGTCTTTACAACTATTTTATGAAAAGCAAAAACATTTTTGTAAATATATTAGCCACAATCATTATCTATCTGGCACCTGGATAAGCGTATTTTGATGTGCAATAGCTACAGACTAAGACATAGTACATGAGAACAGAATGAGTGTTGGAAAAGTCTTTTTAGGGTCAAGATCATTGACTTTAGTGTTTTCCAAAGACTATATATATATATATGCAATATTGTTGAACAGTAATAGTATTCAGATAAACCAAATAAAATGCAATTATTGTATGTTATACAAAAGTCAGTGCTTGACTTTTGCCCATGTGTCTGCATCATTCGAGCATATAAATTATACAGATGCATGCATAACACTTTCTGATAAAGAGAAAAAAACATGGAAAAACAACTGCTTACCTAGGTTGTTAAAAGGACATGGTTCTTCAAGTTTCCATTTAGCAACTGCCACAGTATCAAAAATGTTGCCTATTTATAAGCCTAAAACCATAAGACTTTCAACCAATCACATGTTATTTGACCCTCCCTTAGTTTCATTAACACATTAGTATATCCAACCTGTATATTTTGCCAGTGGGTGAATGAATTCAATGATTAAAATGTACATGAGACTAAATTTGCAGAACAATAGTCTTTTGTTTATACACACATTCAATATCATGTTCTTGCTCATGCACACATTTAGTATCATTGTTTTAAAATGTGTGGTCCCACTGACACACCCTTCTAACATTTTTTTCCCAACTTCACTTTAGTGAAGCTACTTTCTTATGTGATCTCTTTTATACCATGTAATAGATACAGATTATTACATACTACTTGGGCATATTAGAAAAGATAATACTCTTGTGTTGGTTATAGAAAATCCAATACCATTTTGAAACAAGGCTTAAGGGAAAAATGATGATGAATCGTGGTATTCAGATATACCAAACAAGAAGGACTTACTGTATTTTAAAGCAAAGCAAGTACTTTCGTTTGGCCAATCCGTATCCACAAAAAAGAGTGTCATAAAATGAGACAATCTTTACAACAAATATTATTTGAAAGACAAAAGCATTTTTGTTTAATATATTAGCCACTAACTTTATGTATCTGGTAGATGGGTAGCTATATTTTAATATGTAAAAGATACAGACTAACACCTAATACGTAGGGACAGGAGGAGTGCTAAAAGTTATTTTAGGGTCAAGACCATTGAATTGAGTGTTTTCAAAAGACTATATGCAACATTGATGAACAGTCATGGTATTTAGATTAACCAAACAAAATGCACTTACTGTATATGATAGAAAAGTCAGTGATTAAGTTTGGCCCATGCGACTCCATGATTTGGGCATAGAAATGATACAGATGTATGCAAATCACTTTGGGATTAAAGACATGTTAAAGCTCTTGTTTTGCTAAACAGAATTGGACAAAGTTTCTTCATAAGATTAAAAATTATTTTGAAGAGTAATTATGGCATTCAGATACACCAAACAGGAAGCACTTACTATATTTAATCGGAAGCAAGTACTTTAGTTTGGCCAATCCGTATCCATATAAGTGCGGAACAAAAAATGATCAAGTCTTTACAACTATTTTATGAAAGGCAAAAACATTTTAAACATATTAGCCACAAACTTTATCTATCTGGCAGCTGAAAAAGTAAATGTTGATATTCAAAAGTTACAGCCTATCACATAAAACATGGGAAGAGAATGTGTGTTAAAAGACATTTTAGGGTCAAGACTAGGGAATTGAGTGTTTTTTAAAAGACTATATATGCAACATTGATGAGCAGTCATGGTATTTAGATTACCCCAACAAAATGCACTTTGTATATGATAGAAAAGTCAGTGCTTAAGTTTGGCCCATGTGACTCCATGATTTGGGCATAGAAATAGTACAGATGTATGCAAAATACTTTAGGATTGAAGGCATGTTAAAGCTCTTGTTTTGCTTAAATACAATTGGACAAAGTTTCTTCATAAGATTAAAAATTATTTTGAAGAGTAATTATGGCATTCAGATACACCAAACAGGAAGCACTTACTATATTTTAATTTAAAGCAAGTACTTTAGTTTGGCCAATCTGTACCCATATAAGTGCGGAACAAAAAAGGATCAAGTCTTTACAACTATTTTATGAAAGGCAAAAACATTTTAGTTAAATATATTAGCCACAAACTTTATCTATCTGGCAGGTAAAAAGGAAATTTTGATATTCAATAGTTAAAGCCTATCACATAAAACATGGGAAGAGAATGTGTGTTGAAAGACTTTAGGGTCAAGACTAGAGAATTGAGTGTTTTTTTAAAAGACTATATATGCAACATTGATCAACAGTCATGGTATTTAGATTAACCAACAAAATGCACTAACTGTATAGGATAGAAAAGTCAGTGACTAAGTTTGGCCCATGTGACTCCATGACTTGGTCATAGAAATGTTACAGATGCATGCAAATCACTTTGGGATTAAAGACATGTTAAAGCTCTTGTTTTACTTAAATAGAATTGGACAAAGTTTCTTCAGAAGATTAAAAATTATTTTGAAGAGTAATTATGGCATTCAGATACACCAAACAGGAAGCACTTACTATATTTTAATTTAAAGCATGTACTTTAGTTTGGCCAATCCGTATCCATATAAGTGCGGAACACAAAATGATCAAGACTTTACAACTATTTTATGAAAAGCAAAAACATTTTTGTAAATATATTAGCCACAATCATTATCTATCTGGCACCTGGATAAGCGTATTTTGATGTGCAATAGCTACAGACTAAGACATAGTACATGAGAACAGAATGAGTGTTGGAAAAGTCTTTTTAGGGTCAAGATCATTGACTTTAGTGTTTTCCAAAGACTATATATATATGCCATATTGTTGAACAGTAATAGTATTCAGATAAACCAAATAAAATGCAATTATTGTATGTTATACAAAAGTCAGTGCTTGACTTTTGCCCAGGTGTCTGCATCATTCGAGCATATACATTATACAGATGCATGCATAACACTTTCTGATAAAGAGAAAAAAACATGAAAAAACAACTGCTTACCTAGGTTGTTAAAAGGACATGGTTCTTCAAGTTTCCATTTAGCAACTGCCACAGTATCAAAAATGTTGCCTATTTATAAGCCTAAAACCATAAGACTTTCAACCAATCACATGTTATTTGACCCTCCCTTAGTTTCATTAACACATTAGTATATCCAACCTGTATATTTTGCTAGTGGGTGAATGAATTCAATGATTAAAATGTACATGAGACTAAATTTGCAGAACAATAGTCTTTTGTTTATACACACATTCAATATCATGTTCTTGCTCATGCACACATTTAGTATCATTGTTTTAAAATGTGTGGTCCCACTGACACACCCTTCTAACATTTTTTTCCCAACTTCACTTTAGTGAAGCTACTTTCTTATGTGATCTCTTTTATACCATGTAATAGATACAGATTATTACATACTACTTGGGCATATTAGAAAAGATAATACTCTTGTGTTGGTTATAGAAAATCCAATACCATTTTGAAACAAGGCTTAAGGGAAAAATGATGATGAATCATGGTATTGAGATATACCAAACAAGAAGGACTTACTGTATTTTAAAGCAAAGCAAGTACTTTCGTTTGGCCAATCCGTATCCACAAAAAAGGGTGTCATAACATGAGAAAATCTTTACTACAAATATTATTTGAAAGACAAAAGCATTTTTGTTTAATATATTAGCCACTAACTTTATCTATCTGGTAGATGGGTAGCTATATTTTAATATGTAAAAGATACAGACTAATACCTAATACTTAGGGACAGAAGGAGTGCTAAAAGTTATTTTAGGGTCAAGACCATTGAATTGAGTGTTTTCAAAAGACTCTATATGCAACATTGATGAACAGTCATGGTATTTAGATTAACCAAACAAAATGCACTTACTGTATATGATAGAAAAGTCAGTGATTAAGTTTGGCCCATGCGACTCCATGATTTGGGCATAGAAATGATACAGATGTATGCAAATCACTTTGGGATTAAAGACATGTTAAAGCTCTTGTTTTGCTAAACAGAATTGGACAAAGTTTCTTCATAAGATTAAAAATTATTTTGAAGAGTAATTATGGCATTCAGATACACCAAACAGGAAGCACTTACTATATTTAATCTGAAGCAAGTACTTTAGTTTGGCCAATCCGTATCCATATAAGTGCGGAACAAAAAATGATCAAGTCTTTACAACTATTTTATGAAAGGCAAAAACATTTTAAACATATTAGCCACAAACGTTATCTATCTGGCAGCTGAAAAAGTAAATGTTGATATTCAAAAGTTACAGCCTATCACATAAAACATGGGAAGAGAATGTGTGTTAAAAGACATTTTAGGGTCAAGACTAGGGAATTGAGTGTTTTTTAAAAGACTATATATGCAACATTGATGAGCAGTCATGGTATTTAGATTACCCCAACAAAATGCACTTTGTATATGATAGAAAAGTCAGTGCTTAAGTTTGGCCCATGTGACTCCATGATTTGGGCATAGAAATAGTACAGATGTATGCAAAATACTTTAGGATTGAAGGCATGTTAAAGCTCTTGTTTTGCTTAAATACAATTGGACAAAGTTTCTTCATAAGATTAAAAATTATTTTGAAGAGTAATTATGGCATTCAGATACACCAAACAGGAAGCACTTACTATATTTTAATTTAAAGCAAGTACTTTAGTTTGGCCAATCTGTACCCATATAAGTGCGCAACCAAAAAGGATCAAGTCTTTACAACTATTTTATGAAAGGCAAAAACATTTTAGTTAAATATATTAGCCACAAACTTTATCTATCTGGCAGGTAAAAAGGAAATTTTGATATTCAATAGTTAAAGCCTATCACATAAAACATGGGAAGAGAATGTGTGTTGAAAGACTTTAGGGTCAAGACTAGAGAATTGAGTGTTTTTTTAAAAGACTATATATGCAACATTGATCAACAGTCATGGTATTTAGATTAACCAACAAAATGCACTAACTGTATAGGATAGAAAAGTCAGTGACTAAGTTTGGCCCATGTGACTCCATGACTTGGTCACAGAAATGTTACAGATGCATGCAAATCACTTTGGGATTAAACACATGTTAAAGCTCTTGTTTTACTTAAATAGAATTGGACAAAGTTTCTTCAGAAGATTAAAAATTATTTTGAAGAGTAATTATGGCATTCAGATACACCAAACAGGAAGCACTTACTATATTTTAATTTAAAGCATGTACTTTAGTTTGGCCAATCCGTATCCATATAAGTGCGGAACACAAAATGATCAAGTCTTTACAACTGTTTTATGAAAAGCAAAAACGTTTTTGTAAATATATTAGCCACAATCATTATCTATCTGGCACCTGGATAAGCGTATTTTGATGTGCAATAGCTACAGACTAAGACATAGTACATGAGAACAGAATGAGTGTTGGAAAAGTCTTTTTAGGGTCAAGATCATTGACTTTAGTGTTTTCCAAAGACTATATATATATGCCATATTGTTGAACAGTAATAGTATTCAGATAAACCAAATAAAATGCAATTATTGTATGTTATACAAACGTCAGTGCTTGACTTTTGCCCATGTGTCTGCATCATTCGAGCATATAAATTATACAGATGCATGCATAACACTTTCTGATAAAGAGAAAAAAACATGAAAAAACAACTGCTTACCGAGGTTGTTAAAAGGACATGGTTCTTCAAGTTTCCATTTAGCAACTGCCACAGTATCAAAAATGTTGCCTATTTATAAGCCTAAAACCATAAAACTTTCAACCAATCACATGTTATTTGACCCTCCCTTAGTTTCATTAACACATTAGTATATCCAACCTGTATATTTTGCTAGTGGGTGAATGAATTCAATGATTAAAATGTACATGAGACTAAATTTGCAGAACAATAGTCTTTTGTTTATACACACATTCAATATCATGTTCTTGCTCATGCACACATTTAGTATCATTGTTTTAAAATGTGTGGTCCCACTGACACACCCTTCTAACATTTTTTTCCCAACTTCACTTTAGTGAAGCTACTTTCTTATGTGATCTCTTTTATACCATGTAATAGATACAGATTATTACATACTACTTGGGCATATTAGAAAAGATAATACTCTTGTGTTGGTTATAGAAAATCCAATACCATTTTGAAACAAGGCTTAAGGGAAAAATGATGATGAATCATGGTATTGAGATATACCAAACAAGAAGGACGTACTGTATTTTAAAGCAAAGCAAGTACTTTCGTTTGCCAATCCGTATCCACAAAAAAGAGTGTCATAAAATGAGAAAATCTTTACAACAAATATTATTTGAAAGACAAAAACATTTTTGTTTAATATATTAGCCACTAACTTTATCTATCTGGTAGATGGGTAGCTATATTTTAATATGTAAAAGATACAGACTAACACCTAATACTTAGGGACAGAAGGAGTGCTAAAAGTTATTTTAGGGTCAAGACCATTGAATTGAGTGTTTTCAAAAGACTCTATATGCAACATTGATGAACAGTCATGGTATTTAGATTAACCAAACAAAATGCACTTACTGTATATGATAGAAAAGTCAGTGATTAAGTTTGGCCCATGCGACTCCATGATTTGGGCATAGAAATGATACAGATGTATGCAAATCACTTTGGGATTAAAGACATGTTAAAGCTCTTGTTTTGCTAAACAGAATTGGACAAAGTTTCTTCATAAGATTAAAAATTATTTTGAAGAGTAATTATGGCATTCAGATACACCAAACAGGAAGCACTTACTATATTTAATCGGAAGCAAGTACTTTAGTTTGGCCAATCCGTATCCATATAAGTGCGGAACAAAAAATGATCAAGTCTTTACAACTATTTTATGAAAGGCAAAAACATTTTAAACATATTAGCCACAAACTTTATCTATCTGGCAGCTGAAAAAGTAAATGTTGATATTCAAAAGTTACAGCCTATCACATAAAACATGGGAAGAGAATGTGTGTTAAAAGACATTTTAGGGTCAAGACTAGGGAATTGAGTGTTTTTTAAAAGACTATATATGCAACATTGATGAGCAGTCATGGTATTTAGATTACCCCAACAAAATGCACTTTGTATATGATAGAAAAGTCAGTGCTTAAGTTTGGCCCATGTGGCTCCATGATTTGGGCATAGAAATAATACAGATGTATGCAAAATACTTTAGGATTGAAGGCATGTTAAAGCTCTTGTTTTGCTTAAATACAATTGGACAAAGTTTCTTCATAAGATTAAAAATTATTTTGAAGAGTAATTATGGCATTCAGATACACCAAACAGGAAGCACTTACTATATTTAATCGGAAGCAAGTACTTTAGTTTGGCCAATCCGTATCCATATAAGTGCGGAACAAAAAATGATCAAGTCTTTACAACTATTTTATGAAAGGCAAAAACATTTTAGTTAAATATATTAGCCACAAACTTTATCTATCTGGCAGGTAAAAAGGAAATTTTGATATTCAATAGTTAAAGCCTATCACATAAAACATGGGAAGAGAATGTGTGTTAAAAGACTTTAGGGTCAAGACTAGAGAATTGAGTGTTTTTTTAAAAGACTATATATGCAACATTGATCAACAGTCATGGTATTTAGATTAACCAACAAAATGCACTAACTGTATAGGATAGAAAAGTCAGTGCTTAAGTTTGGCCCATGTGACTCCATGACTAGGTCATAGAAATGTTACAGATGCATGCAAATCACTTTGGGATTAAACACATGTTAAAGCTCTTGTTTTACTTCAATAGAATTGGACAAAGTTTCTTCAGAAGATTAAAAGTTATTTTGAAGAGTAATTATGGCATTCAGATACACCAAACAGGAAGCACTTACTATATTTTAATTTAAAGCAAGTACTTTAGTTTGGCCAATCCGTATCCATATAAGTGCGGAACACAAAATGATCAAGTCTTTACAACTATTTTATGAAAGGCAAAAACATTTTTGTAAATATATTAGCCACAATCATTATCTATCTGGCACCTGGATAAGCGTATTTTGATGTGCAATAGCTACAGACTAAGACATAGTACATGAGAACAGAATGAGTGTTGGAAAAGTCTTTTTAGGGTCAAGATCATTGACTTTAGTGTTTTCCAAAGACTATATATATATATGCAATATTGTTGAACAGTAATAGTATTCAGATAAACCAAATAAAATGCAATTATTGTATGTTATACAAAAGTCAGTGCTTGACTTTTGCCCATGTGTCTGCATCATTCGAGCATATAAATTATACAGATGCATGCATAACACTTTCTGATAAAGAGAAAAAAACATGAAAAAACAACTGCTTACCTAGGTTGTTAAAAGGACATGGTTCTTCAAGTTTCCATTTAGCAACTGCCACAGTATCAAAAATGTTGCCTATTTATAAGCCTAAAACCATAAGACTTTCAACCAATCACATGTTATTTGACCCTCTCTTAGTTTCATTAACACATTAGTATATCCAACCTGTATATTTTGCCAGTGGGTGAATGAATTCAATGATCAAAATGTACATGAGACTAAATTTGCAGAACAATAGTCTTTTGTTTATACACACATTCAATATCATGTTCTTGCTCATGCACACATTTAGTATCATTGTTTTAAAATGTGTGGTCCCACTGACACACCCTTCTAACATTTTTTTCCCAACTTCACTTTAGTGAAGCTACTTTCTTATGTGATCTCTTTTATACCATGTAATAGATACAGATTATTACATACTACTTGGGCATATTAGAAAAGATAATACTCTTGTGTTGGTTATAGAAAATCCAATACCATTTTGAAACAAGGCTTAAGGGAAAAATGATGATGAATCATGGTATTGAGATATACCAAACAAGAAGGACTTACTGTATTTTAAAGCAAAGCAAGTACTTTCATTTGGCCAATCCGTATCCACAAAAAAGAGTGTCATAAAATGAGACAATCTTTACAACAAATATTATTTGAAAGACGAAAACATTTTTGTTTAATATATTAGCGACTAAATTTATGTATCTGGTAGATGGGTAGCTATATTTTTTTTTTTTATAAATCAGGTTTATTAAGTTTTTGGTTTTTAATCACAATACAAATGCATAAAATATTTGCAAATACTGGGTTATGGTAACAGTAGGGAAAGGAAACATGGTTAAGCATTCAAATTGCGTAATCTTTTGCAACAGTACATATTGCCAGGTTCCTAGAATATATGATTGGGGCTCCCCCCTTCACCCCGGAGCCAAGTCGCCCGCGGGTGCGGAGGGGGGGTCCCCGAGGGGGGCTAGGTCCCCGTTTAAACTTAGGTCTTACAATCTCTAGAAAAACTCTAACCAAACGGGCGCTAACATATTCTGAATATTGGTGGGAAGAGGAGGGGGGGCGGTAAAGAGGGGTTGGAAGGAGGGGGGGGGTAGAGATAGGGGTGTCGGGTAACCAGGCAGAGGGGTTTTTGGCGCTGAGTCTCCGCCCTGGTGTCGTTAGCTGTCACTCTCTCTCTTACCGCGGGTCTACGGAGTCCTCCACATCAGTGCGGCTTCCCTCTCACGACCGGCTTCCAGCGTCCGAGGTCCGATAGCCTCCCCTACACTCCCAAGACATCATCTCCCATCTTCTCAATGGGGACATTTTTGGCCTGTCACTCCCGGGGCTGTGCCCCCTCTCAGGTCTCTCAACCCAGGGAGGTTTAAGTCTGCTGGCTACCTCTCCTCAACTCCCTCCAGGGGTACCATGTGAGGATAAAGTCCTCCTGTGTGTTCCTAGACCAGCTTGTCAGCTCTTCTAGATCGCATATTAAGTCTACCTTATCTCTCCATTGGTTTAAGGAGGGGGGAGATTGTTGCAGCCAGTGAAGTGGGATTAGTGCTTTTGCAGCGTCAAGTAGGTGGGCTAACAATTTATGCTTGTGGGGATGGAAGTTTGCGGAGGGCCTCCAGAGAAAGATTATGTCCGGAGTGATTTTGAAATTGGTAGAAAGTTTTCTCAAGTCACCCTCCACTCCCTCCCAAAAGGGTGTTATTTTCGGACATTCCCACCAGATGTGGAGATAGGAGCCGATGTCGTTGTTGCATCTCCAGCATATGTTGTTGGGCGCTAAGTTGTAATCTTTAAGCCATTGGGGGGTTTTGTACCACCCTGTGAGAAGCTTATAATGGCTTTCTTGCATTAGGACACAGGGGGATAGGCCGTAGGCTGTTTTCAGGATGAGTTGGGTTTCTTTTGTTGAAAGGGAGATCTTTAGTTCTTTTTCCCAAGAGCTTATAAAGCTGGGCTTAGATATTCGGGGAGGGGCTATGTAATTCTTGCGGATATAAGAGATTTTTTGTTTTGCGTTATTTACTTCAGTTGTTTTTTCGAATACGGTTTTAGGTCTAGATGACCTGAATTTAACTAGAAATTCGTTTATTACTTTTTTAGCATGTGATACCTGTAGAAAGGAGAGCTTGTTATTTGGGGCTAGTGTTGTGACGATATCTTCTGTGGATTTATGAGACAGTAGCTGTATGTCCTTAATTTTAGTTCCCTTAAATTGCTTCCATATGCTTACGGAGCCAGGGTCAGGTTCCTTTCCAAGCAGTCTAATCAGACAACCGATTGGTGCTAAGGGGGAGGGGTCTGGGGCTAGTTCGCCTTTAAATTTGTCCCATGTTTCGCATGGTCCCCTTATAAGCGGGTCAAAGTTTTTTGCCCTGTATTTGGGCTTCTTAGGAGTCCATAAGTCCACCACCAACGACTCCCCATAGGAAGCAGACGCTATTTCCTGTAGCAGGGGATCTCTGGTAGGGTGTGTCAGCTCCAACCAGTAATTAATCTGTACTGAGTGGAAGTAGTCTTGGAAATTCGGTAAGTCTATACCTCCCTCTGTTCTCCTCTTGATCAGTAGGTTATATGCTAGCCTAGGTTTTTTTTGTTTCCAGACGAAGCTCGTGCATAGTGAGCGCAGAGTTTTGAAGAACAAAGTCGGGAGGTGTATTGGAATCATCCGCATTTTGTAAAGTGCTACAGGGAGGATATACGATTTTAAAATATTCTTTCTCCCGAACCACGAGAGGGAGGGAAGGTCACATGTTTTCAGTAAGCTTTTGAGTTGGTCAATTAGGGGCTGGAAGTTACGGGCGTAAAGATCTTCTGTTCTCTTGGTCAGTTTAATCCCCAGGTAGTCTACTTCTGATTCTGACCATTTGAAGGGTGAGCTGGGTCTCAACTGGGAGCACTGCAGTTCCGGGATTGATATGTTTAAGATTATGGATTTGGCAAAATTTACTTTGAAGTTTGACAGGGAACCAAAATCACGCAGTAGTGAAGTTAGTCTGGGTTTGCTCCTCTCAGGTTTGGTAACTACAAACATCACGTCGTCCGCGAATGCTGCCGTATGCAATGTATTCGAGTTTATGCGGAGACCTGCTATATTAGGGTCCTGTCTAACCCACTGCAAGAGAGGTTCCATCGTGAGGATGAAAAGCGTAGGAGACAGCGGGCACCCTTGACGTGTCCCGTTTCGGATCTCGAACGTGGGAGATAGTGTCTCATTAATTTTTAATCTGGCGTGGGGAGCTGCGTATAGGGAAAAAATAGCCGAAATAAATGCTGGGGGAAATTTAAGACGTATTAGAACTCTTTCCATGAAGATCCAGCTCACCCTATCAAAGGCCTTCTCGGCATCCGTGCTGATGAAGGCCATCGGTATTTTCTGACTACGGGCGTATTTGGAGGCATGGAGCAATCTCAGACAGTTTTCTTTGCCCTCCCTGTCTTTCACGAAGCCGGCTTGTTCTGGATTGATCAGATTTGGGATGAAGTCTCCTATTCTTCTAGCTAACAATTTGGCCCAGATCTTGACGTCCAGGTTGATCAGCGATATTGGCCTAAAGCTACTGCATTGTTCGGGGTCTTTACCCTCTTTATGAATAAGGGTAATATGTGCCTCTTGTGCCTGTCTGGCAAGAGGGGCCCCGCTCAACAGAGCGTTAAAAGTCTCCGTTAATCGGGGTAATAATTGTGGCTTAAAAACTTTGTAATAATTTAAAGAAAGACCGTCAGGACCTGGGCTTTTCCCTTGCGGGATGGAATCGATGACTTCCTCCACCTCCCTGCTCGTGATCGGGGACAAAAGTGTGATAGCGTCTGTCTCATTAAGATTCTTCAAGTCCAAGGACTTCAGGAATGCGTCTATTCTATCCGGGGAGCCCTGACTAGAGGAGAAGGGCTCAGATTCTTCCAGATTATACAATTGGGAGTAGAATTGGGTAAATTCTTTAGCTATGTCGTTGGTAGTGGTCACTCTGATTCCTATACTTGTCTTTATTGAGAGGATTGCATTACGAGTTTTAGTTTTTTTCAGCATTGCTGTTGTTATTTTACTCCCACGGTTCCCGTGGGCGTAGAAGGCCTGCTTAAGATACATGTGTTTTTTGTTGAATTTTTCAGTGAGGCATGAGCGGAGGTGGTATCTCAAGGAAGTTAATTCCTCAAATTTGTTTTTGGACTGGGAGAGTTTTGCGACACTTTCTAGCCTTGCGATCTGTGATAGTAGGGAGTCTATTTCTTTTTGTTTTTGTCGCTTAACTCTTGTGCCCAGCGCTATGAGCAGGCCTCTTACGTAGGCCTTGTGCGCCTCCCACACCATAGGGGCCGCGACGCTGCCCTCCATGTTGTTTTTAAAATACTCTTCTAGCAAGTCTCCTAGTCTGGTTTTTTCCTCTATTGGGGTGAGAAGTGAGTCGTTCAATCTCCATCTCCACTCCCCGGGGGTCACCTGTTGAATGTGGACGTCTATATAAACCGGAGCATGGTCAGAGACCGTGACCGGTCCTATGTGGGCTTTTTTCAGGTGAGGTGCCAGGTTGGCAGAGACAAAGAGATAGTCTAATCTCTGATAGGAGGAGTATATTGCTGAAAAGTGGGAGAAATCTTTGTCTGCGGGGTGAAGGTATCTCCAAGTGTCTAGGACTCCCAGGTCTTGTAGGGACCGGTGTAACTTTTTAAGCTTAGCCTGAGGGGTCTGGGAGCGTCCTGTTGAGGAGTCGAGAAGGGGATTTAAGGTGACATTTAGGTCCCCCCCTAGAATTATATGGCCTTCCGCAAATTGTTTGATGATCTCGAGCTGTTTGACCAGCCAGGGTACTTGATCATTATTAGGGGCGTAGAGATTTGCGATAGTTAGTTTAGTATTTCCTACTGAGCCCTTAATAACTATAACCCTTCCCTCCTCGTCTATGTATTTGTTATCTAATTTGAAAGGGATAGATTTGTGCAAAAGGATAGCTACCCCTTTAGAGGCTGAGTTTGGATGGTTGTTGTGAAAATGTTGCTGGAAGCCAAGCCCCGGGAGTGGGAAGTGCCTGTCCCCCTTAAAATGTGTCTCCTGGAGTAGGAGAATCTTAGGTTTCTTTTGTTTTAATAGGTGAGCTATGTTGTGTCTCTTACCTGGGGAGTTCAGACCCCGGACGTTGAAGGTCGCGAAGCGCACCGATGCCATACTCCCGCAAGATATTCGCGTGGAAGTTTTGCCTGTTGGAGAAGCGAAAGAAGACAGGGAGAGTGAGAGCACCACCGAGCCCGACCAGTCTTTGGTTTCCAAATGTGAATGTGTCTGGAATGCAGGAGGAGGGGAAGGTAGGAGGGGTAGGATAACAAGTGGGAAAGATAGAGGGGAGGGTGTATTAGGGTACCGTTTGTGTACCAGTCACAAGGGTTTCGGTAGTGGGGTCAGGGATTAATACGAAGGTATCTTAGGTAATTCTTTGAGTCGTTTCAGTAGTAGTGATGTGGGGTATTTGTTAGTGGGTAACAATCTCAGATGGGGTTTGCCCAGGTGAGGGGCCTACTCCATCGCACCAAAGAGGGTTAGCAGAGGGGGTGGAGAGCGTTAGGAAGAGATTATAAACATTACAATGTCTCCATTGTTTCGAACAATATATATCAAACCATGAGGTAACCGAACTTCAGGTATTCGGGATGGCGATCCTCTGCGAGTCAGAGGTCGTTTAAACTATTCTCCCAGAGGGAGTGGAAATGTCCTCTACTTCAGGTGTCTTCTTGTGATGTTCCGTCTTTACTTTTCTTTCTTTTGCCCCTCGGGGATTTGGAGCTCGCCGTGGGGAGTCCCGTACTCGGGGGGGTCAGCAAGGGGAAGGACGGGAGTTCCGGCAGAGGGAGCCAGTTTGGAACTTCAATCGGTTCTATTTCTAGAATATGCCAGCTTCTCTGCAGGTCATCTGGTGTGCGGATGTTAATTCTGCGTCCTCTGAGATTAATTCCTAGACCAAATGGGAACAGCCACGAGTATCTTATGTCTCTTGCCCTTAAAGCTTCTAGTAGAGGCCTCAAAGCGCGGCGTTTGGCCAAAGTAGATGGAGCTAGGTCTTGGAATAGGTGAATTGCTGCCCCCTCGTAAAGCAGGTCTTTGGTGTTTCTTGACGCCTCCAGGATTGCTTGCGCGTCCGGAAAGGTCAGGAGCTTGCAAATTGTGTCTCTGGGTGGGTCTGCTCCAGATGGGGGGGGTCTCAGGGACCTGTGGATCCTCTCAATTGAAATTCGTGAGGCTCTCTCGTGGCCAAGGAGCAGAACAAATATTTCCATGGCGACCTTTGGAAGCGCTTCTGCAGCCCATGATTCTGGCAAGCCTTTTATTCTTATATTGTTGCGCCTGTTTCGATTTTCCAGGTCTTCTTGCATAGTAAGGGCCTGATTAAGGTAGTGGTGTTGTTCTATTACTACCTGCGCCAGTTCAGTAGAGTGTGTAGATATGTTTGCTGCCGAAGTCTCCAATGCCTCTACTCTTCCGCTCATTGACTTTAAGTCTTCTTTAATGACTGAGAGGTCGGACATGATGGGTCTTACTGCATTTGTAATAAGGTCTCTCATGAAACTTCGTGAGAGTTGTTCGCCTTCCTCTCCCTCTGAAGAGGCTTCTTCCTCTCTCTCAGTGCTGAGGGGTGTTGATGTTGGGAGGTTCAACGCTTTTTTGCTGGTCGGATGAGGTGATCTTGAAGTTCTTTCTTTCAGAAATCTTTGCATGTCGGTTTGGCTTTTGGTTGGACAAGGAGTATCTAGTATGTCGCTGCTCCTGTCTCTATTGTTCTTCCCCATACTGCTATGAGGTTGGCTTGTCAGAAGTGTTTTTGAGTAATACGATGGAGCCCCCTCACACGGTGCGCTCCCACTAGGTGGACATTATTTGTGCGGGGCTTGTGCCGCTGCTTGGGAAGAAGTTGTTTGCAATCTGGAACTTTGTTCGCTGTTGGCGGTAAAAAATTCTCGGCGTCCTATATGGATGGCTTGGTCGGAGTAGAATAACGCTTTATGGGCGATTTTGTACGTCCGGGCTCCAGGGAGGGCTTGCTTTTCCAGTAAAGGCTAAATAGGTGATTAATTCGGCCCTCGGGACGCTTTTTCCTAGGAATCAGGGGGAGCAGTTGTATGTTTTTAATGCTCCGGCTTTTTGTCGGGGGATGTGTTGATCTTGTTGGCCCTTAAAGGGGGTTAGCGATCGGTAATCAGCTGTAGAGCTCTGTTCAGAGAGTTCCGCAAAAAATTCAGGCTAGGCCTGTGCGCAAAATGGGGGCTGGTCTTCCGAGTTTGGGAGGTGAAGGAGGCTAACCAGATTGCCCTGGGTGGGCTGCTGGTAGTTGAAAGTCCTTAGAATCAGATAGTTACACCCTTGCAGATTCGTGTGCGCACTGTCCCTTTCACTATGCGTTGTCAGTGCGATTTGAGGGGCGTTTTTTGCAGGGTTATGCAGGGGTTCCCTGTGATGGGCCTGTGTTGACTTGGCAGTAAGTTAGTGCTTCCTCAGCACAGGGTGGTTGTAGCTGTTTTCCCCCTCCCTTCTGTACTGTAACAGCGCCCAGGGAGTCAGGGGTTAAGTGGCACCAATCCTCTTCTGCTTATCTGGCTGGGGGGATGGGCAGGTGCGCTCTTTTCTGGTGTGAGTATGGGGGAGGGCCGCTCCTATTGTCAGCGGGGAATGGCGGGAAGGCCGTGATAGCGGGGGTATGGGGGGGGGCTGCGGGACCGTGCTGTAGTATCAGGCAATACTTGCTGTGTATCGGATTAGGTCCCCCCGGGTGTATCCGGTCCGCCGAGTGCTTTCGGGTAGCTATATTTTAATATGTAAAAGATACAGACTAACACCTAATACGTAGGGACAGGAGGAGTGCTAAAAGTTATTTTAGGGTCAAGACCATTGAATTGAGTGTTTTCAAAAGACTCTATATGCAACATTGATGAACAGTCATGGTATTTAGATTAACCAAACAAAATGCACTTACTGTATATGATAGAAAAGTCAGTGATTAAGTTTGGCCCATGCGACTCCATGATTTGGGCATAGAAATGATACAGATGTATGCAAATCACTTTGGGATTAAAGACATGTTAAAGCTCTTGTTTTGCTAAACAGAATTGGACAAAGTTTCTTCATAAGATTAAAAATTATTTTGAAGAGTAATTATGGCATTCAGATACACCAAACAGGAAGCACTTACTATATTTAATCGGAAGCAAGTACTTTAGTTTGGCCAATCCGTATCCATATAAGTGCGGAACAAAAAATGATCAAGTCTTTACAACTATTTTATGAAAGGCAAAAACATTTTAAACATATTAGCCACAAACTTTATCTATCTGGCAGCTGAAAAAGTAAATGTTGATATTCAAAAGTTACAGCCTATCACATAAAACATGGGAAGAGAATGTGTGTTAAAAGACATTTTAGGGTCAAGACTAGGGAATTGAGTGTTTTTTAAAAGACTATATATGCAACATTAATGAGCAGTCATGGTATTTAGATTACCCCAACAAAATGCACTTTGTATATGATAGAAAAGTCAGTGCTTAAGTTTGACCCATGTGGCTCCATGATTTGGGCATAGAAATAATACAGATGTATGCAAAATACTTTAGGATTGAAGGCATGTTAAAGCTCTTGTTTTGCTTAAATACAATTGGACAAAGTTTCTTCCTAAGATTTAAAATTATTTTGAAGAGTAATTATGGCATTCAGATACACCAAACAGGAAGCACTTACTATATTTTAATTTAAGGCAAGTACTTTAGTTTGGCCAATCTGTATCCATATAAGTGCGGAACCAAAAATAGTCTTTACAACTATTTTATGAAAGGCAAAAACATTTTAGTTAAATATATTAGCCACAAACTTTATCTATCTGGCAGGTAAAAAGGAAATTTTGATATTCAATAGTTAAAGCCTATCACATAAAACATGGGAAGAGAATGTGTGTTAAAAGACTTTAGGGTCAAGACTAGAGAATTGAGTGTTTTTTTAAAAGACTATATATGCAACATTGATCAACAGTCATGGTATTTAGATTAACCAACAAAATGCACTAACTGTATAGGATAGAAAAGTCAGTGACTAAGTTTGGCCCATGTGACTCCATGACTTGGTCATAGAAATGTTACAGATGCATGCAAATCACTTTGGGATTAAAGACATGTTAAAGCTCTTGTTTTACTTAAATAGAATTGGACAAAGTTTCTTCAGAAGATTAAAAATTATTTTGAAGAGTAATTATGGCATTCAGATACACCAAACAGGAAGCACTTACTATATTTTAATTTAAAGCAAGTACTTTAGTTTGGCCAATCCGTATCCATATATGTGCGGAACACAAAATGATCAAGTCTTTACAACTATTTTATGAAAAGCAAAAACATTTTTGTAAATATATTAGCCACAATCATTATCTATCTGGCACCTGGATAAGCGTATTTTGATGTGCAATAGCTACAGACTAAGACATAGTACATGAGAACAGAATGAGTGTTGGAAAAGTCTTTTTAGGGTTAAGATCATTGACTTTAGTGTTTTCCAAAGACTATATATATATGCAATATTGTTGAACAGTAATAGTATTCAGATAAACCAAATAAAATGCAATTATTGTATGTTATACAAAAGTCAGTGCTTGACTTTTGCCCATGTGTCTGCATCATTCGAGCATATAAATTATACAGATGCATGCATAACACTTTCTGATAAAGAGAAAAAAACATGGAAAAACAACTGCTTACCTAGGTTGTTAAAAGGACATGGTTCTTCAAGTTTCCATTTAGCAACTGCCACAGTATCAAAAATGTTGCCTATTTATAAGCCTAAAACCATAAGACTTTCAACCAATCACATGTTATTTGACCCTCCCTTAGTTTCATTAACACATTAGTATATCCAACCTGCCAGTGGGTGAATGAATTCAATGATTAAAATGTACATGAGACTAAATTTGCAGAACAATAGTCTTCTGTTTATACACACATTAAATATCATGTTCTTGCTCATGCACACATTTAGTATCATTGTTTTAAAATGTGTGGTCCCACTGACACACCCTTCTAACATTTTTTTTCCCAACTTCACTTTAGTGAAGCTACTTTCTTATGTAATCTCTTTTATACCATGTAATAGATACAGATTATTACATACTACTTGGGCATATTAGAAAAGATAATACTCTTGTGTTGGTTATAGAAAATCCAATACCATTTTGAAACAAGGCTTAAGGGAAAAATGATGATGAATCGTGGTATTGAGATATACCAAACAAGAAGGACTTACTGTATTTTAAAGCAAAGCAAGTACTTTCGTTTGGCCAATCCGTATCCACAAAAAAGAGTGTCATAAAATGAGAAAATCTTTACAACAAATATTATTTGAAAGACGAAAACATTTTTGTTTAATATATTAGCCACTAACTTTATGTATCTGGTAGATGGGTAGCTATATTTTAATATATAAAAGATACAGACTAACACCTAATACATAGGGACAGAAGGAGTGCTAAAAGTTATTTTAGGGTCAAGACCATTGAATTGAGTGTTTTCAAAAGACTCTATATGCAACATTGATGAACAGTCATGGTATTTAGATTAACCAAACAAAATGCACTTACTGTATATGATAGAAAAGTCAGTGATTAAGTTTGGCCCATGCGACTCCATGATTTGGGCATAGAAATGATACAGATGTATACAAATCACTTTGGGATTAAAGACATGTTAAAGCTCTTGTTTTGCTAAACAGAATTGGACAAAGTTTCTTCATAAGATTAAAAATTATTTTGAAGAGTAATTATGGCACTTAGATACACCAAACAGGAAGCACTTACTATATTTAATCTGAAGCAAGTACTTTAGTATGGCCAATCCGTATCCATATAAGTGCGGAACAAAAGATGATCAAGTCTTTACAACTATTTTATGAAAGGCAAAAACATTTTAAACATATTAGCCACAAACTTTATCTATCTGGCAGCTGAAAAAGTAAATGTTGATATTCAAAAGTTACAGCCTATCGCATAAAACATGGGAAGAGAATGTGTGTTAAAAGACATTTTAGGGTCAAGACTAGGGAATTGAGTGTTTTTTAAAAGACTATATATGCAACATTGATGAGCAGTCATGGTATTTAGATTACCCCAACAAAATGCACTTTGTATATGATAGAAAAGTCAGTGCTTAAGTTTGGCCCATGTGGCTCCATGATTTGGGCATAGAAATAATACAGATGTATGCAAAATACTTTAGGATTGAAGGCATGTTAAAGCTCTTGTTTTGCTTAAATACAATTGGACAAAGTTTCTTCATAAGATTAAAAATTATTTTGAAGAGTAATTATGGCATTCAGATACACCAAACAGGAAGCACTTACTATATTTAATCGGAAGCAAGTACTTTAGTTTGGCCAATCCGTATCCATATAAGTGCGGAACAAAAAATGATCAAGTCTTTACAAATATTTTATGAAAGGCAAAAACATTTTAGTTAAATATATTAGCCACAAACTTTATCTATCTGGCAGGTAAAAAGGAAATTTTGATATTCAATAGTTAAAGCCTATCACATAAAACATGGGAAGAGAATGTGTGTTAAAAGACTTTAGGGTCAAGACTAGAGAATTGAGTGTTTTTTTAAAAGACTATAAATGCAACATTGATCAACAGTCATGGTATTTAGATTAACCAACAAAATGCACTAACTGTAAAGGATAGAAAAGTCAGTGACTAAGTTTGGCCCATGTGACTCCATGACTTGGTCATAGAAATGTTACAGATGCATGCAAATCACTTTGGGATTAAACACATGTTAAAGCTCTTGTTTTACTTAATTAGAATTGGACAAAGTTTCTTCAGAAGATTAAAAATTATTTTGAAGAGTAATTATGGCATTCAGATACACCAAACAGGAAGCACTTACTATATTTTAATTTAAAGCAAGTACTTTAGTTTGGCCAATCCGTATCCATATAAGTGCGGAACACAAAATGATCAAGTCTTTACAACTATTTTATGAAAGGCAAAAACATTTTTGTAAATATATTAGTCACAATCATTATCTATCTGGCACCTGGATAAGCGTATTTTGATGTGCAATAGCTACAGACTAAGACATAGTACATGAGAACAGAATGAGTGTTGGAAAAGTCTTTTTAGGGTCAAGATCATTGACTTTAGTGTTTTCCAAAGACTATACATATATGCAATATTGTTGAACAGTAATAGTATTCAGATAAACCAAATAAAATGCAATTATTGTATGTTATACAAAAGTCAGTGCTTGACTTTTGCCCATGTGTCTGCATCATTCGAGCATATAAATTATACAGATGCATGCATAACACTTTCTGATAAAGAGAAAAAAACATGAAAAAACAACTGCTTACCTAGGTTGTTAAAAGGACATGGTTCTTCAAGTTTCCATTTAGCAACTGCCACAGTATCAAAAATGTTGCCTATTTATAAGCCTAAAACCATAAGACTTTCAACCAATCACATGTTATTTGACCCTCCCTTAGTTTCATTAACACATTAGTATATCCAACCTGTATATTTTGCCAGTGGGTGAATGAATTCAATGATTAAAATGTACATGAGACTAAATTTGCAGAACAATAGTCTTTTGTTTATACACACATTCAATATCATGTTCTTGCTCATGCACACATTTAGTATCATTGTTTTAAAATGTGTGGTCCCACTGACACACCCTTCTAACATTTTTTTTCCCAACTTCACTTTAGTGAAGCTACTTTCTTATGTAATCTCTTTTATACCATGTAATAGATACAGATTATTACATACTACTTGGGCATATTAGAAAAGATAATACTCTTGTGTTGGTTATAGAAAATCCAATACCATTTTGAAACAAGGCTTAAGGGAAAAATGATGATGAATCGTGGTATTGAGATATACCAAACAAGAAGGACTTACTGTATTTTAAAGCAAAGCAAGTACTTTCGTTTGGCCAATCCGTATCCACAAAAAAGAGTGTCATAAAATGAGAAAATCTTTACAACAAATATTATTTGAAAGACGAAAACATTTTTGTTTAATATATTAGCCACTAACTTTATGTATCTGGTAGATGGGTAGCTATATTTTAATATGTAAAAGATGCAGACTAACACCTAATACATAGGGACAGAAGGAGTGCTAAAAGTTATTTTAGGGTCAAGACCATTGAATTGAGTGTTTTCAAAAGACTCTATATGCAACATTGATGAACAGTCATGGTATTTAGATTAACCAAACAAAATGCACTTACTGTATATGATAGAAAAGTCAGTGATTAAGTTTGGCCCATGCGACTCCATGATTTGGGCATAGAAATGATACAGATGTATACAAATCACTTTGGGATTAAAGACATGTTAAAGCTCTTGTTTTGCTAAACAGAATTGGACAAAGTTTCTTCATAAGATTAAAAATTATTTTGAAGAGTAATTATGGCATTCAGATACACCAAACAGGAAGCACTTACTATATTTAATCTGAAGCAAGTACTTTAGTTTGGCCAATCCGTATCCATATAAGTGCGGAACAAAAGATGATCAAGTCTTTACAACTATTTTATGAAAGGCAAAAACATTTTAAACATATTAGCCACAAACTTTATCTATCTGGCAGCTGAAAAAGTAAATGTTGATATTCAAAAGTTACAGCCTATCGCATAAAACATGGGAAGAGAATGTGTGTTAAAAGACATTTTAGGGTCAAGACTAGGGAATTGAGTGTTTTTTAAAAGACTATATATGCAACATTGATGAGCAGTCATGGTATTTAGATTACCCCAACAAAATGCACTTTGTATATGATAGAAAAGTCAGTGCTTAAGTTTGGCCCATGTGGCTCCATGATTTGGGCATAGAAATAATACAGATGTATGCAAAATACTTTAGGATTGAAGGCATGTTAAAGCTCTTGTTTTGCTTAAATACAATTGGACAAAGTTTCTTCATAAGATTAAAAATTATTTTGAAGAGTAATTATGGCATTCAGATACACCAAACAGGAAGCACTTACTATATTTAATCGGAAGCAAGTACTTTAGTTTGGCCAATCCGTATCCATATAAGTGCGGAACCAAAAAGGATCAAGTCTTTACAACTATTTTATGAAAGGCAAAAACATTTTAGTTAAATATATTAGCCACAAACTTTATCTATCTGGCAGGTAAAAAGGAAATTTTGATATTCAATAGTTAAAGCCTATCACATAAAACATGGGAAGAGAATGTGTGTTAAAAGACTTTAGGGTCAAGACTAGAGAATTGAGTGTTTTTTTAAAAGACTATAAATGCAACATTGATCAACAGTCATGGTATTTAGATTAACCAACAAAATGCACTAACTGTAAAGGATAGAAAAGTCAGTGACTAAGTTTGGCCCATGTGACTCCATGACTTGGTCATAGAAATGTTACAGATGCATGCAAATCACTTTGGGATTAAACACATGTTAAAGCTCTTGTTTTACTTAATTAGAATTGGACAAAGTTTCTTCAGAAGATTAAAAATTATTTTGAAGAGTAATTATGGCATTCAGATACACCAAACAGGAAGCACTTACTATATTTTAATTTAAAGCAAGTACTTTAGTTTGGCCAATCCGTATCCATATAAGTGCGGAACACAAAATGATCAAGTCTTTACAACTATTTTATGAAAGGCAAAAACATTTTTGTAAATATATTAGCCACAATCATTATCTATCTGGCAGCTGGATAAGCGTATTTTGATGTGCAATAGTTACAGACTAAGACATAGTACATGAGAACAGAATGAGTGTTGGAAAAGTCTTTTTAGGGTCAAGATCATTGACTTTAGTGTTTTCCAAAGACTATATATATGCAATATTGTTGAACAGTAATAGTATTCAGATAAACCAAATAAAATGCAATTATTGTATGTTATACAAAAGTCAGTGCTTGACTTTTGCCCATGTGTCTGCATCATTCGAGCATATAAATTATACAGATGCATGCATAACACTTTCTGATAAAGAGAAAAAAACATGAAAAAACAACTGCTTACCTAGGTTGTTAAAAGGACATGGTTCTTCAAGTTTCCATTTAGCAACTGCCACAGTATCAAAAATGTTGCCTATTTATAAGCCTAAAACCATAAGACTTTCAACCAATCACATGTTATTTGACCCTCCCTTAGTTTCATTAACACATTAGTATATCCAACCTGTATATTTTGCCAGTGGGTGAATGAATTCAATGATCAAAATGTACATGAGACTAAATTTGCAGAACAATAGTCTTTTGTTTATACACACATTCAATATCATGTTCTTGTTCATGCACACATTTAGTATCATTGTTCTAAAATGTGTGGTCCCACTGACACACCCTTCTAACATTTTTTTCGCAAGTTCACTTTAGTGAAGCTACTTTCTTATGTGATCTCTTTTATACCATGTAATAGATACAGATTATTACATACTACTTGGGCATATTAGAAAAGATAATACTCTTGTGTTGGTTATAGAAAATCCAATACCATTTTGAAACAAGGCTTAAGGGAAAAATGATGATGAATCGTGGTATTGAGATATACCAAACAAGAAGGACTTACTGTATTTTAAAGCAAAGCAAGTACTTTCGTTTGGCCAATCCGTATCCACAAAAAAGAGTGTCATAAAATGAGAAAATCTTTACAACAAATATTATTTGAAAGACAAAAACATTTTTGTTTAATATATTAGCCACAAACTTTATCTATCTGGTAGATGGGTAGCTATATTTTAATATGTAAAAGATACAGACTAACACCTAATACTTAGGGACAGAAGGAGTGCTAAAAGTTATTTTAGGGTCAAGACCATTGAATTGAGTGTTTTCAAAAGACTCTATATGCAACATTGATGAACAGTCATGGTATTTAGATTAACCAAACAAAATGCACTTACTGTATATGATAGAAAAGTGAGTGCTTAAGTTTGGCCCATGCGACTCCATGATTTGGGCATAGAAATGATACAGATGTATGCAAATCACTTTGGGATTAAAGACATGTTAAAGCTCTTGTTTTGCTAAACAGAATTGGACAAAGTTTCTTCATAAGATTAAAAATTATTTTGAAGAGTAATTATGGCATTCAGATACACCAAACAGGAAGCACTTACTATATTTAATCGGAAGCAAGTACTTTAGTTTGGCCAATCCGTATCCATATAAGTGCGGAACAAAAAATGATCAAGTCTTTACAACTATTTTATGAAAGGCAAAAACATTTTAAACATATTAGCCACAAACTTTATCTATCTGGCAACTGAAAAAGTAAATGTTGATATTCAAAAGTTACAGCCTATCGCATAAAACATGGGAAGAGAATGTGTGTTAAAAGACATTTTAGGGTCAAGACTAGGGAATTGAGTGTTTTTTAAAAGACTATATATGCAACATTGATGAGCAGTCATGGTATTTAGATTACCCCAACAAAATGCACTTTGTATATGATAGAAAAGTCAGTGCTTAAGTTTGGCCCATGTGGCTCCATGATTTGGGCATAGAAATAATACAGATGTATGCAAAATACTTTAGGATTGAAGGCATGTTAAAGCTCTTGTTTTGCTTAAATACAATTGGACAAAGTTTCTTCATAAGATTAAAAATTATTTTGAAGAGTAATTATGGCATTCAGATACACCAAACAGGAAGCACTTACTATATTTTAATTTAAAGCAAGTACTTTAGTTTGGCCAATCCGTATCCATATAAGTGCGGAACACAAAATGATCAAGTCTTTACAACTGTTTTATGAAAGGCAAAAACATTTTAGTTAAATATATTAGCCACAAACTTTATCTATCTGGCAGGTAAAAAGGAAATTTTGATATTCAATAGTTAAAGCCTATCACATAAAACATGGGAAGAGAATGTGTGTTAAAAGACTTTAGGGTCAAGACTAGAGAATTGAGTGTTTTTTTAAAAGACTATATATGCAACATTGATCAACAGTCATCGTATTTAGATTAACCAACAAAATGCACTAACTGTATAGGATAGAAATGTCAGTGACTAAGTTTGGCCCATGTGACTCCATGACTTGGTCATAGAAATGTTACAGATGCATGCAAATCACTTTGGGATTAAACACATGTTAAAGCTGTTGTTTTACTTCAATAGAATTGGACAAAGTTTCTTCAGAAGATTAAAAATTATTTTGAAGAGTAATTATGGCATTCAGATACACCAAACAGGAAGCACTTACTATATTTTAATTTAAAGCAAGTACTTTAGTTTGGCCAATCCGTATCCATATAAGTGCGGAACACAAAATGATCAAGTCTTTACAACTGTTTTATGAAAAGCAAAAACATTTTTGTAAATATATTAGCCACAATCATTGTCTATCTGGCACCTGGATAAACGTATTTTGATGTGCAATAGCTACAGACTAAGACATAGTACATGAGAACAGAATGAGTGTTGGAAAAGTCTTTTTAGGGTCAAGATCATTGACTTTAGTGTTTTCCAAAGACTATATATATGCAATATTGTTGAACAGTAATAGTATTCAGATAAACCAAATAAAATGCAATTATTGTATGTTATACAAAAGTCAGTGCTTGACTTTTGCCCATGTGTCTGCATCATTCGAGCATATAAATTATACAGATGCATGCATAACACTTTCTGATAAAGAGAAAAAAACATGAAAAAACAACTGCTTACCTAGGTTGTTAAAAGGACATGGTTCTTCAAGTTTCCATTTAGCAACTGCCACAGTATCAAAAATGTTGCCTATTTATAAGCCTAAAACCATAAGACTTTCAACCAATCACATGTTATTTGACCCTCCCTTAGTTTCATTAACACATTAGTATATCCAACCTGTATATTTTGCCAGTGGGTGAATGAATTCAATGATTAAAATGTACATGAGACTAAATTTGCAGAACAATAGTCTTTTGTTTATACACACATTCAATATCATGTTCTTGCTCATGCACACATTTAGTATCATTGTTTTAAAATGTGTGGTCCCACTGACACACCCTTCTAACATTTTTTTCCCAACTTCACTTTAGTGAAGCTACTTTCTTATGTGATCTCTTTTATACCATGTAATAGATACAGATTATTACATACTACTTGGGCATATTAGAAAAGATAATACTCTTGTGTTGGTTATAGAAAATCCAATACCATTTTGAAACAAGGCTTAAGGGAAAATGATGATGAATCGTGGTATTGAGATATACCAAACAAGAAGGACTTACTGTATTTTAAAGCAAAGCAAGTACTTTCGTTTGGCCAATCCGTATCCACAAAAAAGAGTGTCATAAAATGAGAAAATCTTTACAACAAATATTATTTGAAAGACAAAAACATTTTTGTTTAATATATTAGCCACAAACTTTATCTATCTGGTAGATGGGTAGCTATATTTTAATATGTAAAAGATACAGACTAACACCTAATACTTAGGGACAGAAGGAGTGCTAAAAGTTATTTTAGGGTCAAGACCATTGAATTGAGTGTTTTCAAAAGACTCTATATGCAACATTGATGAGCAGTCATGGTATTTAGATTAACCAAACAAAATGCACTTACTGTACATGATAGAAAAGTCAGTGATTTAGTTTGGCCCATGCGACTCCATGATTTGGGCATAGAAATTATACAGATGTATGCAAATCACTTTGGGATTAAAGACATGTTAAAGCTCTTGTTTTGCTAAACAGAATTGGACAAAGTTTCTTCATAAGATTAAAAATTATTTTGAAGAGTAATTATGGCATTCAGATACACCAAACAGGAAGCACTTACTATATTTTATCGGAAGCAAGTACTTTAGTTTGGCCAATCCGTATCAATATAAGTGCGGAACAAAAAATGATCAAGTCTTTACAACTATTTTATGAAAGGCAAAAACATTTTAAACATATTAGCCACAAACTTTATCTATCTGGCAACTGAAAAAGTAAATGTTGATATTCAAAAGTTACAGCCTATCACATAAAACATGGGAAGAGAATGTGTGTTAAAAGACATTTTAGGGTCAAGACTAGGGAATTGAGTGTTTTTTAAAAGACTATATATGCATTATTGATGAGCAGTCATGGTATTTAGATTACCCCAACAAAATGCACTTTGTATATGATAGAAAAGTCAGTGCTTAAGTTTGGCCCATGTGGCTCCATGATTTGGGCATAGAAATAATACAGATGTATGCAAAATACTTTAGGATTGAAGGCATGTTAAAGCTCTTGTTTTGCTTAAATACAATTGGACAAAGTTTCTTCATAAGATTAAAAATTATTTTGAAGAGTAATTATGGCATTCAGATACACCAAACAGGAAGCACTTACTATATCTTAATTTAAAGCAAGTACTTTAGTTTGGCCAATCTGTATCCATATAAGTGCGGAACCAAAAAGGATCAAGTCTTTACAACTATTTTATGAAAGGCAAAAACATTTTAGTTAAATATATTATCCACAAACTTTATCTATCTGGCAGGTAAAAAGGAAATTTTGATATTCAATAGTTAAAGCCTATCACATAAAACATGGGAAGAGAATGTGTGTTAAAAGACTTTAGGGTCAAGACTAGAGAATTGAGTGTTTTTTTTAAAGACTATATATGCAACATTGATCAACAGTCATGGTATTTAGATTAACCAACAAAATGCACTAACTGTATAGGATAGAAAAGTCAGTGACTAAGTTTGGCCCATGTGACTCCATGACTTGGTCATAGAAATGTTACAGATGCATGCAAATCACTTTGGGATTAAACACATGTTAAAGCTCTTGTTTTACTTCAATAGAATTGGACAAAGTTTCTTCAGAAGATTAAAAATTATTTTGAAGAGTAATTATGGCATTCAGATACACCAAACAGGAAGCACTTACTATATTTTAATTTAAAGCAAGTACTTTAGTTTGGCCAATCCGTATCCATATAAGTGCGGAACACAAAATGATCAAGTCTTTACAACTGTTTTATGAAAAGCAAAAACATTTTTGTAAATATATTAGCCACAATCATTGTCTATCTGGCACCTGGATAAGCGTATTTTGATGTGCAATAGCTACAGACTAAGACATAGTACATGAGAACAGAATGAGTGTTGGAAAAGTCTTTTTAGGGTCAAGATCATTGACTTTAGTGTTTTCCAAAGACTATATATATATGCAATATTGTTGAACAGTAATAGTATTCAGATAAACCAAATAAAATGCAATTATTGTATGTTATACAAAAGTCAGTGCTTGACTTTTGCCCATGTGTCTGCATCATTCGAGCATATAAATTATACAGATGCATGCATAACACTTTCTGATAAAGAGAAAAAAACATGAAAAAACAACTGCTTACCTAGGTTGTTAAAAGGACATGGTTCTTCAAGTTTCCATTTAGCAACTGCCACAGTATCAAAAATGTTGCCTATTTATAAGCCTAAAACCATAAGACTTTCAACCAATCACATGTTATTTGACCCTCCCTTAGTTTCATTAACACATTAGTATATCCAACCTGTATATTTTGCTAGTGGGTGAATGAATTCAATGATTAAAATGTACATGAGACTAAATTTGCAGAACAATAGTCTTTTGTTTATACACACATTCAATATCATGTTCTTGCTCATGCACACATTTAGTATCATTGTTTTAAAATGTGTGGTCCCACTGACACACCCTTCTAACATTTTTTTCCCAAATTCACTTTAGTGAAGCTACTTTCTTATGTGATCTCTTTTATACCATGTAATAGATACAGATTATTACATACTACTTGGGCATATTAGAAAAGATAATACTCTTGTGTTGGTTATAGAAAATCCAATACCATTTTGAAACAAGGCTTAAGGGAAAAATGATGATGAATCATGGTATTGAGATATACCAAACAAGAAGGACTTACTGTATTTTAAAGCAAAGCAAGTACTTTCGTTTGGCCAATCCGTATCCACAAAAAAGAGTGTCATAAAATGAGAAAATCTTTACAACAAATATTATTTGAAAGACAAAAACATTTTTGTTTAATATATTAGCCACAAACTTTATCTATCTGGTAGATGGGTAGCTATATTTTAATATGTAAAAGATACAGACTAACACCTAATACTTAGGGACAGAAGGAGTGCTAAAAGTTATTTTAGGGTCAAGACCATTGAATTGAGTGTTTTCAAAAGACTCTATATGCAACATTGATGAACAGTCATGGTATTTAGATTAACCAAACAAAATGCACTTACTGTATATGATAGAAAAGTCAGTGATTAAGTTTGGCCCATGCGACTCCATGATTTGGGCATAGAAATTATACAGATGTATGCAAATCACTTTGGGATTAAAGACATGTTAAAGCTCTTGTTTTGCTAAACAGAATTGGACAAAGTTTCTTCATAAGATTAATAATTATTTTGAAGAGTAATTATGGCATTCAGATACACCAAACAGGAAGCACTTACTATATTTAATCGGAAGCAAGTACTTTAGTTTGGCCAATCCGTATCCATATAAGTGCGGAACAAAAAATGATCAAGTCTTTACAACTATTTTATGAAAGGCAAAAACATTTTAAACATATTAGCCACAAACTTTATCTATCTGGCAACTGAAAAAGTAAATGTTGATATTCAAAAGTTACAGCCTATCACATAAAACATGGGAAGAGAATGTGTGTTAAAAGACATTTTAGGGTCAAGACTAGGGAATTGAGTGTTTTTTAAAAGACTATATATGCAACATTGATGAGCAGTCATGGTATTTAGATTACCCCAACAAAATGCACTTTGTATATGATAGAAAAGTCAGTGCTTAAGTTTGGCCCATGTGGCTCCATGATTTGGGCATAGAAATAATACAGATGTATGCAAAATACTTTAGGATTGAAGGCATGTTAAAGCTCTTGTTTTGCTTAAATACAATTGGACAAAGTTTCTTCATAAGATTAAAAATTATTTTGAAGAGTAATTTTGGCATTCAGATACACCAAACAGGAAGCACTTACTATATTTTAATTTAAAGCAAGTACTTTAGTTTGGCCAATCCGTATCCATATAAGTGCGGAACAAAAAATGATCAAGTCTTTACAACTATTTTATGAAAGGCAAAAACATTTTAGTTAAATATATTAGCCACAAACTTTATCTATCTGGCAGGTAAAAAGGAAATTTTGATATTCAATAGTTAAAGCCTATCACATAAAACATGGGAAGAGAATGTGTGTTAAAAGACTTTAGGGTCAAGACTAGAGAATTGAGTGTTTTTTTAAAAGACTATATATGCAACATTGATCAACAGTCATGGTATTTAGATTAACCAACAAAATGCACTAACTGTATAGGATAGAAAAGTCAGTGACTAAGTTTGGCCCATGTGACTCCATGACTTGGTCATAGAAATGTTACAGATGCATGCAAATCACTTTGGGATTAAACACATGTTAAAGCTCTTGTTTTACTTAAATAGAATTGGACAAAGTTTCTTCAGAAGATTAAAAATTATTTTGAAGAGTAATTATGGCATTCAGATACACCAAACAGGAAGCACTTACTATATTTTAATTTAAAGCAAGTACTTTAGTTTGGCCAATCCGTATCCATATAAGTGCGGAACACAAAATGATCAAGTCTTTACAACTGTTTTATGAAAAGCAAAAACATTTTTGTAAATATATTAGCCACAATCATTGTCTATCTGGCACCTGGATAAGCCTATTTTGATGTGCAATAGTTACAGACTAAGACATAGTACATGAGAACAGAATGAGTGTTGGAAAAGTCTTTTTAGGGTCAAGATCATTGACTTTAGTGTTTTCCAAAGACTATATATATATGCAATATTGTTGAACAGTAATAGTATTCAGATAAACCAAATAAAATGCAACTATTGTATGTTATACAAAAGTCAGTGCTTGACTTTTGCCCATGTGTCTGCATCATTCGAGCATATAAATTATACAGATGCATGCATAACACTTTCTGATAAAGAGAAAAAAACATGAAAAAACAACTGCTTACCTAGGTTGTTAAAAGGACATGGTTCTTCAAGTTTCCATTTAGCAACTGCCACAGTATCAAAAATGTTGCCTATTTATAAGCCTAAAACCATAAGACTTTCAACCAATCACATGTTATTTGACCCTCCCTTAGTTTCATTAACACATTAGTATATCCAACCTGTATATTTTGCTAGTGGGTGAATGAATTCAATGATTAAAATGTACATGAGACTAAATTTGCAGAACAATAGTCTTTTGTTTATACACACATTCAATATCATGTTCTTGCTCATGCACACATTTAGTATCATTGTTTTAAAATGTGTGGTCCCACTGACACACCCTTCTAACATTTTTTTCGCAAGTTCACTTTAGTGAAGCTACTTTCTTATGTGATCTCTTTTATACCATGTAATAGATACAGATTATTACATACTACTTGGGCATATTAGAAAAGATAATACTCTTGTGTTGGTTATAGAAAATCCAATACCATTTTGAAACAAGGCTTAAGGGAAAAATGATGATGAATCGTGGTATTGAGATATACCAAACAAGAAGGACTTACTGTATTTTAAAGCAAAGCAAGTACTTTCGTTTGGCCAATCCGTATCCACAAAAAAGAGTGTCATAAAATGAGAAAATCTTTACAACAAATATTATTTGAAAGACAAAAACATTTTTGTTTAATATATTAGCCACTAACTTTATCTATCTGGTAGATGGGTAGCTATTAGAGATGAGCGAACACGTTCGGCCCCGCCCCTTTTTCGCCCGAACACCGAACTTTGCGAACACTTCAGTGTTCGGGCGAAAAAGTTCGGGGGCCGCCGTGGCAGCGCGGGGGGGTGCGGCGGGGAGTGGGGGGGAGAGGGAGAGAGAGAGGGCTCCCCCTGTTCCCCGCTACTGCCGCCCGCGCCGCCGCGCATCTCCCCGCCCCCCGGCGGCACCCGGACACTTACGCGCGAACACTGCAGTGTTCGGCAAAGCGGGTGTCCGGGTGCGGATGTGTCCGTAACGGACACGTTCGCTCATCTCTAGTAGCTATATTTTAATATGTAAAAGATACAGACTAACACCTAATACTTAGGGACAGAAGGAGTGCTAAAAGTTATTTTAGGGTCAAGACCATTGAATTGAGTGTTTTCAAAAGACTCTATATGCAACATTGATGAACAGTCATGGTATTAGGTTAACCAAACAAAATGCACTTACTGTATATGATAGAAAAGTCAGTGATTAAGTTTGGCCCATGCGACTCCATGATTTGGGCATAGAAATGATACAGATGTATGCAAATCACTTTGGGATTAAAGACATGTTAAAGCTCTTGTTTTGCTAAACAGAATTGGACAAAGTTTCTTCATAAGATTAAAAATTATTTTGAAGAGTAATTATGGCATTCAGATACACCAAACAGGAAGCACTTACTATATTTAATCTGAAGCAAGTACTTTAGTTTGGCCAATCCGTATCCATATAAGTGCGGAACAAAAAATGATCAAGTCTTTACAACTATTTTATGAAAGGCAAAAACATTTTAAACATATTAGCTACAAACTTTATCTATCTGGCAACTGAAAAAGTAAATGTTGATATTCAAAAGTTACAGCCTATCACATAAAACATGGGAAGAGAATGTGTGGTAAAATACTTTTTAGGGTCAAGACTAGGGAATTGAGTGTTTTTTAAAAGACTATATATGCAACATTGATGAGCAGTCATGGTATTTAGATTAACCCAACAAAATGCACTTTGTATATGATAGAAAAGTCAGTGCTTAAGTTTGGCCCATGTGACTCCATGATTTGGGCATAGAAATAATACAGATGTATGCAAAATACTTTAGGATTGAAGGCATGTTAAAGCTCTTGTTTTGCTTAAATACAATTGGACAAAGTTTCTTCATAAGATTAAAAATTATTTTGAAGAGTAAATATGGCATTCAGATACACCAAACAGGAAGCACTTACTATATTTTAATTTAAGGCAAGTACTTTAGTTTGGCCAATCTGTATCCATATAAGTGTGGAACCAAAAAGGATCAAGTCTTTACAACTATTTTATGAAAGGCTAAAACATTTTAGGTAAATATATTAGCCACAAACTTTATCTATCTGGCAGGTAAAAAGGAAATTTTGATAGCCAATAGTTAAAGCCTATCACATAAAACATGGGAAGAGAATGTGTGTTAAAAGACTTTAGGGTCAAGACTAGAGAATTGAGTGTTTTTTTAAAAGACTATATATGCAACATTGATCAACAGTCATGGTATTTAGATTAACCAACAAAATGCACTAACTGTATATGATAGAAAAGTCAGTGACTAAGTTTGGCCCATGTGACTCCATGACTTGGTCATAGAAATGTTACAGATGCATGCAAATCACTTTGGGATTAAAGACATGTTAAAGCTCTCGTTCTACTTAAATAGAATTGGACAAAGTTTCTTCAGAAGATTAAAAATTATTTTGAAGAGTAATTATGGCATTCAGATACACCAAACAGGAAGCACTTACTATATTTTAATTTAAAGCAAGTACTTTAGTTTGGCCAATCCGTATCCATATAAGTGCGGAACACAAAATGATCAAGTCTTTACAATTATTTTATGAAAGGCAAAAACATTTTTGTAAATATATTAGCCACAATCATTGTCTATCTGGCAGCTGGATAAGCGTATTTTGATGTGCAATAGTTACAGACTAAGACATAGTACATGAGAACAGAATGAGTGTTGGAAAAGTCTTTTTAGGGTCAAGATCATTGACTTTAGTGTTTTCCAAAGACTATATATATATATGCCATATTGTTGAACAGTAACAGTATTCAGATAAACCAAATAAAATGCAATTATTGTATGTTATACAAAAGTCAGTGCTTGACTTTTGCCCATGTGTCTGCATCATTCGAGCATATAAATTATACAGATGCATGCATAACACTTTCTGATAAAGAGAAAAAAAACATGAAAAAACAACTGCTTACCTAGGTTGTTAAAAGGACATGGTTCTTCAAGTTTCCATTTAGCAACTGCCACAGTATCAAAAATGTTGCCTATTTATAAGCCTAAAACCATAAGACTTTCAACCAATCACATGTTATTTGACCCTCCCTTAGTTTCATTAACACATTAGTATATCCAACCTGTATATTTTGCCAGTGGGTGAATGAATTCAATGATCAAAATGTACATGAGACTAAATTTGCAGAACAATAGTCTTTTGTTTATACACACATTCAATATCATGTTCTTGTACATGCACACATTTAGTATCATTGTTCTAAAATGTGTGGTCCCACTGACACACCCTTCTAACATTTTTTTCGCAAGTTCACTTTAGTGAAGCTACTTTCTTATGTGATCTCTTTTATACCATGTAATAGATACAGATTATTACATACTACTTGGGCATATTAGAAAAGATAATACTCTTGTGTTGGTTATAGAAAATCCAATACCATTTTGAAACAAGGCTTAAGGGAAAAATGATGATGAATCGTGGTATTCAGATATACCAAACAAGAAGGACTTACTGTATTTTAAAGCAAAGCAAGTACTTTCGTTTGGCCAATCCATATCCACAAAAAAGAGTGTCATAAAATGAGACAATCTTTACAACAAATATTATTTGAAAGACAAAAACATTTTTGTTTAATATATTAGCCACTAACTTTATCTATCTGGTAGATGGGTAGCTATATTTTAAGGAGTGTTAAAAGTTATTTTAGGGTCAAGACCAGTGAATTGAGTGTTTTCAAAAGACTCTATATGCAACATTGATGAACAGTCATGGTATTTAGATTAACCAAACAAAATGCACTTACTGTATATGATAGAAAAGTCAGTGATTAAGTTTGGCCCATTCGACTCCATGATTTGGGCATAGAAATGTTACAGATGCATGCAAATCACTTTGGGATTAAAGACATGTTAAAGCTCTTGTTTTGCTAAACAGAATTGGACAAAGTTTCTTCATAAGATTAAAAATTATTTTGAAGAGTAATTATGGCATTCAGATACACCAAACAGGAAGCACTTACTATATTTAATCTGAAGCAAGTACTTTAGTTTGGCCAATCCGTATCCATATAAGTGCGGAACAAAAAATGATCAAGTCTTTACAACTACTTTATGAAAGGCAAAAACATTTTAGTTAAACATATTATCCACAAACTTTATCTATCTGGCAGCTGAAAAAGTAAATGTTGATATTCAAAAGTTACAGCCTATCACATAAAACATGGGAAGAGAATGTGTGGTAAAATACTTTAGGGTCAAGACTAGAGAATTGAGTGTTTTTTTTAAAGACTATATATGCAACATTGATCAACAGTCATGGTATTTAGATTAACCAACAAAATGCACTAACTGTATAGGATAGAAAAGTCAGTGACTAAGTTTGGCCCATGTGACTCCATGACTTGGTCATAGAAATGTTACAGATGCATGCAAATCACTTTGGGATTAAACACATGTTAAAGCTCTTGTTTTACTTCAATAGAATTGGACAAAGTTTCTTCAGAAGATTAAAAATTATTTTGAAGAGTAATTATGGCATTCAGATACACCAAACAGGAAGCACTTACTATATTTTAATTTAAAGCAAGTACTTTAGTTTGGCCAATCCGTATCCATATAAGTGCGGAACACAAAATGATCAAGTCTTTACAACTGTTTTATGAAAAGCAAAAACATTTTTGTAAATATATTAGCCACAATCATTGTCTATCTGGCACCTGGATAAGCGTATTTTGATGTGCAATAGCTACAGACTAAGACATAGTACATGAGAACAGAATGAGTGTTGGAAAAGTCTTTTTAGGGTCAAGATCATTGACTTTAGTGTTTTCCAAAGACTATATATATATGCAATATTGTTGAACAGTAATAGTATTCAGATAAACCAAATAAAATGCAATTATTGTATGTTATACAAAAGTCAGTGCTTGACTTTTGCCCATGTGTCTGCATCATTCGAGCATATAAATTATACAGATGCATGCATAACACTTTCTGATAAAGAGAAAAAAACATGAAAAAACAACTGCTTACCTAGGTTGTTAAAAGGACATGGTTCTTCAAGTTTCCATTTAGCAACTGCCACAGTATCAAAAATGTTGCCTATTTATAAGCCTAAAACCATAAGACTTTCAACCAATTACATGTTATTTGACCCTCCCTTAGTTTCATTAACACATTAGTATATCCAACCTGTATATTTTGCTAGTGGGTGAATGAATTCAATGATTAAAATGTACATGAGACTAAATTTGCAGAACAATAGTCTTTTGTTTATACACACATTCAATATCATGTTCTTGCTCATGCACACATTTAGTATCATTGTTTTAAAATGTGTGGTCCCACTGACACACCCTTCTAACATTTTTTTCCCAACTTCACTTTAGTGAAGCTACTTTCTTATGTGATCTCTTTTATACCATGTAATAGATACAGATTATTACATACTACTTGGGCATATTAGAAAAGATAATACTCTTATGTTGGTTATAGAAAATCCAATACCATTTTGAAACAAGGCTTAAGGGAAAAATGATGATGAATCATGGTATTGAGATATACCAAACAAGAAGGACTTACTGTATTTTAAAGCAAAGCAAGTACTTTCGTTTGGCCAATCCGTATCCACAAAAAAGAGTGTCATAAAATGAGAAAATCTTTACAACAAATATTATTTGAAAGACAAAAACATTTTTGTTTAATATATTAGCCACAAACTTTATCTATCTGGTAGATGGGTAGCTATATTTTAATATGTAAAAGATACAGACTAACACCTAATACTTAGGGACAGAAGGAGTGCTAAAAGTTATTTTAGGGTCAAGACCATTGAATTGAGTGTTTTCAAAAGACTCTATATGCAACATTGATGAACAGTCATGGTATTTAGATTAACCAAACAAAATGCACTTACTGTATATGATAGAAAAGTCAGTGATTAAGTTTGGCCCATGCGACTCCATGATTTGGGCATAGAAATTATACAGATGTATGCAAATCACTTTGGGATTAAAGACATGTTAAAGCTCTTGTTTTGCTAAACAGAATTGGACAAAGTTTCTTCATAAGATTAATAATTATTTTGAAGAGTAATTATGGCATTCAGATACACCAAACAGGAAGCACTTACTATATTTAATCGGAAGCAAGTACTTTAGTTTGGCCAATCCGTATCCATATAAGTGCGGAACAAAAAATGATCAAGTCTTTACAACTATTTTATGAAAGGCAAAAACATTTTAAACATATTAGCCACAAACTTTATCTATCTGGCAACTGAAAAAGTAAATGTTGATATTCAAAAGTTACAGCCTATCACATAAAACATGGGAAGAGAATGTGTGTTAAAAGACATTTTAGGGTCAAGACTAGGGAATTGAGTGTTTTTTAAAAGACTATATATGCAACATTGATGAGCAGTCATGGTATTTAGATTAACCAACAAAATGCACTTTGTATATGATAGAAAAGTCAGTGCTTAAGTTTGGCCCATGTGGCTCCATGATTTGGGCATAGAAATAATACAGATGTATGCAAAATACTTTAGGATTGAAGGCATGTTAAAGCTCTTGTTTTGCTTAAATACAATTGGACAAAGTTTCTTCATAAGATTAAAAATTATTTTGAAGAGTAATTTTGGCATTCAGATACACCAAACAGGAAGCACTTACTATATTTTAATTTAAAGCAAGTACTTTAGTTTGGCCAATCCGTATCCATATAAGTGCGGAACAAAAAATGATCAAGTCTTTACAACTATTTTATGAAAGGCAAAAACATTTTAGTTAAATATATTAGCCACAAACTTTATCTATCTGGCAGGTAAAAAGGAAATTTTGATATTCAATAGTTAAAGCCTATCACATAAAACATGGGAAGAGAATGTGTGTTAAAAGACTTTAGGGTCAAGACTAGAGAATTGAGTGTTTTTTTAAAAGACTATATATGCAACATTGATCAACAGTCATGGTATTTAGATTAACCAACAAAATGCACTAACTGTATAGGATAGAAAAGTCAGTGACTAAGTTTGGCCCATGTGACTCCATGACTTGGTCATAGAAATGTTACAGATGCATGCAAATCACTTTGGGATTAAACACATGTTAAAGCTCTTGTTTTACTTAAATAGAATTGGACAAAGTTTCTTCAGAAGATTAAAAATTATTTTGAAGAGTAATTATGGCATTCAGATACACCAAACAGGAAGCACTTACTATATTTTAATTTAAAGCAAGTACTTTAGTTTGGCCAATCCGTATCCATATAAGTGCGGAACACAAAATGATCAAGTCTTTACAACTGTTTTATGAAAAGCAAAAACATTTTTGTAAATATATTAGCCACAATCATTGTCTATCTGGCACCTGGATAAGCGTATTTTGATGTGCAATAGTTACAGACTAAGACATAGTACATGAGAACAGAATGAGTGTTGGAAAAGTCTTTTTAGGGTCAAGATCATTGACTTTAGTGTTTTCCAAAGACTATATATATATGCAATATTGTTGAACAGTAATAGTATTCAGATAAACCAAATAAAATGCAACTATTGTATGTTATACAAAAGTCAGTGCTTGACTTTTGCCCATGTGTCTGCATCATTCGAGCATATAAATTATACAGATGCATGCATAACACTTTCTGATAAAGAGAAAAAAACATGAAAAAACAACTGCTTACCTAGGTTGTTAAAAGGACATGGTTCTTCAAGTTTCCATTTAGCAACTGCCACAGTATCAAAAATGTTGCCTATTTATAAGCCTAAAACCATAAGACTTTCAACCAATCACATGTTATTTGACCCTCCCTTAGTTTCATTAACACATTAGTATATCCAACCTGTATATTTTGCTAGTGGGTGAATGAATTCAATGATTAAAATGTACATGAGACTAAATTTGCAGAACAATAGTCTTTTGTTTATACACACATTCAATATCATGTTCTTGCTCATGCACACATTTAGTATCATTGTTTTAAAATGTGTGGTCCCACTGACACACCCTTCTAACATTTTTTTCGCAAGTTCACTTTAGTGAAGCTACTTTCTTATGTGATCTCTTTTATACCATGTAATAGATACAGATTATTACATACTACTTGGGCATATTAGAAAAGATAATACTCTTGTGTTGGTTATAGAAAATCCAATACCATTTTGAAACAAGGCTTAAGGGAAAAATGATGATGAATCGTGGTATTGAGATATACCAAACAAGAAGGACTTACTGTATTTTAAAGCAAAGCAAGTACTTTCGTTTGGCCAATCCGTATCCACAAAAAAGAGTGTCATAAAATGAGAAAATCTTTACAACAAATATTATTTGAAAGACAAAAACATTTTTGTTTAATATATTAGCCACTAACTTTATCTATCTGGTAGATGGGTAGCTATTAGAGATGAGCGAACACGTTCGGCCCCGCCCCTTTTTCGCCCGAACACCGAACTTTGCGAACACTTCAGTGTTCGGGCGAAAAAGTTCGGGGGCCGCCGTGGCAGCGCGGGGGGTGCGGCGGGGAGTGGGGGGGAGAGGGAGAGAGAGAGGGCTCCCCCTGTTCCCCGCTACTGCCGCCCGCGCCGCCGCGCATCTCCCCGCCCCCCGGCGGCACCCGGACACTTACGCGCGAACACTGCAGTGTTCGGCAAAGCGGGTGTCCGGGTGCGGATGTGTCCGTAACGGACACGTTCGCTCATCTCTAGTAGCTATATTTTAATATGTAAAAGATACAGACTAACACCTAATACTTAGGGACAGAAGGAGTGCTAAAAGTTATTTTAGGGTCAAGACCATTGAATTGAGTGTTTTCAAAAGACTCTATATGCAACATTGATGAACAGTCATGGTATTAGGTTAACCAAACAAAATGCACTTACTGTATATGATAGAAAAGTCAGTGATTAAGTTTGGCCCATGCGACTCCATGATTTGGGCATAGAAATGATACAGATGTATGCAAATCACTTTGGGATTAAAGACATGTTAAAGCTCTTGTTTTGCTAAACAGAATTGGACAAAGTTTCTTCATAAGATTAAAAATTATTTTGAAGAGTAATTATGGCATTCAGATACACCAAACAGGAAGCACTTACTATATTTAATCTGAAGCAAGTACTTTAGTTTGGCCAATCCGTATCCATATAAGTGCGGAACAAAAAATGATCAAGTCTTTACAACTATTTTATGAAAGGCAAAAACATTTTAAACATATTAGCTACAAACTTTATCTATCTGGCAACTGAAAAAGTAAATGTTGATATTCAAAAGTTACAGCCTATCACATAAAACATGGGAAGAGAATGTGTGGTAAAATACTTTTTAGGGTCAAGACTAGGGAATTGAGTGTTTTTTAAAAGACTATATATGCAACATTGATGAGCAGTCATGGTATTTAGATTAACCCAACAAAATGCACTTTGTATATGATAGAAAAGTCAGTGCTTAAGTTTGGCCCATGTGACTCCATGATTTGGGCATAGAAATAATACAGATGTATGCAAAATACTTTAGGATTGAAGGCATGTTAAAGCTCTTGTTTTGCTTAAATACAATTGGACAAAGTTTCTTCATAAGATTAAAAATTATTTTGAAGAGTAAATATGGCATTCAGATACACCAAACAGGAAGCACTTACTATATTTTAATTTAAGGCAAGTACTTTAGTTTGGCCAATCTGTATCCATATAAGTGTGGAACCAAAAAGGATCAAGTCTTTACAACTATTTTATGAAAGGCTAAAACATTTTAGGTAAATATATTAGCCACAAACTTTATCTATCTGGCAGGTAAAAAGGAAATTTTGATAGCCAATAGTTAAAGCCTATCACATAAAACATGGGAAGAGAATGTGTGTTAAAAGACTTTAGGGTCAAGACTAGAGAATTGAGTGTTTTTTTAAAAGACTATATATGCAACATTGATCAACAGTCATGGTATTTAGATTAACCAACAAAATGCACTAACTGTATATGATAGAAAAGTCAGTGACTAAGTTTGGCCCATGTGACTCCATGACTTGGTCATAGAAATGTTACAGATGCATGCAAATCACTTTGGGATTAAAGACATGTTAAAGCTCTCGTTCTACTTAAATAGAATTGGACAAAGTTTCTTCAGAAGATTAAAAATTATTTTGAAGAGTAATTATGGCATTCAGATACACCAAACAGGAAGCACTTACTATATTTTAATTTAAAGCAAGTACTTTAGTTTGGCCAATCCGTATCCATATAAGTGCGGAACACAAAATGATCAAGTCTTTACAATTATTTTATGAAAGGCAAAAACATTTTTGTAAATATATTAGCCACAATCATTGTCTATCTGGCAGCTGGATAAGCGTATTTTGATGTGCAATAGTTACAGACTAAGACATAGTACATGAGAACAGAATGAGTGTTGGAAAAGTCTTTTTAGGGTCAAGATCATTGACTTTAGTGTTTTCCAAAGACTATATATATATATATATATATATATATATATATATATATATATATATATATATATATATATGCCATATTGTTGAACAGTAACAGTATTCAGATAAACCAAATAAAATGCAATTATTGTATGTTATACAAAAGTCAGTGCTTTACTTTTGCCCATGTGTCTGCATCATTCGAGCATATAAATTATACAGATGCATGCATAACACTTTCTGATAAAGAGAAAAAAGCATGATAAAACAACTGCTTACCTAGGTTGTTAAAAGGACATGGTTCTTCAAGTTTCCATTTAGCAACTGCCACAGTATCAAAAATGTTGCCTATTTATAAGCCTAAAACCATAAGACTTTCAACCAATCACATGTTATTTGACCCTCCCTTAGTTTCATTAACACATTAGTATATCCAACCTGTATATTTTGCCAGTGGGTGAATGAATTCAATGATCAAAATGTACATGAGACTAAATTTGCAGAACAATAGTCTTTTGTTTATACACACATTCAATATCATGTTCTTGTTCATGCACACATTTAGTATCATTGTTCTAAAATGTGTGGTCCCACTGACACACCCTTCTAACATTTTTTTCGCAAGTTCACTTTAGTGAAGCTACTTTCTTATGTGATCTCTTTTATACCATGTAATAGATACAGATTATTACATACTACTTGGGCATATTAGAAAAGATAATACTCTTGTGTTGGTTATAGAAAATCCAATACCATTTTGAAACAAGGCTTAAGGGAAAAATGATGATGAATCGTGGTATTCAGATATACCAAACAAGAAGGACTTACTGTATTTTAAAGCAAAGCAAGTACTTTCGTTTGGCCAATCCATATCCACAAAAAAGAGTGTCATAAAATGAGACAATCTTTAGAACAAATATTATTTGAAAGACAAAAACATTTTTGTTTAATATATTAGCCACTAACTTTATGTATCTGGTAGATGGGTAGCTATATTTTAAGGAGTGTTAAAAGTTATTTTAGGGTCAAGACCAGTGAATTGAGTGTTTTCAAAAGACTCTATATGCAACATTGATGAACAGTCATGGTATTTAGATTAACCAAACAAAATGCACTTACTGTATATGATAGAAAAGTCAGTGATTAAGTTTGGCCCATGCGACTCCATGATTTGGGCATAGAAATGTTACAGATGCATGCAAATCACTTTGGGATTAAAGACATGTTAAAGCTCTTGTTTTGCTAAACAGAATTGGACAAAGTTTCTTCATAAGATTAAAAATTATTTTGAAGAGTAATTATGGCATTCAGATACACCAAACAGGAAGCACTTACTATATTTAATCTGAAGCAAGTACTTTAGTTTGGCCAATCCGTATCCATATAAGTGCGGAACAAAAAATGATCAAGTCTTTACAACTATTTTATGAAAGGCAAAAACATTTTAGTTAAACATATTAGCCACAAACTTTATCTATCTAGCAGCTGAAAAAGTAAATGTTGATATTCAAAAGTTACAGCCTATCACATAAAACATGGGAAGAGAATGTGTGGTAAAATACTTTTTAGGGTCAAGACTAGGGAATTGCTTTTTAAAAGACTATATATGCAACATTGTTGAGCAGTCATGGTATTTAGATTACCCCAACAAAATGCACTTTGTATATGATAGAAAAGTCAGTGCTTAAGTTTGGCCCATGTGACTCCATGATTTGGGCATAGAAATAATACAGATGTATGCAAAATACTTTAGGATTGAAGGCATGTTAAAGCTCTTGTTTTGCTTAAATACAATTGGACAAAGTTTCTTCATAAGATTAAAAATTATTTTGAAGAGTAATTATGGCATTCAGATACACCAAACAGGAAGCACTTACTATATTTTAATTTAAGGCAAGTACTTTAGTTTGGCCAATCTGTATCCATGTAAGTGTGGAACCAAAAAGGATCAAGTCTTTACAACTATTTTATGAAAGGCAAAAACATTTTAGGTAAATATATTAGCCACAAACTTTATCTATCTGGCAGGTAAAAAGGAAATTTTGATAGCCAATAGTTAAAGCCTATCACATAAAACATGGGAAGAGAATGTGTGTTAAAAGACTTTAGGGTCAAGACTAGAGAATTGAGTGTTTTTTTAAAAGACTATATATGCAACATTGATCAACAGTCATGGTATTTAGATTAACCAACAAAATGCACTAACTGTATATGATAGAAAAGTCAGTGACTAAGTTTGGCCCATGTGACTCCATGACTTGGTCATAGAAATGTTACAGATGCATGCAAATCACTTTGGGATTAAAGACATGTTAAAGCTCTCGTTCTACTTAAATAGAATTGGACAAAGTTTCTTCAGAAGATTAAAAATTATTTTGAAGAGTAATTATGGCATTCAGATACACCAAACAGGAAGCACTTACTATATTTTAATTTAAAGCAAGTACTTTAGTTTGGCCAATCCGTATCCATATAAGTGCGGAACACAAAATGATCAAGTCTTTACAATTATTTTATGAAAGGCAAAAACATTTTTGTAAATATATTAGCCACAATCATTGTCTATCTGGCAGCTGGATAAGCGTATTTTGATGTGCAATAGTTACAGACTAAGACATAGTACATGAGAACAGAATGAGTGTTGGAAAAGTCTTTTTAGGGTCAAGATCATTGACTTTAGTGTTTTCCAAAGACTATATATATATATATATATATATATATATATATATATATATATATATGCCATATTGTTGAACAGTAACAGTATTCAGATAAACCAAATAAAATGCAATTATTGTATGTTATACAAAAGTCAGTGCTTTACTTTTGCCCATGTGTCTGCATCATTCGAGCATATAAATTATACAGATGCATGCATAACACTTTCTGATAAAGAGAAAAAAGCATGATAAAACAACTGCTTACCTAGGTTGTTAAAAGGACATGGTTCTTCAAGTTTCCATTTAGCAACTGCCACAGTATCAAAAATGTTGCCTATTTATAAGCCTAAAACCATAAGACTTTCAACCAATCACATGTTATTTGACCCTCCCTTAGTTTCATTAACACATTAGTATATCCAACCTGTATATTTTGCCAGTGGGTGAATGAATTCAATGATCAAAATGTACATGAGACTAAATTTGCAGAACAATAGTCTTTTGTTTATACACACATTCAATATCATGTTCTTGTTCATGCACACATTTAGTATCATTGTTCTAAAATGTGTGGTCCCACTGACACACCCTTCTAACATTTTTTTCGCAAGTTCACTTTAGTGAAGCTACTTTCTTATGTGATCTCTTTTATACCATGTAATAGATACAGATTATTACATACTACTTGGGCATATTAGAAAAGATAATACTCTTGTGTTGGTTATAGAAAATCCAATACCATTTTGAAACAAGGCTTAAGGGAAAAATGATGATGAATCGTGGTATTCAGATATACCAAACAAGAAGGACTTACTGTATTTTAAAGCAAAGCAAGTACTTTCGTTTGGCCAATCCATATCCACAAAAAAGAGTGTCATAAAATGAGACAATCTTTAGAACAAATATTATTTGAAAGACAAAAACATTTTTGTTTAATATATTAGCCACTAACCTTATGTATCTGGTAGATGGGTAGCTATATTTTAAGGAGTGTTAAAAGTTATTTTAGGGTCAAGACCAGTGAATTGAGTGTTTTCAAAAGACTCTATATGCAACATTGATGAACAGTCATGGTATTTAGATTAACCAAACAAAATGCACTTACTGTATATGATAGAAAAGTCAGTGATTAAGTTTGGCCCATGCGACTCCATGATTTGGGCATAGAAATGTTACAGATGCATGCAAATCACTTTGGGATTAAAGACATGTTAAAGCTCTTGTTTTGCTAAACAGAATTGGACAAAGTTTCTTCATAAGATTAAAAATTATTTTGAAGAGTAATTATGGCATTCAGATACACCAAACAGGAAGCACTTACTATATTTAATCTGAAGCAAGTACTTTAGTTTGGCCAATCCGTATCCATATAAGTGCGGAACAAAAAATGATCAAGTCTTTACAACTATTTTATGAAAGGCAAAAACATTTTAGTTAAACATATTAGCCACAAACTTTATCTATCTAGCAGCTGAAAAAGTAAATGTTGATATTCAAAAGTTACAGCCTATCACATAAAACATGGGAAGAGAATGTGTGGTAAAATACTTTTTAGGGTCAAGACTAGGGAATTGCTTTTTAAAAGACTATATATGCAACATTGTTGAGCAGTCATGGTATTTAGATTACCCCAACAAAATGCACTTTGTATATGATAGAAAAGTCAGTGCTTAAGTTTGGCCCATGTGACTCCATGATTTGGGCATAGAAATAATACAGATGTATGCAAAATACTTTAGGATTGAAGGCATGTTAAAGCTCTTGTTTTGCTTAAATACAATTGGACAAAGTTTCTTCATAAGATTAAAAATTATTTTGAAGAGTAATTATGGCATTCAGATACACCAAACAGGAAGCACTTACTATATTTTAATTTAAGGCAAGTACTTTAGTTTGGCCAATCTGTATCCATGTAAGTGTGGAACCAAAAAGGATCAAGTCTTTACAACTATTTTATGAAAGGCAAAAACATTTTAGGTAAATATATTAGCCACAAACTTTATCTATCTGGCAGGTAAAAAGGAAATTTTGATAGCCAATAGTTAAAGCCTATCACATAAAACATGGGAAGAGAATGTGTGTTAAAAGACTTTAGGGTTATGACTAGAGAATTGAGTGTTTTTTTAAAAGACTATATATGCAACATTGATCAACAGTCATGGTATTTAGATTAACCAACAAAATGCACTAACTGTATATGATAGAAAAGTCAGTGACTAAGTTTGGCCCATGTGACTCCATGACTTGGTCATAGAAATGTTACAGATGCATGCAAATCACTTTGGGATTAAACACATGTTAAAGCTCTTGTTCTACTTAAATAGAATTGGACAAAGTTTCTTCAGAAGATTAAAAATTATTTTGAAGAGTAATTATGGCATTCAGATACACCAAACAGGAAGCACTTACTATATTTTAATTTAAAGCAAGTACTTTAGTTTGGCCAATCCGTATCCATATAAGTGCGGAACACAAAATGATCAAGTCTTTACAACTATTTTATGAAAGGCAAAAACATTTTTGTAAATATATTAGCCACAATCATTATCTATCTGGCAGCTGGATAAGCGTATTCTGATGTGCAATAGTTACAGACTAAGACATAGTACATGAGAACAGAATGAGTGTTGGAAAAGTCTTTTTAGGGTCAAGATCATTGACTTTAGTGTTTTCCAAAGACTATATATATATATATGCCATATTGTTGAACAGTTATAGTATTCAGATAAACCAAATAAAATGCAATTATTGTATGTTATACAAAAGTCAGTGCTTGACTTTTGCCCATGTGTCTGCATCATTCGAGCATATAAATTATACAGATGCATGCATAACACTTTCTGATAAAGGGAAAAAAAACATGAAAAAACAACTGCTTACCTAGGTTGTTAAAAGGACATGGTTCTTCAAGTTTCCATTTAGCAACTGCCACAGTATCAAAAATGTTGCCTATTTATAAGCCTAAAACCATAAGACTTTCAACCAATCACATGTTATTTGACCCTCCCTTAGTTTCATTAACACATTAGTATATCCAACCTGTATATTTTGCCAGTGGGTGAATGAATTCAATGATCAAAATGTACATGAGACTAAATTTGCAGAACAATAGTCTTTTGTTTATACACACATTCAATATCATGTTCTTGTTCATGCACACATTTAGTATCATTGTTCTAAAATGTGTGGTCCCACTGACACACCCTTCTAACATTTTTTTCGCAAGTTCACTTTAGTGAAGCTACTTTCTTATGTGATCTCTTTTATACCATGTAATAGATACAGATTATTACATACTACTTGGGCATATTAGAAAAGATAATACTCTTGTGTTGGTTATAGAAAATCCAATACCATTTTGAAACAAGGCTTAAGGGAAAAATGATGATGAATCGTGGTATTCAGATATACCAAACAAGAAGGACTTACTGTATTTTAAAGCAAAGCAAGTACTTTCGTTTGGCCAATCCATATCCACAAAAAAGAGTGTCATAAAATGAGACAATCTTTACAACAAATATTATTTGAAAGACAAAAACATTTTTGTTTAATATATTAGCCACTAACTTTATCTATCTGGTAGATGGGTAGCTATATTTTAAGGAGTGTTAAAAGTTATTTTAGGGTCAAGACCAGTGAATTGAGTGTTTTCAAAAGACTCTATATGCAACATTGATGAACAGTCATGGTATTTAGATTAACCAAACAAAATGCACTTACTGTATATGATAGAAAAGTCAGTGATTAAGTTTGGCCCATGCGACTCCATGATTTGGGCATAGAAATGTTACAGATGCATGCAAATCACTTTGGGATTAAAGACATGTTAAAGCTCTTGTTTTGCTAAACAGAATTGGACAAAGTTTCTTCATAAGATTAAAAATTATTTTGAAGAGTAATTATGGCATTCAGATACACCAAACAGGAAGCACTTACTATATTTAATCTGAAGCAAGTACTTTAGTTTGGCCAATCCGTATCCATATAAGTGCGGAACAAAAAATGATCAAGTCTTTACAACTATTTTATGAAAGGCAAAAACATTTTAGTTAAACATATTAGCCACAAACTTTATCTATCTGGCAGCTGAAAAAGTAAATGTTGATATTCAAAAGTTACAGCCTATCACATAAAACATGGGAAGAGAATGTGTGGTAAAATACTTTTTAGGGTCAAGACTAGGGAATTGCTTTTTAAAAGACTATATATGCAACATTGATGAGCAGTCATGGTATTTAGATTAACCCAACAAAATGCACTTTGTATATGATAGAAAAGTCAGTGCTTAAGTTTGGCCCATGTGACTCCATGATTTGGGCATAGAAATAATACAGATGTATGCAAAATACTTTAGGATTGAAGGCATGTTAAAGCTCTTGTTTTGCTTAAATACAATTGGACAAAGTTTCTTCATAAGATTAAAAATTATTTTGAAGAGTAATTATGGCATTCAGATACACCAAACAGGAAGCACTTACTATATTTTAATTTAAGGCAAGTACTTTAGTTTGGCCAATCTGTATCCATATAAGTGTGGAACCAAAAAGGATCAAGTCTTTACAACTATTTTATGAAAGGCAAAAACATTTTAGGTAAATATTAGAGATGAGCGAACGCGTTCGTCCGAGCTTGATATTCGTGCGAATATTAGGGTGTTCGGGATGTTCGTTATTCGTAACGAACACCATGCGGTGTTCTGGTTACTTTCACTTCCTTCCCTGAGACGTTAACGCGCTTTTCTGGCCAATTGAAAGACAGGGAAGGCATTACAACTTCCCCCTGCAACGTTTAAGCCCTATACCACCCCCCTGCTGTGAGTGGCTGGCGAGATCAGGTGTTCGCCTAATATAAAAGTCGGCCCCTCCCGCGGCTCGCCTCAGATGCCTGGTGAGTTAGATGAGGGACAGTGCTGTTTATACCGGAGCTGCTGTAGGGAAAGAATTGGTAGTTAGTGTAGGCTTCAAGACCCCCCAAAGGTCCTTATTAGGGCCACTGATAGCTGTGTGTTGGCTGCTGTTAGCAGTGGCATTTTTTTTTTCTCAAAATCGGCTCTGCAGAGCGTTGCACCTGGCATTAGGGACAGAAGTGCTGCATAGGCAGGGAGAGTGTTAGGAGTGAGTGTAGCCTTCAAGAACCTCAACGGTCCTTTCTAGGGCCATATTTATCCGTGTGCAGTACTGTCCAGGCTGCTGTTAGCTGTGCTGCCTTTTTTTTGGGCTTCTCAAAATCGCCTCTGCAGAGCATTCCACCCTCCATTGATACTGCAGGGAAAGAATTGTATAGGCAGGGCCACAACACAGTTATTATTCATAGAATATACGCAGTGCTGCCTTTTGGTGGAAAAACAAGTGAAAACAAATCTATTTGTCCAGCCTCTGTCCTTCCTTACGGGCGGTGGACATGTGTGAGCTGCGTGAAAAACATTGCTAAATCATACGCACCCAGCTACGCTTTACTGCTGGCTTCGCCATTTGCTTTCCTTAATTGGGAAAAAAAATACCTGCTCTGCCAGAGTTATAATAACTCTGCTACCCTCACGTTCTGTGACACATTAGCAGGGACACAGCACAGTTATTAAACTTCTCATGTTCATTGAATATACGCAGTGCTGCCTTTTGGTGGAAAAACAAGTGGAAACAAATCTATTTGTCCAGCCTCTGTCCGTCCTTACGGGCGGTGGACACGTGTGAGCTGCGTGAAAAACATTGCTAAATCATACGCACCCAGCTACGCTTTACTGCTGGCTTCGCCATTTGCTCTCCTTAATTGGGAAAAAAAATACCTGCTCTGCCAGAGTTATAATAACTCTGCTACCCTCACGTTCTGTGACACATTAGCAGGGACACAGCACAGTTATTAAACTTAGATTATTCATTCACTAGAGGCAGTGGGGCCTTTCGTTTTCCAAAAAGGGAAAAAATTATATTTGGCCTGCAGTCTTGCGCCAATTTATTTCCTGCCTGTGAAATCAAATCACTGGTAATACAGCATGCTGAGGGGTAGGGGTAGGCCTAGAGGACGTGGACGCGGCCGAGGACGCGGAGGGCCAAGTCAGGGTGTGGGCACAGGCCGAGCTCCTGATCCCGGTGTGTCGCAGCCGACTGCTGCGCATTTAGGAGAGAGGCACGTTTCTGGCGTCCCCACATTCATCGCCCAATTAATGGGTCCACGCGGGAGACGGTTATTAGAAAATGAGCAGTGTGAGCAGGTCCTGTCCTGGATGGCAGAAAGTGCTTCGAGCAACCTATCGTCAACACGCAGTTCTGCGCCGTCCACTGCTGCAAATCCGAATCCTCTGTCTGCTGCTCCTCCTTCCTCCCAGCCTCCTCACTCCACTACAATGACACCTGCTCAGGAGCGGGAACACTCCCAGGAACTGTTCTCGGGCCCCTGCTTAGATTGGGCAGCAGCGGTTCCTCTCCCACCAGAGGAGTTTATCGTCACTGATGCCCAACCATTCGAAAGTTCCCGGGGTCCGAGGGAAGAGGCTGGGGACTTCCGCCAACTGTCTCAACAACTTTCTGTGGGTGAGGAGGACGATGACGATCAGACACAGTTGTCTTGCAGTGAGGTAGTAGTAAGGGCAGTAAGTCCAAGGGAGCAGCGCACAGAGGATTCGGAGGAAGAGCAGCAGGATGATGAGGTGACTGACCCCACCTGGTGTGCAACGCTTACTCAGGAGGACAGGTCTTCAGAGGGGGAGTCAAGGGCATCAGCAGGGCAGGTTGCAAGAGGCAGTGCGGTGGCCAGGGCCAGGGGTAGAGGCAGGGCCAGACCGAATAATCCACCAAGTGTTTCCCAAAGCGCCCCCTCGCGCCATGCCACCCTGCAGAGGCCGAGGTGCTCTAAGGTCTGGCAGTTTTTCACAGAGACGCCTGACGACCGACGAACAGTGGTGTGCAACCTTTGTTGCACAAAGCTCAGCCGGGGAGCCAACACCAACAGCCTCACCACCACCACCATGCGCAGACATATGATGGCCAAGCACCCCACAAGGTGGGACGAAGGCCGTTCACCGCCTCCGGTTTGCACCCCTGCCTCTCCCCCTGTGCCCCAACCTGCCACTGAGATGCAACCCCCCTCTCAGGACACAGGCACTACCGCCTCATGGCCTGCACCCACACCCTCATCTCCGCTGTCCTCGGCCCCATCCAGCAGTGTAGTTCAGCGCACCGTTCAGCCGTCGCTTGCGCAAGTGTTCGAGCGCAAGCGCAAGTACGACGCCACGCACCCGCACGCTCAAACGTTAACCGTCCGCATAGCAAAATTCATCAGCCTTGAGATGCTGCCGTATAGGGTTGTGGAAACGGAGTCCTTCAAAAGTATCATGGAGGCGGCGGCCCCGCGCTACTCAGTTCCCAGTCGCCACTACTTTTCCCGATGTGCCGTCCCAGCCCTGCACGACCACGTCTCCCGCAACATTGTGCGCGCCCTCACCAACGCGGTTACTGCCACGGTCCACTTAACTACGGACACGTAGACAAGCACAGGCGGGCAGGGCCACTACATCTCCCTGACGGCACATTGGGTGAATTTAGTGGAGGCTGGGACAGAGTCAGAGCCTGGGACCGCTCACGTCCTACCCACCCCCAGAATTGCGGGCCCCAGCTCGGTGCTGGTATCTGCGGAGGTGTATGCTTCCTCCACTAAAGCACCCTCCTCCTCCTCCTCTGTCTCGCAATCAAGATGTGTTAGCAGCAGCATGTCGCCAGCAGTCGGTGTCGCGCGGTGTGGCAGCACAGCGGTGGGCAAGCGTCAGCAGGCCGTGCTGAAACTACTCAGCTTAGGCGATAAGAGGCACACGGCCCACGAACTGCTGCAGGGTCTGACAGAGCAGACCGACCGCTGGCTTGCGCCGCTGAGCCTCCAACCGGGCATGGTCGTGTGTGACAACGGGCGTAACCTGGTGGCGGCTCTGCAGCTTGGCAGCCTCACGCACGTGCCATGCCTGGCCCACGTCTTTAATTTGGTGGTTCAGCGCTTTCTGAAAAGCTACCCACGCTTGTCAGACCTGCTCGTAAAGGCGCACCGGCTCTGCGCACATTTCCGCAAGTCCCACACGGACGCTGCCACCCTGCGCACCCTGCAACATCACTTTAAGCTGCCAGTGCACCGACTGCTGTGCGACGTGCCCACACGGTGGAACTCTACGCTCCACATGTTGGCCAGGCTCTATGAACAACGTAGAGCTATAGTCGAATACCAACTCCAACATGGGCGGCGCAGTGGGAGTCAGCCTCCTCAATTCCTTTCAGAAGAGTGGGCCTGGTTGGCAGACATCTGCCATGTCCTTGGTAATTTTGAGGAGTCTACCCAGGTGGTGAGCGGCGATGCTACAATCATTAGCGTCACCATTCCTCTGCTATGCATCTTGAGAAATTCCCTGCAAACCATAAAGGCAGCTGCTTTGCGCTCGGAAACGGGGGCGGGGGAAGACAGTATGCCGCTGGATAGTCAGGGCACCCTCCTGTCTATTTCTCAGCGCGTACAGGAGGAGGAGGAGGAGCATGAGGAGGATGAGGAGGAGGGGGAAGAGACAGCTTGGGCCGCTGCTGACGGTACACCGGCTGATTGCCTGTCATCCTTTCAGCGTGTATGGCCTGAGGAGGAGGAGGAGGAGGAGGAGGATCCTGAAAGTGATCTTCCTAGTGAAGACAGCCATGTGTTGCGTACAGGTACCCTGGCACACATGGCTGACTTCATGTTAGGATGCCTTTCTCGTGACCCTCGCGTTGCACGCATTCTGGCCACTACGGATTACTGGGTGTACACACTGCTCGATCCACGGTATAAGGAGAACCTGCCCACTCTGATTCCCAAAGAGGAAAGGGGTTCAAGAGTGTTGCTATACCACAGGACCCTTGCAGACAAGCTGATGGTAAAATTCCCAGCCGACAGCGCTAGTGGCAGAAGGCGCAGTACCGAGGGCAAGGTAGCAGGGGATGTGCGTAGATCGAGCAGCATGTACATCCCAGGCAGTGCAACAGTCTTTAAGGGCCTGGCCAGCTTATATGGCTCCCCACCAAGACTGTGTCACCGCTCCCCAGTCACGGCTGAGTCGGCGGGAGCACTGTAAAAGGATGGTGAGGGAGTACGTAGCGGATCGCACGACCATCCTTGGTGACGCCTCTGCCCCCTACAACTACTGGGTGTCGAAGCTGGACATGTGGCCTGAACTAGCGCTGTATGCCCTTGAGGTGCTTGCTTGTCCTGCGGCTAGCGTGTTGTCGGAGAGGGTGTTTAGTGCGGCTGGGGGAATCATCACAGATAAGCGTAGCCGCTTGTCAACCGACAGTGCCGACAGGCTAACACTCATCAAGATGAACAAAGGCTGGATTTCCCCAGACTTCTGTTCTCCACCAGCGGACAGCAGCGATACGTAAGCAATACGTAGGCTGCACCCGCGGATGGAAGCTACGTTCTCTCTCACCATCCAAAACGGGGACATTTCTGCTTCATCAATCTGTGTCTAATATTCCTCCTCCTCCTCCTCCTGCTCCTCCTCCTGAAACCTCACGTAATCACGCTGAACGGGCAATTTTTCTTAGGGCCACAAGGCTCACTCAAATAATTTTTCTGAACAATTTTTATAAGTTTCAATGCGCTTAAAAGCATTGGAACTTTAACTTGAACCAATTTTTCGTTACACTGGGCTGCCTCCAGGCCTAGTTACCACTTAAGCCACATTAACCAAAGCGATTAATGGGTTTCACCTGCCCTCTTGGCTGGCCATGGCCAATTTTTGGGATGTACATTAGTACTGTTGATACAGCAATTTTTGTGGGCCCTCGCCTACAGTGTAATCAAATTAATTTTTAGCCCACCTGCATTACAGCTGACGTTACCTCAGCTGTGTTGGGCAATGCAATGGGATATTTTTATGTACCGCCGGTGGGTTCCAGGGAGCCACCCATGCTGTAGGTGAACACTGAGTTTTTAATACATCTGTACACTTCTAAAGAACCCGTCTGACTGGGGCATGCAGTGTGGGCCGAAGCCCACCTGTATTACGCACGACATTACTACCTCAGCTGTGTTGGGCAATGCAATGGGATATTTCTATGTACCGCCGGTGGCTTCCTGGCACCCACCCAGGCAGTGGGTCCACAGGGAGTTTAACCTACATGTGTCCACTTGTAAAGAACCCCAGTCTGACTGGGGCATGCAGTGTGGGCCGAAGCCCACCTGCATTAAGCACGACATTACTACCTCAGCTGTGTTGGGCAATGCAATGGGATATTTTTGTGTACCGCCGGTGGGTTCCAGGGAGTCACCCATGCTGTAGGTGCACACTGAGTTTTTAATACATCTGTACACTTCTAAAGAACCCGTCTGACTGGGGCATGCAGTGTGGGCCGAAGCCCACCTGTATTACGCACGACATTACTACCTCAGCTGTGTTGGGCAATGCAATGGGATATTTCTATGTACCGCCGGTGGCTTCCTGGCACCCACCCAGGCAGTGGGTCCACAGGGAGTTTAACCTACATGTGTCCACTTGTAAAGAACCCCAGTCTGACTGGGGCATGCAGTGTGGGCCGAAGCCCACCTGCATTAACCCTTTCCAGTCCACTGTGTGACCTGTGAAGACATTAGGGTTTAAGGCTGTACAGCTCCGTTGTTGGTAGACGTCCGTCGGGGTTCTCTTACTGTATATTGCCAGCCTCTCTGCTGTCGGAGCCTATCCTACGTGTCAGCTCATGCAGTACTGGCTTTAGCCAGCATATAGCGCCGTTGTATAACAGCAGAAAAAGAGTAAGCCCCCTAGGAAAACCATATACAAATTGGATTGGAAAGGGTTAAGCACAACATTACTACCTCAGCTGTGTTGGGCAATGCAATGGGATATTTCTATGTACCGCCGGTGGCTTCCTGGCACCCACCCATGCTGTAGGTGCACACGGAGTTTTTACTACATCTGTACACTTATAAAGAACCCCAGTCAGACTGGGGCATGCAGTGTGGGCCGAAGCCCACCTGCATTAAGCACGACATTACTACCTCAGCTGTGTTGGGCAATGCAATGGGATATTTCTGTGTACCGCCGGTGGGTTCCAGGGAGCCACCCATGCTGTGGGTCGACAGGGACTTCACAGAAGGGAGTTGTACCTGCCTGTGTCTATGAATTAAAAAGCCCGGTCTGACTGGGGCATGCAGACACCTTGACAGAATGAATAGTGTGTGGCACATAGGTTCCCCATTGCTATGCCCACGTGTGCAGCTCCTGATGGCGGTGGCACAGGATTCTATTTCTCATTGCTTCTGTACAGCATTGTGGGCTATCGCTCCGCCACTTTTAAAGAGGGTCGCTGCCTAGCCGTGCCAACCTCTGCAGTGTGTGCCTGCGGTCCCTCGTCATGGCAGACGCAATTCTAAATAGACATGAGCGTGGTGTGGCATGAGGGCAGCTGAAGGCTGCCCAGGGACACTTTGGTGTGCGCTGTGGGGGGGGAGGGGGGGGCGGTTGGGCAGCATGTAACCCAGGAGAAGTGTCAGTGGAGTGTCATGCAGGCAGTGATTGTGCTTTGTTGGAGGTAGTGTGGTGCTTAGCAAAGGTATGCCATGCTAATGAGGGCTTTTCAGAAGTAAAAGTTGTTGGGAGGAGGGGGGCCCACTCTTGCCGGTATTGTGGCTTAATAGTGGGACCTGTGAACTTGAGATGCAGCCCAACACGTAGCCCCTCGCCTGCCCTATCCGTCACTGTGTCATTCCCATCACTTTCCTGAATTGCCCAGATTTTCACACATGAAAACCTTAGCGAGCATCGGCGAAATACAAAAATGTTCTGGTCGCCCATTGACTTCAATGGGGTTCGTTGTTCGAAACGAACCCTCGAGCATCAGGGGAAGTTCGTTCCGAATAACGAACACCCGAACATTTTGGTGTTCGCTCATCTCTATCTGGCAGGTAAAAAGGAAATTTTGATAGTCAATAGTTAAAGCCTATCACATAAAACATGGGAAGAGAATGTGTGTTAAAAGACTTTAGGGTCAAGACTAGAGAATTGAGTGTTTTTTTAAAAGACTATATATGCAACATTGATCAACAGTCATGGTATTTAGATTAACCAACAAAATGCACTAACTGTATATGATAGAAAAGTCAGTGACTAAGTTTGGCCCATGTGACTCCATGACTTGGTCATAGAAATGTTACAGATGCATGCAAATCACTTTGGGATTAAAGACATGTTAAAGCTCTTGTTCTACTTAAATAGAATTGGACAAAGTTTCTTCAGAAGATTAAAAATTATTTTGAAGAGTAATTATGGCATTCAGATACACCAAACAGGAAGCACTTACTATATTTTAATTTAAAGCAAGTACTTTAGTTTGGCCAATCCGTATCCATATAAGTGCGGAACACAAAATGATCAAGTCTTTACAACTATTTTATGAAAGGCAAAAACATTTTTATAAATATATTAGCCACAATCATTATCTATCTGGCACCTGGATAAGCGTATTTTGATGTGCAATAGTTACAGACTAAGACATAGTACATGAGAACAGAATGAGTGTTGGAAAAGTCTTTTTAGGGTCAAGATCATTGACTTTAGTGTTTTCCAAAGACTATATATATATATGCCATATTGTTGAACAGTAACAGTATTCAGATAAACCAAATAAAATGCAATTATTGTATGTTATACAAAAGTCAGTGCTTGACTTTTGCCCATGTGTCTGCATCATTCGAGCATATAAATTATACAGATGCATGCATAACACTTTCTGATAAAGAGAAAAAAAACATGAAAAAACAACTGCTTACCTAGGTTGTTAAAAGGACATGGTTCTTCAAGTTTCCATTTAGCAACTGCCACAGTATCAAAAATGTTGCCTATTTATAAGCCTAAAACCATAAGACTTTCAACCAATTACATGTTATTTGACCCTCCCTTAGTTTCATTAACACATTAGTATATCCAACCTGTATATTTTGCCAGTGGGTGAATGAATTCAATGATCAAAATGTACATGAGACTAAATTTGCAGAACAATAGTCTTTTGTTTATACACACATTCAATATCATGTTCTTGTTCATGCACACATTTAGTATCATTGTTCTAAAATGTGTGGTCCCACTGACACACCCTTCTAACATTTTTTTCGCAAGTTCACTTTAGTGAAGCTACTTTCTTATGTGATCTCTTTTATACCATGTAATAGATACAGATTATTACATACTACTTGGGCATATTAGAAAAGATAATACTCTTGTGTTGGTTATAGAAAATCCAATACCATTTTGAAACAAGGCTTAAGGGAAAAATGATGATGAATCGTGGTATTCAGATATACCAAACAAGAAGGACTTACTGTATTTTAAAGCAAAGCAAGTACTTTCGTTTGGCCAATCCATATCCACAAAAAAGAGTGTCATAAAATGAGACAATCTTTACAACAAATATTATTTGAAAGACAAAAACATTTTTGTTTAATATATTAGCCACTAACTTTATCTATCTGGTAGATGGGTAGCTATATTTTAAGGAGTGTTAAAAGTTATTTTAGGGTCAAGACCAGTGAATTGAGTGTTTTCAAAAGACTCTATATGCAACATTGATGAACAGTCATGGTATTTAGATTAACCAAACAAAATGCACTTACTGTATATGATAGAAAAGTCAGTGATTAAGTTTGGCCCATGCGACTCCATGATTTGGGCATAGAAATGTTACAGATGCATGCAAATCACTTTGGGATTAAAGACATGTTAAAGCTCTTGTTTTGCTAAACAGAATTGGACAAAGTTTCTTCATAAGATTAAAAATTATTTTGAAGAGTAATTATGGCATTCAGATACACCAAACAGGAAGCACTTACTATATTTAATCTGAAGCAAGTACTTTAGTTTGGCCAATCCGTATCCATATAAGTGCGGAACAAAAAATGATCAAGTCTTTACAACTATTTTATGAAAGGCAAAAACATTTTAGTTAAACATATTAGCCACAAACTTTATCTATCTGGCAGCTGAAAAAGTAAATGTTGATATTCAAAAGTTACAGCCTATCACATAAAACATGGGAAGAGAATGTGTGGTAAAATACTTTTTAGGGTCAAGACTAGGGAATTGTTTTTTAAAAGACTATATATGCAACATTGATGAGCAGTCATGGTATTTAGATTAACCCAACAAAATGCACTTTGTATATGATAGAAAAGTCAGTGCTTAAGTTTGGCCCATGTGACTCCATGATTTGGGCATAGAAATAATACAGATGTATGCAAAATACTTTAGGATTGAAGGCATGTTAAAGCTCTTGTTTTGCTTAAATACAATTGGACAAAGTTTCTTCATAAGATTAAAAATTATTTTGAAGAGTAATTATGGCATTCAGATACACCAAACAGGAAGCACTTACTATATTTTAATTTAAGGCAAGTACTTTAGTTTGGCCAATCTGTATCCATATAAGTGTGGAACCAAAAAGGATCAAGTCTTTACAACTATTTTATGAAAGGCAAAAACATTTTAGGTAAATATATTAGCCACAAACTTTATCTATCTGGCAGGTAAAAAGGAAATTTTGATAGTCAATAGTTAAAGCCTATCACATAAAACATGGGAAGAGAATGTGTGTTAAAAGACTTTAGGGTCAAGACTAGAGAATTGAGTGTTTTTTTAAAAGACTATATATGCAACATTGATCAACAGTCATGGTATTTAGATTAACCAACAAAATGCACTAACTGTATATGATAGAAAAGTCAGTGACTAAGTTTGGCCCATGTGACTCCATGACTTGGTCATAGAAATGTTACAGATGCATGCAAATCACTTTGGGATTAAACACATGTTAAAGCTCTTGTTCTACTTAAATAGAATTGGACAAAGTTTCTTCAGAAGATTAAAAATTATTTTGAAGAGTAATTATGGCATTCAGATACACCAAACAGGAAGCACTTACTATATTTTAATTTAAAGCAAGTACTTTAGTTTGGCCAATCCGTATCCATATAAGTGCGGAACACAAAATGATCAAGTCTTTACAACTATTTTATGAAAGGCAAAAACATTTTTGTAAATATATTAGCCACAATCATTATCTATCTGGCAGCTGGATAAGCGTATTTTGATGTGCAATAGTTACAGACTAAGACATAGTACATGAGAACAGAATGAGTGTTGGAAAAGTCTTTTTAGGGTCAAGATCATTGACTTTAGTGTTTTCCAAAGACTATATATATATGCAATATTGTTGAACAGTAACAGTATTCAGATAAACCAAATAAAATGCAATTATTGTATGTTATACAAAAGTCAGTGCTTTACTTTTGCCCATGTGTCTGCATCATTCGAGCATATAAATTATACAGATGCATGCATAACACTTTCTGATAAAGAGAAAAAAACATGAAAAAACAACTGCTTACCTAGGTTGTTAAAAGGACATGGTTCTTCAAGTTTCCATTTAGCAACTGCCACAGTATCAAAAATGTTGCCTATTTATAAGCCTAAAACCATAAGATTTTCAACCAATTACATGTTATTTGACCCTCCCTTAGTTTCATTAACACATTAGTATATCCAACCTGTATATTTTGCCAGTGGGTGAATGAATTCAATGATCAAAATGTACATGAGACTAAATTTGCAGAACAATAGTCTTTTGTTTATACACACATTCAATATCATGTTCTTGTTCATGCACACATTTAGTATCATTGTTCTAAAATGTGTGGTCCCACTGACACACCCTTCTAACATTTTTTTCGCAAGTTCACTTTAGTGAAGCTACTTTCTTATGTGATCTCTTTTATACCATGTAATAGATACAGATTATTACATACTACTTGGGCATATTAGAAAAGATAATACTCTTGTGTTGGTTATAGAAAATCCAATACCATTTTGAAACAAGGCTTAAGGGAAAAATGATGATGAATCGTGGTATTGAGATATACCAAACAAGAAGGACTTACTGTATTTTAAAGCAAAGCAAGTACTTTCGTTTGGCCAATCCATATCCACAAAAAAGAGTGTCATAAAATGAGACAATCTTTACAACAAATATTATTTGAAAGACAAAAACATTTTTGTTTAATATATTAGCCACTAACTTTATCTATCTGGTAGATGGGTAGCTATATTTTAATATGTAAAAGATACAGACTAATACCTAACACTTAGGGACAGAAGGAGTGCTAAAAGTTATTTTAGGGTCAAGACCAGTGAATTGAGTGTTTTCAAAAGACTCTATATGCAACATTGATGAACAGTCATGGTATTTAGATTAACCAAACAAAATGCACTTACTGTATATGATAGAAAAGTCAGTGATTAAGTTTGGCCCATGCGACTCCATGATTTGGGCATAGAAATGTTACAGATGCATGCAAATCACTTTGGGATTAAAGACATGTTAAAGCTCTTGTTTTGCTAAACAGAATTGGACAAAGTTTCTTCATAAGATTAAAAATTATTTTGAAGAGTAATTATGGCATTCAGATACACCAAACAGGAAGCACTTACTATATTTAATCTGAAGCAAGTACTTTAGTTTGGCCAATCCGTATCCATATAAGTGCGGAACAAAAAATGATCAAGTCTTTACAACTATTTTATGAAAGGCAAAAACATTTTAGTTAAACATATTAGCCACAAACTTTATCTATCTGGCAGGTAAAAAGTAAATGTTGATATTCAAAAGTTACAGCCTATCACATAAAACATGGGAAGAGAATGTGTGGTAAAATACTTTTTAGGGTCAAGACTAGGGAATTGTTTTTTAAAAGACTATATATGCAACATTGATGAGCAGTCATGGTATTTAGATTAACCCAACAAAATGCACTTTGTATATGATAGAAAAGTCAGTGCTTAAGTTTGGCCCATGTGACTCCATGATTTGGGCATAGAAATAATACAGATGTATGCAAAATACTTTAGGATTGAAGGCATGTTAAAGCTCTTGTTTTGCTTAAATACAATTGGACAAAGTTTCTTCATAAGATTAAAAATTATTTTGAAGAGTAATTATGGCATTCAGATACACTAAACAGGAAGCACTTACTATATTTTAATTTAAGGCAAGTACTTTAGTTTGGCCAATCTGTATCCATATAAGTGTGGAACCAAAAAGGATCAAGTCTTTACAACTATTTTATGAAAGGCAAAAACATTTTAGGTAAATATTAGAGATGAGCGAACGCGTTCGTCCGAGCTTGATATTCGTGCGAATATTAGGGTGTTCGGGATGTTCGTTATTCGTAACGAACACCATGCAGTGTTCTGGTTACTTTCACTTCCTTCCCTGAGACGTTAGCGCGCTTTTCTGGCCAATTGAAAGACAGGGAAGGCATTACAACTTCCCCCTGCAACGTTTAAGCCCTATACCACCCCCCTGCTGTGAGTGGCTGGCGAGATCAGGTGTTCGCCTAATATAAAAGTCGGCCCCTCCCGCGGCTCGCCTCAGATGCGGTGTGAGTTAGATGAGGGACAGTGCTGTTTATACCGGAGCTGCTGTAGGGAAAGAATTGGTAGTTAGTGTAGGCTTCAAGACCCCCCAAAGGTCCTTATTAGGGCCACTGATAGCTGTGTGTTGGCTGCTGTTAGCAGTGGCATTTTTTTTTTTTTCTCAAAATCGGCTCTGCAGAGTGTTGCACCTGGCATTAGGGACAGAAGTGCTGCATAGGCAGGGAGAGTGTTAGGAGTGAGTGTAGCCTTCAAGAACCTCAACGGTCCTTTCTAGGGCCATATTTATCCGTGTGCAGTACTGTTCAGGCTGCTGTTAGCTGTGCTGCATTTTTTTTGGGCTTCTCAAAATTGCCTCTGCAGAGCATTCCACCCTCCATTGATACTGCAGGGAAAGAATTGTATAGGCAGGGCCACAACACAGTTATTATTCATAGAATATACGCAGTGCTGCCTTTTGGTGGAAAAACAAGTGGAAACAAATCTATTTGTCCAGCCTCTGTCCGTCCTTACGGGCGGTGGACACGTGTGAGCTGCGTGAAAAACATTGCTAAATCATACGCACCCAGCTACGCTTTACTGCTGGCTTCGCCATTTGCTTTCCTTAATTGGGAAAAAAAATACCTGCTCTGCCAGAGTTATAATAACTCTGCTACCCTCACGTTCTGTGACACATAAGCAGGGACACAGCACAGTTATTAAACTTCTCATGTTCATTGAATATACGCAGTGCTGCCTTTTGGTGGAAAAAAACTGAAAACAAATCTATTTGTCCAGCCTCTGTCCGTCCTAACGCCTGTGGACACGTGTGAGCTGCGTGAAAAACATTGCTAAATCATACGCACCCAGCTACGCTTTATTGCTGGCTTCGCCATTTGCTTTCCTTAATTGGGAAAAAAAATACCTGCTCTGCCAGAGTTATAATAACTCTGCTACCCTCACGTTCTGTGACACATAAGCAGGGACACAGCACAGTTATTAAACTTCTCATGTTCATTGAATATACGCAGTGCTGCCTTTTGGTGGAAAAAAACTGAAAACAAATCTATTTGTCCAGCCTCTGTCCGTCCTAACGCCTGTGGACACGTGTGAGCTGTGTGAAAAACATTGCTAAATCATACGCACCCAGCTACGCTTTACTGCTGGCTTCGCCATTTGCTTTCCTTAATTGGGAAAAAAAATACCTGCTCTGCCAGAGTTATAATAACTCTGCTACCCTCACGTTCTGTGACACATTAGCAGGGACACAGCACAGTTATTAAACTTAGATTATTCATTCACTAGAGGCAGTGGGGCCTTTCGTTTTCCAAAAAGGGAAAAAATTATATTTGGCCTGCAGTCTTGCGCCAATTTATTTCCTGCCTGTGAAATCAAATCACTGGTAATACAGCATGCTGAGGGGTAGGGGTAGGCCTAGAGGACGTGGACGCGGCCGAGGACGCGGAGGGCCAAGTCAGGGTGTGGGCACAGGCCGAGCTCCTGATCCCGGTGTGTCGCAGCCGACTGCTGTGCGATTAGGAGAGAGGCACGTTTCTGGCGTCCCCACATTCATCGCCCAATTAATGGGTCCACGCGGGAGACGGTTATTAGAAAATGAGCAGTGTGAGCAGGTCCTGTCCTGGATGGCAGAAAGTGCTTCGAGCAACCTATCGTCAACACGCAGTTCTGCGCCGTCCACTGCTGCAAATCCGAATCCTCTGTCTGCTGCTCCTCCTTCCTCCCAGCCTCCTCACTCCACTACAATGACACCTGCTCAGGAGCGGGAACACTCCCAGGAACTGTTCTCGGGCCCCTGCTTAGATTGGGCAGCAGCGGTTCCTCTCCCACCAGAGGAGTTTATCGTCACTGATGCCCAACCATTCGAAAGTTCCCGGGGTCCGAGGGAAGAGGCTGGGGACTTCCGCCAACTGTCTCAACAACTTTCTGTGGGTGAGGAGGACGATGACGATCAGACACAGTTGTCTTGCAGTGAGGTAGTAGTAAGGGCAGTAAGTCCAAGGGAGCAGCGCACAGAGGATTCGGAGGAAGAGCAGCAGGACGATGAGGTGACTGACCCCACCTGGTGTGCAACGCTTACTCAGGAGGACAGGTCTTCAGAGGGGGAGTCAAGGGCATCAGCAGGGCAGGTTGCAAGAGGCAGTGCGGTGGCCAGGGCCAGGGGTAGAGGCAGGGCCAGACCGAATAATCCACCAAGTGTTTCCCAAAGCGCCCCCTCGCGCCATGCCACCCTGCAGAGGCCGAGGTGCTCTAAGGTCTGGCAGTTTTTCACAGAGACGCCTGACGACCGACGAACAGTGGTGTGCAACCTTTGTTGCGCAAAGCTCAGCCGGGGAGCCAACACCAACAGCCTCACCACCACCACCATGCGCAGACATATGATGGCCAAGCACCCCACAAGGTGGGACGAAGGCCGTTCACCGCCTCCGGTTTGCACCCCTGCCTCTCCCCCTGTGCCCCAACCTGCCACTGAGATGCAACCCCCCTCTCAGGACACAGGCACTACCGCCTCATGGCCTGCACCCACACCCTCATCTCCGCTGTCCTCGGCCCCATCCAGCAGTGTAGTTCAGCGCACCGTTCAGCCGTCGCTTGCGCAAGTGTTCGAGCGCAAGCGCAAGTACGCCGCCACGCACCCGCACGCTCAAACGTTAACCGTCCGCATAGCAAAATTCATCAGCCTTGAGATGCTGCCGTATAGGGTTGTGGAAACTGAGTCCTTCAAAAGTATCATGGAGGCGGCGGCCCCGCGCTACTCAGTTCCCAGTCGCCACTACTTTTCCCGATGTGCCGTCCCAGCCCTGCACGACCACGTCTCCCGCAACATTGTGCGCGCCCTCACCAACGCGGTTACTGCCACGGTCCACTTAACTACGGACACGTGGACAAGCGCAGGCGGGCAGGGCCACTACATCTCCCTGACGGCACATTGGGTGAATTTAGTGGAGGCTGGGACAGAGTCAGAGTCTGGGACCGCTCACGTCCTACCCACCCCCAGAATTGCGGGCCCCAGCTCGGTGCTGGTATCTGCGGAGGTGTATGCTTCCTCCACTAAAGCACCCTCCTCCTCCTCCTCCTCCTCCTCTGTCTCGCAATCAAGATGTGTTAGCAGCAGCATGTCGCCAGCAGTCGGTGTCGCGCGGTGTGGCAGCACAGCGGTGGGCAAGCGTCAGCAGGCCGTGCTGAAACTACTCAGCTTAGGCGATAAGAGGCACACGGCCCACGAACTGCTGCAGGGTCTGACAGAGCAGACCGACCGCTGGCTTGCGCCGCTGAGCCTCCAACCGGGCATGGTCGTGTGTGACAACGGCCGTAACCTGGTGGCGGCTCTGCAGCTCGGCAGCCTCACGCACGTGCCATGCCTGGCCCACGTCTTTAATTTGGTGGTTCAGCGCTTTCTGAAAAGCTACCCACGCTTGTCAGACCTGCTCGTAAAGGCGCGCCGGCTCTGCGCACATTTCCGCAAGTCCCACACGGACGCTGCCACCCTGCGCACCCTGCAACATCACTTTAAGCTGCCAGTGCACCGACTGCTGTGCGACGTGCCCACACGGTGGAACTCTACGCTCCACATGTTGGCCAGGCTCTATGAACAACGGAGAGCTATAGTCGAATACCAACTCCAACATGGGCGGCGCAGTGGGAGTCAGCCTCCTCAATTCCTTTCTGAAGAGTGGGCCTGGTTGGCAGACATCTGCCATGTCCTTGGTAATTTTGAGGAGTCTACCCAGGTGGTGAGCGGCGATGCTACAATCATTAGCGTCACCATTCCTCTGCTATGCATCTTGAGAAATTCCCTGCAAAGCATAAAGGCAGCTGCTTTGCGCTCGGAAACGGGGGCGGGGGAAGACAGTATGCCGCTGGATAGTCAGGGCACCCTCCTGTCTATTTCTCAGCGCGTACAGGAGGAGGAGGAGGAGCATGAGGAGGATGAGGAGGAGGGGGAAGAGACAGCTTGGGCCGCTGCTGACGGTACACCGGCTGATTGCCTGTCATCCTTTCAGCGTGTATGGCCTGAGGAGGAGGAGGAGGAGGAGGAGGAGGATCCTGAAAGTGATCTTCCTAGTGAGGACAGCCATGTGTTGCGTACTGGTACCCTGGCACACATGGCTGACTTCATGTTAGGATGCCTTTCTCGTGACCCTCGCGTTGCACGCATTCTGGCCACGACGGATTACTGGGTGTACACACTGCTCGATCCACGGTATAAGGAGAACCTGCCCACTCTGATTCCCGAAGAGGAAAGGGGTTCGAGAGTGTTGCTATACCACAGGACCCTTGCGGACAAGCTGATGGTAAAATTCCCAGCCGACAGCGCTAGTGGCAGAAGGCGCAGTACCGAGGGCAAGGTAGCAGGGGATGTGCGTAGATCGAGCAGCATGTACATCCCAGGCAGTGCAACAGTCTTTAAGGGCCTGGCCAGCTTTATGGCTCCCCACCAAGACTGTGTCACCGCTCCCCAGTCACGGCTGAGTCGGCGGGAGCACTGTAAAAGGATGGTGAGGGAGTACGTAGCGGATCGCATGACCATCCTTGGTGACGCCTCTGCCCCCTACAACTACTGGGTGTCGAAGCTGGACACGTGGCCTGAACTAGCCCTGTATGCCCTTGAGGTGCTTGCTTGTCCTGCGGCTAGCGTGTTGTCGGAGAGGGTGTTTAGTGCGGCTGGGGGAATCATCACAGATAAGCGTAGCCGCTTGTCAACCGACAGTGCCGACAGGCTAACACTCATCAAGATGAACAAAGGCTGGATTTCCCCAGACTTCTGTTCTCCACCAGCGGACAGCAGCGATACGTAAGCAATACGTAGGCTGCACCCGCGGATGGAAGCTACGTTCTCTCTCACCATCCAAAACGGGGACATTTCTGCTTCATCAATCTGTGTCTAATATTCCTCCTCCTCCTCCTCCTGCTCCTCCTCCTGAAACCTCATGTAATCACGCAGAACGGGCAATTTTTCTTAGGGCCACAAGGCTCACTCAAATAATTTTTCAGAACAATTTTTATAAGTTTCAATGCGCTTAAAAGCGTTGGAACTTTAACTTGAACCAATTTTTCGTTACACTGGGCTGCCTCCAGGCCTAGTTACCACTTAAGCCACATTAACCATTGCTTACATGGAACGAAGACTGCGCTCCCGCTATACTGCTGCTTCAGAATTGTTACTGGGGCCTGTCTTGAGTGCTACTATTGCTTACATGGAACGAAGACTGCGCTCCCGCTATACTGCTGCTTCAGAATTGTTACTGGGGCCTGTCTTGAGTGCTACTATTGCTTACATGGAACGAAGACTGCGCTCCCGCTATACTGCTGCTTCAGAATTGTTACTGGGGCCTGTCTTGAGTGCTACTATTGCTTACATGGAACGAAGACTGCGCTCCCGCTATACTGCTGCTTCAGAATTGTTACTGGGGCCTGTCTTGAGTGCTACTATTGCTGACATGGAACGGACACGTGGAGAGGACACGTAGTGCCTCAAAAACATCCCCCTCCTCCTCCAACAGGGAAAACATTGTTGGCAAATGCCTTTGCATTGGTTCGTCTGGTGGCAGTCCAAGAATTTCACCTTTACCGACACTACAAGAGAGCCCCCCCACCATCCCCCCGCCACGGCCTACTTAATCCTGGCCACATTCCGAAAACCAACAAAATACAACCGTGCTACTAGGTCCGCAGTCACCACCACATTACCACCAACGCGGTTACTGTTAAGGTGCATATAACCACGGACACGTGGAGAGGACACGTAGTGCCTCAAAAACATCCCCCTCCTCCTCCAACAGGGAAAACATTGTTGGCAAATGCCTTTGCATTGGTTCGTCTGGTGGCAGTCCAAGAATTTCACCTTTACCGACACTACAAGAGAGCCCCCCCACCATCCCCCCGCCACGGCCTACTTAATCCTGGCCACATTCCGAAAACCAACAAAATACAACCGTGCTACTAGGTCCGCAGTCACCACCACATTACCACCAACGCGGTTACTGTTAAGGTGCATATAACCACGGACACGTGGAGAGGACACGTAGTGCCTCAAAAACATCCCCCTCCTCCTCCAACAGGGAAAACATTGTTGGCAAATGCCTTTGCATTGGTTCGTCTGGTGGCAGTCCAAGAATTTCACCTTTACCGACACTACAAGAGAGCCCCCCCACCATCCCCCCGCCACGGCCTACTTAATCCTGGCCACATTCCGAAAACCAACAAAATACAACCGTGCTACTAGGTCCGCAGTCACCACCACATTACCACCAACGCGGTTACTGTTAAGGTGCATATAACCACGGACACGTGGAGAGGACACGTAGTGCCTCAAAAACATCCCCCTCCTCCTCCAACAGGGAAAACATTGTTGGCAAATGCCTTTGCATTGGTTCGTCTGGTGGCAGTCCAAGAATTTCACCTTTACCGACACTACAAGAGAGCCCCCCCACCATCCCCCCGCCACGGCCTACTTAATCCTGGCCACATTCCGAAAACCAACAAAATACAACCGTGCTACTAGGTCCGCAGTCACCACCACATTACCACCAACGCGGTTACTGTTAAGGTGCATATAACCACGGACACGTGGAGAGGACACGTAGTGCCTCAAAAACATCCCCCTCCTCCTCCAACAGGGAAAACATTGTTGGCAAATGCCTTTGCATTGGTTCGTCTGGTGGCAGTCCAAGAATTTCACCTTTACCGACACTACAAGAGAGCCCCCCCACCATCCCCCCGCCACGGCCTACTTAATCCTGGCCACATTCCGAAAACCAACAAAATACAACCGTGCTACTAGGTCCGCAGTCACCACCACATTACCACCAACGCGGTTACTGTTAAGGTGCATATAACCACGGACACGTGGAGAGGACACATAGTGCCTCAAAAACATCCCCCTCCTCCTCCAACAGGGAAAACATTGTTGGCAAATGCCTTTGCATTGGTTCGTCTGGTGGCAGTCCAAGAATTTCACCTTTACCTACACTACAAGAGAGCCCCCCCACCATCCCCCCGCCACGGCCTACTTAATCCTGGCCACATTCCGAAAACCAACAAAATACAACCGTGCTACTAGGTCCGCAGTCACCACCACATTACCACCAACGCGGTTACTGTTAAGGTGCATATAACCACGGACACGTGGAGAGGACACGTAGTGCCTCAAAAACATCCCCCTCCTCCTCCAACAGGGAAAACATTGTTGGCAAATGCCTTTGCATTGGTTCGTCTGGTGGCAGTCCAAGAATTTCACCTTTACCTACACTACAAGAGAGCCCCCCCACCATCCCCCCGCCACGGCCTACTTAATCCTGGCCACTTTCCGAAAACCAACAAAATACAACCGTGCTACTAGGTCCGCAGTCACCACCACATTACCACCAACGCGGTTACTGTTAAGGTGCATATAACCACGGACACGTGGAGAGGACACGTAGTGCCTCAAAAACATCCCCCTCCTCCTCCAACTGGGAAAACATTGTTGGCAAATGCCTTTGCATTGGTTCGTCTGGTGGCAGTCCAAGAATTTCACCTTTACCGACACTACAAGAGAGCCCCCCCACCATCCCCCCGCCACGGCCTACTTAATCCTGGCCACATTCCGAAAACCAACAAAATACAACCGTGCTACTAGGTCCGCAGTCACCACCACATTACCACCAACGCGGTTACTGTTAAGGTGCATATTACCAGTCTGACTGGGGCATGCAGACACCTTGACAGAATGAATAGTGTGTGGCACATAGGTTCCCCATTGCTATGCCCACGTGTGCAGCTCCTGATGGCGGTGGCACAGGATTCTATTTCTCATTGCTTCTGTACAGCATTGTGGGCTATCGCTCCGCCACTTTTAAAGAGGGTCGCTGCCTAGCCGTGCCAACCTCTGCAGTGTGTGCCTGCGGTCCCTCGTCATGGCAGACGCAATTCTAAATAGACATGAGCGTGGTGTGGCATGAGGGCAGCTGAAGGCTGCCCAGGGACACTTTGGTGTGCGCTGTGGGGGGGAGGGGGTGCGGTTGGGCAGCATGTAACCCAGGAGAAGTGTCAGTGGAGTGTCATGCAGGCAGTGATTGTGCTTTGTTGGAGGTAGTGTGGTGCTTAGCAAAGGTATGCCATGCTAATGAGGGCTTTTCAGTAGTAAAAGTTGTTGGGAGGGGGGGGGCCCACTCTTGCCGGTATTGTGGCTTAATAGTGGGACCTGTGAACTTGAGATGCAGCCCAACATGTAGCCCCTCGCCTGCCCTATCCGTCACTGTGTCATTCCCATCACTTTCCTGAATTGCCCAGATTTTCACACATGAAAACCTTAGCGAGCATCGGCGAAATACACAAATGTTCTGGTCGCCCATTGACTTCAATGGGGTTCGTTGTTCGAAACGAACCCTCGAGCATCACGGGAAGTTCGTTACGAATAACGAACACCCGAACATTTTGGTGTTCGCTCATCTCTAGTAAATATATTAGCCACAAACTTTATCTATCTGGCAGGTAAAAAGGAAATTTTGATAGTCAATAGTTAAAGCCTATCACATAAAACATGGGAAGAGAATGTGTGTTAAAAGACTTTAGGGTCAAGACTAGAGAATTGAGTGTTTTTTTAAAAGACTATATATGCAACATTGATCAACAGTCATGGTATTTAGATTAACCAACAAAATGCACTAACTGTATATGATAGAAAAGTCAGTGACTAAGTTTGGCCCATGTGACTCCATGACTTGGTCATAGAAATGTTACAGATGCATGCAAATCACTTTGGGATTAAACACATGTTAAAGCTCTTGTTCTACTTAAATAGAATTGGACAAAGTTTCTTCAGAAGATTAAAAATTATTTTGAAGAGTAATTATGGCATTCAGATACACCAAACAGGAAGCACTTACTATATTTTAATTTAAAGCAAGTACTTTAGTTTGGCCAATCCGTATCCATATAAGTGCGGAACACAAAATGATCAAGTCTTTACAACTATTTTATGAAAGGCAAAAACATTTTTGTAAATATATTAGCCACAATCATTATCTATCTGGCACCTGGATAAGCGTATTTTGATGTGCAATAGTTACAGACTAAGACATAGTACATGAGAACAGAATGAGTGTTGGAAAAGTCTTTTTAGGGTCAAGATCATTGACTTTAGTGTTTTCCAAAGACTATATATATATATGCCATATTGTTGAACAGTAACAGTATTCAGATAAACCAAATAAAATGCAATTATTGTATGTTATACAAAAGTCAGTGCTTTACTTTTGCCCATGTGTCTGCATCATTCGAGCATATAAATTATACAGATGCATGCATAACACTTTCTGATAAAGAGAAAAAAAACATGAAAAAACAACTGCTTACCTAGGTTGTTAAAAGGACATGGTTCTTCAAGTTTCCATTTAGCAACTGCCACAGTATCAAAAATGTTGCCTATTTATAAGCCTAAAACCATAAGACTTTCAACCAATCACATGTTATTTGACCCTCCCTTAGTTTCATTAACACATTAGTATATCCAACTTGTATATTTTGCCAGTGGGTGAATGAATTCAATGATCAAAATGTACATGAGACTAAATTTGCAGAACAATAGTCTTTTGTTTATACACACATTCAATATCATGTTCTTGTTCATGCACACATTTAGTATCATTGTTCTAAAATGTGTGGTCCCACTGACACACCCTTCTAACATTTTTTTCGCAAGTTCACTTTAGTGAAGCTACTTTCTTATGTGATCTCTTTTATACCATGTAATAGATACAGATTATTACATACTACTTGGGCATATTAGAAAAGATAATACTCTTGTGTTGGTTATAGAAAATCCAATACCATTTTGAAACAAGGCTTAAGGGAAAAATGATGATGAATCGTGGTATTCAGATATACCAAACAAGAAGGACTTACTGTATTTTAAAGCAAAGCAAGTACTTTCGTTTGGCCAATCCATATCCACAAAAAAGAGTGTCATAAAATGAGACAATCTTTACAACAAATATTATTTGAAAGACAAAAACATTTTTGTTTAATATATTAGCCACTAACTTTATGTATCTGGTAGATGGGTAGCTATATTTTAAGGAGTGTTAAAAGTTATTTTAGGGTCAAGACCAGTGAATTGAGTGTTTTCAAAAGACTCTATATGCAACATTGATGAACAATCATGGTATTTAGATTAACCAAACAAAATGCACTTACTGTATAGGATAGAAAAGTCAGTGATTAAGTTTGGCCCATGCGACTCCATGATTTGGGCATAGAAATGATACAGATGTATGCAAATCACTTTGGGATTAAAGACATGTTAAAGCTCTTGTTTTGCTAAACAGAATTGGACAAAGTTTCTTCATAAGATTAAAAATTATTTTGAAGAGTAATTATGGCATTCAGATACACCAAACAGGAAGCACTTACTATATTTAATCTGAAGCAAGTACTTTAGTTTGGCCAATCCGTATCCATATAAGTGCGGAACAAAAAATGATCAAGTCTTTACAACTATTTTATGAAAGGCAAAAACATTTTAGTTAAACATATTAGCCACAAACTTTATCTATCTGACAGCTGAAAAAGTAAATGTTGATATTCAAAAGTTACAGCCTATCACATAAAACATGGGAAGAGAATGTGTGGTAAAAGACTTTTTACGGTCAAGACTAGGGAATTGTTTTTTAAAAGACTATATATGCAACATTGATGAGCAGTCATGGTATTTAGATTAACCCAACAAAATGCACTTTGTATATGATAGAAAAGTCAGTGCTTAAGTTTGGCCCATGTGACTCCATGATTTGGGCATAGAAATAATACAGATGTATGCAAAATACTTTAGGATTGAAGGCATGTTAAAGCTCTTGTTTTGCTTAAATACAATTGGACAAAGTTTCTTCATAAGATTAAAAATTATTTTGAAGAGTAATTATGGCATTCAGATACACCAAACAGGAAGCACTTACTATATTTTAATTTAAGGCAAGTACTTTAGTTTGGCCAATCTGTATCCATATAAGTGTGGAACCAAAAAGGATCAAGTCTTTACAACTATTTTATGAAAGGCAAAAACATTTTAGGTAAATATATTAGCCACAAACTTTATCTATCTGGCAGGTAAAAAGGAAATTTTGATAGTCAATAGTTAAAGCCTATCACATAAAACATGGGAAGAGAATGTGTGTTAAAAGACTTTAGGGTCAAGACTAGAGAATTGAGTGTTTTTTTAAAAGACTATATATGCAACATTGATCAACAGTCATGGTATTTAGATTAACCAACAAAATGCACTAACTGTATATGATAGAAAAGTCAGTGACTAAGTTTGGCCCATGTGACTCCATGACTTGGTCATAGAAATGTTACAGATGCATGCAAATCACTTTGGGATTAAACACATGTTAAAGCTCTTGTTCTACTTAAATAGAATTGGACAAAGTTTCTTCAGAAGATTAAAAATTATTTTGAAGAGTAATTATGGCATTCAGATACACCAAACAGGAAGCACTTACTATATTTTAATTTAAAGCAAGTACTTTAGTTTGGCCAATCCGTATCCATATAAGTGCGGAACACAAAATGATCAAGTCTTTACAACTATTTTATGAAAGGCAAAAACATTTTTGTAAATATATTAGCCACAATCATTATCTATCTGGCAGCTGGATAAGCGTATTTTGATGTGCAATAGTTACAGACTAAGACATAGTACATGAGAACAGAATGAGTGTTGGAAAAGTCTTTTTAGGGTCAAGATCATTGACTTTAGTGTTTTCCAAAGACTATATATATATATGCCATATTGTTGAACAGTAACAGTATTCAGATAAACCAAATAAAATGCAATTATTGTATGTTATACAAAAGTCAGTGCTTTACTTTTGCCCATGTGTCTGCATCATTCGAGCATATAAATTATACAGATGCATGCATAACACTTTCTGATAAAGAGAAAAAAAACATGAAAAAACAACTGCTTACCTAGGTTGTTAAAAGGACATGGTTCTTCAAGTTTCCATTTAGCAACTGCCACAGTATCAAAAATGTTGCCTATTTATAAGCCTAAAACCATAAGACTTTCAACCAATCACATGTTATTTGACCCTCCCTTAGTTTCATTAACACATTAGTATATCCAACTTGTATATTTTGCCAGTGGGTGAATGAATTCAATGATCAAAATGTACATGAGACTAAATTTGCAGAACAATAGTCTTTTGTTTATACACACATTCAATATCATGTTCTTGTTCATGCACACATTTAGTATCATTGTTCTAAAATGTGTGGTCCCACTGACACACCCTTCTAACATTTTTTTCGCAAGTTCACTTTAGTGAAGCTACTTTCTTATGTGATCTCTTTTATACCATGTAATAGATACAGATTATTACATACTACTTGGGCATATTAGAAAAGATAATACTCTTGTGTTGGTTATAGAAAATCCAATACCATTTTGAAACAAGGCTTAAGGGAAAAATGATGATGAATCGTGGTATTCAGATATACCAAACAAGAAGGACTTACTGTATTTTAAAGCAAAGCAAGTACTTTCGTTTGGCCAATCCGTATCCACAAAAAAGAGTGTCATAAAATGAGACAATCTTTACAACAAATATTATTTGAAAGACAAAAACATTTTTGTTTAATATATTAGCCACTAACTTTATGTATCTGGTAGATGGGTAGCTATATTTTAAGGAGTGTTAAAAGTTATTTTAGGGTCAAGACCAGTGAATTGAGTGTTTTCAAAAGACTCTATATGCAACATTGATGAACAATCATGGTATTTAGATTAACCAAACAAAATGCACTTACTGTATAGGATAGAAAAGTCAGTGATTAAGTTTGGCCCATGCGACTCCATGATTTGGGCATAGAAATGTTACAGATGCATGCAAATCACTTTGGGATTAAAGACATGTTAAAGCTCTTGTTTTGCTAAACAGAATTGGACAAAGTTTCTTCATAAGATTAAAAATTATTTTGAAGAGTAATTATGGCATTCAGATACACCAAACAGGAAGCACTTACTATATTTAATCTGAAGCAAGTACTTTAGTTTGGCCAATCCGTATCCATATAAGTGCGGAACAAAAAATGATCAAGTCTTTACAACTATTTTATGAAAGGCAAAAACATTTTAGTTAAACATATTAGCCACAAACTTTATCTATCTGACAGCTGAAAAAGTAAATGTTGATATTCAAAAGTTACAGCCTATCACATAAAACATGGGAAGAGAATGTGTGGTAAAAGACTTTTTACGGTCAAGACTAGGGAATTGTTTTTTAAAAGACTATATATGCAACATTGATGAGCAGTCATGGTATTTAGATTAACCCAACAAAATGCACTTTGTATATGATAGAAAAGTCAGTGCTTAAGTTTGGCCCATGTGACTCCATGATTTGGGCATAGAAATAATACAGATGTATGCAAAATACTTTAGGATTGAAGGCATGTTAAAGCTCTTGTTTTGCTTAAATACAATTGGACAAAGTTTCTTCATAAGATTAAAAATTATTTTGAAGAGTAATTATGGCATTCAGATACACCAAACAGGAAGCACTTACTATATTTTAATTTAAGGCAAGTACTTTAGTTTGGCCAATCTGTATCCATATAAGTGTGGAACCAAAAAGGATCAAGTCTTTACAACTATTTTATGAAAGGCAAAAACATTTTAGGTAAATATATTAGCCACAAACTTTATCTATCTGGCAGGTAAAAAGGAAATTTTGATAGTCAATAGTTAAAGCCTATCACATAAAACATGGGAAGAGAATGTGTGTTAAAAGACTTTAGGGTCAAGACTAGAGAATTGAGTGTTTTTTTAAAAGACTATATATGCAACATTGATCAACAGTCATGGTATTTAGATTAACCAACAAAATGCACTAACTGTATATGATAGAAAAGTCAGTGACTAAGTTTGGCCCATGTGACTCCATGACTTGGTCATAGAAATGTTACAGATGCATGCAAATCACTTTGGGATTAAACACATGTTAAAGCTCTTGTTCTACTTAAATAGAATTGGACAAAGTTTCTTCAGAAGATTAAAAATTATTTTGAAGAGTAATTATGGCATTCAGATACACCAAACAGGAAGCACTTACTATATTTTAATTTAAAGCAAGTACTTTAGTTTGGCCAATCCGTATCCATATAAGTGCGGAACACAAAATGATCAAGTCTTTACAACTATTTTATGAAAGGCAAAAACATTTTTGTAAATATATTAGCCACAATCATTATCTATCTGGCAGCTGGATAAGCGTATTTTGATGTGCAATAGTTACAGACTAAGACATAGTACATGAGAACAGAATGAGTGTTGGAAAAGTCTTTTTAGGGTCAAGATCATTGACTTTAGTGTTTTCCAAAGACTATATATATATATGCCATATAGTTGAACAGTAACAGTATTCAGATAAACCAAATAAAATGCAATTATTGTATGTTATACAAAAGTCAGTGCTTGACTTTTGCCCATGTGTCTGCATCATTCGAGCATATAAATTATACAGATGCATGCATAACACTTTCTGATAAAGAGAAAAAAACATGAAAAAACAACTGCTTACCTAGGTTGTTAAAAGGACATGGTTCTTCAAGTTTCCATTTAGCAACTGCCACAGTATCAAAAATGTTGCCTATTTATAAGCCTAAAACCATAAGACTTTCAACCAATCACATGTTATTTGACCCTCCCTTAGTTTCATTAACACATTAGTATATCCAACTTGTATATTTTGCCAGTGGGTGAATGAATTCAATGATCAAAATGTACATGAGACTAAATTTGCAGAACAATAGTCTTTTGTTTATACACACATTCAATATCATGTTCTTGTTCATGCACACATTTAGTATCATTGTTCTAAAATGTGTGGTCCCACTGACACACCCTTCTAACATTTTTTTCGCAAGTTCACTTTAGTGAAGCTACTTTCTTATGTGATCTCTTTTATACCATGTAATAGATACAGATTATTACATACTACTTGGGCATATTAGAAAAGATAATACTCTTGTGTTGGTTATAGAAAATCCAATACCATTTTGAAACAAGGCTTAAGGGAAAAATGATGATGAATCGTGGTATTCAGATATACCAAACAAGAAGGACTTACTGTATTTTAAAGCAAAGCAAGTACTTTCGTTTGGCCAATCCATATCCACAAAAAAGAGTGTCATAAAATGAGACAATCTTTACAACAAATATTATTTGAAAGACAAAAACATTTTTGTTTAATATATTAGCCACTAACTTTATCTATCTGGTAGATGGGTAGCTATATTTTAAGGAGTGTTAAAAGTTATTTTAGGGTCAAGACCAGTGAATTGAGTGTTTTCAAAAGACTCTATATGCAACATTGATGAACAGTCATGGTATTTAGATTAACCAAACAAAATGCACTTACTGTATATGATAGAAAAGTCAGTGATTAAGTTTGGCCCATGCGACTCCATGATTTGGGCATAGAAATGTTACAGATGCATGCAAATCACTTTGGGATTAAAGACATGTTAAAGCTCTTGTTTTGCTAAACAGAATTGGACAAAGTTTCTTCATAAGATTAAAAATTATTTTGAAGAGTAATTATGGCATTCAGATACACCAAACAGGAAGCACTTACTATATTTAATCTGAAGCAAGTACTTTAGTTTGGCCAATCCGTATCCATATAAGTGCGGAACAAAAAATGATCAAGTCTTTACAACTATTTTATGAAAGGCAAAAACATTTTCGTTAAACATATTAGCCACAAACTTTATCTATCTGGCAGCTGAAAAAGTAAATGTTGATATTCAAAAGTTACAGCCTATCACATAAAACATGGGAAGAGAATGTGTGGTAAAATACTTTTTAGGGTCAAGACTAGGGAATTGTTTTTTAAAAGACTATATATGCAACATTGATGAGCAGTCATGGTATTTAGATTAACCCAACAAAATGCACTTTGTATATGATAGAAAAGTCAGTGCTTAAGTTTGGCCCATGTGACTCCATGATTTGGGCATAGAAATAATACAGATGTATGCAAAATACTTTAGGATTGAAGGCATGTTAAAGCTCTTGTTTTGCTTAAATACAATTGGACAAAGTTTCTTCATAAGATTAAAAATTATTTTGAAGAGTAATTATGGCATTCAGATACACCAAACAGGAAGCACTTACTATATTTTAATTTAAGGCAAGTACTTTAGTTTGGCCAATCTGTATCCATATAAGTGTGGAACCAAAAAGGATCAAGTCTTTACAACTATTTTATGAAAGGCAAAAACATTTTAGGTAAATATATTAGCCACAAACTTTATCTATCTGGCAGGTAAAAAGGAAATTTTGATAGTCAATAGTTAAAGCCTATCACATAAAACATGGGAAGAGAATGTGTGTTAAAAGACTTTAGGGTCAAGACTAGAGAATTGAGTGTTTTTTTAAAAGACTATATATGCAACATTGATCAACAGTCATGGTATTTAGATTAACCAACAAAATGCACTAACTGTATATGATAGAAAAGTCAGTGACTAAGTTTGGCCCATGTGACTCCATGACTTGGTCATAGAAATGTTACAGATGCATGCAAATCACTTTGGGATTAAACACATGTTAAAGCTCTTGTTCTACTTAAATAGAATTGGACAAAGTTTCTTCAGAAGATTAAAAATTATTTTGAAGAGTAATTATGGCATTCAGATACACCAAACAGGAAGCACTTACTATATTTTAATTTAAAGCAAGTACTTTAGTTTGGCCAATCCGTATCCATATAAGTGCGGAACACAAAATGATCAAGTCTTTACAACTATTTTATGAAAGGCAAAAACATTTTTGTAAATATATTAGCCACAATCATTATCTATCTGGCAGCTGGATAAGCGTATTTTGATGTGCAATAGTTACAGACTAAGACATAGTACATGAGAACAGAATGAGTGTTGGAAAAGTCTTTTTAGGGTCAAGATCATTGACTTTAGTGTTTTCCAAAGACTATATATGTATGCAATATTGTTGAACAGTAATAGTATTCAGATAAACCAAATAAAATGCAATTATTGTATGTTATACAAAAGTCAGTGCTTTACTTTTGCCCATGTGTCTGCATCATTCGAGCATATAAATTATACAGATGCATGCATAACACTTTCTGATAAAGAGAAAAAAACATGAAAAAACAACTGCTTACCTAGGTTGTTAAAAGGACATGGTTCTTCAAGTTTCCATTTAGCAACTGCCACAGTATCAAAAATGTTGCCTATTTATAAGCCTAAAACCATAAGACTTTCAACCAATCACATGTTATTTGACCCTCCCTTAGTTTCATTAACACATTAGTATATCCAACTTGTATATTTTGCCAGTGGGTGAATGAATTCAATGATCAAAATGTACATGAGACTAAATTTGCAGAACAATAGTCTTTTGTTTATACACACATTCAATATCATTTTCTTGTTCATGCACACATTTAGTATCATTGTTCTAAAATGTGTGGTCCCACTGACACACCCTTCTAACATTTTTTTCGCAAGTTCACTTTAGTGAAGCTACTTTCTTATGTGATCTCTTTTATACCATGTAATAGATACAGATTATTACATACTACTTGGGCATATTAGAAAAGATAATACTCTTGTGTTGGTTATAGAAAATCCAATACCATTTTGAAACAAGGCTTAAGGGAAAAATGATGATGAATCGTGGTATTCAGATATACCAAACAAGAAGGACTTACTGTATTTTAAAGCAAAGCAAGTACTTTCGTTTGGCCAATCCATATCCACAAAAAAGAGTGTCATAAAATGAGACAATCTTTACAACAAATATTATTTGAAAGACAAAAACATTTTTGTTTAATATATTAGCCACTAACTTTATCTATCTGGTAGATGGGTAGCTATATTTTAAGGAGTGTTAAAAGTTATTTTAGGGTCAAGACCAGTGAATTGAGTGTTTTCAAAAGACTCTATATGCAACATTGATGAACAGTCATGGTATTTAGATTAACCAAACAAAATGCACTTACTGTATATGATAGAAAAGTCAGTGATTAAGTTTGGCCCATGCGACTCCATGATTTGGGCATAGAAATGTTACAGATGCATGCAAATCACTTTGGGATTAAAGACATGTTAAAGCTCTTGTTTTGCTAAACAGAATTGGACAAAGTTTCTTCATAAGATTAAAAATTATTTTGAAGAGTAATTATGGCATTCAGATACACCAAACAGGAAGCACTTACTATATTTAATCTGAAGCAAGTACTTTAGTTTGGCCAATCCGTATCCATATAAGTGCGGAACAAAAAATGATCAAGTCTTTACAACTATTTTATGAAAGGCAAAAACATTTTCGTTAAACATATTAGCCACAAACTTTATCTATCTGGCAGCTGAAAAAGTAAATGTTGATATTCAAAAGTTACAGCCTATCACATAAAACATGGGAAGAGAATGTGTGGTAAAATACTTTTTAGGGTCAAGACTAGGGAATTGTTTTTTAAAAGACTATATATGCAACATTGATGAGCAGTCATGGTATTTAGATTAACCCAACAAAATGCACTTTGTATATGATAGAAAAGTCAGTGCTTAAGTTTGGCCCATGTGACTCCATGATTTGGGCATAGAAATAATACAGATGTATGCAAAATACTTTAGGATTGAAGGCATGTTAAAGCTCTTGTTTTGCTTAAATACAATTGGACAAAGTTTCTTCATAAGATTAAAAATTATTTTGAAGAGTAATTATGGCATTCAGATACACTAAACAGGAAGCACTTACTATATTTTAATTTAAGGCAAGTACTTTAGTTTGGCCAATCTGTATCCATATAAGTGTGGAACCAAAAAGGATCAAGTCTTTACAACTATTTTATGAAAGGCAAAAACATTTTAGGTAAATATATTAGCCACAAACTTTATCTATCTGGCAGGTAAAAAGGAAATTTTGATAGTCAATAGTTAAAGCCTATCACATAAAACATGGGAAGAGAATGTGTGTTAAAAGACTTTAGGGTCAAGACTAGAGAATTGAGTGTTTTTTTAAAAGACTATATATGCAACATTGATCAACAGTCATGGTATTTAGATTAACCAACAAAATGCACTAACTGTATATGATAGAAAAGTCAGTGACTAAGTTTGGCCCATGTGACTCCATGACTTGGTCATAGAAATGTTACAGATGCATGCAAATCACTTTGGGATTAAGACATGTTAAAGCTCTTGTTCTACTTAAATAGAATTGGACAAAGTTTCTTCAGAAGATTAAAAATTATTTTGAAGAGTAATTATGGCATTCAGATACACCAAACAGGAAGCACTTACTATATTTTAATTTAAAGCAAGTACTTTAGTTTGGCCAATCCGTATCCATATAAGTGCGGAACACAAAATGATCAAGTCTTTACAACTATTTTATGAAAGGCAAAAACATTTTTGTAAATATATTAGCCACAATCATTATCTATCTGGCAGCTGGATAAGCGTATTTTGATGTGCAATAGTTACAGACTAAGACATAGTACATGAGAACAGAATGAGTGTTGGAAAAGTCTTTTTAGGGTCAAGATCATTGACTTTAGTGTTTTCCAAAGACTATATATATATATGCCATATAGTTGAACAGTAACAGTATTCAGATAAACCAAATAAAATGCAATTATTGTATGTTATACAAAAGTCAGTGCTTGACTTTTGCCCATGTGTCTGCATCATTCGAGCATATAAATTATACAGATGCATGCATAACACTTTCTGATAAAGAGAAAAAAACATGAAAAAACAACTGCTTACCTAGGTTGTTAAAAGGACATGGTTCTTCAAGTTTCCATTTAGCAACTGCCACAGTATCAAAAATGTTGCCTATTTATAAGCCTAAAACCATAAGACTTTCAACCAATCACATGTTATTTGACCCTCCCTTAGTTTCATTAACACATTAGTATATCCAACCTGTATATTTTGCCAGTGGGTGAATGAATTCAATGATCAAAATGTACATGAGACTAAATTTGCAGAACAATAGTCTTTTGTTTATACACACATTCAATATCATGTTCTTGTTCATGCACACATTTAGTATCATTGTTCTAAAATGTGTGGTCCCACTGACACACCCTTCTAACATTTTTTTCGCAAGTTCACTTTAGTGAAGCTACTTTCTTATGTGATCTCTTTTATACCATGTAATAGATACAGATTATTACATACTACTTGGGCATATTAGAAAAGATAATACTCTTGTGTTGGTTATAGAAAATCCAATACCATTTTGAAACAAGGCTTAAGGGAAAAATGATGATGAATCGTGGTATTCAGATATACCAAACAAGAAGGACTTACTGTATTTTAAAGCAAAGCAAGTACTTTCGTTTGGCCAATCCATATCCACAAAAAAGAGTGTCATAAAATGAGACAATCTTTACAACAAATATTATTTGAAAGACAAAAACATTTTTGTTTAATATATTAGCCACTAACTTTATCTATCTGGTAGATGGGTAGCTATATTTTAAGGAGTGTTAAAAGTTATTTTAGGGTCAAGACCAGTGAATTGAGTGTTTTCAAAAGACTCTATATGCAACATTGATGAACAGTCATGGTATTTAGATTAACCAAACAAAATGCACTTACTGTATATGATAGAAAAGTCAGTGATTAAGTTTGGCCCATGCGACTCCATGATTTGGGCATAGAAATGTTACAGATGCATGCAAATCACTTTGGGATTAAAGACATGTTAAAGCTCTTGTTTTGCTAAACAGAATTGGACAAAGTTTCTTCATAAGATTAAAAATTATTTTGAAGAGTAATTATGGCATTCAGATACACCAAACAGGAAGCACTTACTATATTTAATCTGAAGCAAGTACTTTAGTTTGGCCAATCCGTATCCATATAAGTGCGGAACAAAAAATGATCAAGTCTTTACAACTATTTTATGAAAGGCAAAAACATTTTCGTTAAACATATTAGCCACAAACTTTATCTATCTGGCAGCTGAAAAAGTAAATGTTGATATTCAAAAGTTACAGCCTATCACATAAAACATGGGAAGAGAATGTGTGGTAAAATACTTTTTAGGGTCAAGACTAGGGAATTGTTTTTTAAAAGACTATATATGCAACATTGATGAGCAGTCATGGTATTTAGATTAACCCAACAAAATGCACTTTGTATATGATAGAAAAGTCAGTGCTTAAGTTTGGCCCATGTGACTCCATGATTTGGGCATAGAAATAATACAGATGTATGCAAAATACTTTAGGATTGAAGGCATGTTAAAGCTCTTGTTTTGCTTAAATACAATTGGACAAAGTTTCTTCATAAGATTAAAAATTATTTTGAAGAGTAATTATGGCATTCAGATACACCAAACAGGAAGCACTTACTATATTTTAATTTAAGGCAAGTACTTTAGTTTGGCCAATCTGTATCCATATAAGTGTGGAACCAAAAAGGATCAAGTCTTTACAACTATTTTATGAAAGGCAAAAACATTTTAGGTAAATATATTAGCCACAAACTTTATCTATCTGGCAGGTAAAAAGGAAATTTTGATAGTCAATAGTTAAAGCCTATCACATAAAACATGGGAAGAGAATGTGTGTTAAAAGACTTTAGGGTCAAGACTAGAGAATTGAGTGTTTTTTTAAAAGACTATATATGCAACATTGATCAACAGTCATGGTATTTAGATTAACCAACAAAATGCACTAACTGTATATGATAGAAAAGTCAGTGACTAAGTTTGGCCCATGTGACTCCATGACTTGGTCATAGAAATGTTACAGATGCATGCAAATCACTTTGGGATTAAACACATGTTAAAGCTCTTGTTCTACTTAAATAGAATTGGACAAAGTTTCTTCAGAAGATTAAAAATTATTTTGAAGAGTAATTATGGCATTCAGATACACCAAACAGGAAGCACTTACTATATTTTAATTTAAAGCAAGTACTTTAGTTTGGCCAATCCGTATCCATATAAGTGCGGAACACAAAATGATCAAGTCTTTACAACTATTTTATGAAAGGCAAAAACATTTTTGTAAATATATTAGCCACAATCATTATCTATCTGGCAGCTGGATAAGCGTATTTTGATGTGCAATAGTTACAGACTAAGACATAGTACATGAGAACAGAATGAGTGTTGGAAAAGTCTTTTTAGGGTCAAGATCATTGACTTTAGTGTTTTCCAAAGACTATATATGTATGCAATATTGTTGAACAGTAATAGTATTCAGATAAACCAAATAAAATGCAATTATTGTATGTTATACAAAAGTCAGTGCTTTACTTTTGCCCATGTGTCTGCATCATTCGAGCATATAAATTATACAGATGCATGCATAACACTTTCTGATAAAGAGAAAAAAACATGAAAAAACAACTGCTTACCTAGGTTGTTAAAAGGACATGGTTCTTCAAGTTTCCATTTAGCAACTGCCACAGTATCAAAAATGTTGCCTATTTATAAGCCTAAAACCATAAGACTTTCAACCAATCACATGTTATTTGACCCTCCCTTAGTTTCATTAACACATTAGTATATCCAACTTGTATATTTTGCCAGTGGGTGAATGAATTCAATGATCAAAATGTACATGAGACTAAATTTGCAGAACAATAGTCTTTTGTTTATACACACATTCAATATCATTTTCTTGTTCATGCACACATTTAGTATCATTGTTCTAAAATGTGTGGTCCCACTGACACACCCTTCTAACATTTTTTTCGCAAGTTCACTTTAGTGAAGCTACTTTCTTATGTGATCTCTTTTATACCATGTAATAGATACAGATTATTACATACTACTTGGGCATATTAGAAAAGATAATACTCTTGTGTTGGTTATAGAAAATCCAATACCATTTTGAAACAAGGCTTAAGGGAAAAATGATGATGAATCGTGGTATTCAGATATACCAAACAAGAAGGACTTACTGTATTTTAAAGCAAAGCAAGTACTTTCGTTTGGCCAATCCATATCCACAAAAAAGAGTGTCATAAAATGAGACAATCTTTACAACAAATATTATTTGAAAGACAAAAACATTTTTGTTTAATATATTAGCCACTAACTTTATCTATCTGGTAGATGGGTAGCTATATTTTAAGGAGTGTTAAAAGTTATTTTAGGGTCAAGACCAGTGAATTGAGTGTTTTCAAAAGACTCTATATGCAACATTGATGAACAGTCATGGTATTTAGATTAACCAAACAAAATGCACTTACTGTATATGATAGAAAAGTCAGTGATTAAGTTTGGCCCATGCGACTCCATGATTTGGGCATAGAAATGTTACAGATGCATGCAAATCACTTTGGGATTAAAGACATGTTAAAGCTCTTGTTTTGCTAAACAGAATTGGACAAAGTTTCTTCATAAGATTAAAAATTATTTTGAAGAGTAATTATGGCATTCAGATACACCAAACAGGAAGCACTTACTATATTTAATCTGAAGCAAGTACTTTAGTTTGGCCAATCCGTATCCATATAAGTGCGGAACAAAAAATGATCAAGTCTTTACAACTATTTTATGAAAGGCAAAAACATTTTCGTTAAACATATTAGCCACAAACTTTATCTATCTGGCAGCTGAAAAAGTAAATGTTGATATTCAAAAGTTACAGCCTATCACATAAAACATGGGAAGAGAATGTGTGGTAAAATACTTTTTAGGGTCAAGACTAGGGAATTGTTTTTTAAAAGACTATATATGCAACATTGATGAGCAGTCATGGTATTTAGATTAACCCAACAAAATGCACTTTGTATATGATAGAAAAGTCAGTGCTTAAGTTTGGCCCATGTGACTCCATGATTTGGGCATAGAAATAATACAGATGTATGCAAAATACTTTAGGATTGAAGGCATGTTAAAGCTCTTGTTTTGCTTAAATACAATTGGACAAAGTTTCTTCATAAGATTAAAAATTATTTTGAAGAGTAATTATGGCATTCAGATACACTAAACAGGAAGCACTTACTATATTTTAATTTAAGGCAAGTACTTTAGTTTGGCCAATCTGTATCCATATAAGTGTGGAACCAAAAAGGATCAAGTCTTTACAACTATTTTATGAAAGGCAAAAACATTTTAGGTAAATATATTAGCCACAAACTTTATCTATCTGGCAGGTAAAAAGGAAATTTTGATAGTCAATAGTTAAAGCCTATCACATAAAACATGGGAAGAGAATGTGTGTTAAAAGACTTTAGGGTCAAGACTAGAGAATTGAGTGTTTTTTTAAAAGACTATATATGCAACATTGATCAACAGTCATGGTATTTAGATTAACCAACAAAATGCACTAACTGTATATGATAGAAAAGTCAGTGACTAAGTTTGGCCCATGTGACTCCATGACTTGGTCATAGAAATGTTACAGATGCATGCAAATCACTTTGGGATTAAGACATGTTAAAGCTCTTGTTCTACTTAAATAGAATTGGACAAAGTTTCTTCAGAAGATTAAAAATTATTTTGAAGAGTAATTATGGCATTCAGATACACCAAACAGGAAGCACTTACTATATTTTAATTTAAAGCAAGTACTTTAGTTTGGCCAATCCGTATCCATATAAGTGCGGAACACAAAATGATCAAGTCTTTACAACTATTTTATGAAAGGCAAAAACATTTTTGTAAATATATTAGCCACAATCATTATCTATCTGGCAGCTGGATAAGCGTATTTTGATGTGCAATAGTTACAGACTAAGACATAGTACATGAGAACAGAATGAGTGTTGGAAAAGTCTTTTTAGGGTCAAGATCATTGACTTTAGTGTTTTCCAAAGACTATATATATATATGCCATATTGTTGAACAGTAACAGTATTCAGATAAACCAAATAAAATGCAATTATTGTATGTTATACAAAAGTCAGTGCTTTACTTTTGCCCATGTGTCTGCATCATTCGAGCATATAAATTATACAGATGCATGCATAACACTTTCTGATAAAGAGAAAAAAACATGAAAAAACAACTGCTTACCTAGGTTGTTAAAAGGACATGGTTCTTCAAGTTTCCATTTAGCAACTGCCACAGTATCAAAAATGTTGCCTATTTATAAGCCTAAAACCATAAGACTTTCAACCAATTACATGTTATTTGACCCTCCCTTAGTTTCATTAACACATTAGTATATCCAACTTGTATATTTTGCCAGTGGGTGAATGAATTCAATGATCAAAATGTACATGAGACTAAATTTGCAGAACAATAGTCTTTTGTTTATACACACATTCAATATCATGTTCTTGTTCATGCACACATTTAGTATCATTGTTCTAAAATGTGTGGTCCCACTGACACACCCTTCTAACATTTTTTTCGCAAGTTCACTTTAGTGAAGCTACTTTCTTATGTGATCTCTTTTATACCATGTAATAGATACAGATTATTACATACTACTTGGGCATATTAGAAAAGATAATACTCTTGTGTTGGTTATAGAAAATCCAATACCATTTTGAAACAAGGCTTAAGGGAAAAATGATGATGAATCGTGGTATTCAGATATACCAAACAAGAAGGACTTACTGTATTTTAAAGCAAAGCAAGTACTTTCGTTTGGCCAATCCATATCCACAAAAAAGAGTGTCATAAAATGAGACAATCTTTACAACAAATATTATTTGAAAGACAAAAACATTTTTGTTTAATATATTAGCCACTAACTTTATCTATCTGGTAGATGGGTAGCTATATTTTAAGGAGTGTTAAAAGTTATTTTAGGGTCAAGACCAGTGAATTGAGTGTTTTCAAAAGACTCTATATGCAACATTGATGAGCAGTCATGGTATTTAGATTAACCCAACAAAATGCACTTTGTATATGATAGAAAAGTCAGTGCTTAAGTTTGGCCCATGTGACTCCATGATTTGGGCATAGAAATAATACAGATCTATGCAAAATACTTTAGGATTGAAGGCATGTTAAAGCTCTTGTTTTGCTTAAATACAATTGGACAAAGTTTCTTCATAAGATTAAAAATTATTTTGAAGAGTAATTATGGCATTCAGATACACCAAACAGGAAGCACTTACTATATTTTAATTTAAGGCAAGTACTTTAGTTTGGCCAATCTGTATCCATATAAGTGTGGAACCAAAAAGGATCAAGTTTTTACAACTATTTTATGAAAGGCAAAAACATTTTAGGTAAATATATTAGCCACAAACTTTATCTATCTGGCAGGTAAAAAGGAAATTTTGATAGTCAATAGTTAAAGCCTATCACATAAAACATGGGAAGAGAATGTGTGTTAAAAGACTTTAGGGTCAAGACTAGAGAATTGAGTGTTTTTTTAAAAGACTCTATATGCAACATTGATCAACAGTCATGGTATTTAGATTAACCAACAAAATGCACTAACTGTATATGATAGAAAAGTCAGTGACTAAGTTTGGCCCATGTGACTCCATGACTTGGTCATAGAAATGTTACAGATGCATGCAAATCACTTTGGGATTAAGACATGTTAAAGCTCTTGTTCTACTTAAATAGAATTGGACAAAGTTTCTTCAGAAGATTAAAAATTATTTTGAAGAGTAATTATGGCATTCAGATACACCAAACAGGAAGCACTTACTATATTTAATCTGAAGCAAGTACTTTAGTTTGGCCAATCCGTATCCATATAAGTGCGGAACAAAAAATGATCAAGTCTTTACAACTATTTTATGAAAGGCAAAAACATTTTAGTTAAACATATTAGCCACAAACTTTATCTATCTGACAGCTGAAAAAGTAAATGTTGATATTCAAAAGTTACAGCCTATCACATAAAACATGGGAAGAGAATGTGTGGTAAAATACTTTTTAGGGTCAAGACTAGGGAATTGTTTTTTAAAAGACTATATATGCAACATTGATGAGCAGTCATGGTATTTAGATTAACCCAACAAAATGCACTTTGTATATGATAGAAAAGTCAGTGCTTAAGTTTGGCCCATGTGGCTCCATGATTTGGGCATAGAAATAATACAGATGTATGCAAAATACTTTAGGATTGAAGGCATGTTAAAGCTCTTGTTTTGCTTAAATACAATTGGACAAAGTTTCTTCATAAGATTAAAAATTATTTTGAAGAGTAATTATGGCATTCAGATACACCAAACAGGAAGCACTTACTATATTTTAATTTAAGGCAAGTACTTTAGTTTGGCCAATCTGTATCCATATAAGTGTGGAACCAAAAAGGATCAAGTCTTTACAACTATTTTATGAAAGGCAAAAACATTTTAGGTAAATATATTAGCCACAAACTTTATCTATCTGGCAGGTAAAAAGGAAATTTTGATAGTCAATAGTTAAAGCCTATCACATAAAACATGGGAAGAGAATGTGTGTTAAAAGACTTTAGGGTCAAGACTAGAGAATTGAGTGTTTTTTTAAAAGACTCTATATGCAACATTGATCAACAGTCATGGTATTTAGATTAACCAACAAAATGCACTAACTGTATATGATAGAAAAGTCAGTGACTAAGTTTGGCCCATGTGACTCCATGACTTGGTCATAGAAATGTTACAGATGCATGCAAATCACTTTGGGATTAAGACATGTTAAAGCTCTTGTTCTACTTAAATAGAATTGGACAAAGTTTCTTCAGAAGATTAAAAATTATTTTGAAGAGTAATTATGGCATTCAGATACACCAAACAGGAAGCACTTACTATATTTAATCTGAAGCAAGTACTTTAGTTTGGCCAATCCGTATCCATATAAGTGCGGAACAAAAAATGATCAAGTCTTTACAACTATTTTATGAAAGGCAAAAACATTTTAGTTAAACATATTAGCCACAAACTTTATCTATCTGACAGCTGAAAAAGTAAATGTTGATATTCAAAAGTTACAGCCTATCACATAAAACATGGGAAGAGAATGTGTGGTAAAATACTTTTTAGGGTCAAGACTAGGGAATTGTTTTTTAAAAGACTATATATGCAACATTGATGAGCAGTCATGGTATTTAGATTAACCCAACAAAATGCACTTTGTATATGATAGAAAAGTCAGTGCTTAAGTTTGGCCCATGTGGCTCCATGATTTGGGCATAGAAATAATACAGATGTATGCAAAATACTTTAGGATTGAAGGCATGTTAAAGCTCTTGTTTTGCTTAAATACAATTGGACAAAGTTTCTTCATAAGATTAAAAATTATTTTGAAGAGTAATTATGGCATTCAGATACACCAAACAGGAAGCACTTACTATATTTTAATTTAAGGCAAGTACTTTAGTTTGGCCAATCTGTATCCATATAAGTGTGGAACCAAAAAGGATCAAGTCTTTACAACTATTTTATGAAAGGCAAAAACATTTTAGGTAAATATATTAGCCACAAACTTTATCTATCTGGCAGGTAAAAAGGAAATTTTGATAGTCAATAGTTAAAGCCTATCACATAAAACATGGGAAGAGAATGTGTGTTAAAAGACTTTAGGGTCAAGACTAGAGAATTGAGTGTTTTTTTAAAAGACTCTATATGCAACATTGATCAACAGTCATGGTATTTAGATTAACCAACAAAATGCACTAACTGTATATGATAGAAAAGTCAGTGACTAAGTTTGGCCCATGTGACTCCATGACTTGGTCATAGAAATGTTACAGATGCATGCAAATCACTTTGGGATTAAGACATGTTAAAGCTCTTGTTCTACTTAAATAGAATTGGACAAAGTTTCTTCAGAAGATTAAAAATTATTTTGAAGAGTAATTATGGCATTCAGATACACCAAACAGGAAGCACTTACTATATTTTAATTTAAAGCAAGTACTTTAGTTTGGCCAATCCGTATCCATATAAGTGCGGAACACAAAATGATCAAGTCTTTACAACTATTTTATGAAAGGCAAAAACATTTTTGTAAATATATTAGCCACAATCATTATCTATCTGGCAGCTGGATAAGCGTATTTTGATGTGCAATAGTTACAGACTAAGACATAGTACATGAGAACAGAATGAGTGTTGGAAAAGTCTTTTTAGGGTCAAGATCATTGACTTTAGTGTTTTCCAAAGACTATATATATATATGCCATATTGTTGAACAGTAACAGTATTCAGATAAACCAAATAAAATGCAATTATTGTATGTTATACAAAAGTCAGTGCTTTACTTTTGCCCATGTGTCTGCATCATTCGAGCATATAAATTATACAGATGCATGCATAACACTTTCTGATAAAGAGAAAAAAACATGAAAAAACAACTGCTTACCTAGGTTGTTAAAAGGACATGGTTCTTCAAGTTTCCATTTAGCAACTGCCACAGTATCAAAAATGTTGCCTATTTATAAGCCTAAAACCATAAGACTTTCAACCAATTACATGTTATTTGACCCTCCCTTAGTTTCATTAACACATTAGTATATCCAACTTGTATATTTTGCCAGTGGGTGAATGAATTCAATGATCAAAATGTACATGAGACTAAATTTGCAGAACAATAGTCTTTTGTTTATACACACATTCAATATCATGTTCTTGTTCATGCACACATTTAGTATCATTGTTCTAAAATGTGTGGTCCCACTGACACACCCTTCTAACATTTTTTTCGCAAGTTCACTTTAGTGAAGCTACTTTCTTATGTGATCTCTTTTATACCATGTAATAGATACAGATTATTACATACTACTTGGGCATATTAGAAAAGATAATACTCTTGTGTTGGTTATAGAAAATCCAATACCATTTTGAAACAAGGCTTAAGGGAAAAATGATGATGAATCGTGGTATTCAGATATACCAAACAAGAAGGACTTACTGTATTTTAAAGCAAAGCAAGTACTTTCGTTTGGCCAATCCATATCCACAAAAAAGAGTGTCATAAAATGAGACAATCTTTACAACAAATATTATTTGAAAGACAAAAACATTTTTGTTTAATATATTAGCCACTAACTTTATCTATCTGGTAGAAGGGTAGCTATATTTTAAGGAGTGTTAAAAGTTATTTTAGGGTCAAGACCAGTGAATTGAGTGTTTTCAAAAGACTCTATATGCAACATTGATGAGCAGTCATGGTATTTAGATTAACCCAACAAAATGCACTTTGTATATGATAGAAAAGTCAGTGCTTAAGTTTGGCCCATGTGACTCCATGATTTGGGCATAGAAATAATACAGATCTATGCAAAATACTTTAGGATTGAAGGCATGTTAAAGCTCTTGTTTTGCTTAAATACAATTGGACAAAGTTTCTTCATAAGATTAAAAATTATTTTGAAGAGTAATTATGGCATTCAGATACACCAAACAGGAAGCACTTACTATATTTTAATTTAAGGCAAGTACTTTAGTTTGGCCAATCTGTATCCATATAAGTGTGGAACCAAAAAGGATCAAGTTTTTACAACTATTTTATGAAAGGCAAAAACATTTTAGGTAAATATATTAGCCACAAACTTTATCTATCTGGCAGGTAAAAAGGAAATTTTGATAGTCAATAGTTAAAGCCTATCACATAAAACATGGGAAGAGAATGTGTGTTAAAAGACTTTAGGGTCAAGACTAGAGAATTGAGTGTTTTTTTAAAAGACTCTATATGCAACATTGATCAACAGTCATGGTATTTAGATTAACCAACAAAATGCACTAACTGTATATGATAGAAAAGTCAGTGACTAAGTTTGGCCCATGTGACTCCATGACTTGGTCATAGAAATGTTACAGATGCATGCAAATCACTTTGGGATTAAGACATGTTAAAGCTCTTGTTCTACTTAAATAGAATTGGACAAAGTTTCTTCAGAAGATTAAAAATTATTTTGAAGAGTAATTATGGCATTCAGATACACCAAACAGGAAGCACTTACTATATTTAATCTGAAGCAAGTACTTTAGTTTGGCCAATCCGTATCCATATAAGTGCGGAACAAAAAATGATCAAGTCTTTACAACTATTTTATGAAAGGCAAAAACATTTTAGTTAAACATATTAGCCACAAACTTTATCTATCTGACAGCTGAAAAAGTAAATGTTGATATTCAAAAGTTACAGCCTATCACATAAAACATGGGAAGAGAATGTGTGGTAAAATACTTTTTAGGGTCAAGACTAGGGAATTGTTTTTTAAAAGACTATATATGCAACATTGATGAGCAGTCATGGTATTTAGATTAACCCAACAAAATGCACTTTGTATATGATAGAAAAGTCAGTGCTTAAGTTTGGCCCATGTGGCTCCATGATTTGGGCATAGAAATAATACAGATGTATGCAAAATACTTTAGGATTGAAGGCATGTTAAAGCTCTTGTTTTGCTTAAATACAATTGGACAAAGTTTCTTCATAAGATTAAAAATTATTTTGAAGAGTAATTATGGCATTCAGATACACCAAACAGGAAGCACTTACTATATTTTAATTTAAGGCAAGTACTTTAGTTTGGCCAATCTGTATCCATATAAGTGTGGAACCAAAAAGGATCAAGTCTTTACAACTATTTTATGAAAGGCAAAAACATTTTAGGTAAATATATTAGCCACAAACTTTATCTATCTGGCAGGTAAAAAGGAAATTTTGATAGTCAATAGTTAAAGCCTATCACATAAAACATGGGAAGAGAATGTGTGTTAAAAGACTTTAGGGTCAAGACTAGAGAATTGAGTGTTTTTTTAAAAGACTCTATATGCAACATTGATCAACAGTCATGGTATTTAGATTAACCAACAAAATGCACTAACTGTATATGATAGAAAAGTCAGTGACTAAGTTTGGCCCATGTGACTCCATGACTTGGTCATAGAAATGTTACAGATGCATGCAAATCACTTTGGGATTAAGACATGTTAAAGCTCTTGTTCTACTTAAATAGAATTGGACAAAGTTTCTTCAGAAGATTAAAAATTATTTTGAAGAGTAATTATGGCATTCAGATACACCAAACAGGAAGCACTTACTATATTTAATCTGAAGCAAGTACTTTAGTTTGGCCAATCCGTATCCATATAAGTGCGGAACAAAAAATGATCAAGTCTTTACAACTATTTTATGAAAGGCAAAAACATTTTAGTTAAACATATTAGCCACAAACTTTATCTATCTGACAGCTGAAAAAGTAAATGTTGATATTCAAAAGTTACAGCCTATCACATAAAACATGGGAAGAGAATGTGTGGTAAAATACTTTTTAGGGTCAAGACTAGGGAATTGTTTTTTAAAAGACTATATATGCAACATTGATGAGCAGTCATGGTATTTAGATTAACCCAACAAAATGCACTTTGTATATGATAGAAAAGTCAGTGCTTAAGTTTGGCCCATGTGACTCCATGATTTGGGCATAGAAATAATACAGATGTATGCAAAATACTTTAGGATTGAAGGCATGTTAAAGCTCTTGTTTTGCTTAAATACAATTGGACAAAGTTTCTTCATAAGATTAAAAATTATTTTGAAGAGTAATTATGGCATTCAGATACACCAAACAGGAAGCACTTACTATATTTTAATTTAAGGCAAGTACTTTAGTTTGGCCAATCTGTATCCATATAAGTGTGGAACCAAAAAGGATCAAGTCTTTACAACTATTTTATGAAAGGCAAAAACATTTTAGGTAAATATATTAGCCACAAACTTTATCTATCTGGCAGGTAAAAAGGAAATTTTGATAGTCAATAGTTAAAGCCTATCACATAAAACATGGGAAGAGAATGTGTGTTAAAAGACTTTAGGGTCAAGACTAGAGAATTGAGTGTTTTTTTAAAAGACTCTATATGCAACATTGATCAACAGTCATGGTATTTAGATTAACCAACAAAATGCACTAACTGTATATGATAGAAAAGTCAGTGACTAAGTTTGGCCCATGTGACTCCATGACTTGGTCATAGAAATGTTACAGATGCATGCAAATCACTTTGGGATTAAGACATGTTAAAGCTTTTGTTCTACTTAAATAGAATTGGACAAAGTTTCTTCAGAAGATTAAAAATTATTTTGAAGAGTAATTATGGCATTCAGATACACCAAACAGGAAGCACTTACTATATTTTAATTTAAAGCAAGTACTTTATTTTGGCCAATCCGTATCCATATAAGTGCGGAACACAAAATGATCAAGTCTTTACAACTATTTTATGAAAGGCAAAAACATTTTTGTAAATATATTAGCCACAATCATTATCTATCTGGCAGCTGGATAAGCGTATTTTGATGTGCAATAGTTACAGACTAAGACATAGTACATGAGAACAGAATGAGTGTTGGAAAAGTCTTTTTAGGGTCAAGATCATTGACTTTAGTGTTTTCCAAAGACTATATATATATATGCCATATTGTTGAACAGTAACAGTATTCAGATAAACCAAATAAAATGCAATTATTGTATGTTATACAAAAGTCAGTGCTTGACTTTTGCCCATGTGTCTGCATCATTCGAGCATATAAATTATACAGATGCATGCATAACACTTTCTGATAAAGAGAAAAAAACATGAAAAAACAACTGCTTACCTAGGTTGTTAAAAGGACATGGTTCTTCAAGTTTCCATTTAGCAACTGCCACAGTATCAAAAATGTTGCCTATTTATAAGCCTAAAACCATAAGACTTTCAACCAATCACATGTTATTTGACCCTCCCTTAGTTTCATTAACACATTAGTATATCCAACTTGTATATTTTGCCAGTGGGTGAATGAATTCAATGATCAAAATGTACATGAGACTAAATTTGCAGAACAATAGTCTTTTGTTTATACACACATTCAATATCATGTTCTTGTTCATGCACACATTTAGTATCATTGTTCTAAAATGTGTGGTCCCACTGACACACCCTTCTAACATTTTTTTCGCAAGTTCACTTTAGTGAAGCTACTTTCTTATGTGATCTCTTTTATACCATGTAATAGATACAGATTATTACATACTACTTGGGCATATTAGAAAAGATAATACTCTTGTGTTGGTTATAGAAAATCCAATACCATTTTGAAACAAGGCTTAAGGGAAAAATGATGATGAATCGTGGTATTCAGATATACCAAACAAGAAGGACTTACTGTATTTTAAAGCAAAGCAAGTACTTTCGTTTGGCCAATCCATATCCACAAAAAAGAGTGTCATAAAATGAGACAATCTTAACAACAAATATTATTTGAAAGACAAAAACATTTTTGTTTAATATATTAGCCACTAACTTTATCTATCTGGTAGATGGGTAGCTATATTTTAAGGAGTGTTAAAAGTTATTTTAGGGTCAAGACCAGTGAATTGAGTGTTTTCAAAAGACTCTATATGCAACATTGATGAACAGTCATGGTATTTAGATTAACCAAACAAAATGCACTTACTGTATATGATAGAAAAGTCAGTGATTAAGTTTGGCCCATGCGACTCCATGATTTGGGCATAGAAATGTTACAGATGCATGCAAATCACTTTGGGATTAAAGACATGTTAAAGCTCTTGTTTTGCTAAACAGAATTGGACAAAGTTTCTTCATAAGATTAAAAATTATTTTGAAGAGTAATTATGGCATTCAGATACACCAAACAGGAAGCACTTACTATATTTAATCTGAAGCAAGTACTTTGGTTTGGCCAATCCGTATCCATATAAGTGCGGAACAAAAAATGATCAAGTCTTTACAACTATTTTATGAAAGGCAAAAACATTTTAGTTAAACATATTAGCCACAAACTTTATCTATCTGGCAGCTGAAAAAGTAAATGTTGATATTCAAAAGTTACAGCCTATCACATAAAACATGGGAAGAGAATGTGTGGTAAAATACTTTTTAGGGTCAAGACTAGGGAATTGTTTTTTAAAAGACTATATATGCAACATTGATGAGCAGTCATGGTATTTAGATTAACCCAACAAAATGCACTTTGTATATGATAGAAAAGTCAGTGCTTAAGTTTGGCCCATGTGACTCCATGATTTGGGCATAGAAATAATACAGATGTATGCAAAATACTTTAGGATTGAAGGCATGTTAAAGCTCTTGTTTTGCTTACATACAATTGGACAAAGTTTCTTCATAAGATTAAAAATTATTTTGAAGAGTAATTATGGCATTCAGATACACCAAACAGGAAGCACTTACTATATTTTAATTTAAGGCAAGTACTTTAGTTTGGCCAATCTGTATCCATATAAGTGTGGAACCAAAAAGGATCAAGTCTTTACAACTATTTTATGAAAGGCAAAAACATTTTAGGTAAATATATTAGCCACAAACTTTATCTATCTGGCAGGTAAAAAGGAAATTTTGATAGTCAATAGTTAAAGCCTATCACATAAAACATGGGAAGAGAATGTGTGTTAAAAGACTTTAGGGTCAAGACTAGAGAATTGAGTGTTTTTTTAAAAGACTATATATGCAACATTGATCAACAGTCATGGTATTTAGATTAACCAACAAAATGCACTAACTGTATATGATAGAAAAGTCAGTGACTAAGTTTGGCCCATGTGACTCCATGACTTGGTCATAGAAATGTTACAGATGCATGCAAATAACTTTGGGATTAAGACATGTTAAAGCTCTTGTTCTACTTAAATAGAATTGGACAAAGTTTCTTCAGAAGATTAAAAATTATTTTGAAGAGTAATTATGGCATTCAGATACACCAAACAGGAAGCACTTACTATATTTTAATTTAAAGCAAGTACTTTATTTTGGCCAATCCGTATCCATATAAGTGCGGAACACAAAATGATCAAGTCTTTACAACTATTTTATGAAAGGCAAAAACATTTTTGTAAATATATTAGCCACAATCATTATCTATCTGGCAGCTGGATAAGCGTATTTTGATGTGCAATAGTTACAGACTAAGACATAGTACATGAGAACAGAATGAGTGTTGGAAAAGTCTTTTTAGGGTCAAGATCATTGACTTTAGTGTTTTCCAAAGACTATATATATATATGCCATATTGTTGAACAGTAACAGTATTCAGATAAACCAAATAAAATGCAATTATTGTATGTTATACAAAAGTCAGTGCTTGACTTTTGCCCATGTGTCTGCATCATTCGAGCATATAAATTATACAGATGCATGCATAACACTTTCTGATAAAGAGAAAAAAACATGAAAAAACAACTGCTTACCTAGGTTGTTAAAAGGACATGGTTCTTCAAGTTTCCATTTAGCAACTGCCACAGTATCAAAAATGTTGCCTATTTATAAGCCTAAAACCATAAGACTTTCAACCAATCACATGTTATTTGACCCTCCCTTAGTTTCGTTAACACATTAGTATATCCAACTTGTATATTTTGCCAGTGGGTGAATGAATTCAATGATCAAAATGTACATGAGACTAAATTTGCAGAACAATAGTCTTTTGTTTATACACACATTCAATATCATGTTCTTGCTCATGCACACATTTAGTATCATTGTTCTAAAATGTGTGGTCCCACTGACACACCCTTCTAACATTTTTTTCGCAAGTTCACTTTAGTGAAGCTACTTTCTTATGTGATCTCTTTTATACCATGTAATAGATACAGATTATTACATACTACTTGGGCATATTAGAAAAGATAATACTCTTGTGTTGGTTAAAGAAAATCCAATACCATTTTGAAACAAGGCTTAAGGGAAAAATGATGATGAATCGTGGTATTCAGATATACCAAACAAGAAGGACTTACTGTATTTTAAAGCAAAGCAAGTACTTTTGTTTGGCCAATCCATATCCACAAAAAAGAGTGTCATAAAATGAGACAATCTTTACAACAAATATTATTTGAAAGACAAAAACATTTTTGTTTAATATATTAGCCACTAACTTTATGTATCTGGTAGATGGGTAGCTATATTTTAAGGAGTGTTAAAAGTTATTTTAGGGTCAAGACCAGTGAATTGAGTGTTTTCAAAAGACTCTATATGCAACATTGATGAACAGTCATGGTATTTAGATTAACCAAACAAAATGCACTTACTGTATATGATAGAAAAGTCAGTGATTAAGTTTGGCCCATGCGACTCCATGATTTGGGCATAGAAATGTTACAGATGCATGCAAATCACTTTGGGATTAAAGACATGTTAAAGCTCTTGTTTTGCTAAACAGAATTGGACAAAGTTTCTTCATAAGATTAAAAATTATTTTGAAGAGTAATTATGGCATTCAGATACACCAAACAGGAAGCACTTACTATATTTAATCTGAAGCAAGTACTTTAGTTTGGCCAATCCGTATCCATATAACTGCGGAACAAAAAATGATCAAGTCTTTACAACTATTTTATGAAAGGCAAAAACATTTTAGTTAAACATATTAGCCACAAACTTTATCTATCTGGCAGCTGAAAAAGTAAATGCTGATATTCAAAAGTTACAGCCTATCACATAAAACATGGGAAGAGAATGTGTGGTAAAAGACTTTTTAGGGTCAAGACTAGGGAATTGCTTTTTAAAAGACTATATATGCAACATTGATGAGCAGTCATGGTATTTAGATTAACCCAACAAAATGCACTTTGTATATGATAGAAAAGTCAGTGCTTAAGTTTGGCCCATGTGACTCCATGATTTGGGCATAGAAATAATACAGATGTATGCAAAATACTTTAGGATTGAAGGCATGTTAAAGCCATACAATTGGACAAAGTTTCTTCATAAGATTAAAAATTATTTTGAAGAGTAATTATGGCATTCAGATACACCAAACAGGAAGCACTTACTATATTTTAATTTAAGGCAAGTACTTTAGTTTGGCCAATCTGTATCCATATAAGTGTGGAACCAAAAAGGATCAAGTCTTTACAACTATTTTATGAAAGGCAAAAACATTTTAGGTAAATATATTAGCCACAAACTTTATCTATCTGGCAGGTAAAAAGGAAATTTTGATAGTCAATAGTTAAAGCCTATCACATAAAACATGGGAAGAGAATGTGTGTTAAAAGACTTTAGGGTCAAGACTAGAGAATTGAGTGTTTTTTTAAAAGACTATATATGCAACATTGATCAACAGTCATGGTATTTAGATTAACCAACAAAATGCACTAACTGTATATGATAGAAAAGTCAGTGACTAAGTTTGGCCCATGTGACTCCATGACTTGGTCATAGAAATGTTACAGATGCATGCAAATCACTTTGGGATTAAGACATGTTAAAGCTCTTGTTCTACTTAAATAGAATTGGACAAAGTTTCTTCAGAAGATTAAAAATTATTTTGAAGAGTAATTATGGCATTCAGATACACCAAACAGGAAGCACTTACTATATTTTAATTTAAAGCAAGTACTTTAGTTTGGCCAATCCGTATCCATATAAGTGCGGAACACAAAATGATCAAGTCTTTACAACTATTTTATGAAAGGCAAAAACATTTTTGTAAATATATTAGCCACAATCATTATCTATCTGGCAGCTGGATAAGCGTATTTTGATGTGCAATAGTTACAGACTAAGACATAGTACATGAGAACAGAATGAGTGTTGGAAAAGTCTTTTTAGGGTCAAGATCATTGACTTTAGTGTTTTCCAAAGACTATATATATATATGCCATATTGTTGAACAGTAACAGTATTCAGATAAACCAAATAAAATGCAATTATTGTATGTTATACAAAAGTCAGTGCTTGACTTTTGCCCATGTGTCTGCATCATTCGAGCATATAAATTATACAGATGCATGCATAACACTTTCTGATAAAGAGAAAAAAACATGAAAAAACAACTGCTTACCTAGGTTGTTAAAAGGACATGGTTCTTCAAGTTTCCATTTAGCAACTGCCACAGTATCAAAAATGTTGCCTATTTATAAGCCTAAAACCATAAGACTTTCAACCAATCACATGTTATTTGACCCTCCCTTAGTTTCATTAACACATTAGTATATCCAACTTGTATATTTTGCCAGTGGGTGAATGAATTCAATGATCAAAATGTACATGAGACTAAATTTGCAGAACAATAGTCTTTTGTTTATACACACATTCAATATCATGTTCTTGTTCATGCACACATTTAGTATCATTGTTCTAAAATGTGTGGTCCCACTGACACACCCTTCTAACATTTTTTTCGCAAGTTCACTTTAGTGAAGCTACTTTCTTATGTGATCTCTTTTATACCATGTAATAGATACAGATTATTACATACTACTTGGGCATATTAGAAAAGATAATACTCTTGTGTTGGTTATAGAAAATCCAATACCATTTTGAAACAAGGCTTAAGGGAAAAATGATGATGAATCGTGGTATTCAGATATACCAAACAAGAAGGACTTACTGTATTTTAAAGCAAAGCAAGTACTTTCGTTTGGCCAATCCATATCCACAAAAAAGAGTGTCATAAAATGAGACAATCTTAACAACAAATATTATTTGAAAGACAAAAACATTTTTGTTTAATATATTAGCCACTAACTTTATCTATCTGGTAGATGGGTAGCTATATTTTAAGGAGTGTTAAAAGTTATTTTAGGGTCAAGACCAGTGAATTGAGTGTTTTCAAAAGACTCTATATGCAACATTGATGAACAGTCATGGTATTTAGATTAACCAAACAAAATGCACTTACTGTATATGATAGAAAAGTCAGTGATTAAGTTTGGCCCATGCGACTCCATGATTTGGGCATAGAAATGTTACAGATGCATGCAAATCACTTTGGGATTAAAGACATGTTAAAGCTCTTGTTTTGCTAAACAGAATTGGACAAAGTTTCTTCATAAGATTAAAAATTATTTTGAAGAGTAATTATGGCATTCAGATACACCAAACAGGAAGCACTTACTATATTTAATCTGAAGCAAGTACTTTGGTTTGGCCAATCCGTATCCATATAAGTGCGGAACAAAAAATGATCAAGTCTTTACAACTATTTTATGAAAGGCAAAAACATTTTAGTTAAACATATTAGCCACAAACTTTATCTATCTGGCAGCTGAAAAAGTAAATGTTGATATTCAAAAGTTACAGCCTATCACATAAAACATGGGAAGAGAATGTGTGGTAAAATACTTTTTAGGGTCAAGACTAGGGAATTGTTTTTTAAAAGACTATATATGCAACATTGATGAGCAGTCATGGTATTTAGATTAACCCAACAAAATGCACTTTGTATATGATAGAAAAGTCAGTGCTTAAGTTTGGCCCATGTGACTCCATGATTTGGGCATAGAAATAATACAGATGTATGCAAAATACTTTAGGATTGAAGGCATGTTAAAGCTCTTGTTTTGCTTACATACAATTGGACAAAGTTTCTTCATAAGATTAAAAATTATTTTGAAGAGTAATTATGGCATTCAGATACACCAAACAGGAAGCACTTACTATATTTTAATTTAAGGCAAGTACTTTAGTTTGGCCAATCTGTATCCATATAAGTGTGGAACCAAAAAGGATCAAGTCTTTACAACTATTTTATGAAAGGCAAAAACATTTTAGGTAAATATATTAGCCACAAACTTTATCTATCTGGCAGGTAAAAAGGAAATTTTGATAGTCAATAGTTAAAGCCTATCACATAAAACATGGGAAGAGAATGTGTGTTAAAAGACTTTAGGGTCAAGACTAGAGAATTGAGTGTTTTTTTAAAAGACTATATATGCAACATTGATCAACAGTCATGGTATTTAGATTAACCAACAAAATGCACTAACTGTATATGATAGAAAAGTCAGTGACTAAGTTTGGCCCATGTGACTCCATGACTTGGTCATAGAAATGTTACAGATGCATGCAAATAACTTTGGGATTAAGACATGTTAAAGCTCTTGTTCTACTTAAATAGAATTGGACAAAGTTTCTTCAGAAGATTAAAAATTATTTTGAAGAGTAATTATGGCATTCAGATACACCAAACAGGAAGCACTTACTATATTTTAATTTAAAGCAAGTACTTTATTTTGGCCAATCCGTATCCATATAAGTGCGGAACACAAAATGATCAAGTCTTTACAACTATTTTATGAAAGGCAAAAACATTTTTGTAAATATATTAGCCACAATCATTATCTATCTGGCAGCTGGATAAGCGTATTTTGATGTGCAATAGTTACAGACTAAGACATAGTACATGAGAACAGAATGAGTGTTGGAAAAGTCTTTTTAGGGTCAAGATCATTGACTTTAGTGTTTTCCAAAGACTATATATATATATGCCATATTGTTGAACAGTAACAGTATTCAGATAAACCAAATAAAATGCAATTATTGTATGTTATACAAAAGTCAGTGCTTGACTTTTGCCCATGTGTCTGCATCATTCGAGCATATAAATTATACAGATGCATGCATAACACTTTCTGATAAAGAGAAAAAAACATGAAAAAACAACTGCTTACCTAGGTTGTTAAAAGGACATGGTTCTTCAAGTTTCCATTTAGCAACTGCCACAGTATCAAAAATGTTGCCTATTTATAAGCCTAAAACCATAAGACTTTCAACCAATCACATGTTATTTGACCCTCCCTTAGTTTCGTTAACACATTAGTATATCCAACTTGTATATTTTGCCAGTGGGTGAATGAATTCAATGATCAAAATGTACATGAGACTAAATTTGCAGAACAATAGTCTTTTGTTTATACACACATTCAATATCATGTTCTTGCTCATGCACACATTTAGTATCATTGTTCTAAAATGTGTGGTCCCACTGACACACCCTTCTAACATTTTTTTCGCAAGTTCACTTTAGTGAAGCTACTTTCTTATGTGATCTCTTTTATACCATGTAATAGATACAGATTATTACATACTACTTGGGCATATTAGAAAAGATAATACTCTTGTGTTGGTTAAAGAAAATCCAATACCATTTTGAAACAAGGCTTAAGGGAAAAATGATGATGAATCGTGGTATTCAGATATACCAAACAAGAAGGACTTACTGTATTTTAAAGCAAAGCAAGTACTTTTGTTTGGCCAATCCATATCCACAAAAAAGAGTGTCATAAAATGAGACAATCTTTACAACAAATATTATTTGAAAGACAAAAACATTTTTGTTTAATATATTAGCCACTAACTTTATGTATCTGGTAGATGGGTAGCTATATTTTAAGGAGTGTTAAAAGTTATTTTAGGGTCAAGACCAGTGAATTAAGTGTTTTCAAAAGACTCTATATGCAACATTGATGAACAGTCATGGTATTTAGATTAACCAAACAAAATGCACTTACTGTATATGATAGAAAAGTCAGTGATTAAGTTTGGCCCATGCGACTCCATGATTTGGGCATAGAAATGTTACAGATGCATGCAAATCACTTTGGGATTAAAGACATGTTAAAGCTCTTGTTTTGCTAAACAGAATTGGACAAAGTTTCTTCATAAGATTAAAAATTATTTTGAAGAGTAATTATGGCATTCAGATACACCAAACAGGAAGCACTTACTATATTTAATCTGAAGCAAGTACTTTAGTTTGGCCAATCCGTATCCATATAAGTGCGGAACAAAAAATGATCAAGTCTTTACAACTATTTTATGAAAGGCAAAAACATTTTAGTTAAACATATTAGCCACAAACGTTATCTATCTGGCAGCTGAAAAAGTAAATGTTGATATTCAAAAGTTACAGCCTATCACATAAAACATGGGAAGAGAATGTGTGGTAAAATACTTTTTAGGGTCAAGACTAGGGAATTGCTTTTTAAAAGACTATATATGCAACATTGATGAGCAGTCATGGTATTTAGATTAACCCAACAAAATGCACTTTGTATATGATAGAAAAGTCAGTGCTTAAGTTTGGCCCATGTGACTCCATGATTTGGGCATAGAAATAATACAGATGTATGCAAAATACTTTAGGATTGAAGGCATGTTAAAGCTCTTGTTTTGCTTAAATACAATTGGACAAAGTTTCTTCATAAGATTAAAAATTATTTTGAAGAGTAATTATGGCATTCAGATACACCAAACAGGAAGCACTTACTATATTTTAATTTAAGGCAAGTACTTTAGTTTGGCCAATCTGTATCCATGTAAGTGTGGAACCAAAAAGGATCAAGTCTTTACAACTATTTTATGAAAGGCAAAAACATTTTAGGTAAATATATTAGCCACAAACTTTATCTATCTGGCAGGTAAAAAGGAAATTTTGATAGTCAATAGTTAAAGCCTATCACATAAAACATGGGAAGAGAATGTGTGTTAAAAGACTTTAGGTTCAAGACTAGAGAATTGAGTGTTTTTTTAAAAGACTATATATGCAACATTGATCAACAGTCATGGTATTTAGATTAACCAACAAAATGCACTAACTGTATATGATAGAAAAGTCAGTGACTAAGTTTGGCCCATGTGACTCCATGACTTGGTCATAGAAATGTTACAGATGCATGCAAATCACTTTGGGATTAAAGACATGTTAAAGCTCTTGTTCTACTTAAATAGAATTGGACAAAGTTTCTTCAGAAGATTAAAAATTATTTTGAAGAGTAATTATGGCATTCAGATACACCAAACAGGAAGCACTTACTATATTTTAATTTAAAGCAAGTACTTTAGTTTGGCCAATCCGTATCCATATAAGTGCGGAACACAAAATGATCAAGTCTTTACAACTATTTTATGAAAAGCAAAAACATTTTTGTAAATATATTAGCCACAATCATTATCTATCTGGCAGCTGGATAAGCGTATTTTGATGTGCAATAGTTACAGACTAAGACATAGTACATGAGAACAGAATGAGTGTTGGAAAAGTCTTTTTAGGGTCAAGATCATTGACTTTAGTGTTTTCCAAAGACTATATATATATATGCCATATTGTTGAACAGTAACAGTATTCAGATAAACCAAATAAAATGCAATTATTGTATGTTATACAAAAGTCAGTGCTTTACTTTTGCCCATGTGTCTGCATCATTCGAGCATATAAATTATACAGATGCATGCATAACACTTTCTGATAAAGAGAAAAAAACATGAAAAAACAACTGCTTACCTAGGTTGTTAAAAGGACTTGGTTCTTCAAGTTTCCATTTAGCAACTGCCACAGTATCAAAAATGTTGCCTATTTATAAGCCTAAAACCATAAGACTTTCAACCAATCGCATGTTATTTGACCCTCCCTTAGTTTCATTAACACATTAGTATATCCAACCTGTATATTTTGCCAGTGGGTGAATGAATTCAATGATCAAAATGTACATGAGACTAAATTTGCAGAACAATAGTCTTTTGTTTATACACACATTCAATATCATGTTCTTGTTCATGCACACATTTAGTATCATTGTTCTAAAATGTGTGGTCCCACTGACACACCCTTCTAACATTTTTTTCGCAAGTTCACTTTAGTGAAGCTACTTTCTTATGTGATCTCTTTTATACCATGTAATAGATACAGATTATTACATACTACTTGGGCATATTAGAAAAGATAATACTCTTGTGTTGGTTATAGAAAATCCAATACCATTTTGAAACAAGGCTTAAGGGAAAAATGATGATGAATCATGGTATTCAGATATACCAAACAAGAAGGACTTACTGTATTTTAAAGCAAAGCAAGTACTTTCGTTTGGCCAATCCATATCCACAAAAAAGAGTGTCATAAAATGAGACAATCTTTACAACAAATATTATTTGAAAGACAAAAACATTTTTGTTTAATATATTAGCCACTAACTTTATCTATCTGGTAGATGGGTAGCTATATTTTAAGGAGTGTTAAAAGTTATTTTAGGGTCAAGACCAGTGAATTGAGTGTTTTCAAAAGACTCTATATGCAACATTGATGAACAGTCATGGTATTTAGATTAACCAAACAAAATGCACTTACTGTATATGATAGAAAAGTCAGTGATTAAGTTTGGCCCATGCGACTCCTTGATTTGGGCATAGAAATGTTACAGATGCATGCAAATCACTTTGGGATTAAAGACATGTTAAAGCTCTTGTTTTGCTAAACAGAATTGGACAAAGTTTCTTCATAAGATTAAAAATTATTTTGAAGAGTAATTATGGCATTCAGATACACCAAACAGGAAGCACTTACTATATTTAATCTGAAGCAAGTACTTTAGTTTGGCCAATCCGTATCCATATAACTGCGGAACAAAAAATGATCAAGTCTTTACAACTATTTTATGAAAGGCAAAAACATTTTAGTTAAACATATTAGCCACAAACTTTATCTATCTGGCAGCTGAAAAAGTAAATGCTGATATTCAAAAGTTACAGCCTATCACATAAAACATGGGAAGAGAATGTGTGGTAAAAGACTTTTTAGGGTCAAGACTAGGGAATTGCTTTTTAAAAGACTATATATGCAACATTGATGAGCAGTCATGGTATTTAGATTAACCCAACAAAATGCACTTTGTATATGATAGAAAAGTCAGTGCTTAAGTTTGGCCCATGTGACTCCATGATTTGGGCATAGAAATAATACAGATGTATGCAAAATACTTTAGGATTGAAGGCATGTTAAAGCCATACAATTGGACAAAGTTTCTTCATAAGATTAAAAATTATTTTGAAGAGTAATTATGGCATTCAGATACACCAAACAGGAAGCACTTACTATATTTTAATTTAAGGCAAGTACTTTAGTTTGGCCAATCTGTATCCATATAAGTGTGGAACCAAAAAGGATCAAGTCTTTACAACTATTTTATGAAAGGCAAAAACATTTTAGGTAAATATATTAGCCACAAACTTTATCTATCTGGCAGGTAAAAAGGAAATTTTGATAGTCAATAGTTAAAGCCTATCACATAAAACATGGGAAGAGAATGTGTGTTAAAAGACTTTAGGGTCAAGACTAGAGAATTGAGTGTTTTTTTAAAAGACTATATATGCAACATTGATCAACAGTCATGGTATTTAGATTAACCAACAAAATGCACTAACTGTATATGATAGAAAAGTCAGTGACTAAGTTTGGCCCATGTGACTCCATGACTTGGTCATAGAAATGTTACAGATGCATGCAAATCACTTTGGGATTAAGACATGTTAAAGCTCTTGTTCTACTTAAATAGAATTGGACAAAGTTTCTTCAGAAGATTAAAAATTATTTTGAAGAGTAATTATGGCATTCAGATACACCAAACAGGAAGCACTTACTATATTTTAATTTAAAGCAAGTACTTTAGTTTGGCCAATCCGTATCCATATAAGTGCGGAACACAAAATGATCAAGTCTTTACAACTATTTTATGAAAGGCAAAAACATTTTTGTAAATATATTAGCCACAATCATTATCTATCTGGCAGCTGGATAAGCGTATTTTGATGTGCAATAGTTACAGACTAAGACATAGTACATGAGAACAGAATGAGTGTTGGAAAAGTCTTTTTAGGGTCAAGATCATTGACTTTAGTGTTTTCCAAAGACTATATATATATATATGCCATATTGTTGAACAGTAACAGTATTCAGATAAACCAAATAAAATGCAATTATTGTATGTTATACAAAAGTCAGTGCTTGACTTTTGCCCATGTGTCTGCATCATTCGAGCATATAAATTATACAGATGCATGCATAACACTTTCTGATAAAGAGAAAAAAACATGAAAAAACAACTGCTTACCTAGGTTGTTAAAAGGACATGGTTCTTCAAGTTTCCATTTAGCAACTGCCACAGTATCAAAAATGTTGCCTATTTATAAACCTAAAACATAAGACTTTCAACCAATCACATGTTATTTGACCCTCCCTTAGTTTCATTAACACATTAGTATATCCAACCTGTATATTTTGCCAGTGGGTGAATGAATTCCATGATCAAAATGTACATGAGACTAAATTTGCAGAACAATAGTCTTTTGTTTATACACACATTCAATATCATGTTCTTGTTCATGCACACATTTAGTATCATTGTTCTAAAATGTGTGGTCCCACTGACACACCCTTCTAACATTTTTTTCGCAAGTTCACTTTAGTGAAGCTACTTTCTTATGTGATCTCTTTTATACCATGTAATAGATACAGATTATTACATACTACTTGGGCATATTAGAAAAGATAATACTCTTGTGTTGGTTATAGAAAATCCAATACCATTTTGAAACAAGGCTTAAGGGAAAAATGATGATGAATCGTGGTATTCAGATATACCAAACAAGAAGGACTTACTGTATTTTAAAGCAAAGCAAGTACTTTCGTTTGGCCAATCCATATCCACAAAAAAGAGTGTCATAAAATGAGACAATCTTTACAACAAATATTATTTAAAAGACAAAAACATTTTTGTTTAATATATTAGCCACTAACTTTATCTATCTGGTAGATGGGTAGCTATATTTTAAGGAGTGTTAAAAGTTATTTTAGGGTCAAGACCAGTGAATTGAGTGTTTTCAAAAGACTCTATATGCAACATTGATGAACAGTCATGGTATTTAGATTAACCAAACAAAATGCACTTACTGTATATGATAGAAAAGTCAGTGATTAAGTTTCATGATGATTTGGGCATAGAAATGTTACAGATGCATGCAAATCACTTTGGGATTAAAGACATGTTAAAGCTCTTGTTTTGCTAAACAGAATTGGACAAAGTTTCTTCATAAGATTAAAAATTATTTTGAAGAGTAATTATGGCATTCAGATACACCAAACAGGAAGCACTTACTATATTTAATCTGAAGCAAGTACTTTAGTTTGGCCAATCCGTATCCATATAAGTGCGGAACAAAAAATGATCAAGTCTTTACAACTATTTTATGAAAGGCAAAAACATTTTAGTTAAACATATTAGCCACAAACTTTATCTATCTGGCAGCTGAAAAAGTAAATGTTGATATTCAAAAGTTACAGCCTATCACATAAAACATGGGAAGAGAATGTGTGGTAAAAGACTTTTTAGGGTCAAGACTAGGGAATTGCTTTTTAAAAGACTATATATGCAACATTGATGAGCAGTCATGGTATTTAGATTAACCCAACAAAATGCACTTTGTATATGATAGAAAAGTCAGTGCTTAAGTTTGGCCCATGTGACTCCATGATTTGGGCATAGAAATAATACAGATGTATGCAAAATACTTTAGGATTGAAGGCATGTTAAAGCCATACAATTGGACAAAGTTTCTTCATAAGATTAAAAATTATTTTGAAGAGTAATTATGGCATTCAGATACACCAAACAGGAAGCACTTACTATATTTAAATTTAAAGCAAGTACTTTAGTTTGGCCAATCTGTATCCATATAAGTGTGGAACCAAAAAGGATCAAGTCTTTACAACTATTTTATGAAAGGCAAAAACATTTTAGTTAAATATATTAGCCACAAACTTTATCTATCTGGCAGGTAAAAAGGAAATTTTGATATTCAATAGTTAAAGCCTATCACATAAAACATGGGAAAAGAATGTGTGTTAAAAGACTTTAGGGTCAAGACTAGAGAATTGAGTGTTTTTTTAAAAGACTATATGTGCAACATTGATCAACAGTCATGGTATTTAGATTAACCAACAAAATGCACTAACTGTATAGGATAGAAAAGTCAATGACTAAGTTTGGCCCATGTGACTCCATGACTTGGTCATAGAAATGTTACAGATGCATGCAAATCACTTTGGGATTAAACACATGTTAAAGCTCTTGTTTTACTTAAATAGAATTGGACAAAGTTTCTTCAGAAGATTAAAACTTATTTTGAAGAGTAATTATGGCATTCAGATACACCAAACAGGAAGCACTTACTATATTTTAATTTAAAGCAAGTACTTTAGTTTGGCCAATCCGTATCCATATAAGTGCGGAACACAAAATGATCAAGTCTTTACAACTATTTTATGAAAAGCAAAAACATTTTTGTAAATATATTAGCCACAATCATTGTCTATCTGGCACCTGGATAAGCGTATTTTGATGTGCAATAGCTACAGACTAAGACATAGTACATGAGAACAGAATGAGTGTTGGAAAAGTCTTTTTAGGGTCAAGATCATTGACTTTAGTGTTTTCCAAAGACTATATGTATATGCCATATTGTTGAACAGTAACAGTATTCAGATAAACCAAATAAAATGCAATTATTGTATGTTATACAAAAGTCAGTGCTTGACTTTTGCCCATGTGTCTGCATCATTCGAGCATATAAATTATACAGATGCATGCATAACACTTTCTGATAAAGAGAAAAAAACAACTGCTTACCTAGGTTGTTAAAAGGACATGGTTCTTCCAGTTTCCATTTAGCAACTGCCACAGTATCAAAAATGTTGCCTATTTATAAGCCTAAAACCATAAGACTTTCAACCAATCACATGTTATTTGACCCTCCCTTAGTTTCATTAACACATTAGTATATCCAACCTGTATATTTTGCTAGTGGGTGAATGAATTCAATGATTAAAATGTACATGAGACTAAATTTGCAGAACAATAGTCTTTTGTTTATACACACATTCAATATCATGTTCTTGCTCATGCACACATTTAGTATCATTGTTTTAAAATGTGTGGTCCCACTGACACACCCTTCTAACATTTTTTTCGCAAGTTCACTTTAGTGAAGCTACTTTCTTATGTGATCTCTTTTATACCATGTAATAGATACAGATTATTACATACTACTTGGGCATATTAGAAAAAATAATACTCTTGTGTTGGTTATAGAAAATCCAATAGCATTTTGAAACAAGTCTTAAGGGAAAAATGATGATGAATCATGGTATTGAGATATACCAAACAAGAAGGACTTACTGTATTTTAAAGCAAAGCAAGTACTTTCGTTTGGCAAATCCGTATCCACAAAAAAGAGTGTCATAAAATGAGAAAATCTTTACAACAATTATTATTTGAAAGACAAAAACATTTTTGTTTAATATATTAGCCACTAACTTTATGTATCTGGCAGATGGGTAGCTATATTTTAATATGTAAAAGATACAGACTAACACCTAATACTTAGGGACAGAAGGAGTGCTAAAAGTTATTTTAGGGTCAAGACCATTGAATTGAGTGTTTTCAAAAGACTCTATATGCAACATTGATGAACAGTCATGGTATTTAGATTAACCAAACAAAATGCACTTACTGTATATGATAGAAAAGTCAGTGATTAAGTTTGGCCCATGCGACTCCATGATTTGGGCATAGAAATGATACAGATGTATGCAAATCACTTTGGGATTAAAGACATGTTAAAGCTCTTGTTTTGCTAAACAGAAGTGGACAAAGTTTCTTCATAAGATTAAAAATTATTTTGAAGAGTAATTATGGCATTCAGATACACCAAACAGGAAGCACTTACTATATTTAATCTGAAGCAAGTACTTTAGTTTGGCCAATCCGTATCCATATAAGTGCGGAACAAAAAATGATCAAGTCTTTACAACTATTTTATGAAAGGCAAAAACATTTTAAACATATTAGCCACAAATGTTATCTATCTGGCAGCTGGAAAAGTAAATGTGGATATTCAAAAGTTACAGCCTATCACATAAAACATGGGAAGAGAATGTGTGTTAAAAGACATTTTAGGGTCAAGACTAGGGAATTGAGTGTTTTTTAAAAGACTCTATATGCAACATTGATGAGCAGTCATGGTATTTAGATTAACCCAACAAAATGCACTTTGTATATGATAGAAAAGTCAGTGCTTAAGTTTGGCCCATGTGGCTCCATTATTTGGGCATAGAAATAATACAGATGTATGCAAAATACTTTAGGATTGAAGGCATGTTAAAGCTCTTGTTTTGCTTAAATACAATTGGACAAAGTTTCTTCATAAGATTAAAAATTATTTTGAAGAGTAATTCTGGCATTCAGATACACCAAACAGGAAGCACTTACTATATTTTAATTTAAAGCAAGTACTTTAGTTTGGCCAATCTGTATCCATATAAGTGCGGAACCAAAAAGGATCAAGTCTTTACAACTATTTTATGAAAGGCAAAAACATTTTAGTTAAATATATTAGCCACAAACTTTATCTATCTGGCAGGTAAAAAGGAAATTTTGATATTCAATAGTTAAAGCCTATCACATAAAACATGGGAAAAGAATGTGTGTTAAAAGACTTTAGGGTCAAGACTAGAGAATTGAGTGTTTTTTTAAAAGACTATATGTGCAACATTGATCAACAGTCATGGTATTTAGATTAACCAACAAAATGCACTAACTGTATAGGATAGAAAAGTCAATGACTAAGTTTGGCCCATGTGACTCCATGACTTGGTCATAGAAATGTTACAGATGCATGCAAATCACTTTGGGATTAAACACATGTTAAAGCTCTTGTTTTACTTAAATAGAATTGGACAAAGTTTCTTCAGAAGATTAAAACTTATTTTGAAGAGTAATTATGGCATTCAGATACACCAAACAGGAAGCACTTACTATATTTTAATTTAAAGCAAGTACTTTAGTTTGGCCAATCCGTATCCATATAAGTGCGGAACACAAAATGATCAAGTCTTTACAACTATTTTATGAAAGGCAAAAACATTTTTGTAAATATATTAGCCACAATCATTATCTATCTGGCAGCTGGATAAGCGTATTTTGATGTGCAATAGTTACAGACTAAGACATAGTACATGAGAACAGAATGAGTGTTGGAAAAGTCTTTTTAGGGTCAAGATCATTGACTTTAGTGTTTTCCAAAGACTATATATATATATGCCATATTGTTGAACAGTAACAGTATTCAGATAAACCAAATAAAATGCAATTATTGTATGTTATACAAAAGTCAGTGCTTTACTTTTGCCCATGTGTCTGCATCATTCGAGCATATAAATTATACAGATGCATGCATAACACTTTCTGATAAAGAGAAAAAAACATGAAAAAACAACTGCTTACCTAGGTTGTTAAAAGGACTTGGTTCTTCAAGTTTCCATTTAGCAACTGCCACAGTATCAAAAATGTTGCCTATTTATAAGCCTAAAACCATAAGACTTTCAACCAATCGCATGTTATTTGACCCTCCCTTAGTTTCATTAACACATTAGTATATCCAACCTGTATATTTTGCCAGTGGGTGAATGAATTCAATGATCAAAATGTACATGAGACTAAATTTGCAGAACAATAGTCTTTTGTTTATACACACATTCAATATCATGTTCTTGTTCATGCACACATTTAGTATCATTGTTCTAAAATGTGTGGTCCCACTGACACACCCTTCTAACATTTTTTTCGCAAGTTCACTTTAGTGAAGCTACTTTCTTATGTGATCTCTTTTATACCATGTAATAGATACAGATTATTACATACTACTTGGGCATATTAGAAAAGATAATACTCTTGTGTTGGTTATAGAAAATCCAATACCATTTTGAAACAAGGCTTAAGGGAAAAATGATGATGAATCATGGTATTCAGATATACCAAACAAGAAGGACTTACTGTATTTTAAAGCAAAGCAAGTACTTTCGTTTGGCCAATCCATATCCACAAAAAAGAGTGTCATAAAATGAGACAATCTTTACAACAAATATTATTTGAAAGACAAAAACATTTTTGTTTAATATATTAGCCACTAACTTTATCTATCTGGTAGATGGGTAGCTATATTTTAAGGAGTGTTAAAAGTTATTTTAGGGTCAAGACCAGTGAATTGAGTGTTTTCAAAAGACTCTATATGCAACATTGATGAACAGTCATGGTATTTAGATTAACCAAACAAAATGCACTTACTGTATATGATAGAAAAGTCAGTGATTAAGTTTGGCCCATGCGACTCCATGATTTGGGCATAGAAATGTTACAGATGCATGCAAATCACTTTGGGATTAAAGACATGTTAAAGCTCTTGTTTTGCTAAACAGAATTGGACAAAGTTTCTTCATAAGATTAAAAATTATTTTGAAGAGTAATTATGGCATTCAGATACACCAAACAGGAAGCACTTACTATATTTAATCTGAAGCAAGTACTTTAGTTTGGCCAATCCGTATCCATATAACTGCGGAACAAAAAATGATCAAGTCTTTACAACTATTTTATGAAAGGCAAAAACATTTTAGTTAAACATATTAGCCACAAACTTTATCTATCTGGCAGCTGAAAAAGTAAATGCTGATATTCAAAAGTTACAGCCTATCACATAAAACATGGGAAGAGAATGTGTGGTAAAAGACTTTTTAGGGTCAAGACTAGGGAATTGCTTTTTAAAAGACTATATATGCAACATTGATGAGCAGTCATGGTATTTAGATTAACCCAACAAAATGCACTTTGTATATGATAGAAAAGTCAGTGCTTAAGTTTGGCCCATGTGACTCCATGATTTGGGCATAGAAATAATACAGATGTATGCAAAATACTTTAGGATTGAAGGCATGTTAAAGCCATACAATTGGACAAAGTTTCTTCATAAGATTAAAAATTATTTTGAAGAGTAATTATGGCATTCAGATACACCAAACAGGAAGCACTTACTATATTTTAATTTAAGGCAAGTACTTTAGTTTGGCCAATCTGTATCCATATAAGTGTGGAACCAAAAAGGATCAAGTCTTTACAACTATTTTATGAAAGGCAAAAACATTTTAGGTAAATATATTAGCCACAAACTTTATCTATCTGGCAGGTAAAAAGGAAATTTTGATAGTCAATAGTTAAAGCCTATCACATAAAACATGGGAAGAGAATGTGTGTTAAAAGACTTTAGGGTCAAGACTAGAGAATTGAGTGTTTTTTTAAAAGACTATATATGCAACATTGATCAACAGTCATGGTATTTAGATTAACCAACAAAATGCACTAACTGTATATGATAGAAAAGTCAGTGACTAAGTTTGGCCCATGTGACTCCATGACTTGGTCATAGAAATGTTACAGATGCATGCAAATCACTTTGGGATTAAGACATGTTAAAGCTCTTGTTCTACTTAAATAGAATTGGACAAAGTTTCTTCAGAAGATTAAAAATTATTTTGAAGAGTAATTATGGCATTCAGATACACCAAACAGGAAGCACTTACTATATTTTAATTTAAAGCAAGTACTTTAGTTTGGCCAATCCGTATCCATATAAGTGCGGAACACAAAATGATCAAGTCTTTACAACTATTTTATGAAAGGCAAAAACATTTTTGTAAATATATTAGCCACAATCATTATCTATCTGGCAGCTGGATAAGCGTATTTTGATGTGCAATAGTTACAGACTAAGACATAGTACATGAGAACAGAATGAGTGTTGGAAAAGTCTTTTTAGGGTCAAGATCATTGACTTTAGTGTTTTCCAAAGACTATATATATATATATATATATATATATATATATATATATATATATATATATATGCCATATTGTTGAACAGTAACAGTATTCAGATAAACCAAATAAAATGCAATTATTGTATGTTATACAAAAGTCAGTGCTTGACTTTTGCCCATGTGTCTGCATCATTCGAGCATATAAATTATACAGATGCATGCATAACACTTTCTGATAAAGAGAAAAAAACATGAAAAAACAACTGCTTACCTAGGTTGTTAAAAGGACATGGTTCTTCAAGTTTCCATTTAGCAACTGCCACAGTATCAAAAATGTTGCCTATTTATAAACCTAAAACATAAGACTTTCAACCAATCACATGTTATTTGACCCTCCCTTAGTTTCATTAACACATTAGTATATCCAACCTGTATATTTTGCCAGTGGGTGAATGAATTCCATGATCAAAATGTACATGAGACTAAATTTGCAGAACAATAGTCTTTTGTTTATACACACATTCAATATCATGTTCTTGTTCATGCACACATTTAGTATCATTGTTCTAAAATGTGTGGTCCCACTGACACACCCTTCTAACATTTTTTTCGCAAGTTCACTTTAGTGAAGCTACTTTCTTATGTGATCTCTTTTATACCATGTAATAGATACAGATTATTACATACTACTTGGGCATATTAGAAAATATAATACTCTTGTGTTGGTTATAGAAAATCCAATACCATTTTGAAACAAGGCTTAAGGGAAAAATGATGATGAATCGTGGTATTCAGATATACCAAACAAGAAGGACTTACTGTATTTTAAAGCAAAGCAAGTACTTTCGTTTGGCCAATCCATATCCACAAAAAAGAGTGTCATAAAATGAGACAATCTTTACAACAAATATTATTTAAAAGACAAAAACATTTTTGTTTAATATATTAGCCACTAACTTTATCTATCTGGTAGATGGGTAGCTATATTTTAAGGAGTGTTAAAAGTTATTTTAGGGTCAAGACCAGTGAATTGAGTGTTTTCAAAAGACTCTATATGCAACATTGATGAACAGTCATGGTATTTAGATTAACCAAACAAAATGCACTTACTGTATATGATAGAAAAGTCAGTGATTAAGTTTGGCCCATGCGACTCCATGATTTGGGCATAGAAATGTTACAGATGCATGCAAATCACTTTGGGATTAAAGACATGTTAAAGCTCTTGTTTTGCTAAACAGAATTGGACAAAGTTTCTTCATAAGATTAAAAATTATTTTGAAGAGTAATTATGGCATTCAGATACACCAAACAGGAAGCACTTACTATATTTAATCTGAAGCAAGTACTTTAGTTTGGCCAATCCGTATCCATATAAGTGCGGAACAAAAAATGATCAAGTCTTTACAACTATTTTATGAAAGGCAAAAACATTTTAGTTAAACATATTAGCCACAAACTTTATCTATCTGGCAGCTGAAAAAGTAAATGTTGATATTCAAAAGTTACAGCCTATCACATAAAACATGGGAAGAGAATGTGTGGTAAAAGACTTTTTAGGGTCAAGACTAGGGAATTGCTTTTTAAAAGACTATATATGCAACATTGATGAGCAGTCATGGTATTTAGATTAACCCAACAAAATGCACTTTGTATATGATAGAAAAGTCAGTGCTTAAGTTTGGCCCATGTGACTCCATGATTTGGGCATAGAAATAATACAGATGTATGCAAAATACTTTAGGATTGAAGGCATGTTAAAGCCATACAATTGGACAAAGTTTCTTCATAAGATTAAAAATTATTTTGAAGAGTAATTATGGCATTCAGATACACCAAACAGGAAGCACTTACTATATTTAAATTTAAAGCAAGTACTTTAGTTTGGCCAATCTGTATCCATATAAGTGTGGAACCAAAAAGGATCAAGTCTTTACAACTATTTTATGAAAGGCAAAAACATTTTAGTTAAATATATTAGCCACAAACTTTATCTATCTGGCAGGTAAAAAGGAAATTTTGATATTCAATAGTTAAAGCCTATCACATAAAACATGGGAAAAGAATGTGTGTTAAAAGACTTTAGGGTCAAGACTAGAGAATTGAGTGTTTTTTTAAAAGACTATATGTGCAACATTGATCAACAGTCATGGTATTTAGATTAACCAACAAAATGCACTAACTGTATAGGATAGAAAAGTCAATGACTAAGTTTGGCCCATGTGACTCCATGACTTGGTCATAGAAATGTTACAGATGCATGCAAATCACTTTGGGATTAAACACATGTTAAAGCTCTTGTTTTACTTAAATAGAATTGGACAAAGTTTCTTCAGAAGATTAAAACTTATTTTGAAGAGTAATTATGGCATTCAGATACACCAAACAGGAAGCACTTACTATATTTTAATTTAAAGCAAGTACTTTAGTTTGGCCAATCCGTATCCATATAAGTGCGGAACACAAAATGATCAAGTCTTTACAACTATTTTATGAAAAGCAAAAACATTTTTGTAAATATATTAGCCACAATCATTGTCTATCTGGCACCTGGATAAGCGTATTTTGATGTGCAATAGCTACAGACTAAGACATAGTACATGAGAACAGAATGAGTGTTGGAAAAGTCTTTTTAGGGTCAAGATCATTGACTTTAGTGTTTTCCAAAGACTATATGTATATGCCATATTGTTGAACAGTAACAGTATTCAGATAAACCAAATAAAATGCAATTATTGTATGTTATACAAAAGTCAGTGCTTGACTTTTGCCCATGTGTCTGCATCATTCGAGCATATAAATTATACAGATGCATGCATAACACTTTCTGATAAAGAGAAAAAAACAACTGCTTACCTAGGTTGTTAAAAGGACATGGTTCTTCCAGTTTCCATTTAGCAACTGCCACAGTATCAAAAATGTTGCCTATTTATAAGCCTAAAACCATAAGACTTTCAACCAATCACATGTTATTTGACCCTCCCTTAGTTTCATTAACACATTAGTATATCCAACCTGTATATTTTGCTAGTGGGTGAATGAATTCAATGATTAAAATGTACATGAGACTAAATTTGCAGAACAATAGTCTTTTGTTTATACACACATTCAATATCATGTTCTTGCTCATGCACACATTTAGTATCATTGTTTTAAAATGTGTGGTCCCACTGACACACCCTTCTAACATTTTTTTCGCAAGTTCACTTTAGTGAAGCTACTTTCTTATGTGATCTCTTTTATACCATGTAATAGATACAGATTATTACATACTACTTGGGCATATTAGAAAAAATAATACTCTTGTGTTGGTTATAGAAAATCCAATAGCATTTTGAAACAAGTCTTAAGGGAAAAATGATGATGAATCATGGTATTGAGATATACCAAACAAGAAGGACTTACTGTATTTTAAAGCAAAGCAAGTACTTTCGTTTGGCAAATCCGTATCCACAAAAAAGAGTGTCATAAAATGAGAAAATCTTTACAACAATTATTATTTGAAAGACAAAAACATTTTTGTTTAATATATTAGCCACTAACTTTATGTATCTGGCAGATGGGTAGCTATATTTTAATATGTAAAAGATACAGACTAACACCTAATACTTAGGGACAGAAGGAGTGCTAAAAGTTATTTTAGGGTCAAGACCATTGAATTGAGTGTTTTCAAAAGACTCTATATGCAACATTGATGAACAGTCATGGTATTTAGATTAACCAAACAAAATGCACTTACTGTATATGATAGAAAAGTCAGTGATTAAGTTTGGCCCATGCGACTCCATGATTTGGGCATAGAAATTATACAGATGTATGCAAATCACTTTGGGATTAAAGACATGTTAAAGCTCTTGTTTTGCTAAACAGAAGTGGACAAAGTTTCTTCATAAGATTAAAAATTATTTTGAAGAGTAATTATGGCATTCGGATACACCAAACAGGAAGCACTTACTATATTTAATCTGAAGCAAGTACTTTAGTTTGGCCAATCCGTATCCATATAAGTGAGGAACAAAAAATGATCAAGTCTTTACAACTATTTTATGAAAGGCAAAAACATTTTAAACATATTAGCCACAAACTTAATCTATCTGGCAGCTGGAAAAGTAAATGTGGATATTCAAAAGTTACAGCCTATCACATAAAACATGGGAAGAGAATGTGTGTTAAAAGACATTTTAGGGTCAAGACTAGGGAATTGAGTGTTTTTTAAAAGACTATATATGCAACATTGATGAGCAGTCATGGTATTTAGATTACCCCAACAAAATGCACTTTGTATATGATAGAAAAGTCAGTGCTTAAGTTTGGCCCATGTGGCTCCATTATTTGGGCATAGAAATAATACAGATGTATGCAAAATACTTTAGGATTGAAGACATATTAAAGCTCTTGTTTTGCTTAAATACAATTGGACAAAGTTTCTTCATAGGATTAAAAATTATTTTGAAGAGTAATTCTGGCATTCAGATTCACCAAACAGGAAGCACTTACTATATTTTAATTTAAAGCAAGTACTTTAGTTTGGCCAATCTGTATCCATATAAGTGCGGAACCAAAAAGGATCAAGTCTTTACAACTATTTTATGAAAGGCAAAAACATTTTAGTTAAATATATTAGCCACAAACTTTATCTATCTGGCAGGTAAAAAGGAAATTTTGATATTCAATAGTTAAAGCCTATCACATAAAACATGGGAAAAGAATGTGTGTTAAAAGACTTTAGGGTCAAGACTAGAGAATTGAGTGTTTTTTTAAAAGACTATATGTGCAACATTGATCAACAGTCATGGTATTTAGATTAACTAACAAAATGCACTAACTGTATAGGATAGAAAAATCAATGACTAAGTTTGGCCCATGTGACTCCATGACTTGGTCATAGAAATGTTACAGATGCATGCAAATCACTTTGGGATTAAACACATGTTAAAGCTCTTGTTTTACTTAAATAGAATTGGACAAAGTTTCTTCAGAAGATTAAAACTTATTTTGAAGAGTAATTATGGCATTCAGATACACCAAACAGGAAGCACTTACTATATTTTAATTTAAAGCAAGTACTTTAGTTTGGCCAATCCGTATCCATATAAGTGCGGAACACAAAATGATCAAGTCTTTACAACTATTTTATGAAAAGCAAAAACATTTTTGTAAATATATTAGCCACAATCATTGTCTATCTGGCACCTGGATAAGTGTATTTTGATGTGCAATAGCTACAGACTAAGACATAGTACATGAGAACAGAATGAGTGTTGGAAAAGTCTTTTTAGGGTCAAGATCATTGACTTTAGTGTTTTCCAAAGACTATATATATATGCAATATTGTTGAACAGTAATAGTATTCAGATAAACCAAATAAAATGCAATTATTGTATGTTATACAAAAGTCAGTGCTTGACTTTTGCCCATGTGTCTGCATCATTCGAGCATATAAATTATACAGATGCATGCATAACACTTTCTGATAAAGAGAAAAAAACATGAAAAAACAACTGCTTACCTAGGTTGTTAAAAGGACATGGTTCTTCCAGTTTCCATTTAGCAACTGCCACAGTATCAAAAATGTTGCCTATTTATAAGCCTAAAACCATAAGACTTTCAACCAATCACATGTTATTTGACCCTCCCTTAGTTTCATTAACACATTAGTATATCCAACCTGTATATTTTGCTAGTGGGTGAATGAATTCAATGATTAAAATGTACATGAGACTAAATTTGCAGAACAATAGTCTTTTGTTTATACACACATTCAATATCATGTTCTTGTTCATGCACACATTTAGTATCATTGTTTTAAAATGTGTGGTCCCACTGACACACCCTTCTAACATTTTTTTCCCAACTTCACTTTAGTGAAGCTACTTTCTTATGTGATCTCTTTTATACCATGTAATAGATACAGATTATTACATACTACTTGGGCATATTAGAAAAGATAATACTCTTGTGTTGGTTATAGAAAATCCAATACCATTTTGAAACAAGGCTTAAGGGAAAAATGATGATGAATCATGGTATTGAGATATACCAAACAAGAAGGACTTACTGTATTTTAAAGCAAAGCAAGTACTTTCGTTTGGCCAATCCGTGTCCACAAAAAAGAGTGCCATAAAATGAGAAAATCTTTACAACAAATATTATTTGAAAGACAAAAACATTTTTGTTTAATATATTAGCCACTAACTTTATGTATCTGGTAGATGGGTAGCTATATTTTAATATGTAAAAGATACAGACTAACACCTAATACTTAGGGACAGAAGGAGTGCTAAAAGTTATTTTAGGGTCAAGACCATTGAATTGAGTGTTTTCAAAAGACTCTATATGCAACATTGATGAGCAGTCATGGTATTTAGATTAACCAAACAAAATGCACTTACTGTGTATGATAGAAAAGTCAGTGATTAAGTTTGGCCCATGCGACTCCATGATTTGGGCATAGAAATGATACAGATGTATGCAAATCACTTTGGGATTAAAGACATGTTAAAGCTCTTGTTTTGCTAAACAGAATTGGACAAAGTTTCTTCATAAGATTAAAAATTATTTTGAAGAGTAATTATGGCATTCAGATACACCAAACAGGAAGCACTTACTATATTTAATCTGAAGCAAGTACTTTAGTTTGGCCAATCCGTATCCATATAAGTGCGGAACAAAAAATGATCAAGTCTTTACAACTATTTTATGAAAGGCAAAAACATTTTAAACAAATTAGCCACAAACTTAATCTATCTGGCAGCTGGAAAAGTAAATGTTGATATTCAAAAGTTACAGCCTATCACATAAAACATGGGAAGAGAATGTGTGTTAAAAGACATTTTAGGGTCAAGACTAGGGAATTGAGTGTTTTTTAAAAGACTATATATGCAACATTGATGAGCAGTCATGGTATTTAGATTACCCCAACAAAATGCACTTTGTATATGATAGAAAAGTCAGTGCTTAAGTTTGGCCCATGTGGCTCCATTATTTGGGCATAGAAATAATACAGATGTATGCAAAATACTTTAGGATTGAAGGCATGTTAAAGCTCTTGTTTTGCTTAAATACAATTGGACAAAGTTTCTTCATAAGATTAAAAATTATTTTGAAGAGTAATTATGGCATTCAGATACACCAAACAGGAAGCACTTACTATATTTAAATTTAAAGCAAGTACTTTAGTTTGGCCAATCTGTATCCATATAAGTGTGGAACCAAAAAGGATCAAGTCTTTACAACTATTTTATGAAAGGCAAAAACATTTTAGTTAAATATATTAGCCACAAACTTTATCTATCTGGCAGGTAAAAAGGAAATTTTGATATTCAATAGTTAAAGCCTATCACATAAAACATGGGAAAAGAATGTGTGTTAAAAGACTTTAGGGTCAAGACTAGAGAATTGAGTGTTTTTTTAAAAGACTATATGTGCAACATTGATCAACAGTCATGGTATTTAGATTAACCAACAAAATGCACTAACTGTATAGGATAGAAAAGTCAATGACTAAGTTTGGCCCATGTGACTCCATGACTTGGTCATAGAAATGTTACAGATGCATGCAAATCACTTTGGGATTAAACACATGTTAAAGCTCTTGTTTTACTTAAATAGAATTGGACAAAGTTTCTTCAGAAGATTAAAAATTATTTTGAAGAGTAATTATGGCATTCAGATACACCAAACAGGAAGCACTTACTATATTTTAATTTAAAGCAAGTACTTTAGTTTGGCCAATCCGTATCCATATAAGTGCGGAACACAAAATGATCAAGTCTTTACAACTATTTTATGAAAAGCAAAAACATTTTTGTAAATATATTAGCCACAATCATTGTCTATCTGGCACCTGGATAAGCGTATTTTGATGTGCAATAGCTACAGACTAAGACATAGTACATGAGAACAGAATGAGTGTTGGAAAAGTCTTTTTAGGGTCAAGATCATTGACTTTAGTGTTTTCCAAAGACTATATATATATGCCATATTGTTGAACAGTAACAGTATTCAGATAAACCAAATAAAATGCAATTATTGTATGTTATACAAAAGTCAGTGCTTGACTTTTGCCCATGTGTCTGCATCATTCGAGCATATAAATTATACAGATGCATGCATAACACTTTCTGATAAAGAGAAAAAAACAACTGCTTACCTAGGTTGTTAAAAGGACATGGTTCTTCCAGTTTCCATTTAGCAACTGCCACAGTATCAAAAATGTTGCCTATTTATAAGCCTAAAACCATAAGACTTTCAACCAATCACATGTTATTTGACCCTCCCTTAGTTTCATTAACACATTAGTATATCCAACCTGTATATTTTGCTAGTGGGTGAATGAATTCAATGATTAAAATGTACATGAGACTAAATTTGCAGAACAATAGTCTTTTGTTTATACACACATTCAATATCATGTTCTTGCTCATGCACACATTTAGTATCATTGTTTTAAAATGTGTGGTCCCACTGACACACCCTTCTAACATTTTTTTCCCAACTTCACTTTAGTGAAGCTACTTTCTTATGTGATCTCTTTTATACCATGTAATAGATACAGATTATTACATACTACTTGGGCATATTAGAAAAGATAATACTCTTGTGTTGGTTATAGAAAATCCAATACCATTTTGAAACAAGGCTTAAGGGAAAAATGATGATGAATCATGGTATTGAGATATACCAAACAAGAAGGACTTACTGTATTTTAAAGCAAAGCAAGTACTTTCGTTTGGCCAATCCGTGTCCACAAAAAAGAGTGCCATAAAATGAGAAAATCTTTACAACAAATATTATTTGAAAGACAAAAACATTTTTGTTTAATATATTAGCCACTAACTTTATGTATCTGGTAGATGGGTAGCTATATTTTAATATGTAAAAGATACAGACTAACACCTAATACTTAGGGACAGAAGGAGTGCTAAAAGTTATTTTAGGGTCAAGACCATTGAATTGAGTGTTTTCAAAAGACTCTATATGCAACATTGATGAGAAGTCATGGTATTTAGATTAACCAAACAAAATGCACTTACTGTGTATGATAGAAAAGTCAGTGATTAAGTTTGGCCCATGCGACTCCATGATTTGGGCATAGAAATGATACAGATGTATGCAAATCACTTTGGGATTAAAGACATGTTAAAGCTCTTGTTTTGCTAAACAGAATTGGACAAAGTTTCTTCATAAGATTAAAAATTATTTTGAAGAGTAATTATGGCATTCAGATACACCAAACAGGAAGCACTTACTATATTTAATCTGAAGCAAGTACTTTAGTTTGGCCAATCCGTATCCATATAAGTGCGGAACAAAAAATGATCAAGTCTTTACAACTATTTTATGAAAGGCAAAAACATTTTAAACATATTAGCCACAAACTTAATCTATCTGGCAGCTGGAAAAGTAAATGTGGATATTCAAAAGTTACAGCCTATCACATAAAACATGGGAAGAGAATGTGTGTTAAAAGACATTTTAGGGTCAAGACTAGGGAATTGAGTGTTTTTTAAAAGACTATATATGCAACATTGATGAGCAGTCATGGTATTTAGATTACCCCAACAAAATGCACTTTGTATATGATAGAAAAGTCAGTGCTTAAGTTTGGCCCATGTGGCTCCATTATTTGGGCATAGAAATAATACAGATGTATGCAAAATACTTTAGGATTGAAGGCATGTTAAAGCTCTTGTTTTGCTTAAATACAATTGGACAAAGTTTCTTCATAAGATTAAAAATTATTTTGAAGAGTAATTATGGCATTCAGATACACCAAACAGGAAGCACTTACTATATTTTAATTTAAGGCAAGTACTTTAGTTTGGCCAATCTGTATCCATATAAGTGTGGAACCAAAAAGGATCAAGTCTTTACAACTATTTTATGAAAGGCAAAAACATTTTAGTTAAATATATTAGCCACAAACTTTATCTATCTGGCAGGTAAAAAGGAAATTTTGATATTCAATAGTTAAAGCCTATCACATAAAACATGGGAAAAGAATGTGTGTTAAAAGACTTTAGGGTCAAGACTAGAGAATTGAGTGTTTTTTTAAAAGACTATATGTGCAACATTGATCAACAGTCATGGTATTTAGATTAACCAACAAAATGCACTAACTGTATAGGATAGAAAAGTCAATGACTAAGTTTGGCCCATGTGACTCCATGACTTGGTCATAGAAATGTTACAGATGCATGCAAATCACTTTGGGATTAAACACATGTTAAAGCTCTTGTTTTACTTAAATAGAATTGGACAAAGTTTCTTCAGAAGATTAAAACTTATTTTGAAGAGTAATTATGGCATTCAGATACACCAAACAGGAAGCACTTACTATATTTTAATTTAAAGCAAGTACTTTAGTTTGGCCAATCCGTATCCATATAAGTGCGGAACACAAAATGATCAAGTCTTTACAACTATTTTATGAAAAGCAAAAACATTTTTGTAAATATATTAGCCACAATCATTGTCTATCTGGCACCTGGATAAGCGTATTTTGATGTGCAATAGCTACAGACTAAGACATAGTACATGAGAACAGAATGAGTGTTGGAAAAGTCTTTTTAGGGTCAAGATCATTGACTTTAGTGTTTTCCAAAGACTATATATATATGCCATATTGTTGAACAGTAACAGTATTCAGATAAACCAAATAAAATGCAATTATTATATGTTATACAAAAGTCAGTGCTTGACTTTTGCCCATGTGTCTGCATCATTCGAGCATATAAATTATACAGATGCATGCATAACACTTTCTGATAAAGAGAAAAAAACAACTGCTTACCTAGGTTGTTAAAAGGACATGGTTCTTCCAGTTTCCATTTAGCAACTGCCACAGTATCAAAAATGTTGCCTATTTATAAGCCTAAAACCATAAGACTTTCAACCAATCACATGTTATTTGACCCTCCCTTAGTTTCATTAACACATTAGTATATCCAACCTGTATATTTTGCTAGTGGGTGAATGAATTCAATGATTAAAATGTACATGAGACTAAATTTGCAGAACAATAGTCTTTTGTTTATACACACATTCAATATCATGTTCTTGTTCATGCACACATTTAGTATCATTGTTTTAAAATGTGTGGTCCCACTGACACACCCTTCTAACATTTTTTTCCCAACTTCACTTTAGTGAAGCTACTTTCTTATGTGATCTCTTTTATACCATGTAATAGATACAGATTATTACATACTACTTGGGCATATTAGAAAAGATAATACTCTTGTGTTGGTTATAGAAAATCCAATACCATTTTGAAACAAGGCTTAAGGGAAAAATGATGATGAATCATGGTATTGAGATATACCAAACAAGAAGGACTTACTGTATTTTAAAGCAAAGCAAGTACTTTTGCTTGGCAAATCCGTATCCACAAAAAAGAGTGTCATAAAATGAGAAAATCTTTACAACAAATATTATTTGAAAGACAAAAACATTTTTGTTTAATATATTAGCCACTAACTTTATGTATCTGGTAGATGGGTAGCTATATTTTAATATGTAAAAGATACAGACTAACACCTAATACTTAGGGACAGAAGGAGTGCTAAAAGTTATTTTAGGGTCAAGACCATTGAATTGAGTGTTTTCAAAAGACTCTATATGCAACATTGATGAACAGTCATGGTATTTAGATTAACCAAACAAAATGCACTTACTGTGTATGATAGAAAAGTCAGTGATTAAGTTTGGCCCATGCGACTCCATGATTTGGGCATAGAAATGATACAGATGTATGCAAATCACTTTGGGATTAAAGACATGTTAAAGCTCTTGTTTTGCTAAACAGAATTGGACAAAGTTTCTTCATAAGATTAAAAATTATTTTGAAGAGTAATTATGGCATTCGGATACACCAAACAGGAAGCACTTACTATATTTAATCTGAAGCAAGTACTTTAGTTTGGCCAATCCGTATCCATATAAGTGAGGAACAAAAAATGATCAAGTCTTTACAACTATTTTATGAAAGGCAAAAACATTTTAAACATATTAGCCACAAACTTTATCTATCTGGCAACTGAAAAAGTAAATGTTGATATTCAAAAGTTACAGCCTATCACATAAAACATGGGAAGAGAATGTGTGTTAAAAGACATTTTAGGGTCAAGACTAGGGAATTGAGTGTTTTTTAAAAGACTATATATGCAACATTGATGAGCAGTCATGGTATTTAGATTAACCCAACAAAATGCACTTTGTATATGATAGAAAAGTCAGTGCTTAAGTTTGGCCCATGTGGCTCCATTATTTGGGCATAGAAATAATACAGATGTATGCAAAATACTTTAGGATTGAAGGCATGTTAAAGCTCTTGTTTTGCTTAAATACAATTGGACAAAGTTTCTTCATAAGATTAAAAATTATTTTGAAGAGTAATTCTGGCATTCAGATACACCAAACAGGAAGCACTTACTATATTTTAATTTAAAGCAAGTACTTTAGTTTGGCCAATCTGTATCCATATAAGTGCGGAACCAAAAAGGATCAAGTCTTTACAACTATTTTATGAAAGGCAAAAACATTTTAGTTAAATATATTAGCCACAAACTTTATCTATCTGGCAGGTAAAAAGGAAATTTTGATATTCAATAGTTAAAGCCTATCACATAAAACATGGGAAAAGAATGTGTGTTAAAAGACTTTAGGGTCAAGACTAGAGAATTGAGTGTTTTTTTAAAAGACTATATGTGCAACATTGATCAACAGTCATGGTATTTAGATTAACCAACAAAATGCACTAACTGTATAGGATAGAAAAGTCAATGACTAAGTTTGGCCCATGTGACTCCATGACTTGGTCATAGAAATGTTACAGATGCATGCAAATCACTTTGGGATTAAACACATGTTAAAGCTCTTGTTTTACTTAAATAGAATTGGACAAAGTTTCTTCAGAAGATTAAAACTTATTTTGAAGAGTAATTATGGCATTCAGATACACCAAACAGGAAGCACTTACTATATTTTAATTTAAAGCAAGTACTTTAGTTTGGCCAATCCGTATCCATATAAGTGCGGAACACAAAATGATCAAGTCTTTACAACTATTTTATGAAAGGCAAAAACATTTTTGTAAATATATTAGCCACAATCATTATCTATCTGGCAGCTGGATAAGCGTATTTTGATGTGCAATAGTTACAGACTAAGACATAGTACATGAGAACAGAATGAGTGTTGGAAAAGTCTTTTTAGGGTCAAGATCATTGACTTTAGTGTTTTCCAAAGACTATATATATATGCCATATTGTTGAACAGTAACAGTATTCAGATAAACCAAATAAAATGCAATGATTGTATGTTATACAAAAGTCAGTGCTTGACTTTTGCCCATGTGTCTGCATCATTCGAGCATATAAATTATACAGATGCATGCATAACACTTTCTGATAAAGAGAAAAAAACATGAAAAAACAACTGCTTACCTAGGTTGTTAAAAGGACTTGGTTCTTCAAGTTTCCATTTAGCAACTGCCACAGTATCAAAAATGTTGCCTATTTATAAGCCTAAAACCATAAGACTTTCAACCAATCGCATGTTATTTGACCCTCCCTTAGTTTCATTAACACATTAGTATATCCAACCTGTATATTTTGCCAGTGGGTGAATGAATTCAATGATCAAAATGTACATGAGACTAAATTTGCAGAACAATAGTCTTTTGTTTATACACACATTCAATATCATGTTCTTGTTCATGCACACATTTAGTATCATTGTTCTAAAATGTGTGGTCCCACTGACACACCCTTCTAACATTTTTTTCGCAAGTTCACTTTAGTGAAGCTACTTTCTTATGTGATCTCTTTTATACCATGTAATAGATACAGATTATTACATACTACTTGGGCATATTAGAAAAGATAATACTCTTGTGTTGGTTATAGAAAATCCAATACCATTTTGAAACAAGGCTTAAGGGAAAAATGATGATGAATCATGGTATTCAGATATACCAAACAAGAAGGACTTACTGTATTTTAAAGCAAAGCAAGTACTTTCGTTTGGCCAATCCATATCCACAAAAAAGAGTGTCATAAAATGAGACAATCTTTACAACAAATATTATTTGAAAGACAAAAACATTTTTGTTTAATATATTAGCCACTAACTTTATCTATCTGGTAGATGGGTAGCTATATTTTAAGGAGTGTTAAAAGTTATTTTAGGGTCAAGACCAGTGAATTGAGTGTTTTCAAAAGACTCTATATGCAACATTGATGAACAGTCATGGTATTTAGATTAACCAAACAAAATGCACTTACTGTATATGATAGAAAAGTCAGTGATTAAGTTTGGCCCATGCGACTCCATGATTTGGGCATAGAAATGTTACAGATGCATGCAAATCACTTTGGGATTAAAGACATGTTAAAGCTCTTGTTTTGCTAAACAGAATTGGACAAAGTTTCTTCATAAGATTAAAAATTATTTTGAAGAGTAATTATGGCATTCAGATACACCAAACAGGAAGCACTTACTATATTTAATCTGAAGCAAGTACTTTAGTTTGGCCAATCCGTATCCATATAACTGCGGAACAAAAAATGATCAAGTCTTTACAACTATTTTATGAAAGGCAAAAACATTTTAGTTAAACATATTAGCCACAAACTTTATCTATCTGGCAGCTGAAAAAGTAAATGCTGATATTCAAAAGTTACAGCCTATCACATAAAACATGGGAAGAGAATGTGTGGTAAAAGACTTTTTAGGGTCAAGACTAGGGAATTGCTTTTTAAAAGACTATATATGCAACATTGATGAGCAGTCATGGTATTTAGATTAACCCAACAAAATGCACTTTGTATATGATAGAAAAGTCAGTGCTTAAGTTTGGCCCATGTGACTCCATGATTTGGGCATAGAAATAATACAGATGTATGCAAAATACTTTAGGATTGAAGGCATGTTAAAGCCATACAATTGGACAAAGTTTCTTCATAAGATTAAAAATTATTTTGAAGAGTAATTATGGCATTCAGATACACCAAACAGGAAGCACTTACTATATTTTAATTTAAGGCAAGTACTTTAGTTTGGCCAATCTGTATCCATATAAGTGTGGAACCAAAAAGGATCAAGTCTTTACAACTATTTTATGAAAGGCAAAAACATTTTAGGTAAATATATTAGCCACAAACTTTATCTATCTGGCAGGTAAAAAGGAAATTTTGATAGTCAATAGTTAAAGCCTATCACATAAAACATGGGAAGAGAATGTGTGTTAAAAGACTTTAGGGTCAAGACTAGAGAATTGAGTGTTTTTTTAAAAGACTATATATGCAACATTGATCAACAGTCATGGTATTTAGATTAACCAACAAAATGCACTAACTGTATATGATAGAAAAGTCAGTGACTAAGTTTGGCCCATGTGACTCCATGACTTGGTCATAGAAATGTTACAGATGCATGCAAATCACTTTGGGATTAAGACATGTTAAAGCTCTTGTTCTACTTAAATAGAATTGGACAAAGTTTCTTCAGAAGATTAAAAATTATTTTGAAGAGTAATTATGGCATTCAGATACACCAAACAGGAAGCACTTACTATATTTTAATTTAAAGCAAGTACTTTAGTTTGGCCAATCCGTATCCATATAAGTGCGGAACACAAAATGATCAAGTCTTTACAACTATTTTATGAAAGGCAAAAACATTTTTGTAAATATATTAGCCACAATCATTATCTATCTGGCAGCTGGATAAGCGTATTTTGATGTGCAATAGTTACAGACTAAGACATAGTACATGAGAACAGAATGAGTGTTGGAAAAGTCTTTTTAGGGTCAAGATCATTGACTTTAGTGTTTTCCAAAGACTATATATATATATATATATATATATATGCCATATTGTTGAACAGTAACAGTATTCAGATAAACCAAATAAAATGCAATTATTGTATGTTATACAAAAGTCAGTGCTTGACTTTTGCCCATGTGTCTGCATCATTCGAGCATATAAATTATACAGATGCATGCATAACACTTTCTGATAAAGAGAAAAAAACATGAAAAAACAACTGCTTACCTAGGTTGTTAAAAGGACATGGTTCTTCAAGTTTCCATTTAGCAACTGCCACAGTATCAAAAATGTTGCCTATTTATAAACCTAAAACATAAGACTTTCAACCAATCACATGTTATTTGACCCTCCCTTAGTTTCATTAACACATTAGTATATCCAACCTGTATATTTTGCCAGTGGGTGAATGAATTCCATGATCAAAATGTACATGAGACTAAATTTGCAGAACAATAGTCTTTTGTTTATACACACATTCAATATCATGTTCTTGTTCATGCACACATTTAGTATCATTGTTCTAAAATGTGTGGTCCCACTGACACACCCTTCTAACATTTTTTTCGCAAGTTCACTTTAGTGAAGCTACTTTCTTATGTGATCTCTTTTATACCATGTAATAGATACAGATTATTACATACTACTTGGGCATATTAGAAAATATAATACTCTTGTGTTGGTTATAGAAAATCCAATACCATTTTGAAACAAGGCTTAAGGGAAAAATGATGATGAATCGTGGTATTCAGATATACCAAACAAGAAGGACTTACTGTATTTTAAAGCAAAGCAAGTACTTTCGTTTGGCCAATCCATATCCACAAAAAAGAGTGTCATAAAATGAGACAATCTTTACAACAAATATTATTTAAAAGACAAAAACATTTTTGTTTAATATATTAGCCACTAACTTTATCTATCTGGTAGATGGGTAGCTATATTTTAAGGAGTGTTAAAAGTTATTTTAGGGTCAAGACCAGTGAATTGAGTGTTTTCAAAAGACTCTATATGCAACATTGATGAACAGTCATGGTATTTAGATTAACCAAACAAAATGCACTTACTGTATATGATAGAAAAGTCAGTGATTAAGTTTGGCCCATGCGACTCCATGATTTGGGCATAGAAATGTTACAGATGCATGCAAATCACTTTGGGATTAAAGACATGTTAAAGCTCTTGTTTTGCTAAACAGAATTGGACAAAGTTTCTTCATAAGATTAAAAATTATTTTGAAGAGTAATTATGGCATTCAGATACACCAAACAGGAAGCACTTACTATATTTAATCTGAAGCAAGTACTTTAGTTTGGCCAATCCGTATCCATATAAGTGCGGAACAAAAAATGATCAAGTCTTTACAACTATTTTATGAAAGGCAAAAACATTTTAGTTAAACATATTAGCCACAAACTTTATCTATCTGGCAGCTGAAAAAGTAAATGTTGATATTCAAAAGTTACAGCCTATCACATAAAACATGGGAAGAGAATGTGTGGTAAAAGACTTTTTAGGGTCAAGACTAGGGAATTGCTTTTTAAAAGACTATATATGCAACATTGATGAGCAGTCATGGTATTTAGATTAACCCAACAAAATGCACTTTGTATATGATAGAAAAGTCAGTGCTTAAGTTTGGCCCATGTGACTCCATGATTTGGGCATAGAAATAATACAGATGTATGCAAAATACTTTAGGATTGAAGGCATGTTAAAGCCATACAATTGGACAAAGTTTCTTCATAAGATTAAAAATTATTTTGAAGAGTAATTATGGCATTCAGATACACCAAACAGGAAGCACTTACTATATTTAAATTTAAAGCAAGTACTTTAGTTTGGCCAATCTGTATCCATATAAGTGTGGAACCAAAAAGGATCAAGTCTTTACAACTATTTTATGAAAGGCAAAAACATTTTAGTTAAATATATTAGCCACAAACTTTATCTATCTGGCAGGTAAAAAGGAAATTTTGATATTCAATAGTTAAAGCCTATCACATAAAACATGGGAAAAGAATGTGTGTTAAAAGACTTTAGGGTCAAGACTAGAGAATTGAGTGTTTTTTTAAAAGACTATATGTGCAACATTGATCAACAGTCATGGTATTTAGATTAACCAACAAAATGCACTAACTGTATAGGATAGAAAAGTCAATGACTAAGTTTGGCCCATGTGACTCCATGACTTGGTCATAGAAATGTTACAGATGCATGCAAATCACTTTGGGATTAAACACATGTTAAAGCTCTTGTTTTACTTAAATAGAATTGGACAAAGTTTCTTCAGAAGATTAAAACTTATTTTGAAGAGTAATTATGGCATTCAGATACACCAAACAGGAAGCACTTACTATATTTTAATTTAAAGCAAGTACTTTAGTTTGGCCAATCCGTATCCATATAAGTGCGGAACACAAAATGATCAAGTCTTTACAACTATTTTATGAAAAGCAAAAACATTTTTGTAAATATATTAGCCACAATCATTGTCTATCTGGCACCTGGATAAGCGTATTTTGATGTGCAATAGCTACAGACTAAGACATAGTACATGAGAACAGAATGAGTGTTGGAAAAGTCTTTTTAGGGTCAAGATCATTGACTTTAGTGTTTTCCAAAGACTATATATATATGCCATATTGTTGAACAGTAACAGTATTCAGATAAACCAAATAAAATGCAATTATTGTATGTTATACAAAAGTCAGTGCTTGACTTTTGCCCATGTGTCTGCATCATTCGAGCATATAAATTATACAGATGCATGCATAACACTTTCTGATAAAGAGAAAAAAACAACTGCTTACCTAGGTTGTTAAAAGGACATGGTTCTTCCAGTTTCCATTTAGCAACTGCCACAGTATCAAAAATGTTGCCTATTTATAAGCCTAAAACCATAAGACTTTCAACCAATCACATGTTATTTGACCCTCCCTTAGTTTCATTAACACATTAGTATATCCAACCTGTATATTTTGCTAGTGGGTGAATGAATTCAATGATTAAAATGTACATGAGACTAAATTTGCAGAACAATAGTCTTTTGTTTATACACACATTCAATATCATGTTCTTGCTCATGCACACATTTAGTATCATTGTTTTAAAATGTGTGGTCCCACTGACACACCCTTCTAACATTTTTTTCCCAACTTCACTTTAGTGAAGCTACTTTCTTATGTGATCTCTTTTATACCATGTAATAGATACAGATTATTACATACTACTTGGGCATATTAGAAAAGATAATACTCTTGTGTTGGTTATAGAAAATCCAATACCATTTTGAAACAAGGCTTAAGGGAAAAATGATGATGAATCATGGTATTGAGATATACCAAACAAGAAGGACTTACTGTATTTTAAAGCAAAGCAAGTACTTTCGTTTGGCCAATCCGTGTCCACAAAAAAGAGTGCCATAAAATGAGAAAATCTTTACAACAAATATTATTTGAAAGACAAAAACATTTTTGTTTAATATATTAGCCACTAACTTTATGTATCTGGTAGATGGGTAGCTATATTTTAATATGTAAAAGATACAGACTAACACCTAATACTTAGGGACAGAAGGAGTGCTAAAAGTTATTTTAGGGTCAAGACCATTGAATTGAGTGTTTTCAAAAGACTCTATATGCAACATTGATGAGAAGTCATGGTATTTAGATTAACCAAACAAAATGCACTTACTGTGTATGATAGAAAAGTCAGTGATTAAGTTTGGCCCATGCGACTCCATGATTTGGGCATAGAAATGATACAGATGTATGCAAATCACTTTGGGATTAAAGACATGTTAAAGCTCTTGTTTTGCTAAACAGAATTGGACAAAGTTTCTTCATAAGATTAAAAATTATTTTGAAGAGTAATTATGGCATTCAGATACACCAAACAGGAAGCACTTACTATATTTAATCTGAAGCAAGTACTTTAGTTTGGCCAATCCGTATCCATATAAGTGCGGAACAAAAAATGATCAAGTCTTTACAACTATTTTATGAAAGGCAAAAACATTTTAAACATATTAGCCACAAACTTAATCTATCTGGCAGCTGGAAAAGTAAATGTGGATATTCAAAAGTTACAGCCTATCACATAAAACATGGGAAGAGAATGTGTGTTAAAAGACATTTTAGGGTCAAGACTAGGGAATTGAGTGTTTTTTAAAAGACTATATATGCAACATTGATGAGCAGTCATGGTATTTAGATTACCCCAACAAAATGCACTTTGTATATGATAGAAAAGTCAGTGCTTAAGTTTGGCCCATGTGGCTCCATTATTTGGGCATAGAAATAATACAGATGTATGCAAAATACTTTAGGATTGAAGGCATGTTAAAGCTCTTGTTTTGCTTAAATACAATTGGACAAAGTTTCTTCATAAGATTAAAAATTATTTTGAAGAGTAATTATGGCATTCAGATACACCAAACAGGAAGCACTTACTATATTTTAATTTAAGGCAAGTACTTTAGTTTGGCCAATCTGTATCCATATAAGTGTGGAACCAAAAAGGATCAAGTCTTTACAACTATTTTATGAAAGGCAAAAACATTTTAGTTAAATATATTAGCCACAAACTTTATCTATCTGGCAGGTAAAAAGGAAATTTTGATATTCAATAGTTAAAGCCTATCACATAAAACATGGGAAAAGAATGTGTGTTAAAAGACTTTAGGGTCAAGACTAGAGAATTGAGTGTTTTTTTAAAAGACTATATGTGCAACATTGATCAACAGTCATGGTATTTAGATTAACCAACAAAATGCACTAACTGTATAGGATAGAAAAGTCAATGACTAAGTTTGGCCCATGTGACTCCATGACTTGGTCATAGAAATGTTACAGATGCATGCAAATCACTTTGGGATTAAACACATGTTAAAGCTCTTGTTTTACTTAAATAGAATTGGACAAAGTTTCTTCAGAAGATTAAAACTTATTTTGAAGAGTAATTATGGCATTCAGATACACCAAACAGGAAGCACTTACTATATTTTAATTTAAAGCAAGTACTTTAGTTTGGCCAATCCGTATCCATATAAGTGCGGAACACAAAATGATCAAGTCTTTACAACTATTTTATGAAAAGCAAAAACATTTTTGTAAATATATTAGCCACAATCATTGTCTATCTGGCACCTGGATAAGCGTATTTTGATGTGCAATAGCTACAGACTAAGACATAGTACATGAGAACAGAATGAGTGTTGGAAAAGTCTTTTTAGGGTCAAGATCATTGACTTTAGTGTTTTCCAAAGACTATATATATATGCCATATTGTTGAACAGTAACAGTATTCAGATAAACCAAATAAAATGCAATTATTATATGTTATACAAAAGTCAGTGCTTGACTTTTGCCCATGTGTCTGCATCATTCGAGCATATAAATTATACAGATGCATGCATAACACTTTCTGATAAAGAGAAAAAAACAACTGCTTACCTAGGTTGTTAAAAGGACATGGTTCTTCCAGTTTCCATTTAGCAACTGCCACAGTATCAAAAATGTTGCCTATTTATAAGCCTAAAACCATAAGACTTTCAACCAATCACATGTTATTTGACCCTCCCTTAGTTTCATTAACACATTAGTATATCCAACCTGTATATTTTGCTAGTGGGTGAATGAATTCAATGATTAAAATGTACATGAGACTAAATTTGCAGAACAATAGTCTTTTGTTTATACACACATTCAATATCATGTTCTTGTTCATGCACACATTTAGTATCATTGTTTTAAAATGTGTGGTCCCACTGACACACCCTTCTAACATTTTTTTCCCAACTTCACTTTAGTGAAGCTACTTTCTTATGTGATCTCTTTTATACCATGTAATAGATACAGATTATTACATACTACTTGGGCATATTAGAAAAGATAATACTCTTGTGTTGGTTATAGAAAATCCAATACCATTTTGAAACAAGGCTTAAGGGAAAAATGATGATGAATCATGGTATTGAGATATACCAAACAAGAAGGACTTACTGTATTTTAAAGCAAAGCAAGTACTTTTGCTTGGCAAATCCGTATCCACAAAAAAGAGTGTCATAAAATGAGAAAATCTTTACAACAAATATTATTTGAAAGACAAAAACATTTTTGTTTAATATATTAGCCACTAACTTTATGTATCTGGTAGATGGGTAGCTATATTTTAATATGTAAAAGATACAGACTAACACCTAATACTTAGGGACAGAAGGAGTGCTAAAAGTTATTTTAGGGTCAAGACCATTGAATTGAGTGTTTTCAAAAGACTCTATATGCAACATTGATGAACAGTCATGGTATTTAGATTAACCAAACAAAATGCACTTACTGTGTATGATAGAAAAGTCAGTGATTAAGTTTGGCCCATGCGACTCCATGATTTGGGCATAGAAATGATACAGATGTATGCAAATCACTTTGGGATTAAAGACATGTTAAAGCTCTTGTTTTGCTAAACAGAATTGGACAAAGTTTCTTCATAAGATTAAAAATTATTTTGAAGAGTAATTATGGCATTCGGATACACCAAACAGGAAGCACTTACTATATTTAATCTGAAGCAAGTACTTTAGTTTGGCCAATCCGTATCCATATAAGTGAGGAACAAAAAATGATCAAGTCTTTACAACTATTTTATGAAAGGCAAAAACATTTTAAACATATTAGCTACAAACTTTATCTATCTGGCAACTGAAAAAGTAAATGTTGATATTCAAAAGTTACAGCCTATCACATAAAACATGGGAAGAGAATGTGTGTTAAAAGACATTTTAGGGTCAAGACTAGGGAATTGAGTGTTTTTTAAAAGACTATATATGCAACATTGATGAGCAGTCATGGTATTTAGATTACCCCAACAAAATGCACTTTGTATATGATAGGAAAGTCAGTGCTTAAGTTTGGCCCATGTGGCTCCATGATTTGGGCATAGAAATAATACAGATATATGCAAAATACTTTAGGATTGAAGGCATGTTAAAGCTCTTGTTTTACTTAAATAGAATTGGACAAAGTTTCTTCAGAAGATTAAAACTTATTTTGAAGAGTAATTATGGCATTCAGATACACCAAACAGGAAGCACTTACTATATTTTAATTTAAAGCAAGTACTTTAGTTTGGCCAATCCGTATCCATATAAGTGCGGAACACAAAATGATCAAGTCTTTACAACTATTTTATGAAAAGCAAAAACATTTTTGTAAATATATTAGCCACAATCATTGTCTATCTGGCACCTGGATAAGCGTATTTTGATGTGCAATAGCTACAGACTAAGGGCTCATGTCCACGGGGAAAATAGGATTTAGGATCCGCAGCGGATTTCCTGCATGCGGATCCGCATCCCATAGGGATGCATTGACCACCCGCGGGTACATAAATACCCGCGGATCGTCAATAAAAGTGATTTAAAAAAAATGGAGCATGAAAAAATCCGGACCATGCTCCAATTTCATGCGGGTCTCCCGCGGGGACGGCTCCTGCGGGCTTCTATTGAAGCCTATGGAAGCCGTCCGGATCCGCGGGAGACCTAAAATAAGAATTTAAAGTATTTACCTATCCGGCGCGGGCACGGAATGTCAGCTGTTCCTCACGGCCGCATCTTCCTTGCTTCGGCTCGGCGGATGTGCCCGGCGCATGCGCGCGGCACGTCGACGACGTGCCGGCGACGTGCCGCCGGCGTCAGGAATTCATCCGCCGGCCGAAAATGAAGATCCGGCCGTGAGGAACAGCTGACATTCCCCGCCCGCGCCGGATAGGTAAATACTTTTAAATTGCTATTTTCGGCGCTCATGTCCGCGGGGCAGGAGGGACCCGCTGCAGATTCTCCATGTAGAATCTGCAGCGGATCTGATTTTCCCCGTGGACATGAGGCCTTAGACATAGTACATGAGAACAGAATGAGTGTTGGAAAAGTCTTTTTAGGGTCAAGATCATTGACTTTAGTGTTTTCCAAAGACTATATATATATGCAATATTGTTGAACAGTAATAGTATTCAGATAAACCAAATAAAATGCAATTATTGTATGTTATACAAAAGTCAGTGCTTGACTTTTGCCCATGTGTCTGCATCATTCGAGCATATAAATTATACAGATGCATGCATAACACTTTCTGATAAAGAGAAAAAAACAACTGCTTACCTAGGTTGTTAAAAGGACATGGTTCTTCCAGTTTCCATTTAGCAACTGCCACAGTATCAAAAATGTTGCCTATTTATAAGCCTAAAACCATAAGACTTTCAACCAATCACATGTTATTTGACCCTCCCTTAGTTTCATTAACACATTAGTATATCCAACCTGTATATTTTGCTAGTGGGTGAATGAATTCAATGATTAAAATGTACATGAGACTAAATTTGCAGAACAATAGTCTTTTGTTTATACACACATTCAATATCATGTTCTTGCTCATGCACACATTTAGTATCATTGTTTTAAAATGTGTGGTCCCACTGACACACCCTTCTAACATTTTTTTCCCAACTTCACTTTAGTGAAGCTACTTTCTCATGTGATCTCTTTTATACCATGTAATAGATACAGATTATTACATACTACTTGGGCATATTAGAAAAGATAATACTCTTGTGTTGGTTATAGAAAATCCAATACCATTTTGAAACAAGGCTTAAGGGAAAAATGATGATGAATCGTGGTATTCAGATATACCAAACAAGAAGGACTTACTGTATTTTAAAGCAAAGCAAGTACTTTCGTTTGGCCAATCCGTATCCACAAAAAAGAGTGTCATAAAATGAGAAAATCTTTACAACAATTATTATTTGAAAGACAAAAACATTTTTGTTTAATATATTAGCCACTAACTTTATGTATCTGGTAGATGGGTAGCTATATTTTAATATGTAAAAGATACAGACTAACACCTAATACTTAGGGACAGAAGGAGTGCTAAAAGTTATTTTAGGGTCAAGACCATTGAATTGAGTGTTTTCAAAAGACTATATGCAACATTGATGAACAGTCATGGTATTTAGATTAACCAAACAAAATGCACTTACTGTATATGATAGAAAAGTCAGTGATTAAGTTTGGCCCATGCGACTCCATGATTTGGGCATAGAAATGATACAGATGTATGCAAATCACTTTGGGATTAAAGACATGTTAAAGCTCTTGTTTTGCTAAATAGAATTGGACAAAGTTTCTTCATAAGATTAAAAATTATTTTGAAGAGCAATTATGGCATTCAGATACACCAAACAGGAAGCACTTACTATATTTAATCTGAAGCAAGTACTTTAGTTTGGCCTTCCGTATCCATATAAGTGCGGAACAAAAAATGATCAAGTCCTTACAACTATTTTATGAAAGGCAAAAACAGTTTAAACATATTAGCCACAAACTTTATCTATCTGGCAGCTGAAAAAGTAAATGTTGATATTCAAAAGTTACAGCCTATCACATAAAACATGGGAAGAGAATGTGTGTTAAAAGACATTTTAGGGTCAAGACTAGGGAATTGAGTGTTTTTTAAAAGACTATATATGCAACATTGATGAGCAGTCATGGTATTTAGATTACCCCCAACAAAATGCACTTACTGTATATGATAGAAAAGTCAGTGCTTGAGTTTGGCCCATGTGGCTCCATGATTTGGGCATAGAAATAATACAGATGTATGCAAAATACTTTAGGATTGAAGGCATGTTAAAGCTCTTGTTTTGCTTAAATACAATTGGACAAAGTTTCTTCATAAGATTAAAAATTATTTTGAAGAGTAATTATGGCATTCAGATACACCAAACAGGAAGCACTTACTATATTTTAATTTAAAGCAAGTACTTTAGTTTGGCCAATCTGTATCCATATAAGTGCGGAACCAAAAAAGGATCAAGTCTTTACAACTATTTTATGAAAGGCAAAAACATTTTAGTTAAATATATTAGCCACAAACTTTATCCATCTGGCAGCTGAAAAAGTAAATGTTGATATTCAAAGGTTACAGCCTATCACATAAAACATGGGAAGAGAATGTGTGTTAAAAGACATTTTAGGGTCAAGACTAGGGAATTGAGTGTTTTTTAAAAGACTATATATGCAACATTGATGAGCAGTCATGGTATTTAGATTACCCCCAACAAAATGCACTTACTGTATATGATAGAAAAGTCAGTGCTTGAGTTTGGCCCATGTGGCTCCATGATTTGGGCATAGAAATAATACAGATGTATGCAAAATACTTTAGGATTGAAGGCATGTTAAAGCTCTTGTTTTGCTTAAATACAATTGGACAAAGTTTCTTCATAAGATTAAAAATTATTTTGAAGAGTAATTATGGCATTCAGATACACCAAACAGGAAGCACTTACTATATTTTAATTTAAAGCAAGTACTTTAGTTTGGCCAATCTGTATCCATATAAGTGCGGAACCAAAAAGGATCAAGTCTTTACAACTATTTTATGAAAGGCAAAAACATTTTAGTTAAATATATTAGCCACAAACTTTATCCATCTGGCAGGTAAAAAGGAAATTTTGTTATTCAATAGTTAAAGCCTATCACATAAAACATGGGAAGAGAATGTGTGTTAAAAGACTTTAGGGTCAAGACTAGAGAATTGAGTGTTTTTTTAAAAGACTATATATGCAACATTGATCAACAGTCATGGTATTTAGATTAACCAACAAAATGCACTAACTGTATAGGATAGAAAAGTCTCAGTGACTAAGTTTGGCCCATGTGACTCCATGACTTGGTCATAGAAATGTTACAGATGCATGCAAATCACTTTGGGATTAAACACACGTTAAAGCTCTTGTTTTACTAAAATAGAATTGGACAAAGTTTCTTCAGAAGATTAAAAATTATTTTGAAGAGTAATTAAGGCATTCAGATACACCAAACAGGAAGCACTTACTATATTTTAATTTAAAGCAAGTACTTCAGTTTGGCCAATCCGTATCCATATAAGTGTGGAACACAAAATGATCAAGTCTTTACAACTATTTTATGAAAAGCAAAAACATTTTTGTAAATATATTTGCCACAATCATTATCTATCTGGCCCCTGGACAAGCGTATTTTGATGTGCAATAGCCACAGATTAAGACATAGTACATGAGAACAGAATGAGTGTTGGAAAAGTCTTTTTAGGGTCAAGATCATTGACTTTAGTGTTTTCCAAAGACTATATATATATGCAATATTGTTGAACAGTAATAGTATTCAGATAAACCAAATAAAATGCAATTATTGTATGTTATACAAAAGTCAGTGCTTGACTTTTGCCCATGTGTCTGCATCATTCGAGCATATAAATTATACAGATGCATGCATAACACTTTCTGATAAAGAGAAAAAAACATGAAAAAACAACTGCTTACCTAGGTTGTTAAAAGGACATGGTTCTTCAAGTTTCCATTTAGCAACTGCCACAGTATCAAAAATGTTGCCTATTTATAAGCCTAAAACCATAAGACTTTCAACCAATCACATGTTATTTGACCCTCCCTTAGTTTCATTAACACATTAGTATATCCAACCTGTATATTTTGCCAGTGGGTGAATGAATTCAATGATTAAAATGTACATGAGACTAAATTTGCAGAACAATAGTCTTTTGTGTATACACACATTCAATATCATGTTCTTGCTCATGCACACATTTAGTATCATTGTTTTAAAATGTGTGGTCCCACTGACACATCCTTCTAACATTTTTTTTCCCAACTTCACTTTAGTGAAGCTACTTTCTTATGTGATCTCTTTTATACCATGTAATAGATACAGATTATTACATACTACTTGGGCATATTAGAAAAGATAATACTCTTGTGTTGGTTATAGAAAATCCAATACCATTTTGAAACAAGGCTTAAGGGAAAAATGATGATGAATCGTGGTATTGAGATATACCAAACAAGAAGGACTTACTGTATTTTAAAGCAAAGCAAGTACTTTCGTTTGGCCAATCCGTATCCACAAAAAAGAGTGTCATAAAATGAGAAAATCTTTACAACAATTATTATTTGAAAGACAAAAACATTTTTGTTTAATATATTAGCCACTAACTTTATGTATCTGGTAGATGGGTAGCTATATTTTAATATGTAAAAGATACAGACTAACACTTAATACTTAGGGACAGAAGGAGTGCTAAAAGTTATTTTAGGGTCAAGACCATTGAATTGAGTGTTTTCAAAAGACTATATGCAACATTGATGAACAGTCATGGTATTTAGATTAACCAAACAAAATGCACTTACTGTATATGATAGAAAAGTCAGTGATTAAGTTTGCCCATGCGACTCCATGATTTGGGCTTAGAAATGATACAGATGTATGCAAATCACTTTGGGATTAAAGACATGTTAAAGCTCTTGTTTTGCTAAACAGAATTGGACAAAGTTTCTTCATAAGATTAAAAATTATTTTGAAGAGCAATTATGGCATTCAGATACACCAAACAGGAAGCACTTACTATATTTAATCTGAAGCAAGTACTTTAGTTTGGCCTTCCGTATCCATATAAGTGCGGAACAAAAAATGATCAAGTCCTTACAACTATTTTATGAAAGGCAAAAACAGTTTAAACATATTAGCCACAAACTTTATCTATCTGGCAGCTGAAAAAGTAAATGTTGATATTCAAAAGTTACAGCCTATCACATAAAACATGGGAAGAGAATGTGTGTTAAAAGACATTTTAGGGTCAAGACTAGGGAATTGAGTGTTTTTTAAAAGACTATATATGCAACATTGATGAGCAGTCATGGTATTTAGATTACCCCCAACAAAATGCACTTACTGTATATGATAGAAAAGTCAGTGCTTGAGTTTGGCCCATGTGGCTCCATGATTTGGGCATAGAAATAATACAGATGTATGCAAAATACTTTAGGATTGAAGGCATGTTAAAGCTCTTGTTTTGCTTAAATACAATTGGACAAAGTTTCTTCATAAGATTAAAAATTATTTTGAAGAGTAATTATGGCATTCAGATACACCAAACAGGAAGCACTTACTATATTTTAATTTAAAGCAAGTACTTTAGTTTGGCCAATCTGTATCCATATAAGTGCGGAACCAAAAAAGGATCAAGTCTTTACAACTATTTTATGAAAGGCAAAAACATTTTAGTTAAATATATTAGCCACAAACTTTATCCATCTGGCAGCTGAAAAAGTAAATGTTGATATTCAAAGGTTACAGCCTATCACATAAAACATGGGAAGAGAATGTGTGTTAAAAGACATTTTAGGGTCAAGACTAGGGAATTGAGTGTTTTTTAAAAGACTATATATGCAACATTGATGAGCAGTCATGGTATTTAGATTACCCCCAACAAAATGCACTTACTGTATATGATAGAAAAGTCAGTGCTTGAGTTTGGCCCATGTGGCTCCATGATTTGGGCATAGAAATAATACAGATGTATGCAAAATACTTTAGGATTGAAGGCATGTTAAAGCTCTTGTTTTGCTTAAATACAATTGGACAAAGTTTCTTCATAAGATTAAAAATTATTTTGAAGAGTAATTATGGCATTCAGATACACCAAACAGGAAGCACTTACTATATTTTAATTTAAAGCAAGTACTTTAGTTTGGCCAATCTGTATCCATATAAGTGCGGAACCAAAAAGGATCAAGTCTTTACAACTATTTTATGAAAGGCAAAAACATTTTAGTTAAATATATTAGCCACAAACTTTATCCATCTGGCAGGTAAAAAGGAAATTTTGTTATTCAATAGTTAAAGCCTATCACATAAAACATGGGAAGAGAATGTGTGTTAAAAGACTTTAGGGTCAAGACTAGAGAATTGAGTGTTTTTTTAAAAGACTATATATGCAACATTGATCAACAGTCATGGTATTTAGATTAACCAACAAAATGCACTAACTGTATAGGATAGAAAAGTCAGTGACTAAGTTTGGCCCATGTGACTCCATGACTTGGTCATAGAAATGTTACAGATGCATGCAAATCACTTTGGGATTAAACACACGTTAAAGCTCTTGTTTTACTAAAATAGAATTGGACAAAGTTTCTTCAGAAGATTAAAAATTATTTTGAAGAGTAATTAAGGCATTCAGATACACCAAACAGGAAGCACTTACTATATTTTAATTTAAAGCAAGTACTTCAGTTTGGCCAATCCGTATCCATATAAGTGTGGAACACAAAATGATCAAGTCTTTACAACTATTTTATGAAAAGCAAAAACATTTTTGTAAATATATTAGCCACAATCATTATCTATCTGGCCCCTGGACAAGCGTATTTTGATGTGCAATAGCCACAGATTAAGACATAGTACATGAGAACAGAATGAGTGTTGGAAAAGTCTTTTTAGGGTCAAGATCATTGACTTTAGTGTTTTCCAAAGACTATATATATATGCAATATTGTTGAACAGTAATAGTATTCAGATAAACCAAATAAAATGCAATTATTGTATGTTATACAAAAGTCAGTGCTTGACTTTTGCCCATGTGTCTGCATCATTCGAGCATATAAATTATACAGATGCATGCATAACACTTTCTGATAAAGAGAAAAAAACATGAAAAAACAACTGCTTACCTAGGTTGTTAAAAGGACATGGTTCTTCAAGTTTCCATTTAGCAACTGCCACAGTATCAAAAATGTTGCCTATTTATAAGCCTAAAACCATAAGACTTTCAACCAATCACATGTTATTTGACCCTCCCTTAGTTTCATTAACACATTAGTATATCCAACCTGTGTATTTTGCCAGTGGGTGAATGAATTCAATGATTAAAATGTACATGAGACTAAATTTGCAGAACAATAGTCTTTTGTGTATACACACATTCAATATCATGTTCTTGCTCATGCGCACATTTAGTATCATTGTTTTAAAATGTGTGGTCCCACTGACACATCCTTCTAACATTTTTTTTCCCAACTTCACTTTAGTGAAGCTACTTTCTTATGTGATCTCTTTTATACCATGTAATAGATACAGATTATTACATACTACTTGGGCATATTAGAAAAGATAATACTCTTGTGTTGGTTATAGAAAATCCAATACCATTTTGAAACAAGGCTTAAGGGAAAAATGATGATGAATCGTGGTATTGAGATATACCAAACAAGAAGGACTTACTGTATTTTAAAGCAAAGCAAGTACTTTCGTTTGGCCAATCCGTATCCACAAAAAAGAGTGTCATAAAATGAGAAAATCTTTACAACAATTATTATTTGAAAGACAAAAACATTTTTGTTTAATATATTAGCCACTAACTTTATGTATCTGGTAGATGGGTAGCTATATTTTAATATGTAAAAGATACAGACTAACACTTAATACTTAGGGACAGAAGGAGTGCTAAAAGTTATTTTAGGGTCAAGACCATTGAATTGAGTGTTTTCAAAAGACTATATGCAACATTGATGAACAGTCATGGTATTTAGATTAACCAAACAAAATGCACTTACTGTATATGATAGAAAAGTCAGTGATTAAGTTTGCCCATGCGACTCCATGATTTGGGCTTAGAAATGATACAGATGTATGCAAATCACTTTGGGATTAAAGACATGTTAAAGCTCTTGTTTTGCTAAACAGAATTGGACAAAGTTTCTTCATAAGATTAAAAATTATTTTGAAGAGTAATTATGGCATTCAGATACACCAAACAGGAAGCACTTACTATATTTAATCTGAAGCAAGTACTTTAGTTTGGCCAATCCGTATCCATATAAGTGCGGAACAAAAAATGATCAAGTCTTTACAACTATTTTATGAAAGGCAAAAACATTTTAGTTAAACATATTAGCCACAAACTTTATCTATCTGGCAGCTGAAAAAGTAAATGTTGATATTCAAAAGTTGCAGCCTATCACATAAAACATGGGAAGAGAATGTGTGGTAAAATTCTTTTTAGGGTCAAGACTAGGGAATTGTTTTTTAAAAGACTATATATGCAACATTGATAAGCAGTCATGGTATTTAGATTAACCCAACAAAATGCACTTTGTATATGATAGAAAAGTCAGTGCTTAAGTTTGGCCCATGTGACTCCATGATTTGGGCATAGAAATAATACAGATGTATGCAAAATACTTTAGGATTGAAGGCATGTTAAAGCTCTTGTTTTGCTTAAATACAATTGGACAAAGTTTCTTCATAAGATTAAAAATTATTTTGAAGAGTAATTATGGCATTCAGATACACCAAACAGGAAGCACTTACTATATTTTAATTTAAGGCAAGTACTTTAGTTTGGCCAATCTGTATCCATATAAGTGTGGAACCAAAAAGGATCAAGTCTTTACAACTATTTTATGAAAGGCAAAAACATTTTAGTTAAATATATTAGCCACAAACTTTATCTGTCTGGCAGATAGTCAATAGTTAAAGCCTATCACATAAAACATGGGAAGAGAATGTGTGTTAAAAGACTTTAGGGTCAAGACTAGAGAATTGAGTGTTTTTTTAAAAGACTATATATGCAACATTGATCAACAGTCATGGTATTTAGATTAACCAAACAAAATACACTAACTGTATATGATAGAAAAGTCAGTGACTAAGTTTGGCCCATGTGACTCCATGACTTGGTCATAGAAATGTTACAGATGCATGCAAATCACTTTGGGATTAAAGACATGTTAAAGCTCTTGTTCTACTTAAATAGAATTGGACAAAGTTTCTTCAGAAGATTAAAAATTATTTTGAAGAGTAATTATGGCATTCAGATACACCAAACAGGAAGCACTTACTATATTTAATCTGAAGCAAGTACTTTAGTTTGGCCTTCCGTATCCATATAAGTGCGGAACAAAAAATGATCAAGTCCTTACAACTATTTTATGAAAGGCAAAAACAGTTTAAACATATTAGCCACAAACTTTATCTATCTGGCAGCTGAAAAAGTAAATGTTGATATTCAAAAGTTACAGCCTATCACATAAAACATGGGAAGAGAATGTGTGTTAAAAGACATTTTAGGGTCAAGACTAGGGAATTGAGTGTTTTTTAAAAGACTATATATGCAACATTGATGAGCAGTCATGGTATTTAGATTACCCCCAACAAAATGCACTTACTGTATATGATAGAAAAGTCAGTGCTTGAGTTTGGCCCATGTGGCTCCATGATTTGGGCATAGAAATAATACAGATGTATGCAAAATACTTTAGGATTGAAGACATGTTAAAGCTCTTGTTTTGCTTAAATACAATTGGACAAAGTTTCTTCATAAGATTAAAAATTATTTTGAAGAGTAATTATGGCATTCAGATACACCAAACAGGAAGCACTTACTATATTTTAATTTAAAGCAAGTACTTTAGTTTGGCCAATCTGTATCCATATAAGTGCGGAACCAAAAAGGATCAAGTCTTTACAACTATTTTATGAAAGGCAAAAACATTTTAGTTAAATATATTAGCCACAAACTTTATCTATCTGGCAGGTAAAAAGGAAATTTTGTTATTCAATAGTTAAAGCCTATCACATAAAACATGGGAAGAGAATGTGTGTTAAAAGACTTTAGGGTCAAGACTAGAGAATTGAGTGTTTTTTTAAAAGACTATATATGCAACATTGATCAACAGTCATGGTATTTAGATTAACCAACAAAATGCACTAACTGTATAGGATAGAAAAGTCAGTGACTAAGTTTGGCCCATGTGACTCCATGACTTGGTCATGGAAATGTTACAGATGCATGCAAATCACTTTGGGATTAAACACATGTTAAAGCTCTTGTTTTACTTCAATAGAATTGGACAAAGTTTCTTCAGAAGATTAAAAATTATTTTGAAGAGTAATTATGGCATTCAGATACACCAAACAGGAAGCACTTACTATATTTTAATTTAAAGCAAGTACTTTAGTTTGGCCAATCCGTATCCATATAAGTGCGGAACACAAAATGATCAAGTCTTTACAACTGTTTTATGAAAAGCAAAAACATTTTTGTAAATATATTAGCCACAATCATTGTCTATCTGGCACCTGGATAAGCGTATTTTGATGTGCAATAGCTACAGACTAAGACATAGTACATGAGAACAGAATGAGTGTTGGAAAAGTCTTTTTAGGGTCAAGATCATTGACTTTTGTGTTTTCCAAAGACTATATATATATGCAATATTGTTGAACAGTAATAGTATTCAGATAAACCAAATAAAATGCAATTATTGTATGTTATACAAAAGTCAGTGCTTGACTTTTGCCCATGTGTCTGCATCATTCGAGCATATAAATTATACAGATGCATGCATAACACTTTCTGATAAAGAGAAAAAAACATGAAAAAACAACTGCTTACCTAGGTTGTTAAAAGGACATGGTTCTTCAAGTTTCCATTTAGCAACTGCCACAGTATCAAAAATGTTGCCTATTTATAAGCCTAAAACCATAAGACTTTCAACCAATCACATGTTATTTGACCCTCCCTTAGTTTCATTAACACATTAGTATATCCAACCTGTATATTTTGCCAGTGGGTGAATGAATTCAATGATTAAAATGTACATGAGACTAAATTTGCAGAACAATAGTCTTTTGTTTATACACACATTCAATATCATGTTCTTGCTCATGCACACATTTAGTATCATTGTTTTAAAATGTGTGGTCCCACTGACACACCCTTCTAACATTTTTTTCCCAACTTCACTTTAGTGAAGCTACTTTCTTATGTGATCTCTTTTATACCATGTAATAGATACAGATTATTACATACTACTTGGGCATATTAGAAAAGATAATACTCTTGTGTTGGTTATAGAAAATCCAATACCATTTTGAAACAAGGCTTAAGGGAAAAATGATGATGAATCATGGTATTGAGATATACCAAACAAAAAGGACTTACTGTATTTTAAAGCAAAGCAAGTACTTTCGTTTGGCCAATCCGTATCCACAAAAAAGAGTGTCATAAAATGAGAAAATCTTTACAACAAATATTATTTGAAAGACAAAAACATTTTTGTTTAATATATTAGCCACAAACTTTATCTATCTGGTAGATGGGTAGCTATATTTTAATATGTAAAAGATACAGACTAACACCTAATACTTAGGGACAGAAGGAGTGCTAAAAGTTATTTTAGGGTCAAGACCATTGAATTGAGTGTTTTCAAAAGACTCTATATGCAACATTGATGAACAGTCATGGTATTTAGATTAACCAAACAAAATGCACTTACTGTATATGATAGAAAAGTGAGTGATTAAGTTTGGCCCATGCGACTCCATGATTTGGGCATAGAAATGTTACAGATGCATTCAAATCACTTTGGGATTAAAGACATGTTAAAGCTCTTGTTTTGCTAAACAGAATTGGACAAAGTTTCTTCATAAGATTAAAAATTATTTTGAAGAGTAATTATGGCATTCAGATACACCAAACAGGAAGCACTTACTATATTTAATCTGAAGCAAGTACTTTAGTTTGGCCAATCCGTATCCATATAAGTGCGGAACAAAAAATGATCAAGTCTTTACAACTATTTTATGAAAGGCAAAAACATTTTAGTTAAACATATTAGCCACAAACTTTATCTATCTGGCAGCTGAAAAAGTAAATGTTGATATTCAAAAGTTGCAGCCTATCACATAAAACATGGGAAGAGAATGTGTGGTAAAATTCTTTTTAGGGTCAAGACTAGGGAATTGTTTTTTAAAAGACTATATATGCAACATTGATAAGCAGTCATGGTATTTAGATTAACCCAACAAAATGCACTTTGTATATGATAGAAAAGTCAGTGCTTAAGTTTGGCCTATGTGACTCCATGATTTGGGCATAGAAATAATACAGATGCATGCAAAATACTTTAGGATTGAAGGCATGTTAAAGCTCTTGTTTTGCTTAAATACAATTGGACAAAGTTTCTTCATAAGATTAAAAATTATTTTGAAGAGTAATTATGGCATTCAGATACACCAAACAGGAAGCACTTACTATATTTTAATTTAAGGCAAGTACTTTAGTTTGGCCAATCCGTATCCATATAAGTGTGGAACCAAAAAGGATCAAGTCTTTACAACTATTTTATGAAAGGCAAAAACATTTAAGTTAAATATATTAGCCACAAACTTTATCTGTCTGGCAGATAGTCAATAGTTAAAGCCTATCACATAAAACATGGGAAGAGAATGTGTGTTAAAAGACTTTAGGGTCAAGACTAGAGAATTGAGTGTTTTTTTAAAAGACTATATATGCAACATTGATCAACAGTCATGGTATTTAGATTAACCAAACAAAATACACTAACTGTATATGATAGAAAAGTCAGTGACTAAGTTTGGCCCATGTGACTCCATGACTTGGTCATAGAAATGTTACAGATGCATGCAAATCACTTTGGGATTAAAGACATGTTAAAGCTCTTGTTCTACTTAAATAGAATTGGACAAAGTTTCTTCAGAAGATTAAAAATTATTTTGAAGAGTAATTATGGCATTCAGATACACCAAACAGGAAGCACTTACTATATTTAATTTAAAGCAAGTACTTTAGTTTGGCCAATCCGTATCCATATAAGTGCGGAACACAAAATGATCAAGTCTTTACAACTGTTTTATGAAAGGCAAAAACATTTTAAACATATTAGCCACAAACTTTATCTATCTGGCAGCTGAAAAAGTAAATGTTGATATTCAAAAGTTACAGCCTATCACATAAAACATGGGAAGAGAATGTGTGTTAAAAGACATTTTAGGGTCAAGACTAGGGAATTGAGTGTTTTTTAAAAGACTATATATGCAACATTGATGAGCAGTCATGGTATTTAGATTACCCCAACAAAATGCACTTTGTATATGATAGAAAAGTCAGTGCTTAAGTTTGGCCCATGGGGCTCCATGATTTGGGCATAGAAATAATACAGATGTATGCAAAATACTTTAGGATTGAAGGCATGTTAAAGCTCTTGTTTTGCTTAAATACAATTGGACAAAGTTTCTTCATAAAATTAAAAATTATTTTGAAGAGTAATTATGGCATTCAGATACACCAAACAGGAAGCACTTACTATATTTTAATTTAAAGCAAGTACTTTAGTTTGGCCAATCCGTATCCATATAAGTGCGGAACCAAAAAGGATCAAGTCTTTACAACTATTTTATGAAAGGCAAAAACATTTTTGTAAATATATTAGCCGTAATCATCATCTATCTGGCCCCTGGACAAGCGTATTTTGATGTGCAATAGCTACAGACTAAGACATAGTACATGAGAACAGAATGAGTGTTGGAAAAGTCTTTTTAGGGTCAAGATCATTGACTTTAGTGTTTTCCAAAGACTATATATGTATGCAATATTGTTGAACAGTAATAGTATTCAGATAAACCAAATAAAATGCAATTATTGTATGTTATACAAAAGTCAGTGCTTGACTTTTGCCCATGTGTCTGCATCATTCGAGCATATAAATTATACAGATGCATGCATAACACTTTCTGATAAAGAGAAAAAAGCATGAAAAAACAACTGCTTACCTAGGTTGTTAAAAGGACATGGTTCTTCAAGTTTCCATTTAGCAACTGCCACAGTATCAAAAATGTTGCCTATTTATAAGCCTAAAACCATAAGACTTTCAACCAATCACATGTTATTTGACCCTCCCTTAGTTTCATTAACACATTAGTATATCCAACCTGTATATTTTGCCAGTGGGTGAATGAATTCAATGATTAAAATGTACATGAGACTAAATTTGCAGAACAATAGTCTTTTGTTTATACACACATTCAATATCATGTTCTTGCTCATGCACACATTTAGTATCATTGTTTTAAAATGTGTGGTCCCACTGACACACCCTTCTAACATTTTTTTCCCAACTTCACTTTAGTGAAGCTACTTTCTTATGTGATCTCTTTTATACCATGCAATAGATACAGATTATTACATACTACTTGGGCATATTAGAAAAGATAATACTCTTGTGTTGGTTATAGAAAATCCAATACCATTTTGAAACAAGGCTTAAGGGAAAAATGATGATGAATCGTGGTATTCAGATATACCAAACAAGAAGGACTTACTGTATTTTAAAGCAAAGCAAGTACTTTCGTTTGGCCAATTCGTATCCACAAAAAAGAGTGTCATAAAATGAGAAAATCTTTACAACAATTATTATTTGAAAGACAAAAACATTTTTGTTTAATATATTAGCCACTAACTTTATGTATCTGGTAGATGGGTAGCTATATTTTAATATGTAAAAGATACAGACTAACACCTAATACTTAGGGACAGAAGGAGTGCTAAAAGTTATTTTAGGGTCAAGACCATTGAATTGAGTGTTTTCAAAAGACTATATGCAACATTGATGAACAGTCATGGTATTTAGATTAACCAAACAAAATGCACTTACTGTATATGATAGAAAAGTCAGTGATTAAGTTTGGCCCATGCGACTCCATGATTTGGGCATAGAAATGATACAGATGTATGCAAATCACTTTGGGATTAAAGACATGTTAAAGCTCTTGTTTTGCTAAACAGAATTGGACAAAGTTTCTTCATAAGATTAAAAATTATTTTGAAGAGTAATTATGGCATTCAGATACACCAAACAGGAAGCACTTACTATATTTAATCTGAAGCAAGTACTTTAGTTTGGCCAATCCGTATCCATATAAGTGCGGAACAAAAAATGATCAAGTCTTTACAACTATTTTATGAAAGGCAAAAACATTTTAAACATATTAGCCACAAACTTTATCTATCTGGCAGCTGAAAAAGTAAATGTTGATATTCAAAAGTTACAGCCTATCACATAAAACATGGGAAGAGAATGTGTGGTAAAAGACTTTTTAGAGTCATGACTAGGGAATTGTTTTTTAAAAGACTATATATGCAACATTGATGAACAGTCATGGTATTTAGATTAACCCAACAAAATGCACTTTGTATATGATAGAAAAGTCAGTGCTTAAGTTTGGCCCATGTGGCTCCATGATTTGGGCATAGAAATAATACAGATGTATGCAAAATACTTTAGGATTGAAGGCATGTTAAAGCTCTTGTTTTGCTTAAATACAATTGGACAAAGTTTCTTCATAAGATTAAAAATTATTTTGAAGAGTAATTATGGCATTCAGATACACCAAACAGGAAGCACTTACTATATTTTAATTTAAAGCAAGTACTTTAGTTTGGCCAATCTGTATCCATATAAGTGCGAACCAAAAAGGATCAAGTCTTTACAACTATTTTATGAAAGGCAAAAACATTTTAGTTAAATATATTAGCCACAAACTTTATCTATCTGGCAGGTAAAAAGGAAATTTTGATATTCAATAGTTAAAGCCTATCACATAAAACATGGGTAGAGAATGTGCGTTAAAAGACTTTAGGGTCAAGACTAGAGAATTGAGTGGTTTTTTTTAAAGACTATATATGCAACATTGATCAACAGTCATGGTATTTAGATTAACCAACAAAATGCACTAACTGTATAGGATAGAAAAGTCAGTGACTAAGTTTGGCCCATGTGACTCCATGACTTGGTCATAGAAATGTTACAGATGCATGCAAATCACTTTGGGATTAAACACATGTTAAAGCTCTTGTTTTACTTAAATAGAATTGGACAAAGTTTCTTCAGAAGATTAAAAATTATTTTGAAGAGTAATTATGGCATTCAGATACACCAAACAGGAAGCACTTACTATATTTAATCGGAAGCAAGTACTTTAGTTTGGCCAATCCGTATCCATATAAGTGCGGAACAAAAAATGATCAAGTCTTTACAACTATTTTATGAAAAGCAAAAACATTTTTGTAAATATATTAGCCACAATCATTATCTATCTGGCACCTGGATAAGCCTATTTTGATGTGCAATAGCTACAGACTAAGACATAGTACATGAGAACAGAATGAGTGCTGGAAAAGTCTTTTTAGGGTCAAGATCATTGACTTTAGTGTTTTCCAAAGACTATATGTATATGCAATATTGTTGAACAGTAACAGTATTCAGATAAACCAAATAAAATGCAATTATTGTATGTTATACAAAAGTCAGTGCTTGACTTTTGCCCATGTGTCTGCATCATTCGAGCATATAAATTATACAGATGCATGCATAACACTTTCTGATAAAGAGAAAAAAACATGAAAAAACAACTGCTTACCTAGGTTGTTAAAAGGACATGATTCTTCAAGTTTCCATTTAGCAACTGCCACAGTATCAAAAATGTTGCCTATTTATAAGCCTAAAACCATAAGACTTTCAACCAATCACATGTTATTTGACCCTCCCTTAGTTTCATTAACACATTAGTATAGCCAACCTGTATATTTTGCCAGTGGGTGAATGAATTCAATGATTAAAATGTACATGAGACTAAATTTGCAGAACAATAGTCTTTTGTTTATACACACATTCAATATCATGTTCTTGCTCATGCACACATTTAGTATCATTGTTTTAAAATGTGTGGTCCCACTGACACACCCTTCTAACATTTTTTTCCCAACTTCACTTTAGTGAAGCTACTTTCTTATGTGATCTCTTTTATACCATGTAATAGATACAGATTATTACATACTACTTGGGCATATTAGAAAAGATAATACTCTTGTGTTGGTTATAGAAAATCCAATACCATTTTGAAACAAGGCTTAAGGGAAAAATGATGATGAATCATGGTATTGAGATATACCAAACAAGAAGGACTTACTGTAATTTAAAGCAAAGCAAGTACTTTCGTTTGGCCAATCCGTATCCACAAAAAAGAGTGTCATAAAATGAGAAAATCTTTACAACAAATACTATTTGAAAGACAAAAGCATTTTTGTTTAATATATTAGCCACTAACTTTATGTATCTGGTAGATGGGTAGCTATATTTTAATATGTAAAAGATACAGACTAACACCTAATACTTAGGGACAGAAGGAGTGCTAAAAGTTATTTTAGGGTCAAGACCATTGAATTGAGTGTTTTCAAAAGACTCTATATACAACATTGATGAACAGTCATGGTATTTAGATTAACCAAACAAAATGCACTTACTGTATATGATAGAAAAGTCAGTGATTAAGTTTGGCCCATGCAACTCCATGATTTGGGCATAGAAATGATACAGATGTATGCAAATCACTTTGGGATTAAAGACATGTTAAAGGTCTTGTTTTGCTAAACAGAATTGGACAAAGTTTCTTCATAAGATTAAAAATTATTTTGAAGAGTAATTATGGCATTCAGATACACCAAACAGGAAGCACTTACTATATTTAATCTGAAGCAAGTACTTTAGTTTGGCCAATCCGTATCCATATAAGTGCGGAACAAAAAATGATCAAGTCTTTACAACTATTTTATGAAAGGCAAAAACATTTTAAACATATTAGCCACAAACTTTATCTATCTGGCAGCTGAAAGAGTAAATGTTGATATTCAAAAGTTACAGCCTATCACATAAAACATGGGAAGAGAATGTGTGTTAAAAGACAATTTAGGGTCAAGACTAGGGAATTGAGTGTTTTTTAAAAGACTATATATGCAACATTGATGAGCAGTCATGGTATTTAGATTACCCCAACAAAATGCACTTTGTATATGATAGAAAAGTCAGTGCTTAAGTTTGGCCCATGTGGCTCCATGATTTGGGCATAGAAATAATACAGATGTATGCAAAATACTTTAGGATTGAAGGCATGTTAAAGCTCTTGTTTTGCTTAAATACAATTGGACAAAGTTTCTTCATAAGATTAAAAATTATTTTGAAGAGTAATTATGGCATTCAGATACACCAAACAGGAAGCACTTACTATATTTAATCGGAAGCAAGTACTTTAGTTTGGCCAATCCGTATCCATATAAGTGCGGAACAAAAAATGATCAAGTCTTTACAACTATTTTATGAAAGGCAAAAACATTTTAAACATATTAGCCACAAACTTTATCTATCTGGCAGCTGAAAAAGTAAATATTGATATTCAAAAGTTACAGCCTATCACATAAAACATAGGAAGAGAATGTGTGTTAAAAGACATTTTAGGGTCAAGACTAGGGAATTGAGTGTTTTTTAAAAGACTATATATGCAACATTGATCAACAGTCATGGTATTTAGATTAACCATCAAAATGCACTAACTGTATAGGATAGAAAAGTCAATGACTAAGTTTGGCCCATGTGACTCCATGACTTGATCATAGAAATGTTACAGATGCATGCAAATCACTTTGGGATTAAACACATGTTAAAGCTCTTGTTTTACTTAAATAGATTTGGACAAAGTTTCTTCAGAAGATTAAAAATTATTTTGAAGAGTAATTATGGCATTCAGATACACAAACAGGAAGCACTTACTATATTTTAATTTAAAGCAAGTACTTTAGTTTGGCCAATCCGTATCCATATAAGTGCGGAACACAAAATGATCAAGTCTTTACAACTATTTTATGAAAAGCAAAAACATTTTTGTAAATATATTAGCCACAATCATTATCTATCTGGCACCTGGATAAGCCTATTTTGATGTGCAATAGCTACAGACTAAGACATAGTACATGAGAACAGAATGAGTGTTGGAAAAGTCTTTTTAGGGTCAAGATCATTGACTTTAGTGTTTTCCAAAGACTATATATATATGCAATATTGTTGAACAGTAATAGTATTCAGATAAACCAAATAAAATGCAATTATTGTATGTTATACAAAAGTCAGTGCTTGACTTTTGCCCATGTGTCTGCATCATTCGAGCATATAAATTATACAGATGCATGCATAACACTTTCTGATAAAGAGAAAAAAACATGAAAAAACAACTGCTTACCTAGGTTGTTAAAAGGACATGATTCTTCAAGTTTCCATTTAGCAACTGCCACAGTATCAAAAATGTTGCCTATTTATAAGCCTAAAACCATAAGACTTTCAACCAATCACATGTTATTTGACCCTCCCTTAGTTTCATTAACACATTAGTATATCCAACCTGTATATTTTGCCAGTGGGTGAATGAATTCAATGATTAAAATGTACATGAGACTAAATTTGCAGAACAATAGTCTTTTGTTTATACACACATTCAATATCATGTTCTTGCTCATGCACACATTTAGTATCATTGTTTTAAAATGTGTGGTCCCACTGACACACCCTTCTAACATTTTTTGCCCAACTTCACTTTAGTGAAGCTACTTTCTTATGTGATCTCTTTTATACCATGTAATAGATACAGATTATTACATACTACTTGGGCATATTAGAAAAGATAATACTCTTGTGTTGGTTACAGAAAGTCCAATACCATTTTGAAACAAGGCTTAAGGGAAAAATGATGATGAATCGTGGTATTCAGATATACCAAACAAGAAGGACTTACTGTATTTTAAAGCAAAGCAAGTACTTTCGTTTGGCCGATCCGTATCCCCAAAAAAGAGTGTCATAAAATGAGAAAATCTTTACAACAAATACTATTTGAAAGACAAAAGCATTTTTGTTTAATATATTAGCCACTAACTTTATGTATCTGGTAGATGGGTAGCTATATTTTAATATGTAAAAGATACAGACAAACACCTAATACTTAGGGACAGAAGGAGTGCTAAAAGTTATTTTAGGGTCAAGACCATTGAATTGAGTGTTTTCAAAAGACTATATGCAACATTGATGAACAGTCATGGTATTTAGATTAACCAAACAAAATGCACTTACTGTATATGATAGAAAAGTCAGTGATTAAGTTTGGCCCATGCGACTCCATGATTTGGGCATAGAAATGATACAGATGTATGCAAATCACTTTGGGATTAAAGACATGTTAAAGCTCTTGTTTTGCTAAACAGGATTGGACAAAGTTTCTTCATAAGATTAAAAATTATTTTGAAGAGTAATTATGGCATTCAGATACACCAAACAGGAAGCACTTACTATATTTTAATTTAAAGCAAGTACTTTAGTTTGGCCAATCTGTATCCATATAAGTGCGGAACCAAAAAGGATCAAGTCTTTACAACTATTTTATGAAAGGCAAAAACATTTTAGTTAAATATATTAGGCACAAACTTTATCTATCTGGCAGGTAAAAAGGAAATTTTGATATTCAATAGTTAAAGCCTATCACATAAAACATGGGAAGAGAATGTGTGTTAAAAGACTTTGGGGTCAAGACTAGAGAATTGAGTGTTTTTTTTAAAAGACTATATATGCAACATTGATCAACAGTCATGGTATTTAGATTAACCAACAAAATGCACTATCTGTATAGGATAGAAAAGTCAGTGACTAAGTTTGGCCCATGTGACTCCATGACTTGATCATAGAAATGTTACAGATGCATGCAAATCACTTTGGGATTAAACACATGTTAAAGCTCTTGTTTTACTTAAATAGAATTGGACAAAGTTTCTTCAGAAGATTAAAAATTATTTTGAAGAGTAATTATGGCATTCAGATACACCAAACAGGAAGCACTTACTATATTTTAATTTAAAGCAAGTACTTTAGTTTGGCCAATCCGTATCCATATAAGTGCGGAACACAAAATGATCAAGTCTTTACAACTATTTTATGAAAAGCAAAAACATTTTTGTAAATATATTAGCCACAATCATTATCTATCTGGCACCTGGATAAGCCTATTTTGATGTGCAATAGCTACAGACTAAGACATAGTACATGAGAACAGAATGAGTGTTGGAAAAGTCTTTTTAGGGTCAAGATCATTGACTTTAGTGTTTTCCAAAGGCTATATATATATATGCAATATTGTTGAACAGTAATAGTATTCAGATAAACCAAATAAAATGCAATTATTGTATGTTATACAAAAGTCAGTGCTTGACTTTTGCCCATGTGTCTGCATCATTCGAGCATATAAATTATACAGATGCATGCATAACACTTTCTGATAAAGAGAAAAAAACATGAAAAAACAACTGCTTACCTAGGTTGTTAAAAGGACATGGTTCTTCAAGTTTCCATTTAGCAACTGCCACAGTATCAAAAATGTTGCCTATTTATAAGCCTAAAACCATAAGACTTTCAACCAATCACATGTTATTTGACCCTCCCTTAGTTTCATTAACACATTAGTATATCCAACCTGTATATTTTGCTAGTGGGTGAATGAATTCAATGATTAAAATGTACATGAGACTAAATTTGCAGAACAATAGTCTTTTGTTTATACACACATTCAATATCATGTTCTTGCTCATGCACACATTTAGTATCATTGTTTTAAAATGTGTGGTCCCACTGACACACCCTTCTAACATTTTTTTCCCAACTTCACTTTAGTGAAGCTACTTTCTTATGTGATCTCTTTTATACCATGTAATAGATACAGATTATTACATACTACTTGGGCATATTAGAAAAGATAATACTCTTGTGTTGGTTATAGAAAATCCAATACCATTTTGAAACAAGGCTTAAGGGAAAAATGATGATGAATCATGGTATTGAGATATACCAAGCAAGAAGGACTTACTGTATTTTAAAGCAAAGCAAGTACTTTCGTTTGGCCAATCCGTATCCACAAAAAAAGAGTGTCATAAAATGAGACAATCTTTACAACAAATATTATTTGAAAGACAAAAACATTTTTGTTTAATATATTAGCCACTAACTTTATGTATCTGGTAGATGGGTAGCTATATTTTAATATGTAAAAGATACAGACTAGCACCTAATACTTACGGACAGAAGGAGTGCTAAAAGTTATTTTAGGGTCAAGACTATTGAATTGAGTGTTTTCAAAAGACTCTATATGCAACATTGATGAACAGTCATGGTATTTAGATTAACCAAACAAAATGCACTTACTGTATATGATAGAAAAGTCAGTGATTAAATTTGGCCCATGCGACTCCATGATTTGGGCATAGAAATGATACAGATGTATGCAAATCACTTTGGGATTAAAGACATGTTAAAGCTCTTGTTTTGCTAAACAGAATTGGACAAAGTTTCTTCATAAGATTAAAAATTATTTTGAAGAGTAATTATGGCATTTAGATACACCAAACAGGAAGCACTTACTATATTTAATCGGAAGCAAGTACTTTAGTTTGGCCAATCCGTATCCATATAAGTGCGGAACAAAAAATAATCAAGTCTTTACAACTATTTTATGAAGGGCAAAAACATTTTAAACATATTAGCCACAAACTTTATCTATCTGGCAACTGAAAAAGTAAATGTTGATATTCAAAAGTTACAGCCTATCACATAAAACATGGGAAGAGAATGTGTGTTAAAAGACATTTTAGGGTCAAGACTAGGGAATTGAGTGTTTTTTAAAAGACTATATATGCAACATTGATGAGCAGTCATGGTATTTAGATTACCCCAACAAAATGCACTTTGTATATGATAGAAAAGTCAGTGCTTAAGTTTGGCCCATGTGACTCCATGATTTGGGCATAGAAATAATACAGATGTATGCAAAATACTTTAGGATTGAAGGCATGTTAAAGCTCTTGTTTTGCTTAAATACAATTGGACAAAGTTTCTTCATAAGATTAAAAATTATTTTGAAGAGTAATTATGGCATTCAGATACACCAAACAGGAAGCACTTACTATATTTTAATTTAAAGCAAGTACTTTAGTTTGGCCAATCTGTATCCATATAAGTGCGGAACCAAAAAGGATCAAGTCTTTACAACTATTTTATGAAAGGCAAAAACATTTTAGTTAAATATATTAGCCACAAACTTTATCTATCTGGCAGGTAAAAAGGAAATTTTGATATTCAATAGTTAAAGCCTATCACATAAAACATGGGAAGAGAATGTGTGTTAAAAGACTTTAGGGTCAAGACTAGAGAATTGAGTGTTTTTTTAAAAGACTATATATGCAACATTGATCAACAGTCATGGTATTTAGATTAACCAACAAAATGCACTAACTGTATAGGATAGAAAAGTCAGTGACTAAGTTTGGCCCATGTGACTCCATGACTTGGTCATAGAAATGTTACAGATGCATGCAAATCACTTTGGGATTAAACACATGTTAAAGCTCTTGTTTTACTTAAATAGAATTGGACAAAGTTTCTTCATAAGATTAAAAATTATTTTGAAGAGTAATTATGGCATTCAGATACACCAAACAGGAAGCACTTACTATATTTTAATTTAAAGCAAGTACTTTAGTTTGGCCAATCCGTATCCATATAAGTGCGGAACACAAAATGATCAAGTCTTTACAACTATTTTAGGAAAAGCAAAAACATTTTTGTAAATATATTAGCCACAATCATTATCTATCTGGCAGCTGGATAAGCGTATTTTGATGTGCAATAGCTACAGACTAAGACATAGTACATGAGAACAGAATGAGTGTTGGAAAAGTCTTTTTAGGGTCAAGATCATTGACTTTAGTGTTTTCCAAAGACTATATATATATGCAATATTGTTGAACAGTAATAGTATTCAGATAAACCAAATAAAATGCAATTATTGTATGTTATACAAAAGTCAATGCTTGACTTTTGCCCATGTGTCTGCATCATTCAAGCATATAAATTATACAGATGCATGCATAACACTTTCTGATAAAGAGAAAAAAACATGAAAAAACAACTGCTTACCTAGGTTGTTAAAAGGACATGGTTCTTCAAGTTTCCATTTAGCAACTGCCACAGTATCAAAAATGTTGCCTATTTATAAGCCTAAAACCATAAGACTTTCAACCAATCACATGTTATTTGACCCTCCCTTAGTTTCATTAACACATTAGTACATCCAACCTGTATATTTTGCCAGTGGGTGAATGAATTCAATGATTAAAATGTACATGAGACTAAATTTGCAGAACAATAGTCTTTTGTTTATACACACATTCAATATCATGTTCTTGCTCATGCACACATTTAGTATCATTGTTTTAAAATGTGTGGTCCCACTGACACACCCTTCTAACATTTTTTTCCCAACTTCACTTTAGTGAAGCTACTTTCTTATGTAATCTCTTTTATACCTTGTAATAGATACAGATTATTACATACTACTTGGGCATATTAGAAAAGATAATACTCTTGTGTTGGTTATAGAAAATCCAATACCATTTTGAAACAAGGCTTAAGGGAAAAATGATGATGAATCGTGGTATTGAGATATACCAAACAAGAAGGACTTACTGTATTTTAAAGCAAAGCAAGTACTTTCGTTTTGCCAATCCGTATCCACAAAAAAGAGTGTCATAAAATGAGAAAATCTTTACAACAAATACTATTTGAAAGACAAAAACATTTTTGTTTAATATATTAGCCACTAACTTTATGTATCTGGTAGATGGGTAGCTATATTTTAATATGTAAAAGATACAGACTAACACCTAATACTTAGGGACAGAAGGAGTGCTAAAAGTTATTTTAGGGTCAAGACCATTGAATTGAGTGTTTTCAAAAGACTCTATATGCAACATTGATGAACAGTCATGGTATTTAGATTAACCAAACAAAATGCACTTACTGTATATGATAGAAAAGTCAGTGATTAAGTTTGGCCCATGCGACTCCATGATTTGGGCATAGAAATGATACAGATGTATGCAAATCACTTTGGGATTAAAGACATGTTAAAGCTCTTGTTTTGCTAAACAGAATTGGACAAAGTTTCTTCATAAGATTAAAAATTATTTTGAAGAGTAATTATGGCATTCAGATACACCAAACAGGAAGCACTTACTATATTTAATCTGAAGCAAGTACTTTAGTTTGGCCAATCCGTATCCATATAAGTGCGGAACAAAGAATGATCAAGTCTTTACAACTATTTTATGAAAGGCAAAAACATTTTAAACATTTTAGCCACAAACTTTATCTATCTGGCAGCTGAAAAAGTAAATGTTGATATTCAAAAGTTACAGCCTATCACATAAAACATGGGAAGAGAATGTGTGTTAAAAGACATTTTAGGGTCAAGACTAGGGAATTGAGTGTTTTTTAAAAGACTATATATGCAACATTGATGAGCAGTCATGGTATTTAGATAACCCAACAAAATGCACTTTATATATGATAGAAAAGTCAGTGCTTAAGTATGGCCCATGTGGCTCCATGATTTGGGCATAGAAATAATACAGATGTATGCAAAATACTTTAGGATTGAAGGCATGTTAAAGCTCTTGTTTTGCTTAAATACAATTGGACAAAGTTTCTTCATAAGATTAAAAATTATTTTGAAGAGTAATTATGGCATTCAGATACACCAAACAGGAAGCACTTACTATATTTTAATTTAAGGCAAGTACTTTAGTTTGGCCAATCTGTATCCATATAAGTGCGGAACACAAAATGATCAAGTCTTTACAACTATTTTATGAAAGGCAAAAACATTTTAGTTAAATATATTAGCCACAAACTTTATCTATCTGGCAGGTAAAAAGGAAATTTTGATATTCAATAGTTAAAGCCTATCACATAAAACATGGGAAGAGAATGTGTGTTAAAAGACTTTAGGGTCAAGACTAGAGAATTGAGTGTTTTTTTAAAAGACTATATATGCAACATTGATCAACAGTCATGGTATTTAGATTAACCAACAAAATGCACTAACTGTATAGGATAGAAAAGTCAGTGACTAAGTTTGGCCCATGTGACTCCATGACTTGGTCATAGAAATGTTACAGATGCATGCAAATCACTTTGGGATTAAAGACATGTTAAAGCTCTTGTTTTACTTAAATAGAATTGGACAAAGTTTCTTCAGAAGATTAAAAATTATTTTGAAGAGTAATTATGGCATTCAGATACACCAAACAGGAAGCACTTACTATATTTTAATTTAAAGCAAGTACTTTAGTTTGGCCAATCCGTATCCATATAAGTGCGGAACACAAAATGATCAAGTCTTTACAACTATTTTATGAAAAGCAAAAACATTTTTGTAAATATATTAGCCACAATCATTGTCTATCTGGCACCTGGATAAGCGTATTTTGATGTGCAATAGCTACAGACTAAGACATAGTACATGAGAACAGAATGAGTGTTGGAAAAGTCTTTTTAGGGTCAAGATCATTGACTTTAGTGTTTTCCAAAGACTATATATATATATGCAATATTGTTGAACAGTAATAGTATTCAGATAAACCAAATAAAATGCAATTATTGTATGTTATACGAAAGTCAGTGCTTGACTTTTGCCCATGTGTCTGCATCATTCAAGCATATAAATTATACAGATGCATGCATAACACTTTCTGATAAAGAGAAAAAAACATGAAAAAACAACTGCTTACCTAGGTTGTTAAAAGGACATGGTTCTTCAAGTTTCCATTTAGCAACTGTCACAGTATCAAAAATGTTGCCTATTTATAAGCCTAAAACCATAAGACTTTCAACCAATCACATGCTATTTGACCCTCCCTTAGTTTCATTAACACATTAGTATATCCAACCTGTATATTTTGCCAGTGGGTGAATGAATTCAATGATTAAAATGTACATGAGACTAAATTTGCAGAACAATAGTCTTTTGTTTATACACACATTCAATATCATGTTCTTGCTCATGCACACATTTAGTATCATTGTTTTAAAATGTGTGGTCCCACTGACACACCCTTCTAACATTTTTTTCCCAACTTCACTTTAGTGAAGCTACTTTCTTATGTGATCTCTTTTATACCATGTAATAGATACAGATTATTACATACTACTTGGGCATATTAGAAAAGATAATACTCTTGTGTTGGTTATAGAAAATCCAATACCATTTTGAAAGAAGGCTTAAGGGAAAAATGATGATGAATCGTGGTATTGAGATATACCAAACAAGAAGGACTTACTGTATTTTAAAGCAAAGCAAGTACTTTCGTTTGGCCAATCCATATCCACAAAAAAGAGTGTCATAAAATGAGAAAATCTTTACAACAAATACTATTTGAAAGACAAAAACATTTTTGTTTAATATATTAGCCACTAACTTTATGTATCTGGTAGATGGGTAGCTATATTTTAATATGTAAAAGATACAGACTAACACCTAATACTTAGGGACAGAAGGAGTGCTAAAAGTTATTTTAGGGTCCAGACCATTGAATTGAGTGTTTTCAAAAGACTCTATATGCAACATTGATGAACAGTCATGGTATTTAGATTAACCAAACAAAATGCACTTACTGTATATGATAGAAAAGTCAGTGATTAAGTTTGGCCCATGCGACTCCATGATTTGGGCATAGAAATGATACAGATGTATGCAAATCACTTTGGGATTAAAGACATGTTAAAGCTCTTGTTTTGCTAAACAGAATTGGACAAAGTTTCTTCATAAGATTAAAAATTATTTTGAAGAGTAATTATGGCATTCAGATACACCAAACAGGAAGCACTTACTATATTTAATCTGAAGCAAGTACTTTAGTTTGGCCAATCCGTATCCATATAAGTGCGGAACAAAAAATGATCAAGTCTTTACAACTATTTTATGAAAGGCAAAAACATTTTAAACATATTAGCCACAAAGATTATCTATCTGGCAGCTGAAAAAGTAAATGTTGATATTCAAAAGTTACAGCCTATCACATAAAACATGGGAAGAGAATGTGTGTTAAAAGACATTTTAGGGTCAAGACTAGGGAATTGAGTGTTTTTTAAAAGACTATATATGCAACATTGATGAGCAGTCATGGTATTTAGATTACCCCAACAAAATGCACTTTGTATATGATAGAAAAGTCAGTGCTTAAGCTTGGCCCATGTGGCTCCATGATTTGGGCATAGAAATAATACAGATGTATGCAAAATACTTTAGGATTGAAGGCATGTTAAAGCTCTTGTTTTGCTTAAATACAATTGGACAAAGTTTCTTCATAAGATTAAAAATTATTTTGAAGAGTAATTATGGCATTCAGATACACCAAACAGGAAGCACTTACTTTATTTTAATTTAAGGCAAGTACTTTAGTTTGGCCAATCTGTATCCATATAAGTGCGGAACCAAAAATAGTCTTTACAACTATTTTATGAAAGGCAAAAACATTTTAGTTAAATATATTAGCCACAAACTTTATCTGGCAGGTAAAAAGTAAATTTTGATATTCAATAGTTAAAGCCTATCACATAAAGCATGGGAAGAGTATGTGTGTTAAAAGACTTTAGGGTCAAGACTAGAGAATTGAGTGTTTTTTTAAAAGACTATATATGCAACATTGATCAACAGTCATGGTATTTAGATTAACCAACAAAATGCACTAACTGTATAGGATAGAAAAGTCAGTGACTAAGTTTGGCCCATGTGACTCCATGACTTGGTCATAGAAATGTTACAGATGCATGCAAATCACTTTGGGATTAAACACATGTTAAAGCTCTTGTTTTACTTAAATAGAATTGGACAAAGTTTCTTCAGAAGATTAAAAATTATTTTGAAGAGTAATTATGGCATTCAGATACACCAAACAGGAAGCACTTACTATATTTTAATTTAAAGCAAGTACTTTAGTTTGGCCAATCCGTATCCATATAAGTGCGGAACACAAAATGATCAAGTCTTTACAACTATTTTATGAAAAGCAAAAACATTTTTGTAAATATATTAGCCACAATCATTATCTATCTGGCACCTGGATAAGCGTATTTTGATGTGCAATAGCTACAGACTAAGACATAGTACATGAGAACAGAATGAGTGTTGGAAAAGTCTTTTTAGGGTCAAGATCATTTACTTTAGTGTTTTCCAAAGACTATATATATATATATGCAATATTGTTGAACAGTAATAGTATTCAGATAAACCAAATAAAATGCAATTATTGTATGTTATACAAAAGTCAGTGCTTTACTTTTGCCCATGTGTCTGCATCATTCAAGCATATAAATTATACAGATGCATGCATAACACTTTCTGATAAAGAGAAAAAAACATGAAAAAACAACTGCTTACCTAGGTTGTTAAAAGGACATGGTTCTTCAAGTTTCCATTTAGCAACTGTCACAGTATCAAAAATGTTGCCTATTTATAAGCCTAAAACCATAAGACTTTCAACCAATCACATGTTATTTGACCCTCCCTTAGTTTCATTAACACATTAGTATATCCAACCTGTATATTTTGCTAGTGGGTGAATGAATTCAATGATTAAAATGTACATGAGACTAAATTTGCAGAACAATAGTCTTGTTTATACACACATTCAATATCATGTTCTTGCTCATGCACACATTTAGTATCATTGTTTTAAAATGTGTGGTCCCACTGACACACCCTTCTAACATTTTTTTCGCAAGTTCACTTCAGTGAAGCTACTTTCTTATGTGATCTCTTTTATACCATGTAATAGATACAGATTATTACATACTACTTGGGCATATTAGAAAAGATAACACTCTTGTGTTGGTTATAGAAAATCCAATACCATTTTGAAACAAGGCTTAAGGGAAAAATGATGATGAATCGTGGTATTCAGATATACCAAACAAGAAGGACTTACTGTATTTTAAAGCAAAGCTAGTACTTTAGTTTGGCCAATCCGTATCCACAAAAAAGAGTGTCATAAAATGAGACAATCTTTACAACAAATATTATTTGAAAGGCAAAAACATTTTTGTTTAATATATTAGCCACTAACTTTATGTATCTGGTAGATGGGTAGCTATATTTTAATATGTAAAAGATACAGACTAACACATTATACTTAGGGACAGAAGGAGTGCTAAAAGTTATTTTAGGGTCAAGACCATTGAATTGAGTGTTTTCAAAAGACTCTATATGCAACATTGATGAACAGTCATGGTATTTAGATTAACCAAACAAAATGCACTTACTGTATATGATAGAAAAGTCAGTGATTAAGTTTGGCCCATGCGACTCCATGATTTGGGCATAGAAATGATACAGATGTATGCAAATCACTTTGGGATTAAAGACATGTTAAAGCTCTTGTTTTACTAAACAGAATTGGACAAAGTTTCTTCATAAGATTAAAAATTATTTTGAAGAGTAATTATGGCATTCAGATACACCAAACAGGAAGCACTTACTATATTTAATCTGAAGCAAGTACTTTAGTATGGCCAATCCGTATCCATATAAGTGCGGAACAAAAAATGATCAAGTCTTTACAACTATTTTATGAAAGGCAAAAACATTTTAAATATATTAGCCACAAATGTTATCTATCTGGCAGCTGAAAAAGTAAATGTTGATATTCAAAAGTTACAGCCTATCACATAAAACATGGGAAGAGAATGTGTGTTAAAAGACATTTTAGGGTCAAGACTAGGGAATTGAGTGTTTTTTAAAAGACTATATATGCAACATTGATGAGCAGTCATGGTATTTAGATTACCCCAACAAAATGCACTTACTGTATATGATAGAAAAGTCAGTGCTTAAGTTTGGCCCATGTGGCTCCATGATTTGGGCATAGAAATAATACAGATGTATGCAAAATACTTTAGGATTGAAGGCATGTTAAAGCTCTTGTTTTGCTTAAATACAATTGGACAAAGTTTCTTCATAAGATTAAAAATTATTTTGAAGAGTAATTATGGCATTCAGATACACCAAACAGGAAGCACTTACTATATTTTAATTTAAAGCAAGTACTTTAGTTTGGCCAATCTGTATCCATATAAGTGCGGAACCAAAAAGGATCAAGTCTTTACAACTATTTTATGAAAGGCAAAAACATTTTAGTTAAATATATTAGCCACAAACTTTATCTATCTGGCAGGTAAAAAGGAAATTTTGATATTCAATAGTTAAAGCCTATCACATAAAACATGGGAAGAGAATGTGTGTTAAAAGACTTTAGGGTCAAGACTAGAGAATTGAGTGTTTTTTTAAAAGACTATATATGCAACATTGATCAACAGTCATGGTATTTAGATTAACCAACAAAATGCACTAACTGTATAGGATAGAAAAGTCAGTGATTATGTTTGGCCCATGTGACTCCATGACTTGGTCATAGAAATGTTACAGATGCATGCAAATCACTTTGGGATTAAACACATGTTAAAGCTCTTGTTTTACTTAAATAGAATTGGACAAAGTTTCTTAAGAAGATTAAAAATTATTTTGAAGAGTAATTATGGCATTCAGATACACCAAACAGGAAGCACTTACTATATTTTAATTTAAAGCAAGTACTTTAGTTTGGCCAATCCGTATCCATATAAGTGCGGAACACAAAATGATCAAGTCTTTACAACTATTTTATAAAAGGCAAAAACATTTTTGTAAATATATTAGCCACAATCATTATCTATCTGGCACCTGGATAAGCGTATTTTGATGTGCAATAGTTACAGACTAAGACATAGTACATGAGAACAGAATGAGTGTTGGAAAAGTCTTTTTAGGGTCAAGATCATTGACTTTAGTGTTTTCCAAAGACTATATATATATATATGCAATATTGTTGAACAGTAATAGTATTCAGATAAACCAAATAAAATGCAATTATTGTATGTTATATAAAAGTCAGTGCTTTACTTTTGCCCATGTGTCTGCATCATTCGAGCATATAAATTATACAGATGCATGCATAACACTTTCTGATAAAGAGAAAAAACATGAAAAAGCAACTGCTCACCTAGGTTGTTAAAAGGAAATGGTTCTTCAAGTTTCCATTTAGCAACTGCCACAGTATAAAAAATCTTGCCTGTTTATAAGCCTGAAACCATAAGACAGCACCCTCCATATCGTCCCCCGGACGCTCCCGCGCAACCAACAGGTAGGAGAGGTCGGGGGACGGGGGGAGGAGGATCCTGGCTGCACACTGACATCACAGTGTGCTCCGGGATCAGCGCTGATTATTAGTGCTGGTTAATGAATACCAGCAGGGGAGTCACGGCCCCTGCTTGTATTCATTAACTGGGTGAGCGGCCGCGTGTCAGTGACTATGGCTACGCATGTCAGTGCTTACACGCTTGTCATAGATTCGCCATCACGCGCCTAGGAGTTCTTACTGTAAGATATTCTGAAGACATGACCTGTTGGGGCGCGCTTAGAACTGGACTTGGAAAACACTGCTCTAGATGATGTAGGCAGGGAGAGACCGGCATGGTGCAGCCCCCTTGACTCCAAATGCTGCTCATACTGGAACTTCAAAGTATGTTTCAGAATAGGGTGTACATGCCAGAAATGTACATACTTGTCCCGGTTCTGGCAGCATGAACCTGGTGAGAAGTTCCCTTTAGTTTTGGCTGCAGCTGTAGTTTAAAGTGGTATTCCTCTATAAACAAGGACAGAGGTTTTCCCATCTTATTGTGTGATGACCTGCTTCTTGAGTATTGGGGTTCCAACTTCTGGTATCTACACCAATCACAAGAATGAAAGGCCGCACTGTATGCCTTTTAATCTTTTTCCCTTGCACATGGACAGTTGGTGGTGTTGCTGTACAGGAGAAAATTAAGAAGGGACTTGGCACTAAATCAGCACCCCCTCCATTTTCAGTATGAGTGGGGGTCCCAATCAATCAAAAAGTGATCCTAGTGATGTCATCATATTAGAAAATGGAAAAAACCCTTTAATGCTCCTCTCACTGGATCTATTCCTGCCATGTATGAACTAAACCCGCAGAAAGGACTACCACCACCGTGTACCATCATTATCCTACTGCTGTAATGGGCATTGCTGACAGACAATGAGGAAGTTCTGTAATCATCATTTACATGTGATTTTTGCTTGTACACAATATAAGTTTTAGAACATCTGTGAATGGTGTTCCATAGGTTGTCTAGAGTAAGGAAAGGAGTTTGCCCCCATCAGCCCTGAAACAGCACTACTGCTGTCCATGGGCCATGTGTGGTATTGCAACTCGGCTCCATTCCAGTGTATGAGACTAAGCTGCAATAACAGCCACAATCCATGGCCAGGGGTGGTGCAGATGGGGGTGGGGATGGGGGAAGCCATAGCCCCCTATTCTAATCCTGGACTAGTCTCTTGTCACCACTAGAGGATAAGAGGGCTCGGAAAATGAAAAATGTACTTAATATATATAAATGTACTAGAAGATGTGAATGGTATTCTTCCAATCTGAGGAGGGGTCATAGTCACATTAAAACCTTTAAGGGGTAACTGATTTACATTTTTTTCTCATGCAAATATAAAATTTTGGAATAAATCTTAATACAGAAAAATGCCTCTATATCTGCTAAAAAGCCACTCCTTCTCCCTCCTGTACTGATCACTCCCTCTAAATCTGATAAGATGAACACACTGAGTGATCAAGTTTACCATACTGGAGTTTTTCTTTAAGTTATTCGGCTGATCTTGTATATCCAATAAAAACTAATGTCTAAACTAGGAGAGCAAGCAAGAAATTGAGGATGATTAATAATAGATTTTCTTAACCCCACTGATGACATCCACATTACAGTAAAGCCAGCCTATATGCTAGCATACCTTGTATGGCACCATCTATTGAGCCTTTTGCGTGGAGGAAGAGTGTGGTCAAATTTACAATATTAGATTTACCTTAAGACCAGGGGCGTACCTAAAGGCTCAGGGGCCCGGGTGCAAAAGTTCAGCTTTAGTATACGGTGGAGGGCAGCCTCTGGGCCCCCTCAAGCGCAGGGGCCGGGTCGCCATTGCGACCCCGGCACCCCCTGCTGGTACGCCTATGCTTAAGACCACTGCTGCTCTCTGATTTCCTAGAGGCAAGCAATACAATTCTCCCATAATTTCTTCAAAGCTTGCAACTAAAGAAAACCATCAGGTCTTTACTAGAGATGAGCGAGCACCAAAATGCTCGGGTGCTCGTTACTCGGGACGAAAACTTCGCGATGCTCGAGGGTTCGTTTCGAGTAATAAACCCCATTGAAGTCAATGGGCGACGCGAGCATTTTTGGATTTCGCCGATGCTCGCTAAGGTTTCCATTTGTGAAAATCTGGGCAATTCAAGAAAGTGATGGGAACGACACAGCAACAGATAGGGCAGGCGAGGGGCTACATGTTGGGCTGCATCTCAAGTTCCCAGGTCCCACTATTAAGCCACAATAGCGGCAAGAGTGCCCCCCCCCCCCAACAATTTTTACTTCTGAAAAACCCTCATTAGCAAGGCACACCTTAGCTAAGCACCACACTACCTCCAACAAAGCACAATCACTGCCTGCATGACACTCCACTGCCACTTCTCCCGGGTAACATGCTGCCCCCCCCCCTCCCGCACGACCTAGTGTCCACAGCGCACACCAAAGTGTTCCTGCGCAGTCTTCAGCTGCCCTCATGCCACACCACCCTCATGTCTATTTATAAGCGCATCTGCCATGAGGAGGAACCGCAGGCACACACTGCAGAGGGTTGGCACGGCCAGGCAGCGACCCTCTTTAAAAGGGGCGGGGTGATAGCCCACAATGCTGTACAGAAGCAATGAGAAATCCAATCCTGTGCCACCTCCATCAGGAGCTGCACACGTGGGCATAGCAATGGGGAGCCCATGTGCCACACACTATTCATTCTGTCAAGGTGTCTGCATGCCCCAGTCAGACCGGGGTTTTTTATAAATAGTCACAGGCAGGTACAACTCCGCAATGGGAATTCTGTGTGCACCCACAGCATGGGTGGCTACCTGGAACCCACCGGCTGTACATAAATGTATCCCATTGCAGTGCCCTGGACAGCAGAGCTAACGTCAGATTAAATGCAGGTGGGCTTCGGCCCACACTGCATGCCCCAGTCAGACTGGGGTTCTTTAGAAGTGGACACATGCAGTTACAACTCCGTGTGGACCGACAGCATGGGTGGCTCCCTGGAACCCACCGGCGGTACATAAATAAATCCCATTGCAGTGCCCATCATAGCTGAGGTAACGTCAGGTTTAATGCAGGTGGGCTAAAAATTAATTGGATTACACTGTAGGCGAGGGCCCCCAAAAATCGGTGTACCAACAGTACTAATGTACCTCAGAAAAATTGCCCATGCCCAACCAAGAGGGCAGGTGAAACCCATTAATCGCTTTGGTTAATGTGGCTTAATTTGTAACTAGGCCTGGAGGCAGCCCAGTGAAAGTAAAAATTGGTTCAGGTGCAAGTTTCAACGCTTTAATGAGCATTGAAACGTATAAAAATTGTTTACAAAAATTGTATGACTGAGCCTTGTGGGCCTAAGAAAAATTGCCCGTTCGGCGTGATTACGTGAGGTTTCAGGAGGAGGAGCAGGAGGAGGAGGATGAATATAATACACAGATTGATCAAGCTAAAAGGTCCCCGTTTTTTATGGTGATAGAGAACGATTCTTCCATCCGCGGGTGCAGCCTACGTATTGTTTAGGTATCGCTGCTATCCGCTGGTGGAGAAGAGAAGTCTGGGGAAATCCAGGCTTTGTTCATCTTTATGAGTGTAAGCCTGTCGGCACTGTCGGTTGACAGGCGGGTACGCTTATCCGTGATGATTCCCCCAGCCGCACTAAACACCCTCTCTGACAAGACGCTAGCCGCAGGACAAGCAAGCACCTCCAGGGCATATAGCGCGAGTTCAGGCCACGTGTCCAGCTTCGACACCCAGTAGTTGTAGGGGGCAGAGGCGTCACGGAGGACGGTTGTGCGATCGGCTACGTACTCCCTCACCATCCTTTTACAGTGCTCCCGCCAACTCAGCCTTGACTGGGGAGCGGTGACACAGTCTTGCTGGGGAGCCAGAAAGCTGTCAAAGGCCTTGGAGAGTGTTCCCCTGCCTGCGCTGTACATGCTACCTGATTTCCGCGCCTCCCCTGCTACCTGGCCCTCGGAATTGCGCCTTCTGCCACTAGCGCTGTTGGATGGGAATTTTACCATCAGTTTGTCCGCCAGGGTCCTGTGGTATAGCATCACTCTCGAACCCCTTTCCTCTTCGGGTATGAGAGTGGAAAGGTTCTCCTTATACCGTGGGTCGAGCAGTGTGTACACCCAGTAATCCGTAGTGGCCAGAATGCGTGTAACGCGAGGGTTACGAGAAAGGCATCCTAACATGAAGTCAGCCATGTGTGCCAGGGTACCTGTACGCAACACATGGCTGTCCTCACTAGGAAGATCACTTTCAGGATCCTCCTCCTCCTCCTCAGGCCATACACGCTGAAAGGATGACAGGCAAGCAGCATGGGTACCCTCAGCAGTGGGCCAAGCTGTCTCTTCCACCTCCTCCTCATGCTCCTCCACCGCCTCCTCCTCCTCCTCAACGCGCTGAGATATAGACAGGAGGGTGCTCTGACTATCCAGCGACATACTGTCTTCCCCCGGCTCTGTTTCCGAGTGCAAAGCGTCTGCCTTTATGCTTTGCAGGGAACTTCTCAAGAGGCATAGCAGAGGAATGGTGACGCTAATGATTGCAGCATCGCCGCTCACCATCTGGGTAGACTCCTCAAAGTTTCCAAGGACCTGGCAGATGTCTGCCAACCAGGCCCACTCTTCTGTAAAGAATTGAGGAGGCTGACTCCCACTACGCCGCCCATGTTGGAGTTGGTATTCCACTATAGCTCTACGCTGCTCATAGAGCCTGGCCAACATGTGGAGCGTAGAGTTCCACCGTGTGGGCACGTCGCACAGCAGTCGGTGCACTGGCAGATTAAACCGATGTTGCAGGGTGCGCAGGGTGGCAGTATCCGTGTGGGACTTGCGGAAATGTGCGCTGAGCCGGCGCACCTTTCCGAGCAGGTCTGACAAGCGTGGGTAGCGTTTAGAAAGCACTGAACCACCAAATTAAAGACGTGGGCCAGGCATGGCACGTGCGTGAGGCTGCCGAGCTGCCGAGCCGCCACCAGGTTACGGCCATTGTCACACACGACCATGCCCGGTTGGAGGCTCAGCGGCACAAGCCAGCGGTCGGTCTGCTCTGTCAGACCCTGCAGCAGTTCGTGGGCCATGTGCCTCTTCTCTCCTAAGCTGAGTAGTTTCATCTCGGCCTGCTGACGCTTGCCCACCGCTGTGCTGCCACGCCGCGCGACACCGACTGCTGGCGACGTGCTGCTGCTGACACATCTTGATTGCGAGACAGAGGTTGCGTAGGAGGAGGAGGAGGAGGGTGGTTTAGTGGAGGAAGCATACACCGCCACAGATACCACCACCGAGCTGGGGCCCGCAATTCTGGGGGTGGGTAGGACGTGAGCGGTCCCAGGCTCTGACTTGGTCCCAGCCTCCACTAAATTCACCCAATGTACCGTCAGGGAGATATAGTGGCCCTGCCTGCCTGTGCTTGTCCATGTGTCTGTTGTTAAGTGGACCTTGGCAGTAACCGCGTTGGTGAGGGCGCGTACAATGTTGCGGGAGACGTGGTCGTGCAGGGCTGGGACGGGAAAAGTAGTGGCGACTGGGAACCGAATAGCGCAGGGCTGCCGCCGCCATCATGCTTTTGAAAGCCTCCATTTCCACAAGCCTATACGGTAGCATCTCCAGGCTGATCAATTTGGCTATGTGCACGTTTAACGCTTGAGCGAGCAGGTGCGTGGCGGCGTACTTGCGCTTTTGCTCAAACACTTGCACTAGCGACGGCTGGACGGTGCGCTGAGAGACATTGGTGGATGGGGCCGAGGACAGCGGAGGTGAGGGTATGGGTGCACGCCAGGAGACGGTAGTGCCTGTGTCCTGAGAGGGAGGTTGGATCTCAGTGGCAGGTTGGGGCACAGGGGGAGAAGCAGTGGTGCAAACCGGAGGCGCTGAACGGCCTTCGTCCCACCTTGTAGGGTGCTTGGCCATCATATGTCTGCGCATGCTGGTGGTGGTGAGGCTGGTGGTGGTGGCTCCCCGGCTGATCTTGGCGTGACAAAGGTTGCACACCACTGTTCGTCGGTCGTCTGCACTCTCAGTGAAAAACTGCCAGACCTTTGAGCACCTCGGCCTCTGCAGGGTGGCATGGCGCGAGGGGGCGCTTTGGGAAACAGTTGGTGGATTATTCGGTCTGGCCCTGCCTCTACCCCTGGCCACCGCACTGCCTCTTCCAACCTGCCCTGCTGCTGCACTTGCCTCCCCCTCTGAAGACCTGTCCTCAGTAGGCTTAGCAAACCAGGTGGGGTCAGTCATCTCATCGTCCTGCTGCTCTTCCTCCGAATCCTCTGTGCGCTCCTCCCTCGGACTTACTGCAGTTACTACTACCTGAGTGATAGACAACTGTGTCTCATCGTCGTCGTCCTCCTCACTCACTGAAAGCTCTTGAGATAGTTGCCGGAAGTCCCCAGCCTCATCCCCCCCGACCCTGGGAACTTTCCAAAGGTTGGTCATCGGTCACGACAAACTCCTCCAGTGGGAGAGGATTCGGAACCATTGCTGCCCATTCTGGGCAGGGGCCCGAGAACAGTTCCTGAGAGTCTGCCTGCTCTTCAGAATGCGTCATTGTAATGGAATGAGGAGGCTGGGAGGAAGGAGGAGCAGCAGCCAGAGGATTCAGAGTTGCAGCAGTGGACGGTGCAGAACTCTTGGTGGTCGATAGATTGCTGGATGCACTTTCTGCCAACCACGACAGGACCTGCTCACACTGCTCATTTTCTAATAAAGGTCTACCGCGTGGACCCATTAATTGTGAGATTAATCTTGGGACGCCAGAAACGTGCCTCTCTCCTAATCCCGCAGGAGTCGGCTGCGATACACCTGGATCAGGAGCTTGGCCTGTGCCCACACCCTGACTTGGGCCTCCGCGTCCTCGCCCGCGTCCACGTCCTCTAGGCCTACCCCTACCCCTCAGCATGGTGTATTACCAGTAGTGCAGAAACAGAATGCTGTAATTAAATGTGCCGCTTATTGGCCTGTGGTTGGAGGCTGACTTCGCTTACAGAATGCACAGCAGAGCCAGGAAAGAATTTTGCGCAAGCCTGTAGTGAGACGTAGGTGCGTATGACTGAGCTAGTGGAATTCACAGCGCAGAAGCAGTCAAGTGTCCAAAGGCCACTAGTAGGCCTTAAGTGTTTTGCTTCTATTTTTTTAAAGGCTGAGCTGAGACAGCAGACAGATACTGTAGGCAGCGTATATATGTATACTGTTTCCCTCTGGACGGGATGGCGGCGGTGATGTAACGGGCAACGCAGAGCCAGGAAACACTTTTGCGCAAGCCTGCTGTAACACTTAGCTGTGTATTAATTAGGCCTACTACCCCCAGCAGAGACACAGTACACTGAGGACGGTCACAGGCAGCCCAAATATATATTTTTTTGCCAAATTTTTTAGAAAACGCCGACTGCCTATATAGACAGTATATCTCTTTCACCTTTCCCACTGTCCCTGCCTCACCACTACTTGCCCTATACTATGTAAAATTACTGCAGACTGTTTCTCTCTGGACGGGATGACGGCGGTGATGTAACGGGCAACGCAGAGCCAGGAAACACTTTTTTGCAAGCCTGCTGTAACACTTAGCTGTGTATTAATTAGGCCTACTACCCCCAGCAGAGACACAGTACACTGAGGACGGTCACAGGCAGCCCAAATATATTTTTTTTCCCAAATTTTTTTGAAAAACCCCACTGCCTATATAGACAGTATATCTCTTTCACCTTTCCCACTGTCCCTGCCTCACCACTACTGGCCCTATACTATGTAAAATTACTGCAGACTGAGAACGCAATGCTCTGCACGGCCGATATACAAAAAAAAAAATGTGCAGCACTGCTAAAAGCAGCCTCAACAGTACTGCACATGGTCAGATGTGGCCCTAAGAAGGACCGTTGGGGTTCTTGAAGCCTAAAATAACTCCTAACACTCTCCCTATAGCAGCTCCAGCATCAGCAGCACTTTCCCTGATCTATGTCAGAATGCATCTGTGGCGAGCCGCGGGAGGGGCCGATTTAAATACTCGGGTGACACCTGATCTCGCCAGCCACTCACTGCATGGGGGTGGTATAGGGCTTGAACGTCGCAGGAGGAAGTTGTAATGCCTTCCCTGTCTTTCTATTGGCCAGAAAAGCGCGCTAACGTCTCAGAGATGAAAGTGAAAGTAACTCGAACATCGCGTGGTACTCGCTTCTAGTAACGAGCATCTCAAACACGCTAATACTCGAACGAGTATCAAGCTCGGATGAGTACGTTCGCTCATCTCTAGTCTTTACTGAAACGTCCAATGCAGATATACCGGTACCTGGATAGGCAACATCGTCAGGTGCAACAATATTGACTACGCTGGTGCAGATGTAACTGCATAGAACCACATATCCAATGAAGAAGCAATGGCTGCTTTCTACTGCCAGGCCAGAGTAGACAACAGTGGATCTCTTTAAAGGTTTTCCGCTTTGTAGCAGTGGAGGACAAACACTGGTCGAAGAGATTCTCACTATGCTGCAGTTAAATATCCCACACTGAAAGCAAAATGAGATGTCTGCAATTGTACGAGAATGAGCAATGGATTGAGGTGTTCCTATAAGCCACAACCCACAAAATCGGTCACATGTGAAGTCATTCATGATGTTTACAAATGTTTTATTTTTTGTAAAAGCTTTAAAACAATGAAAAATGTTACATACAGTATATGGCACAATATTTGTAATCAAAGTCATTCCAACAACTGCTTGGGATCATAAAAATCATGGATCTTTGCAAGACCTGGAGAATATAGGAAAAGGGTGCAATATATTGGCAGGAGACGGGAGACCGAGTGAATGGTGTCTGATTGCTGGCCGTTGTTGATGAGACTTTTTGCTTATTTTCTCCTCTCTTGACTTGGGCGCCATTCTTGTTCCCAGCCCATACACATGTCCACAGAACTTGGCATCATCAATATGGTCCCCAAAAAAACGCTGTTAAAAGAAAAAGAAAAACAGAAAAAAGTGATGGTTAAGTCTAGCACATATTTAAAAATAGTAAAACCACTTTAACCTGTTAGTGCCCACCTGCCATAAACATACAATGGTCAGTCAAGGGTGAGATATGCAGATGGCTCAAGAGCAGAGCCTGCTCCATAAATGGCAAGAGTAGACTGCTTGAAACTGTAAAACACCCAATTGCAACAGTCACGAGGACATTCTACTACTAGGATGCTGCAGTTAATGTAGACCACAGCAACTAAGCAGCTTTCCAGAGAAGGGAACCCCTTCAGCACCTCATCAGCCCCCAAACCAGCCTGGATGTTCCCAGGGTTTCCATGTATTGCAGTCTCTTAAAGGGGCGTGAGACAGAATTTATCTGACTTACAGTCAGCCCACCTGCTCATCCTGAAGTGCACCACTGCTGCATTCATGTTAATGGGACCGCTGGACATTGCTAGCTCTGCTTTCTCTGTCGGTCTCAGTGTAGTGAACAAAGCTGTGGTGCACATGTGCGGCCAACCGCTACCATGCAATTCAGGACAAGCCATGGCTGGGCTATCTGCATGACAGGTAAACCCCATCATGAGACAATGCCTTTAAGTCTTGCCTGTAGACACTTGTAAAGTTTTCTCACTGAATGGTACAGAAAATAAACCCACCTTTTTCATACAGAAGAACACCTTGCTGGTTAGAAGCGAGTCCGAACCTGCTTGATGCTGTCCACCAATCCTCTGCAGATTTAACTGATCGGCCACCTCCTGAAGACCCCCCTGTACAAAATAAACGTATGGCTTTAGACAAGAGATAAACTTCAGTAGCGTTCATTATACCATCTGCATACATGATGCTATAATCACTACCACACAGAGCAAACCTAAGGCCAGGTTTACACAAGGCAACTTTATAACCCACCTTGATATAAAAGCAGCTTTTCATTAAGTATTTTACATCATAGATGGAAGGGAAGAAGAGATTCAGTAGATGGAAGAACTCGTGTTCCTCCTTCGGAAGTCGAGAGTTCGTTAGAAGTTTTATCAAATATCCAAAGTCAAAAGAGCTGCAGGGGACAAAGATAATAATTAATAATATAACAAGACCAGATGAGGTCGAAACAATACAAATCCATCAACACCAAGAATAGAGGTTATACAGCAACAATCCACAACATATGTACAGTACAGTGACCGCTATTTAACAAAACTACTTCACACCTCAGATTTCTTTAAGATGGATTTTTAAATCCAGGCTCCAGTATATTATATAAGCAATTGGAAGATTGCAAGTTCAAGTCCCCTATGAGGACAAGAAACCCACTTTAAAAAAATCTGTTAAACCTAATTATTAAAATATTAAACAATTAAAAAACGTTTCCCCATTTTTAACATTAAAAGGTACATTATGTTGTGCAATAAATGGTACCAATGAAACATACAATTTATCCCGCAAAAAGCAAGCCCTCATACGGCTAGGTCGCTGGGAAGATAAAGTTATGATTTTTTTTTTTTTTTTTAAGTAAGGAAGTGAAAAAATACAAATGAACATTTGTTCAAGGGGTTAAAAGCCTGGATAACCACTTTAAGATGTGACTCCATATGAGCGTTAACGGGCTATTCCCAACAGAACACTGCAAAACCTCACCTGTGAAATGACAGCCACTTCACATTATCACACAGAACCACTCCAGAGGTCCTAAGCAACTCTGCAAACGTCAGCCTGTCGATGCCTTCTTCTTCATGCTTCTGGAACTGAAGCCCGCAATTTGCTAAAAAATTGATGGAGTCTTGAGAATATTTATCCTTCCTGCAAGAGTAGAAGAAAATGATGAAATTCCATGACACATTGCAGAATTCTCAGACTCTGTATATCTCTTGCACACAGGGAAGACTGTGGCTCCAGCACACTTTTAACATAAAACCCAAGATGAGATAACTCAAGAGGCTGCTGCTGCAGCCAAGCCCGCTCCATACCTGGCACCTTTCAGCTGCTTCATACACCTGATAGCCACCCACAATTGGCAGTTCCAATCCTACGTATTTAACAGATTGGATGCTGACTCCCCTGATTTCTTTCTTTGGTTTATACCCGCCCCTGTGTGACCTCTTAGATTCGGCTCCCGGAACTGTTAATATCTCTTAGCGGGTCTGCAGCTGCAAAGCTATGCATACGGTCTTGCTGACATCCCTGATAGAGAATCTGATTTATACATTTAAGTCCTCCTTCCAGTCTTATTTATTCGTTAGGTCAGTTTTGCAAATTAAAATGTCCAGTGGGTTTGTGTTACAACTCCCATTAAACCCTTTTACAATGATCAGACTTACCTGAGGTTAAACTTGAAGTTAAATTGCCAGGTGTTGGTTCCGGGTGGGTACTCACCCTTCTCATTTATGAAGGTGAGACCGAGCTGTATAATTTTTAGCAAATCCACATTGCAGCGTATGAGCTGATACTGATAATCCATATTTCTTCGGATAAATGGCCTCGTCACCACACCAGGAAACTCTGTGTCCTGCCAACAGCAATGGGAGAAAAATCATCACTAAGTCAATGAAATGCAGCCTGAATACAAAGATTTTAGGGGGTCAATTGTAATAAACTACAATGGGAATATATTACACAGCTGAAGCATTATTAAACATAATAGAGGGAAGCAACCCTAACCACAAATGAAGCCTGTATGTGTGTATATATATATAAATATATATAAGCTACACTAAAACCACTAAGTCCAACACACAAGACACAGGAACACTGGAACATAGGTAATAGAATTTTATCAGAATGTTCCTGAACCCCGACGCACGTTTCACCACCTGCTTTCTCAAGCGATTGTGTGAGCCTGTTGTAAGGACACTGCATGCTATGTTTTTTAGAATATTTTTGGTCCTCTTGAGTTCTAATAAAAATTTATTTCCCATGCTCCTGTGTCTTGTGTGATGGACTTACTGATCTGGTACAGCTGAAGCATTATGGAGTGTCCAGTCAAATCAAAAGTGGTGCTGTGTTTAGAAGAAAGCAGCCATGTTTTTCTAACCCTGGACGAGCCCTTTAAGCTTAGTTGCTGTGTAGTAAAATATGCTGCACATGAGGCATAACTGGATCCCCATGCTATTGCCATAGAAGACAAGTGCTGCTCCGCTGTATACATAATAGAGTCCATGATGCAGGAAAACACGCTCTTGAGCTGGTGAATATCCCTTTAGTATTTTCAGACACAGTCCTATACCTTGCAGATAACAGCACTCACCATTGCAATGTATCTGTAGGAGCGGACAAGCTCACTGATCTTACGCATCTCCTCGTCCAGGTTCAATGCCCAAACCTCACAGATCACTTTACTGTTGGCAGCGGGCATCATGATAGGATTCATGGTTATCACGGGATGATGACTTGTATAGCGGGAGAGGCTTGTTCTGGATAGACGGAGGGTTTTACACCTGTGGGTTTAATACAAACAGATATTATTGCAGCGTTTATGATTTAGCCTCAATATCCTTTAAAATGGCCTGCTTGTTCCACAGCTGATTTCGGCAACACAAAAATGGTCCCTTGTTGGCTGTACGGCTATCCTAAGGGGATACAATTCTGCGTCCGTGTAAGCGATTCTCGGCCAATGTCAAGCAAAGTAAATGAGCGGTGACTGACATGCATGTGGATCAGTGCATTTTATATAGACTGACAATTCGGCCCACATAAAGACGTCTTACATTTATACAATGAGTGATAATTCCTTCACTTATTGTACATTGTTCAGTTTCTGCAGCCATAAAAATCAAACGACAATCGGCCTGTGTAAACAGATAGTCATTCATCTAGGAACGACTGTCTGTATACTATGAATGGAGTCTGGAAGAGATCTCTGATGCGTTCTGCACTCACTGAACGATTATCTATCTGTTCACATGGCCGTATTTTTTACAGCTGTGTTTTAAAGAAGCAGCACACACTACTTTTGTTGCCTCTGTTTTTGCCTTCATTGTTACTATTTTTTGTTGGGCAAATACGGCTCCATATTTGCATAAGAGAAAATAAAACCAAAGATAGCAAAAGCAGAGGTAACAACAAACCAAATACTAGTGACTGGCCGCACCCAATCATCACTAACACAATGAGGGGCGTCCGGGCGGTTTCTTTTTTTTTTGCTGCTAACCAATTGTTTTTGAATAAGATTCAACAATTACTAATTGACTTGTGTATCCCAGTGTCAAGTAGTCCATTATACGTATGCTAAGTGATGTGGATTGCTAGATATAGTTGGGTGGCGGGCGGGTAGACCGGATTTGTGTATAACTCTGTTGCTTAAGTTCAAAATTAAAAGCTTCAATAAAAATAACATGATAAAAAGAAATGCGACAACATCAATTCTTTGTGCTCTGATAGTAAAACCTTTCATGGACCCAATCAATCATTTAGAAGAATTTTGACAATCAATTCAACAATCTAAAATTAAAGCAACTCTCTAGTTTCAAAAGAAATTTCAATCTCAGGACCAGAGGGGGCAAGAGAATATTTCCTGCAGTTGTTCTTCTCTGCCACCCCTTTCAATTTGCCACTCCAGGTGCCACTTTTGGCCATCTGAGATGGCCAATGCAATCTTCAGACTACCTAATCATCACAGTGCACTGTTAAAACTATTAATTCACTATACCTGCTCTCTGATTGGTCAAAGCTACTCACATGATCAGCACTGCTCAATCAGAGATCCGTGCACAGTAACTAAGGGCATAGAATACTATGTGTCAATTAGGGGTTAATTCACAGTAGTTTAGCTTAATGAAGTAATTAGAAAAAAGATTTTTTTAGGTAACTAGCAGGATATGATGTAGAGGTGAACAAGACTGTGATAAGAGTTGAAACGCGTTCTCCATTCTTTCTGTGAGCATTATATGCAACATTGATGAGCAGTCATGGTATTTAGATTAACCAACAAAATGCACTTTGTATATGATAGAAAAGTCAGTGACTAAGTTTGGCCCATGCGGCTCCATGATTTGGGCATAGAAATGATACAGATGTATGCAAATCACTTTGGGATTAAAGACATGTTAAAGCTCTTGTTTTGCTAAATAGAATTGGACAAAGTTTCTTCATAAGATGAAAAATTATTTTGAAGAGTAATTATGGCATTCAGATACACCAAACAGGAAGCACTTACTATATTTAATCTGAAGCAAGTACTTTAGTTTGGCCAATCCGTATCCATATAAGTGCTGAACACAAAATGATCAAGTCTTTACAACTATTTTATGAAAGGCAAAAACATTTTAGTTAAATATATTAGCCACAATCATTATCTGTCTGGCAGGTAAAAAAGAAATTTTGATATTCAATAGTTAAAGCCTATCACATAAAACATGGGAAGAGAATGTGTGGTAAAAGACTTTTAGGGTCAAGACTAGAGAATTGAGTGTTTTTTAAAAGACTCTATATGCAACATTGATCAACAGTCATGGTATTTAGATTAACCAACAAAATGCACTAACTGTAGAGGATAGAAAAGTCAGTGACTAAGTTTGGCCCATGTGACTCCATGATTTGGGCATAGAAATGTTACAGATGCATGCAAATCACTTTGGGATTAAAGACATGTTAAAGCTCTTGTTTTACTTAAATAGAATTGGACAAAGTTTCTTCATAAGATTACAAATTATTTTGAAGAGTAATTATGGCATTCAGATACACCAAACAGGAAGCACTTACTACATTTTAATGTAAGGTAAGTACTTTAGTTTGGCCAATCCGTATCCATATAAGTGCGGAACACAAAATGATCAAGTCTTTACAACTATTTTATGAAAGAAAAAAACATTTTTGTTAAATATATTAGCCACAATCATTATCTATTTAACACTTTCTGATAAAGAGAAAAAACATGAAAAAACAACTGCTTACCTATGTTGTTAAAAGGACATGGTTCTTCAAGTTTCCATTTAGCAACTGCCACAGTACCAAAAATGTTGCCTATTTATAAGCCTAAAACCATAAGACTTTCAACCAATCACATGTTATTTGACCCTCCCTTAGTTTCATTAACACATTAGTATATCCAACCTGTATATTTTGCCAGTGGGTGAATGAATTCAATGATCAAAATGTACATGAGACTAAATTTGCAGAACAATAGTCTTTTGTTTATACACACATTCAATATCATGTTCTTGCTCATGCACACATTTAGTATCATTGTTCTAAAATGTGTGGTCCCACTGACACACCCTTCTAACATTTTTTTCGCAAGTTCACTTTAGTGAAGCTACTTTCTTATGTGATCTCTTTTATACCATGTAATAGATACAGATTATTACATACTACTTGGGCATATTAGAAAAGATAATACTCTTGTGTTGGTTATAGAAAATCCAATACCATTTTGAAACAAGGCTTAAGGGAAAAATGATGATGAATCATGGTATTGAGATATACCAAACAAGAAGGACTTACTGTATTTTAAAGCAAAGCAAGTACTTTCGTTTGGCCAATCCGTATCCACAAAATAGAGTGTCAAAAATGAGACAATCTTTATAACAAATATTATTTGAAGGACAAAAACATTTTTGTTTAATATATTAGCCACTAACTTTATGTATCTGGTAGATGGGTAGCTATATTTTAATATGTAAAAGATACAGACTAACACCTAATACTTAGGGACAGAAGGAGTGCTAAAAGTTATTTTAGGGTCAAGACCATTGAATTCACTGTTTTCAAAAGACTCTATATGCAACATTGATGAACAGTCATGGTATTTAGATTAACCAAACAAAATGCACTTACTGTATATGATAGAAAAGTCAGTGATTAAGTTTGGCCCATGCGACTCCATGATTTGGGCATAGAAATGATACAGATGTATACAAATCACTTTGCGATTAAAGACATGTTAAAGGTCTTGTTTTGCTTAAATACAATTGGACAAAGTTTCATCATAAGATTAAAAATTATTTTGAAGAGTAATTATGGCATTCAGATACACCAAACAGGAAGCACTTACTATATTTAAATTTAAAGCAAGTACTTTAGTTTGGCCAATCTGTATCCATATAAGTGCGGAACCAAAAATGATCAAGTCTTTACAACTATTTTATGAAAGGCAAAAACATTTTAGTTAAATATATTAGTCACAAACTTTATCTATCTGGCAGGTAAAAAGGACATTTTGATATTCAATAGTTAAAGCCTATCACATAAAACATGGGAAGAGAATGTGTGTTAAAAGACTTTAGGGTCAAGTCTACAAAATTAAGTGTTTTTTAAAAGACTATATATGCAACATTGATGAACAGTCATGGTATTTAGATTAACCAAACAAAATGCACTAACTGTATATGATAGAAAAGTCAGTGATTAAGTTTGGCCATGCGACTCCATGACTTGGTCATAGAACTGTTACAGATGCATGCAAATCACTTTGGGATTAAACACATGTTAAAGCTCTTGTTTTGCTTAAACAGAATTGGCCAAAGTTTCTTCATAAGATTAAAAATTATTTTGAAGAGTAATTATGGCATTCAGATACACCAAACAGGAAGCACTTACTATATTTAATCTGAAGCAAGTACTTTAGTTTGGCCAATCCGTATCCATATAAGTGCTGAACACAAAATGATCAAGTCTTTACAACTATTTTATGAAAGGCAAAAACATTTTAGTTAAATATATTAGCCACAATCATTATCTGTCTGGCAGGTAAAAAAGAAATTTTGATATTCAATAGTTAAAGCCTATCACATAAAACATGGGAAGAGAATGTGTGGTAAAAGACTTTTAGGGTCAAGACTAGAGAATTGAGTGTTTTTTAAAAGACTCTATATGCAACATTGATCAACAGTCATGGTATTTAGATTAACCAACAAAATGCACTAACTGTAGAGGATAGAAAAGTCAGTGACTAAGTTTGGCCCATGTGACTCCATGATTTGGGCATAGAAATGTTACAGATGCATGCAAATCACTTTGGGATTAAAGACATGTTAAAGCTCTTGTTTTACTTAAATAGAATTGGACAAAGTTTCTTCATAAGATTACAAATTATTTTGAAGAGTAATTATGGCATTCAGATACACCAAACAGGAAGCACTTACTATATTTTAATGTAAGGTAAGTACTTTAGTTTGGCCAATCCGTATCCATATAAGTGCGGAACACAAAATGATCAAGTCTTTACAACTATTTTATGAAAGAAAAAAACATTTTTGTTAAATATATTAGCCACAATCATTATCTATTTAACACTTTCTGATAAAGAGAAAAAACATGAAAAAACAACTGCTTACCTATGTTGTTAAAAGGACATGGTTCTTCAAGTTTCCATTTAGCAACTGCCACAGTACCAAAAATGTTGCCTATTTATAAGCCTAAAACCATAAGACTTTCAACCAATCACATGTTATTTGACCCTCCCTTAGTTTCATTAACACATTAGTATATCCAACCTGTATATTTTGCCAGTGGGTGAATGAATTCAATGATTAAAATGTACATGAGACTAAATTTGCAGAACAATAGTCTTTTGTTTATACACACATTCAATATCATGTTCTTGCTCATGCACACATTTAGTATCATTGTTCTAAAATGTGTGGTCCCACTGACACACCCTTCTAACATTTTTTTCGCAAGTTCACTTTAGTGAAGCTACTTTCTTATGTGATCTCTTTTATACCATGTAATAGATACAGATTATTACATACTACTTGGGCATATTAGAAAAGATAATACTCTTGTGTTGGTTATAGAAAATCCAATACCATTTTGAAACAAGGCTTAAGGGAAAAATGATGATGAATCATGGTATTGAGATATACCAAACAAGAAGGACTTACTGTATTTTAAAGCAAAGCAAGTACTTTCGTTTGGCCAATCCGTATCCACAAAAAAGAGTGTCATAAAATGAGAAAATCTTTACAACAAATATTATTTGAAAGACAAAAACATTTTTGTTTAATATATTAGCCACTAACTTTATGTATCTGGTAGATGGGTAGCTATATTTTAATATGTAAAAGATACAGACTAACACCTAATACTTAGGGACAGAAGGAGTGCTAAAAGTTATTTTAGGGTCAAGACCATTGAATTCACTGTTTTCAAAAGACTCTATATGCAACATTGATGAACAGTCATGGTATTTAGATTAACCAAACAAAATGCACTTACTGTATATGATAGAAAAGTCAGTGATTAAGTTTGGCCCATGCGACTCCATGATTTGGGCATAGAAATGATACAGATGTATACAAATCACTTTGCGATTAAAGACATGTTAAAGGTCTTGTTTTGCTTAAATACAATTGGACAAAGTTTCATCATAAGATTAAAAATTATTTTGAAGAGTAATTATGGCATTCAGATACACCAAACAGGAAGCACTTACTATATTTAAATTTAAAGCAAGTACTTTAGTTTGGCCAATCTGTATCCATATAAGTGCGGAACCAAAAATGATCAAGTCTTTACAACTATTTTATGAAAGGCAAAAACATTTTAGTTAAATATATTAGTCACAAACTTTATCTATCTGGCAGGTAAAAAGGACATTTTGATATTCAATAGTTAAAGCCTATCACATAAAACATGGGAAGAGAATGTGTGTTAAAAGACTTTAGGGTCAAGTCTACAAAATTAAGTGTTTTTTAAAAGACTATATATGCAACATTGATGAACAGTCATGGTATTTAGATTAACCAAACAAAATGCACTAACTGTATATGATAGAAAAGTCAGTGATTAAGTTTGGCCATGCGACTCCATGACTTGGTCATAGAACTGTTACAGATGCATGCAAATCACTTTGGGATTAAACACATGTTAAAGCTCTTGTTTTGCTTAAACAGAATTGGCCAAAGTTTCTTCATAAGATTAAAAATTATTTTGAAGAGTAATTATGGCATTCAGATACACCAAACAGGAAGCACTTACTATATTTAATTTAAAGCAAGTACTTTAGTTTGGCCAATCTGTATCCATATAAGTGCAGAACCAAAAAGGATCAAGTCTTTACAACTATTTTATGAAAGGCAAAAACATTTTAGTTAAATATATTAGCCACAAACATTATCAATCTGGCAGGTAAAAATGAAATTTTGATATTCAAAAGTTACAGCCTATCACATAAAACATGGGAAGAGAATGTGTGCTAAAAGACTTTAGGGTCAAGACTAGGGAATTGAGTGTTTTTTAAAAGACTATTTATGCAACATTGATCAACAGTCATGGTATTTAGATTAAACCAACAAAATGCACTTACTGTATATGATAGAAAAGTCAGTGACTACGTTTGGCCCATGTGACTCCATGACTTGGTCATAGAAATGTTACAGATGCATGCAAATCACTTTGGGATTAAACACATGTTAAAGCTCTTGTTTTACTTAAATAGAATTGGACAAAGTTTCTGCAGAAGATTAAAAATTATTTTGAAGAGTAATTATGGCATTCAGATACACCAAATAGGAAGCACTTACTATATTTTAATTTAAAGCAAGTACTTTAGTTTGGCCAATCCGTATCCATATAAGTGCGGAACACAAAATGATCAAGTCTTTACAACTATTTTATGAAAGGCAAAAACATTTTTGTAAATATATTAGCCACAATCATTATCTATCTGGCAGCTGGATAAGCGTATTTTGATGTGCAATAGCTACAGACTAAGACATAGTACATGAGAACAGAATGAGTGTTGGAAAAGTCTTTTTAGGGTCAAGATCATTGACTTTAGTGTTTTCCAAAGACTATATATATATGCCATATTGTTGAACAGTAATAGTATTCAGATAAACCAAATAAAATGCAATTATTGTATGTTATACAAAAGTCAGTGCTTGACTTTTGCCCATGTGTCTGCATCATTCGAGCATATAAATTATACAGATGCATGCATAACACTTTCTGATAAAGAGAAAAAAACATGAAAAAACAACTGCTTACCTAGGTTGTTAAAAGGACATGGTTCTTCAAGTTTCCATTTAGCAACTGCCACAGTATGAAAAATGTTGCCTATTTATAAGCCTAAAACCATAAGACTTTCAACCAATCACATGTTATTTGACCCTCCCTTAGTTTCATTAACACATTAGTATATCCAACCTGTATATTTTGCCAGTGGGTGAATGAATTCAATGATCAAAATGTACATGAGACTAAATTTGCAGAACAATAGTCTTTTGTTTATACACACATTCAATATCATGTTCTTGCTCATGCACACATTTAGTATCATTGTTTTAAAATGTGGGGTCCCACTGACACACCCTTCTAACATTTTTTTTGCAAGTTCACTTTAGTGAAGCTACTTTCTTATGTGATCTCTTTTATACCATGTAATAGATACAGATTATTACATACTACTTGGGCATATTAGAAAAGATAATACTCTTGTGTTGGTTATAGAAAATCCAATACCATTTTGAAACAAGGCTTAAGGGAAAAATGATGATGAATCGTGGTATTCAGATATACCAAACAAGAAGGACTTACTGTATTTTAAAGCAAAGCAAGTACTTTCGTTTGGCCAATCCGTATCCACAAAAAAGAGTGTCATAAAATGAGAAAATCTTTACAACAAATATTATTTGAAAGACAAAAACATTTTTGTTTAATATATTAGCCACTAACTTTATGTATCTGGTAGATGGGTAGCTATATTTTAATATGTAAAAGATACAGACTAACACCTAATACTTAGGGACAGAAGGAGTGTTAAAAGTTATTTTAGGGTCAAGACCATTGAATTGAGTGTTTTCAAAAGACTCTATATGCAACATTGATGAGCAGTCATGGTATTTAGATTAACCAAACAAAATGCACTTACTGTATATGATAGAAAAGTCAGTGATTAAGTTTGGCCCATGCAACTCGATGATTTGGGCATAGAAATGATACAGATGTATGCAAATCACTTTGGGATTAAAGACATGTTAAAGCTCTTGTTTTGCTAAACAGAATTGGACAAAGTTTCTTCATAAGATTATAAATTATTTTGAAGAGTGATTATGGCATTCAGATACACCAAACAAGAAGCACTTACTATATTTTAATTTAAGGCAAGTACTTTAGTTTGGCCAATCCGTATCCATATAAGTGTGGAACACAAAATGATCAAGTCTTTACAACTATTTTATGAAAGGCAAAAACATTTTAGTTAAATATATTAGTCACAAATTTTATCTATTTGGCAGGTAAAAAGGAAATTTTGATATTCAATAGTTAAAGCCTATCACATAAAACATGGGAAGAGATTGTGTGTTAAAAGACTTTAGGGTCAGGACTAGAGAATTGAGTGTTTTTTTAAAAGACTATATATGAAACATTGATCAACAGTCATGGTATTTAGATTAACCAACAAAATGCACTAACTGTATATGATAGAAAAGTCTGTGACTAAGTTTGGCCCATGTGACTCCATGACTTGGTCATAGAAATGTTACAGATGCATGCAAATCACTTTGGGATTAAACACATGTTAAAGCTCTTGTTCTACTTAAATACAATTGGACAAAGTTTCGTCAGAAGATTAAAAATTATTTTGAAGAGTAATTATGGCATTCAGATACACCAAACAGGAAGCACTTACTATATTTTAATTTAAAGCAAGCACTTTAGTTTGGCCAATCTGTATCCATATAAGTGCGGAACACAAAATGATCAAGTCTTTACAACTATTTTATGAAAGGCAAAAACATTTTTGTTAAATATATTAGCCACGGGGGCGTGGCCTGAATGCCGACCGAGCCAGTCGCACCTTTCTGAGCTCTTCCGGCCTAATCTCTTCCCCAGCAACTAAAAAGCAACTAAGAGGGAAGAAAACCAGCTCACCAGCGTCAAGAAAGACCAGGGACACAGCGGAGATGTCTAAGAGAAGGACATCCAAACACCCGCCGCATAGAGTGTCGGACTTCTTCACAGCCCGCACCGCCGGCAGAGACGGAGCCGCAGTAGCTGACATTGAGGGAGAAGATACGAGCCCTCCAGCTGCCGCTGCCTGCTTTGAAGGGGCCAGCTCTGTCAGCAATAAGACCGGATGAAGCGCTGGAGGCTCTGCACAGCGCAGACTACCACTGGCACCCCGAGAACAGCGTCAGAGAAAGGTGAGTGGAGAAACTTTCCCCCATAGCTCAGGCGGGAAAACAGATAAAATGGCGTCCATAGCTAAGTCCCAAGGGGAGGGAAACCCTTCCCCCTCCTCAAGCCCAGAAAAACAAAAACCTAGAATAACTTCTCCATCCCCATCAACCACTAACCTGTGCCTGTCTGAAGATCCGATGCTAACCCTCCCTTCCTCAGACCAACCTGCTTCGGAACTCTTGATCAAAAACATAATGGTTGCGCTGAGAAAATCAATGCATAATGATTTCAATCAGCTATCATCCGCTGTAAACGCATCCCTCCAAAATTTAGGTGAGCGTACGGAGCACATAGAAAACAAGATGGAGGAGCTTACCACCTCACATAACAACTTGATTGACTCTCATTATTCCTTAGAAGATGAAGTCGCCGCCATTAAAAATAAGCTAGCGGATTTAGAAGACAGGAACAGGCGTAACAACATAAAGTTCCGTGGGATACCAGAAAATATCAGTCAATCCAACTTAAGTGAACACCTCTCTAAGCTCATTAACGCCATCCTCCCAGATATACCAGAATCTGAACGGATCATTGATAGAGCCCACAGACTTCCCAAACCAAACTTCCTCCCTGCTGAAACCCCAAGAGATGTCGTAGCATGGATTCATTTCTTTCACGTAAAAGAAGCTATGATGCAGACATCCAGAAAAATGGGCACTCTCCCAGAACCTTTCACAAAAATCCAGATGTTCGCTGATCTTTCTCAAGCAACAATCCAAGCAAGGAAATCCTTCGCTTCGATCACTTCAGCCCTACGCACAAACAAGATCCTATATAAATGGGGTTTCCCAACAAAATTGTTAATTCATAAAGAGGGGTCCCTCCGTGTGATTTCGTCCCCCCAAGAAGGCAACAAAATCCTAGCGTCATGGAATATCTCCATACCAAGGGATGTACAAAATACCATAGCTGCAAGATCAAACAAGATCCCCAACTCCTGGTCTCGAGCAACAACCACTTGAAGATAATCCCGGATAGATCCCATACCTTCGCATTTCCCGACTCTCTTTACCTTGAGTAAATTTACCCAAGGTATCCCAAGTGGAAGAGATTGACTTTAGGTGAACTTTTATCCGTTCCCCCACAAGTATGCAGGCAATAATTCCTGCTTTTCACACTGTTCTATATTTCTATTTTGTTTCTTAACCTTTCTTTACAGGAATCAAGATTTCAGTGCTACAAATCTTCGCTTTAAAGAACATGATGCCTTTCTAGCAGTATGTATAAGCATTAATGTTGTTGTTATTGTTTACACGGTCTTTTACCATCCTCAGTATACTACCAATCTGCTAATTAATAGTCATGTCACTTAAACTCACATCCCAAAATGCAAGGGGGTTAAACTCACCTTTTAAGAGAGCGTCAATATGGCAAGATGCTAAACAATCAGGAGCGGAAGTGATATGCGTACAAGAAACTCACTTCTCCTCAGCATGTCCAAAATTTACTAACAAAAACTTTCCATTAATATATATGTCCTGCGCCCCTAAAAAGCAAGCAGGAGTGCTGATTGCCTTCAAATCAAATATTAACTTTATCCACAAAACGAGCCTTGTAGACCCTAAGGGCAGATACCTTGTTGTGGTTGGCACTATAAATGAGTGTCCTATCACAATCGCCAATATTTATGCCCCAAATAAATCGCAAATCTTTTTTTTAAATAGAACAATAAAGAAAATAAAAATAATACAAACGGGAAAACTGATAATTTGTGGCGATTTCAATAGCATTCCGGATAGATATTTAGACTCAACAAACAAACATAGGACCTCCCCCACACTCTTTCCTTGGTTACACAAAGAGGCATTATATGACTCATTTAGATGCCTAAACTCCTCATCCAAAGAATTTACCCATTTTTCCCACAGGCACAAATCATTCTCACGTATTGACCTGTTCCTAGTAGATAGATGGACTCTCCCACTAGTCACCTCCTCAGAAATAGGTACAGCCACATGATCGGACCATGCCCCAATAGCATTGAAAATAAATTTAGGACACCCCAAGATAAATACAAAAATTTTGCGTATCAATGTCCCTCTAATTAAATCCCAAACAAACAAAAACATAATAACCAAAGCCTTAGAGGAATATTTTAGTTTAAATGAAAGCCCAGAGATAAGCCCCTTTACCCTATGGAACGCGCATAAAGCGCTTATCCGGGGCATATTAATCAATCTAAACTCCCAGCACAAAAGAAATAAGCAAAAGCTAGTAGATGAACTCTTGAGTCAAATACAAATAATTGAAAAAAGATTGCAAACATTCCCTTTGAATACAGATCAAAAAGAGTTGAGCAACCTTAGAAGACAATTACGGACTATTCTTATAGAAGAACATAATAAAAACTATATGTTTATGAAAGCTAACTACTACTCTCATCATAATAAGCCATCCAAACTGATGTCAAATAAAGTAAAGACAAAGCACATAAAAGCAAATATCCCCTTCTTAACTAAATTAAACAGCTCAAAAAACAAAGTTAACTCACCCACAAGACATAGCCAACGAATTTAGCTCATTCTACGCCAACCTATGCAACCTAAAAAATGACACAACAACGCCCCAACCGAACTTGCACACTATCAACGATTTTCTACAAAAAATGTCCCTCCCCAAAATTGACCCCTCGCACTATACACTAGATGATCCTATTTCAACGAAAGAAGTCAACTCCGCGATAAAATTACTAAAAAACTACAAATCGCCCGGACCTGATGGCTTTACAAATGAATATTACAAAACATATGCTCAAATATTATCCCCTTATCTTGCCTCTATTTTTAATGAAGCCATGCACTCAGGAGATATGCCCTCGGAGATGCTCCAAGCAACTATTGTCACAATCCCTAAACCCAGAAAGCCAACAGATACACCCGCAAATTTCAGACCCATCTCCCTCCTCAATTCTGACACAAAATTACTATCCAAAATCTTAGCGTTAAGACTACTCCAAATACTTCCAAATCTAATACATAGCGATCAGGTGGGCTTCGTTAAGGGCAGGCAATCATCTGATGGCACAAGGAGGCTCATTAACCTCCTGGCCGGGGTGGGGTCGAGTCAGGCGCCTTCTCTCCTCCTTGCCCTGGATGCAGAGAAGGCGTTTGATAGACTTCATTGGGGTTTCATGTTCGCCACCCTGGAAAAGTTTGGCATGGGAGGTAGTTTTCTGAGGGCAATTAAGGCTCTGTACTCCTCCCCATCTGCCAGAGTGCTGATAGATGGGACCTTGTCTAGGCCCTTCCTGATAACGAACGGTTCAAGACAGGGCTGCCCCCTTTCGCCATTGCTATTTATAATGGGGATGGAACCTTTAGCAGAGTTAATTAGAACCTCACTTCTCATCAGTGGCTTCCCAAGGGGAGGCAGGCAACACAAGATCGGATTATATGCCGACGATGTAATTCTAACACTATCCAACCCACTAGAATCTTTAAGAGCAGCACAAAACATCATAACAGATTTTAGTAACACATCTTACTATAAGCTAAACATAAATAAATCCCAAATCCTGGGAATAAATATCCCCTCCTTATTGAAACAAGCCATCCAATCCGAATTCCAGTATCTGTGGAAGACCTCGATCCCATACCTAGGGATAACCATATCCTACCCACTCTCAGAGATGATCTCAACTAACCTAGACCCCCTATGCCTCTCAATTTAGGAGGAACTGAATTCTCTGAGCAAACTCGAATACTCGTGGATTCGGAGAATCACGCTTTACAAAATGATAATACTACCTAAACTTTTATATATCTTCCGCACGATGGCTCTCCCAATACCACACACCAAAGTGATGGAATTCCAAAAGCAACTATCTAGATTCATATGGAACAACAAAAAACCTAGAGTTGCGTCCACGATTCTATCTCTCAACCTTAGACAGGGGGGTCTGGGAGTACCGGATCTATGGGCATATTGCCAGGCCATAAACCTAAACACATCCAAGTCCTGGTTTAATGAGACTCATCCCCTCCCCCCGTGGCTCTACATTAAGAAACAATTTAACAAAAACAGAGGGCTGAACTCCCTTCTATTCGCAGCAGCATCAGCCGCAACTGTTTCTCATTCTCCCCTAGATTTAAATCTACAAGGCCTCTCTCCTCCAATGTTAGCCACTTTACAAGCATGGAACACCTGCAACCTTAAATTAAAGGTGAGCTCAAATAAAAAAGAAATCAAACTTCCAATAGAAACTCTCACCTACTTTATCCCAGGTCTCTCCATCTCAGCTTGGTCGAAAGTGGCAATAACACATATATCAGATTTATACTTAGAGGGAAGGATGCTCTCCTTCCAAATAATAAAAGACAAATACGATATCCCTTCCAATGAGCTATACACATACTATCAGATACGATCTTGTCTGACAACATCCCATCTGGGAAAATGCTCTCTGCCTATTAAATTAATTTCTTTATTTTCCGGACAAAAACAGCTAAAGTCCTCTCTGACAGGGAGACTATACAATATACTTGCAGGAGAACTAGGCCCAAAAAAGAAGATGCACCCATTGAATTGGGAATTAGACCTGAGAAAGTCATTCTCCATTGACCAATGGTTAACAGCTTTTACCTGGGCAAACAAATCTACTCTATCTGCAGATCTCCTCCAGGTATATTACAAAACCCTAACCAGATGGTATTATACACCCTCTAAATTAGCAAGATATATTCCAGGCTTCGACAAAAACTGTTGGAGAGGTTGCGGTCAAGTGGGCTCCCTTATGCACTTATTTTGGGACTGTACATTTATACAAGCCCTCTGGAGAGAGATTTTCCAAGTTATTAGGAGAGTCTCGAGCCACCCGGTTCCTAGGTCTCCAGAACTCGCGCTATTTTAATTGAATTGCAACAATATACCCCCTCATAACCGAAAGTTGGTGTGCCACCTGCTGATGGTGACGAAATTGGCCATAACCAGAAAATGGAGACCTACTGCCCCTCCACCTGTAGCTGAAGTTTTGGATATTATGGCAGATCATTGCGCATATGAGAAGATACTTGCCTTGGCAGGGGACTCCATGCCCAAATTCCTCCACACTTGGAATTCATGGATTAGATATATGCAAGGAACCCCTTGACAAAATAAACACCCAAAAAACTTTACTGATGTTCTACTGTGGATGTGATGAAGAAAAAAAAAAAAGACCGTTTAATGTTTTTGAGATAACTTTAAAACTGTTTCAAGGTTTCTCTCTCATAATTCTGTTTAGCATTACAAACACTATTTACGTAAAGTCAATAGATCCTGATATTCATATCACCTGCTATTTACATTGTTGTGGGAAAAACAACTAATTTTACAGTTTGCATTTTAAGATATATGGTCTCTTAACAATGTATAATTTCAAAGAAAAAGATTTGACTTGTAATGTAACTATATTTTGTAAAACCCAATAAAAACTTATTTGTTTAAAAATATATATATATTAGCCACAATCATTATCTATCTGGCACCTGGATAAGCGTATTTTGATGGGCAATAGTTACAGACTAAGACATAGTACATGAGAACAGAATGAGTGTTGGAAAAGTCTTTTTAGGGTCAAGATCATTGACTTTAGTGTTTTCCAAAGACTATATATATATGCAATATTGTTGAACAGTAACAGTATTCAGATAAACCAAATAAAATGCAATTATTGTATGTTATACAAAAGTCAGTGCTTGACTTTTGCCCATGTGTCTGCATCATTCGAGCATATAAATTATACAGATGCATGCATAACACTTTCTGATAAAGAGAAAAAACATGAAAAAACAACTGCTTACCTAGGTTGTTAAAAGGACATGGTTCTTCAAGTTTCCATTTAGCAACTACCACAGTATCAAAAATGTTGCCTATTTATAAGCCTAAAACCATAAGACTTTCAACCAATCACATGTTATTTGACCCTCCCTTAGTTTCATTAACACATTAGTATATCCAACCTGTATATTTTGCCAGTGGGTGAATGAATTCAATGATCAAAATGTACATGAGACTAAATTTGCAGAACAATAGTCTTTTGTTTATACACACATTCAATATCATGTTCTTGCTCATGCACACATTTAGTATCATTGTTTTAAAATGTGTGGTCCCACTGACACACCCTTCTAACATTTTTTTCCCAACTTCACTTTAGTGAAGCTACTTTCTTATGTGATCTCTTTTATACCATGTAATAGATACAGATTATTACATACTACTTGGGCATATTAGAAAAGATAATACTCTTGTGTTGGTTATAGAAAATCCAATACCATTTTGAAACAAGGCTTAAGGGAAAAATGATGATGAATCATGGTATTGAGATATACCAAACAAGAAGGACTTACTGTATTTTAAAGCAAAGCAAGTACTTTCGTTTGGCCAATCCGTATCCACAAAATAGAGTGTCAAAAATGAGACAATCTTTATAACAAATATTATTTGAAGGACAAAAACATTTTTGTTTAATATATTAGCCACTAACTTTATGTATCTGGTAGATGGGTAGCTATATTTTAATATGTAAAAGATACAGACTAACACCTAATACTTAGGGACAGAAGGAGTGCTAAAAGTTATTTTAGGGTCAAGACCATTGAATTGAGTGTTTTCAAAAGACTCTATATGCAACATTGATGAACAGTCATGGTATTTAGATTAACCAAACAAAATGCACTTACTGTATATGATAGAAAAGTCAGTGATTAAGTTTGGCCCATGCGACTCCATGATTTGGGCATAGAAATGATACAGATGTATGCAAATCACTTTGGGATTAAAGACATGTTAAAGCTCTTGTTTTGCTAAACAGAATTGGACAAAGTTTCTTCATAAGATTAAAAATTATTTTGAAGAGTAATTATGGCATTCAGATACACCAAACAGGAAGCACTTACTATATTTAATCGGAAGCAAGTACTTTAGTTTGGCCAATCCGTATCCATATAAGTGCGGAACAAAAAATGATCAAGTCTTTACAACTATTTTATGAAAGGCAAAAACATTTTAAACATATTAGCCACAAACTTTATCTATCTGGCAGCTGAAAAAGTAAATGTTGATATTCAAAAGTTACAGCCTATCACATAAAACATGGGAAGAGAATGTGTGTTAAAAGACATTTTAGGGTCAAGACTAGGGAATTGAGTGTTTTTTAAAAGACTATATATGCAACATTGATGAGCAGTCATGGTATTTAGATTACCCCAACAAAATGCACTTTGTATTTGATAGAAAAGTCAGTGCTTAAGTTTGTCCCATGTGGCTCCATGATTTGGGCATAGAAATGATACAGATGTATGCAAATCACTTTGGGATTAAAGGCATGTTAAAGCTCTTGTTTTGCTAAACAGAATTGGACAAAGTTTCTTCATAAGATTAAAAATTATTTTGAAGAGTAATTATGGCATTCAGATACACCAAACAGGAAGCACTTACTATATTTAATCGGAAGCAAGTACTTTAGTTTGGCCAATCCGTATCCATATAAGTGCGGAACAAAAAATGATCAAGTCTTTACAACTATTTTATGAAAGGCAAAAACATTTTAAACATATTAGCCACAAACTTTATCTATCTGGCAGCTGAAAAAGTAAATGTTGATATTCAAAAGTTACAGCCTATCACATAAAACATGGGAAGAGAATGTGTGTTAAAAGACATTTTAGGGTCAAGACTAGGGAATTGAGTGTTTTTTAAAAGACTATATATGCAACATTGATGAGCAGTCATGGTATTTAGATTACCCCAACAAAATGCACTTTGTATATGATAGAAAAGTCAGTGCTTAAGTTTGGCCCATGTGGCTCCATGATTTGGGCATAGAAATAATACAGATGTATGCAAAATACTTTAGGATTGAAGGCATGTTAAAGCTCTTGTTTTGCTTAAATTCTTCATAAGATTAAAAATTATTTTGAAGAGTAATTATGGCATTCAGATACACCAAACAGGAAGCACTTACTATATTTTAATTTAAAGCAAGTACTTTAGTTTGGCCAATCTGTATCCATATAAGTGCGGAACCAAAAAGGATCAAGTCTTTACAACTATTTTATGAAAGGCAAAAACATTTTAGTTAAATATATTAGCCACAAACTTTATCTATCTGGCAGGTAAAAAGGAAATTTTGATATTCAATAGTTAAAGCCTATCACATAAAACATGGGAAGAGAATGTGTGTTAAAAGACTTTAGGGTCAAGACTAGAGAATTGAGTGTTTTTTTAAAAGACTATATATGCAACATTGATCAACAGTCATGGTATTTAGATTAACCAACAAAATGCACTAACTGTATAGTATAGAAAAGTCAGTGACTACGTTTGGTCCATGTGACTCCATGACTTGGTCATAGAAATGTTATAGATGCATGCAAATCACTTTGGGATTAAACACATGTTAAAGCTCTTGTTTTACTTAAATAGAATTGAACAAAGTTTCTTCAGAAGATTAAAAATAAGTTTGAAGAGTAATTATGGCATTCAGATACACCAAACAGGAAGCACTTACTATATTTTAATTTAAAGCAAGTACTTGAGTTTGGCCAATCCGTATCCATATAAGTGCGGAACACAAAATTATCAAGTCTTTACAACTATTTCATGAAAAGCAAAAACATATTTGTAAATATATTAGCCACAATCATTATCTATCTGGCACCTGGATAAGCGTATTTTGATGTGCAATAGCTACAGACTAAGACATAGTACATGAGAACAGAATGAGTGTTGGAAAAGTCTTTTTAGGGTCAAGATCATTGACTTTAGTGTTTTCCAAAGACTATATATATATGCAATATTGTTGAACAGTAATAGTATTCAGATAAACCAAATAAAATGCAATTATTGTATGTTATACAAAAGTCAGTGCTTGACTTTTGCCCATGTGTTTGCATCATTCGAGCATATAAATTATACAGATGCATGCATAACACTTTCTGATAAAGAGAAAAAAACATGAAAAAACAACTGCTTACCTAGGTTGTTAAAAGGACATGGTTCTTCAAGTTTCCATTTAGCAACTGCCACAGTATCAAAAATGTTGCCTATTTATAAGCCTAAAACCATAAGACTTTCAACCAATCACATGTTATTTGACCCTCCCTTAGTTTCATTAACACATTAGTATATCCAACCTGTATATTTTGCCAGTGGGTGAATGAATTCAATGATTAAAATGTACATGAGACTAAATTTGCAGAACAATAGTCTTTTGTTTATACACACATTCAATATCATGTTCGTGCTCATGCACACATTTAGTATCATTGTTTTAAAATGTGTGGTCCCACTGACACACCCTTCTAACATTTTTTTTCCCAACTTCACTTTAGTGAAGCTACTTTCTTATGTGATCTCTTTTATACCATGTAATAGATACAGATTATTACATACTACTTGGGCATATTAGAAAAGATAATACTCTTGTGTTGGTTATAGAAAATCCAATACCATTTTGAAACAAGGTTTAAGGGAAAAATGATGATGAATCATGGTATTGAGATATACCAAACAAGAAGGACTTACTGTATTTTAAAGCAAAGCAAGTACTTTCGTTTGGCCAATCCGTATCCACAAAATAGAGTGTCATAAAATGAGAAAATCTTTACAACAAATATTATTTGAAAGACAAAAACATTTTTGTTTAATATATTAGCCACTAACTTTATGTATCTGGTAGATGGGTAGCTATATTTTAATATGTAAAAGATACAGATTAACACCTAATACTTAGGGACAGAAGGAGTGCTAAAAGTTATTTTAGGGTCAAGACCATTGAATTGAGTGTTTTCAAAAGACTCTATATGCAACATTGATGAACAGTCATGGTATTTAGATTAACCAAACAAAATGCACTTACTGTATATGATAGAAAAGTCAGTGATTAAGTTTGGCCCATGCGACTCCATGATTTGGGCATAGAAATGATACAGATGTATGCAAATCACTTTGGGATTAAAGACATGTTAAAGCTCTTGTTTTGCTAAACAGAATTATACAAAGTTTCTTCATAAGATTAAAAATTATTTTGAAGAGTAATTATGGCATTCAGATACACCAAACAGGAAGCACTTACTATATTTAATCTGAAGCAAGTACTTTAGTTTGGCCAATCCGTATCCATATAAGTGCGAAACAAAAAATGATCAAGTCTTTACAACTATTTTATGAAAGGCAAAAACATTTTAAACATATTAGCCACAAATGTTATCTATCTGGCAGCTGAAAAAGTAAATGTTGATATTCAAAAGTTACAGCCTATCACATAAAACATGGGAAGAGAATGTGTGTTAAAAGACATTTTAGGGTCAAGACTAGGGAATTGAGTGTTTTTTAAAAGACTATATATGCAACATTGATGAGCAGTCATGGTATTTAGATTACCCCCAACAAAATGCACTTACTGTATATGATAGAAAAGTCAGTGCTTAAGTTTGGCCCATGTGGCTCCATGATTTGGGCATAGAAATAATACAGATGTATGCAAAATACTTTAGGATTGAAGGCATGTTAAAGCTCTTGTTTTGCTTAAATACAATTGGACAAAGTTTCTTCATAAGATTAAAAATTATTTTGAAGAGTAATTATGGCATTCAGATACACCAAACAGGAAGCACTTACTATATTTTAATTTAAAGCAAGTACTTTAGTTTGGCCAATCTGTATCCATATAAGTGCGGAACCAAAAAGGATCAAGTATTTACAACTATTTTATGAAAGGCAAAAACATTTTAGTTAAACATATTAGCCACAAACTTTATCCATCTGGCAGGTAAAAAGGAAATTTTGTTATTCAATAGTTAAAGCCTATCACATAAAACATGGGAAGAGAATGTGTGTTAAAAGACTTTAGGGTCAAGACTAGAGAATTGAGGTTTTTTTTTAAAGACTATATATGCAACATTGATCAACAGTCATGGTATTTAGATTAACCAACAAAATGCACTAACTGTATAGGATAGAAAAGTCTCAGTGACTAAGTTTGGCCCATGTGACTCCATGACTTGGTCATAGAAATGTTACAGATGCATGCAAATCACTTTGGGATTAAACACACGTTAAAGCTCTTGTTTTACTAAAATAGAATTGGAGAAAGTTTCTTCAGAAGATTAAAAATTATTTTGAAGAGTAATTATGGCATTCAGATACACCAAACAGGAAGCACTTACTATATTTTAATTTAAAGCAAGTACTTTAGTTTGGCCAATCCGTATCCATATAAGTGCGGAACACAAAATGATCAAGTCTTTACAACTATTTTATGAAAAGCAAAAACATTTTTGTAAATATATTAGCCACAATCATTGTCTATCTGGCCCCTGGACAAGCGTATTTTGATGTGCAATAGCTACAGACTAAGACATAGTACATGAGAACAGAATGAGTGTTGGAAAAGTCTTTTTAGGGTCAAGATCATTGACTTTAGTGTTTTCCAAAGACTATATATATATGCAATATTGTTGAACAGTAATAGTATTCAGATAAACCAAATAAAATGCAATTATTGTATGTTATACAAAAGTCAGTGCTTGACTTTTGCCCATGTGTCTGCATCATTCGAGCATATAAATTATACAGATGCATGCATAACACTTTCTGATAAAGAGAAAAAAACATGAAAAAACAACTGCTTACCTAGGTTGTTAAAAGGACATGGTTCTTCAAGTTTCCATTTAGCAACTGCCACAGTATCAAAAATGTTGCCTATTTATAAGCCTAAAACCATATGACTTTCAACCAATCACATGTTATTTGACCCTCCCTTTGTTTCATTAACACATTAGTATATCCAACCTGTATATTTTGCCAGTGGGTGAATGAATTCAATGATTAAAATGTACATGAGACTAAATTTGCAGAACAATAGTCTTTTGTTTATACACACATTCAATATCATGTTCTTGCTCATGCACACATTTAGTATCATTGTTTTAAAATGTGTGGTCCCACTGACACACCCTTCTAACATTTTTTTCCCAACTTCACTTTAGTGAAGCAACTTTCTTATGTGATCTCTTTTATACCATGTAATAGATACAGATTATTACATACTACTTGGGCATATTAGAAAAGATAATACTCTTGTGTTGGTTATAGAAAATCCAATACCATTTTGAAACAAGGCTTAAGGGAAAAATGATGATGAATCGTGGTATTCAGATATACCAAACAAGAAGGACTTACTGTATTTTAAAGCAAAGCAAGTACTTTCGTTTGGCCAATCCGTATCCACAAAAAAGAGTGTCATAAAATGAGAAAATCTTTACAACAAATATTATTTGAAAGACAAAAACATTTTTGTTTAATATATTAGCCACTAACTTTATGTATCTGGTAGATGGGTAGCTATATTTTAATATGTAAAAGATACAGACTAACACCTAATACTTAGGGACAGAAGGAGTGCTAAAAGTTTTTTTAGGGTCAAGACCATTGAATTGAGTGTTTTCAAAAGACTATATGCAACATTGATGAACAGTCATGGTATTTAGATTAACCAAACAAAATGCACTTACTGTATATGATAGAAAAGTCAGTGATTAAGTTTGGCCCATGCGACTCCATGATTTGGGCATAGAAATGATACAGATGTATGCAAATCACTTTGGGATTAAAGACATGTTAAAGCTCTTGTTTTGCTAAACAGAATTGGACAAAGTTTCTTCATAAGATTAAAAATTATTTTGAAGAGTAATTATGGCATTCAGATACACCAAACAGGAAGCACTTACTATATTTAATCTGAAGCAAGTACTTTAGTTTGGCCAATCCGTATCCATATAAGTGCGGAACAAAAAATGATCAAGTCTTTACAACTATTTTATGAAAGGCAAAAACATTTTAGTTAAACATATTAGTCACAAACTTTATCTATCTGGCAGCTGAAAAAGTAAATGTTGATATTACAAAAGTTACAGCCTATCACATAAAACATGGGAAGAGAATGTGTGGTAAAAGACATTTTAGGGTCAAGACTAGGGAATTGAGTGTTTTTTAAAAGACTATATATGCAACATTGATGAGCAGTCATGGTATTTAGATTACCCCAACAAAATGCACTTTGTATATGATAGAAAAGTCAGTGCTTAAGTTTGGCCCATGTGGCTCCATGATTTGGGCATAGAAATAATACAGATGTATGCAAAATACTTTAGGATTGAAGGCATGTTAAAGCTCTTGTTTTGCTTAAATACAATTGGACAAAGTTTCTTCATAAGATTAAAAATTATTTTGAAGAGTAATTATGGCATTCAGATACACCAAACAGGAAGCACTTACTATATTTTAATTTAAAGCAAGTACTTTAGTTTGGCCAATCTGTATCCATATAAGTGCGGAACCAAAAAGGATCAAGTCTTTACAACTATTTTATGAAAGGCAAAAACATTTTAGTTAAATATATTAGCCACAAACTTTATCTATCTGGCAGGTAAAAAGGAAATTTTGATATTCAATAGTTAAAGCCTATCACATAAAACATGGGAAGAGAATGTGTGTTAAAAGACTTTAGGGTCAAGACTAGAGAATTGAGTGTTTTTTAAAAAAAACTATATATGCAACATTGATCAACAGTCATGGTATTTAGATTAACCAACAAAATGCACTAACTGTATAGGATAGAAAAATCAGTGACTAAGTTTGGCCCATGTGACTCCATGACTTGGTCATGGAAATGTTACAGATGCATGCAAATCACTTTGGGATTAAACACATGTTAAAGCTCTTGTTTTACTTCAATAGAATTGGACAAAGTTTCTTCAGAAGATTAAAAATTATTTTGAAGAGTAATTATGGCATTCAGATACACCAAACAGGAAGCACTTACTATATTTTAATTTAAAGCAAGTACTTTAGTTTGGCCAATCCGTATCCATATAAGTGCGGAACACAAAATGATCAAGTCTTTACAACTATTTTATGAAAAGCAAAAACATTTTTGTAAATATATTAGCCACAATCATTATCTATCTGGCACCTGGATAAGCGTATTTTGATGTGCAATAGCTACAGACTAAGACATAGTACATGAGAACAGAATGAGTGTTGGAAAAGTCTTTTTAGGGTCAAGATCATTGACTTTAGTGTTTTCCAAAGACTATATATATATGCAATATTGTTGAACAGTAACAGTATTCAGATAAACCAAATAAAATGCAAATATTGTATGTTATACAAAAGTCAGTGCTTGACTTTTGCCCATGTGTCTGCATCATTCGAGCATATAAATTATACAGATGCATGCATAACACTTTCTGATAAAGAGAAAAAAACATGAAAAAACAACTGCTTACCTAGGTTGTTAAAAGGACATGGTTCTTCAAGTTTCCATTTAGCAACTGCCACAGTATCAAAAATGTTGCCTATTTATAAGCCTAAAACCATAAGACTTTCAACCAATCACATGTTATTTGACCCTCCCTTAGTTTCATTAACACATTAGTATATCCAACCTGTATATTTTACTAGTGGGTGAATGAATTCAATGATTAAAATGTACATGAGACTAAATTTGCAGAACAATAGTCTTTTGTTTATACACACATTCAGTATCATGTTCTTGCTCATGCACACATTTAGTATCATTGTTTTAAAATGTGTGGTCCCACTGACACACCCTTCTAACATTTTTTTCCCAACTTCACTTTAGTGAAGCTACTTTCTTATGTGATCTCTTTTATACCATGTAATAGATACAGATTATTACATACTACTTGGGCATATTAGAAAAGATAATACTCTTGTGTTGGTTATAGAAAATCCAATACCATTTTGAAACAAGGCTTAAGGGAAAAATGATGATGAATCATGGTATTGAGATATACCAAACAAGAAGGACTTACTGTATTTTAAAGCAAAGCAAGTACTTTCGTTTGGCCAATCCGTATCCACAAAAAAGAGTGTCATAAAATGAGAAAATCTTTACAACAAATATTATTTGAAAGACAAAAACATTTTTGTTTAATATATTAGCCACAAACTTTATGTATCTGGTAGATGGGTAGCTATATTTTAATATGTAAAAGATACAGACTAACACCTAATACTTAGGGACAGAAGGAGTGCTAAAAGTTATTTTAGGGTCAAGACCATTGAATTGAGTGTTTTCAAAAGACTCTATATGCAACATTGATGAACAGTCATGGTATTTAGATTAACCAAACAAAATGCACTTACTGTATATGATAGAAAAGTCAGTGATTAAGTTTGGCCCATGCGACTCCATGATTTGGGCATAGAAATTATACAGATGTATGCAAATCACTTTGGGATTAAAGACATGTTAAAGCTCTTGTTTTGCTAAACAGAATTGGACAAAGTTTCTTCATAAGATTAAAAATTATTTTGAAGAGTAATTATGGCATTCAGATACACCAAACAGGAAGCACTTACTATATTTAATCGGAAGCAAGTACTTTAGTTTGGCCAATCCGTATCCATATAAGTGCGGAACAAAAAATGATCAAGTCTTTACAACTATTTTATGAAAGGCAAAAACATTTTAAACATATTAGCCACAAACTTTATCTATCTGGCAACTGAAAAAGTAAATGTTGATATTCAAAAGTTACAGCCTATCACATAAAACATGGGAAGAGAATGTGTGTTAAAAGACATTTTAGGGTCAAGACTAGGGAATTGAGTGTTTTTAAAAGACTATATATGCAACATTGATGAGCAGTCATGGTATTTAGATTACCCCAACAAAATGCACTTTGTATATGATAGAAAAGTCAGTGCTTAAGTTTGGCCCATGTGGCTCCATGATTTGGGCATAGAAATAATACAGATGTATGCAAAATACTTTAGGATTGAAGGCATGTTAAAGCTCTTGTTTTGCTTAAATACAATTGGACAAAGTTTCTTCATAAGATTAAAAATTATTTTGAAGAGTAATTATGGCATTCAGATACACCAAACAGGAAGCACTTACTATATTTTAATTTAAAGCAAGTACTTTAGTTTGGCCAATCTGTATCCATATAAGTGCGGAACCAAAAAGGATCAAGTCTTTACAACTATTTTATGAAAGGCAAAAACATTTTAGTTAAATATATTAGCCACAAACTTTATCTATCTGGCAGGTAAAAAGGAAATTTTGATATTCAATAGTTAAAGCCTATCACATAAAACATGGGAAGAGAATGTGTGTTAAAAGACTTTAGGGTCAAGACTAGAGAATTGAGTGTTTTTTTAAAAGACTATATATGCAACATTGATCAACAGTCATGGTATTTAGATTAACCAACAAAATGCACTAACTGTATAGGATAGAAAAGTCAGTGACTAAGTTTGGCCCATGTGACTCCATGACTTGGTCATGGAAATGTTACAGATGCATGCAAATCACTTTGGGATTAAACACATGTTAAAGCTCTTGTTTTACTTCAATAGAATTGGACAAAGTTTCTTCAGAAGATTAAAAATTATTTTGAAGAGTAATTATGGCATTCAGATACACCAAACAGGAAGCACTTACTATATTTTAATTTAAAGCAAGTACTTTAGTTTGGCCAATCCGTATCCATATAAGTACGGAACACAAAATGATCAAGTCTTTACAACTGTTTTATGAAAAGCAAAAACATTTTTGTAAATATATTAGCCACAATCATTGTCTATCTGGCACCTGGATAAGCGTATTTTGATGTGCAATAGTTACAGACTAAGACATAGTACATGAGAACAGAATGAGTGTTGGAAAAGTCTTTTTAGGGTCAAGATCATTGACTTTAGTGTTTTCCAAAGACTATATATATATGCAATATTGTTGAACAGTAACAGTATTCAGATAAACCAAATAAAATGCAATTATTGTATGTTATACAAAAGTCAGTGCTTGACTTTTGCCCATGTGTCTGCATCATTCGAGCATATAAATTATACAGATGCATGCATAACACTTTCTGATAAAGAGAAAAAAACATGAAAAAACAACTGCTTACCTAGGTTGTTAAAAGGACATGGTTCTTCAAGTTTCCATTTAGCAACTGCCACAGTATCAAAAATGTTGCCTATTTATAAGCCTAAAACCATAAGACTTTCAACCAATCACATGTTATTTGACCCTCCCTTAGTTTCATTAACACATTAGTATATCCAACCTGTATATTTTGCTAGTGGGTGAATGAATTCAATGATTAAAATGTACATGAGACTAAATTTGCAGAACAATAGTCTTTTGTTTATACACACATTCAATATCATGTTCTTGCTCATGCACACATTTAGTATCATTGTTTTACAATGTGTGGTCCCACTGACACACCCTTCTAACATTTTTTTCCCAACTTCACTTTAGTGAAGCTACTTTCTTATGTGATCTCTTTTACACCATGTAATAGATACAGATTATTACATACTACTTGGGCATATTAGAAAAGATAATACTCTTGTGTTGGTTATAGAAAATCCAATACCATTTTGAAACAAGGCTTAAGGGAAAAATGATGATGAATCATGGTATTGAGATATACCAAACAAGAAGGACTTACTGTATTTTAAAGCAAAGCAAGTACTTTAGTTTGGCCAATCCGTATCCACAAAAAAGAGTGTCATAAAATGAGAAAATCTTTACAACAAATATTATTTGAAAGACAAAAACATTTTTGTTTAATATATTAGCCACTAACGTTATGTATCTGGTAGATGGGTAGCTATATTTTAATATGTAAAAGATACAGACTAACACCTAATACTTAGGGACAGAAGGAGTGCTAAAAGTTATTTTAGGGTCAAGACCATTGAATTGAGTGTTTTCAAAAGACTCTATATGCAACATTGATGAACAGTCATGGTATTTAGATTAACCAAACAAAATGCACTTACTGTATATGATAGAAAAGTCAGTGATTAAGTTTGGCCCATGCGACTCCATGATTTGGGCATAGAAATTATACAGATGTATGCAAATCACTTTGGGATTAAAGACATGTTAAAGCTCTTGTTTTGCTAAACAGAATTGGACAAAGTTTCTTCATAAGATTAAAAATTATTTTGAAGAGTAATTATGGCATTCAGATACACCAAACAGGAAGCACTTACTATATTTAATCGGAAGCAAGTACTTTAGTTTGGCCAATCCGTATCCATATAAGTGCGGAACAAAAAAGGATCAAGTCTTTACAACTATTTTATGAAAGGCAAAAACATTTTAAACATATTAGCCACAAACTTTATCTATCTGGCAACTGAAAAAGTAAATGTTGATATTCAAAAGTTACAGCCTATCACAAAAAACATGGGAAGAGAATGTGTGTTAAAAGACATTTTAGGGTCAAGACTAGGGAATTGAGTGTTTTTTAAAAGATTATATATGCAACATTGATGAGCAGTCATGGTATTTAGATTACCCCAACAAAATGCACTTTGTATATGATAGAAAAGTCAGTGCTTAAGTTTGGCCCATGTGGCTCCATGATTTGGGCATAGAAATAATACAGATGTATGCAAAATACTTTAGGATTGAAGGCATGTTAAAGCTCTTGTTTTGCTTAAATACAATTGGACAAAGTTTCTTCATAAGATTAAAAATTATTTTGAAGAGTAATTATGGCATTCAGATACACCAAACAGGAAGCACTTACTATATTTAATCTGAAGCAAGTACTTTAGTTCGGCCAATCCGTATCCATATAAGTGTGGAACAAAAAATGATCAAGTCTTTACAACTATCTTATGAAAGGCAAAAACATTTTAAACATATTAGCCACAAACTTTATCTATCTGGCAGCTGAAAAAGTAAATGTTGATATTCAAAAGTTACAGCCTATCATATAAAACATGGGAAGAGAATGTGTGGTAAAAGACTTTTTAGGGTCAAGATTAGGGAATTGAGTGTTTTTTAAAAGACTATATATGCAACATTGATGAGCAGTCATGGTATTTAGATTACCCCCAACAAAATGCACTTTGTATATGATAGAAAAGTCAGTGCTTAAGTTTGGCCCATGTGGCTCCATGATTTGGGCATAGAAATAATACAGATGTATGCAAAATACTTTAGGATTGAAGACATGTTAAAGCTCTTGTTTTGCTTAAATACAATTGGACAAAGTTTCTTCTTAAGATTTAAAATTATTTTGAAGAGTAATTATGGCATTCAGATACACCAAACAGGAAGCACTTACTATATTTAATCGGAAGCAAGTACTTTAGTTTGGCCAATCCGTATCCATATAAGTGCGGAACAAAAAATGATCAAGTCTTTACAACTATTTTATGAAAGGCAAAAACATTTTAGTTAAATATATTAGCCACAAACTGTATCTATCTGGCAGGTAAAAAGGAAATTTTGATATTCAATAGGTAAAGCCTATCACATAAAACATGGGAAGAGAATGTGTGTTAAAAGACTTTAGGGTCAAGACTAGAGAATTGAGTGTTTTTTTAAAAGACTATATATGCAACATTGATCAACAGTCATGGTATTTAGATTAACCAACAAAATGCACTAACTGTAGAGGATAGAAAAGTCAGTGACTAAGTTTGGCCCATGCGACTCCATGATTTGGGCATAGAAATGATACAGATGTATGCAAATCACTTTGGGATTAAAGACATGTTAAAGCTCTTGTTTTGCTAAACAGAATTGGACAAAGTTTCTTCATAAGATTAAAAATTATTTTGAAGAGTAATTATGGCATTCAGATACACCAAACAGGAAGCACTTACTATATTTAATCTGAAGCAAGTACTTTAGTTTGGCCAATCCGTATCCATATAAGTGCGGAACAAAAAATGATCAAGTCTTTACAACTATTTTATGAAAGGCAAAAACATTTTAAACATATTAGCCACAAATGTTATCTATCTGGCAGCTGAAAAAGTAAATGTTGATATTCAAAAGTTACAGCCTATCACATAAAACATGGGAAGAGAATGTGTGTTAAAAGACATTATAGGGTCAAGACTAGGGAATTGAGTGTTTTTTAAAAGACTATATATGCAACATTGATGAGCAGTCATGGTATTTAGATTACCCCAACAAAATGCACTTTGTATATGATAGAAAAGTCAGTGCTTAAGTTTGGCCCATGTGACTCCATGATTTGGGCATAGAAATAATACAGATGTATGCAAAATACTTTAGGATTGAAGGCATGTTAAAGCTCTTGTTTTGCTTAAATACAATTGGACAAAGTTTCTTCATAAGATTAAAAATTATTTTGAAGAGTAATTATGGCATTCAGATACACCAAACAGGAAGCACTTACTATATTTTAATTTAAGGCAAGTACTTTAGTTTGGCCAATCTGTATCCATATAAGTGTGGAACCAAAAAGGATCAAGTCTTTACAACTATTTTATGAAAGGCAAAAACATTTTAGTTAAATATATTAGCCACAAACTTTATCTATCTGGCAGGTAAAAAGGAAATTTTGATAGTCAATAGTTAAAGCCTATGACATAAAACATGGGAAGAGAATGTGTGTTAAAAAACTTTAGGGTCAAGACTAGAGAATTGAGTGTTTTTTTAAAAGACTATATATGCAACATTGATCAACAGTCATGGTATTTAGATTAACCAACAAAATGCACTAACTGTATATGATAGAAAAGTCAGTGACTAAGTTTGGCCCATGTGACTCCATGACTTGGTCATAGAATTGTTACAGATGCATGCAAATCACTTTGGGATTAAAGACATGTTAAAGCTCTTGTTCTACTTAAATAGAATTGGACAAAGTTCCTTCAGAAGATTAAAAATTATTTTGAAGAGTAATTATGGCATTCAGATACACCAAACAGGAAGCACTTACTATATTTTAATTTAAAGCAAGTACTTTAGTTTGGCCAATCCGTATCCATATAAGTGCGGAACACAAAATGATCAAGTCTTTACAACTATTTTATGAAAGGCAAAAACATTTTTGTAAATATATTAGCCACAATCATTATCTATCTGGCAGCTGGATAAGCGTATTTTGATGTGCAATAGTTACAGACTAAGACATAGTACATGAGAACAGAATGAGTGTTGGAAAAGTCTTTTTAGGGTCAAGATCATTGACTTTAGTGTTTTCCAAAGAATATATATATATATGCCATATTGTTGAACAGTAACAGTATTCAGATAAACCAAATAAAATGCAATTATTGTATGTTATACAAAAGTCAGTGCTTTACTTTTGCCCATGTGTCTGCATCATTCGAGCATATAAATTATACAGATGCATGCATAACACTTTCTGATAAAGAGAAAAAAACATGAAAAAACAACTGCTTACCTAGGTTGTTAAAAGGACATGGTTCTTCAAGTTTCCATTTAGCAACTGCCACAGTATCAAAAATGTTGCCTATTTATAAGCCTAAAACCATAAGACTTTCAACCAATCACATGTTATTTGACCCTCCCTTAGTTTCATTAACACATTAGTATATCCAACCTGTATATTTTGCCAGTGGGTGAATGAATTCAATGATTAAAATGTACATGAGACTAAATTTGCAGAACAATAGTCTTTTGTTTATACACACATTCAATATCATGTTCTTGTTCATGCACACATTTAGTATCATTGTTCTAAAATGTGTGGTCCCACTGACACACCCTTCTAACATTTTTTTCCCAACTTCACTTTAGTGAAGCTACTTTCTTATGTGATCTCTTTTATACCATGTAATAGATACAGATTATTACATACTACTTGGGCATATTAGAAAAGATAATACTCTTGTGTTGGTTATAGAAAATCCAATACCATTTTGAAACAAGGCTTAAGGGAAAAATGATGATGAATCGTGGTATTCAGATATACCAAACAAGAAGGACTTACTGTATTTTAAAGCAAAGCAAGTACTTTCGTTTGGCCAATCCAAATCCACAAAAAAGAGTGTCATAAAATGAGACAATCTTTACAACAAATATTATTTGAAAGACAAAAACATTTTTGTTTAATATATTAGCCACTAACTTTATCTATCTGGTAGATGGGTAGCTATATTTTAAGGAGTGTTAAAAGTTATTTTAGGGTCAAGACCAGTGAATTGAGTGTTTTCAAAAGACTCTATATGCAACATTGATGAACAGTCATGGTATTTAGATTAACCAAACAAAATGCACTTACTGTATAGGATAGAAAAGTCAGTGATTAAGTTTGGCCCATGCGACTCCATGATTTGGGCATAGAAATGTTACAGATGCATGCAAATCACTTTGGGATTAAAGACATGTTAAAGCTCTTGTTTTGCTAAACAGAATTGGACAAAGTTTCTTCATAAGATTAAAAATTATTTTGAAGAGTAATTATGGCATTCAGATACACCAAACAGGAAGCACTTACTATATTTAATCTGAAGCAAGTACTTTAGTTTGGCCAATCCGTATCCATATAAGTGCGGAACAAAAAATGATCAAGTCTTTACAACTATTTTATGAAAGGCAAAAACATTTTAGTTAAACATATTAGCCACAAACTTTATCTATCTGGCAGCTGAAAAAGTAAATGTTGATATTCAAAAGTTACAGCCTATCACATAAAACATGGGAAGAGAATGTGTGGTAAAATACTTTTTACGGTCAAGACTAGGGAATTGTTTTTTAAAAGACTATATATGCAACATTGATGAGCAGTCATGGTATTTAGATTAACCCAACAAAATGCACTTTGTATATGATAGAAAAGTCAGTGCTTAAGTTTGGCCCATGTGACTCCATGATTTGGGCATAGAAATAATACAGATGTATGCAAAATACTTTAGGATTGAAGGCATGTTAAAGCTCTTGTTTTGCTTAAATACAATTGGACAAAGTTTCTTCATAAGATTAAAAATTATTTTGAAGAGTAATTATGGCATTCAGATACACCAAACAGGAAGCACTTACTATATTTTAATTTAAAGCAAGTACTTTAGTTTGGCCAATCCGTATCCATATAAGTGCGGAACACAAAATGATCAAGTCTTTACAACTATTTTATGAAAGGCAAAAACATTTTTGTAAATATATTAGCCACAATCATTATCTATCTGGCAGCTGGATAAGCGTATTTTGATGTGCAATAGTTACAGACTAAGACATAGTACATGAGAACAGAATGAGTGTTGGAAAAGTCTTTTTAGGGTCAAGATCATTGACTTTAGTGTTTTCCAAAGAATATATATATATGCCATATTGTTGAACAGTAACAGTATTCAGATAAACCAAATAAAATGCAATTATTGTATGTTATACAAAAGTCAGTGCTTTACTTTTGCCCATGTGTCTGCATCATTCGAGCATATAAATTATACAGATGCATGCATAACACTTTCTGATAAAGAGAAAAAAACATGAAAAAACAACTGCTTACCTAGGTTGTTAAAAGGACATGGTTCTTCAAGTTTCCATTTAGCAACTGCCACAGTATCAAAAATGTTGCCTATTTATAAGCCTAAAACCATAAGACTTTCAACCAATCACATGTTATTTGACCCTCCCTTAGTTTCATTAACACATTAGTATATCCAACCTGTATATTTTGCCAGTGGGTGAATGAATTCAATGATTAAAATGTACATGAGACTAAATTTGCAGAACAATAGTCTTTTGTTTATACACACATTCAATATCATGTTCTTGTTCATGCACACATTTAGTATCATTGTTCTAAAATGTGTGGTCCCACTGACACACCCTTCTAACATTTTTTTCCCAACTTCACTTTAGTGAAGCTACTTTCTTATGTGATCTCTTTTATACCATGTAATAGATACAGATTATTACATACTACTTGGGCATATTAGAAAAGATAATACTCTTGTGTTGGTTATAGAAAATCCAATACCATTTTGAAACAAGGCTTAAGGGAAAAATGATGATGAATCGTGGTATTCAGATATACCAAACAAGAAGGACTTACTGTATTTTAAAGCAAAGCAAGTACTTTCGTTTGGCCAATCCAAATCCACAAAAAAGAGTGTCATAAAATGAGACAATCTTTACAACAAATATTATTTGAAAGACAAAAACATTTTTGTTTAATATATTAGCCACTAACTTTATCTATCTGGTAGATGGGTAGCTATATTTTAAGGAGTGTTAAAAGTTATTTTAGGGTCAAGACCAGTGAATTGAGTGTTTTCAAAAGACTCTATATGCAACATTGATGAACAGTCATGGTATTTAGATTAACCAAACAAAATGCACTTACTGTATAGGATAGAAAAGTCAGTGATTAAGTTTGGCCCATGCGACTCCATGATTTGGGCATAGAAATGTTACAGATGCATGCAAATCACTTTGGGATTAAAGACATGTTAAAGCTCTTGTTTTGCTAAACAGAATTGGACAAAGTTTCTTCATAAGATTAAAAATTATTTTGAAGAGTAATTATGGCATTCAGATACACCAAACAGGAAGCACTTACTATATTTAATCTGAAGCAAGTACTTTAGTTTGGCCAATCCGTATCCATATAAGTGCGGAACAAAAAATGATCAAGTCTTTACAACTATTTTATGAAAGGCAAAAACATTTTAGTTAAACATATTAGCCACAAACTTTATCTATCTGGCAGCTGAAAAAGTAAATGTTGATATTCAAAAGTTACAGCCTATCACATAAAACATGGGAAGAGAATGTGTGGTAAAATACTTTTTACGGTCAAGACTAGGGAATTGTTTTTTAAAAGACTATATATGCAACATTGATGAGCAGTCATGGTATTTAGATTAACCCAACAAAATGCACTTTGTATATGATAGAAAAGTCAGTGCTTAAGTTTGGCCCATGTGACTCCATGATTTGGGCATAGAAATAATACAGATGTATGCAAAATACTTTAGGATTGAAGGCATGTTAAAGCTCTTGTTTTGCTTAAATACAATTGGACAAAGTTTCTTCATAAGATTAAAAATTATTTTGAAGAGTAATTATGGCATTCAGATACACCAAACAGGAAGCACTTACTATATTTTAATTTAAGGCAAGTACTTTAGTTTGGCCAATCTGTATCCATATAAGTGTGGAACCAAAAAGGATCAAGTCTTTACAACTATTTTATGAAAGGCAAAAACATTTTAGGTAAATATATTAGCCACAAACTTTATCTATCTGGCAGGTAAAAAGGAAATTTTGATAGTCAATAGTTAAAGCCTATCACATAAAACATGGGAAGAGAATGTGTGTTAAAATACTTTAGGTTCAAGACTAGAGAATTGAGTGTTTTTTTAAAAGACTATATATGCAACATTGATCAACAGTCATGGTATTTAGATTAACCAACAAAATGCACTAACTATATATGATAGAAAAGTCAGTGACTAAGTTTGGCCCATGTGACTCCATGACTTGGTCATAGAAATGTTACAGATGCATGCAAATCACTTTGGGATTAAAGACATGTTAAAGCTCTTGTTCTACTTAAATAGAATTGGACAAAGTTTCTTCAGAAGATTAAAAATTATTTTGAAGAGTAATTATGGCATTCAGATACACCAAACAGGAAGCACTTACTATATTTTAATTTAAAGCAAGTACTTTAGTTTGGCCAATCCGTATCCATATAAGTGCGGAACACAAAATGATCAAGTCTTTACAACTATTTTATGAAAGGCAAAAACATTTTTGTAAATATATTAGCCACAATCATTATCTATCTGGCAGCTGGATAAGCGTATTTTGATGTGCAATAGTTACAGACTAAGACATAGTACATGAGAACAGAATGAGTGTTGGAAAAGTCTTTTTAGGGTCAAGATCATTGACTTTAGTGTTTTCCAAAGACTATATATATATATGCCATATTGTTGAACAGTAACAGTATTCAGATAAACCAAATAAAATGCAATTATTGTATGTTATACAAAAGTCAGTGCTTTACTTTTGCCCATGTGTCTGCATCATTCGAGCATATAAATTATACAGATGCATGCATAACACTTTCTGATAAAGAGAAAAAAACATGAAAAAACAACTGCTTACCTAGGTTGTTAAAAGGACATGGTTCTTCAAGTTTCCATTTAGCAACTGCCACAGTATCAAAAATGTTGCCTATTTATAAGCCTAAAACCATAAGACTTTCAACCAATCACATGTTATTTGACCCTCTCTTAGTTTCATTAACACATTAGTATATCCAACCTGTATATTTTGCCAGTGGGTGAATGAATTCAATGATCAAAATGTACATGAGACTAAATTTGCAGAACAATAGTCTTTTGTTTATACACACATTCAATATCATGTTCTTGTTCATGCACACATTTAGTATCATTGTTCTAAAATGTGTGGTCCCACTGACACACCCTTCTAACATTTTTTTCCCAACTTCACTTTAGTGAAGCTACTTTCTTATGTGATCTCTTTTATACCATGTAATAGATACAGATTATTACATACTACTTGGGCATATTAGAAAAGATAATACTCTTGTGTTGGTTATAGAAAATCCAATACCATTTTGAAACAAGGCTTAAGGGAAAAATGATGATGAATCATGGTATTGAGATATACCAAACAAGAAGGACTTACTGTATTTTAAAGCAAAGCAAGTACTTTCGTTTGGCCAATCCAAATCCACAAAAAAGAGTGTCATAAAATGAGACAATCTTTACAACAAATATTATTTGAAAGACAAAAACATTTTTGTTTAATATATTAGCCACTAACTTTATCTATCTGGTAGATGGGTAGCTATATTTTAAGGAGTGTTAAAAGTTATTTTAGGGTCAAGACCAGTGAATTGAGTGTTTTCAAAAGACTCTATATGCAACATTGATGAACAGTCATGGTATTTAGATTAACCAAACAAAATGCACTTACTGTATAGGATAGAAAAGTCAGTGATTAAGTTTGGCCCATGCGACTCCATGATTTGGGCATAGAAATGTTACAGATGCATGCAAATCACTTTGGGATTAAAGACATGTTAAAGCTCTTGTTTTGCTAAACAGAATTGGACAAAGTTTCTTCATAAGATTAAAAATTATTTTGAAGAGTAATTATGGCATTCAGATACACCAAACAGGAAGCACTTACTATATTTAATCTGAAGCAAGTACTTTAGTTTGGCCAATCCGTATCCATATAAGTGCGGAACAAAAAATGATCAAGTCTTTACAACTATTTTATGAAAGGCAAAAACATTTTAGTTAAACATATTAGCCACAAACTTTATCTATCTGGCAGCTGAAAAAGTAAATGTTGATATTCAAAAGTTACAGCCTATCACATAAAACATGGGAAGAGAATGTGTGGTAAAATACTTTTTACGGTCAAGACTAGGGAATTGTTTTTTAAAAGACTATATATGCAACATTGATGAGCAGTCATGGTATTTAGATTAACCCAACAAAATGCACTTTGTATATGATAGAAAAGTCAGTGCTTAAGTTTGGCCCATGTGACTCCATGATTTGGGCATAGAAATAATACAGATGTATGCAAAATACTTTAGGATTGAAGGCATGTTAAAGCTCTTGTTTTGCTTAAATACAATTGGACAAAGTTTCTTCATAAGATTAAAAATTATTTTGAAGAGTAATTATGGCATTCAGATACACCAAACAGGAAGCACTTACTATATTTTAATTTAAGGCAAGTACTTTAGTTTGGCCAATCTGTATCCATATAAGTGTGGAACCAAAAAGGATCAAGTCTTTACAACTATTTTATGAAAGGCAAAAACATTTTAGGTAAATATATTAGCCACAAACTTTATCTATCTGGCAGGTAAAAAGGAAATTTTGTTATTCAATAGTTAAAGCCTATCACATAAAACATGGGAAGAGAATGTGTGTTAAAAGACTTTAGGGTCAAGACTAGAGAATTGAGTTTTTTTTTTAAAGACTATATATGCAACATTGATCAACAGTCATGGTATTTAGATTAACCAACAAAATGCACTAACTGTATAGGATAGAAAAGTCTCAGTGACTAAGTTTGGCCCATGTGACTCCATGACTTGGTCATAGAAATGTTACAGATGCATGCAAATCACTTTGGGATTAAACACACGTTAAAGCTCTTGTTTTACTAAAATAGAATTGGAGAAAGTTTCTTCAGAAGATTAAAAATTATTTTGAAGAGTAATTATGGCATTCAGATACACCAAACAGGAAGCACTTACTATATTTTAATTTAAAGCAAGTACTTTAGTTTGGCCAATCCGTATCCATATAAGTGCGGAACACAAAATGATCAAGTCTTTACAACTATTTTATGAAAAGCAAAAACATTTTTGTAAATATATTAGCCACAATCATTGTCTATCTGGCCCCTGGACAAGCGTATTTTGATGTGCAATAGCTACAGACTAAGACATAGTACATGAGAACAGAATGAGTGTTGGAAAAGTCTTTTTAGGGTCAAGATCATTGACTTTAGTGTTTTCCAAAGACTATATATATATGCAATATTGTTGAACAGTAATAGTATTCAGATAAACCAAATAAAATGCAATTATTGTATGTTATACAAAAGTCAGTGCTTGACTTTTGCCCATGTGTCTGCATCATTCGAGCATATAAATTATACAGATGCATGCATAACACTTTCTGATAAAGAGAAAAAAACATGAAAAAACAACTGCTTACCTAGGTTGTTAAAAGGACATGGTTCTTCAAGTTTCCATTTAGCAACTGCCACAGTATCAAAAATGTTGCCTATTTATAAGCCTAAAACCATATGACTTTCAACCAATCACATGTTATTTGACCCTCCCTTTGTTTCATTAACACATTAGTATATCCAACCTGTATATTTTGCCAGTGGGTGAATGAATTCAATGATTAAAATGTACATGAGACTAAATTTGCAGAACAATAGTCTTTTGTTTATACACACATTCAATATCATGTTCTTGTTCATGCACACATTTAGTATCATTGTTCTAAAATGTGTGGTCCCACTGACACACCCTTCTAACATTTTTTTCCCAACTTCACTTTAGTGAAGCAACTTTCTTATGTGATCTCTTTTATACCATGTAATAGATACAGATTATTACATACTACTTGGGCATATTAGAAAAGATAATACTCTTGTGTTGGTTATAGAAAATCCAATACCATTTTGAAACAAGGCTTAAGGGAAAAATGATGATGAATCGTGGTATTCAGATATACCAAACAAGAAGGACTTACTGTATTTTAAAGCAAAGCAAGTACTTTCGTTTGGCCAATCCGTATCCACAAAAAAGAGTGTCATAAAATGAGAAAATCTTTACAACAAATATTATTTGAAAGACAAAAACATTTTTGTTTAATATATTAGCCACTAACTTTATGTATCTGGTAGATGGGTAGCTATATTTTAATATGTAAAAGATACAGACTAACACCTAATACTTAGGGACAGAAGGAGTGCTAAAAGTTTTTTTAGGGTCAAGACCATTGAATTGAGTGTTTTCAAAAGACTATATGCAACATTGATGAACAGTCATGGTATTTAGATTAACCAAACAAAATGCACTTACTGTATATGATAGAAAAGTCAGTGATTAAGTTTGGCCCATGCGACTCCATGATTTGGGCATAGAAATGATACAGATGTATGCAAATCACTTTGGGATTAAAGACATGTTAAAGCTCTTGTTTTGCTAAACAGAATTGGACAAAGTTTCTTCATAAGATTAAAAATTATTTTGAAGAGTAATTATGGCATTCAGATACACCAAACAGGAAGCACTTACTATATTTAATCTGAAGCAAGTACTTTAGTTTGGCCAATCCGTATCCATATAAGTGCGGAACAAAAAATGATCAAGTCTTTACAACTATTTTATGAAAGGCAAAAACATTTTAGTTAAACATATTAGTCACAAACTTTATCTATCTGGCAGCTGAAAAAGTAAATGTTGATATTACAAAAGTTACAGCCTATCACATAAAACATGGGAAGAGAATGTGTGGTAAAAGACATTTTAGGGTCAAGACTAGGGAATTGAGTGTTTTTTAAAAGACTATATATGCAACATTGATGAGCAGTCATGGTATTTAGATTACCCCAACAAAATGCACTTTGTATATGATAGAAAAGTCAGTGCTTAAGTTTGGCCCATGTGGCTCCATGATTTGGGCATAGAAATAATACAGATGTATGCAAAATACTTTAGGATTGAAGGCATGTTAAAGCTCTTGTTTTGCTTAAATACAATTGGACAAAGTTTCTTCATAAGATTAAAAATTATTTTGAAGAGTAATTATGGCATTCAGATACACCAAACAGGAAGCACTTACTATATTTTAATTTAAAGCAAGTACTTTAGTTTGGCCAATCTGTATCCATATAAGTGCGGAACCAAAAAGGATCAAGTCTTTACAACTATTTTATGAAAGGCAAAAACATTTTAGTTAAATATATTAGCCACAAACTTTATCTATCTGGCAGGTAAAAAGGAAATTTTGATATTCAATAGTTAAAGCCTATCACATAAAACATGGGAAGAGAATGTGTGTTAAAAGACTTTAGGGTCAAGACTAGAGAATTGAGTGTTTTTTTAAAAAAACTATATATGCAACATTGATCAACAGTCATGGTATTTAGATTAACCAACAAAATGCACTAACTGTATAGGATAGAAAAATCAGTGACTAAGTTTGGCCCATGTGACTCCATGACTTGGTCATGGAAATGTTACAGATGCATGCAAATCACTTTGGGATTAAACACATGTTAAAGCTCTTGTTTTACTTCAATAGAATTGGACAAAGTTTCTTCAGAAGATTAAAAATTATTTTGAAGAGTAATTATGGCATTCAGATACACCAAACAGGAAGCACTTACTATATTTTAATTTAAAGCAAGTACTTTAGTTTGGCCAATCCGTATCCATATAAGTGCGGAACACAAAATGATCAAGTCTTTACAACTATTTTATGAAAAGCAAAAACATTTTTGTAAATATATTAGCCACAATCATTATCTATCTGGCACCTGGATAAGCGTATTTTGATGTGCAATAGCTACAGACTAAGACATAGTACATGAGAACAGAATGAGTGTTGGAAAAGTCTTTTTAGGGTCAAGATCATTGACTTTAGTGTTTTCCAAAGACTATATATATATGCAATATTGTTGAACAGTAACAGTATTCAGATAAACCAAATAAAATGCAATTATTGTATGTTATACAAAAGTCAGTGCTTGACTTTTGCCCATGTGTCTGCATCATTCGAGCATATAAATTATACAGATGCATGCATAACACTTTCTGATAAAGAGAAAAAAACATGAAAAAACAACTGCTTACCTAGGTTGTTAAAAGGACATGGTTCTTCAAGTTTCCATTTAGCAACTGCCACAGTATCAAAAATGTTGCCTATTTATAAGCCTAAAACCATAAGACTTTCAACCAATCACATGTTATTTGACCCTCCCTTAGTTTCATTAACACATTAGTATATCCAACCTGTATATTTTGCTAGTGGGTGAATGAATTCAATGATTAAAATGTACATGAGACTAAATTTGCAGAACAATAGTCTTTTGTTTATACACACATTCAGTATCATGTTCTTGCTCATGCACACATTTAGTATCATTGTTTTAAAATGTGTGGTCCCACTGACACACCCTTCTAACATTTTTTTCCCAACTTCACTTTAGTGAAGCTACTTTCTTATGTGATCTCTTTTATACCATGTAATAGATACAGATTATTACATACTACTTGGGCATATTAGAAAAGATAATACTCTTGTGTTGGTTATAGAAAATCCAATACCATTTTGAAACAAGGCTTAAGGGAAAAATGATGATGAATCATGGTATTGAGATATACCAAACAAGAAGGACTTACTGTATTTTAAAGCAAAGCAAGTACTTTCGTTTGGCCAATCCGTATCCACAAAAAAGAGTGTCATAAAATGAGAAAATCTTTACAACAAATATTATTTGAAAGACAAAAACATTTTTGTTTAATATATTAGCCACAAACTTTATGTATCTGGTAGATGGGTAGCTATATTTTAATATGTAAAAGATACAGACTAACACCTAATACTTAGGGACAGAAGGAGTGCTAAAAGTTATTTTAGGGTCAAGACCATTGAATTGAGTGTTTTCAAAAGACTCTATATGCAACATTGATGAACAGTCATGGTATTTAGATTAACCAAACAAAATGCACTTACTGTATATGATAGAAAAGTCAGTGATTAAGTTTGGCCCATGCGACTCCATGATTTGGGCATAGAAATTATACAGATGTATGCAAATCACTTTGGGATTAAAGACATGTTAAAGCTCTTGTTTTGCTAAACAGAATTGGACAAAGTTTCTTCATAAGATTAAAAATTATTTTGAAGAGTAATTATGGCATTCAGATACACCAAACAGGAAGCACTTACTATATTTAATCGGAAGCAAGTACTTTAGTTTGGCCAATCCGTATCCATATAAGTGCGGAACAAAAAATGATCAAGTCTTTACAACTATTTTATGAAAGGCAAAAACATTTTAAACATATTAGCCACAAACTTTATCTATCTGGCAACTGAAAAAGTAAATGTTGATATTCAAAAGTTACAGCCTATCACATAAAACATGGGAAGAGAATGTGTGTTAAAAGACATTTTAGGGTCAAGACTAGGGAATTGAGTGTTTTTAAAAGACTATATATGCAACATTGATGAGCAGTCATGGTATTTAGATTACCCCAACAAAATGCACTTTGTATATGATAGAAAAGTCAGTGCTTAAGTTTGGCCCATGTGGCTCCATGATTTGGGCATAGAAATAATACAGATGTATGCAAAATACTTTAGGATTGAAGGCATGTTAAAGCTCTTGTTTTGCTTAAATACAATTGGACAAAGTTTCTTCATAAGATTAAAAATTATTTTGAAGAGTAATTATGGCATTCAGATACACCAAACAGGAAGCACTTACTATATTTTAATTTAAAGCAAGTACTTTAGTTTGGCCAATCTGTATCCATATAAGTGCGGAACCAAAAAGGATCAAGTCTTTACAACTATTTTATGAAAGGCAAAAACATTTTAGTTAAATATATTAGCCACAAACTTTATCTATCTGGCAGGTAAAAAGGAAATTTTGATATTCAATAGTTAAAGCCTATCACATAAAACATGGGAAGAGAATGTGTGTTAAAAGACTTTAGGGTCAAGACTAGAGAATTGAGTGTTTTTTTAAAAGACTATATATGCAACATTGATCAACAGTCATGGTATTTAGATTAACCAACAAAATGCACTAACTGTATAGGATAGAAAAGTCAGTGACTAAGTTTGGCCCATGTGACTCCATGACTTGGTCATGGAAATGTTACAGATGCATGCAAATCACTTTGGGATTAAACACATGTTAAAGCTCTTGTTTTACTTCAATAGAATTGGACAAAGTTTCTTCAGAAGATTAAAAATTATTTTGAAGAGTAATTATGGCATTCAGATACACCAAACAGGAAGCACTTACTATATTTTAATTTAAAGCAAGTACTTTAGTTTGGCCAATCCGTATCCATATAAGTGCGGAACACAAAATGATCAAGTCTTTACAACTGTTTTATGAAAAGCAAAAACATTTTTGTAAATATATTAGCCACAATCATTGTCTATCTGGCACCTGGATAAGCGTATTTTGATGTGCAATAGTTACAGACTAAGACATAGTACATGAGAACAGAATGAGTGTTGGAAAAGTCTTTTTAGGGTCAAGATCATTGACTTTAGTGTTTTCCAAAGACTATATATATATGCAATATTGTTGAACAGTAACAGTATTCAGATAAACCAAATAAAATGCAATTATTGTATGTTATACAAAAGTCAGTGCTTGACTTTTGCCCATGTGTCTGCATCATTCGAGCATATAAATTATACAGATGCATGCATAACACTTTCTGATAAAGAGAAAAAAACATGAAAAAACAACTGCTTACCTAGGTTGTTAAAAGGACATGGTTCTTCAAGTTTCCATTTAGCAACTGCCACAGTATCAAAAATGTTGCCTATTTATAAGCCTAAAACCATAAGACTTTCAACCAATCACATGTTATTTGACCCTCCCTTAGTTTCATTAACACATTAGTATATCCAACCTGTATATTTTGCTAGTGGGTGAATGAATTCAATGATTAAAATGTACATGAGACTAAATTTGCAGAACAATAGTCTTTTGTTTATACACACATTCAATATCATGTTCTTGCTCATGCACACATTTAGTATCATTGTTTTACAATGTGTGGTCCCACTGACACACCCTTCTAACATTTTTTTCCCAACTTCACTTTAGTGAAGCTACTTTCTTATGTGATCTCTTTTACACCATGTAATAGATACAGATTATTACATACTACTTGGGCATATTAGAAAAGATAATACTCTTGTGTTGGTTATAGAAAATCCAATACCATTTTGAAACAAGGCTTAAGGGAAAAATGATGATGAATCGTGGTATTCAGATATACCAAACAAGAAGGACTTACTGTATTTTAAAGCAAAGCAAGTACTTTAGTTTGGCCAATCCGTATCCACAAAAAAGAGTGTCATAAAATGAGAAAATCTTTACAACAAATATTATTTGAAAGACAAAAACATTTTTGTTTAATATATTAGCCACTAACGTTATGTATCTGGTAGATGGGTAGCTATATTTTAATATGTAAAAGATACAGACTAACACCTAATACTTAGGGACAGAAGGAGTGCTAAAAGTTATTTTAGGGTCAAGACCATTGAATTGAGTGTTTTCAAAAGACTCTATATGCAACATTGATGAACAGTCATGGTATTTAGATTAACCAAACAAAATGCACTTACTGTATATGATAGAAAAGTCAGTGATTAAGTTTGGCCCATGCGACTCCATGATTTGGGCATAGAAATTATACAGATGTATGCAAATCACTTTGGGATTAAAGACATGTTAAAGCTCTTGTTTTGCTAAACAGAATTGGACAAAGTTTCTTCATAAGATTAAAAATTATTTTGAAGAGTAATTATGGCATTCAGATACACCAAACAGGAAGCACTTACTATATTTAATCTGAAGCAAGTACTTTAGTTCGGCCAATCCGTATCCATATAAGTGTGGAACAAAAAATGATCAAGTCTTTACAACTATCTTATGAAAGGCAAAAACATTTTAAACATATTAGCCACAAACTTTATCTATCTGGCAGCTGAAAAAGTAAATGTTGATATTCAAAAGTTACAGCCTATCACATAAAACATGGGAAGAGAATGTGTGGTAAAAGACTTTTTAGGGTCAAGATTAGGGAATTGAGTGTTTTTTAAAAGACTATATATGCAACATTGATGAGCAGTCATGGTATTTAGATTACCCCCAACAAAATGCACTTTGTATATGATAGAAAAGTCAGTGCTTAAGTTTGGCCCATGTGGCTCCATGATTTGGGCATAGAAATAATACAGATGTATGCAAAATACTTTAGGATTGAAGACATGTTAAAGCTCTTGTTTTGCTTAAATACAATTGGACAAAGTTTCTTCATAAGATTTAAAATTATTTTGAAGAGTAATTATGGCATTCAGATACACCAAACAGGAAGCACTTACTATATTTAATCGGAAGCAAGTACTTTAGTTTGGCCAATCCGTATCCATATAAGTGCGGAACAAAAAATGATCAAGTCTTTACAACTATTTTATGAAAGGCAAAAACATTTTAAACATATTAGCCACAAACTTTATCTATCTGGCAGCTGAAAAAGTAAATGTTGATATTCAATAGTTAAAGCCTATCACATAAAACATGGGAAGAGAATGTGTGTTAAAAGACTTTAGGGTCAAGACTAGAGAATTGAGTGTTTTTTTAAAAGACTATATATGCAACATTGATCAACAGTCATGGTATTTAGATTAACCAACAAAATGCACTAACTGTATATGATAGAAAAGTCAGTGACTAAGTTTGGCCCATGTGACTCCATGACTTGGTCATAGAAATGTTACAGATGCATGCAAATCACTTTGGGATTAAACACATGTTAAAGCTCTTGCTTTACTTAAATAGAATTGGACAAAGTTTCTTCAGAAGATTAAAAATTATTTTGAAGAGTAATTATGGCATTCAGATACACCAAACAGGAAGCACTTACTATATTTTAATTTAAAGCAAGTACTTTAGTTTGGCCAATCCGTATCCATATAAGTGCGGAACACAAAATGATCAAGTCTTTACAACTATTTTATGAAAGGCAAAAACATTTTTGTAAATATATTAGCCACAATCATTATCTATCTGGCACCTGGATAAGCGTATTTTGATGTGCAATAGTTACAGACTAAGACATAGTACATGAGAACAGAATGAGTGTTGGAAAAGTCTTTTAAGGGTCAAGATCATTGACTTTAGTGTTTTCCAAAGACTATATATATATATGCAATATTGTTGAACAGTAATAGTATTCAGATAAACCAAATAAAATGCAATTATTGTATGTTATATAAAAGTCAGTGCTTGACTTTTGCCCATGTGTCTGCATCATTCGAGCATATAAATTATACAGATGCATGCATAACACTTTCTGATAAAGAGAAAAAAACATGAAAAAACAACTGCTTACCTAGGTTGTTAAAAGGACATGGTTCTTCAAGTTTCCATTTAGCAACTGCCACAGTATCAAAAATGTTGCCTATTTATAAGCCTAAAACCATAAGACTTTCAACCAATCACATGTTATTTGACCCTCCCTTAGTTTCATTAACACATTAGTATATCCAACCTGTATATTTTGCTAGTGGGTGAATGAATTCAATGATTAAAATGTACATGAGACTAAATTTGCAGAACAATAGTCTTTTGTTTATACACACATTCAATATCATGTTCTTGCTCATGCACACATTTAGTATCATTGTTTTACAATGTGTGGTCCCACTGACACACCCTTCTAACATTTTTTTCCCAACTTCACTTTAGTGAAGCTACTTTCTTATGTGATCTCTTTTACACCATGTAATAGATACAGATTATTACATACTACTTGGGCATATTAGAAAAGATAATACTCTTGTGTTGGTTATAGAAAATCCAATACCATTTTGAAACAAGGCTTAAGGGAAAAATGATGATGAATCATGGTATTGAGATATACCAAACAAGAAGGACTTACTGTATTTTAAAGCAAAGCAAGTACTTTAGTTTGGCCAATCCGTATCCACAAAAAAGAGTGTCATAAAATGAGAAAATCTTTACAACAAATATTATTTGAAAGACAAAAACATTTTTGTTTAATATATTAGCCACTAACGTTATGTATCTGGTAGATGGGTAGCTATATTTTAATATGTAAAAGATACAGACTAACACCTAATACTTAGGGACAGAAGGAGTGCTAAAAGTTATTTTAGGGTCAAGACCATTGAATTGAGTGTTTTCAAAAGACTCTATATGCAACATTGATGAACAGTCATGGTATTTAGATTAACCAAACAAAATGCACTTACTGTATATGATAGAAAAGTCAGTGATTAAGTTTGGCCCATGCGACTCCATGATTTGGGCATAGAAATTATACAGATGTATGCAAATCACTTTGGGATTAAAGACATGTTAAAGCTCTTGTTTTGCTAAACAGAATTGGACAAAGTTTCTTCATAAGATTAAAAATTATTTTGAAGAGTAATTATGGCATTCAGATACACCAAACAGGAAGCACTTACTATATTTAATCTGAAGCAAGTACTTTAGTTCGGCCAATCCGTATCCATATAAGTGTGGAACAAAAAATGATCAAGTCTTTACAACTATCTTATGAAAGGCAAAAACATTTTAAACATATTAGCCACAAACTTTATCTATCTGGCAGCTGAAAAAGTAAATGTTGATATTCAAAAGTTACAGCCTATCACATAAAACATGGGAAGAGAATGTGTGGTAAAAGACTTTTTAGGGTCAAGATTAGGGAATTGAGTGTTTTTTAAAAGACTATATATGCAACATTGATGAGCAGTCATGGTATTTAGATTACCCCCAACAAAATGCACTTTGTATATGATAGAAAAGTCAGTGCTTAAGTTTGGCCCATGTGGCTCCATGATTTGGGCATAGAAATAATACAGATGTATGCAAAATACTTTAGGATTGAAGACATGTTAAAGCTCTTGTTTTGCTTAAATACAATTGGACAAAGTTTCTTCATAAGATTTAAAATTATTTTGAAGAGTAATTATGGCATTCAGATACACCAAACAGGAAGCACTTACTATATTTAATCGGAAGCAAGTACTTTAGTTTGGCCAATCCGTATCCATATAAGTGCGGAACAAAAAATGATCAAGTCTTTACAACTATTTTATGAAAGGCAAAAACATTTTAGTTAAATATATTAGCCACAAACTGTATCTATCTGGCAGGTAAAAAGGAAATTTTGATATTCAATAGTTAAAGCCTATCACATAAAACATGGGAAGAGAATGTGTGTTAAAAGACTTTAGGGTCAAGACTAGAGAATTGAGTGTTTTTTTAAAAGACTATATATGCAACATTGATCAACAGTCATGGTATTTAGATTAACCAACAAAATGCACTAACTGTATATGATAGAAAAGTCAGTGACTAAGTTTGGCCCATGTGACTCCATGACTTGGTCATAGAAATGTTACAGATGCATGCAAATCACTTTGGGATTAAACACATGTTAAAGCTCTTGCTTTACTTAAATAGAATTGGACAAAGTTTCTTCAGAAGATTAAAAATTATTTTGAAGAGTAATTATGGCATTCAGATACACCAAACAGGAAGCACTTACTATATTTTAATTTAAAGCAAGTACTTTAGTTTGGCCAATCCGTATCCATATAAGTGCGGAACACAAAATGATCAAGTCTTTACAACTATTTTATGAAAGGCAAAAACATTTTTGTAAATATATTAGCCACAATCATTATCTATCTGGCACCTGGATAAGCGTATTTTGATGTGCAATAGTTACAGACTAAGACATAGTACATGAGAACAGAATGAGTGTTGGAAAAGTCTTTTAAGGGTCAAGATCATTGACTTTAGTGTTTTCCAAAGACTATATATATATATGCAATATTGTTGAACAGTAATAGTATTCAGATAAACCAAATAAAATGCAATTATTGTATGTTATATAAAAGTCAGTGCTTGACTTTTGCCCATGTGTCTGCATCATTCGAGCATATAAATTATACAGATGCATGCATAACACTTTCTGATAAAGAGAAAAAAACATGGAAAAACAACTGCTTACCTAGGTTGTTAAAAGGACATGGTTCTTCAAGTTTCCATTTAGCAACTGCCACAGTATCAAAAATGTTGCCTATTTATAAGCCTAAAACCATAAGACTTTCAACCAATCACATGTTATTTGACCCTCCCTTAGTTTCATTAACACATTAGTATATCCAACCTGTATATTTTGCCAGTGGGTGAATGAATTCAATGATTAAAATGTACATGAGACTAAATTTGCAGAATAATAGTCTTTTGTTTATACACACATTCAATATCATGTTCTTGCTCATGCACACATTTAGTATCATTGTTCTAAAATGTGTGGTCCCACTGACACACCCTTCTAACATTTTTTTCCCAACTTCACTTTAGTGAAGCTACTTTCTTATGTGATCTCTTTTATACCATGTAATAGATACAGATTATTACATACTACTTGGGCATATTAGAAAAGATAATACTCTTGTGTTGGTTATAGAAAATCCAATACCATTTTGAAACAAGGCTTAAGGGAAAAATGATGATGAATCGTGGTATTGAGATATACCAAACAAGAAGGACTTACTGTATTTTAAAGCAAAGCAAGTACTTTCGTTTGGCCAATCCGTATCCACAAAAAAGAGTGTCATAAAATGAGACAATCTTTACAACAAATATTATTTGAAAGACAAAAACATTTTTGTTTAATATATTAGCCACTAACTTTATGTATCTGGTAGATGGGTAGCTATATTTTAATATGTAAAAGATACAGACTAACACCTAATACTTAGGGACAGAAGGAGTGCTAAAAGTTATTTTAGGGTCAAGACCATTGAATTGAGTGTTTTCAAAAGACTCTATATGCAACATTGATGAACAGTCATGGTATTTAGATTAACCAAACAAAATGCACTTACTGTATATGATAGAAAAGTCAGTGATTAAGTTTGGCCCATGCGACTCCATGATTTGGGCATAGAAATGATACAGATGTATGCAAATCACTTTGGGATTAAAGACATGTTAAAGCTCTTGTTTTGCTAAACAGAATTGGACAAAGTTTCTTCATAAGATTAAAAATTATTTTGAAGAGTAATTATGGCATTCAGATACACCAAACAGGAAGCACTTACTATATTTAATCTGAAGCAAGTACTTTAGTTTGGCCAATCCCTATCCATATAAGTGTGGAACAAAAAATGATCAAGTCTTTACAACTATCTTATGAAAGGCAAAAACATTTTAAACATATTAGCCACAAACTTTATCTATCTGGCAGCTGAAAAAGTAAATGTTGATATTCAAAAGTTACAGCCTATCACATAAAACATGGGAAGAGAATGTGTGGTAAAAGACTTTTTAGGGTCAAGACTAGGGAATTGAGTGTTTTTTAAAAGACTATATATGCAACATTGATGAGCAGTCATGGTATTTAGATTACCCCCAACAAAATGCACTTTGTATATGATAGAAAAGTCAGTGCTTAAGTTTGGCCCATGTGGCTCTATGATTTGAGCATAGAAATAATACAGATGTATGCAAAATACTTTAGGATTGAAGGCATGTTAAAGCTCTTGTTTTGCTTAAATACAATTGGACAAAGTTTCTTCATAAGATTAAAAATTATTTTAAATAGTAATTATGGCATTCAGATACACCAAACAGGAAGCACTTACTATATTTAATCGGAAGCAAGTACTTTAGTTTGGCCAATCCGTATCCATATAAGTGCGGAACAAAAAATGATCAAGTCTTTACAACTATTTTATGAAAGGCAAAAACATTTTAGTTAAATATATTAGCCACAAACTGTATCTATCTGGCAGGTAAAAAGGAAATTTTGATATTCAATAGGTAAAGCCTATCACATAAAACATGGGAAGAGAATGTGTGTTAAAAGACTTTAGGGTCAAGACTAGAGAATTGAGTGTTTTTTTAAAAGACTATATATGCAACATTGATCAACAGTCATGGTATTTAGATTAACCAACAAAATGCACTAACTGTAGAGGATAGAAAAGTCAGTGACTAAGTTTGGCCCATGCGACTCCATGATTTGGGCATAGAAATGATACAGATGTATGCAAATCACTTTGGGATTAAAGACATGTTAAAGCTCTTGTTTTGCTAAACAGAATTGGACAAAGTTTCTTCATAAGATTAAAAATTATTTTGAAGAGTAATTATGGCATTCAGATACACCAAACAGGAAGCACTTACTATATTTAATCTGAAGCAAGTACTTTAGTTTGGCCAATCCGTATCCATATAAGTGCGGAACAAAAAATGATCAAGTCTTTACAACTATTTTATGAAAGGCAAAAACATTTTAAACATATTAGCCACAAATGTTATCTATCTGGCAGCTGAAAAAGTAAATGTTGATATTCAAAAGTTACAGCCTATCACATAAAACATGGGAAGAGAATGTGTGTTAAAAGACATTATAGGGTCAAGACTAGGGAATTGAGTGTTTTTTAAAAGACTATATATGCAACATTGATGAGCAGTCATGGTATTTAGATTACCCCAACAAAATGCACTTTGTATATGATAGAAAAGTCAGTGCTTAAGTTTGGCCCATGTGACTCCATGATTTGGGCATAGAAATAATACAGATGTATGCAAAATACTTTAGGATTGAAGGCATGTTAAAGCTCTTGTTTTGCTTAAATACAATTGGACAAAGTTTCTTCATAAGATTAAAAATTATTTTGAAGAGTAATTATGGCATTCAGATACACCAAACAGGAAGCACTTACTATATTTTAATTTAAGGCAAGTACTTTAGTTTGGCCAATCTGTATCCATATAAGTGTGGAACCAAAAAGGATCAAGTCTTTACAACTATTTTATGAAAGGCAAAAACATTTTAGTTAAATATATTAGCCACAAACTTTATCTATCTGGCAGGTAAAAAGGAAATTTTGATAGTCAATAGTTAAAGCCTATGACATAAAACATGGGAAGAGAATGTGTGTTAAAAAACTTTAGGGTCAAGACTAGAGAATTGAGTGTTTTTTTAAAAGACTATATATGCAACATTGATCAACAGTCATGGTATTTAGATTAACCAACAAAATGCACTAACTGTATATGATAGAAAAGTCAGTGACTAAGTTTGGCCCATGTGACTCCATGACTTGGTCATAGAATTGTTACAGATGCATGCAAATCACTTTGGGATTAAAGACATGTTAAAGCTCTTGTTCTACTTAAATAGAATTGGACAAAGTTCCTTCAGAAGATTAAAAATTATTTTGAAGAGTAATTATGGCATTCAGATACACCAAACAGGAAGCACTTACTATATTTTAATTTAAAGCAAGTACTTTAGTTTGGCCAATCCGTATCCATATAAGTGCGGAACACAAAATGATCAAGTCTTTACAACTATTTTATGAAAGGCAAAAACATTTTTGTAAATATATTAGCCACAATCATTGTCTATCTGGCAGCTGGATAAGTGTATTTTGATGTGCAATAGTTACAGACTAAGACATAGTACATGAGAACAGAATGAGTGTTGGAAAAGTCTTTTTAGGGTCAAGATCATTGACTTTAGTGTTTTCCAAAGAATATATATATATATGCCATATTGTTGAACAGTAACAGTATTCAGATAAACCAAATAAAATGCAATTATTGTATGTTATACAAAAGTCAGTGCTTTACTTTTGCCCATGTGTCTGCATCATTCGAGCATATAAATTATACAGATGCATGCATAACACTTTCTGATAAAGAGAAAAAAACATGAAAAAACAACTGCTTACCTAGGTTGTTAAAAGGACATGGTTCTTCAAGTTTCCATTTAGCAACTGCCACAGTATCAAAAATGTTGCCTATTTATGAGCCTAAAACCATAAGACTTTCAACCAATCACATGTTATTTGACCCTCCCTTAGTTTCATTAACACATTAGTATATCCAACCTGTATATTTTGCCAGTGGGTGAATGAATTCAATGATTAAAATGTACATGAGACTAAATTTGCAGAACAATAGTCTTTTGTTTATACACACATTCAATATCATGTTCTTGTTCATGCACACATTTAGTATCATTGTTCTAAAATGTGTGGTCCCACTGACACACCCTTCTAACATTTTTTTCCCAACTTCACTTTAGTGAAGCTACTTTCTTATGTGATCTCTTTTATACCATGTAATAGATACAGATTATTACATACTACTTGGGCATATTAGAAAAGATAATACTCTTGTGTTGGTTATAGAAAATCCAATACCATTTTGAAACAAGGCTTAAGGGAAAAATGATGATGAATCGTGGTATTCAGATATACCAAACAAGAAGGACTTACTGTATTTTAAAGCAAAGCAAGTACTTTTGTTTGGCCAATCCAAATCCACAAAAAAGAGTGTCATAAAATGAGACAATCTTTACAACAAATATTATTTGAAAGACAAAAACATTTTTGTTTAATATATTAGCCACTAACTTTATCTATCTGGTAGATGGGTAGCTATATTTTAAGGAGTGTTAAAAGTTATTTTAGGGTCAAGACCAGTGAATTGAGTGTTTTCAAAAGACTCTATATGCAACATTGATGAACAGTCATGGTATTTAGATTAACCAAACAAAATGCACTTACTGTATAGGATAGAAAAGTCAGTGATTAAGTTTGGCCCATGCGACTCCATGATTTGGGCATAGAAATGTTACAGATGCATGCAAATCACTTTGGGATTAAAGACATGTTAAAGCTTTTGTTTTGCTAAACAGAATTGGACAAAGTTTCTTCATAAGATTAAAAATTATTTTGAAGAGTAATTATGGCATTCAGATACACCAAACAGGAAGCACTTACTATATTTAATCTGAAGCAAGTACTTTAGTTTGGCCAATCCGTATCCATATAAGTGCGGAACAAAAAATGATCAAGTCTTTACAACTATTTTATGAAAGGCAAAAACATTTTAGTTAAACATATTAGCCACAAACTTTATCTATCTGGCAGCTGAAAAAGTAAATGTTGATATTCAAAAGTTACAGCCTATCACATAAAACATGGGAAGAGAATGTGTGGTAAAATACTTTTTACGGTCAAGACTAGGGAATTGTTTTTTAAAAGACTATATATGCAACATTGATGAGCAGTCATGGTATTTAGATTAACCCAACAAAATGCACTTTGTATATGATAGAAAAGTCAGTGCTTAAGTTTGGCCCATGTGACTCCATGATTTGGGCATAGAAATAATACAGATGTATGCAAAATACTTTAGGATTGAAGGCATGTTAAAGCTCTTGTTTTGCTTAAATACAATTGGACAAAGTTTCTTCATAAGATTAAAAATTATTTTGAAGAGTAATTATGGCATTCAGATACACCAAACAGGAAGCACTTACTATATTTTAATTTAAGGCAAGTACTTTAGTTTGGCCAATCTGTATCCATATAAGTGTGGAACCAAAAAGGATCAAGTCTTTACAACTATTTTATGAAAGGCAAAAACATTTTAGGTAAATATATTAGCCACAAACTTTATCTATCTGGCAGGTAAAAAGGAAATTTTGATAGTCAATAGTTAAAGCCTATCACATAAAACATGGGAAGAGAATGTGTGTTAAAAGACTTTAGGGTCAAGACTAGAGAATTGAGTGTTTTTTTAAAAGACTATATATGCAACATTGATCAACAGTCATGGTATTTAGATTAACCAACAAAATGCACTAACTGTATATGATAGAAAAGTCAGTGACTAAGTTTGGCCCATGTGACTCCATGACTTGGTCATAGAAATGTTACAGATGCATGCAAATCACTTTGGGATTAAAGACATGTTAAAGCTCTTGTTCTACTTAAATAGAATTGGACAAAGTTTCTTCAGAAGATTAAAAATTATTTTGAAGAGTAATTATGGCATTCAGATACACCAAACAGGAAGCACTTACTATATTTTAATTTAAAGCAAGTACTTTAGTTTGGCCAATCCGTATCCATATAAGTGCGGAACACAAAATGATCAAGTCTTTACAACTATTTTATGAAAGGCAAAAACATTTTTGTAAATATATTAGCCACAATCATTATCTATCTGGCAGCTGGATAAGCGTATTTTGATGTGCAATAGTTACAGACTAAGACATAGTACATGAGAACAGAATGAGTGTTGGAAAAGTCTTTTTAGGGTCAAGATCATTGACTTTAGTGTTTTCCAAAGAATATATATATATGCCATATTGTTGAACAGTAACAGTATTCAGATAAACCAAATAAAATGCAATTATTGTATGTTATACAAAAGTCAGTGCTTTACTTTTGCCCATGTGTCTGCATCATTCGAGCATATAAATTATACAGATGCATGCATAACACTTTCTGATAAAGAGAAAAAAACATGAAAAAACAACTGCTTACCTAGGTTGTTAAAAGGACATGGTTCTTCAAGTTTCCATTTAGCAACTGCCACAGTATCAAAAATGTTGCCTATTTATAAGCCTAAAACCATAAGACTTTCAACCAATCACATGTTATTTGACCCTCCCTTAGTTTCATTAACACATTAGTATATCCAACCTGTATATTTTGCCAGTGGGTGAATGAATTCAATGATTAAAATGTACATGAGACTAAATTTGCAGAACAATAGTCTTTTGTTTATACACACATTCAATATCATGTTCTTGTTCATGCACACATTTAGTATCATTGTTCTAAAATGTGTGGTCCCACTGACACACCCTTCTAACATTTTTTTCCCAACTTCACTTTAGTGAAGCTACTTTCTTATGTGATCTCTTTTATACCATGTAATAGATACAGATTATTACATACTACTTGGGCATATTAGAAAAGATAATACTCTTGTGTTGGTTATAGAAAATCCAATACCATTTTGAAACAAGGCTTAAGGGAAAAATGATGATGAATCGTGGTATTCAGATATACCAAACAAGAAGGACTTACTGTATTTTAAAGCAAAGCAAGTACTTTCGTTTGGCCAATCCAAATCCACAAAAAAGAGTGTCATAAAATGAGACAATCTTTACAACAAATATTATTTGAAAGACAAAAACATTTTTGTTTAATATATTAGCCACTAACTTTATCTATCTGGTAGATGGGTAGCTATATTTTAAGGAGTGTTAAAAGTTATTTTAGGGTCAAGACCAGTGAATTGAGTGTTTTCAAAAGACTCTATATGCAACATTGATGAACAGTCATGGTATTTAGATTAACCAAACAAAATGCACTTACTGTATAGGATAGAAAAGTCAGTGATTAAGTTTGGCCCATGCGACTCCATGATTTGGGCATAGAAATGTTACAGATGCATGCAAATCACTTTGGGATTAAAGACATGTTAAAGCTCTTGTTTTGCTAAACAGAATTGGACAAAGTTTCTTCATAAGATTAAAAATTATTTTGAAGAGTAATTATGGCATTCAGATACACCAAACAGGAAGCACTTACTATATTTAATCTGAAGCAAGTACTTTAGTTTGGCCAATCCGTATCCATATAAGTGTGGAACAAAAAATGATCAAGTCTTTACAACTATTTTATGAAAGGCAAAAACATTTTAGTTAAACATATTAGCCACAAACTTTATCTATCTGGCAGCTGAAAAAGTAAATGTTGATATTCAAAATTTACAGCCTATCACATAAAACATGGGAAGAGAATGTGTGGTAAAATACTTTTTACGGTCAAGACTAGGGAATTGTTTTTTAAAAGACTATATATGCAACATTGATGAGCAGTCATGGTATTTAGATTAACCCAACAAAATGCACTTTGTATATGATAGAAAAGTCAGTGCTTAAGTTTGGCCCATGTGACTCCATGATTTGGGCATAGAAATAATACAGATGTATGCAAAATACTTTAGGATTGAAGGCATGTTAAAGCTCTTGTTTTGCTTAAATACAATTGGACAAAGTTTCTTCATAAGATTAAAAATTATTTTGAAGAGTAATTATGGCATTCAGATACACCAAACAGGAAGCACTTACTATATTTTAATTTAAGGCAAGTACTTTAGTTTGGCCAATCTGTATCCATATAAGTGTGGAACCAAAAAGGATCAAGTCTTTACAACTATTTTATGAAAGGCAAAAACATTTTAGGTAAATATATTAGCCACAAACTTTATCTATCTGGCAGGTAAAAAGGAAATTTTGATAGTCAATAGTTAAAGCCTATCACATAAAACATGGGAAGAGAATGTGTGTTAAAAGACTTTAGGGTCAAGACTAGAGAATTGAGTGTTTTTTTAAAAGACTATATATGCAACATTGATCAACAGTCATGGTATTTAGATTAACCAACAAAATGCACTAACTGTATATGATAGAAAAGTCAGTGACTAAGTTTGGCCCATGTGACTCCATGACTTGGTCATAGAAATGTTACAGATGCATGCAAATCACTTTGGGATTAAAGACATGTTAAAGCTCTTGTTCTACTTAAATAGAATTGGACAAAGTTTCTTCAGAAGATTAAAAATTATTTTGAAGAGTAATTATGGCATTCAGATACACCAAACAGGAAGCACTTACTATATTTTAATTTAAAGCAAGTACTTTAGTTTGGCCAATCCGTATCCATATAAGTGCGGAACACAAAATGATCAAGTCTTTACAACTATTTTATGAAAGGCAAAAACATTTTTGTAAATATATTAGCCACAATCATTATCTATCTGGCAGCTGGATAAGCGTATTTTGATGTGCAATAGTTACAGACTAAGACATAGTACATGAGAACAGAATGAGTGTTGGAAAAGTCTTTTTAGGGTCAAGATCATTGACTTTAGTGTTTTCCAAAGAATATATATATATGCCATATTGTTGAACAGTAACAGTATTCAGATAAACCAAATAAAATGCAATTATTGTATGTTATACAAAAGTCAGTGCTTTACTTTTGCCCATGTGTCTGCATCATTCGAGCATATAAATTATACAGATGCATGCATAACACTTTCTGATAAAGAGAAAAAAACATGAAAAAACAACTGCTTACCTAGGTTGTTAAAAGGACATGGTTCTTCAAGTTTCCATTTAGCAACTGCCACAGTATCAAAAATGTTGCCTATTTATAAGCCTAAAACCATAAGACTTTCAACCAATCACATGTTATTTGACCCTCCCTTAGTTTCATTAACACATTAGTATATCCAACCTGTATATTTTGCCAGTGGGTGAATGAATTCAATGATTAAAATGTACATGAGACTAAATTTGCAGAACAATAGTCTTTTGTTTATACACACATTCAATATCATGTTCTTGTTCATGCACACATTTAGTATCATTGTTCTAAAATGTGTGGTCCCACTGACACACCCTTCTAACATTTTTTTCCCAACTTCACTTTAGTGAAGCTACTTTCTTATGTGATCTCTTTTATACCATGTAATAGATACAGATTATTACATACTACTTGGGCATATTAGAAAAGATAATACTCTTGTGTTGGTTATAGAAAATCCAATACCATTTTGAAACAAGGCTTAAGGGAAAAATGATGATGAATCGTGGTATTCAGATATACCAAACAAGAAGGACTTACTGTATTTTAAAGCAAAGCAAGTACTTTCGTTTGGCCAATCCAAATCCACAAAAAAGAGTGTCATAAAATGAGACAATCTTTACAACAAATATTATTTGAAAGACAAAAACATTTTTGTTTAATATATTAGCCACTAACTTTATCTATCTGGTAGATGGGTAGCTATATTTTAAGGAGTGTTAAAAGTTATTTTAGGGTCAAGACCAGTGAATTGAGTGTTTTCAAAAGACTCTATATGCAACATTGATGAACAGTCATGGTATTTAGATTAACCAAACAAAATGCACTTACTGTATAGGATAGAAAAGTCAGTGATTAAGTTTGGCCCATGCGACTCCATGATTTGGGCATAGAAATGTTACAGATGCATGCAAATCACTTTGGGATTAAAGACATGTTAAAGCTCTTGTTTTGCTAAACAGAATTGGACAAAGTTTCTTCATAAGATTAAAAATTATTTTGAAGAGTAATTATGGCATTCAGATACACCAAACAGGAAGCACTTACTATATTTAATCTGAAGCAAGTACTTTAGTTTGGCCAATCCGTATCCATATAAGTGCGGAACAAAAAATGATCAAGTCTTTACAACTATTTTATGAAAGGCAAAAACATTTTAGTTAAACATATTAGCCACAAACTTTATCTATCTGGCAGCTGAAAAAGTAAATGTTGATATTCAAAAGTTACAGCCTATCACCTAAAACATGGGAAGAGAATGTGTGGTAAAATACTTTTTACGGTCAAGACTAGGGAATTGTTTTTTAAAAGACTATATATGCAACATTGATGAGCAGTCATGGTATTTAGATTAACCCAACAAAATGCACTTTGTATATGATAGAAAAGTCAGTGCTTAAGTTTGGCCCATGTGACTCCATGATTTGGGCATAGAAATAATACAGATGTATGCAAAATACTTTAGGATTGAAGGCATGTTAAAGCTCTTGTTTTGCTTAAATACAATTGGACAAAGTTTCTTCATAAGATTAAAAATTATTTTGAAGAGTAATTATGGCATTCAGATACACCAAACAGGAAGCACTTACTATATTTTAATTTAAGGCAAGTACTTTAGTTTGGCCAATCTGTATCCATATAAGTGTGGAACCAAAAAGGATCAAGTCTTTACAACTATTTTATGAAAGGCAAAAACATTTTAGGTAAATATATTAGCCACAAACTTTATCTATCTGGCAGGTAAAAAGGAAATTTTGATAGTCAATAGTTAAAGCCTATCACATAAAACATGGGAAGAGAATGTGTGTTAAAATACTTTAGGTTCAAGACTAGAGAATTGAGTGTTTTTTTAAAAGACTATATATGCAACATTGATCAACAGTCATGGTATTTAGATTAACCAACAAAATGCACTAACTATATATGATAGAAAAGTCAGTGACTAAGTTTGGCCCATGTGACTCCATGACTTGGTCATAGAAATGTTACAGATGCATGCAAATCACTTTGGGATTAAAGACATGTTAAAGCTCTTGTTCTACTTAAATAGAATTGGACAAAGTTTCTTCAGAAGATTAAAAATTATTTTGAAGAGTAATTATGGCATTCAGATACACCAAACAGGAAGCACTTACTATATTTTAATTTAAAGCAAGTACTTTAGTTTGGCCAATCCGTATCCATATAAGTGCGGAACACAAAATGATCAAGTCTTTACAACTATTTTATGAAAGGCAAAAACATTTTTGTAAATATATTAGCCACAATCATTATCTATCTGGCAGCTGGATAAGCGTATTTTGATGTGCAATAGTTACAGACTAAGACATAGTACATGAGAACAGAATGAGTGTTGGAAAAGTCTTTTTAGGGTCAAGATCATTGACTTTAGTGTTTTCCAAAGACTATATATATATATGCCATATTGTTGAACAGTAACAGTATTCAGATAAACCAAATAAAATGCAATTATTGTATGTTATACAAAAGTCAGTGCTTTACTTTTGCCCATGTGTCTGCATCATTCGAGCATATAAATTATACAGATGCATGCATAACACTTTCTGATAAAGAGAAAAAAACATGAAAAAACAACTGCTTACCTAGGTTGTTAAAAGGACATGGTTCTTCAAGTTTCCATTTAGCAACTGCCACAGTATCAAAAATGTTGCCTATTTATAAGCCTAAAACCATAAGACTTTCAACCAATCACATGTTATTTGACCCTCTCTTAGTTTCATTAACACATTAGTATATCCAACCTGTATATTTTGCCAGTGGGTGAATGAATTCAATGATCAAAATGTACATGAGACTAAATTTGCAGAACAATAGTCTTTTGTTTATACACACATTCAATATCATGTTCTTGTTCATGCACACATTTAGTATCATTGTTCTAAAATGTGTGGTCCCACTGACACACCCTTCTAACATTTTTTTCCCAACTTCACTTTAGTGAAGCTACTTTCTTATGTGATCTCTTTTATACCATGTAATAGATACAGATTATTACATACTACTTGGGCATATTAGAAAAGATAATACTCTTGTGTTGGTTATAGAAAATCCAATACCATTTTGAAACAAGGCTTAAGGGAAAAATGATGATGAATCATGGTATTGAGATATACCAAACAAGAAGGACTTACTGTATTTTAAAGCAAAGCAAGTACTTTCGTTTGGCCAATCCAAATCCACAAAAAAGAGTGTCATAAAATGAGACAATCTTTACAACAAATATTATTTGAAAGACAAAAACATTTTTGTTTAATATATTAGCCACTAACTTTATCTATCTGGTAGATGGGTAGCTATATTTTAAGGAGTGTTAAAAGTTATTTTAGGGTCAAGACCAGTGAATTGAGTGTTTTCAAAAGACTCTATATGCAACATTGATGAACAGTCATGGTATTTAGATTAACCAAACAAAATGCACTTACTGTATAGGATAGAAAAGTCAGTGATTAAGTTTGGCCCATGCGACTCCATGATTTGGGCATAGAAATGTTACAGATGCATGCAAATCACTTTGGGATTAAAGACATGTTAAAGCTCTTGTTTTGCTAAACAGAATTGGACAAAGTTTCTTCATAAGATTAAAAATTATTTTGAAGAGTAATTATGGCATTCAGATACACCAAACAGGAAGCACTTACTATATTTAATCTGAAGCAAGTACTTTAGTTTGGCCAATCCGTATCCATATAAGTGCGGAACAAAAAATGATCAAGTCTTTACAACTAATTTATGAAAGGCAAAAACATTTTAGTTAAACATATTAGCCACAAACTTTATCTATCTGGCAGCTGAAAAAGTAAATGTTGATATTCAAAAGTTACAGCCTATCACATAAAACATGGGAAGAGAATGTGTGGTAAAATACTTTTTACGGTCAAGACTAGGGAATTGTTTTTTAAAAGACTATATATGCAACATTGATGAGCAGTCATGGTATTTAGATTAACCCAACAAAATGCACTTACTGTATAGGATAGAAAAGTCAGTGCTTAAGTTTGGCCCATGTGACTCCATGATTTGGGCATAGAAATAATACAGATGTATGCAAAATACTTTAGGATTGAAGGCATGTTAAAGCTCTTGTTTTGCTTAAATACAATTGGACAAAGTTTCTTCATAAGATTAAAAATTATTTTGAAGAGTAATTATGGCATTCAGATACACCAAACAGGAAGCACTTACTATATTTTAATTTAAGGCAAGTACTTTAGTTTGGCCAATCTGTATCCATATAAGTGTGGAACCAAAAAGGATCAAGTCTTTACAACTATTTTATGAAAGGCAAAAACATTTTAGTTAAATATATTAGCCACAAACTTTATCTATCTGGCAGGTAAAAAGGAAATTTTGATAGTCAATAGTTAAAGCCTATCACATAAAACATGGGAAGAGAATGTGTGTTAAAAGACTTTAGGGTCAAGACTAGAGAATTGAGTGTTTTTTTAAAAGACTATATATGCAACATTGATCAACAGTCATGGTATTTAGATTAACCAACAAAATGCACTAACTGTATATGATAGAAAAGTCAGTGACTAAGTTTGGCCCATGTGACTCCATGACTTGGTCATAGAAATGTTACAGATGCATGCAAATCACTTTGGGATTAAAGACATGTTAAAGCTCTTGTTCTACTTAAATAGAATTGGACAAAGTTTCTTCAGAAGATTAAAAATTATTTTGAAGAGTAATTATGGCATTCAGATACACCAAACAGGAAGCACTTACTATATTTTAATTTAAAGCAAGTACTTTAGTTTGGCCAATCCGTATCCATATAAGTGCGGAACACAAAATGATCAAGTCTTTACAACTATTTTATGAAAGGCAAAAACATTTTTGTAAATATATTAGCCACAATCATTATCTATCTGGCAGCTGGATAAGCGTATTTTGATGTGCAATAGTTACAGACTAAGACATAGTACATGAGAACAGAATGAGTGTTGGAAAAGTCTTTTTAGGGTCAAGATCATTGACTTTAGTGTTTTCCAAAGACTATATATATATATGCCATATTGTTGAACAGTAACAGTATTCAGATAAACCAAATAAAATGCAATTATTGTATGTTATACAAAAGTCAGTGCTTGACTTTTGCCCATGTGTCTGCATCATTCGAGCATATAAATTATACAGATGCATGCATAACACTTTCTGATAAAGAGAAAAAAAACATGAAAAAACAACTGCTTACCTAGGTTGTTAAAAGGACATGGTTCTTCAAGTTTCCATTTAGCAACTGCCACAGTATCAAAAATGTTGCCTATTTATAAGCCTAAAACCATAAGACTTTCAACCAATCACATGTTATTTGACCCTCCCTTAGTTTCATTAACACATTAGTATATCCAACCTGTATATTTTGCCAGTGGGTGAATGAATTCAATGATCAAAATGTACATGAGACTAAATTTGCAGAACAATAGTCTTTTGTTTATACACACATTCAATATCATGTTCTTGTTCATGCACACATTTAGTATCATTGTTCTAAAATGTGTGGTCCCACTGACACACCCTTCTAACATTTTTTTCGCAAGTTCACTTTAGTGAAGCTACTTTCTTATGTGATCTCTTTTATACCATGCAATAGATACAGATTATTACATACTACTTGGGCATATTAGAAAAGATAATACTCTTGTGTTGGTTATAGAAAATCCAATACCATTTTGAAACAAGGCTTAAGGGAAAAATGATGATGAATCGTGGTATTCAAAAATACCAAACAAGAAGGACTTACTGTATTTTAAAGCAAAGCAAGTACTTTCGTTTGGCCAATCCATATCCACAAAAAAGAGTGTCATAAAATGAGACAATCTTTACAACAAATATTATTTGAAAGACAAAAACATTTTTGTTTAATATATTAGCCACTAACTTTATCTATCTGGTAGATGGGTAGCTATATTTTAAGGAGTGTTAAAAGTTATTTTAGGGTCAAGACCAGTGAATTGAGTGTTTTCAAAAGACTCTATATGCAACATTGATGAACAGTCATGGTATTTAGATTAACCAAACAAAATGCACTTACTGTATAGGATAGAAAAGTCAGTGATTAAGTTTGGCCCATGCGACTCCATGATTTGGGCATAGAAATGTTACAGATGCATGCAAATCACTTTGGGATTAAAGACATGTTAAAGCTCTTGTTTTGCTAAACAGAATTGGACAAAGTTTCTTCATAAGATTAAAAATTATTTTGAAGAGTAATTATGGCATTCAGATACACCAAACAGGAAGCACTTACTATATTTAATCTGAAGCAAGTACTTTAGTTTGGCCAATCCGTATCCATATAAGTGCGGAACAAAAAATGATCAAGTCTTTACAACTATTTTATGAAAGGCAAAAACATTTTAGTTAAACATATTAGCCACAAACTTTATCTATCTGGCAGCTGAAAAAGTAAATGTTGATATTCAAAAGTTACAGCCTATCACATAAAACATGGGAAGAGAATGTGTGGTAAAATACTTTTTACGGTCAAGACTAGGGAATTGTTTTTTAAAAGACTATATATGCAACATTGATGAGCAGTCATGGTATTTAGATTAACCCAACAAAATGCACTTTGTATATGATAGAAAAGTCAGTGCTTAAGTTTGGCCCATGTGACTCCATGATTTGGGCATAGAAATAATACAGATGTATGCAAAATACTTTAGGATTGAAGGCATGTTAAAGCTCTTGTTTTGCTTAAATACAATTGGACAAAGTTTCTTCATAAGATTAAAAATTATTTTGAAGAGTAATTATGGCATTCAGATACACCAAACAGGAAGCACTTACTATATTTTAATTTAAGGCAAGTACTTTAGTTTGGCCAATCTGTATCCATATAAGTGTGGAACCAAAAAGGATCAAGTCTTTACAACTATTTTATGAAAGGCAAAAACATTTTAGGTAAATATATTAGCCACAAACTTTATCTATCTGGCAGGTAAAAAGGAAATTTTGATAGTCAATAGTTAAAGCCTATCACATAAAACATGGGAAGAGAATGTGTGTTAAAAGACTTTAGGGTCAAGACTAGAGAATTGAGTGTTTTTTTAAAAGACTATATATGCAACATTGATCAACAGTCATGGTATTTAGATTAACCAACAAAATGCACTAACTGTATATGATAGAAAAGTCAGTGACTAAGTTTGGCCCATGTGACTCCATGACTTGGTCATAGAAATGTTACAGATGCATGCAAATCACTTTGGGATTAAAGACATGTTAAAGCTCTTGTTCTACTTAAATAGAATTGGACAAAGTTTCTTCAGAAGATTAAAAATTATTTTGAAGAGTAATTATGGCATTCAGATACACCAAACAGGAAGCACTTACTATATTTTAATTTAAAGCAAGTACTTTAGTTTGGCCAATCCGTATCCATATAAGTGCGGAACACAAAATGATCAAGTCTTTACAACTATTTTATGAAAGGCAAAAACATTTTTGTAAATATATTAGCCACAATCATTATCTATCTGGCAGCTGGATAAGCGTATTTTGATGTGCAATAGTTACAGACTAAGACATAGTACATGAGAACAGAATGAGTGTTGGAAAAGTCTTTTTAGGGTCAAGATCATTGACTTTAGTGTTTTCCAAAGAATATATATATATGCCATATTGTTGAACAGTAACAGTATTCAGATAAACCAAATAAAATGCAATTATTGTATGTTATACAAAAGTCAGTGCTTTACTTTTGCCCATGTGTCTGCATCATTCGAGCATATAAATTATACAGATGCATGCATAACACTTTCTGATAAAGAGAAAAAAACATGAAAAAACAACTGCTTACCTAGGTTGTTAAAAGGACATGGTTCTTCAAGTTTCCATTTAGCAACTGCCACAGTATCAAAAATGTTGCCTATTTATAAGCCTAAAACCATAAGACTTTCAACCAATCACATGTTATTTGACCCTCCCTTAGTTTCATTAACACATTAGTATATCCAACCTGTATATTTTGCCAGTGGGTGAATGAATTCAATGATTAAAATGTACATGAGACTAAATTTGCAGAACAATAGTCTTTTGTTTATACACACATTCAATATCATGTTCTTGTTCATGCACACATTTAGTATCATTGTTCTAAAATGTGTGGTCCCACTGACACACCCTTCTAACATTTTTTTCCCAACTTCACTTTAGTGAAGCTACTTTCTTATGTGATCTCTTTTATACCATGTAATAGATACAGATTATTACATACTACTTGGGCATATTAGAAAAGATAATACTCTTGTGTTGGTTATAGAAAATCCAATACCATTTTGAAACAAGGCTTAAGGGAAAAATGATGATGAATCGTGGTATTCAGATATACCAAACAAGAAGGACTTACTGTATTTTAAAGCAAAGCAAGTACTTTCGTTTGGCCAATCCAAATCCACAAAAAAGAGTGTCATAAAATGAGACAATCTTTACAACAAATATTATTTGAAAGACAAAAACATTTTTGTTTAATATATTAGCCACTAACTTTATCTATCTGGTAGATGGGTAGCTATATTTTAAGGAGTGTTAAAAGTTATTTTAGGGTCAAGACCAGTGAATTGAGTGTTTTCAAAAGACTCTATATGCAACATTGATGAACAGTCATGGTATTTAGATTAACCAAACAAAATGCACTTACTGTATAGGATAGAAAAGTCAGTGATTAAGTTTGGCCCATGCGACTCCATGATTTGGGCATAGAAATGTTACAGATGCATGCAAATCACTTTGGGATTAAAGACATGTTAAAGCTCTTGTTTTGCTAAACAGAATTGGACAAAGTTTCTTCATAAGATTAAAAATTATTTTGAAGAGTAATTATGGCATTCAGATACACCAAACAGGAAGCACTTACTATATTTAATCTGAAGCAAGTACTTTAGTTTGGCCAATCCGTATCCATATAAGTGCGGAACAAAAAATGATCAAGTCTTTACAACTATTTTATGAAAGGCAAAAACATTTTAGTTAAACATATTAGCCACAAACTTTATCTATCTGGCAGCTGAAAAAGTAAATGTTGATATTCAAAAGTTACAGCCTATCACATAAAACATGGGAAGAGAATGTGTGGTAAAATACTTTTTACGGTCAAGACTAGGGAATTGTTTTTTAAAAGACTATATATGCAACATTGATGAGCAGTCATGGTATTCAGATTAACCCAACAAAATGCACTTTGTATATGATAGAAAAGTCAGTGCTTAAGTTTGGCCCATGTGACTCCATGATTTGGGCATAGAAATAATACAGATGTATGCAAAATACTTTAGGATTGAAGGCATGTTAAAGCTCTTGTTTTGCTTAAATACAATTGGACAAAGTTTCTTCATAAGATTAAAAATTATTTTGAAGAGTAATTATGGCATTCAGATACACCAAACAGGAAGCACTTACTATATTTTAATTTAAGGCAAGTACTTTAGTTTGGCCAATCTGTATCCATATAAGTGTGGAACCAAAAAGGATCAAGTCTTTACAACTATTTTATGAAAGGCAAAAACATTTTAGGTAAATATATTAGCCACAAACTTTATCTATCTGGCAGGTAAAAAGGAAATTTTGATAGTCAATAGTTAAAGCCTATCACATAAAACATGGGAAGAGAATGTGTGTTAAAAGACTTTAGGGTCAAGACTAGAGAATTGAGTGTTTTTTTAAAAGACTATATATGCAACATTGATCAACAGTCATGGTATTTAGATTAACCAACAAAATGCACTAACTGTATATGATAGAAAAGTCAGTGACTAAGTTTGGCCCATGTGACTCCATGACTTGGTCATAGAAATGTTACAGATGCATGCAAATCACTTTGGGATTAAAGACATGTTAAAGCTCTTGTTCTACTTAAATAGAATTGGACAAAGTTTCTTCAGAAGATTAAAAATTATTTTGAAGAGTAATTATGGCATTCAGATACACCAAACAGGAAGCACTTACTATATTTTAATTTAAAGCAAGTACTTTAGTTTGGCCAATCCGTATCCATATAAGTGCGGAACACAAAATGATCAAGTCTTTACAACTATTTTATGAAAGGCAAAAACATTTTTGTAAATATATTAGCCACAATCATTATCTATCTGGCAGCTGGATAAGCGTATTTTGATGTGCAATAGTTACAGACTAAGACATAGTACATGAGAACAGAATGAGTGTTGGAAAAGTCTTTTTAGGGTCAAGATCATTGACTTTAGTGTTTTCCAAAGAATATATATATATGCCATATTGTTGAACAGTAACAGTATTCAGATAAACCAAATAAAATGCAATTATTGTATGTTATACAAAAGTCAGTGCTTTACTTTTGCCCATGTGTCTGCATCATTCGAGCATATAAATTATACAGATGCATGCATAACACTTTCTGATAAAGAGAAAAAAACATGAAAAAACAACTGCTTACCTAGGTTGTTAAAAGGACATGGTTCTTCAAGTTTCCATTTAGCAACTGCCACAGTATCAAAAATGTTGCCTATTTATAAGCCTAAAACCATAAGACTTTCAACCAATCACATGTTATTTGACCCTCCCTTAGTTTCATTAACACATTAGTATATCCAACCTGTATATTTTGCCAGTGGGTGAATGAATTCAATGATTAAAATGTACATGAGACTAAATTTGCAGAACAATAGTCTTTTGTTTATACACACATTCAATATCATGTTCTTGTTCATGCACACATTTAGTATCATTGTTCTAAAATGTGTGGTCCCACTGACACACCCTTCTAACATTTTTTTCCCAACTTCACTTTAGTGAAGCTACTTTCTTATGTGATCTCTTTTATACCATGTAATAGATACAGATTATTACATACTACTTGGGCATATTAGAAAAGATAATACTCTTGTGTTGGTTATAGAAAATCCAATACCATTTTGAAACAAGGCTTTAGGGAAAAATGATGATGAATCGTGGTATTCAGATATACCAAACAAGAAGGACTTACTGTATTTTAAAGCAAAGCAAGTACTTTCGTTTGGCCAATCCAAATCCACAAAAAAGAGTGTCATAAAATGAGACAATCTTTACAACAAATATTATTTGAAAGACAAAAACATTTTTGTTTAATATATTAGCCACTAACTTTATCTATCTGGTAGATGGGTAGCTATATTTTAAGGAGTGTTAAAAGTTATTTTAGGGTCAAGACCAGTGAATTGAGTGTTTTCAAAAGACTCTATATGCAACATTGATGAACAGTCATGGTATTTAGATTAACCAAACAAAATGCACTTACTGTATAGGATAGAAAAGTCAGTGATTAAGTTTGGCCCATGCGACTCCATGATTTGGGCATAGAAATGTTACAGATGCATGCAAATCACTTTGGGATTAAAGACATGTTAAAGCTCTTGTTTTGCTAAACAGAATTGGACAAAGTTTCTTCATAAGATTAAAAATTATTTTGAAGAGTAATTATGGCATTCAGATACACCAAACAGGAAGCACTTACTATATTTAATCTGAAGCAAGTACTTTAGTTTGGCCAATCCGTATCCATATAAGTGCGGAACAAAAAATGATCAAGTCTTTACAACTATTTTATGAAAGGCAAAAACATTTTAGTTAAACATATTAGCCACAAACTTTATCTATCTGGCAGCTGAAAAAGTAAATGTTGATATTCAAAAGTTACAGCCTATCACATAAAACATGGGAAGAGAATGTGTGGTAAAATACTTTTTACGGTCAAGACTAGGGAATTGTTTTTTAAAAGACTATATATGCAACATTGATGAGCAGTCATGGTATTTAGATTAACCCAACAAAATGCACTTTGTATATGATAGAAAAGTCAGTGCTTAAGTTTGGCCCATGTGACTCCATGATTTGGGCATAGAAATAATACAGATGTATGCAAAATACTTTAGGATTGAAGGCATGTTAAAGCTCTTGTTTTGCTTAAATACAATTGGACAAAGTTTCTTCATAAGATTAAAAATTATTTTGAAGAGTAATTATGGCATTCAGATACACCAAACAGGAAGCACTTACTATATTTTAATTTAAGGCAAGTACTTTAGTTTGGCCAATCTGTATCCATATAAGTGTGGAACCAAAAAGGATCAAGTCTTTACAACTATTTTATGAAAGGCAAAAACATTTTTGTAAATATATTAGCCACAATCATTATCTATCTGGCACCTGGATCAGCGTATTTTGATGTGCAATAGCTACAGACTAAGACATAGTACATGAGAACAGAATGAGTGTTGGAAAAGTCTTTTTAGGGTCAAGATCATTGACTTTAGTGTTTTCCAAAGACTATATATATATATGCCATATTGTTGAACAGTAACAGTATTCAGATAAACCAAATAAAATGCAATTATTGTATGTTATACAAAAGTCAGTGCTTTACTTTTACCCATGTGTCTGCATCATTCGAGCATATAAATTATACAGATGCATGCATAACACTTTCTGATAAAGAGAAAAAAACATGAAAAAACAACTGCTTACCTAGGTTGTTAAAAGGACATGGTTCTTCAAGTTTCCATTTAGCAACTGCCACAGTATCAAAAATGTTGCCTATTTATAAGCCTAAAACCATAAGACTTTCAACCAATCACATGTTATTTGACCCTCCCTTAGTTTCATTAACACATTAGTATATCCAACCTGTATATTTTGCCAGTGGGTGAATGAATTCAATGATCAAAATGTACATGAGACTAAATTTGCAGAACAATAGTCTTTTGTTTATACACACATTCAATATCATGTTCTTGTTCATGCACACATTTAGTATCATTGTTCTAAAATGTGTGGTCCCACTGACACACCCTTCTAACATTTTTTTCCCAACTTCACTTTAGTGAAGCTACTTTCTTATGTGATCTCTTTTATACCATGTAATAGATACAGATTATTACATACTACTTGGGCATATTAGAAAAGATAATACTCTTGTGTTGGTTATAGAAAATCCAATACCATTTTGAAACAAGGCTTAAGGGAAAAATGATGATGAATCGTGGTATTCAGATATACCAAACAAGAAGGACTTACTGTATTTTAAAGCAAAGCAAGTACTTTCGTTTGGCCAATCCGTATCCACAAAAAAGAGTGTCATAAAATGAGACAATCTTTACAACAAATATTATTTGAAAGACAAAAACATTTTTGTTTAATATATTAGCCACTAACTTTATCTATCTGGTAGATGGGTAGCTATATTTTAAGGAGTGTTAAAAGTTATTTTAGGGTCAAGACCAGTGAATTGAGTGTTTTCAAAAGACTCTATATGCAACATTGATGAACAGTCATGGTATTTAGATTAACCAAACAAAATGCACTTACTGTATAGGATAGAAAAGTCAGTGATTAAGTTTGGCCCATGCGACTCCATGATTTGGGCATAGAAATGTTACAGATGCATGCAAATCACTTTGGGATTAAAGACATGTTAAAGCTCTTGTTTTGCTAAACAGAATTGGACAAAGTTTCTTCATAAGATTAAAAATTATTTTGAAGAGTAATTATGGCATTCAGATACACCAAACAGGAAGCACTTACTATATTTAATCTGAAGCAAGTACTTTAGTTTGGCCAATCCGTATCCATATAAGTGCGGAACAAAAAATGATCAAGTCTTTACAACTATTTTATGAAAGGCAAAAACATTTTAGTTAAACATATTAGCCACAAACTTTATCTATCTGGCAGCTGAAAAAGTAAATGTTGATATTCAAAAGTTACAGCCTATCACATAAAACATGGGAAGAGAATGTGTGCTAAAATACTTTTTACGGTCAAGACTAGGGAATTGTTTTTTAAAAGACTATATATGCAACATTGATGAGCAGTCATGGTATTTAGATTAACCCAACAAAATGCACTTTGTATATGATAGAAAAGTCAGTGCTTAAGTTTGGCCCATGTGACTCCATGATTTGGGCATAGAAATAATACAGATGTATGCAAAATACTTTAGGATTGAAGGCATGTTAAAGCTCTTGTTTTGCTTAAATACAATTGGACAAAGTTTCTTCATAAGATTAAAAATTATTTTGAAGAGTAATTATGGCATTCAGATACACCAAACAGGAAGCACTTACTATATTTTAATTTAAGGCAAGTACTTTAGTTTGGCCAATCTGTATCCATATAAGTGTGGAACCAAAAAGGATCAAGTCTTTACAACTATTTTATGAAAGGCAAAAACATTTTAGTTAAATATATTAGCCACAAACTTTATCTATTTGGCAGGTAAAAAGGAAATTTTGATAGTCAATAGTTAAAGCCTATCACATAAAACATGGGAAGAGAATGTGTGTTAAAAGACTTTAGGGTCAAGACTAGGGAATTGAGTGTTTTTTTAAAAGACTATATATGCAACATTGATCAACAGTCATGGTATTTAGATTAACCAACAAAATGCACTAACTGTATATGATAGAAAAGTCAGTGACTAAGTTTGGCCCATGTGACTCCATGACTTGGTCATAGAAATATTACAGATGCATGCAAATCACTTTGGGATTAAAGACATGTTAAAGCTCTTGTTCTACTTAAATAGAACTGGACAAAGTTTCTTCAGAAGATTAAAAATTATTTTGAAGAGTAATTATGGCATTCAGATACACCAAACAGGAAGCACTTACTATATTTTAATTTAAAGCAAGTACTTTAGTTTGGCCAATCCGTATCCATATAAGTGCGGAACACAAAATGATCAAGTCTTTACAACTATTTTATGAAAGGCAAAAACATTTTTGTAAATATATTAGCCACAATCATTATCTATCTGGCAGCTGGATAAGCGTATTTTGATGTGCAATAGTTACAGACTAAGACATAGTACATGAGAACAGAATGAGTGTTGGAAAAGTCTTTTTAGGGTCAAGATCATTGACTTTAGTGTTTTCCAAAGACTATATATATATATATGCCATATTGTTGAACAGTAACAGTATTCAGATAAACCAAATAAAATGCAATTATTGTATGTTATACAAAAGTCAGTGCTTTACTTTTGCCCATGTGTCTGCATCATTCGAGCATATAAATTATACAGATGCATGCATAACACTTTCTGATAAAGAGAAAAAAACATGAAAAAACAACTGCTTACCTAGGTTGTTAAAAGGACATGGTTCTTCAAGTTTCCATTTAGCAACTGCCACAGTATCAAAAATGTTGCCTATTTATAAGCCTAAAACCATAAGACTTTCAACCAATCACATGTTATTTGACCCTCCCTTAGTTTCATTAACACATTAGTATATCCAACCTGTATATTTTGCCAGTGGGTGAATGAATTCAATGATCAAAATGTACATGAGACTAAATTTGCAGAACAATAGTCTTTTGTTTATACACACATTCAATATCATGTTCTTGTTCATGCACACATTTAGTATCATTGTTCTAAAATGTGTGGTCCCACTGACACACCCTTCTAACATTTTTTTCCCAACTTCACTTTAGTGAAGCTACTTTCTTATGTGATCTCTTTTATACCATGTAATAGATACAGATTATTACATACTACTTGGGCATATTAGAAAAGATAATACTCTTGTGTTGGTTATAGAAAATCCAATACCATTTTGAAACAAGGCTTAAGGGAAAAATGATGATGAATCGTGGTATTCAGATATACCAAACAAGAAGGACTTACTGTATTTTAAAGCAAAGCAAGTACTTTCGTTTGGCCAATCCAAATCCACAAAAAAGAGTGTCATAAAATGAGACAATCTTTACAACAAATATTATTTGAAAGACAAAAACATTTTTGTTTAATATATTAGCCACTAACTTTATCTATCTGGTAGATGGGTAGCTATATTTTAAGGAGTGTTAAAAGTTATTTTAGGGTCAAGACCAGTGAATTGAGTGTTTTCAAAAGACTCTATATGCAACATTGATGAACAGTCATGGTATTTAGATTAACCAAACAAAATGCACTTACTGTATAGGATAGAAAAGTCAGTGATTAAGTTTGGCCCATGCGACTCCATGATTTGGGCATAGAAATGTTACAGATGCATGCAAATCACTTTGGGATTAAAGACATGTTAAAGCTCTTGTTTTGCTAAACAGAATTGGACAAAGTTTCTTCATAAGATTAAAAATTATTTTGAAGAGTAATTATGGCATTCAGATACACCAAACAGGAAGCACTTACTATATTTAATCTGAAGCAAGTACTTTAGTTTGGCCAATCCGTATCCATATAAGTGCGGAACAAAAAATGATCAAGTCTTTACAACTATTTTATGAAAGGCAAAAACATTTTAGTTAAACATATTAGCCACAAACTTTATCTATCTGGCAGCTGAAAAAGTAAATGTTGATATTCAAAAGTTACAGCCTATCACATAAAACATGGGAAGAGAATGTGTGGTAAAATACTTTTTACGGTCAAGACTAGGGAATTGTTTTTTAAAAGACTATATATGCAACATTGATCAACAGTCATGGTATTTAGATTAACCAACAAAATGCACTAACTGTATATGATAGAAAAGTCAGTGACTAAGTTTGGCCCATGTGACTCCATGATTTGGGCATAGAAATAATACAGATGTATGCTAAATACTTTAGGATTGAAGGCATGTTAAAGCTCTTGTTTTGCTTAAATACAATTGGACAAAGTTTCTTCATAAGACTAAAAATTATTTTGAAGAGTAATTATGGCATTCAGATACACCAAACAGGAAGCACTTACTATATTTTAATTTAAGGCAAGTACTTTAGTTTGGCCAATCTGTATCCATATAAGTGCGGAACAAAAAATGATCAAGTCTTTACAACTATTTTATGAAAGGCAAAAACATTTTAGTTAAATATATTAGCCACAAACTTTATCTATCTGGCAGGTAAAAAGGAAATTTTGATAGTCAATAGTTAAAGCCTATCACATAAAACATGGGAAGAGAATGTGTGTTAAAAGACTTTAGGGTCAAGACTAGAGAATTGAGTGTTTTTTTAAAAGACTATATATGCAACATTGATCAACAGTCATGGTATTTAGATTAACCAACAAAATGCACTAACTGTATATGATAGAAAAGTCAGTGACTAAGTTTGGCCCATGTGACTCCATGACTTGGTCATAGAAATATTACAGATGCATGCAAATCACTTTGGGATTAAAGACATGTTAAAGCTCTTGTTCTACTTAAATAGAATTGGACAAAGTTTCTTCAGAAGATTAAAAATTATTTTGAAGAGTAATTATGGCATTCAGATACACCAAACAGGAAGCACTTACTATATTTTAATTTAAAGCAAGTACTTTAGTTTGGCCAATCCGTATCCATATAAGTGCGGAACACAAAATGATCAAGTCTTTACAACTATTTTATGAAAGGCAAAAACATTTTTGTAAATATATTAGCCACAATCATTATCTATCTGGCAGCTGGATAAGCGTATTTTGATGTGCAATAGTTACAGACTAAGACATAGTACATGAGAACAGAATGAGTGTTGGAAAAGTCTTTTTAGGGTCAAGATCATTGACTTTAGTGTTTTCCAAAGACTATATATATATGCCATATTGTTGAACAGTAACAGTATTCAGATAAACCAAATAAAATGCAATTATTGTATGTTATACAAAAGTCAGTGCTTTACTTTTGCCCATGTGTCTGCATCATTCGAGCATATAAATTATACAGATGCATGCATAACACTTTCTGATAAAGAGAAAAAAAACATGAAAAAACAACTGCTTACCTAGGTTGTTAAAAGGACATGGTTCTTCAAGTTTCCATTTAGCAACTGCCACAGTATCAAAAATGTTGCCTATTTATAAGCCTAAAACCATAAGACTTTCAACCAATCACATGTTATTTGACCCTCCCTTAGTTTCATTAACACATTAGTATATCCAACCTGTATATTTTGCCAGTGGGTGAATGAATTCAATGATCAAAATGTACATGAGACTAAATTTGCAGAACAATAGTCTTTTGTTTATACACACATTCAATATCATGTTTTTGTTCATGCACACATTTAGTATCATTGTTCTAAAATGTGTGGTCCCACTGACACACCCTTCTAACATTTTTTTCCCAACTTCACTTTAGTGAAGCTACTTTCTTATGTGATCTCTTTTATACCATGTAATAGATACAGATTATTACATACTACTTGGGCATATTAGAAAAGATAATACTCTTGTGTTGGTTATAGAAAATCCAATACCATTTTGAAACAAGGCTTAAGGGAAAAATGATGATGAATCGTGGTATTCAGATACACCAAACAGGAAGCACTTACTATATTTTAATTTAAGGCAAGTACTTTAGTTTGGCCAATCTGTATCCATATAAGTGTGGAACCAAAAAGGATCAAGTCTTTACAACTATTTTATGAAAGGCAAAAACATTTTAGTTAAATATATTAGCCACAAACTTTATCTATCTGGCAGGTAAAAAGGAAATTTTGATAGTCAATAGTTAAAGCCTATCACATAAAACATGGGAAGAGAATGTGTGTTAAAAGACTTTAGGGTCAAGACTAGAGAATTGAGTGTTTTTTTAAAAGACTATATATGCAACATTGATCAACAGTCATGGTATTTAGATTAACCAACAAAATGCACTAACTGTATATGATAGAAAAGTCAGTGACTAAGTTTGGCCCATGTGACTCCATGACTTGGTCATAGAAATATTACAGATGCATGCAAATCACTTTGGGATTAAAGACATGTTAAAGCTCTTGTTCTACTTAAATAGAATTGGACAAAGTTTCTTCAGAAGATTAAAAATTATTTTGAAGAGTAATTATGGCATTCAGATACACCAAACAGGAAGCACTTACTATATTTTAATTTAAAGCAAGTACTTTAGTTTGGCCAATCCGTATCCATATAAGTGCGGAACACAAAATGATCAAGTCTTTACAACTATTTTATGAAAGGCAAAAACATTTTTGTAAATATATTAGCCACAATCATTATCTATCTGGCAGCTGGATAAGCGTATTTTGATGTGCAATAGTTACAGACTAAGACATAGTACATGAGAACAGAATGAGTGTTGGAAAAGTCTTTTTAGGGTCAAGATCATTGACTTTAGTGTTTTCCAAAGACTATATATATATATGCCATATTGTTGAACAGTAACAGTATTCAGATAAACCAAATAAAATGCAATTATTGTATGTTATACAAAAGTCAGTGCTTTACTTTTGCCCATGTGTCTGCATCATTCGAGCATATAAATTATACAGATGCATGCATAACACTTTCTGATAAAGAGAAAAAAACATGAAAAAACAACTGCTTACCTAGGTTGTTAAAAGGACATGGTTCTTCAAGTTTCCATTTAGCAACTGCCACAGTATCAAAAATGTTGCCTATTTATAAGCCTAAAACCATAAGACTTTCAACCAATCACATGTTATTTGACCCTCCCTTAGTTTCATTAACACATTAGTATATCCAACCTGTATATTTTGCCAGTGGGTGAATGAATTCAATGATCAAAATGTACATGAGACTAAATTTGCAGAACAATAGTCTTTTGTTTATACACACATTCAATATCATGTTCTTGTTCATGCACACATTTAGTATCATTGTTCTAAAATGTGTGGTCCCACTGACACACCCTTCTAACATTTTTTTCCCAACTTCACTTTAGTGAAGCTACTTACTTATGTGATCTCTTTTATACCATGTAATAGATACAGATTATTACATACTACTTGGGCATATTAGAAAAGATAATACTCTTGTGTTGGTTATAGAAAATCCAATACCATTTTGAAACAAGGCTTAAGGGAAAAATGATGATGAATCGTGGTATTCAGATATACCAAACAAGAAGGACTTACTGTATTTTAAAGCAAAGCAAGTACTTTCGTTTGGCCAATCCAAATCCACAAAAAAGAGTGTCATAAAATGAGACAATCTTTACAACAAATATTATTTGAAAGACAAAAACATTTTTGTTTAATATATTAGCCACTAACTTTATCTATCTGGTAGATGGGTAGCTATATTTTAAGGAGTGTTAAAAGTTATTTTAGGGTCAAGACCAGTGAATTGAGTGTTTTCAAAAGACTCTATATGCAACATTGATGAACAGTCATGGTATTTAGATTAACCAAACAAAATGCACTTACTGTATAGGATAGAAAAGTCAGTGATTAAGTTTGGCCCATGCGACTCCATGATTTGGGCATAGAAATGTTACAGATGCATGCAAATCACTTTGGGATTAAAGACATGTTAAAGCTCTTGTTTTGCTAAACAGAATTGGACAAAGTTTCTTCATAAGATTAAAAATTATTTTGAAGAGTAATTATGGCATTCAGATACACCAAACAGGAAGCACTTACTATATTTAATCTGAAGCAAGTACTTTAGTTTGGCCAATCCGTATCCATATAAGTGCGGAACAAAAAATGATCAAGTCTTTACAACTATTTTATGAAAGGCAAAAACATTTTAGTTAAACATATTAGCCACAAACTTTATCTATCTGGCAGCTGAAAAAGTAAATGTTGATATTCAAAAGTTACAGCCTATCACATAAAACATGGGAAGAGAATGTGTGGTAAAATACTTTTTACGGTCAAGACTAGGGAATTGTTTTTTAAAAGACTATATATGCAACATTGATGAGCAGTCATGGTATTTAGATTAACCCAACAAAATGCACTTTGTATATGATAGAAAAGTCAGTGCTTAAGTTTGGCCCATGTGACTCCATGATTTGGGCATAGAAATAATACAGATGTATGCTAAATACTTTAGGATTGAAGGCATGTTAAAGCTCTTGTTTTGCTTAAATACAATTGGACAAAGTTTCTTCATAAGATTAAAAATTATTTTGAAGAGTAATTATGGCATTCAGATACACCAAACAGGAAGCACTTACTATATTTTAATTTAAGGCAAGTACTTTAGTTTGGCCAATCTGTATCCATATAAGTGTGGAACCAAAAAGGATCAAGTCTTTACAACTATTTTATGAAAGGCAAAAACATTTTAGTTAAATATATTAGCCACAAACTTTATCTATCTGGCAGGTAAAAAGGAAATTTTGATAGTCAATAGTTAAAGCCTATCACATAAAACATGGGAAGAGAATGTGTGTTAAAAGACTTTAGGGTCAAGACTAGAGAATTGAGTGTTTTTTTAAAAGACTATATATGCAACATTGATCAACAGTCATGGTATTTAGATTAACCAACAAAATGCACTAACTGTATATGATAGAAAAGTCAGTGACTAAGTTTGGCCCATGTGACTCCATGACTTGGTCATAGAAATATTACAGATGCATGCAAATCACTTTGGGATTAAAGGCATGTTAAAGCTCTTGTTCTACTTAAATAGAATTGGACAAAGTTTCTTCAGAAGATTAAAAATTATTTTGAAGAGTAATTATGGCATTCAGATACACCAAACAGGAAGCACTTACTATATTTTAATTTAAAGCAAGTACTTTAGTTTGGCCAATCCGTATCCATATAAGTGCGGAACACAAAATGATCAAGTCTTTACAACTATTTTATGAAAGGCAAAAACATTTTTGTAAATATATTAGCCACAATCATTATCTATCTGGCAGCTGGATAAGCGTATTTTGATGTGCAATAGTTACAGACTAAGACATAGTACATGAGAACACAATGAGTGTTGGAAAAGTCTTTTTAGGGTCAAGATCATTGACTTTAGTGTTTTCCAAAGACTATATATATATATGCCATATTGTTGAACAGTAACAGTATTCAGATAAACCAAATAAAATGCAATTATTGTATGTTATACAAAAGTCAGTGCTTTACTTTTGCCCATGTGTCTGCATCATTCGAGCATATAAATTATACAGATGCATGCATAACACTTTCTGATAAAGAGAAAAAAAACATGAAAAAACAACTGCTTACCTAGGTTGTTAAAAGGACATGGTTCTTCAAGTTTCCATTTAGCAACTGCCACAGTATCAAAAATGTTGCCTATTTATAAGCCTAAAACCATAAGACTTTCAACCAATCACATGTTATTTGACCCTCCCTTAGTTTCATTAACACATTAGTATATCCAACCTGTATATTTTGCCAGTGGGTGAATGAATTCAATGATCAAAATGTACATGAGACTAAATTTGCAGAACAATAGTCTTTTGTTTATACACACATTCAATATCATGTTTTTGTTCATGCACACATTTAGTATCATTGTTCTAAAATGTGTGGTCCCACTGACACACCCTTCTAACATTTTTTTCCCAACTTCACTTTAGTGAAGCTACTTTCTTATGTGATCTCTTTTATACCATGTAATAGATACAGATTATTACATACTACTTGGGCATATTAGAAAAGATAATACTCTTGTGTTGGTTATAGAAAATCCAATACCATTTTGAAACAAGGCTTAAGGGAAAAATGATGATGAATCATGGTATTCAGATATACCAAACAAGAAGGACTTACTGTATTTTAAAGCAAAGCAAGTACTTTCGTTTGGCCAATCCAAATCCACAAAAAAGAGTGTCATAAAATGAGACAATCTTTACAACAAATATTATTTGAAAGACAAAAACATTTTTGTTTAATATATTAGCCACTAACTTTATCTATCTGGTAGATGGGTAGCTATATTTTAAGGAGTGTTAAAAGTTATTTTAGGGTCAAGACCAGTGAATTGAGTGTTTTCAAAAGACTCTATATGCAACATTGATGAACAGTCATGGTATTTAGATTAACCAAACAAAATGCACTTACTGTATAGGATAGAAAAGTGAGTGATTAAGTTTGGCCCATGCGACTCCATGATTTGGGCATAGAAATGTTACAGATGCATGCAAATCACTTTGGGATTAAAAACATGTTAAAGCTCTTGTTTTGCTAAACAGAATTGGACAAAGTTTCTTCATAAGATTAAAAATTATTTTGAAGAGTAATTATGGCATTCAGATACACCAAACAGGAAGCACTTACTATATTTAATCTGAAGCAAGTACTTTAGTTTGGCCAATCCGTATCCATATAAGTGCGGAACAAAAAATGATCAAGTCTTTACAACTATTTTATGAAAGGCAAAAACATTTTAGTTAAACATATTAGCCACAAACTTTATCTATCTGGCAGCTGAAAAAGTAAATGTTGATATTCAAAAGTTACAGCCTATCACATAAAACATGGGAAGAGAATGTGTGGTAAAATACTTTTTACGGTCAAGACTAGGGAATTGTTTTTTAAAAGACTATATATGCAACATTGATGAGCAGTCATGGTATTTAGATTAACCCAACAAAATGCACTTTGTATATGATAGAAAAGTCAGTGCTTAAGTTTGGCCCATGTGACTCCATGATTTGGGCATAGAAATAATACAGATGTATGCAAAATACTTTAGGATTGAAGGCATGTTAAAGCTCTTGTTTTGCTAAAATACAATTGGACAAAGTTTCTTCATAAGATTAAAAATTATTTTGAAGAGTAATTATGGCATTCAGATACACCAAACAGGAAGCACTTACTATATTTTAATTTAAGGCAAGTACTTTAGTTTGGCCAATCTGTATCCATATAAGTGTGGAACCAAAAAGGATCAAGTCTTTACAACTATTTTATGAAAGGCAAAAACATTTTACTTAAATATATTAGCCACAAACTTTATCTATCTGGCAGGTAAAAAGGAAATTTTGATAGTCAATAGTTAAAGCCTATCACATAAAACATGGGAAGAGAATGTGTGTTAAAAGACTTTAGGGTCAAGACTAGAGAATTGAGTGTTTTTTTAAAAGACTATATATGCAACATTGATCAACAGTCATGGTATTTAGATTAACCAACAAAATGCACTAACTGTATATGATAGAAAAGTCAGTGACTAAGTTTGGCCCATGTGACTCCATGACTTGGTCATAGAAATATTACAGATGCATGCAAATCACTTTGGGATTAAAGACATGTTAAAGCTCTTGTTCTACTTAAATAGAACTGGACAAAGTTTCTTCAGAAGATTAAAAATTATTTTGAAGAGTAATTATGGCATTCAGATACACCAAACAGGAAGCACTTACTATATTTTAATTTAAAGCAAGTACTTTAGTTTGGCCAATCCGTATCCATATAAGTGCGGAACACAAAATGATCAAGTCTTTACAACTATTTTATGAAAGGCAAAAACATTTTTGTAAATATATTAGCCACAATCATTATCTATCTGGCAGCTGGATAAGCGTATTTTGATGTGCAATAGTTACAGACTAAGACATAGTACATGAGAACAGAATGAGTGTTGGAAAAGTCTTTTTAGGGTCAAGATCATTGACTTTAGTGTTTTCCAAAGACTATATATATATATGCCATATTGTTGAACAGTAACAGTATTCAGATAAACCAAATAAAATGCAATTATTGTATGTTATACAAAAGTCAGTGCTTGACTTTTGCCCATGTGTCTGCATCATTCGAGCATATAAATTATACAGATGCATGCATAACACTTTCTGATAAAGAGAAAAAAAACATGAAAAAACAACTGCTTACCTAGGTTGTTAAAAGGACATGGTTCTTCAAGTTTCCATTTAGCAACTGCCACAGTATCAAAAATGTTGCCTATTTATAAGCCTAAAACCATAAGACTTTCAACCAATCACATGTTATTTGACCCTCCCTTAGTTTCATTAACACATTAGTATATCCAACCTGTATATTTTGCCAGTGGGTGAATGAATTCAATGATCAAAATGTACATGAGACTAAATTTGCAGAACAATAGTCTTTTGTTTATACACACATTCAATATCATGTTCTTGTTCATGCACACATTTAGTATCATTGTTCTAAAATGTGTGGTCCCACTGACACACCCTTCTAACATTTTTTTCGCAAGTTCACTTTAGTGAAGCTACTTTCTTATGTGATCTCTTTTATACCATGTAATAGATACAGATTATTACATACTACTTGGGCATATTAGAAAAGATAATACTCTTGTGTTGGTTATAGAAAATCCAATACCATTTTGAAACAAGGCTTAAGGGAAAAATGATGATGAATCGTGGTATTCAGATATACCAAACAAGAAGGACTTACTGTATTTTAAAGCAAAGCTTGTACTTTCGTTTGGCCAATCCAAATCCACAAAAAAGAGTGTCATAAAATGAGACAATCTTTACAACAAATATTATTTGAAAGACAAAAACATTTTTGTTTAATATATTAGCCACTAACTTTATCTATCTGGTAGATGGGTAGCTATATTTTAAGGAGTGTTAAAAGTTATTTTAGGGTCAAGACCAGTGAATTGAGTGTTTTCAAAAGACTCTATATGCAACATTGATGAACAGTCATGGTATTTAGATTAACCAAACAAAATGCACTTACTGTATAGGATAGAAAAGTCAGTGATTAAGTTTGGCCCATGCGACTCCATGATTTGGGCATAGAAATGTTACAGATGCATGCAAATCACTTTGGGATTAAAGACATGTTAAAGCTCTTGTTTTGCTAAACAGAATTGGACAAAGTTTCTTCATAAGATTAAAACTTATTTTGAAGAGTAATTATGGCATTCAGATACACCAAACAGGAAGCACTTACTATATTTAATCTGAAGCAAGTACTTTAGTTTGGCCAATCCGTATCCATATAAGTGCGGAACAAAAAATGATCAAGTCTTTACAACTATTTTATGAAAGGCAAAAACATTTTAGTTAAACATATTAGCCACAAACTTTATCAATCTGGCAGCTGAAAAAGTAAATGTTGATATTCAAAAGTTACAGCCTATCACATAAAACATGGGAAGAGAATGTGTGGTAAAATACTTTTTAGGGTCAAGACTAGGGAATTGTTTTTTAAAAGACTATATATGCAACATTGATGAGGAGTCATGGTATTTAGATTAACCCAACAAAATGCACTTTGTATATGATAGAAAAGTCAGTGCTTAAGTTTGGCCCATGTGACTCCATGATTTGGGCATAGAAATAATACAGATGTATGCAAAATACTTTAGGATTGAAGGCATGTTAAAGCTCTTGTTTTGCTTAAATACAATTGGACAAAGTTTCTTCATAAGATTAAAAATTATTTTGAAGAGTAATTATGGCATTCAGATACACCAAACAGGAAGCACTTACTATATTTTAATTTAAGGCAAGTACTTTAGTTTGGCCAATCTGTATCCATATAAGTGTGGAACCAAAAAGGATCAAGTCTTTACAACTATTTTATGAAAGGCAAAAACATTTTAGGTAAATATATTAGCCACAAACTTTATCTATCTGGCAGGTAAAAAGGAAATTTTGATAGTCAATAGTTAAAGCCTATCACATAAAACATGGGAAGAGAATGTGTGTTAAAGGACTTTAGGGTCAAGACTAGAGAATTGAGTGTTTTTTTAAAAGACTATATATGCAACATTGATCAACAGTCATGGTATTTAAATTAACCAACAAAATGCACTAACTGTATATGATAGAAAAGTCAGTGACTAAGTTTGGCCCATGTGACTCCATGACTTGGTCATAGAAATGTTACAGATGCATGCAAATCACTTTGGGATTAAAGACATGTTAAAGCTCTTGTTCTACTTAAATAGAATTGGACAAAGTTTCTTCAGAAGATTAAAAATTATTTTGAAGAGTAATTATGGCATTCAGATACACCAAACAGGAAGCACTTACTATATTTTAATTTAAAGCAAGTACTTTAGTTTGGCCAATCCGTATCCATATAAGTGCGGAACACAAAATGATCAAGTCTTTACAACTATTTTATGAAAGGCAAAAACATTTTTGTAAATATATTAGCCACAATCATTATCTATCTGGCAGCTGGATAAGCGTATTTTGATGTGCAATAGTTACAGACTAAGACATAGTACATGAGAACAGAATGAGTGTTGGAAAAGTCTTTTTAGGGTCAAGATCATTGACTTTAGTGTTTTCCAAAGACTATATATATATATATGCCATATTGTTGAACAGTAACAGTATTCAGATAAACCAAATAAAATGCAATTATTGTATGTTATACAAAAGTCAGTGCTTGACTTTTGCCCATGTGTCTGCATCATTCGAGCATATAAATTATACAGATGCATGCATAACACTTTCTGATAAAGAGAAAAAAAACATGAAAAAACAACTGCTTACCTAGGTTGTTAAAAGGACATGGTTCTTCAAGTTTCCATTTAGCAACTGCCACAGTATCAAAAATGTTGCCTATTTATAAGCCTAAAACCATAAGACTTTCAACCAATCACATGTTATTTGACCCTCCCTTAGTTTCATTAACACATTAGTATATCCAACCTGTATATTTTGCCAGTGGGTGAATGAATTCAATGATCAAAATGTACATGAGACTAAATTTGCAGAACAATAGTCTTTTGTTTATACACACATTCAATATCATGTTCTTGTTCATGCACACATTTAGTATCATTGTTCTAAAATGTGTGGTCCCACTGACACACCCTTCTAACATTTTTTTCGCAAGTTCACTTTAGTGAAGCTACTTTCTTATGTGATCTCTTTTATACCATGTAATAGATACAGATTATTACATACTACTTGGGCATATTAGAAAAGATAATACTCTTGTGTTGGTTATAGAAAATCCAATACCATTTTGAAACAAGGCTTAAGGGAAAAATGATGATGAATCGTGGTATTCAGATATACCAAACAAGAAGGACTTACTGTATTTTAAAGCAAAGCAAGTACTTTCGTTTGGCCAATCCAAATCCACAAAAAAGAGTGTCATAAAATGAGACAATCTTTACAACAAATATTATTTGAAAGACAAAAACATTTTTGTTTAATATATTAGCCACTAACTTTATCTATCTGGTAGATGGGTAGCTATATTTTAAGGAGTGTTAAAAGTTATTTTAGGGTCAAGACCAGTGAATTGAGTGTTTTCAAAAGACTCTATATGCAACATTGATGAACAGTCATGGTATTTAGATTAACCAAACAAAATGCACTTACTGTATAGGATAGAAAAGTCAGTGATTAAGTTTGGCCCATGCGACTCCATGATTTGGGCATAGAAATGTTACAGATGCATGCAAATCACTTTGGGATTAAAGACATGTTAAAGCTCTTGTTTTGCTAAACAGAATTGGACAAAGTTTCTTCATAAGATTAAAAATTATTTTGAAGAGTAATTATGGCATTCAGATACACCAAACAGGAAGCACTTACTATATTTAATCTGAAGCAACTACTTTAGTTTGGCCAATCCGTATCCATATAAGTGCGGAACAAAAAATGATCAAGTCTTTACAACTATTTTATGAAAGGCAAAAACATTTTAGTTAAACATATTAGCCACAAACTTTATCTATCTGGCAGCTGAAAAAGTAAATGTTGATATTCAAAAGTTACAGCCTATCACATAAAACATGGGAAGAGAATGTGTGGTAAAATACTTTTTAGGGTCAAGACTAGGGAATTGCTTTTTAAAAGACTATATATGCAACATTGATGAGCAGTCATGGTATTTAGATTAACCCAACAAAATGCACTTTGTATATGATAGAAAAGTCAGTGCTTAAGTTTGGCCCATGTGACTCCATGATTTGGGCATAGAAATAATACAGATGTATGCAAAATACTTTAGGATTGAAGGCATGTTAAAGCTCTTGTTTTGCTTAAATACAATTGGACAAAGTTTCTTCATAAGATTAAAAATTATTTTGAAGAGTAATTATGGCATTCAGATACACCAAACAGGAAGCACTTACTATATTTTAATTTAAGGCAAGTACTTTAGTTTGGCCAATCTGTATCCATATAAGTGTGGAACCAAAAAGGATCAAGTCTTTACAACTATTTTATGAAAGGCAAAAACATTTTAGTTAAATATATTAGCCACAAACTTTATCTATCTGGCAGGTAAAAAGGAAATTTTGATAGTCAATAGTTAAAGCCTATCACATAAAACATGGGAAGAGAATGTGTGTTAAAAGACTTTAGGGTCAAGACTAGAGAATTGAGTGTTTTTTTAAAAGACTATATATGCAACATTGATCAACAGTCATGGTATTTAGATTAACCAACAAAATGCACTAACTGTATATGATAGAAAAGTCAGTGACTAAGTTTGGCCCATGTGACTCCATGACTTGGTCATAGAAATGTTACAGATGCATGCAAATCACTTTGGGATTAAAGACATGTTAAAGCTCTTGTTCTACTTAAATAGAATTGGACAAAGTTTCTTCAGAAGATTAAAAATTATTTTGAAGAGTAATTATGGCATTCAGATACACCAAACAGGAAGCACTTACTATATTTTAATTTAAAGCAAGTACTTTAGTTTGGCCAATCCGTATCCATATAAGTGCGGAACACAAAATGATCAAGTCTTTACAACTATTTTATGAAAGGCAAAAACATTTTTGTAAATATATTAGCCACAATCATTATCTATCTGGCAGCTGGATAAGCGTATTTTGATGTGCAATAGTTACAGACTAAGACATAGTACATGAGAACAGAATGAGTGTTGGAAAAGTCTTTTTAGGGTCAAGATCATTGACTTTAGTGTTTTCCAAAGACTATATATATATATGCCATATTGTTGAACAGTAACAGTATTCAGATAAACCAAATAAAATGCAATTATTGTATGTTATACAAAAGTCAGTGCTTGACTTTTGCCCATGTGTCTGCATCATTCGAGCATATAAATTATACAGATGCATGCATAACACTTTCTGATAAAGAGAAAAAAAACATGAAAAAACAACTGCTTACCTAGGTTGTTAAAAGGACATGGTTCTTCAAGTTTCCATTTAGCAACTGCCACAGTATCAAAAATGTTGCCTATTTATAAGCCTAAAACCATAAGACTTTCAACCAATCACATGTTATTTGACCCTCCCTTAGTTTCATTAACACATTAGTATATCCAACCTGTATATTTTGCCAGTGGGTGAATGAATTCAATGATCAAAATGTACATGAGACTAAATTTGCAGAACAATAGTCTTTTGTTTATACACACATTCAATATCATGTTCTTGTTCATGCACACATTTAGTATCATTGTTCTAAAATGTGTGGTCCCACTGACACACCCTTCTAACATTTTTTTCGCAAGTTCACTTTAGTGAAGCTACTTTCTTATGTGATCTCTTTTATACCATGTAATAGATACAGATTATTACATACTACTTGGGCATATTAGAAAAGATAATACTCTTGTGTTGGTTATAGAAAATCCAATACCATTTTGAAACAAGGCTTAAGGGAAAAATGATGATGAATCGTGGTATTCAGATATACCAAACAAGAAGGACTTACTGTATTTTAAAGCAAAGCTTGTACTTTCGTTTGGCCAATCCAAATCCACAAAAAAGAGTGTCATAAAATGAGACAATCTTTACAACAAATATTATTTGAAAGACAAAAACATTTTTGTTTAATATATTAGCCACTAACTTTATCTATCTGGTAGATGGGTAGCTATATTTTAAGGAGTGTTAAAAGTTATTTTAGGGTCAAGACCAGTGAATTGAGTGTTTTCAAAAGACTCTATATGCAACATTGATGAACAGTCATGGTATTTAGATTAACCAAACAAAATGCACTTACTGTATAGGATAGAAAAGTCAGTGATTAAGTTTGGCCCATGCGACTCCATGATTTGGGCATAGAAATGTTACAGATGCATGCAAATCACTTTGGGATTAAAGACATGTTAAAGCTCTTGTTTTGCTAAACAGAATTGGACAAAGTTTCTTCATAAGATTAAAACTTATTTTGAAGAGTAATTATGGCATTCAGATACACCAAACAGGAAGCACTTACTATATTTAATCTGAAGCAAGTACTTTAGTTTGGCCAATCCGTATCCATATAAGTGCGGAACAAAAAATGATCAAGTCTTTACAACTATTTTATGAAAGGCAAAAACATTTTAGTTAAACATATTAGCCACAAACTTTATCAATCTGGCAGCTGAAAAAGTAAATGTTGATATTCAAAAGTTACAGCCTATCACATAAAACATGGGAAGAGAATGTGTGGTAAAATACTTTTTAGGGTCAAGACTAGGGAATTGTTTTTTAAAAGACTATATATGCAACATTGATGAGCAGTCATGGTATTTAGATTAACCCAACAAAATGCACTTTGTATATGATAGAAAAGTCAGTGCTTAAGTTTGGCCCATGTGACTCCATGATTTGGGCATAGAAATAATACAGATGTATGCAAAATACTTTAGGATTGAAGGCATGTTAAAGCTCTTGTTTTGCTTAAATACAATTGGACAAAGTTTCTTCATAAGATTAAAAATTATTTTGAAGAGTAATTATGGCATTCAGATACACCAAACAGGAAGCACTTACTATATTTTAATTTAAGGCAAGTACTTTAGTTTGGCCAATCTGTATCCATATAAGTGTGGAACCAAAAAGGATCAAGTCTTTACAACTATTTTATGAAAGGCAAAAACATTTTAGGTAAATATATTAGCCACAAACTTTATCTATCTGGCAGGTAAAAAGGAAATTTTGATAGTCAATAGTTAAAGCCTATCACATAAAACATGGGAAGAGAATGTGTGTTAAAGGACTTTAGGGTCAAGACTAGAGAATTGAGTGTTTTTTTAAAAGACTATATATGCAACATTGATCAACAGTCATGGTATTTAGATTAACCAACAAAATGCACTAACTGTATATGATAGAAAAGTCAGTGACTAAGTTTGGCCCATGTGACTCCATGACTTGGTCATAGAAATGTTACAGATGCATGCAAATCACTTTGGGATTAAAGACATGTTAAAGCTCTTGTTCTACTTAAATAGAATTGGACAAAGTTTCTTCAGAAGATTAAAAATTATTTTGAAGAGTAATTATGGCATTCAGATACACCAAACAGGAAGCACTTACTATATTTTAATTTAAAGCAAGTACTTTAGTTTGGCCAATCCGTATCCATATAAGTGCGGAACACAAAATGATCAAGTCTTTACAACTATTTTATGAAAGGCAAAAACATTTTTGTAAATATATTAGCCACAATCATTATCTATCTGGCAGCTGGATAAGCGTATTTTGATGTGCAATAGTTACAGACTAAGACATAGTACATGAGAACAGAATGAGTGTTGGAAAAGTCTTTTTAGGGTCAAGATCATTGACTTTAGTGTTTTCCAAAGACTATATATATATATATGCCATATTGTTGAACAGTAACAGTATTCAGATAAACCAAATAAAATGCAATTATTGTATGTTATACAAAAGTCAGTGCTTGACTTTTGCCCATGTGTCTGCATCATTCGAGCATATAAATTATACAGATGCATGCATAACACTTTCTGATAAAGAGAAAAAAAACATGAAAAAACAACTGCTTACCTAGGTTGTTAAAAGGACATGGTTCTTCAAGTTTCCATTTAGCAACTGCCACAGTATCAAAAATGTTGCCTATTTATAAGCCTAAAACCATAAGACTTTCAACCAATCACATGTTATTTGACCCTCCCTTAGTTTCATTAACACATTAGTATATCCAACCTGTATATTTTGCCAGTGGGTGAATGAATTCAATGATCAAAATGTACATGAGACTAAATTTGCAGAACAATAGTCTTTTGTTTATACACACATTCAATATCATGTTCTTGTTCATGCACACATTTAGTATCATTGTTCTAAAATGTGTGGTCCCACTGACACACCCTTCTAACATTTTTTTCGCAAGTTCACTTTAGTGAAGCTACTTTCTTATGTGATCTCTTTTATACCATGTAATAGATACAGATTATTACATACTACTTGGGCATATTAGAAAAGATAATACTCTTGTGTTGGTTATAGAAAATCCAATACCATTTTGAAACAAGGCTTAAGGGAAAAATGATGATGAATCGTGGTATTCAGATATACCAAACAAGAAGGACTTACTGTATTTTAAAGCAAAGCAAGTACTTTTGTTTGGCCAATCCAAATCCACAAAAAAGAGTGTCATAAAATGAGACAATCTTTACAACAAATATTATTTGAAAGACAAAAACATTTTTGTTTAATATATTAGCCACTAACTTTATCTATCTGGTAGATGGGTAGCTATATTTTAAGGAGTGTTAAAAGTTATTTTAGGGTCAAGACCAGTGAATTGAGTGTTTTCAAAAGACTCTATATGCAACATTGATGAACAGTCATGGTATTTAGATTAACCAAACAAAATGCACTTACTGTATAGGATAGAAAAGTCAGTGATTAAGTTTGGCCCATGCGACTCCATGATTTGGGCATAGAAATGTTACAGATGCATGCAAATCACTTTGGGATTAAAGACATGTTAAAGCTCTTGTTTTGCTAAACAGAATTGGACAAAGTTTCTTCATAAGATTAAAAATTATTTTGAAGAGTAATTATGGCATTCAGATACACCAAACAGGAAGCACTTACTATATTTAATCTGAAGCAAGTACTTTAGTTTGGCCAATCCGTATCCATATAAGTGCGGAACAAAAAATGATCAAGTCTTTACAACTATTTTATGAAAGGCAAAAACATTTTAGTTAAACATATTAGCCACAAACTTTATCTATCTGGCAGCTGAAAAAGTAAATGTTGATATTCAAAAGTTACAGCCTATCACATAAAACATGGGAAGAGAATGTGTGGTAAAATTCTTTTTAGGGTCAAGACTAGGGAATTGTTTTTTAAAAGACTATATATGCAACATTGATGAGCAGTCATGGTATTTAGATTAACCCAACAAAATGCACTTTGTATATGATAGAAAAGTCAGTGCTTAAGTTTGGCCCATGTGACTCCATGATTTGGGCATAGAAATAATACAGATGTATGCAAAATACTTTAGGATTGAAGGCATGTTAAAGCTCTTGTTTTGCTTAAATACAATTGGACAAAGTTTCTTCATAAGATTAAAAATTATTTTGAAGAGTAATTATGGCATTCAGATACACCAAACAGGAAGCACTTACTATATTTTAATTTAAGGCAAGTACTTTAGTTTGGCCAATCTGTATCCATATAAGTGTGGAACCAAAAAGGATCAAGTCTTTACAACTATTTTATGAAAGGCAAAAACATTTTAGGTAAATATATTAGCCACAAACTTTATCTATCTGGCAGGTAAAAAGGAAATTTTGATAGTCAATAGTTAAAACCTATCACATAAAACATGGGAAGAGAATGTGTGTTAAAAGACTTTAGGGTCAAGACTAGAGAATTGAGTGTTTTTTTAAAAGACTATATATGCAACATTGATCAACAGTCATGGTATTTAGATTAACCAACAAAATGCACTAACTGTATATGATAGAAAAGTCAGTGACTAAGTTTGGCCCATGTGACTCCATGACTTGGTCATAGAAATGTTACAGATGCATGCAAATCACTTTGGGATTAAAGACATGTTAAAGCTCTTGTTCTACTTAAATAGAATTGGACAAAGTTTCTTCAGAAGATTAAAAATTATTTTGAAGAGTAATTATGGCATTCAGATACACCAAACAGGAAGCACTTACTATATTTTAATTTAAAGCAAGTACTTTAGTTTGGCCAATCCGTATCCATATAAGTGCGGAACACAAAATGATCAAGTCTTTACAACTATTTTATGAAAGGCAAAAACATTTTTGTAAATATATTAGCCACAATCATTATCTATCTGGCAGCTGGATAAGCGTATTTTGATGTGCAATAGTTACAGACTAAGACATAGTACATGAGAACAGAATGAGTGTTGGAAAAGTCTTTTTAGGGTCAAGATCATTGACTTTAGTGTTTTCCAAAGACTATATATATATATATGCCATATTGTTGAACAGTAACAGTATTCAGATAAACCAAATAAAATGCAATTATTGTATGTTATACAAAAGTCAGTGCTTGACTTTTGCCCATGTGTCTGCATCATTCGAGCATATAAATTATACAGATGCATGCATAACACTTTCTGATAAAGAGAAAAAAAACATGAAAAAACAACTGCTTACCTAGGTTGTTAAAAGGACATGGTTCTTCAAGTTTCCATTTAGCAACTGCCACAGTATCAAAAATGTTGCCTATTTATAAGCCTAAAACCATAAGACTTTCAACCAATCACATGTTATTTGACCCTCCCTTAGTTTCATTAACACATTAGTATATCCAACCTGTATATTTTGCCAGTGGGTGAATGAATTCAATGATCAAAATGTACATGAGACTAAATTTGCAGAACAATAGTCTTTTGTTTATACACACATTCAATATCATGTTTTTGTTCATGCACACATTTAGTATCATTGTTCTAAAATGTGTGGTCCCACTGACACACCCTTCTAACATTTTTTTCCCAACTTCACTTTAGTGAAGCTACTTTCTTATGTGATCTCTTTTATACCATGTAATAGATACAGATTATTACATACTACTTGGGCATATTAGAAAAGATAATACTCTTGTGTTGGTTATAGAAAATCCAATACCATTTTGAAACAAGGCTTAAGGGAAAAATGATGATGAATCGTGGTATTCAGATATACCAAACAAGAAGGACTTACTGTATTTTAAAGCAAAGCAAGTACTTTCGTTTGGCCAATCCAAATCCACAAAAAAGAGTGTCATAAAATGAGACAATCTTTACAACAAATATTATTTGAAAGACAAAAACATTTTTGTTTAATATATTAGCCACTAACTTTATCTATCTGGTAGATGGGTAGCTATATTTTAAGGAGTGTTAAAAGTTATTTTAGGGTCAAGACCAGTGAATTGAGTGTTTTCAAAAGACTCTATATGCAACATTGATGAACAGTCATGGTATTTAGATTAACCAAACAAAATGCACTTACTGTATAGGATAGAAAAGTCAGTGATTAAGTTTGGCCCATGCGACTCCATGATTTGGGCATAGAAATGTTACAGATGCATGCAAATCACTTTGGGATTAAAGACATGTTAAAGCTCTTGTTTTGCTAAACAGAATTGGACAAAGTTTCTTCATAAGATTAAAAATTATTTTGAAGAGTAATTATGGCATTCAGATACACCAAACAGGAAGCACTTACTATATTTAATCTGAAGCAAGTACTTTAGTTTGGCCAATCCGTATCCATATAAGTGCGGAACAAAAAATGATCAAGTCTTTACAACTATTTTATGAAAGGCAAAAACATTTTAGTTAAACATATTAGCCACAAACTTTATCTATCTGGCAGCTGAAAAAGTAAATGTTGATATTCAAAAGTTACAGCCTATCACATAAAACATGGGAAGAGAATGTGTGGTAAAATACTTTTTAGGGTCAAGACTAGGGAATTGTTTTTTAAAAGACTATATATGCAACATTGATGAGCAGTCATGGTATTTAGATTAACCCAACAAAATGCACTTTGTATATGATAGAAAAGTCAGTGCTTAAGTTTGGCCCATGTGACTCCATGATTTGGGCATAGAAATAATACAGATGTATGCAAAATACTTTAGGATTGAAGGCATGTTAAAGCTCTTGTTTTGCTTAAATACAATTGGACAAAGTTTCTTCATAAGATTAAAAATTATTTTGAAGAGTAATTATGGCATTCAGATACACCAAACAGGAAGCACTTACTATATTTTAATTTAAGGCAAGTACTTTAGTTTGGCCAATCTGTATCCATATAAGTGTGGAACCAAAAAGGATCAAGTCTTTACAACTATTTTATGAAAGGCAAAAACATTTTAGGTAAATATATTAGCCACAAACTTTATCTATCTGGCAGGTAAAAAGGAAATTTTGATAGTCAATAGTTAAAGCCTATCACATAAAACATGGGAAGAGAATGTGTGTTAAAAGACTTTAGGGTCAAGACTAGAGAATTGAGTGGTTTTTTTAAAAGACTATATATGCAACATTGATCAACAGTCATGGTATTTAGATTAACCAACAAAATGCACTAACTGTATATGATAGAAAAGTCAGTGACTAAGTTTGGCCCATGTGACTCCATGACTTGGTCATAGAAATGTTACAGATGCATGCAAATCACTTTGGGATTAAAGACATGTTAAACCTCTTGTTCTACTTAAATAGAATTGGACAAAGTTTCTTCAGAAGATTAAAAATTATTTTGAAGAGTAATTATGGCATTCAGATACACCAAACAGGAAGCACTTACCATATTTTAATTTAAAGCAAGTACTTTAGTTTGGCCAATCCGTATCCATATAAGTGCGGAACACAAAATGATCAAGTCTTTACAACTATTTTATGAAAGGCAAAAACATTTTTGTAAATATATTAGCCACAATCATTATCTATCTGGCAGCTGGATAAGCGTATTTTGATGTGCAATAGTTACAGACTAAGACATAGTACATGAGAACAGAATGAGTGTTGGAAAAGTCTTTTTAGGGTCAAGATCATTGACTTTAGTGTTTTCCAAAGACTATATATATATATATGCCATATTGTTGAACAGTAACAGTATTCAGATAAACCAAATAAAATGCAATTATTGTATGTTATACAAAAGTCAGTGCTTGACTTTTGCCCATGTGTCTGCATCATTCGAGCATATAAATTATACAGATGCATGCATAACACTTTCTGATAAAGAGAAAAAAAACATGAAAAAACAACTGCTTACCTAGGTTGTTAAAAGGACATGGTTCTTCAAGTTTCCATTTAGCAACTGCCACAGTATCAAAAATGTTGCCTATTTATAAGCCTAAAACCATAAGACTTTCAACCAATCACATGTTATTTGACCCTCCCTTAGTTTCATTAACACATTAGTATATCCAACCTGTATATTTTGCCAGTGGGTGAATGAATTCAATGATCAAAATGTACATGAGACTAAATTTGCAGAACAATAGTCTTTTGTTTATACACACATTCAATATCATGTTCTTGTTCATGCACACATTTAGTATCATTGTTCTAAAATGTGTGGTCCCACTGACACACCCTTCTAACATTTTTTTCCCAACTTCACTTTAGTGAAGCTACTTTCTTATGTGATCTCTTTTATACCATGTAATAGATACAGATTATTACATACTACTTGGGCATATTAGAAAAGATAATACTCTTGTGTTGGTTATAGAAAATCCAATACCATTTTGAAACAAGGCTTAAGGGAAAAATGATGATGAATCGTGGTATTCAGATATACCAAACAAGAAGGACTTACTGTATTTTAAAGCAAAGCAAGTACTTTCGTTTGGCCAATCCAAATCCACAAAAAAGAGTGTCATAAAATGAGACAATCTTTACAACAAATATTATTTGAAAGACAAAAACATTTTTGTTTAATATATTAGCCACTAACTTTATCTATCTGGTAGATGGGTAGCTATATTTTAAGGAGTGTTCAAAGTTATTTTAGGGTCAAGACCAGTGAATTGAGTGTTTTCAAAAGACTCTATATGCAACATTGATGAACAGTCATGGTATTTAGATTAACCAAACAAAATGCACTTACTGTATATGATAGAAAAGTCAGTGATTAAGTTTGGCCCATGCGACTCCATGATTTGGGCATAGAAATGTTACAGATGCATGCAAATCACTTTGGGATTAAAGACATGTTAAAGCTCTTGTTTTGCTAAACAGAATTGGACAAAGTTTCTTCATAAGATTAAAAATTATTTTGAAGAGTAATTATGGCATTCAGATACACCAAACAGGAAGCACTTACTATATTTAATCTGAAGCAAGTACTTTAGTTTGGCCAATCCGTATCCATATAAGTGCGGAACAAAAAATGATCAAGTCTTTACAACTATTTTATGAAAGGCAAAAACATTTTAGTTAAACATATTAGCCACAAACTTTATCTATCTAGCAGCTGAAAAAGTAAATGTTGATATTCAAAAGTTACAGCCTATCACATAAAACATGGGAAGAGAATGTGTGGTAAAATACTTTTTAGGGTCAAGACTAGGGAATTGTTTTTTAAAAGACTATATATGCAACATTGATGAGCAGTCATGGTATTTAGATTAACCCAACAAAATGCACTTTGTATATGATAGAAAAGTCAGTGCTTAAGTTTGGCCCATGTGACTCCATGATTTGGGCATAGAAATAATACAGATGTATGCAAAATACTTTAGGATTGAAGGCATGTTAAAGCTCTTGTTTTGCTTAAATACAATTGGACAAAGTTTCTTCATAAGATTAAAAATTATTTTGAAGAGTAATTATGGCATTCAGATACACCAAACAGGAAGCACTTACTATATTTTAATTTAAGGCAAGTACTTTAGTTTGGCCAATCTGTATCCATATAAGTGTGGAACCAAAAAGGATCAAGTCTTTACAACTATTTTATGAAAGGCAAAAACATTTTAGGTAAATATATTAGCCACAAACTTTATCTATCTGGCAGGTAAAAAGGAAATTTTGATAGTCAATAGTTAAAGCCTATCACATAAAACATGGGAAGAGAATGTGTGTTAAAAGACTTTAGGGTCAAGACTAGAGAATTGAGTGTTTTTTTTAAAAGACTATATATGCAACATTGATCAACAGTCATGGTATTTAGATTAACCAACAAAATGCACTAACTGTATATGATAGAAAAGTCAGTGACTAAGTTTGGCCCATGTGACTCCATGACTTGGTCATAGAAATGTTACAGATGCATGCAAATCACTTTGGGATTAAAGACATGTTAAAGCTCTTGTTCTACTTAAATAGAATTGGACAAAGTTTCTTCAGAAGATTAAAAATTATTTTGAAGAGTAATTATGGCATTCAGATACACCAAACAGGAAGCACTTACTATATTTTAATTTAAAGCAAGTACTTTAGTTTGGCCAATCCGTATCCATATAAGTGCGGAACACAAAATGATCAAGTCTTTACAACTATTTTATGAAAGGCAAAAACATTTTTGTAAATATATTAGCCACAATCATTATCTATCTGGCAGCTGGATAAGCGTATGTTGATGTGCAATAGTTACAGACCAAGACATAGTACATGAGAACAGAATGAGTGTTGGAAAAGTCTTTTTAGGGTCAAGATCATTGACTTTAGTGTTTTCCAAAGACTATATATATATATGCCATATTGTTGAACAGTAACAGTATTCAGATAAACCAAATAAAATGCAATTATTGTATGTTATACAAAAGTCAGTGCTTGACTTTTGCCCATGTGTCTGCATCATTCGAGCATATAAATTATACAGATGCATGCATAACACTTTCTGATAAAGAGAAAAAAAACATGAAAAAACAACTGCTTACCTAGGTTGTTAAAAGGACATGGTTCTTCAAGTTTCCATTTAGCAACTGCCACAGTATCAAAAATGTTGCCTATTTATAAGCCTAAAACCATAAGACTTTCAACCAATCACATGTTATTTGACCCTCCCTTAGTTTCATTAACACATTAGTATATCCAACCTGTATATTTTGCCAGTGGGTGAATGAATTCAATGATCAAAATGTACATGAGACTAAATTTGCAGAACAATAGTCTTTTGTTTATACACACATTCAATATCATGTTCTTGTTCATGCACACATTTAGTATCATTGTTCTAAAATGTGTGGTCCCACTGACACACCCTTCTAACATTTTTTTCGCAAGTTCACTTTAGTGAAGCTACTTTCTTATGTGATCTCTTTTATACCATGTAATAGATACAGATTATTACATACTACTTGGGCATATTAGAAAAGATAATACTCTTGTGTTGGTTATAGAAAATCCAATACCATTTTGAAACAAGGCTTAAGGGAAAAATGATGATGAATCGTGGTATTCAGATATACCAAACAAGAAGGACTTACTGTATTTTAAAGCAAAGCAAGTACTTTCGTTTGGCCAATCCATATCCACAAAAAAGAGTGTCATAAAATGAGACAATCTTTACAACAAATATTATTTGAAACACAAAAACATTTTTGTTTAATATATTAGCCACTAACTTTATCTATCTGGTAGATGGGTAGCTATATTTTAAGGAGTGTTAAAAGTTATTTTAGGGTCAAGACCAGTGAATTGAGTGTTTTCAAAAGACTCTATATGCAACATTGATGAACAGTCATGGTATTTAGATTAACCAAACAAAATGCACTTACTGTATAGGATAGAAAAGTCAGTGATTAAGTTTGGCCCATGCGACTCCATGATTTGGGCATAGAAATGTTACAGATGCATGCAAATCACTTTGGGATTAAAGACATGTTAAAGCTCTTGTTTTGCTAAACAGAATTGGACAAAGTTTCTTCATAAGATTAAAAATTATTTTGAAGAGTAATTATGGCATTCAGATACACCAAACAGGAAGCACTTACTATATTTAATCTGAAGCAAGTACTTTAGTTTGGCCAATCCGTATCCATATAAGTGCGGAACAAAAAATGATCAAGTCTTTACAACTATTTTATGAAAGGCAAAAACATTTTAGTTAAACATATTAGCCACAAACTTTATCTATCTGGCAGCTGAAAAAGTAAATGTTGATATTCAAAAGTTACAGCCTATCACATAAAACATGGGAAGAGAATGTGTGGTAAAATACTTTTTAGGGTCAAGACTAGGGAATTGTTTTTTAAAAGACTATATATGCAACATTGATGAGCAGTCATGGTATTTAGATTAACCCAACAAAATGCACTTTGTATATGATAGAAAAGTCAGTGCTTAAGTTTGGCCCATGTGACTCCATGATTTGGGCATAGAAATAATACAGATGTATGCAAAATACTTTAGGATTGAAGGCATGTTAAAGCTCTTGTTTTGCTTAAATACAATTGGACAAAGTTTCTTCATAAGATTAAAAATTATTTTGAAGAGTAATTATGGCATTCAGATACACCAAACAGGAAGCACTTACTATATTTTAATTTAAGGCAAGTACTTTAGTTTGGCCAATCTGTATCCATATAAGTGTGGAACCAAAAAGGATCAAGTCTTTACAACTATTTTATGAAAGGCAAAAACATTTTAGGTAAATATATTAGCCACAAACTTTATCTATCTGGCAGGTAAAAAGGAAATTTTGATAGTCAATAGTTAAAACCTATCACATAAAACATGGGAAGAGAATGTGTGTTAAAAGACTTTAGGGTCAAGACTAGAGAATTGAGTGTTTTTTTAAAAGACTATATATGCAACATTGATCAACAGTCATGGTATTTAGATTAACCAACAAAATGCACTAACTGTATATGATAGAAAAGTCAGTGACTAAGTTTGGCCCATGTGACTCCATGACTTGGTCATAGAAATGTTACAGATGCATGCAAATCACTTTGGGATTAAACACATGTTAAAGCTCTTGTTCTACTTAAATAGAATTGGACAAAGTTTCTTCAGAAGATTAAAAATTATTTTGAAGAGTAATTATGGCATTCAGATACACCAAACAGGAAGCACTTACTATATTTTAATTTAAAGCAAGTACTTTAGTTTGGCCAATCCGTATCCATATAAGTGCGGAACACAAAATGATCAAGTCTTTACAACTATTTTATGAAAGGCAAAAACATTTTTGTAAATATATTAGCCACAATCATTATCTATCTGGCAGCTGGATAAGCGTATTTTGATGTGCAATAGTTACAGACTAAGACATAGTACATGAGAACAGAATGAGTGTTGGAAAAGTCTTTTTAGGGTCAAGATCATTGACTTTAGTGTTTTCCAAAGACTATATATATATATATATATGCCATATTGTTGAACAGTAACAGTATTCAGATAAACCAAATAAAATGCAATTATTGTATGTTATACAAAAGTCAGTGCTTGACTTTTGCCCATGTGTCTGCATCATTCGAGCATATAAATTATACAGATGCATGCATAACACTTTCTGATAAAGAGAAAAAAAACATGAAAAAACAACTGCTTACCTAGGTTGTTAAAAGGACATGGTTCTTCAAGTTTCCATTTAGCAACTGCCACAGTATCAAAAATGTTGCCTATTTATAAGCCTAAAACCATAAGACTTTCAACCAATCACATGTTATTTGACCCTCCCTTAGTTTCATTAACACATTAGTCTATCCAACCTGTATATTTTGCCAGTGGGTGAATGAATTCAATGATCAAAATGTACATGAGACTAAATTTGCAGAACAATAGTCTTTTGTTTATACACACATTCAATATCATGTTCTTGTTCATGCACACATTTAGTATCATTGTTCTAAAATGTGTGGTCCCACTGACACACCCTTCTAACATTTTTTTCGCAAGTTCACTTTAGTGAAGCTACTTTCTTATGTGATCTCTTTTATACCATGTAATAGATACAGATTATTACATACTACTTGGGCATATTAGAAAAGATAATACTCTTGTGTTGGTTATAGAAAATCCAATACCATTTTGAAACAAGGCTTAAGGGAAAAATGATGATGAATCGTGGTATTCAGATATACCAAACAAGAAGGACTTACTGTATTTTAAAGCAAAGCAAGTACTTTCGTTTGGCCAATCCAAATCCACAAAAAAGAGTGTCATAAAATGAGACAATCTTTACAACAAATATTATTTGAAAGACAAAAACATTTTTGTTTAATATATTAGCCACTAACTTTATCTATCTGGTAGATGGGTAGCTATATTTTAAGGAGTGTTAAAAGTTATTTTAGGGTCAAGACCAGTGAATTGAGTGTTTTCAAAAGACTCTATATGCAACATTGATGAACAGTCATGGTATTTAGATTAACCAAACAAAATGCACTTACTGTATAGGATAGAAAAGTCAGTGATTAAGTTTGGCCCATGCGACTCCATGATTTGGGCATAGAAATGTTACAGATGCATGCAAATCACTTTGGGATTAAAGACATGTTAAAGCTCTTGTTTTGCTAAACAGAATTGGACAAAGTTTCTTCATAAGATTAAAAATTATTTTGAAGAGTAATTATGGCATTCAGATACACCAAACAGGAAGCACTTACTATATTTAATCTGAAGCAAGTACTTTAGTTTGGCCAATCCGTATCCATATAAGTGCGGAACAAAAAATGATCAAGTCTTTACAACTATTTTATGAAAGGCAAAAACATTTTAGTTAAACATATTAGCCACAAACTTTATCTATCTGGCAGCTGAAAAAGTAAATGTTGATATTCAAAAGTTACAGCCTATCACATAAAACATGGGAAGAGAATGTGTGGTAAAATACTTTTTAGGGTCAAGACTAGGGAATTGTTTTTTAAAAGACTATATATGCAACATTGATGAGCAGTCATGGTATTTAGATTAACCCAACAAAATGCACTTTGTATATGATAGAAAAGTCAGTGCTTAAGTTTGGCCCATGTGTCTCCATGATTTGGGCATAGAAATAATACAGATGTATGCAAAATACTTTAGGATTGAAGGCATGTTAAAGCTCTTGTTTTGCTTAAATACAATTGGACAAAGTTTCTTCATAAGATTAAAAATTATTTTGAAGAGTAATTATGGCATTCAGATACACCAAACAGGAAGCACTTACTATATTTTAATTTAAGGCAAGTACTTTAGTTTGGCCAATCTGTATCCATATAAGTGTGGAACCAAAAAGGATCAAGTCTTTACAACTATTTTATGAAAGGCAAAAACATTTTAGGTAAATATATTAGCCACAAACTTTATCTATCTGGCAGGTAAAAAGGAAATTTTGATAGTCAATAGTTAAAGCCTATCACATAAAACATGGGAAGAGAATGTGTGTTAAAAGACTTTAGGGTCAAGACTAGAGAATTGAGTGTTTTTTTTAAAAGACTATATATGCAACATTGATCAACAGTCATGGTATTTAGATTAACCAACAAAATGCACTAACTGTATATGATAGAAAAGTCAGTGACTAAGTTTGGCCCATGTGACTCCATGACTTGGTCATAGAAATGTTACAGATGCATGCAAATCACTTTGGGATTAAAGACATGTTAAAGCTCTTGTTCTACTTAAATAGAATTGGACAAAGTTTCTTCAGAAGATTAAAAATTATTTTGAAGAGTAATTATGGCATTCAGATACACCAAACAGGAAGCACTTACTATATTTTAATTTAAAGCAAGTACTTTAGTTTGGCCAATCCGTATCCATATAAGTGCGGAACACAAAATGATCAAGTCTTTACAACTATTTTATGAAAGGCAAAAACATTTTTGTAAATATATTAGCCACAATCATTATCTATCTGGCAGCTGGATAAGCGTATTTTGATGTGCAATAGTTACAGACCAAGACATAGTACATGAGAACAGAATGAGTGTTGGAAAAGTCTTTTTAGGGTCAAGATCATTGACTTTAGTGTTTTCCAAAGACTATATATATATATATATGCCATATTGTTGAACAGTAACAGTATTCAGATAAACCAAATAAAATGCAATTATTGTATGTTATACAAAAGTCAGTGCTTGACTTTTGCCCATGTGTCTGCATCATTCGAGCATATAAATTATACAGATGCATGCATAACACTTTCTGATAAAGAGAAAAAAAACATGAAAAAACAACTGCTTACCTAGGTTGTTAAAAGGACATGGTTCTTCAAGTTTCCATTTAGCAACTGCCACAGTATCAAAAATGTTGCCTATTTATAAGCCTAAAACCATAAGACTTTCAACCAATCACATGTTATTTGACCCTCCCTTAGTTTCATTAACACATTAGTCTGTCCAACCTGTATATTTTGCCAGTGGGTGAATGAATTCAATGATCAAAATGTACATGAGACTAAATTTGCAGAACAATAGTCTTTTGTTTATACACACATTCAATATCATGTTCTTGTTCATGCACACATTTAGTATCATTGTTCTAAAATGTGTGGTCCCACTGACACACCCTTCTAACATTTTTTTCGCAAGTTCACTTTAGTGAAGCTACTTTCTTATGTGATCTCTTTTATACCATGTAATAGATACAGATTATTACATACTACTTGGGCATATTAGAAAAGATAATACTCTTGTGTTGGTTATAGAAAATCCAATACCATTTTGAAACAAGGCTTAAGGGAAAAATGATGATGAATCGTGGTATTCAGATATACCAAACAAGAAGGACTTACTGTATTTTAAAGCAAAGCAAGTACTTTCGTTTGGCCAATCCAAATCCACAAAAAAGAGTGTCATAAAATGAGACAATCTTTACAACAAATATTATTTGAAAGACAAAAACATTTTTGTTTAATATATTAGCCACTAACTTTATCTATCTGGTAGATGGGTAGCTATATTTTAAGGAGTGTTAAAAGTTATTTTAGGGTCAAGACCAGTGAATTGAGTGTTTTCAAAAGACTCTATATGCAACATTGATGAACAGTCATGGTATTTAGATTAACCAAACAAAATGCACTTACTGTATAGGATAGAAAAGTCAGTGATTAAGTTTGGCCCATGCGACTCCATGATTTGGGCATAGAAATGTTACAGATGCATGCAAATCACTTTGGGATTAAAGACATGTTAAAGCTCTTGTTTTGCTAAACAGAATTGGACAAAGTTTCTTCATAAGATTAAAAATTATTTTGAAGAGTAATTATGGCATTCAGATACACCAAACAGGAAGCACTTACTATATTTAATCTGAAGCAAGTACTTTAGTTTGGCCAATCCGTATCCATATAAGTGCGGAACAAAAAATGATCAAGTCTTTACAACTATTTTATGAAAGGCAAAAACATTTTAGTTAAACATATTAGCCACAAACTTTATCTATCTGGCAGCTGAAAAAGTAAATGTTGATATTCAAAAGTTACAGCCTATCACATAAAACATGGGAAGAGAATGTGTGGTAAAATACTTTTTAGGGTCAAGACTAGGGAATTGTTTTTTAAAAGACTATATATGCAACATTGATGAGCAGTCATGGTATTTAGATTAACCCAACAAAATGCACTTTGTATATGATAGAAAAGTCAGTGCTTAAGTTTGGCCCATGTGACTCCATGATTTGGGCATAGAAATAATACAGATGTATGCAAAATACTTTAGGATTGAAGGCATGTTAAAGCTCTTGTTTTGCTTAAATGCAATTGGACAAAGTTTCTTCATAAGATTAAAAATTATTTTGAAGAGTAATTATGGCATTCAGATACACCAAACAGGAAGCACTTACTATATTTTAATTTAAGGCAAGTACTTTAGTTTGGCCAATCTGTATCCATATAAGTGTGGAACCAAAAAGGATCAAGTCTTTACAACTATTTTATGAAAGGCAAAAACATTTTAGGTAAATATATTAGCCACAAACTTTATCTATCTGGCAGGTAAAAAGGAAATTTTGATAGTCAATAGTTAAAACCTATCACATAAAACATGGGAAGAGAATGTGTGTTAAAAGACTTTAGGGTCAAGACTAGAGAATTGAGTGTTTTTTTAAAAGACTATATATGCAACATTGATCAACAGTCATGGTATTTAGATTAACCAACAAAATGCACTAACTGTATATGATAGAAAAGTCAGTGACTAAGTTTGGCCCATGTGACTCCATGACTTGGTCATAGAAATGTTACAGATGCATGCAAATCACTTTGGGATTAAAGACATGTTAAAGCTCTTGTTCTACTTAAATAGAATTGGACAAAGTTTCTTCAGAAGATTAAAAATTATTTTGAAGAGTAATTATGGCATTCAGATACACCAAACAGGAAGCACTTACTATATTTTAATTTAAAGCAAGTACTTTAGTTTGGCCAATCCGTATCCATATAAGTGCGGAACACAAAATGATCAAGTCTTTACAACTATTTTATGAAAGGCAAAAACATTTTTGTAAATATATTAGCCACAATCATTATCTATCTGGCAGCTGGATAAGCGTATTTTGATGTACAATAGTTACAGACCAAGACATAGTACATGAGAACAGAATGAGTGTTGGAAAAGTCTTTTTAGGGTCAAGATCATTGACTTTAGTGTTTTCCAAAGACTATGTATATATATGCCATATTGTTGAACAGTAACAGTATTCAGATAAACCAAATAAAATGCAATTATTGTATGTTATACAAAAGTCAGTGCTTGACTTTTGCCCATGTGTCTGCATCATTCGAGCATATAAATTATACAGATGCATGCATAACACTTTCTGATAAAGAGAAAAAAAACATGAAAAAACAACTGCTTACCAAGGTTGTTAAAAGGACATGGTTCTTCAAGTTTCCATTTAGCAACTGCCACAGTATCAAAAATGTTGCCTATTTATAAGCCTAAAACCATAAGACTTTCAACCAATCACATGTTATTTGACCCTCCCTTAGTTTCATTAACACATTAGTATATCCAACCTGTATATTTTGCCAGTGGGTGAATGAATTCAATGATCAAAATGTACATGAGACTAAATTTGCAGAACAATAGTCTTTTGTTTATACACACATTCAATATCATGTTCTTGTTCATGCACACATTTAGTATCATAGTTCTAAAATGTGTGGTCCCACTGACACACCCTTCTAACATTTTTTTCGCAAGTTCACTTTAGTGAAGCTACTTTCTTATGTGATCTCTTTTATACCATGTAATAGATACAGATTATTACATACTACTTGGGCATATTAGAAAAGATAATACTCTTGTGTTGGTTATAGAAAATCCAATACCATTTTGAAACAAGGCTTAAGGGAAAAATGATGATGAATCGTGGTATTCAGATATACCAAACAAGAAGGACTTACTGTATTTTAAAGCAAAGCAAGTACTTTCGTTTGGCCAATCCAAATCCACAAAAAAGAGTGTCATAAAATGAGACAATCTTTACAACAAATATTATTTGAAAGACAAAAACATTTTTGTTTAATATATTAGCCACTAACTTTATCTATCTGGTAGATGGGTAGCTATATTTTAAGGAGTGTTAAAAGTTATTTTACGGTCAAGACCAGTGAATTGAGTGTTTTCAAAAGACTCTATATGCAACATTGATGAACAGTCATGGTATTTAGATTAACCAAACAAAATGCACTTACTGTATAGGATAGAAAAGTCAGTGATTAAGTTTGGCCCATGCGACTCCATGATTTGGGCATAGAAATGTTACAGATGCATGCAAATCACTTTGGGATTAAAGACATGTTAAAGCTCTTGTTTTGCTAAACAGAATTGGACAAAGTTTCTTCATAAGATTAAAAATTATTTTGAAGAGTAATTATGGCATTCAGATACACCAAACAGGAAGCACTTACTATATTTAATCTGAAGCAAGTACTTTAGTTTGGCCAATCCGTATCCATATAAGTGCGGAACAAAAAATGATCAAGTCTTTACAACTATTTTATGAAAGGCAAAAACATTTTAGTTAAACATATTAGCCACAAACTTTATCTATCTGGCAGCTGAAAAAGTAAATGTTGATTTTCAAAAGTTACAGCCTATCACATAAAACATGGGAAGAGAATGTGTGGTAAAATACTTTTTAGGGTCAAGACTAGGGAATTGTTTTTTAAAAGACTATATATGCAACATTGATGAGCAGTCATGGTATTTAGATTAACCCAACAAAATGCACTTTGTATATGATAGAAAAGTCAGTGCTTAAGTTTGGCCCATGTGACTCCATGATTTGGGCATAGAAATAATACAGATGTATGCAAAATACTTTAGGATTGAAGGCATGTTAAAGCTCTTGTTTTGCTTAAATACAATTGGACAAAGTTTCTTCATAAGATTAAAAATTATTTTGAAGAGTAATTATGGCATTCAGATACACCAAACAGGAAGCACTTACTATATTTTAATTTAAGGCAAGTACTTTAGTTTGGCCAATCTGTATCCATATAAGTGTGGAACCAAAAAGGATCAAGTCTTTACAACTATTTTATGAAAGGCAAAAACATTTTAGGTAAATATATTAGCCACAAACTTTATCTATCTGGCAGGTAAAAAGGAAATTTTGATAGTCAATAGTTAAAGCCTATCACATAAAACATGGGAAGAGAATGTGTGTTAAAAGACTTTAGGGTCAAGACTAGAGAATTGAGTGTTTTTTTTAAAAGACTATATATGCAACATTGATCAACAGTCATGGTATTTAGATTAACCAACAAAATGCACTAACTGTATATGATAGAAAAGTCAGTGACTAAGTTTGGCCCATGTGACTCCATGACTTGGTCATAGAAATGTTACAGATGCATGCAAATCACTTTGGGATTAAAGACATGTTAAAGCTCTTGTTCTACTTAAATAGAATTGGACAAAGTTTCTTCAGAAGATTAAAAATTATTTTGAAGAGTAATTATGGCATTCAGATACACCAAACAGGAAGCACTTACTATATTTTAATTTAAAGCAAGTACTTTAGTTTGGCCAATCCGTATCCATATAAGTGCGGAACACAAAATGATCAAGTCTTTACAACTATTTTATGAAAGGCAAAAACATTTTTGTAAATATATTAGCCACAATCATTATCTATCTGGCAGCTGGATAAGCGTATTTTGATGTGCAATAGTTACAGACCAAGACATAGTACATGAGAACAGAATGAGTGTTGGAAAAGTCTTTTTAGGGTCAAGATCATTGACTTTAGTGTTTTCCAAAGACTATATATATATATATGCCATATTGTTGAACAGTAACAGTATTCAGATAAACCAAATAAAATGCAATTATTGTATGTTATACAAAAGTCAGTGCTTGACTTTTGCCCATGTGTCTGCATCATTCGAGCATATAAATTATACAGATGCATGCATAACACTTTCTGATAAAGAGAAAAAAAACATGAAAAAACAACTGCTTACCAAGGTTGTTAAAAGGACATGGTTCTTCAAGTTTCCATTTAGCAACTGCCACAGTATCAAAAATGTTGCCTATTTATAAGCCTAAAACCATAAGACTTTCAACCAATCACATGTTATTTGACCCTCCCTTAGTTTCATTAACACATTAGTATATCCAACCTGTATATTTTGCCAGTGGGTGAATGAATTCAATGATCAAAATGTACATGAGACTAAATTTGCAGAACAATAGTCTTTTGTTTATACACACATTCAATATCATGTTCTTGTTCATGCACACATTTAGTATCATTGTTCTAAAATGTGTGGTCCCACTGACACACCCTTCTAACATTTTTTTCGCAAGTTCACTTTAGTGAAGCTACTTTCTTATGTGATCTCTTTTATACCATGTAATAGATACAGATTATTACATACTACTTGGGCATATTAGAAAAGATAATACTCTTGTGTTGGTTATAGAAAATCCAATACCATTTTGAAACAAGGCTTAAGGGAAAAATGATGATGAATCGTGGTATTCAGATATACCAAACAAGAAGGACTTACTGTATTTTAAAGCAAAGCAAGTACTTTCGTTTGGCCAATCCAAATCCACAAAAAAGAGTGTCATAAAATGAGAAAATCTTTACAACAAATATTATTTGAAAGACAAAAACATTTTTGTTTAATATATTAGCCACTAACTTTATCTATCTGGTAGATGGGTAGCTATATTTTAAGGAGTGTTAAAAGTTATTTTAGGGTCAAGACCAGTGAATTGAGTGTTTTCAAAAGACTCTATATGCAACATTGATGAACAGTCATGGTATTTAGATTAACCAAACAAAATGCACTTACTGTATAGGATAGAAAAGTCAGTGATTAAGTTTGGCCCATGCGACTCCATGATTTGGGCATAGAAATGTTACAGATGCATGCAAATCACTTTGGGATTAAAGACATGTTAAAGCTCTTGTTTTGCTAAACAGAATTGGACAAAGTTTCTTCATAAGATTAAAAATTATTTTGAAGAGTAATTATGGCATTCAGATACACCAAACAGGAAGCACTTACTATATTTAATCTGAAGCAAGTACTTTAGTTTGGCCAATCCGTATCCATATAAGTGCGGAACAAAAAATGATCAAGTCTTTACAACTATTTTATGAAAGGCAAAAACATTTTAGTTAAACATATTAGCCACAAACTTTATCTATCTGGCAGCTGAAAAAGTAAATGTTGATTTTCAAAAGTTACAGCCTATCACATAAAACATGGGAAGAGAATGTGTGGTAAAATACTTTTTAGGGTCAAGACTAGGGAATTGCTTTTTAAAAGACTATATATGCAACATTGATGAGCAGTCATGGTATTTAGATTAACCCAACAAAATGCACTTTGTATATGATAGAAAAGTCAGTGCTTAAGTTTGGCCCATGTGACTCCATGATTTGGGCATAGAAATAATACAGATGTATGCAAAATACTTTAGGATTGAAGGCATGTTAAAGCTCTTGTTTTGCTTAAATACAATTGGACAAAGTTTCTTCATAAGATTAAAAATTATTTTGAAGAGTAATTATGGCATTCAGATACACCAAACAGGAAGCACTTACTATATTTTAATTTAAGGCAAGTACTTTAGTTTGGCCAATCTGTATCCATATAAGTGTGGAACCAAAAAGGATCAAGTCTTTACAACTATTTTATGAAAGGCAAAAACATTTTAGGTAAATATATTAGCCACAAACTTTATCTATCTGGCAGGTAAAAAGGAAATTTTGATAGTCAATAGTTAAAACCTATCACATAAAACATGGGAAGAGAATGTGTGTTAAAAGACTTTAGGGTCAAGACTAGAGAATTGAGTGTTTTTTTAAAAGACTATATATGCAACATTGATCAACAGTCATGGTATTTAGATTAACCAACAAAATGCACTAACTGTATATGATAGAAAAGTCAGTGACTAAGTTTGGCCCATGTGACTCCATGACTTGGTCATAGAAATGTTACAGATGCATGCAAATCACTTTGGGATTAAACACATGTTAAAGCTCTTGTTCTACTTAAATAGAATTGGACAAAGTTTCTTCAGAAGATTAAAAATTATTTTGAAGAGTAATTATGGCATTCAGATACACCAAACAGGAAGCACTTACTATATTTTAATTTAAAGCAAGTACTTTAGTTTGGCCAATCCGTATCCATATAAGTGCGGAACACAAAATGATCAAGTCTTTACAACTATTTTATGAAAGGCAAAAACATTTTTGTAAATATATTAGCCACAATCATTATCTATCTGGCAGCTGGATAAGCGTATTTTGATGTGCAATAGTTACAGACTAAGACATAGTACATGAGAACAGAATGAGTGTTGGAAAAGTCTTTTTAGGGTCAAGATCATTGACTTTAGTGTTTTCCAAAAACTATATATATATATATGCCATATTGTTGAACAGTAACAGTATTCAGATAAACCAAATAAAATGCAATTATTGTATGTTATACAAAAGTCAGTGCTTGACTTTTGCCCATGTGTCTGCATCATTCGAGCATATAAATTATACAGATGCATGCATAACACTTTCTGATAAAGAGAAAAAAAACATGAAAAAACAACTGCTTACCTAGGTTGTTAAAAGGACATGGTTCTTCAAGTTTCCATTTAGCAACTGCCACAGTATCAAAAATGTTGCCTATTTATAAGCCTAAAACCATAAGACTTTCAACCAATCACATGTTATTTGACCCTCCCTTAGTTTCAATAACACATTAGTATATCCAACCTGTATATTTTGCCAGTGGGTGAATGAATTCAATGATCAAAATGTACATGAGACTAAATTTGCAGAACAATAGTCTTTTGTTTATACACACATTCAATATCATGTTCTTGTTCATGCACACATTTAGTATCATTGTTCTAAAATGTGTGGTCCCACTGACACACCCTTCTAACATTTTTTTCGCAAGTTCACTTTAGTGAAGCTACTTTCTTATGTGATCTCTTTTATACCATGTAATAGATACAGATTATTACATACTACTTGGGCATATTAGAAAAGATAATACTCTTGTGTTGGTTATAGAAAATCCAATACCATTTTGAAACAAGGCTTAAGGGAAAAATGATGATGAATCGTGGTATTCAGATATACCAAACAAGAAGGACTTACTGTATTTTAAAGCAAAGCAAGTACTTTCGTTTGGCCAATCCAAATCCACAAAAAAGAGTGTCATAAAATGAGACAATCTTTACAACAAATATTATTTGAAAGACAAAAACATTTTTGTTTAATATATTAGCCACTAACTTTATCTATCTGGTAGATGGGTAGCTATATTTTAAGGAGTGTTAAAAGTTATTTTAGGGTCAAGACCAGTGAATTGAGTGTTTTCAAAAGACTCTATATGCAACATTGATGAACAGTCATGGTATTTAGATTAACCAAACAAAATGCACTTACTGTATAGGATAGAAAAGTCAGTGATTAAGTTTGGCCCATGCGACTCCATGATTTGGGCATAGAAATGTTACAGATGCATGCAAATCACTTTGGGATTAAAGACATGTTAAAGCTCTTGTTTTGCTAAACAGAATTGGACAAAGTTTCTTCATAAGATTAAAAATTATTTTGAAGAGTAATTATGGCATTCAGATACACCAAACAGGAAGCACTTACTATATTTAATCTGAAGCAAGTACTTTAGTTTGGCCAATCCGTATCCATATAAGTGCGGAACAAAAAATGATCAAGTCTTTACAACTATTTTATGAAAGGCAAAAACATTTTAGTTAAACATATTAGCCACAAACTTTATCTATCTGGCAGCTGAAAAAGTAAATGTTGATATTCAAAAGTTACAGCCTATCACATAAAACATGGGAAGAGAATGTGTGGTAAAATACTTTTTACGGTCAAGACTAGGGAATTGTTTTTTAAAAGACTATATATGCAACATTGATGAGCAGTCATGGTATTTAGATTAACCCAACAAAATGCACTTTGTATATGATAGAAAAGTCAGTGCTTAAGTTTGGCCCATGTGACTCCATGATTTGGGCATAGAAATAATACAGATGTATGCAAAATACTTTAGGATTGAAGGCATGTTAAAGCTCTTGTTTTGCTTAAATACAATTGGACAAAGTTTCTTCATAAGATTAAAAATTATTTTGAAGAGTAATTATGGCATTCAGATACACCAAACAGGAAGCACTTACTATATTTTAATTTAAGGCAAGTACTTTAGTTTGGCCAATCTGTATCCATATAAGTGTGGAACCAAAAAGGATCAAGTCTTTACAACTATTTTATGAAAGGCAAAAACATTTTAGGTAAATATATTAGCCACAAACTTTATCTATCTGGCAGGTAAAAAGGAAATTTTGATAGTCAATAGTTAAAGCCTATCACATAAAACATGGGAAGAGAATGTGTGTTAAAAGACTTTAGGGTCAAGACTAGAGAATTGAGTGTTTTTTTAAAAGACTATATATGCAACATTGATCAACAGTCATGGTATTTAGATTAACCAACAAAATGCACTAACTGTATATGATAGAAAAGTCAGTGACTAAGTTTGGCCCATGTGACTCCATGACTTGGTCATAGAAATGTTACAGATGCATGCAAATCACTTTGGGATTAAAGACATGTTAAAGCTCTTGTTCTACTTAAATAGAATTGGACAAAGTTTCTTCAGAAGATTAAAAATTATTTTGAAGAGTAATTATGGCATTCAGATACACCAAACAGGAAGCACTTACTATATTTTAATTTAAAGCAAGTACTTTAGTTTGGCCAATCCGTATCCATATAAGTGCGGAACACAAAATGATCAAGTCTTTACAACTATTTTATGAAAGGCAAAAACATTTTTGTAAATATATTAGCCACAATCATTATCTATCTGGCAGCTGGATAAGCGTATTTTGATGTGCAATAGTTACAGACTAAGACATAGTACATGAGAACAGAATGAGTGTTGGAAAAGTCTTTTTAGGGTCAAGATCATTGACTTTAGTGTTTTCCAAAGACTATATATATATATGCCATATTGTTGAACAGTAATAGTATTCAGATAAACCAAATAAAATGCAATTATTGTATGTTATACAAAAGTCAGTGCTTGACTTTTGCCCATGTGTCTGCATCATTCGAGCATATAAATTATACAGATGCATGCATAACACTTTCTGATATAGAGAAAAAAAACATGAAAAAACAACTGCTTACCTAGGTTGTTAAAAGGACATGATTCTTCAAGTTTCCATTTAGCAACTGCCACAGTATCAAAAATGTTGCCTATTTATAAGCCTAAAACCATAAGACTTTCAACCAATCACATGTTATTTGACCCTCCCTTAGTTTCAATAACACATTAGTATATCCAACCTGTATATTTTGCCAGTGGGTGAATGAATTCAATGATCAAAATGTACATGAGACTAAATTTGCAGAACAATAGTCTTTTGTTTATACACACATTCAATATCATGTTCTTGTTCATGCACACATTTAGTATCATTGTTCTAAAATGTGTGGTCCCACTGACACACCCTTCTAACATTTTTTTCGCAAGTTCACTTTAGTGAAGCTACTTTCTTATGTGATCTCTTTTATACCATGTAATAGATACAGATTATTACATACTACTTGGGCATATTAGAAAAGATAATACTCTTGTGTTGGTTATAGAAAATCCAATACCATTTTGAAACAAGGCTTAAGGGAAAAATGATGATGAATCGTGGTATTCAGATATACCAAACAAGAAGGACTTACTGTATTTTAAAGCAAAGCAAGTACTTTCGTTTGGCCAATCCAAATCCACAAAAAAGAGTGTCATAAAATGAGACAATCTTTACAACAAATATTATTTGAAAGACAAAAACATTTTTGTTTAATATATTAGCCACTAACTTTATCTATCTGGTAGATGGGTAGCTATATTTTAAGGAGTGTTAAAAGTTATTTTAGGGTCAAGACCAGTGAATTGAGTGTTTTCAAAAGACTCTATATGCAACATTGATGAACAGTCATGGTATTTAGATTAACCAAACAAAATGCACTTACTGTATAGGATAGAAAAGTCAGTGATTAAGTTTGGCCCATGCGACTCCATGATTTGGGCATAGAAATGTTACAGATGCATGCAAATCACTTTGGGATTAAAGACATGTTAAAGCTCTTGTTTTGCTAAACAGAATTGGACAAAGTTTCTTCATAAGATTAAAAATTATTTTGAAGAGTAATTATGGCATTCAGATACACCAAACAGGAAGCACTTACTATATTTAATCTGAAGCAAGTACTTTAGTTTGGCCAATCCGTATCCATATAAGTGCGGAACAAAAAATGATCAAGTCTTTACAACTATTTTATGAAAGGCAAAAACATTTTAGTTAAACATATTAGCCACAAACTTTATCTATCTGGCAGCTGAAAAAGTAAATGTTGATATTCAAAAGTTACAGCCTATCACATAAAACATGGGAAGAGAATGTGTGGTAAAATACTTTTTACGGTCAAGACTAGGGAATTGTTTTTTAAAAGACTATATATGCAACATTGATGAGCAGTCATGGTATTTAGATTAACCCAACAAAATGCACTTTGTATATGATAGAAAAGTCAGTGCTTAAGTTTGGCCCATGTGACTCCATGATTTGGGCATAGAAATAATACAGATGTATGCAAAATACTTTAGGATTGAAGGCATGTTAAAGCTCTTGTTTTGCTTAAATACAATTGGACAAAGTTTCTTCATAAGATTAAAAATTATTTTGAAGAGTAATTATGGCATTCAGATACACCAAACAGGAAGCACTTACTATATTTTAATTTAAGGCAAGTACTTTAGTTTGGCCAATCTGTATCCATATAAGTGTGGAACCAAAAAGGATCAAGTCTTTACAACTATTTTATGAAAGGCAAAAACATTTTAGGTAAATATATTAGCCACAAACTTTATCTATCTGGCAGGTAAAAAGGAAATTTTGATAGTCAATAGTTAAAGCCTATCACATAAAACATGGGAAGAGAATGTGTGTTAAAAGACTTTAGGGTCAAGACTAGAGAATTGAGTGTTTTTTTAAAAGACTATATATGCAACATTGATCAACAGTCATGGTATTTAGATTAACCAACAAAATGCACTAACTGTATATGATAGAAAAGTCAGTGACTAAGTTTGGCCCATGTGACTCCATGACTTGGTCATAGAAATGTTACAGATGCATGCAAATCACTTTGGGATTAAAGACATGTTAAAGCTCTTGTTCTACTTAAATAGAATTGGACAAAGTTTCTTCAGAAGATTAAAAATTATTTTGAAGAGTAATTATGGCATTCAGATACACCAAACAGGAAGCACTTACTATATTTTAATTTAAAGCAAGTACTTTAGTTTGGCCAATCCGTATCCATATAAGTGCGGAACACAAAATGATCAAGTCTTTACAACTATTTTATGAAAGGCAAAAACATTTTTGTAAATATATTAGCCACAATCATTATCTATCTGGCAGCTGGATAAGCGTATTTTGATGTGCAATAGTTACAGACTAAGACATAGTACATGAGAACAGAATGAGTGTTGGAAAAGTCTTTTTAGGGTCAAGATCATTGACTTTAGTGTTTTCCAAAGACTATATATATATATGCCATATTGTTGAACAGTAATAGTATTCAGATAAACCAAATAAAATGCAATTATTGTATGTTATACAAAAGTCAGTGCTTGACTTTTGCCCATGTGTCTGCATCATTCGAGCATATAAATTATACAGATGCATGCATAACACTTTCTGATAAAGAGAAAAAAAACATGAAAAAACAACTGCTTACCTAGGTTGTTAAAAGGACATGGTTCTTCAAGTTTCCATTTAGCAACTGCCACAGTATCAAAAATGTTGCCTATTTATAAGCCTAAAACCATAAGACTTTCAACCAATCACATGTTATTTGACCCTCCCTTAGTTTCATTAACACATTAGTATATCCAACCTGTATATTTTGCCAGTGGGTGAATGAATTCAATGATCAAAATGTACATGAGACTAAATTTGCAGAACAATAGTCTTTTGTTTATACACACATTCAATATCATGTTCTTGTTCATGCACACATTTAGTATCATTGTTCTAAAATGTGTGGTCCCACTGACACACCCTTCTAACATTTTTTTCGCAAGTTCACTTTAGTGAAGCTACTTTCTTATGTGATCTCTTTTATACCATGTAATAGATACAGATTATTACATACTACTTGGGCATATTAGAAAAGATAATACTCTTGTGTTGGTTATAGAAAATCCAATACCATTTTGAAACAAGGCTTAAGGGAAAAATGATGATGAATCGTGGTATTCAGATATACCAAACAAGAAGGACTTACTGTATTTTAAAGCAAAGCAAGTACTTTCGTTTGGCCAATCCAAATCCACAAAAAAGAGTGTCATAAAATGAGACAATCTTTACAACAAATATTATTTGAAAGACAAAAACATTTTTGTTTAATATATTAGCCACTAACTTTATCTATCTGGTAGATGGGTAGCTATATTTTAAGGAGTGTTAAAAGTTATTTTAGGGTCAAGACCAGTGAATTGAGTGTTTTCAAAAGACTCTATATGCAACATTGATGAACAGTCATGGTATTTAGATTAACCAAACAAAATGCACTTACTGTATAGGATAGAAAAGTCAGTGATTAAGTTTGGCCCATGCGACTCCATGATTTGGGCATAGAAATGTTACAGATGCATGCAAATCACTTTGGGATTAAAGACATGTTAAAGCTCTTGTTTTGCTAAACAGAATTGGACAAAGTTTCTTCATAAGATTAAAAATTATTTTGAAGAGTAATTATGGCATTCAGATACACCAAACAGGAAGCACTTACTATATTTAATCTGAAGCAAGTACTTTAGTTTGGCCAATCCGTATCCATATAAGTGCGGAACAAAAAATGATCAAGTCTTTACAACTATTTTATGAAAGGCAAAAACATTTTAGTTAAACATATTAGCCACAAACTTTATCTATCTGGCAGCTGAAAAAGTAAATGTTGATATTCAAAAGTTACAGCCTATCACATAAAACATGGGAAGAGAATGTGTGGTAAAATACTTTTTACGGTCAAGACTAGGGAATTGTTTTTTAAAAGACTATATATGCAACATTGATGAGCAGTCATGGTATTTAGATTAACCCAACAAAATGCACTTTGTATATGATAGAAAAGTCAGTGCTTAAGTTTGGCCCATGTGACTCCATGATTTGGGCATAGAAATAATACAGATGTATGCAAAATACTTTAGGATTGAAGGCATGTTAAAGCTCTTGTTTTGCTTAAATACAATTGGACAAAGTTTCTTCATAAGATTAAAAATTATTTTGAAGAGTAATTATGGCATTCAGATACACCAAACAGGAAGCACTTACTATATTTTAATTTAAGGCAAGTACTTTAGTTTGGCCAATCTGTATCCATATAAGTGTGGAACCAAAAAGGATCAAGTCTTTACAACTATTTTATGAAAGGCAAAAACATTTTAGGTAAATATATTAGCCACAAACTTTATCTATCTGGCAGGTAAAAAGGAAATTTTGATAGTCAATAGTTAAAGCCTATCACATAAAACATGGGAAGAGAATGTGTGTTAAAAGACTTTAGGGTCAAGACTAGAGAATTGAGTGTTTTTTTAAAAGACTATATATGCAACATTGATCAACAGTCATGGTATTTAGATTAACCAACAAAATGCACTAACTGTATATGATAGAAAAGTCAGTGACTAAGTTTGGCCCATGTGACTCCATGACTTGGTCATAGAAATGTTACAGATGCATGCAAATCACTTTGGGATTAAAGACATGTTAAAGCTCTTGTTCTACTTAAATAGAATTGGACAAAGTTTCTTCAGAAGATTAAAAATTATTTTGAAGAGTAATTATGGCATTCAGATACACCAAACAGGAAGCACTTACTATATTTTAATTTAAAGCAAGTACTTTAGTTTGGCCAATCCGTATCCATATAAGTGCGGAACACAAAATGATCAAGTCTTTACAACTATTTTATGAAAGGCAAAAACATTTTTGTAAATATATTAGCCACAATCATTATCTATCTGGCAGCTGGATAAGCGTATTTTGATGTGCAATAGTTACAGACTAAGACATAGTACATGAGAACAGAATGAGTGTTGGAAAAGTCTTTTTAGGGTCAAGATCATTGACTTTAGTGTTTTCCAAAGACTATATATATATATGCCATATTGTTGAACAGTAATAGTATTCAGATAAACCAAATAAAATGCAATTATTGTATGTTATACAAAAGTCAGTGCTTGACTTTTGCCCATGTGTCTGCATCATTCGAGCATATAAATTATACAGATGCATGCATAACACTTTCTGATATAGAGAAAAAAAACATGAAAAAACAACTGCTTACCTAGGTTGTTAAAAGGACATGGTTCTTCAAGTTTCCATTTAGCAACTGCCACAGTATCAAAAATGTTGCCTATTTATAAGCCTAAAACCATAAGACTTTCAACCAATCACATGTTATTTGACCCTCCCTTAGTTTCAATAACACATTAGTATATCCAACCTGTATATTTTGCCAGTGGGTGAATGAATTCAATGATCAAAATGTACATGAGACTAAATTTGCAGAACAATAGTCTTTTGTTTATACACACATTCAATATCATGTTCTTGTTCATGCACACATTTAGTATCATTGTTCTAAAATGTGTGGTCCCACTGACACACCCTTCTAACATTTTTTTCGCAAGTTCACTTTAGTGAAGCTACTTTCTTATGTGATCTCTTTTATACCATGTAATAGATACAGATTATTACATACTACTTGGGCATATTAGAAAAGATAATACTCTTGTGTTGGTTATAGAAAATCCAATACCATTTTGAAACAAGGCTTAAGGGAAAAATGATGATGAATCGTGGTATTCAGATATACCAAACAAGAAGGACTTACTGTATTTTAAAGCAAAGCAAGTACTTTCGTTTGGCCAATCCAAATCCACAAAAAAGAGTGTCATAAAATGAGACAATCTTTACAACAAATATTATTTGAAAGACAAAAACATTTTTGTTTAATATATTAGCCACTAACTTTATCTATCTGGTAGATGGGTAGCTATATTTTAAGGAGTGTTAAAAGTTATTTTAGGGTCAAGACCAGTGAATTGAGTGTTTTCAAAAGACTCTATATGCAACATTGATGAACAGTCATGGTATTTAGATTAACCAAACAAAATGCACTTACTGTATAGGATAGAAAAGTCAGTGATTAAGTTTGGCCCATGCGACTCCATGATTTGGGCATAGAAATGTTACAGATGCATGCAAATCACTTTGGGATTAAAGACATGTTAAAGCTCTTGTTTTGCTAAACAGAATTGGACAAAGTTTCTTCATAAGATTAAAAATTATTTTGAAGAGTAATTATGGCATTCAGATACACCAAACAGGAAGCACTTACTATATTTAATCTGAAGCAAGTACTTTAGTTTGGCCAATCCGTATCCATATAAGTGCGGAACAAAAAATGATCAAGTCTTTACAACTATTTTATGAAAGGCAAAAACATTTTAGTTAAACATATTAGCCACAAACTTTATCTATCTGGCAGCTGAAAAAGTAAATGTTGATATTCAAAAGTTACAGCCTATCACATAAAACATGGGAAGAGAATGTGTGGTAAAATACTTTTTACGGTCAAGACTAGGGAATTGTTTTTTAAAAGACTATATATGCAACATTGATGAGCAGTCATGGTATTTAGATTAACCCAACAAAATGCACTTTGTATATGATAGAAAAGTCAGTGCTTAAGTTTGGCCCATGTGACTCCATGATTTGGGCATAGAAATAATACAGATGTATGCAAAATACTTTAGGATTGAAGGCATGTTAAAGCTCTTGTTTTGCTTAAATACAATTGGACAAAGTTTCTTCATAAGATTAAAAATTATTTTGAAGAGTAATTATGGCATTCAGATACACCAAACAGGAAGCACTTACTATATTTTAATTTAAGGCAAGTACTTTAGTTTGGCCAATCTGTATCCATATAAGTGTGGAACCAAAAAGGATCAAGTCTTTACAACTATTTTATGAAAGGCAAAAACATTTTAGGTAAATATATTAGCCACAAACTTTATCTATCTGGCAGGTAAAAAGGAAATTTTGATAGTCAATAGTTAAAGCCTATCACATAAAACATGGGAAGAGAATGTGTGTTAAAAGACTTTAGGGTCAAGACTAGAGAATTGAGTGTTTTTTTAAAAGACTATATATGCAACATTGATCAACAGTCATGGTATTTAGATTAACCAACAAAATGCACTAACTGTATATGATAGAAAAGTCAGTGACTAAGTTTGGCCCATGTGACTCCATGACTTGGTCATAGAAATGTTACAGATGCATGCAAATCACTTTGGGATTAAAGACATGTTAAAGCTCTTGTTCTACTTAAATAGAATTGGACAAAGTTTCTTCAGAAGATTAAAAATTATTTTGAAGAGTAATTATGGCATTCAGATACACCAAACAGGAAGCACTTACTATATTTTAATTTAAAGCAAGTACTTTAGTTTGGCCAATCCGTATCCATATAAGTGCGGAACACAAAATGATCAAGTCTTTACAACTATTTTATGAAAGGCAAAAACATTTTTGTAAATATATTAGCCACAATCATTATCTATCTGGCAGCTGGATAAGCGTATTTTGATGTGCAATAGTTACAGACTAAGACATAGTACATGAGAACAGAATGAGTGTTGGAAAAGTCTTTTTAGGGTCAAGATCATTGACTTTAGTGTTTTCCAAAGACTATATATATATATGCCATATTGTTGAACAGTAATAGTATTCAGATAAACCAAATAAAATGCAATTATTGTATGTTATACAAAAGTCAGTGCTTGACTTTTGCCCATGTGTCTGCATCATTCGAGCATATAAATTATACAGATGCATGCATAACACTTTCTGATAAAGAGAAAAAAAACATGAAAAAACAACTGCTTACCTAGGTTGTTAAAAGGACATGGTTCTTCAAGTTTCCATTTAGCAACTGCCACAGTATCAAAAATGTTGCCTATTTATAAGCCTAAAACCATAAGACTTTCAACCAATCACATGTTATTTGACCCTCCCTTAGTTTCATTAACACATTAGTATATCCAACCTGTATATTTTGCCAGTGGGTGAATGAATTCAATGATCAAAATGTACATGAGACTAAATTTGCAGAACAATAGTCTTTTGTTTATACACACATTCAATATCATGTTCTTGTTCATGCACACATTTAGTATCATTGTTCTAAAATGTGTGGTCCCACTGACACACCCTTCTAACATTTTTTTCGCAAGTTCACTTTAGTGAAGCTACTTTCTTATGTGATCTCTTTTATACCATGTAATAGATACAGATTATTACATACTACTTGGACATATTAGAAAAGATAATACTCTTGTGTTGGTTATAGAAAATCCAATACCATTTTGAAACAAGGCTTAAGGGAAAAATGATGATGAATCGTGGTATTCAGATATACCAAACAAGAAGGACTTACTGTATTTTAAAGCAAAGCAAGTACTTTCGTTTGGCCAATCCATATCCACAAAAAAGAGTGTCATAAAATGGGAAAACCTTTACAACAAATATTATTTGAAAGACAAAAACATTTTTGTTTAATATATTAGCCACTAACTTTATCTATCTGGTAGATGGGTAGCTATATTTTAAGGAGTGTTAAAAGTTATTTTAGGGTCAAGACCAGTGAATTGAGTGTTTTCAAAAGACTCTATATGCAAAATTGATGAACAGTCATGGTATCTAGATTAACCAAACAAAATGCACTTACTGTATATGATAGAAAAGTCAGTGATTAAGTTTGGCTCATGTGACTCCATGATTTGGGCATAGAAATGTTACAGATGCATGCAAATCACTTTGGGATTAAAGACATGTTAAAGCTCTTGTTTTGCTAAACAGAATTGGACAAAGTTTCTTCATAAGACTAAAAATTATTTTGAAGAGTAATTATGGCATTCAGATACACCAAACAGGAAGCACTTACTATATTTAATCTGAAGCAAGTACTTTAGTTTGGCCAATCCGTATCCATATAAGTGCGGAACAAAAAATGATCAAGTCTTTACAACTATTTTATGAAAGGCAAAAACATTTTAGTTAAACATATTAGCCACAAACTTTATCTATCTGGCAGCTGAAAAAGTAAATGTTGATATTCAAAAGTTACAGCCTATCACATAAAACATGGGAAGAGAATGTGTGGTAAAATACTTTTTAGGGTCAAGACTAGGGAATTGTTTTTTAAAAGACTATATATGCAACATTGATGAGCAGTCATGGTATTTAGATTAACCCAACAAAATGCACTTTGTATATGATAGAAAAGTCAGTGCTTAAGTTTGGCCCATGTGACTCCATGATTTGGGCATAGAAATAATACAGATGTATGCAAAATACTTTAGGATTGAAGGCATGTTAAAGCTCTTGTTTTGCTTAAATACAATTGGACAAAGTTTCTTCATAAGATTAAAAATTATTTTGAAGAGTAATTATGGCATTCAGATACACCAAACAGGAAGCACTTACTATATTTTAATTTAAGGCAAGTACTTTAGTTTGGCCAATCTGTATCCATATAAGTGTGGAACCAAAAAGGATCAAGTCTTTACAACTATTTTATGAAAGGCAAAAACATTTTAGGTAAATATATTAGCCACAAACTTTATCTATCTGGCAGGTAAAAAGGAAATTTTGATAGTCAATAGTTAAAGCCTATCACATAAAACATGGGAAGAGAATGTGTGTTAAAAGACTTTAGGGTCAAGACTAGAGAATTGAGTGTTTTTTTAAAAGACTATATATGCAACATTGATCAACAGTCATGGTATTTAGATTAACCAACAAAATGCACTAACTGTATATGATAGAAAAGTCAGTGACTAAGTTTGGCCCATGTGACTCCATGACTTGGTCATAGAAATGTTACAGATGCATGCAAATCACTTTGGGATTAAAGACATGTTAAAGCTCTTGTTCTACTTAAATAGAATTGGACAAAGTTTCTTCAGAAGATTAAAAATTATTTTGAAGAGTAATTATGGCATTCAGATACACCAAACAGGAAGCACTTACTATATTTTAATTTAAAGCAAGTACTTTAGTTTGGCCAATCCGTATCCATATAAGTGCGGAACACAAAATGATCAAGTCTTTACAACTATTTTATGAAAGGCAAAAACATTTTTGTAAATATATTAGCCACAATCATTATCTATCTGGCAGCTGGATAAGCGTATTTTGATGTGCAATAGTTACAGACTAAGACATAGTACATGAGAACAGAATGAGTGTTGGAAAAGTCTTTTTAGGGTCAAGATCATTGACTTTAGTGTTTTCCAAAGACTATATATATATGCCATATTGTTGAACAGTAACAGTATTCAGATAAACCAAATAAAATGCAATTATTGTATGTTATACAAAAGTCAGTGCTTTACTTTTGCCCATGTGTCTGCATCATTCGAGCATATAAATTATACAGATGCATGCATAACACTTTCTGATAAAGAGAAAAAAACATGAAAAAACAACTGCTTACCTAGGTTGTTAAAAGGACATGGTTCTTCAAGTTTCCATTTAGCAACTGCCACAGTATCAAAAATGTTGCCTATTTATAAGCCTAAAACCATAAGACTTTCAACCAATCACATGTTATTTGACCCTCCCTTAGTTTCATTAACACATTAGTATATCCAACTTGTATATTTTGCCAGTGGGTGAATGAATTCAATGATCAAAATGTACATGAGACTAAATTTGCAGAACAATAGTCTTTTGTTTATACACACATTCAATATCATGTTCTTGTTCATGCACACATTTAGTATCATTGTTCTAAAATGTGTGGTCCCACTGACACACCCTTCTAACATTTTTTTCGCAAGTTCACTTTAGTGAAGCTACTTTCTTATGTGATGTCTTTTATACCATGTAATAGATACAGATTATTACATACTACTTGGGCATATTAGAAAAGATAATACTCTTGTGTTGGTTATAGAAAATCCAATACCATTTTGAAACAAGGCTTAAGGGAAAAATGATGATGAATCGTGGTATTCAGATATACCAAACAAGAAGGACTTACTGTATTTTAAAGCAAAGCAAGTACTTTCGTTTGGCCAATCCATATCCACAAAAAAGAGTGTCATAAAATGAGACAATCTTTACAACAAATATTATTTGAAAGACAAAAACATTTTTGTTTAATATATTAGCCACTAACTTTATCTATCTGGTAGATGGGTAGCTATATTTTAAGGAGTGTTAAAAGTTATTTTAGGGTCAAGACCAGTGAATTGAGTGTTTTCAAAAGACTCTATATGCAACATTGATGAACAGTCATGGTATTTAGATTAACCAAACAAAATGCACTTACTGTATATGATAGAAAAGTCAGTGATTAAGTTTGGCCCATGCGACTCCATGATTTGGGCATAGAAATGTTACAGATGCATGCAAATCACTTTGGGATTAAAGACATGTTAAAGCTCTTGTTTTGCTAAACAGAATTGGACAAAGTTTCTTCATAAGATTAAAAATTATTTTGAAGAGTAATTATGGCATTCAGATACACCAAACAGGAAGCACTTACTATATTTAATCTGAAGCAAGTACTTTAGTTTGGCCAATCCGTATCCATATAAGTGCGGAACAAAAAATGATCAAGTCTTTACAACTATTTTATGAAAGGCAAAAACATTTTAGTTAAACATATTAGCCACAAACTTTATCTATCTGGCAGCTGAAAAAGTAAATGTTGATATTCAAAAGTTACAGCCTATCACATAAAACATGGGAAGAGAATGTGTGGTAAAATACTTTTTAGGGTCAAGACTAGGGAATTGTTTTTTAAAAGACTATATATGCAACATTGATGAGCAGTCATGGTATTTAGATTAACCCAACAAAATGCACTTTGTATATGATAGAAAAGTCAGTGCTTAAGTTTGGCCCATGTGACTCCATGATTTGGGCATAGAAATAATACAGATGTATGCAAAATACTTTAGGATTGAAGGCATGTTAAAGCTCTTGTTTTGCTTAAATACAATTGGACAAAGTTTCTTCATAAGATTAAAAATTATTTTGAAGAGTAATTATGGCATTCAGATACACCAAACAGGAAGCACTTACTATATTTTAATTTAAGGCAAGTACTTTAGTTTGGCCAATCTGTATCCATATAAGTGTGGAACCAAATAGGATCAAGTCTTTACAACTATTTTATGAAAGGCAAAAACATTTTAGGTAAATATATTAGCCACAAACTTTATCTATCTGGCAGGTAAAAAGGAAATTTTGATAGTCAATAGTTAAAGCCTATCACATAAAACATGGGAAGAGAATGTGTGTTAAAAGACTTTAGGGTCAAGACTAGAGAATTGAGTGTTTTTTTTAAAAGACTATATATGCAACATTGATCAACAGTCATGGTATTTAGATTAACCAACAAAATGCACTAACTGTATATGATAGAAAAGTCAGTGACTAAGTTTGGCCCATGTGACTCCATGACTTGGTCATAGAAATGTTACAGATGCATGCAAATCACTTTGGGATTAAAGACATGTTAAAGCTCTTGTTCTACTTAAATAGAATTGGACAAAGTTTCTTCAGAAGATTAAAAATTATTTTGAAGAGTAATTATGGCATTCAGATACACCAAACAGGAAGCACTTACTATATTTTAATTTAAAGCAAGTACTTTAGTTTGGCCAATCCGTATCCATATAAGTGCGGAACACAAAATGATCAAGTCTTTACAACTATTTTATGAAAGGCAAAAACATTTTTGTAAATATATTAGCCACAATCATTATCTATCTGGCAGCTGGATAAGCGTATTTTGATGTGCAATAGTTACAGACTAAGACATAGTACATGAGAACAGAATGAGTGTTGGAAAAGTCTTTTTAGGGTCAAGATCATTGACTTTAGTGTTTTCCAAAGACTATATATATATGCCATATTGTTGAACAGTAACAGTATTCAGATAAACCAAATAAAATGCAATTATTGTATGTTATACAAAAGTCAGTGCTTTACTTTTGCCCATGTGTCTGCATCATTCGAGCATATAAATTATACAGATGCATGCATAACACTTTCTGATAAAGAGAAAAAAACATGAAAAAACAACTGCTTACCTAGGTTGTTAAAAGGACATGGTTCTTCAAGTTTCCATTTAGCAACTGCCACAGTATCAAAAATGTTGCCTATTTATAAGCCTAAAACCATAAGACTTTCAACCAATCACATGTTATTTGACCCTCCCTTAGTTTCATTAACACATTAGTATATCCAACTTGTATATTTTGCCAGTGGGTGAATGAATTCAATGATCAAAATGTACATGAGACTAAATTTGCAGAACAATAGTCTTTTGTTTATACACACATTCAATATCATGTTCTTGTTCATGCACACATTTAGTATCATTGTTCTAAAATGTGTGGTCCCACTGACACACCCTTCTAACATTTTTTTCGCAAGTTCACTTTAGTGAAGCTACTTTCTTATGTGATCTCTTTTATACCATGTAATAGATACAGATTATTACATACTACTTGGGCATATTAGAAAAGATAATACTCTTGTGTTGGTTATAGAAAATCCAATACCATTTTGAAACAAGGCTTAAGGGAAAAATGATGATGAATCGTGGTATTCAGATATACCAAACAAGAAGGACTTACTGTATTTTAAAGCAAAGCAAGTACTTTCGTTTGGCCAATCCATATCCACAAAAAAGAGTGTCATAAAATGAGACAATCTTTACAACAAATATTATTTGAAAGACAAAAACATTTTTGTTTAATATATTAGCCACTAACTTTATCTATCTGGTAGATGGGTAGCTATATTTTAAGGAGTGTTAAAAGTTATTTTAGGGTCAAGACCAGTGAATTGAGTGTTTTCAAAAGACTCTATATGCAACATTGATGAACAGTCATGGTATTTAGATTAACCAAACAAAATGCACTTACTGTATATGATAGAAAAGTCAGTGATTAAGTTTGGCCCATGCGACTCCATGATTTGGGCATAGAAATGTTACAGATGCATGCAAATCACTTTGGGATTAAAGACATGTTAAAGCTCTTGTTTTGCTAAACAGAATTGGACAAAGTTTCTTCATAAGATTAAAAATTATTTTGAAGAGTAATTATGGCATTCAGATACACCAAACAGGAAGCACTTACTATATTTAATCTGAAGCAAGTACTTTAGTTTGGCCAATCCGTATCCATATAAGTGCGGAACAAAAAATGATCAAGTCTTTACAACTATTTTATGAAAGGCAAAAACATTTTAGTTAAACATATTAGCCACAAACTTTATCTATCTGGCAGCTGAAAAAGTAAATGTTGATATTCAAAAGTTACAGCCTATCACATAAAACATGGGAAGAGAATGTGTGGTAAAAGACTTTTTAGGGTCAAGACTAGGGAATTGTTTTTTAAAAGACTATATATGCAACATTGATGAGCAGTCATGGTATTTAGATTAACCCAACAAAATGCACTTTGTATATGATAGAAAAGTCAGTGCTTAAGTTTGGCCCATGTGACTCCATGATTTGGGCATAGAAATAATACAGATGTATGCAAAATACTTTAGGATCGAAGGCATGTTAAAGCTCTTGTTTTGCTTAAATACAATTGGACAAAGTTTCTTCATAAGATTAAAAATTATTTTGAAGAGTAATTATGGCATTCAGATACACCAAACAGGAAGCACTTACTATATTTTAATTTAAGGCAAGTACTTTAGTTTGGCCAATCTGTATCCATATAAGTGTGGAACCAAAAAGGATCAAGTCTTTACAACTATTTTATGAAAGGCAAAAACATTTTAGGTAAATATATTAGCCACAAACTTTATCTATCTGGCAGGTAAAAAGGAAATTTTGATAGTCAATAGTTAAAGCCTATCACATAAAACATGGGAAGAGAATGTGTGTTAAAAGACTTTAGGGTCAAGACTAGAGAATTGAGTGTTTTTTTAAAAGACTCTATATGCAACATTGATCAACAGTCATGGTATTTAGATTAACCAACAAAATGCACTAACTGTATATGATAGAAAAGTCAGTGACTAAGTTTGGCCCATGTGACTCCATGACTTGGTCATAGAAATGTTACAGATGCATGCAAATCACTTTGGGATTAAGACATGTTAAAGCTCTTGTTCTACTTAAATAGAATTGGACAAAGTTTCTTCAGAAGATTAAAAATTATTTTGAAGAGTAATTATGGCATTCAGATACACCAAACAGGAAGCACTTACTATATTTTAATTTAAAGGAAGTACTTTAGTTTGGCCAATCCGTATCCATATAAGTGCGGAACACAAAATGATCAAGTCTTTACAACTATTTTATGAAAGGCAAAAACATTTTTGTAAATATATTAGCCACAATCATTATCTATCTGGCAGCTGGATAAGCGTATTTTGATGTGCAATAGTTACAGACTAAGACATAGTACATGAGAACAGAATGAGTGTTGGAAAAGTCTTTTTAGGGTCAAGATCATTGACTTTAGTGTTTTCCAAAGACTATATATATATGCCATATTGTTGAACAGTAACAGTATTCAGATAAACCAAATAAAATGCAATTATTGTATGTTATACAAAAGTCAGTGCTTTACTTTTGCCCATGTGTCTGCATCATTCGAGCATATAAATTATACAGATGCATGCATAACACTTTCTGATAAAGAGAAAAAAACATGAAAAAACAACTGCTTACCTAGGTTGTTAAAAGGACATGGTTCTTCAAGTTTCCATTTAGCAACTGCCACAGTATCAAAAATGTTGCCTATTTATAAGCCTAAAACCATAAGACTTTCAACCAATCACATGTTATTTGACCCTCCCTTAGTTTCATTAACACATTAGTATATCCAACTTGTATATTTTGCCAGTGGGTGAATGAATTCAATGATCAAAATGTACATGAGACTAAATTTGCAGAACAATAGTCTTTTGTTTATACACACATTCAATATCATGTTCTTGTTCATGCACACATTTAGTATCATTGTTCTAAAATGTGTGGTCCCACTGACACACCCTTCTAACATTTTTTTCGCAAGTTCACTTTAGTGAAGCTACTTTCTTATGTGATCTCTTTTATACCATGTAATAGATACAGATTATTACATACTACTTGGGCATATTAGAAAAGATAATACTCTTGTGTTGGTTATAGAAAATCCAATACCATTTTGAAACAAGGCTTAAGGGAAAAATGATGATGAATCGTGGTATTCAGATATACCAAACAAGAAGGACTTACTGTATTTTAAAGCAAAGCAAGTACTTTCGTTTGGCCAATCCATATCCACAAAAAAGAGTGTCATAAAATGAGACAATCTTTACAACAAATATTATTTGAAAGACAAAAACATTTTTGTTTAATATATTAGCCACTAACTTTATCTATCTGGTAGATGGGTAGCTATATTTTAAGGAGTGTTAAAAGTTATTTTAGGGTCAAGACCAGTGAATTGAGTGTTTTCAAAAGACTCTATATGCAACATTGATGAACAGTCATGGTATTTAGATTAACCAAACAAAATGCACTTACTGTATATGATAGAAAAGTCAGTGATTAAGTTTGGCCCATGCGACTCCATGATTTGGGCATAGAAATGTTACAGATGCATGCAAATCACTTTGGGATTAAAGACATGTTAAAGCTCTTGTTTTGCTAAACAGAATTGGACAAAGTTTCTTCATAAGATTAAAAATTATTTTGAAGAGTAATTATGGCATTCAGATACACCAAACAGGAAGCACTTACTATATTTAATCTGAAGCAAGTACTTTAGTTTGGCCAATCCGTATCCATATAAGTGCGGAACAAAAAATGATCAAGTCTTTACAACTATTTTATGAAAGGCGAAAACATTTTAGTTAAACATATTAGCCACAAACTTTATCTATCTGGCAGCTGAAAAAGTAAATGTTGATATTCAAAAGTTACAGCCTATCACATAAAACATGGGAAGAGAATGTGTGGTAAAATACTTTTTAGGGTCAAGACTAGGGAATTGTTTTTTAAAAGACTATATATGCAACATTGATGAGCAGTCATGGTATTTAGATTAACCCAACAAAATGCACTTTGTATATGATAGAAAAGTCAGTGCTTAAGTTTGGCCCATGTGACTCCATGATTTGGGCATAGAAATAATACAGATGTATGCAAAATACTTTAGGATTGAAGGCATGTTAAAGCTCTTGTTTTGCTTAAATACAATTGGACAAAGTTTCTTCATAAGATTAAAAATTATTTTGAAGAGTAATTATGGCATTCAGATACACCAAACAGGAAGCACTTACTATATTTTAATTTAAGGCAAGTACTTTAGTTTGGCCAATCTGTATCCATATAAGTGTGGAACCAAATAGGATCAAGTCTTTACAACTATTTTATGAAAGGCAAAAACATTTTAGGTAAATATATTAGCCACAAACTTTATCTATCTGGCAGGTAAAAAGGAAATTTTGATAGTCAATAGTTAAAGCCTATCACATAAAACATGGGAAGAGAATGTGTGTTAAAAGACTTTAGGGTCAAGACTAGAGAATTGAGTGTTTTTTTTAAAAGACTATATATGCAACATTGATCAACAGTCATGGTATTTAGATTAACCAACAAAATGCACTAACTGTATATGATAGAAAAGTCAGTGACTAAGTTTGGCCCATGTGACTCCATGACTTGGTCATAGAAATGTTACAGATGCATGCAAATCACTTTGGGATTAAAGACATGTTAAAGCTCTTGTTCTACTTAAATAGAATTGGACAAAGTTTCTTCAGAAGATTAAAAATTATTTTGAAGAGTAATTATGGCATTCAGATACACCAAACAGGAAGCACTTACTATATTTTAATTTAAAGCAAGTACTTTAGTTTGGCCAATCCGTATCCATATAAGTGCGGAACACAAAATGATCAAGTCTTTACAACTATTTTATGAAAGGCAAAAACATTTTTGTAAATATATTAGCCACAATCATTATCTATCTGGCAGCTGGATAAGCGTATTTTGATGTGCAATAGTTACAGACTAAGACATAGTACATGAGAACAGAATGAGTGTTGGAAAAGTCTTTTTAGGGTCAAGATCATTGACTTTAGTGTTTTCCAAAGACTATATATATATGCCATATTGTTGAACAGTAACAGTATTCAGATAAACCAAATAAAATGCAATTATTGTATGTTATACAAAAGTCAGTGCTTTACTTTTGCCCATGTGTCTGCATCATTCGAGCATATAAATTATACAGATGCATGCATAACACTTTCTGATAAAGAGAAAAAAACATGAAAAAACAACTGCTTACCTAGGTTGTTAAAAGGACATGGTTCTTCAAGTTTCCATTTAGCAACTGCCACAGTATCAAAAATGTTGCCTATTTATAAGCCTAAAACCATAAGACTTTCAACCAATCACATGTTATTTGACCCTCCCTTAGTTTCATTAACACATTAGTATATCCAACTTGTATATTTTGCCAGTGGGTGAATGAATTCAATGATCAAAATGTACATGAGACTAAATTTGCAGAACAATAGTCTTTTGTTTATACACACATTCAATATCATGTTCTTGTTCATGCACACATTTAGTATCATTGTTCTAAAATGTGTGGTCCCACTGACACACCCTTCTAACATTTTTTTCGCAAGTTCACTTTAGTGAAGCTACTTTCTTATGTGATCTCTTTTATACCATGTAATAGATACAGATTATTACATACTACTTGGGCATATTAGAAAAGATAATACTCTTGTGTTGGTTATAGAAAATCCAATACCATTTTGAAACAAGGCTTAAGGGAAAAATGATGATGAATCGTGGTATTCAGATATACCAAACAAGAAGGACTTACTGTATTTTAAAGCAAAGCAAGTACTTTCGTTTGGCCAATCCATATCCACAAAAAAGAGTGTCATAAAATGAGACAATCTTTACAACAAATATTATTTGAAAGACAAAAACATTTTTGTTTAATATATTAGCCACTAACTTTATCTATCTGGTAGATGGGTAGCTATATTTTAAGGAGTGTTAAAAGTTATTTTAGGGTCAAGACCAGTGAATTGAGTGTTTTCAAAAGACTCTATATGCAACATTGATGAACAGTCATGGTATTTAGATTAACCAAACAAAATGCACTTACTGTATATGATAGAAAAGTCAGTGATTAAGTTTGGCCCATGCGACTCCATGATTTGGGCATAGAAATGTTACAGATGCATGCAAATCACTTTGGGATTAAAGACATGTTAAAGCTCTTGTTTTGCTAAACAGAATTGGACAAAGTTTCTTCATAAGATTAAAAATTATTTTGAAGAGTAATTATGGCATTCAGATACACCAAACAGGAAGCACTTACTATATTTAATCTGAAGCAAGTACTTTAGTTTGGCCAATCCGTATCCATATAAGTGCGGAACAAAAAATGATCAAGTCTTTACAACTATTTTATGAAAGGCGAAAACATTTTAGTTAAACATATTAGCCACAAACTTTATCTATCTGGCAGCTGAAAAAGTAAATGTTGATATTCAAAAGTTACAGCCTATCACATAAAACATGGGAAGAGAATGTGTGGTAAAATACTTTTTAGGGTCAAGACTAGGGAATTGTTTTTTAAAAGACTATATATGCAACATTGATGAGCAGTCATGGTATTTAGATTAACCCAACAAAATGCACTTTGTATATGATAGAAAAGTCAGTGCTTAAGTTTGGCCCATGTGACTCCATGATTTGGGCATAGAAATAATACAGATGTATGCAAAATACTTTAGGATTGAAGGCATGTTAAAGCTCTTGTTTTGCTTAAATACAATTGGACAAAGTTTCTTCATAAGATTAAAAATTATTTTGAAGAGTAATTATGGCATTCAGATACACCAAACAGGAAGCACTTACTATATTTTAATTTAAGGCAAGTACTTTAGTTTGGCCAATCTGTATCCATATAAGTGTGGAACCAAATAGGATCAAGTCTTTACAACTATTTTATGAAAGGCAAAAACATTTTAGGTAAATATATTAGCCACAAACTTTATCTATCTGGCAGGTAAAAAGGAAATTTTGATAGTCAATAGTTAAAGCCTATCACATAAAACATGGGAAGAGAATGTGTGTTAAAAGACTTTAGGGTCAAGACTAGAGAATTGAGTGTTTTTTTTAAAAGACTATATATGCAACATTGATCAACAGTCATGGTATTTAGATTAACCAACAAAATGCACTAACTGTATATGATAGAAAAGTCAGTGACTAAGTTTGGCCCATGTGACTCCATGACTTGGTCATAGAAATGTTACAGATGCATGCAAATCACTTTGGGATTAAAGACATGTTAAAGCTCTTGTTCTACTTAAATAGAATTGGACAAAGTTTCTTCAGAAGATTAAAAATTATTTTGAAGAGTAATTATGGCATTCAGATACACCAAACAGGAAGCACTTACTATATTTTAATTTAAAGCAAGTACTTTAGTTTGGCCAATCCGTATCCATATAAGTGCGGAACACAAAATGATCAAGTCTTTACAACTATTTTATGAAAGGCAAAAACATTTTTGTAAATATATTAGCCACAATCATTATCTATCTGGCAGCTGGATAAGCGTATTTTGATGTGCAATAGTTACAGACTAAGACATAGTACATGAGAACAGAATGAGTGTTGGAAAAGTCTTTTTAGGGTCAAGATCATTGACTTTAGTGTTTTCCAAAGACTATATATATATGCCATATTGTTGAACAGTAACAGTATTCAGATAAACCAAATAAAATGCAATTATTGTATGTTATACAAAAGTCAGTGCTTTACTTTTGCCCATGTGTCTGCATCATTCGAGCATATAAATTATACAGATGCATGCATAACACTTTCTGATAAAGAGAAAAAAACATGAAAAAACAACTGCTTACCTAGGTTGTTAAAAGGACATGGTTCTTCAAGTTTCCATTTAGCAACTGCCACAGTATCAAAAATGTTGCCTATTTATAAGCCTAAAACCATAAGACTTTCAACCAATCACATGTTATTTGACCCTCCCTTAGTTTCATTAACACATTAGTATATCCAACTTGTATATTTTGCCAGTGGGTGAATGAATTCAATGATCAAAATGTACATGAGACTAAATTTGCAGAACAATAGTCTTTTGTTTATACACACATTCAATATCATGTTCTTGTTCATGCACACATTTAGTATCATTGTTCTAAAATGTGTGGTCCCACTGACACACCCTTCTAACATTTTTTTCGCAAGTTCACTTTAGTGAAGCTACTTTCTTATGTGATCTCTTTTATACCATGTAATAGATACAGATTATTACATACTACTTGGGCATATTAGAAAAGATAATACTCTTGTGTTGGTTATAGAAAATCCAATACCATTTTGAAACAAGGCTTAAGGGAAAAATGATGATGAATCGTGGTATTCAGATATACCAAACAAGAAGGACTTACTGTATTTTAAAGCAAAGCAAGTACTTTCGTTTGGCCAATCCATATCCACAAAAAAGAGTGTCATAAAATGAGACAATCTTTACAACAAATATTATTTGAAAGACAAAAACATTTTTGTTTAATATATTAGCCACTAACTTTATCTATCTGGTAGATGGGTAGCTATATTTTAAGGAGTGTTAAAAGTTATTTTAGGGTCAAGACCAGTGAATTGAGTGTTTTCAAAAGACTCTATATGCAACATTGATGAACAGTCATGGTATTTAGATTAACCAAACAAAATGCACTTACTGTATATGATAGAAAAGTCAGTGATTAAGTTTGGCCCATGCGACTCCATGATTTGGGCATAGAAATGTTACAGATGCATGCAAATCACTTTGGGATTAAAGACATGTTAAAGCTCTTGTTTTGCTAAACAGAATTGGACAAAGTTTCTTCATAAGATTAAAAATTATTTTGAAGAGTAATTATGGCATTCAGATACACCAAACAGGAAGCACTTACTATATTTAATCTGAAGCAAGTACTTTAGTTTGGCCAATCCGTATCCATATAAGTGCGGAACAAAAAATGATCAAGTCTTTACAACTATTTTATGAAAGGCGAAAACATTTTAGTTAAACATATTAGCCACAAACTTTATCTATCTGGCAGCTGAAAAAGTAAATGTTGATATTCAAAAGTTACAGCCTATCACATAAAACATGGGAAGAGAATGTGTGGTAAAATACTTTTTAGGGTCAAGACTAGGGAATTGTTTTTTAAAAGACTATATATGCAACATTGATGAGCAGTCATGGTATTTAGATTAACCCAACAAAATGCACTTTGTATATGATAGAAAAGTCAGTGCTTAAGTTTGGCCCATGTGACTCCATGATTTGGGCATAGAAATAATACAGATGTATGCAAAATACTTTAGGATTGAAGGCATGTTAAAGCTCTTGTTTTGCTTAAATACAATTGGACAAAGTTTCTTCATAAGATTAAAAATTATTTTGAAGAGTAATTATGGCATTCAGATACACCAAACAGGAAGCACTTACTATATTTTAATTTAAGGCAAGTACTTTAGTTTGGCCAATCTGTATCCATATAAGTGTGGAACCAAATAGGATCAAGTCTTTACAACTATTTTATGAAAGGCAAAAACATTTTAGGTAAATATATTAGCCACAAACTTTATCTATCTGGCAGGTAAAAAGGAAATTTTGATAGTCAATAGTTAAAGCCTATCACATAAAACATGGGAAGAGAATGTGTGTTAAAAGACTTTAGGGTCAAGACTAGAGAATTGAGTGTTTTTTTTAAAAGACTATATATGCAACATTGATCAACAGTCATGGTATTTAGATTAACCAACAAAATGCACTAACTGTATATGATAGAAAAGTCAGTGACTAAGTTTGGCCCATGTGACTCCATGACTTGGTCATAGAAATGTTACAGATGCATGCAAATCACTTTGGGATTAAAGACATGTTAAAGCTCTTGTTCTACTTAAATAGAATTGGACAAAGTTTCTTCAGAAGATTAAAAATTATTTTGAAGAGTAATTATGGCATTCAGATACACCAAACAGGAAGCACTTACTATATTTTAATTTAAAGCAAGTACTTTAGTTTGGCCAATCCGTATCCATATAAGTGCGGAACACAAAATGATCAAGTCTTTACAACTATTTTATGAAAGGCAAAAACATTTTTGTAAATATATTAGCCACAATCATTATCTATCTGGCAGCTGGATAAGCGTATTTTGATGTGCAATAGTTACAGACTAAGACATAGTACATGAGAACAGAATGAGTGTTGGAAAAGTCTTTTTAGGGTCAAGATCATTGACTTTAGTGGTTTCCAAAGACTATATATATATATGCCATATTGTTGAACAGTAACAGTATTCAGATAAACCAAATAAAATGCAATTATTGTATGTTATACAAAAGTCAGTGCTTTACTTTTGCCCATGTGTCTGCATCATTCGAGCATATAAATTATACAGATGCATGCATAACACTTTCTGATAAAGAGAAAAAAACATGAAAAAACAACTGCTTACCTAGGTTGTTAAAAGGACATGGTTCTTCAAGTTTCCATTTAGCAACTGCCACAGTATCAAAAATGTTGCCTATTTATAAGCCTAAAACCATAAGACTTTCAACCAATCACATGTTATTTGACCCTCCCTTAGTTTCATTAACACATTAGTATATCCAACTTGTATATTTTGCCAGTGGGTGAATGAATTCAATGATCAAAATGTACATGAGACTAAATTTGCAGAACAATAGTCTTTTGTTTATACACACATTCAATATCATGTTCTTGTTCATGCACACATTTAGTATCATTGTTCTAAAATGTGTGGTCCCACTGACACACCCTTCTAACATTTTTTTCGCAAGTTCACTTTAGTGAAGCTACTTTCTTATGTGATCTCTTTTATACCATGTAATAGATACAGATTATTACATACTACTTGGGCATATTAGAAAAGATAATACTCTTGTGTTGGTTATAGAAAATCCAATACCATTTTGAAACAAGGCTTAAGGGAAAAATGATGATGAATCGTGGTATTCAGATATACCAAACAAGAAGGACTTACTGTATTTTAAAGCAAAGCAAGTACTTTCGTTTGGCCAATCCAAATCCACAAAAAAGAGTGTCATAAAGTGAGACAATCTTTACAACAAATATTATTTGAAAGACAAAAACATTTTTGTTTAATATATTAGCCACTAACTTTATCTATCTGGTAGATGGGTAGCTATATTTTAAGGAGTGTTAAAAGTTATTTTAGGGTCAAGACCAGTGAATTGAGTGTTTTCAAAAGACTCTATATGCAACATTGATGAACAGTCATGGTATTTAGATTAACCAAACAAAATGCACTTACTGTATAGGATAGAAAAGTCAGTGATTAAGTTTGGCCCATGCGACTCCATGATTTGGGCATAGAAATGTTACAGATGCATGCAAATCACTTTGGGATTAAAGACATGTTAAAGCTCTTGTTTTGCTAAACAGAATTGGACAAAGTTTCTTCATAAGATTAAAAATTATTTTGAAGAGTAATTATGGCATTCAGATACACCAAACAGGAAGCACTTACTATATTTAATCTGAAGCAAGTACTTTAGTTTGGCCAATCCGTATCCATATAAGTGCGGAACAAAAAATGATCAAGTCTTTACAACTATTTTATGAAAGGCAAAAACATTTTAGTTAAACATATTAGCCACAAACTTTATCTATCTGGCAGCTGAAAAAGTAAATGTTGATATTCAAAAGTTACAGCCTATCACATAAAACATAGGAAGAGAATGTGTGGTAAAATACTTTTTAGGGTCAAGACTAGGGAATTGTTTTTTAAAAGACTATATATGCAACATTGATGAGCAGTCATGGTATTTAGATTAACCCAACAAAATGCACTTTGTATATGATAGAAAAGTCAGTGCTTAAGTTTGGCCCATGTGACTCCATGATTTGGGCATAGAAATAATACAGATGTATGCAAAATACTTTAGGATTGAAGGCATGTTAAAGCTCTTGTTTTGCTTAAATACAATTGGACAAAGTTTCTTCATAAGATTAAAAATTATTTTGAAGAGTAATTATGGCATTCAGATACACCAAACAGGAAGCACTTACTATATTTTAATTTAAGGCAAGTACTTTAGTTTGGCCAATCTGTATCCATATAAGTGTGGAACCAAAAAGGATCAAGTCTTTACAACTATTTTATGAAAGGCAAAAACATTTTAGGTAAATATATTAGCCACAAACTTTATCTATCTGGCAGGTAAAAAGGAAATTTTGATAGTCAATAGTTAAAGCCTATCACATAAAATATGGGAAGAGAATGTGTGTTAAAAGACTTTAGGGTCAAGACTAGAGAATTGAGTGTTTTTTTTAAAAGACTATATATGCAACATTGATCAACAGTCATGGTATTTAGATTAACCAACAAAATGCACTAACTGTATATGATAGAAAAGTCAGTGACTAAGTTTGGCCCATGTGACTCCATGACTTGGTCATAGAAATGTTACAGATGCATGCAAATCACTTTGGGATTAAAGACATGTTAAAGCTCTTGTTCTACTTAAATAGAATTGGACAAAGTTTCTTCAGAAGATTAAAAATTATTTTGAAGAGTAATTATGGCATTCAGATACACCAAACAGGAAGCACTTACTATATTTTAATTTAAAGCAAGTACTTTAGTTTGGCCAATCCGTATCCATATAAGTGCGGAACACAAAATGATCAAGTCTTTACAACTATTTTATGAAAGGCAAAAACATTTTTGTAAATATATTAGCCACAATCATTATCTATCTGGCAGCTGGATAAGCGTATTTTGATGTGCAATAGTTACAGACTAAGACATAGTACATGAGAACAGAATGAGTGTTGGAAAAGTCTTTTTAGGGTCAAGATCATTGACTTTAGTGGTTTCCAAAGACTATATATATATATGCCATATTGTTGAACATTAACAGTATTCAGATAAACCAAATAAAATGCAATTATTGTATGTTATACAAAAGTCAGTGCTTTACTTTTGCCCATGTGTCTGCATCATTCGAGCATATAAATTATACAGATGCATGCATAACACTTTCTGATAAAGAGAAAAAAACATGAAAAAACAACTGCTTACCTAGGTTGTTAAAAGGACATGGTTCTTCAAGTTTCCATTTAGCAACTGCCACAGTATCAAAAATGTTGCCTATTTATAAGCCTAAAACCATAAGACTTTCAACCAATCACATGTTATTTGACCCTCCCTTAGTTTCATTAACACATTAGTATATCCAACTTGTATATTTTGCCAGTGGGTGAATGAATTCAATGATCAAAATGTACATGAGACTAAATTTGCAGAACAATAGTCTTTTGTTTATACACACATTCAATATCATGTTCTTGTTCATGCACACATTTAGTATCATTGTTCTAAAATGTGTGGTCCCACTGACACACCCTTCTAACATTTTTTTCGCAAGTTCACTTTAGTGAAGCTACTTTCTTATGTGATCTCTTTTATACCATGTAATAGATACAGATTATTACATACTACTTGGGCATATTAGAAAAGATAATACTCTTGTGTTGGTTATAGAAAATCCAATACCATTTTGAAACAAGGCTTAAGGGAAAAATGATGATGAATCGTGGTATTCAGATATACCAAACAAGAAGGACTTACTGTATTTTAAAGCAAAGCAAGTACTTTCGTTTGGCCAATCCGTATCCACAAAAAAGAGTGTCATAAAATGAGACAATCTTTACAACAAATATTATTTGAAAGACAAAAACATTTTTGTTTAATATATTAGCCACTAACTTTATCTATCTGGTAGATGGGTAGCTATATTTTAAGGAGTGTTAAAAGTTATTTTAGGGTCAAGACCAGTGAATTGAGTGTTTTCAAAAGACTCTATATGCAACATTGATGAACAGTCATGGTATTTAGATTAACCAAACAAAATGCACTTACTGTATAGGATAGAAAAGTCAGTGATTAAGTTTGGCCCATGCGACTCCATGATTTGGGCATAGAAATGTTACAGATGCATGCAAATCACTTTGGGATTAAAGACATGTTAAAGCTCTTGTTTTGCTAAACAGAATTGGACAAAGTTTCTTCATAAGATTAAAAATTATTTTGAAGAGTAATTATGGCATTCAGATACACCAAACAGGAAGCACTTACTATATTTAATCTGAAGCAAGTACTTTAGTTTGGCCAATCCGTATCCATATAAGTGCGGAACAAAAAATGATCAAGTCTTTACAACTATTTTATGAAAGGCAAAAACATTTTAGTTAAACATATTAGCCACAAACTTTATCTATCTGGCAGCTGAAAAAGTAAATGTTGATATTCAAAAGTTACAGCCTATCACATAAAACATGGGAAGAGAATGTGTGGTAAAAGACTTTTTAGGGTCAAGACTAGGGAATTGTTTTTTAAAAGACTATATATGCAACATTGATGAGCAGTCATGGTATTTAGATTAACCCAACAAAATGCACTTTGTATATGATAGAAAAGTCAGTGCTTAAGTTTGGCCCATGTGACTCCATGATTTGGGCATAGAAATAATACAGATGTATGCAAAATACTTTAGGATTGAAGGCATGTTAAAGCCATACAATTGGACAAAGTTTCTTCATAAGATTAAAAATTATTTTGAAGAGTAATTATGGCATTCAGATACACCAAACAGGAAGCACTTACTATATTTTAATTTAAGGCAAGTACTTTAGTTTGGCCAATCTGTATCCATATAAGTGTGGAACCAAAAAGGATCAAGTCTTTACAACTATTTTATGAAAGGCAAAAACATTTTAGGTAAATATATTAGCCACAAACTTTATCTATCTGGCAGGTAAAAAGGAAATTTTGATAGTCAATAGTTAAAGCCTATCACATAAAACATGGGAAGAGAATGTGTGTTAAAAGACTTTAGGGTCAAGACTAGAGAATTGAGTGTTTTTTTAAAAGACTATATATGCAACATTGATCAACAGTCATGGTATTTAGATTAACCAACAAAATGCACTAACTGTATATGATAGAAAAGTCAGTGACTAAGTTTGGCCCATGTGACTCCATGACTTGGTCATAGAAATGTTACAGATGCATGCAAATCACTTTGGGATTAAAGACATGTTAAAGCTCTTGTTCTACTTAAATAGAATTGGACAAAGTTTCTTCAGAAGATTAAAAATTATTTTGAAGAGTAATTATGGCATTCAGATACACCAAACAGGAAGCACTTACTATATTTTAATTTAAAGCAAGTACTTTAGTTTGGCCAATCCGTATCCATATAAGTGCGGAACACAAAATGATCAAGTCTTTACAACTATTTTATGAAAGGCAAAAACATTTTTGTAAATATATTAGCCACAATCATTATCTATCTGGCAGCTGGATAAGCGTATTTTGATGTGCAATAGTTACAGACTAAGACATAGTACATGAGAACAGAATGAGTGTTGGAAAAGTCTTTTTAGGGTCAAGATCATTGACTTTAGTGTTTTCCAAAGACTATATATATATGCCATATTGTTGAACAGTAACAGTATTCAGATAAACCAAATAAAATGCAATTATTGTATGTTATACAAAAGTCAGTGCTTTACTTTTGCCCATGTGTCTGCATCATTCGAGCATATAAATTATACAGATGCATGCATAACACTTTCTGATAAAGAGAAAAAAACATGAAAAAACAACTGCTTACCTAGGTTGTTAAAAGGACATGGTTCTTCAAGTTTCCATTTAGCAACTGCCACAGTATCAAAAATGTTGCCTATTTATAAGCCTAAAACCATAAGACTTTCAACCAATCACATGTTATTTGACCCTCCCTTAGTTTCATTAACACATTAGTATATCCAACTTGTATATTTTGCCAGTGGGTGAATGAATTCAATGATCAAAATGTACATGAGACTAAATTTGCAGAACAATAGTCTTTTGTTTATACACACATTCAATATCATGTTCTTGTTCATGCACACATTTAGTATCATTGTTCTAAAATGTGTGGTCCCACTGACACACCCTTCTAACATTTTTTTCGCAAGTTCACTTTAGTGAAGCTACTTTCTTATGTGATGTCTTTTATACCATGTAATAGATACAGATTATTACATACTACTTGGGCATATTAGAAAAGATAATACTCTTGTGTTGGTTATAGAAAATCCAATACCATTTTGAAACAAGGCTTAAGGGAAAAATGATGATGAATCGTGGTATTCAGATATACCAAACAAGAAGGACTTACTGTATTTTAAAGCAAAGCAAGTACTTTCGTTTGGCCAATCCATATCCACAAAAAAGAGTGTCATAAAATGAGACAATCTTTACAACAAATATTATTTGAAAGACAAAAACATTTTTGTTTAATATATTAGCCACTAACTTTATCTATCTGGTAGATGGGTAGCTATATTTTAAGGAGTGTTAAAAGTTATTTTAGGGTCAAGACCAGTGAATTGAGTGTTTTCAAAAGACTCTATATGCAACATTGATGAACAGTCATGGTATTTAGATTAACCAAACAAAATGCACTTACTGTATATGATAGAAAAGTCAGTGATTAAGTTTGGCCCATGCGACTCCATGATTTGGGCATAGAAATGTTACAGATGCATGCAAATCACTTTGGGATTAAAGACATGTTAAAGCTCTTGTTTTGCTAAACAGAATTGGACAAAGTTTCTTCATAAGATTAAAAATTATTTTGAAGAGTAATTATGGCATTCAGATACACCAAACAGGAAGCACTTACTATATTTAATCTGAAGCAAGTACTTTAGTTTGGCCAATCCGTATCCATATAAGTGCGGAACAAAAAATGATCAAGTCTTTACAACTATTTTATGAAAGGCAAAAACATTTTAGTTAAACATATTAGCCACAAACTTTATCTATCTGGCAGCTGAAAAAGTAAATGTTGATATTCAAAAGTTACAGCCTATCACATAAAACATGGGAAGAGAATGTGTGGTAAAATACTTTTTAGGGTCAAGACTAGGGAATTGTTTTTTAAAAGACTATATATGCAACATTGATGAGCAGTCATGGTATTTAGATTAACCCAACAAAATGCACTTTGTATATGATAGAAAAGTCAGTGCTTAAGTTTGGCCCATGTGACTCCATGATTTGGGCATAGAAATAATACAGATGTATGCAAAATACTTTAGGATTGAAGGCATGTTAAAGCTCTTGTTTTGCTTAAATACAATTGGACAAAGTTTCTTCATAAGATTAAAAATTATTTTGAAGAGTAATTATGGCATTCAGATACACCAAACAGGAAGCACTTACTATATTTTAATTTAAGGCAAGTACTTTAGTTTGGCCAATCTGTATCCATATAAGTGTGGAACCAAATAGGATCAAGTCTTTACAACTATTTTATGAAAGGCAAAAACATTTTAGGTAAATATATTAGCCACAAACTTTATCTATCTGGCAGGTAAAAAGGAAATTTTGATAGTCAATAGTTAAAGCCTATCACATAAAACATGGGAAGAGAATGTGTGTTAAAAGACTTTAGGGTCAAGACTAGAGAATTGAGTGTTTTTTTTAAAAGACTATATATGCAACATTGATCAACAGTCATGGTATTTAGATTAACCAACAAAATGCACTAACTGTATATGATAGAAAAGTCAGTGACTAAGTTTGGCCCATGTGACTCCATGACTTGGTCATAGAAATGTTACAGATGCATGCAAATCACTTTGGGATTAAAGACATGTTAAAGCTCTTGTTCTACTTAAATAGAATTGGACAAAGTTTCTTCAGAAGATTAAAAATTATTTTGAAGAGTAATTATGGCATTCAGATACACCAAACAGGAAGCACTTACTATATTTTAATTTAAAGCAAGTACTTTAGTTTGGCCAATCCGTATCCATATAAGTGCGGAACACAAAATGATCAAGTCTTTACAACTATTTTATGAAAGGCAAAAACATTTTTGTAAATATATTAGCCACAATCATTATCTATCTGGCAGCTGGATAAGCGTATTTTGATGTGCAATAGTTACAGACTAAGACATAGTACATGAGAACAGAATGAGTGTTGGAAAAGTCTTTTTAGGGTCAAGATCATTGACTTTAGTGTTTTCCAAAGACTATATATATATGCCATATTGTTGAACAGTAACAGTATTCAGATAAACCAAATAAAATGCAATTATTGTATGTTATACAAAAGTCAGTGCTTTACTTTTGCCCATGTGTCTGCATCATTCGAGCATATAAATTATACAGATGCATGCATAACACTTTCTGATAAAGAGAAAAAAACATGAAAAAACAACTGCTTACCTAGGTTGTTAAAAGGACATGGTTCTTCAAGTTTCCATTTAGCAACTGCCACAGTATCAAAAATGTTGCCTATTTATAAGCCTAAAACCATAAGACTTTCAACCAATCACATGTTATTTGACCCTCCCTTAGTTTCATTAACACATTAGTATATCCAACTTGTATATTTTGCCAGTGGGTGAATGAATTCAATGATCAAAATGTACATGAGACTAAATTTGCAGAACAATAGTCTTTTGTTTATACACACATTCAATATCATGTTCTTGTTCATGCACACATTTAGTATCATTGTTCTAAAATGTGTGGTCCCACTGACACACCCTTCTAACATTTTTTTCGCAAGTTCACTTTAGTGAAGCTACTTTCTTATGTGATCTCTTTTATACCATGTAATAGATACAGATTATTACATACTACTTGGGCATATTAGAAAAGATAATACTCTTGTGTTGGTTATAGAAAATCCAATACCATTTTGAAACAAGGCTTAAGGGAAAAATGATGATGAATCGTGGTATTCAGATATACCAAACAAGAAGGACTTACTGTATTTTAAAGCAAAGCAAGTACTTTCGTTTGGCCAATCCATATCCACAAAAAAGAGTGTCATAAAATGAGACAATCTTTACAACAAATATTATTTGAAAGACAAAAACATTTTTGTTTAATATATTAGCCACTAACTTTATCTATCTGGTAGATGGGTAGCTATATTTTAAGGAGTGTTAAAAGTTATTTTAGGGTCAAGACCAGTGAATTGAGTGTTTTCAAAAGACTCTATATGCAACATTGATGAACAGTCATGGTATTTAGATTAACCAAACAAAATGCACTTACTGTATATGATAGAAAAGTCAGTGATTAAGTTTGGCCCATGCGACTCCATGATTTGGGCATAGAAATGTTACAGATGCATGCAAATCACTTTGGGATTAAAGACATGTTAAAGCTCTTGTTTTGCTAAACAGAATTGGACAAAGTTTCTTCATAAGATTAAAAATTATTTTGAAGAGTAATTATGGCATTCAGATACACCAAACAGGAAGCACTTACTATATTTAATCTGAAGCAAGTACTTTAGTTTGGCCAATCCGTATCCATATAAGTGCGGAACAAAAAATGATCAAGTCTTTACAACTATTTTATGAAAGGCAAAAACATTTTAGTTAAACATATTAGCCACAAACTTTATCTATCTGGCAGCTGAAAAAGTAAATGTTGATATTCAAAAGTTACAGCCTATCACATAAAACATGGGAAGAGAATGTGTGGTAAAATACTTTTTAGGGTCAAGACTAGGGAATTGTTTTTTAAAAGACTATATATGCAACATTGATGAGCAGTCATGGTATTTAGATTAACCCAACAAAATGCACTTTGTATATGATAGAAAAGTCAGTGCTTAAGTTTGGCCCATGTGACTCCATGATTTGGGCATAGAAATAATACAGATGTATGCAAAATACTTTAGGATTGAAGGCATGTTAAAGCTCTTGTTTTGCTTAAATACAATTGGACAAAGTTTCTTCATAAGATTAAAAATTATTTTGAAGAGTAATTATGGCATTCAGATACACCAAACAGGAAGCACTTACTATATTTTAATTTAAGGCAAGTACTTTAGTTTGGCCAATCTGTATCCATATAAGTGTGGAACCAAATAGGATCAAGTCTTTACAACTATTTTATGAAAGGCAAAAACATTTTAGGTAAATATATTAGCCACAAACTTTATCTATCTGGCAGGTAAAAAGGAAATTTTGATAGTCAATAGTTAAAGCCTATCACATAAAACATGGGAAGAGAATGTGTGTTAAAAGACTTTAGGGTCAAGACTAGAGAATTGAGTGTTTTTTTTAAAAGACTATATATGCAACATTGATCAACAGTCATGGTATTTAGATTAACCAACAAAATGCACTAACTGTATATGATAGAAAAGTCAGTGACTAAGTTTGGCCCATGTGACTCCATGACTTGGTCATAGAAATGTTACAGATGCATGCAAATCACTTTGGGATTAAAGACATGTTAAAGCTCTTGTTCTACTTAAATAGAATTGGACAAAGTTTCTTCAGAAGATTAAAAATTATTTTGAAGAGTATTTATGGCATTCAGATACACCAAACAGGAAGCACTTACTATATTTTAATTTAAAGCAAGTACTTTAGTTTGGCCAATCCGTATCCATATAAGTGCGGAACACAAAATGATCAAGTCTTTACAACTATTTTATGAAAGGCAAAAACATTTTTGTAAATATATTAGCCACAATCATTATCTATCTGGCAGCTGGATAAGCGTATTTTGATGTGCAATAGTTACAGACTAAGACATAGTACATGAGAACAGAATGAGTGTTGGAAAAGTCTTTTTAGGGTCAAGATCATTGACTTTAGTGGTTTCCAAAGACTATATATATATATGCCATATTGTTGAACAGTAACAGTATTCAGATAAACCAAATAAAATGCAATTATTGTATGTTATACAAAAGTCAGTGCTTTACTTTTGCCCATGTGTCTGCATCATTCGAGCATATAAATTATACAGATGCATGCATAACACTTTCTGATAAAGAGAAAAAAACATGAAAAAACAACTGCTTACCTAGGTTGTTAAAAGGACATGGTTCTTCAAGTTTCCATTTAGCAACTGCCACAGTATCAAAAATGTTGCCTATTTATAAGCCTAAAACCATAAGACTTTCAACCAATCACATGTTATTTGACCCTCCCTTAGTTTCATTAACACATTAGTATATCCAACTTGTATATTTTGCCAGTGGGTGAATGAATTCAATGATCAAAATGTACATGAGACTAAATTTGCAGAACAATAGTCTTTTGTTTATACACACATTCAATATCATGTTCTTGTTCATGCACACATTTAGTATCATTGTTCTAAAATGTGTGGTCCCACTGACACACCCTTCTAACATTTTTTTCGCAAGTTCACTTTAGTGAAGCTACTTTCTTATGTGATCTCTTTTATACCATGTAATAGATACAGATTATTACATACTACTTGGGCATATTAGAAAAGATAATACTCTTGTGTTGGTTATAGAAAATCCAATACCATTTTGAAACAAGGCTTAAGGGAAAAATGATGATGAATCGTGGTATTCAGATATACCAAACAAGAAGGACTTACTGTATTTTAAAGCAAAGCAAGTACTTTCGTTTGGCCAATCCATATCCACAAAAAAGAGTGTCATAAAATGAGACAATCTTTACAACAAATATTATTTGAAAGACAAAAACATTTTTGTTTAATATATTAGCCACTAACTTTATCTATCTGGTAGATGGGTAGCTATATTTTAAGGAGTGTTAAAAGTTATTTTAGGGTCAAGACCAGTGAATTGAGTGTTTTCAAAAGACTCTATATGCAACATTGATGAACAGTCATGGTATTTAGATTAACCAAACAAAATGCACTTACTGTATATGATAGAAAAGTCAGTGATTAAGTTTGGCCCATGCGACTCCATGATTTGGGCATAGAAATGTTACAGATGCATGCAAATCACTTTGGGATTAAAGACATGTTAAAGCTCTTGTTTTGCTAAACAGAATTGGACAAAGTTTCTTCATAAGATTAAAAATTATTTTGAAGAGTAATTATGGCATTCAGATACACCAAACAGGAAGCACTTACTATATTTAATCTGAAGCAAGTACTTTAGTTTGACCAATCCGTATCCATATAAGTGCGGAACAAAAAATGATCAAGTCTTTACAACTATTTTATGAAAGGCAAAAACATTTTAGTTAAACATATTAGCCACAAACTTTATCTATCTGGCAGCTGAAAAAGTAAATGTTGATATTCAAAAGTTACAGCCTATCACATAAAACATGGGAAGAGAATGTGTGGTAAAAGACTTTTTAGGGTCAAGACTAGGGAATTGTTTTTTAAAAGACTATATATGCAACATTGATGAGCAGTCATGGTATTTAGATTAACCCAACAAAATGCACTTTGTATATGATAGAAAAGTCAGTGCTTAAGTTTGGCCCATGTGACTCCATGATTTGGGCATAGAAATAATACAGATGTATGCAAAATACTTTAGGATTGAAGGCATGTTAAAGCCATACAATTGGACAAAGTTTCTTCATAAGATTAAAAATTATTTTGAAGAGTAATTATGGCATTCAGATACACCAAACAGGAAGCACTTACTATATTTTAATTTAAGGCAAGTACTTTAGTTTGGCCAATCTGTATCCATATAAGTGTGGAACCAAAAAGGATCAAGTCTTTACAACTATTTTATGAAAGGCAAAAACATTTTAGGTAAATATATTAGCCACAAACTTTATCTATCTGGCAGGTAAAAAGGAAATTTTGATAGTCAATAGTTAAAGCCTATCACATAAAACATGGGAAGAGAATGTGTGTTAAAAGACTTTAGGGTCAAGACTAGAGAATTGAGTGTTTTTTTAAAAGACTATATATGCAACATTGATCAACAGTCATGGTATTTAGATTAACCAACAAAATGCACTAACTGTATATGATAGAAAAGTCAGTGACTAAGTTTGGCCCATGTGACTCCATGACTTGGTCATAGAAATGTTACAGATGCATGCAAATCACTTTGGGATTAAAGACATGTTAAAGCTCTTGTTCTACTTAAATAGAATTGGACAAAGTTTCTTCAGAAGATTAAAAATTATTTTGAAGAGTAATTATGGCATTCAGATACACCAAACAGGAAGCACTTACTATATTTTAATTTAAAGCAAGTACTTTAGTTTGGCCAATCCGTATCCATATAAGTGCGGAACACAAAATGATCAAGTCTTTACAACTATTTTATGAAAGGCAAAAACATTTTTGTAAATATATTAGCCACAATCATTATCTATCTGGCAGCTGGATAAGCGTATTTTGATGTGCAATAGTTACAGACTAAGACATAGTACATGAGAACAGAATGAGTGTTGGAAAAGTCTTTTTAGGGTCAAGATCATTGACTTTAGTGTTTTCCAAAGACTATATATATATATATATATGCCATATTGTTGAACAGTAACAGTATTCAGATAAACCAAATAAAATGCAATTATTGTATGTTATACAAAAGTCAGTGCTTTACTTTTGCCCATGTGTCTGCATCATTCGAGCATATAAATTATACAGATGCATGCATAACACTTTCTGATAAAGAGAAAAAAACATGAAAAAACAACTGCTTACCTAGGTTGTTAAAAGGACATGGTTCTTCAAGTTTCCATTTAGCAACTGCCACAGTATCAAAAATGTTGCCTATTTATAAGCCTAAAACATAAGACTTTCAACCAATCACATGTTATTTGACCCTCCCTTAGTTTCATTAACACATTAGTATATCCAACCTGTATATTTTGCCAGTGGGTGAATGAATTCAATGATCAAAATGTACATGAGACTAAATTTGCAGAACAATAGTCTTTTGTTTATACACACATTCAATATCATGTTCTTGTTCATGCACACATTTAGTATCATTGTTCTAAAATGTGTGGTCCCACTGACACACCCTTCTAACATTTTTTTCGCAAGTTCACTTTAGTGAAGCAACTTTCTTATGTGATCTCTTTTATACCATGTAATAGATACAGATTATTACATACTACTTGGGCATATTAGAAAAGATAATACTCTTGTGTTGGTTATAGAAAATCCAATACCATTTTGAAACAAGGCTTAAGGGAAAAATGATGATGAATCGTGGTATTCAGATATACCAAACAAGAAGGACTTACTGTATTTTAAAGCAAAGCAAGTACTTTCGTTTGGCCAATCCATATCCACAAAAAAGAGTGTCATAAAATGAGACAATCTTTACAACAAATATTATTTGAAAGACAAAAACATTTTTGTTTAATATATTAGCCACTAACTTTATCTATCTGGTAGATGGGTAGCTATATTTTAAGGAGTGTTAAAAGTTATTTTAGGGTCAAGACCAGTGAATTGAGTGTTTTCAAAAGACTCTATATGCAACATTGATGAACAGTCATGGTATTTAGATTAACCAAACAAAATGCACTTACTGTATATGATAGAAAAGTCAGTGATTAAATTTGGCCCATGCGACTCCATGATTTGGGCATAGAAATGTTACAGATGCATGCAAATCACTTTGGGATTAAAGACATGTTAAAGCTCTTGTTTTGCTAAACAGAATTGGACAAAGTTTCTTCATAAGATTAAAAATTATTTTGAAGAGTAATTATGGCATTCAGATACACCAAACAGGAAGCACTTACTATATTTAATCTGAAGCAAGTACTTTAGTTTGGCCAATCCGTATCCATATAAGTGCGGAACAAAAAATGATCAAGTCTTTACAACTATTTTATGAAAGGCAAAAACATTTTAGTTAAACATATTAGCCACAAACTTTATCTATCTGGCAGCTGAAAAAGTAAATGTTGATATTCAAAAGTTACAGCCTATCACATAAAACATGGGAAGAGAATGTGTGGTAAAATACTTTTTAGGGTCAAGACTAGGGAATTGCTTTTTAAAAGACTATATATGCAACATTGATGAGCAGTCATGGTATTTAGATTAACCCAACAAAATGCACTTTGTATATGATAGAAAAGTCAGTGCTTAAGTTTGACCCATGTGACTCCATGATTTGGGCATAGAAATAATACAGATGTATGCAAAATACTTTAGGATTGAAGGCATGTTAAAGCTCTTGTTTTGCTTAAATACAATTGGACAAAGTTTCTTCATAAGATTAAAAATTATTTTGAAGAGTAATTATGGCATTCAGATACACCAAACAGGAAGCACTTACTATATTTTAATTTAAGGCAAGTACTTTAGTTTGGCCAATCTGTATCCATATAAGTGTGGAACCAAAAAGGATCAAGTCTTTACAACTATTTTATGAAAGGCAAAAACATTTTAGGTAAATATATTAGCCACAAACTTTATCTATCTGGCAGGTAAAAAGGAAATTTTGATAGTCAATAGTTAAAGCCTATCACATAAAACATGGGAAGAGAATGTGTGTTAAAAGACTTTAGGGTCAAGACTAGAGAATTGAGTGTTTTTTTAAAAGACTATATATGCAACATTGATCAACAGTCATGGTATTTAGATTAACCAACAAAATGCACTAACTGTATATGATAGAAAAGTCAGTGACTAAGTTTGGCCCATGTGACTCCATGACTTGGTCATAGAAATGTTACAGATGCATGCAAATCACTTTGGGATTAAAGACATGTTAAAGCTCTTGTTCTACTTAAATAGAATTGGACAAAGTTTCTTCAGAAGATTAAAAATTATTTTGAAGAGTAATTATGGCATTCAGATACACCAAACAGGAAGCACTTACTATATTTTAATTTAAAGCAAGTACTTTAGTTTGGCCAATCCGTATCCATATAAGTGCGGAACACAAAATGATCAAGTCTTTACAACTATTTTATGAAAGGCAAAAACATTTTTGTAAATATATTAGCCACAATCATTATCTATCTGGCAGCTGGATAAGCGTATTTTGATGTGCAATAGTTACAGACTAAGACATAGTACATGAGAACAGAATGAGTGTTGGAAAAGTCTTTTTAGGGTCAAGATCATTGACTTTAGTGTTTTCCAAAGACTATATATATATGCCATATTGTTGAACAGTAACAGTATTCAGATAAACCAAATAAAATGCAATTATTGTATGTTATACAAAAGTCAGTGCTTTACTTTTGCCCATGTGTCTGCATCATTCGAGCATATAAATTATACAGATGCATGCATAACACTTTCTGATAAAGAGAAAAAAACATGAAAAAACAACTGCTTACCTAGGTTGTTAAAAGGACATGGTTCTTCCAGTTTCCATTTAGCAACTGCCACAGTATCAAAAATGTTGCCTATTTATAAGCCTAAAACCATAAGACTTTCAACCAATCGCATGTTATTTGACCCTCCCTTAGTTTCATTAACACATTAGTATATCCAACCTGTATATTTTGCTAGTGGGTGAATGAATTCAATGATTAAAATGTACATGAGACTAAATTTGCAGAACAATAGTCTTTTGTTTATACACACATTCAATATCATGTTCTTGCTCATGCACACATTTAGTATCGTTGTTTTAAAATGTGTGGTCCCACTGACACACCCTTCTAACATTTTTTTCCCAACTTCACTTTAGTGAAGCTACTTTCTTATGTGATCTCTTTTATACCATGTAATAGATACAGATTATTACATACTACTTGGGCATATTAGAAAAGATAATACTCTTGTGTTGGTTATAGAAAATCCAATACCATTTTGAAACAAGGCTTAAGGGAAAAATGATGATGAATCATGGTATTGAGATATACCAAACAAGAAGGACTTACTGTATTTTAAAGCAAAGCAAGTACTTTCGTTTGGCAAATCCATATCCACAAAAAAGAGTGTCATAAAATGAGAAAATCTTTACAACAAATATTATTTGAAAGACAAAAACATTTTTGTTTAATATATTAGCCACTAACTTTATGTATCTGGTAGATGGGTAGCTATATTTTAATATGTAAAAGATACAGACTAACACCTAATACTTAGGGACAGAAGGAGTGCTAAAAGTTATTTTAGGGTCAAGACCATTGAATTGAGTGTTTTCAAAAGACTCTATATGCAACATTGATGAACAGTCATGGTATTTAGATTAACCAAACAAAATGCACTTACTGTATATGATAGAAAAGTCAGTGATTAAGTTTGGCCCATGCGACTCCATGATTTGGGCATAGAAATTATACAGATGTATGCAAATCACTTTGGGATTAAAGACATGTTAAAGCTCTTGTTTTGCTAAACAGAAGTGGACAAAGTTTCTTCATAAGATTAAAAATTATTTTGAAGAGTAATTATGGCATTCGGATACACCAAACAGGAAGCACTTACTATATTTAATCTGAAGCAAGTACTTTAGTTTGGCCAATCCGTATCCATATAAGTGAGGAACAAAAAATGATCAAGTCTTTACAACTATTTTATGAAAGGCAAAAACATTTTAAACATATTAGCCACAAATGTTATCTATCTGGCAGCTGAAAAAGTAAATGTTGATATTCAAAAGTTACAGCCTATCACATAAAACATGGGAAGAGAATGTGTGTTAAAAGACATTTTAGGGTCAAGACTAGGGAATTGAGTGTTTTTTAAAAGACTATATATGCAACATTGATGAGCAGTCATGGTATTTAGATTACCCCAACAAAATGCACTTTGTATATGATAGGAAAGTCAGTGCTTAAGTTTGGCCCATGTGGCTCCATGATTTGGGCATAGAAATAATACAGATATATGCAAAATACTTTAGGATTGAAGGCATGTTAAAGCTCTTGTTTTGCTTAAATACAATTGGACAAAGTTTCTTCATAAGATTAAAAATTATTTTGAAGAGTATTTATGGCATTCAGATACACCAAACAGGAAGCACTTACTATATTTTAATTTAAAGCAAGTACTTTAGTTTGGCCAATCCGTATCCATATAAGTGCGGAACCAAAAAGGATCAAGTCTTTACAACTATTTTATGAAAGGCAAAAACATTTTAGTTAAATATATTAGCCACAAACTTTATCTATCTGGCAGGTAAAAAGGAAATTTTGATATTCAATAGTTAAAGCCTATCACATAAAACATGGGAAAAGAATGTGTGTTAAAAGACTTTAGGGTCAAGACTAGAGAATTGAGTGTTTTTTTAAAAGACTATATGTGCAACATTGATCAACAGTCATGGTATTTAGATTAACCAACAAAATGCACTAACTGTATAGGATAGAAAAGTCAATGACTAAGTTTGGCCCATGTGACTCCATGACTTGGTCATAGAAATGTTACAGATGCATGCAAATCACTTTGGGATTAAAGACATGTTAAAGCTCTTGTTTTACTTAAATAGAATTGGACAAAGTTTCTTCAGAAGATTAAAACTTATTTTGAAGAGTAATTATGGCATTCAGATACACCAAACAGGAAGCACTTACTATATTTTAATTTAAAGCAAGTACTTTAGTTTGGCCAATCCGTATCCATATAAGTGCGGAACACAAAATGATCAAGTCTTTACAACTATTTTATGAAAAGCAAAAACATTTTTGTAAATATATTAGCCACAATCATTGTCTATCTGGCACCTGGATAAGCGTATTTTGATGTGCAATAGCTACAGACTAAGACATAGTACATGAGAACAGAATGAGTGTTGGAAAAGTCTTTTTAGGGTCAAGATCATTGACTTTAGTGTTTTCCAAAGACTATATATATATGCAATATTGTTGAACAGTAATAGTATTCAGATAAACCAAATAAAATGCAATTATTGTATGTTATACAAAAGTCAGTGCTTGACTTTTGCCCATGTGTCTGCATCATTCGAGCATATAAATTATACAGATGCATGCATAACACTTTCTGATAAAGAGAAAAAAACAACTGCTTACCTAGGTTGTTAAAAGGACATGGTTCTTCCAGTTTCCATTTAGCAACTGCCACAGTATCAAAAATGTTGCCTATTTATAAGCCTAAAACCATAAGACTTTCAACCAATCACATGTTATTTGACCCTCCCTTAGTTTCATTAACACATTAGTATATCCAACCTGTATATTTTGCTAGTGGGTGAATGAATTCAATGATTAAAATGTACATGAGACTCAATTTGCAGAACAATAGTCTTTTGTTTATACACACATTCAATATCATGTTCTTGCTCATGCACACATTTAGTATCATTGTTTTAAAATGTGTGGTCCCACTGACACACCCTTCTAACATTTTTTTCCCAACTTCACTTTAGTGAAGCTACTTTCTTATGTGATCTCTTTTATACCATGTAATAGATACAGATTATTACATACTACTTGGGCATATTAGAAAAGATAATACTCTTGTGTTGGTTATAGAAAATCCAATACCATTTTGAAACAAGGCTTAAGGGAAAAATGATGATGAATCGTGGTATTCAGATATACCAAACAAGAAGGACTTACTGTATTTTAAAGCAAAGCAAGTACTTTCGTTTGGCAAATCCGTATCCACAAAAAAGAGTGTCATAAAATGAGAAAATCTTTACAACAAATATTATTTGAAAGACAAAAACATTTTTGTTTAATATATTAGCCACTAACTTTATGTATCTGGTAGATGGGTAGCTATATTTTAATATGTAAAAGATACAGACTAACACCTAATACTTAGGGACAGAAGGAGTGCTAAAAGTTATTTTAGGGTCAAGACCATTGAATTGAGTGTTTTCAAAAGACTCTATATGCAACATTGATGAACAGTCATGGTATTTAGATTAACCAAACAAAATGCACTTACTGTATATGATAGAAAAGTCAGTGATTAAGTTTGGCCCATGCGACTCCATGATTTGGGCATAGAAATGATACAGATGTATGCAAATCACTTTGGGATTAAAGACATGTTAAAGCTCTTGTTTTGCTAAACAGAATTGGACAAAGTTTCTTCATAAGATTAAAAATTATTTTGAAGAGTAATTATGGCATTCAGATACACCAAACAGGAAGCACTTACTATATTTAATCTGAAGCAAGTACTTTAGTTTGGCCAATCCGTATCCATATAAGTGCGGAACAAAAAATGATCAAGTCCTTACAACTATTTTATGAAAGGCAAAAACATTTTAAACATATTAGCCACAAACTTTATCTATCTGACAGCTGAAAAAGTAAATGTTGATATTCAAAAGTTACAGCCTATCACATGAAACATGGGAAGAGAATGTGTGTTAAAAGACATTTTAGGGTCAAGACTAGGGAATTGAGTGTTTTTTAAAAGACTATATATGCAACATTGATGAGCAGTCATGGTATTTAGATTACCCCAACAAAATGCACTTTGTATATGATAGAAAAGTCAGTGCTTAAGTTTGGCCCATGAGGCTCCATGATTTGGGCATAGAAATAATACAGATGTATGCAAAATACTTTAGGATTGAAGGCATGTTAAAGCTCTTGTTTTGCTTAAATACAATTGGACAAAGTTTCTTCAGAAGATTAAAAATTATTTTGAAGAGTAATTATGGCATTCAGATACACCAAACAGGAAGCACTTACTATATTTTAATTTAAAGCAAGTACTTTAGTTTGGCCAATCTATATCCATATAAGTGCGGAACCAAAAAGGATCAAGTCTTTACAACTATTTTATGAAAGGCAAAAACATTTTAGTTAAATATATTAGCCACAAACTTTATCCATCTGGCAGGTAAAAAGGAAATTTTGATATTCAATAGTTAAAGCCTATCACATAAAACATGGGAAGAGAATGTGTGTTAAAAGACTTTAGGGTCAAGACTAGAGAATTGAGTGTTTTTTTAAAAGACTATATATGCAACATTGATCAACAGTCATGGTATTTAGATTAACCAACAAAATGCACTAACTGTATATGATAGAAAAGTCAGTGACTAAGTTTGGCCCATGTGACTCCATGACTTGGTCATAGAAATGTTACAGATGCATGCAAATCACTTTGGGATTAAACACATGTTAAAGCTCTTGTTTTACTAAAATAGAATTGGACAAAGTTTCTTCAGAAGATTTAAAATTATTTTGAAGAGTAATTATGCCATTCAGATACACCAAACAGGAAGCACTTACTATATTTTAATTTAAAGCAAGTACTTTAGTTTGGCCAATCCGTATCCATATAAGTGCGGAACACAAAAGGATCAAGTCTTTACAACTATTTTATGAAAAGCAAAAACATTTTTGTAAATATATTAGCCACAATCATTATCTATCTGGCAGCTGGATAAGCGTATTTTGATGTGCAATAGCTACAGACTAAGACATAGTACATGAGAACAGAATGAGTGTTGGAAAAGTCTTTTTAGGGTCAAGATCATTGACTTTAGTGTTTTCCAAAGACTATATATGTATGCAATATTGTTGAACAGTAATAGTATTCAGATAAACCAAATAAAATGCAATTATTGTATGTTATACAAAAGTCAGTGCTTGACTTTTGCCCATGTGTCTGCATCATTCGAGCATATAAATTATACAGATGCATGCATAACACTTTCTGATAAAGAGAAAAAAACATGAAAAAACAACTGCTTACCTAGGTTGTTAAAAGGACATGGTTCTTCAAGTTTCCATTTAGCAACTGCCACAGTATCAAAAATGTTGCCTATTTATAAGCCTAAAACCATAAGACTTTCAACCAATCACATGTTATTTGACCCTCCCTTAGTTTCATTAACACATTAGTATATCCAACCTGTATATTTTGCTAGTGGGTGAATGAATTCAATGATTAAAATGTACATGAGACTAAATTTGCAGAACAATAGTCTTTTGTTTATACACACATTCAATATCATGTTCTTGCTCATGCACACATTTAGTATCATTGTTTTAAAATGTGTGGTCCCACTGACACACCCTTCTAACATTTTTTTCCCAACTTCACTTTAGTGAAGCTACTTTCTCATGTGATCTCTTTTATACCATGTAATAGATACAGATTATTACATACTACTTGGGCATATTAGAAAAGATAATACTCTTGTGTTGGTTATAGAAAATCCAATACCATTTTGAAACAAGGCTTAAGGGAAAAATGATGATGAATCGTGGTATTGAGATGTACCAAACAAGAAGGACTTACTGTATTTTAAAGCAAAGCAAGTACTTTCGTTTGGCCAATCCATATCCACAAAAAAGAGTGTCATAAAATGAGAAAATCTTTACAACAATTATTATTTGAAAGACAAAAACATTTTTGTTTAATATATTAGCCACTAACTTTATGTATCTGGTAGATGGGTAGCTATATTTTAATATGTAAAAGATACAGACTAACACCTAATACTTAGGGACAGAAGGAGTGCTAAAAGTTATTTTAGGGTCAAGACCATTGAATTGAGTGTTTTCAAAAGACTATATGCAACATTGATGAACAGTCATGGTATTTAGATTAACCAAACAAAATGCACTTACTGTATATGATAGAAAAGTCAGTGATTAAGTTTGGCCCATGCGACTCCATGATTTGGGCATAGAAATGATACAGATGTATGCAAATCACTTTGGGATTAAAGACATGTTAAAGCTCTTGTTTTGCTAAATAGAATTGGACAAAGTTTCTTCATAAGATTAAAAATTATTTTGAAGAGTAATTATGGCATTCAGATACACCAAACAGGAAGCACTTACTATATTTAATCTGAAGCAAGTACTTTAGTTTGGCCAATCCGTATCCATATAAGTGCGGAACAAAAAATGATCAAGTCCTTACAACTATTTTATGAAAGGCAAAAACATTTTAAACATATTAGCCACAAACTTTATGTATCTGACAGCTGAAAAAGTAAATGTTGATATTCAAAAGTTACAGCCTATCACATAAAACATGGGAAGAGAATGTGTGTTAAAAGACATTTTAGGGTCAAGACTAGGGAATTGAGTGTTTTTTAAAAGACTATATATGCAACATTGATGAGCAGTCATGGTATTTAGATTACCCCAACAAATTGCACTTACTGTATATGATAGAAAAGTCAGTGATTAAGTTTGGCCCATGTGGCTCCATGATTTGGGCATAGAAATAATACAGATGTATGCAAAATACTTTAGGATTGAAGGCATGTTAAAGCTCTTGTTTTGCTTAAATACAATTGGACAAAGTTTCTTCATAAGATTAAAAATTATTTTGAAGAGTAATTATGGCATTCAGATACACCAAACAGGAAGCACTTACTATATTTTAATTTAAAGCAAGTACTTTAGTTTGGCCAATCTGTATCCATATAAGTGTGGAACCAAAAAGGATCAAGTCTTTACAACTATTTTATGAAAGGCAAAAACATTTTAGTTAAATATATTAGCCACAAACTTTATCTATCTGGCAGGTAAAAAGGAAATTTTGATATTCAATAGTTAAAGCCTATCACATAAAACATGGGAAGAGAATGTGTGTTAAAAGACTTTAGGGTCAAGACTAGAGAATTGAGTGTTTTTTTAAAAGACTATATATGCAACATTGATCAACAGTCATGGTATTTAGATTAACCAACAAAATACACTAACTGTATATGATAGAAAAGTCAGTGACTAAGTTTGGCCCATGTGACTCCATGACTTGGTCATAGAAATGTTACAGATGCATGCAAATCACTTTGGGATTAAACACACGTTAAAGCTCTTGTTTTACTAAAATAGAATTGGACAAAGTTTCTTCAGAAGATTAAAAATTATTTTGAAGAGTAATTATGGCATTCAGATACACCAAACAGGAAGCACTTACTATATTTTAATTTAAAGCAAGTACTTTAGTTTGGCCAATCCGTATCCATATAAGTGCGGAACAAAAAATGATCAAGTCTTTACAACTATTTTATGAAAGGCAAAAACATTTTAAACATATTAGCCACAAACTTTATCTATCTGGCAGCTGAAAAAGTAAATGTTGATATTCAAAAGTTACAGCCTATCACATAAAACATGGGAAGAGAATGTGTGGTAAAAGACATTTTAGGGTCAAGACTAGGGAATTGAGTGTTTTTTAAAAGACTATATATGCAACATTGATGAGCAGTCATGGTATTTAGATTACCCCAACAAAATGCACTTTGTATATGATAGAAAAGTCAGTGCTTAAGTTTGGCCCATGTGGCTCCATGATTTGGGCATAGAAATAATACAGATGTATGCAAAATACTTTAGGATTAAAGGCATGTTAAAGCTCTTGTTTTGCTTAAATACAATTGGACAAAGTTTCTTCATAAGATTAAAAATTATTTTGAAGAGTAATTATGGCATTCAGATACACCAAACAGGAAGCACTTACTATATTTTAATTTAAAGCAAGTACTTTAGTTTGGCCAATCTGTATCCATATAAGTGCGGAACAAAAAATGATCAAGTCTTTACAACTGTTTTATGAAAGGCAAAAACATTTTTGTAAATATATTAGCCACAATCATTATCTATCTGGCACCTGGATAAGCGTATTTTGATGTGCAATAGCTACAGACTAAGACATAGTACATGAGAACAGAATGAGTGTTGGAAAAGTCTTTTTAGGGTCAAGATCATTGACTTTAGTGTTTTCCAAAGACTATATATATATGCAATATTGTTGAACAGTAATAGTATTCAGATAAACCAAATAAAATGCAATTATTGTAAGTTATACAAAAGTCAGTGCTTGACTTTTGCCCATGTGTCTGCATCATTCGAGCATATAAATTATACAGATGCATGCATAACACTTTCTGATAAAGAGAAAAAAACATGAAAAATTAACTGTTCACCCAGGTTGTTAAAAGGACATGGTTCTTCAAGTTTCAATTTAGCAACTGCCACAGTATCAAAAATGTTGCCTATTTATAAGCCTAAAACCATAAGACAGCGCCCTCCACAGCAGCCCCCAGCAGCAACAGCGCACCCCTCAGCGGCCCCCTAGCAGCAATAGCACACCCCACAGCAGCCCTCAGCAGCGTCCGTGCACCCCACAGCAGCCCCCCAACAGCGACAGCACCACCCACAGCGGCCTCCAACAGCGACAGTGCCACCCACAGCGACCCCCAGCATTACCTGGCCCCCAGCATTATCTGCCTGCCACAGAGGCCCCCAGCATTATCTGCCCCTCCCAGCAGCCCCCAGCATTATCTGCCCCCCACAGTGACCCCCCAGCAGTGTCTGCCCCCCCACAGCGACTCCACAGCGGTGATTGCCCCCCACACAGAGGCCTCCCAGCAGTGACTGCCCTGCACACAGAGGCCCCCCAGCGGTGACTACCCCCCACAGCAGCCCCCCAGCGGTGACTGCCCCCCACACAGAGGCCCCCCAACGGTGACTGCGCCCCACACAGAAGCCCCCAAGCGGTGACTTCCCTCCACACAGCGGCCCTCCTGCAGTTACTTTTCCCCACACAGCAGCCCCCTAGCAGTGACTATCCCCTCACAGCGGACTTCCCCCCCCCCCAGACCCATGTACTTACATTGTGAATGCTCTGCTCCTCCTGTGCCTGGTGCCCTCCAGCAGCAATGATCTCTGGCGCACACTGTGACGTCAGTGTGTTGCAGGACGCCTTTTCCCCCGGACGCTCCCGAGCAACCAACAGGTAGGAGAGGTCGGGGGATGGGGGAGGAGGATCCTGGCTGCATACTGACATCACAGTGTGCGCCGGGATCAGCGCTGGTTATTTGTGCTGGTTAATGAATACCAGCAGGGGAGTCACGGCCCCTGCTGGTATTCATTAACTGGGTGAGCGGCCGCGTGTCAGCGACTATGGCTACGCATGTCAGTGCTGACACGCTTGTCATAGATTCGCCATCATGCACCTAGGCGTTCTTACTGTAAGATATCCTGAAGGCGTGACCTGTTGGGGCGCCCTTAGAACTGGACTTGGAAAACACTGCTCTAAATGATGTAGGCAGGGAGAGACCGGCATGGTGCAGACCCCTTGACTCCAAATGCTGCTCATACTGGAACTTCAAAGTATGTTTCAGAATAGGGTGTACATGCCAGAAATGTACATACTTGTCTCGGTTCTGGCAGCATGAACCTAATGAGAAGTTCCCTTTAGTTTTGGCTGCAGCTGTAGTTTAAAGTGGTATTCCTCTATAAACAAGGACAGAGGTTTTCCCATCTTATTGTGTGATGACCTGCTTCTTGAGTATTGGGGTTCCAACTTCTGGTATCTACACCAATCACAAGAATGAAAGACCGCACTGTATGCCTTTTAATATTTTTTCCTTGCACATGCACAGTTGGTGGTGTTGCTGTACAGGAGGAAATTAAGAAGGGACTTGGCACTAAATCAGCACCCCCTCCATTTTCAGTATGAGTGGGGGTCCCAATCAATCAAAAAGTGATCCTAGTGATGTCATCATATTAGAAAATGGAAAAAATCCTTTAACGCCCCTCTCACTGGATCTATTCCTGCCATGTATGAACTAAATCCGCAGAAAGGACTACCACCACTGCATACCACCATTACCCTACTGCTGTAATGGGCATTGCCGACAGACAATGAGGAAGTTCTGTATTATATATACTGTCATTTACATGTGATTTTTGCTTGTACACAATATAAGTTTTAGAACATCTGTGAATGGTGTTTCATAGGTTGTCTAGAGTAAGGAAAGGAGTTTGCCCCCATCAGCCCTGAAACAGCACTACTGCTGTCCATGGGCCATGTGTGGTATTGCAACTCGGCTCCATTCCAGTGTATGAGACTAAGCTGCAATAACAGACACAATCCATGGCCAGGGGTGGTGCAGATGGGGGTGGGGATGGGGGAAGCCGTAGCCCCCTATTCTAATCCTGGACTAGTCTCTTGTCACCACTAGAGGATAAGAGGGCTCGAAAAATGAAAAATGTACTTAATATATATAAATGTACTAGAAGATGTGAATGGTATTCTTCCATTCTGAGGAGGGGTCATAGTCACAATAAAACCTTTGAGGGGTAACTGATTTAGATTTTTTTTTACAGAAAAATGCCTCTATATCTGCTAAAAAGCCACTCCTTCTCCCTCCTGTACTGATCACTCCCTCTAAACCGGATAAGATGAACACACTGAGTGATGAAGTTTACCATACTGGAGTTTTTCTTTAAGTTATTCGGCTGATCTTGTATATCCGATAAAAACTAATGTCTAAACTAGGAGAGCAAGCAAGAAATTGAGGATGATTAATAATAGATTTTCATAACCCCACTGATGACATCCACATTACAGTAAGGCCAGCCTACATGCTAGCATACCTTGTATGGCACCATCTATTGAGCCTTTTGTGTGGAGGAAGAGTGTGGTCAGATTTACAATATTAGATTTACCTTAAGACCAGGGGCGTACGTAAAGGCTCAGCGGCCCGGGTGCAGAAGTTCAGCTTTAGTATACGGTGGAGGGCAGCCTCTGGGCCCCCTCAAGCGCAGGGGCCGGGTCGCCATTGCGACCCCGGCACCCCCTGCTGGTACGCCTATGCTTAAGACCACTGCTGCTCTCTGATTTCCTAGAGGCAAGCAATACAATTCTCCCGTAATATCTTCAAAGCTTGCAACTAAAGAAAACCATCAGGTCTTTACTGAAACGTCCAATGCAGATATACCGGTACCTGGATAGGCAACATCGTCAGGTGCAACAATATTGACTACGCTGGTGCAGATGTAACTGCATAGAACCACATATCCAATGAAGAAGCAATGGCTGCTTTCTACTGCCAGGCCAGAGTAGACAACAGTGGATCTCTTTAAAGGTTTTCAGCTTTGTAGCAGTGGAGGACAAACACTGACTTGGTCAAAGAGTTTCACACTATGCTGCAGTTAAATATCCCACACTGAAAGCAAAGGAGATGTCTGCAATTGTACGAGGATGAGCAATGGATTGAGGTGTTCCTATAAGCCACAACCCACAAAATCGGTCACATGTGAAGTCATTCATGATGTTTACAAATGTTTTATTTTTTGTAAAAGCTTTAAAACAATGAAAAATGTTACATATATGGCACAATATTTGTAATCAAAGTCATTCCAACAACCGCTTGGGATCATAAAAATCATGGATCTTTGCAAGACCTGGAGAATATAGGAAAAGGGTGCAATATATTGGCAGGAGACGGGAGACCGAGTGAATGGTGTCTGATTGTTGGTCGTTGTTGATGAGACTTTCTGCTTATTTTCTCCTCTCTTGACTTGGGCACCATTCTTGTTCCCAGTCCATACACACGTCCACAGAACTTGGCATCATCAATATGGTCCCCAAAAAAACGCTGTTAAAAGAAAAAGAAAAACAGAAAACAGTGATGGTTAAGTCTAGCACATATTTAAAAATAGTAAAACCACGTTAACCTGTTAGTGCCCACCTGCCATAATCATACAATGGTCAGTCAAGGGTGAGATATGCAGATGGCTCAAGAGCAGAGCCTGCTCCATAAATAACAAGAGCAGACTGCTTGAAACTGTAAAACACCCAATTGCAACAGTCACGAGGACATTCTACTACTAGGATGCTGCAGTCAATATAGACCACAGCAACTAAGCAGCTTTCCAGAGAAGGGAACCCCTTCAGCACCTCATCAGCCCCCAAACCAGCCTGGATGTTCCCAGGGTTTCCACGTATTGCAGTCTCTTAAAGGGGCGTGAGACAGAATTTATCTGACTTACAGTCAGCCCACCTGCTCATCCTGAAGTGCACCACTGCTGCATTCATGTTAATGGGACCGCTGGACATTGCTAGCTCTGCTTTCTCTGTCGGTCCCAGTGTAGTGAACGAAGCTGTGGTGCACATGTGCGGCCAACCACTACCATGCAATTCAGGACAAGCCACGGCTGGGCTATCTTCATGACAGGTAAACCCCATCATGAGACAATGCCTTTAAGTCTTGCCTGTAGACACTTGTAAAGTTTTCTCACTGAATGGTACAGAAAATAAACTCACCTTTTTCATACAGAAGAACACCTTGCTGGTTAGAAGCGAGTCCGAACCTGCTTGATGCTGTCCACCAATCCTCTGCAGATTTAACTGATCGGCCACCTCCTGAAGATCCCCCTGTACAAAATAAACGTATGGCTTTAGACAAGAGATAAACTTTAGTAGCGTTCATTATTCCATCTGCATACATGATGCTATAATCACTACCACACAGAGCAAATCTAAGGCCAGGTTTACACAAGGCAACTTTATAACCCACCTTGATATAAAAGCAGCTTTTCATTAAGTATTTTACATCATAGATGGAAGGAAAGAAGTGATTCAGTATATGGAAGAACTCGTGTTCCGCCTTCGGAAGTCGAGAGTTTGTTAGAAGTTTTATCAAATATCCAAAGTCAAAAGAGCTGCAGGGGACAAAGATAATAATTAATGATATAACAAGACCAGATGAGGTCAAAACAATACAAATCCATCAACACCAAGAATAGAGATTATACAGCAACAATCCACAACATATGTACAGTACAGTGACCGCTATTTAACAAAAATACTTCACGCCTCAGATTTCTTTAAGATGGATTTTTAAATCCAGGCTCCAGTATATTATATAAGCAATTGGAAGATTGCAAGTTCAAGTCCCCTATGAGGACAAGAAACCCACTTTAAAAAAATCTGTTAAACCTCATTATTAAAATATTAAACAATTAAAAAACGTTTCCCCATTTTTAACATTAAAAGGTACATTATGTTGTGCAATAAATGGTACCAATGAAACATACAATTTATCCCGCAAAAAGCAAGCCCTCATACGGCTAGGTCGCTGGGAAGATAAAGTTATTATTATTATTTATTTTTTTTTAAGTAAGGAAGTGAAAAAATACAAATGAACATTTGTTCAAGGGGTTAAAAGCCTGGATAACCACTTTAAGATGTGACTCCATATGAGCGTTAATGGGCTATTCCCAACAGAACACTGCAAAACCTCACCTGTGAAATGACAGCCACTTCACATTATCACACAGAACCACTCCAGAGGTCCTAAGCAACTCTGCAAACGTCAGCCTGTCAATGCCTTCTTCTTCATGCTTCTGGAACTGAAGCCCGCAATTTGCTAAAAAATTGATGGAGTCTTGAGAATATTTATCCTTCCTGCAAGAGTAGAAGAAAATGATGAAATTCCATGACACATTGCAGAATTCTCAGACTCTGTATATCTCTTGCACACAGGGAAGACTGTAGCTCCAGCACACTTTTAACATAAAACCCAAGATGAGATAACTCAAGAGGCCGCTGCTGCAGCCAAGCTCGCTCCATACCTGGCACCTTTCAGCTGCTTCATATACCTGATAGCCACCCACAATTGGTAGTTCCAACCCTACGTATTTAACAGATTGGATGCTGACTCCAATGATTTCTTTCTTTGGTTTATACTCGCCCCTGTTTGGCCTCTTAGATTCGGCTCCTGGCACTGTTAATATGTCAAGTGGACGGTACCCACTGCTCATCGTCAATCGGTGTCTTTAGACTTGATTGACAGTGAGCCTTGGGAACCATCAACTTGAAATCACCGTATCCAAAGCCTACGAAGAGCTGATCTGATGGAACAGGAGCGAATATAAACCGAAGACAGACATTGTTGGAGTTAGCGGGTCTGCAGCTGCAAAGCTATGCATACGGTCTCGCTGACATCCCTGATAGAGAATCTGATTTATACATTTAAGTCCTCCTTCCAGTCTTATTGATTCATTAGGTCAGTTTTGCAAATTAAAATGTCCAGTGGGTTTGTGCTACAACTCCCATTAAACCCTTTTACAATGATCAGACTTACCTGAGGTTAAACTTGAAGTTAAATTGCCAGGTGTTGGTTCCGGGTGGGTACTCGCCCTTCTCATTTATGAAGGTGAGACCGAGCTGTATAATCTTTAGCAAATCCACATTGCAGCGTATGAGCTGATACTGATAATCTATATTTCTTCGGATAAATGGCCTCGTCACCACACCAGGAAACTCTGTGTCCTGCCAACAGCAATGGGAGAAAAATCATCACTAAGTCAATGGAATGCAGCCTGAATACAAAGGTTTTAGGGGGTCAATTGTAATAAACTACAATGGGAATATATTACACAGCTGAAGCATTATTAAACATAATACAGTGAAGCAACCCTAACCACAAATGAAGCCTGTATGTGTGTATATATATATATATATAAATATATATAAGCTACACCAAAACCACTAAGTACAACACACAAGACACAGGAACACTGGAACATAGGTAATAGAATTTTATCAGAATGTTCCTGAACCCCGACGCACGTTTCACCACCTGCTTTCTCAAGAGATTGTGTGAGCCTGTTGTAAGGACACTGCATGCTATGTTTTTTAGAATATTTTTAGTCTTCTTGAGTTCTAATAAAAATCTATTTCCCATGCTCCTGTGTCTTGTGTGATGGACTTACTGATCTGGTACAGCTGAAGCATTATGGAGTGTCCAGTCAAATCAATGTGTTGTCTGTGTAATCTTAGACAGGACAGCCCTGCACAGCAAGAAACCCTCCGACCAACATACAAGGAAGATCCTTAACAAGTAACGGCCCCCGATGTACTGAGAACGTGTATGAAGATGGGTTTTTTAAACTGGACAAACCTTTTAATGAAGTTGGCCCAAGGCGAGAAAAAACATGGCTGCTTTTATCCAAACACTGTATCACCATTGTCCTTTGGCTATGTCTGATATTGCAGCTCACCTCCCATTCACTTCAATGGGGCTTAGCTGTAATACCAGACACAACCAAATGGACAAGAGTGGTGCTGTGTTTAGAAGAAAGCAGCCATGTTTTTCTAACCCTGGACAAGCCCTTTAAGCCTAGTTGCTGTATAGTAAAATATGCTGCACATGAGGCATAACTGGATCCCCATGCTATTGCCATAGAAGACAACTGCTGCTCCCCTGTATACATAATAGAGTCCATGATGCAGGGAAACACGCTCTTGAGCTGGTGAATATCCCGTTTGTATTGTCAGACACAGTCCTATACCTTGCAGATAACAGCACTCACCATTGCAATGTATCTGTAGGAGCGGACAAGCTCACTGATCTTACGCATCTCCTGTTCCAGGTTCAATGCCCAAACCTCACAGATCACTTTACTGTTGGCAGCGGGCATCGTGATAGGATTCATGGTTATCACGGGATGATGACTTGTATAGCGGGAGAGGCTTGTTCTGGATAGACGGAGGGTTTTACACCTGTGGGTTTAATACAAACAGATATTATTGCAGCGTTTATGATTTAGCCCCAATATGCTTTAAAATGGCCTGCTTGTTCCACAGCTGATTTTGGCAACACAAAAATGGTCCCTTGTTGGCTGTACGGCTATCCTAAGGGGATACAATTCTGCGTCTGTGTAAGTGATTCTCCCCCAATGTCAAGCAAAGTAAATGAGCGGTGACTGACATGCATGTGCATCAGTGCATTTTATATAGACTGACGATTCGGCCCACATAAAGACGTCTTACATTTATACAATGAGTGATAATTCCTTCACTTATTGTACATTGTTCAGTTTCTGCAGCCATAAAAATCAAATGACAATCGGCCTGTGTAAACAGATAGTCATTCATCTAGGAACGACTGCCTGTATACTATGAATGGAGTCTGGAAGAGATCTCTGATGCGTTCTGCACTCACTGAACGATTATCTACCTGTTCACATGGCCGTATTTTTTACAGCTGCGTTTTTAAGAAGCAGCACACACTACTTTTGTTGCCTCTGTTTTTGCCTTCATTGTTAATATTTTTTGTTGGGCAAATACGGCTCCATATTTGCATACGAGAAAATAAAACCAAAGATAGCAAAAGCAGAGGTAATAACAAACCAAATACTAGTGACTGGCCGCACCCAATCATCACTAACACAATGAGGGGCGTCCGGGCGGTTTATTTTTATTTTTTCTGCTAACCAATTGTTTTTGAATAAGATTCAACAATTACTAATTGACTTGTGTATTCCAGTGTCAAGTAGTCCATTATATGTATGCTAAGTGATGTGGATTGCTAGATATAGTTGGGTGGAGGGCGGGTAGACCGGATTTGTGTAAAACTCTGTTGCTTAAGTTCAAAATTAAAAGCTTCAATAAAAATAACATGATAAAAAGAAATGCGACAACATCAATTCTTTGTGCTCTGATAGTAAAACCTTTCATGGACCCAATCAATCATTTAGAAGAATTTTGACAATCAATTCAACAATCTAAAATTAAAGCAACTCTCTAGTTTCAAAAGAAATTTCAATCTCAGGACCAGAGGGGGCAAGAGAATATTTCCTGCAGTTGTTCTTCTCTGCCACCCCTTTCAATTTGCCACTCCTGGTGCCACTTTTGGCCATCCGAGATGGCCAATGCAATCTTCAGACTACCTAATCATCACAGTGCACTGTTAAAACTATTAATTCACTATACCTGCTCTCTGATTGGTCAAAGCTACTCACATGATCAGCACTGCTCAATCAGAGATCAGTACACATTGGGCAATAGGTAGTTAATAAAGGAATTTTGTAGGGAAGCAAATTGCTGCAACCATCTTAGAGATGGCCAAAAACAGGTATTGAGGATATCAGAGAACTACAACTACAGGAAATAAACCTCTTTCCCCCTCCAAAGACTCATATATCTATGCCGATAAACAAAGAAAGTTCTAACTATTAGTACAAGGAGATGGAAAAAAAAGAAGACATTATTGGCTGTAAGTAAAAAGCCAATACAAGATATTCAAAAGTTTCCTATTTTTGTTTGATACATTTAATGCAGAAAAATAATAGTTATTGTGCCTAGATTGTTGGATTAAACAGGAGTATGTAACTAAGGGCATTGAATACTGTGTCAATTAGGGGTTAATTCACAGTTGTTTTGCTTAATTAAGTAATTAGAAAAAAGTTTTTTTAGGAACTCTAGCAGGATATGATGTAGAGGTGAACAAGACTCTGATAAGAGTTGAAACGCGTTCTCCATTCTTTCTGTGAACATTACATGCAACATTGATAAGCAGTCATGGTATTTAGATTAACCCAACAAAATGCACTAACTGTAGATGACAGAAAAGTCAGTGATTAAGTTTGGCCCATGTGACTCCATGATTTAGGGCTTAGTCAGACGGGCGTTTTTTGCCGCGATTTGCGCATGCGCATGCGTCCGGCGATTTTTTAAAACCATTGCTTTGCAATGGTATCGGACACATGAGCGCTTTTTATGCGCTCGTCCGAAAAATTATAGAACAAAAAATCGCAGATCGCACCTATCTGCGATCTGCGATTCCTGTTCGCTTCTGTATATGCGCTCAATGGGGCTGTAACAGCTGTGGCAGAGAAGAACGATGTTTGCCCATTGAATTCAATGGAGCGGCAATACAGCCGCTCCATTGAAAGCAATGGGCTGCCGGCATGCGCGGGGTTAATTGTCGGGAAGGGGTTAAATATATAAACCCTTCCCTGCAATTCATGCTAAAATGTGTTAAAATAAAAAAAAATTGTATACTCACCTTTCCGCTGCAGCCGGAGTCCAGCCGCGGCCGCTGTCAGTTCTCCTGAACTGCTTCTCGGCACTATTCAGCCGGCGGGGCTTTAAAATCCCCGCCTGCTGAATGATCTGCTCTGATTGGTCACAGCCTGACCAATCAGAGGCCGGTTTCACTCACACACCCATTCATGAATTCATGAATGGGTGAGTGACTGCTGCCTCTCAGCGCTGAGCCAATCAGGGGCAGGTCTGACTCACATCCATTCATGAATTCATGAATGGGTGTGAGTGAGGCATGCCTCTGATTGGCTCAGCGCTGAGCCAATCAGGGGGCAGGTCTGACTCACACCCCATTCACACCCACTGCAGGACGGCTGCCCGGAGCTGCAGGCAGAAGGTGAGAATGCAATTTTTTTTTATTTTAACACATTTTAGGATGGATTGCAGGTAAGGGCTTATATATTTAAGCCCTTACCGACAATTCATCCCGGGCTCGCCAGCAGCGCATTGCTTTCAATGGAGACGGCTGTATTGCCGTCTCCATTGAATGCAATGCGCTGGACAGCTCCGGCCCGTTTCTAATGAAACGCGGCTAGGAGCAGATTTTCGGGCGATTTGCGGGCGACTTGCGCGCACCGGTCACGCGATTTGCGGATGCGCATCCGTCATGCGATCCGCAAATCGCGGCAAAAAACGCCCGTCTGACTAAGGCCTCAGGCATATAAAAGTTACAGATGTATGCAAATCACTTTGGGATTAAAGGCATGTTAAAGCTCTTGTTTTGCTTAAATACAATTGGACAAAGTTTCTTCAGAAGATGAAAAATTATTTTGAATAGTAATTATGGCATTCAGATACACCAAACAGGAAGCACTTACTATATTTAATCTGAAGCAATTACTTTAGTTTGGCCAATCTGTATCCATATAAGTGCGGAACCAAAAAGGATCAAGTCTTTACAACTATTTTATGAAAGGCAAAAACATTTTAGTTAAACATATTAGCCACAAACTTTATCTATCTGGCAGGTAAAAAGGAAATTTTGATATTCAATAGTTAAAGCCTATCACATAAAACATGGGAAGAGAATGTGTGTTAAAAGACTTTAGGGTCAAGACTAGAGAATGGAGTGTTTTTTTTAAAGACTATATATGCAACATTGATGATCAGTCATGGTATTTAGATTAACCAACAAAATGCAATAACTGTATATGATAGAAAAGTCAGTGACTAAGTTTAGCCCATGTGACTCCATGATTTGGGCATAGAAATGTTACAGATGCATGCAAATCACTTTGGGATTAAAGACATGTTAAAGCTCGTGTTTTGCTTAAATAGAATTGGACAAAGTTTCTTCATAAGATTAAAAATTATTTTGAAGAGTAATTATGGCATTCAGATACACCAAACAGGAAGCACTTACTATATTTTAATTTAAAGCAAGTACTTTAGTTTGGCCAATCCGTATCCATATAAGTGCGGAACAAAAAATGATCAAGTCTTTACAACTGTTTTATGAAAGAAAAAAACATTTTTGTTAAATATATGAGCCACAATCATTATCTATCTAACACTTTCTGAATAAAGAGAAAAAAAACATGAAAAAACAACTGCTTACCTAGGTTGTTAAAAGGACATGGTTCTTCCAGTTTCCATTTAGCAACTGCCACAGCATCAAAAATGTTGCCTATTTATAAGCCTAAAACCATAAGACTTTCAACCAATCACATGTTATTTGACCCTCCCTTAGTTTCATTAACACATTAGTATATCCAACCTGTATATTTTGCTAGTGGGTGAATGAATTCAATGATTAAAATGTACATGAGACTAAATTTGCAGAACAATAGTCTTTTGTTTATACACACATTCTATATCATGTTCTTGTTCATGCACACATTTAGTATCATTGTTCTAAAATGTGTGGTCCCACTGACACACCCTTCTAACATTTTTTTCGCAAGTTCACTTTAGTGAAGCTACTTTCTTATGTGATCTCTTTTACACCATGTAATAGATACAGATTATTACATACTACTTGGGCATATTAGAAAAGATAATACTCTTGTGTTGGTTATAGAAAATCCAATACCATTTTGAAACAAGGCTTAAGGGAAAAATGATGATGAATCGTGGTATTCAGATATACCAAACAAGAAGGACTTACTGTATTTTAAAGCAAAGCAAGTACTTTCGTTTGGCCAATCCATATCCACAAAAAAGAGTGTCATAAAATGAGACAATCTTTACAACAAATATTATTTGAAAGACACAAACATTCTTGTTTAATATATTAGCCACTAACTTTATGTATCTGGTAGATGGGTAGCTATATTTTAATATGTAAAAGATACAGACTAACACCTAATACTTAGGGACAGAAGTAGTGCTAAAAGTTATTTTAGGGTCAAGACCATTGAATTGACTGTTTTCAAAAGACTCTATATGCAACATTGATGAACAGTCATGGTATTTAGATTAATCAAACAAAATGCACTTACTGTATATGATAGAAAAGTCAGTGATTAAGTTTGGCCCATGCGACTCCATGATTTGGGCATAGAAATGATACAGATGTATGCAAATCACTTTGGGACTAAAGACATGTTAAAGCTCTTGTTTTGCTAAACAGAATTGGACAAAGTTTCTTCATTAGATTAAAAATTATTTTGAAGAGTAATTATGGCATTCAGATACACCAAACAGGAAGCACTTACTATATTTAATCTGAAGCAAGTACTTTAGTTTGGCCAATCCGTATCCATATAAGTGCGGAACAAAAAATGATCAAGTCTTTACAACTATTTTATGAAAGACAAAAACATTTTAGTTAAATATATTAGCCACAAAATTTATCTATCTGGCAGCTGAAAAAATAAATGTTGATATTCAAAAGTTACAGCCTATCACATAAAACATGGGAAGAGAATGTGTGGTAAAAGACTTTAGGGTCAAGACTAGGGAATTGAGTGTTTTTTAAAAGACTATATATGCAACATTGATGAACAGTCATGGTATTTAGATTAACCAACAAAATGCACTAACTGTATATGATAGAAAAGTCAGTGACTAAGTTTGGCCCATGTGACTCCATGACTTGGTCATAGAAATGTTACAGATGCATGCAAATCACTTTGGGATTAAACACATGTTAAAACTCTTGTTTTACTTAAATAGAATTGGACAAAGTTTCTTCAGAAGATTAAAAATTATTTTGAAGAGTAATTATGGCATTCAGATACACCAAACAGGAAGCACTTACTATATTTTAATTTAAAGCAAGTACTTTAGTTTGGCCAATCCGTATCCATATAAGTGCGGAACACAAAAGGATCAAGTCTTTACAACTATTTTATGAAAGGCAAAAACATTTTTGTAAATATATTAGCCACAATCATTATCTATCTGGCACCTGGATAAGCGTATTTTGATGTGCAATAGCTACAGACTAAGACATAGTACATGAGAACAGAATGAGTGTTGGAAAAGTCTTTTTAGGGTCAAGATCATTGACTTTAGTGTTTTCCAAAGACTATATATATATATATGCAATATTGTTGAACAGTAATAGTATTCAGATAAACCAAATAAAATGCAATTATTGTATGTTATACATAAGTCAGTGCTTTACTTTTGCCCATGTGTCTGCATCATTCGAGCATATAAATTATACAGATGCATGCATAACACTTTCTGATAAAGAGAAAAAAACATGAAAAAACAACTGCTTACCTAGGTTGTTAAAAGGACATGGTTCTTCAAGTTTCCATTTAGCAACTGCCACAGTATCAAAAATGTTGCCTATTTATAAGCCTAAAACCATAAGACTTTCAACCAATCACGTTATTTGACCCTCCCTTAGTTTCATTAGCACATTAGTATATCCAACCTGTATATTTTGCTAGTGGGTGAATGAATTCAATGATTAAAATGTACATGAGACTAAATTTGCAGAACAATAGTCTTTTGTTTATACACACATTCAATATCATGTTCTTGCTCATGCACACATTTAGTATCATTGTTTTAAAATGTGTGGTCCCACTGACACACCCTTCTAACATTTTTTCCCAACTTCACTTTAGTGAAGCTACTTTCTTATGTGATCTCTTTTATACCATGTAATAGATACAGATTATTACATACTACTTGGGCATATTAGAAAAGATAATACTCTTGTGTTGGTTATAGAAAATCCAATACCATTTTGAAACAAGGCTTAAGAGAAAAATGATGATGAATCATGGTATTGAGATATACCAAACAGGAAGCACTTACTGTATTTTAAAGCAAAGCAAGTACTTTCGTTTGGCCAATCCGTATCCACAAAAAAGAGTGTCATAAAATGAGAAAATCTTTACAACAAATATTATTTGAAAGACAAAAACATTTTTGTTTAATATATTAGCCACTAACTTTATGTATCTGGTAGATGGGTAGCTATATTTTAATATGTAAAAGATACAGACTAACACCTAATACTTAGGGACAGAAGGAGTGCTAAAAGTTATTTTAGGGTCAAGACCATTGAATTGAGTGTTTTCAAAAGACTCTATATGCAACATTGATGAGCAGTCATGGTATTTAGATTAACCAAACAAAATGCACTTACTGTATATGATAGAAAAGTCAGTGATTAAGTTTGGCCCATGCGACTCCATGATTTGGGCATAGAAATGATACAGATGTATGCAAATCACTTTGGGATTAAAGACATGTTAAAGCTCTTGTTTTGCTAAACAGAATTGGACAAAGTTTCTTCATAAGATTAAAAATTATTTTGAAGGGTAATTATGGCATTCAGATACACCAAACAGGAAGCACTTACTATATTTAATCTGAAGCAAGTACTTTAGTTTGGCCAATCCGTATCCATATAAGTGCGGAACCAAAAATGATCAAGTCTTTACAACTATTTTATGAAAGGCAAAAACATTTTAAACATATTAGCCACAAACTTTATCTATCTGGCAGCTGAAAAAGTAAATGTTGATATTCAAAAGTTACAGCCTATCACATAAAACATGGGAAGAGAATGTGTGTTAAAAGACATTTTAGGGTCAAGACTAGGGAATTGAGTGTTTTTTAAAAGACTATATATGCAACATTGATGAGCAGTCATGGTATTTAGATTACCCCAACAAAATGCACTTTGTATATGATAGAAAAGTCAGTGCTTAAGTTTGGCCCATGTGGCTCCATGATTTGGGCATAGAAATAATACAGATGTATGCAAAATACTTTAGGATTGAAGGCATGTTAAAGCTCTTGTTTTGCTTAAATACAATTGGACAAAGTTTCTTCATAAGATTAAAAATTATTTTGAAGAGTAATTATGGCATTCAGATACACCAAACAGGAAGCACTTACTATATTTTAATTTAAAGCAAGTACTTTAGTTTGGCCAATCTGTATCCATATAAGTGCGGAACCAAAAAGGATCAAGTCTTTACAACTATTTTATGAAAGGCAAAAACATTTTAGTTAAATAAATTAGCCACAAACTTTATCTATCTGGCAGGTAAAAAGGAAATTTTGATATTAAATAGTTAAAGCCTATCACATAAAACATGGGAAGAGAATGTGTGTTAAAAGACTTTAGGGTCAAGACTAGAGAATTGAGTGTTTTTTTAAAAGACTCTATATGCAACGTTGGTCAACAGTCATGGTATTTAGATTAATCAAAAAAAAGGCACTTACTGTATTGGATAGAAAAGTCAATGACTAAGTTTGGCCCATGTGACTCCATGACTTGATCATAGAAATGTTACAGATGCATGCAAATCACTTTGGGATTAAACACATGTTAAAGCTCTTGTTTTACTTAAATATAATTGGACAAAGTTTCTTCAGAAGATTAAAAATTACTTTGAAGAGTAATTATGGCATTCAGATACACCAAACAGGAAGCACTTACTATATTTTAATTTAAAGCAAGTACTTTAGTTTGGCCAATCCGTATCCATATAAGTGCGGAACACAAAATGATCAAGTCTTTACAACTATTTTATGAAAGGCAAAAACATTTTAGGTAAATATATTAGCCACAAACTTTATCTATCTGGCAGGTAAAAAGGAAATTTTGATAGTCAATAGTTAAAACCTATCACATAAAACATGGGAAGAGAATGTGTGTTAAAAGACTTTAGGGTCAAGACTAGAGAATTGAGTGTTTTTTTAAAAGACTATATATGCAACATTGATCAACAGTCATGGTATTTAGATTAACCAACAAAATGCACTAACTGTAGAGGATAGAAAAGTCAGTGACTAAGTTTGGCCCATGTGACTCCATGACTTGGTCATAGAAATGTTACAGATGCATGCAAATCACTTTGGGATTAAAGACATGTTAAAGCTCTTGTTTTGCTAAACAGAATTGGACAAAGTTTCTTCATAAGATTAAAAATTATTTTGAAGAGTAATTATGGCATTCAGATACACCAAACAGGAAGCACTTACTATATTTAATCTGAAGCAAGTACTTTCGTTTGGCCAATCCGTATCCACAAAAAAGAGTGTCATAAAATGAGAAAATCTTTACAACAAATATTATTTGAAAGACAAAAACATTTTTGTTTAATATATTAGCCACTAACTTTATGTATCTGGAAGATGGGTAGCTATATTTTAATATGTAAAAGATACAGACTAACACCTAATACTTAGGGACAGAAGGAGTGCTAAAAGTTATTTTAGGGTCAAGACCATTGAATTGAGTGTTTTCAAAAGACTCTATATGCAACATTGATGAACAGTCATGGTATTTAGATTAACCAAACAAAATGCACTTACTGTATATGATAGAAAAGTCAGTGATTAAGTTTGGCCCATGCGACTCCATGATTTGGGCATAGAAATGATACAGATGTATGCAAATCACTTTGGGATTAAAGACATGTTAAAGCTCTTGTTTTGCTAAACAGAATTGGACAAAGTTTCTTCATAAGATTAAAAATTATTTTGAAGAGTAATTATGGCATTCAGATACACCAAACAGGAAGCACTTACTATATTTAATCTGAAGCAAGTACTTTAGTTTGGCCTATCCGTATCCATATAAGTGCGGAACAAAAAATGATCAAGTCTTTACAACTATTTTATGAAAGGCAAAAACATTTTAAACATATTAGCCACAAACTTTATCTATCTGGCAGCTGAAAGAGTAAATGTTGATATTCAAAAGTTACAGCCTATCACATAAAACATGGGAAGAGAATGTGTGTTAAAAGACAATTTAGGGTCAAGACTAGGGAATTGAGTGTTTTTTAAAAGACTATATATGCAACATTGATGAGCAGTCATGGTATTTAGATTACCCCAACAAAATGCACTTTGTATATGATAGAAAAGTCAGTGCTTAAGTTTGGCCCATGTGGCTCCATGATTTGGGCATAGAAATAATACAGATGTATGCAAAATACTTTAGGATTGAAGGCATGTTAAAGCTCTTGTTTTGCTTAAATACAATTGGACAAAGTTTCTTCATAAGATTAAAAATTATTTTGAAGAGTAATTATGGCATTCAGATACACCAAACAGGAAGCACTATATTTTAATTTAAAGCAAGTACTTTAGTTTGGCCAATCTGTATCCATATAAGTGCGAACCAAAAAGGATCAAGTCTTTACAACTATTTTATGAAAGGCAAAAACATTTTAGTTAAATATATTAGCCACAAACTTTATCTATCTGGCAGGTAAAAAGGAAATTTTGATATTCAATAGTTAAAGCCTATCACATAAAACATGGGAAGAGAATGTGTGTTAAAAGACTTTAGGGTCAAGACTAGAGAATTGAGTGTTTTTTTTAAAAGACTATATATGCAACATTGATCAACAGTCATGGTATTTAGATTAACCAACAAAATGCACTAACTGTATAGGATAGAAAAGTCAGTGACTAAGTTTGGCCCATGTGATTCCATGACTTGGTCATAGAAATGTTACAGATGCATGCAAATCACTTTGGGATTAAACACATGTTAAAGCTCTTGTTTTACTTAAATAGAATTGGACAAAGTTTCTTCAGAAGATTAAAAATTATTTTGAAGAGTAATTATGGCATTCAGATACACCAAACAGGAAGCACTTACTATATTTTAATTTAAAGCAAGTACTTTAGTTTGGCCAATCCGTATCCATAAGTGCGGAACACAAAATGATCAAGTCTTTACAACTATTTTATGAAAAGCAAAAACATTTTTGTAAATATATTAGCCACAATCATTATCTATCTGGCAGCTGGATAAGCCTATTTTGATGTGCAATAGCTACAGACTAAGACATAGTACATGAGAACAGAATGAGTGTTGGAAAAGTCTTTTTAGGGTCAAGATCATTGACTTTAGTGTTTTCCAAAGACTATATATATATGCAATATTGTTGAACAGTAATAGTATTCAGATAAACCAAATAAAATGCAATTATTGTATGTTATACAAAAGTCAGTGCTTGACTTTTGCCCATGTGTCTGCATCATTCGAGCATATAAATTATACAGATGCATGCATAACACTTTCTGATAAAGAGAAAAAAACATGAAAAAACAACTGCTTACCTAGGTTGTTAAAAGGACATGGTTCTTCAAGTTTCCATTTAGCAACTGCCACAGTATCAAAAATGTTGCCTATTTATAAGCCTAAAACCATAAGACTTTCAACCAATCACATGTTACTTGACCCTCCCTTAGTTTCATTAACACATTAGTATATCCAACCTGTATATTTTGCTAGTGGGTGAATGAATTCAATGATTAAAATGTACATGAGACTAAATTTGCAGAACAATAGTCTTTTGTTTATACACACATTCAATATCATGTTCTTGCTCATGCACACATTTAGTATCATTGTTTTAAAATGTGTGGTCCCACTGACACACCCTTCTAACATTTTTTTCCCAACTTCACTTTAGTGAAGCTACTTTCTTATGTGATCTCTTTTATACCATGTAATAGATACAGATTATTACATACTACTTGGGCATATTAGAAAAGATAATACTCTTGTGTTGGTTATAGAAAATCCAATACCATTTTGAAACAAGGCTTAAGGGAAAAATGATGATGAATCATGGTATTGAGATATACCAAACAAGAAGGACTTACTGTATTTTAAAGCAAAGCAAGTACTTTCGTTTGGCCAATCCGTATCCACAAAAAAGAGTGTCATAAAATGAGAAAATCTTTACAACAAATACTATTTGAAAGACAAAAACATTTTTGTTTAATATATTAGTCACTAACTTTATGTATCTGGTAGATGGGTAGCTATATTTTAATATGTAAAAGATACAGACTAACACCTAATACTTAGGGACAGAAGGAGTGCTAAAAGTTATTTTAGGGTCAAGACCATTGAATTGAGTGTTTTCAAAAGACTCTATATGCAACATTGATGAACAGTCATGGTATTTAGATTAACCAAACAAAATGCACTTACTGTATATGATAGAAAAGTCAGTGATTAAGTTTGGCCCATGCGACTCCATGATTTGGGCATAGAAATGATACAGATGTATGCAAATCACTTTGGGATTAAAGACATGTTAAAGCTCTTGTTTTGCTAAACAGAATTGGACAAAGTTTCTTCATAAGATTAAAAATTATTTTGAAGAGTAATTATGGCATTCAGATACACCAAACAGGAAGCACTTACTATATTTAATCTGAAGCAAGTACTTTAGTTTGGCCAATCCGTATCCATATAAGTGCGGAACAAAAAATGATCAAGTCTTTACAACTATTTTATGAAAGGCAAAAACATTTTAAACATATTAGCCACAAATGTTATCTATCTGGCAGCTGAAAGAGTAAATGTTGATATTCAAAAGTTACAGCCTATCACATAAAACATGGGAAGAGAATGTGTGTTAAAAGACAATTTAGGGTCAAGACTAGGGAATTGAGTGTTTTTTAAAAGACTATATATGCAACATTGATGAGCAGTCATGGTATTTAGATTACCCCAACAAAATGCACTTTGTATATGATAGAAAAGTCAGTGCTTAAGTTTGGCCCATGTGGCTCCATGATTTGGGCATAGAAATAATACAGATGTATGCAAAATACTTTAGGATTGAAGGCATGTTAAAGCTCTTGTTTTGCTTAAATACAATTGGACAAAGTTTCTTCATAAGATTAAAAATTATTTTGAAGAGTAATTATGGCATTCAGATACACCAAACAGGAAGCACTTACTATATTTTAATTTAAGGCAAGTGCTTTAGTTTGGCCAATCTGTATCCATATAAGTGCGAACCAAAAAGGATCAAGTCTTTACAACTATTTTATGAAAGGCAAAAACATTTTAGTTAAATATATTAGCCACAAACTTTATCTATCTGGCAGGTAAAAAGGAAATTTTGATATTCAATAGTTAAAGCCTATCACATAAAACATGGGAAGAGAATGTGCGTTAAAAGACTTTAGGGTCAAGACTAGAGAATTGAGTGTTTTTTTTTAAAAGACTATATATGCAACATTGATCAACAGTCATGGTATTTAGATTAACCAACAAAATGCACTAACTGTATAGGATAGAAAAGTCAGTGACTAAGTTTGGCCCATGTGACTCCATGACTTGGTCATAGAAATGTTACAGATGCATGCAAATCACTTTGGGATTAAACACATGTTAAAGCTCTTGTTTTACTTAAATAGAATTGGACAAAGTTTCTTCAGAAGATTAAAAATTATTTTGAAGAGTAATTATGGCATTCAGATACACCAAACAGGAAGCACTTACTATATTTTAATTTAAAGCAAGTACTTTAGTTTGGCCAATCCGTATCCATATAAGTGCGGAACACAAAATGATCAAGTCTTTACAACTATTTTATGAAAAGCAAAAACATTTTTGTAATATATTAGCCACAATCATTATCTATCTGACAGCTGGATAAGCGTATTTTGATGTGCAATAGTTACAGACTAAGACATAGTACATGAGAACAGAATGAGTGTTGGAAAAGTCTTTTTAGGGTCAAGATCATTGACTTTAGTGTTTTCCAAAGACTATATATATATATGCAATATTGTTGAACAGTAATAGTATTCAGATAAACCAAATAAAATGCAATTATTGTATGTTATACAAAAGTCAGTGCTTGACTTTTGCCCATGTGTCTGCATCATTTGAGCATATAAATTATACAGATGCATGCATAACACTTTCTGATAAAGAGAAAAAAACATGAAAAAACAACTGCTTACCTAGGTTGTTAAAAGGACATGGTTCTTCAAGTTTCCATTTAGCAACTGCCACAGTATCAAAAATGTTGCCTATTTATAAGCCTAAAACCATAAGACTTTCAACCAATCACATGTTACTTGACCCTCCCTTAGTTTCATTAACACATTAGTATATCCAACCTGTATATTTTGCTAGTGGGTGAATGAATTCAATGATCAAAATGTACGAGACTAAATTTGCAGAACAATAGTCTTTTGTTTATACACACATTCAATATCATGTTCTTGTTCATGCACACATTTAGTATCATTGTTTTAAAATGTGGGGTCCCACTGACACACCCTTCTAACATTTTTTTTGCAACTTCACTTTAGTGAAGCTACTTTCTTATGTGATCTCTTTTATACCATGTAATAGATACAGATTATTACATACTACTTGGGCATATTAGAAAAGATAATACTCTTGTGTTGGTTATAGAAAATCCAATACCATTTTGAAACAAGGCTTAAGGGAAAAATGATGATGAATCGTGGTATTGAGATATACCAAACAAGAAGGACTTACTGTATTTTAAAGCAAAGCAAGTACTTTCGTTTGGCCAATCCGTATCCACAAAAAAGAGTGTCATAAAATGAGACAATCTTTACAACAAATATTATTTGAAAGACAAAAACATTCTTGTTTAAGATATTAGCCACTAACTTTATCTATCTGGTAGATGGGTAGCTATATTTTAATATGTAAAAGATACAGACTAACACCTAATACTTAGGGACAGAAGGAGTGTTAAAAGTTATTTTAGGGTCAAGACCATTGAATTGAGTGTTTTCAAAAGACTCTATATGCAACATTGATGAACAGTCATGGTATTTAGATTAACCAAACAAAATGCACTTACTGTATATGATAGAAAAGTCAGTGACTAAGTTTGGCCCATGTGACTCCATGACTTGGTCATAGAAATGTTACAGATGCATGCAAATCACTTTGGGATTAAAGACATGTTAAAGCTCTTGTTTTGCTTAAATACAATTGGACAAAGTTTCGTCAGAAGATTAAAAATGATTTTGAAGATTAATTATGGCATTCAGATACACCAAACAGGAAGCACTTACTATATTTTAATTTAAAGCAAGTACTTTAGTTTGGCCAATCTGTATCCATATAAGTGCGGAACACAAAATGATCAAGTCTTTACAACTATTTTATGAAAGGCAAAAACATTTTTGTTAAATATATTAGCCACAGGGGCGTGGCCTGAATGCCGACCGAGCCAGTCGCACCTTTCTGAGCTCTCCCGGCCTAATCTCTTCCCCAGCAACTAAAAAGCAACTAAGAGGGAAGAAAACCAGCTCACCAGCGTCAAGAAAGACCAGGGACACAGCGGAGATGTCTAAGAGGAGGACATCCAAACACCCGCCGCATAGAGTGTCGGACTTCTTCACAGCCCGCACCGCCGGCAGAGACGGAGCCGCAGTCGCTGACATTGAGGGAGAAGATACGAGCCCTCCAGCTGCCGCTGCCTGCTTTGAAGGGGCCAGCTCTGTCAGCAATAAGACCGGATGAAGCGCTGGAGGCTCTGCACAGCGCAGACTACCACAGGCACCCCGAGAACAGCGTCAGAGAAGGGTGAGTGGAGAAACTTTCCCCCATAGCTCAGGCGGGAAAACAGATAAAATGGCGTCCATAGCTAAGTCCCAAGGGGAGGGAAACCCTTCCCCCTTCTCAAGCCCAGAAAAACAAAAACCTAGAATAACTTCTCCATCCCCATCAACCACTAACCTGTGCCTGTCTGAAGATCCGATGCTAACCCTCCCTTCCTCAGACCAACCTGCTTCGGAACTCTTGATCAAAAACATAATGGTTGCACTGAGAAAATCAATGCATAATGATTTCAATCAGCTATCATCCGCTGTAAACGCATCCCTCCAAAATTTAGGTGAGCGTACGGAGCACATAGAAAACAAGATGGAGGAGCTTACCACCTCACATAACAACTTGATTGACTCTCATTATTCCTTAGAAGATGAAGTCGCCGCCATTAAAAATAAGCTAGCGGATTTAGAAGACAGGAACAGGCGTAACAACATAAAGTTCCGTGGGATACCAGAAAATATCAGTCAATCCAACTTAAGTGAACACCTCTCTAAGCTCATTAACGCCATCCTCCCAGATATACCAGAATCTGAACGGATCATTGATAGAGCCCACAGACTTCCCAAACCAAACTTCCTCCCTGCTGAAACCCCAAGAGATGTCGTAGCATGGATTCATTTCTTTCACGTAAAAGAAGCTATGATGCAGACATCCAGAAAAATGGGCACTCTCCCAGAACCTTTCACAAAAATCCAGATGTTCGCTGATCTTTCTCAAGCAACAATCCAAGCAAGGAAATCCTTCGCTTCGATCACTTCAGCCCTACGCACAAACAAGATCCTATATAAATGGGGTTTCCCAACAAAATTGTTAATTCATAAAGAGGGGTCCCTCCATGTGATTTCGTCCCCCCAAGAAGGCAACAAAATCCTAGCGTCATGGAATATCTCCATACCAAGGGATGTACAAAATACCATAGCTGCAAGATCAAACAAGATCCCCAACTCCTGGTCTCGAGCAACAACCACTTGAAGATAATCCCGGATAGATCCCATACCTTCGCATTTCCCGACTCTCTTTACCTTGAGTAAATTTACCCAAGGTATCCCAAGTGGAAGAGATTGACTTTAGGTGAACTTTTATCCGTTCCCCCACAAGTATGCAGGCAATAATTCCTGCTTTTCACACTGTTCTGTATTTCTATTTTGTTTCTTAACCTTTCTTTACAGGAATCAAGATTTCAGTGCTACAAATCTTCGCTTTAAAGAACATGATGCCTTTCTAGCAGTATGTATAAGCATTAATGTTGTTGTTATTGTTTACACGGTCTTTTACCATCCTCAGTATACTACCAATCTGCTAATTAATAGTCATGTCACTTAAACTCACATCCCAAAATGCAAGGGGGTTAAACTCACCTTTTAAGAGAGCGTCAATATGGCAAGATGCTAAACAATCAGGAGCGGAAGTGATATGCGTACAGGAAACTCAATTCTCCTCCTCAGCATGTCCAAAATTTACTAACAAAAACTTTCCATTAATATATATGTCCTGCGCCCCTAAAAAGCAAGCAGGAGTGCTGATTGCCTTCAAATCAAATATTAACTTTATCCACAAAACGAGCCTTGTAGACCCTAAGGGCAGATACCTTGTTGTGGTTGGCACTATAAATGAGTGTCCTATCACGATCGCCAATATTTATGCCCCAAATAAATCGCAAATCTTTTTTTTAAATAGAACAATAAAGAAAATAAAAATAATACAAACGGGAAAACTGATAATTTGTGGCGATTTCAATAGCATTCCGGATAGATATTTAGACTCAACAAACAAACATAGGACCTCCCCCACACTCTTTCCTTGGTTACACAAAGAGGCATTATATGACTCATTTAGATGCCTAAACTCCTCATCCAAAGAATTTACCCATTTTTCCCACAGGCACAAATCATTCTCACGTATTGACCTGTTCCTAGTAGATAGATGGACTCTCCCACTAGTCACCTCCTCAGAAATAGGTACAGCCACATGATCGGACCATGCCCCAATAGCATTGAAAATAAATTTAGGACACCCCAAGATAAATACAAAAATTTTGCGTATCAATGTCCCTCTAATTAAATCCCAAACAAACAAAAACATAATAACCAAAGCCTTAGAGGAATATTTTAGTTTAAATGAAAGCCCAGAGATAAGCCCCTTTACCCTATGGAACGCGCATAAAGCGCTTATCCGGGGCATATTAATCAATCTAAACTCCCAACACAAAAGAAATAAGCAAAAGCTAGTAGATGAACTCTTGAGTCAAATACAAATAATTGAAAAAAGATTGCAAACATTCCCTTTGAATACAGATCAAAAAGAGTTGAGCAACCTTAGAAGACAATTACGGACTATTCTTATAGAAGAACATAATAAAAACTATATGTTTATGAAAGCTAACTACTACTCTCATCATAATAAGCCATCCAAACTGATGTCAAATAAAGTAAAGCCAAAGCACATAAAAGCAAATATCCCCTTCTTAACTAAATTAAACAGCTCAAAAAACAAAGTTAACTCACCCACAAGACATAGCCAACGAATTTAGCTCATTCTACGCCAACCTATGCAACCTAAAAAATGACACAACAACGCCCCAACCGAACTTGCACACTATCAACGATTTTCTACAAAAAATGTCCCTCCCCAAAATTGACCCCTCGCACTATACACTAGATGATCCTATTTCAACGAAAGAAGTCAACTCCGCGATAAAATTACTAAAAAACTACAAATCGCCCGGACCTGATGGCTTTACAAATGAATATTACAAAACATATGCTCAAATATTATCCCCTTATCTTGCCTCTATTTTTAATGAAGCCATGCACTCAGGAGATATGCCCTCGGAGATGCTCCAAGCAACTATTGTCACAATCCCTAAACCCAGAAAGCCAACAGATACACCCGCAAATTTCAGACCCATCTCCCTCCTCAATTCTGACACAAAATTACTATCCAAAATCTTAGCGTTAAGACTACTCCAAATACTTCCAAATCTAATACATAGCGATCAGGTGGGCTTCGTTAAGGGCAGGCAATCATCTGATGGCACAAGGAGGCTCATTAACCTCCTGGCCGGGGTGGGGTCGAGTCAGGCGCCTTCTCTCCTCCTTGCCCTGGATGCAGAGAAGGCGTTTGATAGACTTCATTGGGGTTTCATGTTCGCCACCCTGGAAAAGTTTGGCATGGGAGGTAGTTTTCTGAGGGCAATTAAGGCTCTGTACTCCTCCCCATCTGCCAGAGTGCTGATAGATGGGACCTTGTCTAGGCCCTTCCTGATAACGAACGGTTCAAGACAGGGCTGCCCCCTTTCGCCATTGCTATTTATAATGGGGATGGAACCTTTAGCAGAGTTAATTAGAACCTCACTTCTCATCAGTGGCTTCCCAAGGGGAGGCAGGCAACACAAGATCGGATTATATGCCGACGATGTAATTCTAACACTATCCAACCCACTAGAATCTTTAAGAGCAGCACAAAACATCATAACAGATTTTAGTAACACATCTTACTATAAGCTAAACATAAATAAATCCCAAATCCGGGGAATAAATATCCCCTCCTTATTGAAACAAGCCATCCAATCCGAATTCCAGTATCTGTGGAAGACCTCGATCCCATACCTAGGGATAACCATATCCTACCCACTCTCAGAGATGATCTCAACTAACCTAGACCCCCTATGCCTCTCAATTTAGGAGGAACTGAATTCTCTGAGCAAACTCGAATACTCGTGGATTCGGAGAATCACGCTTTACAAAATGATAATACTACCTAAACTTTTATATATCTTCCGCACGATGGCTCTCCCAATACCACACACCAAAGTGATGGAATTCCAAAAGCAACTATCTAGATTCATATGGAACAACAAAAAACCTAGAGTTGCGTCCACGATTCTATCTCTCAACCTTAGACAGGGGGGTCTGGGAGTACCGGATCTATGGGCATATTGCCAGGCCATAAACCTAAACACATCCAAGTCCTGGTTTAATGAGACTCATCCCCTTCCCCCCGTGGCTCTACATTAAGAAACAATTTAACAAAAACAGAGGGCTGAACTCCCTTCTATTCGCAGCAGCATCAGCCGCAACTGTTTCTCATTCTCCCCTAGATTTAAATCTACAAGGCCTCTCTCCTCCAATGTTAGCCACTTTACAAGCATGGAACACCTGCAACCTTAAATTAAAGGTGAGCTCAAATAAAAAAGAAATCAAACTTCCAATAGAAACTCTCACCTACTTTATCCCAGGTCTCTCCATCTCAGCTTGGTCGAAAGTGGCAATAACACATATATCAGATTTATACTTAGAGGGAAGGATGCTCTCCTTCCAAATAATAAAAGACAAATACGATATCCCTTCCAATGAGCTATACACATACTATCAGATACGATCTTGTCTGACAACATCCCATCTGGGAAAATGCTCTCTGCCTATTAAATTAATTTCTTTATTTTCCAGACAAAAACAGCTAAAGTCCTCTCTGACAGGGAGACTATACAATATACTTGCAGGAGAACTAGGCCCAAAAAAGAAGATGCACCCATTGAATTGGGAATTAGACCTGAGAAAGTCATTCTCCATTGACCAATGGTTAACAACTTTTACCTGGGCAAACAAATCTACTCTATCTGCAGATCTCCTCCAGGTATATTACAAAACCCTAACCAGATGGTATTATACACCCTCTAAATTAGCAAGATATATTCCAGGCTTCGACAAAAACTGTTGGAGAGGTTGCGGTCAAGTGGGCTCCCTTATGCACTTATTTTGGGACTGTACATTTATACAACCCCTCTGGAGAGAGATTTTCCAAGTTATTAGGAGAGTCTCGAGCCACCCGGTTCCTAGGTCTCCAGAACTCGCGCTACTTTTATTGAATTGCAACAATATACCCCCTCATAACCGAAAGTTGGTGTGCCACCTGCTGATGGTGACGAAATTGGCCATAACCAGAAAATGGAGACCTACTGCCCCTCCAACTGTAGCTGAAGTTTTGGATATTATGGCAGATCATTGCGCATATGAGAAGATACTTGCCTTGGCAGGGGACTCCATGCCCAAATTCCTCCACACTTGGAATTCATGGATTAGATATATGCAAGGAACCCCTTGACAAAATAAACACCCAAGAAACTTTACTGATGTTCTACTGTGGATGTGATGAAGAAAAAAAAAAAAAGACCGTTTAATGTTTTTGAGATAACTTTAAAACTGTTTCAAAGTTTCTCTCTCATAATTCTGTTTAGCATTACAAACACTATTTACGTAAAGTCAATAGATCCTGATATTCATATCACCTGCTATTTACATTGTTGTGGGAAAAACAACTAATTTTACAGTTTGCATTTTAAGATATATGGTCTCTTAACAATGTATAATTTCAAAGAAAAAGATTTGACTTGTAATGTAACTATATTTTGTAAAACCCAATAAAAACTTATTTGTTTAAAAATATATATATATTAGCCACAATCATTATCTATCTGGCAGCTGGATAAGCGTATTTTGATGGGCAATAGTTACAGACTAAGACATAGTACATGAGAACAGAATGAGTGTTGGAAAAGTCTTTTTAGGGTCAAGATCATTGACTTTAGTGTTTTCCAAAGACTATATATGTATGCAATATTGTTGAACAGTAATAGTATTCAGATAAACCAAATAAAATGCAATTATTGTATGTTATACAAAAGTCAGTGCTTGACTTTTGCCCATGTGTCTGCATCATTCGAGCATATAAATTATACAGATGCATGCATAACACTTTCTGATAAAGAGAAAAAAACATGAAAAACAACTGCTTACCTAGGTTGTTAAAAGGACATGGTTCTTCAAGTTTCCATTTAGCAACTGCCACAGTATCAAAAATGTTGCCTATTTATAAGCCTAAAACCATCAGACTTTCAACCAATCACATGTTATTTGACCCTCCCTTAGTTTCATTAACACATTAGTATATCCAACCTGTATATTTTGCCAGTGGGTGAATGAATTCAATGATTAAAATGTACATGAGACTAAATTTGCAGAACAATAGTCTTTTGTTTATACACACATTCAATATCATGTTCTTGCTCATGCACACATTTAGTATCATTGTTTTAAAATGTGTGGTCCCACTGACACACCCTTCTAACATTTTTTTTGCAAGTTCACTTTAGTGAAGCTACTTTCTTATGTGATTTCTTTTATACCATGTAATAGATACAGATTATTACATACTACTTGGGCATATTAGAAAAGATAATACTCTTGTGTTGGTTATAGAAAATCCAATACCATTTTGAAACAAGGCTTAAGGGAAAAATGATGATGAATCGTGGTATTGAGATATACCAAACAAGAAGGACTTACTGTATTTTAAAGCAAAGCAAGTACTTTCGTTTGGCCAATCCGTATCCACAAAAAAGAGTGTCATAAAATGAGAAAATCTTTACAAGAAACATTATTTGAAAGACAAAAACATTCTTGTTTAATATATTAGCCACAAACTTTATGTATCTGGTAGACGGGTAGCTATATTTTAATATGTAAAAGATACAGACTAACACCTAATACTTAGGGACAGAAGGAGTGCTAAAAGTTATTTTAGGGTCAAGACCATTGAATTGAGTGTTTTCAAAAGACTCTATATGCAACATTGATGAACAGTCATGGTATTTAGATTAACCAAACAAAATGCACTTACTGTATATGATAGAAAAGTCAGTGATTAAGTTTGGCCCATGCGACTCCATGATTTGGGCATAGAAATGTTACAGATGTATGCAAATCACTTTGGGATTAAAGACATGTTAAAGCTCTTGTTTTGCTAAACAGAATTGGACAAAGTTTCGTCAGAAGATTAAAAATTATTTTGAAGAGTAATTATGGCATTCAGATACACCAAACAGGAAGCACTTACTATATTTAATCTGAAGCAAGTACTTTAGTTTGGCCAATCCGTATCCATATAAGTGCGGAACACAAAATAATCAAGTCTTTACAACTATTTTATGAAAGGCAAAAACATTTTAGTTAAACATATTAGCCACAAACTTTATCTATCTGGCAGCTGAAAAAGTAAATGTTGATATTCAATAGTTAAAGCCTATCACATAAAACATGGGAAGAGAATGTGTGGTAAAAGACATTTTAGGGTCAAGACTAGAGAATTGAGTGTTTTTAAAAGACAATATATGCAACATTGATGAACAGTCATGGTATTTAGATTAACCAACAAAATGCACTAACTGTATAGGATAGAAAAGTCAGTGACTACGTTTGGCCCATGTGACTCCATGACTTAGTCATAGAAATGTTACAGATGCATGCAAATCACTTTGGGATTAAACACATGTTAAAGCTCTTGTTTTACTTCAATACAATTGGACAAAGTTTCTTCATAAGATGAAAAATTATTTTGAAGAGTAATTATGGCATTCAGATACACCAAACAGGAAGCACTTACTATATTTTAATTTAAAGCAAGTACTTTAGTTTGGCCAATCCGTATCCATATAAGTGCGGAACACAAAATGATCAAGTCTTTACAACTATTTTATGAAAAGCAAAAACATTTTTGTAAATATATTAGCCACAATCATTATCTATCTGGCACCTGGATAAGCGTATTTTGATGTGCAATAGTTACAGACTAAGACATAGTACATGAGAACAGAATGAGTGTTGGAAAAGTCTTTTTAGGGTCAAGATTAGAGATCTGCGATCATACTCGTCCGAGCTTGATGCTCGTTCGAGTATTAGGGTGTTCGAGATGTTCGTTACTCGAGACTAGCACCACGCGCTACTCGAGTTAATTCCATTTCCTTCCCTGCATGTTTAGCGCCATTTTCTGGCCAATAGACATGCAGGGAAGGCATTACAACTTCCTCCTGTGATGTTCCAGCTCTATCCCACCCCTCTGCAGTGAGTGGCTGGTGAGATCAAGTGACCGCCGAGTATTTAAAGCGGTCCCGCCCGCGGCTCGCCTCAGACACACACTGGGAGAGATCAGGGAGAGTGCTACTGCTGCTATAGGGAGAGTGTTAGGCTACTGTTAGCATCTTCAAGAACCCCAAAGGTCCTTCTTAGGGCCACATCTTACTGTGTGCATTACTGTTGTGGCTGCTGGGAGCAGTTTTGCACCCCAAATTTTTTTTTTCATCTCGGGCTGTGCAGGTATTACAGTTATAGCGTTCTCAGTCTGCAGTCAATTATACAGAATATAGGGGCAGTACTGGTGAGGCAGGGACAGTGGTAGTGTAGAATACTGTCTACAAGAACCCCAACAGTCCTTCTTTGGGTTACCTGTGATCATGTGCATTTTACTGCCTGGCTAGGCCTTTCTGCAGCCTTGCATATAATTTTTTTTCTGACTGCAGTTTGCGTTACATAACAGCTGTCAGCCTCCAACTGGATGCCAATAATTGCATAATTTTTTACATCGCTCTGTGTGCGCTGTCAACGTCACGCACAGCGTGCGGCGACAGCCCCTGATAGAAGGAAAGTCATATACACACTATATAGGCTGTATTCTTTTTCAAAAAATTTTTTTAAAAAGCTCCTTCTTAGGGCTACCTGTGACCGTGTGCATTTTACTGCCTTGCCGCTGGGAGTTGTAGTGCCTCACTATTACCCAGCTAGGCCTTTTTGCAGCCTTGCATATAATTTTTTCTGACTGTAGTTTGCGTTACATAACTGTTGTCAGCCTCCAACTGAATGCCAATAATTGCATAATTTTTTAATACCGCTCTGTGTGTGCCGTCAACTTCACGCACAGCATGCGGCGACAGTCCCTGATAGAGGGAAAGTCATATACATGCTATATAGGCTGTATTATTTTTCAACAAAATTTTTTTCAAAAGCTCCTTCTTAGGGCTACCTGCGACCGTGTGCATTTTACTGCCTGGCTGCTGGGAGTTGTAGTGTATCATTATTGCATGGCTAGGCCTGTTTGCTGTCTTCCTTATTCTTTGTTTCTGCCTGGAGTTAGCGTTACATAACCGCTGGCAGCGTGAAAGTGTGCGCCAATAATTCCATAATTATTCACACCGCTCTGTGTCTGCTCTATTTGTAATACACCATGCTGAGGGGTAGGACTAGAGGACGTGGACGCGGGCGTCCAAGTGAGGGTGTGGGCACAGGCCGAGTTCCTGGTCCAGGTAAATCGCAGCCGGCTGCTGCGGGATTAGGAGAGAGGCAAGCTTCTTAGGTCCCCAGCTTCATATCACAATTTTTGGGTCCACGTGGTAGACCGTTATTACAAACAGAGCAGTGTGAGCAGGTCCTGTTGTGGATGGCAGAAAATGCATCTAGCAATGTATCGACCATCTAGTCTTCTACGCCGTCCACTGCTGCAACTCTGAATCCTCTGGCTGCTGCTCCTCCATCCCCCCAGCCTCCTCACTCCATGAAAATGACACATTCTGATGAGCAGACAGACTCCCAGGAACTGTTCTCGAGCCCCTGCCTTGATTGGGAAAAAAGGTTCCTCTCTCACCTGAGGAGTTTGTCGTGACCGATGCCCAACCTTTGGAAAGTTCCCGGGGTCCGGGTGATGAGGCTGGGGACTTCCAGCAACTTTCTCAAGAGCTTTCCGTGGGTGAGGAGGAGGATGATGATAAGACACAGTTGCTATCTGTGAGGTAGTAGTAAGGGCAGTAAGTCCGAGGGAGGAGCGCACAGAGGATTCAGAGGAAGAGCCGCTGGACGATGAGGTGACTGACCCCACCTGATTTGATAAGCCAACTGAGGACAGGTCTTCAGAGGGGGAGGCAAGTGCAGCCGCAGGACAGGTTGGAAGAGGCAGTGGGGTGGCCAGGGGTAGAGGCAAGGCCAGAGCGAAGACTCCCCCAACTGTTTCCCAAAGCACCCCCTTACGCCAAGCCACCCTGCAGAGGCCTAGGTCTTCAAAGGTGTGGATGTTTTTCAGTGAGCGCGCGGACGACCGATGAACAGTGGTGTGCAACCTGTTTCGCTCCAAGATCAGCCGGGGAGCCACCACTACCAGCCTCACCACCACCAGCATGCACAGGCATATGATGGCCAAGCACCCCACAAGGTGGGACGAAGGCCATTCACCGCCTCCGGGTCACACCACTGCCTCTTCCCCTGTGCCCCAACCTGCCACACGGTTCCAATCCCCCTCCCAGGACACAGGCACGAGCGCCTCCCAGCCTGCACCCACACTCTCACCTCCACCGTCCTCCACTCCATCCAGCAATGTTTCTCAGCGCAGCGTTCAGCTGTTGCTAACACAAGTGTTGGAGCGAAAGTGCAAAAACGCCACCACCCGCATGCACAAGCTTTACACTTTCACATTGCCAAATTAATCAGCCTGGGGATGCTGCCGTACAGGCTTGTGGAAACGGAGGCTTTCAAAAACATGATGGCGGCGGTGGTCCCACGCTACTCGGTCCCCAGTCGCCACTATTTTTCCTGGTGTGCCATCCCAGCCCTACACCAGCACGTCTCCTGCAACATCAATCATGCCCTCACCAACGTGCTTACTGGGAAGGTCCACTTAACCATGGTCACGAGGACAAGTACTGACAGGCAAGGCCACTATATCTCCCTGACGGCACATTGGGTGAATTTGGTAGAGACTGGGACCGAGTCAGAGCCTGGGATCGCACACGTCCTACCCACACTCAGAATAGCGGGTCCTTCCTCGGTTCTGGTATCTACGGTGGTCTATGCCACCTCCTCTAAACCCTCCCCCTCCTCCTCCTACGCAACCTCTACCTCTCAATTAAGAAATGTGAGCAGCACGTCGCCAGCAGTCGGAGTGGTGCGACGCGGCAGCACAGTGGTGGGCAAGCGTCAGCAGGTCGTGCTGAAACTACTCAGCCTAGTTGACAAAAGGCACACAGCCCCCGAGCTGTTGCAGGGTCTGACAGAGCAGACCGACCTCTGGCTTTCGCCACTGAGCCTCCAACCAGGCATGGTCGTGTGTGACAACGGCCGTAACCTGGTGGCGGCTCTGCAGCTCGGCAGCCTCACACACGTGCCATGCCTGGCCCACATATTCAATCTGGTAGTTCAGCGGTTTATGAAAAACTACCCGCACTTATCTGACCTGCTCGGCAAGGTGCGCCACGTCTGCACACATTTCCACAAGTCCACCATGGACGCTGCCACCCTGCGGACCCTACAACATCGGTTTAATCTGCCAGAGCACCGGCTGCTGTGTGACGTGCCCACATGGTGGAATTCTATGCCCCACATGTTGCCCAGGCTGTATGAGCAGCGTAGAGCAATAGTGGAACACCAACTCCAACCTCCCCAATTCTTTACTGAGGAGTGGGCCTGGATGGCAGACATCTGCCAGGTCCTCGAAAACTTTGAGGAGTCTACCCAGATGGTGAGCGGCGATGCTGCAATCATTAGTGTCACCATTCCTCTGCTATGCCTGCTGAGAAGTTCGCTGCAAAGCATAAAGGCTGATGCTTTGTGGTCGGAACAGGAGACAGGGGAAGAGAGTATGTCGCTTCATAGTCAGAGCACCCTCATGTCTATATCTCAGCGCGTTTTGGAGGAGGAGGAGGAGGCAGGGGAGGAGCAGGAGGGGGAGGGGGAAGAGACAGCTGGGCCTACTGCAGAGGGTACCCATGCTGCTTGCCTCCCATCTGTTCAGCGTGTTTTGCCTGTGGACGAGGAAGAGGAGGATCCTGAAAATGATCTTCCTAGTGAGGACAGCGATGTGTTGCGTACTGGTACCCTGGCACACATGGCTGACTTAATGTTAGGCTGCCTTTCTCGTGACCCTCGCGTTAGACGCATTCTGGCCACTACGGATTACTGGGTGTGCACCCTTCTCGACCCACGGTAACATGGACCAATTTTTTCAACAGGGCTGCCTCCAGGCTCTGTTACAAATTAAGCAACAGTGAGCTGTATCTTTCAAAAAATGTTTATGGGTGTCATCTGCCCTCTCGGTTGATAAATTTTTCAGAGGTACATTTGTACTCTTGGTACACTAATTTTTGGGGCCCACGCCTACACTCTTATCCAACTAATTTTTCCGTCCTTCGCCTGCGCTCATGGTATCCCAATGTTTCAGAGGTTGGCCTATGCTATTAAAACAGAAATTTTACTGGGGTCTGACGATACTGCTGCTACATAACTGTTACTGGGGTCTGCCTATACTTCTGCCACATAAATGTTAAAGGGGTCTGCCTATACTTCTGCTACAAGAATGTTACTGGGGTCTGCCTATACTTCTGCCATGTAAATGCTACAGGGGTCTGCGTATACTTCTGCTACAACAAATGGTACTGGGGTCTGCCTATACTTCTGCCACATAAATGTTAAAGGGGTCTGCTTATACTGCTGCTACAGAAATGTTACTGGGGTCTGCCTATACTTCTACTACAGACATGCTATAGGGGTCTGCCTATGCTTCTGCAACAAAAATGTTACAGGGTCTGCTTATACAGCTGCTACAGAAATGTTACGGGGGTCTGCCTATACTGTTACTACAGAAATGTTACTTAGCTCTGTCTATACTGTTACAACAGAAATTTTACAGGGGTCTGTCTATACTGTTACTACTGAAATGTTACAAATACTGGGCTCTGCCTGTACTGCTGCTACTGAAATGTTCCAGGGGTCTGCATATACTGCTGCTACACAAATGTTACAGGGGTCTGCCAATACTGCTGCTACATAAATGTTACAGGGGTCTGCCTATACTTCTGCTAATGAAATGTTACTGGGGTCTGTCTATACTGTTACTACAGAAATGTTAATGGGGTCTCCCTAGACTTCTGCAACATAACTGTTACTGGGGTCAGCTTATACCTTTGCTACAGGAATATTACAGGGGTCTGTGTATACTATGGGTGCACTAAGTCTTCCCATCGTGGTGTTCTACCTATCTGGCCCCCCAAAAAACCCAGACTGACTAGGGAATGGATTGTTGGCCGAGGCCAACATGTATTTCCTCTCACGTAACCTCAGCTATCCGTGGCACTGCAGTGGGATTTCTTTATGTACCATCTGTGTGTTCCTGCTAGCCACCCATGCTGTGGGTGCACACAGACTTGCCATAGCAGAGTTGTACCTGCCTGGCACTTTTAATAAAACCACAAATGTCTAGGGCATGGACTGTGGGCCGAGGCCAACATGTATTTCCTCTCACGTAACCTCAGCTATCCGGGGCACTGCAATGGGATTTCTTTATGTACCGTCTGTGTGTTCCTGCTAGCCACCCATGCTGTGGGTGCACACAGACTTGCCATAGCGGAGTTGTACCTACCTGGCACTTAAAAAAAAAAGACAAATGTCTAGGGCATGGATTGTGGGCCGCAGCCAACATGTATTTCCTCTCACGTAACCTCAGCTATCCGGGGCACTGCAATGGGATTTCTTTATGTACCGTCTGTGTGTTCCTGCTAGCCACCCATGCTGTGGATGCACACAGACTTGCCATAGCGGAGTTCTACCTGTCTGTCCCCAAAACACTGACAGACTTAGGTAGGGTGCAAAGTGCAGATGGTTTACCCCTTGCATTGTCGATGAGGTATCCGACACCCAAACAGAATGAGTAGTGTGTGGACACATGGAGTCCCCGTTGCTATGTCACTCACAGCACCTTGGGCCACACAAGGTGTTTGCTGGGACAGAGGCTGACACAGGGCCCGCTCACATACTTCCCACACCGAGTATTGCTGCATTGTGGAGATGTGTAGAAGTGCTGGGCTGGCAGCGGAGTCCCCTTTATGCCCACGTTTGCAGCTCCTGATGGAGGTGGCAAAGGATTGGAATGAAGATGGAACGTCAGTCTATTATCAATTCACAACAGCATTGTGGGCTATTGCCCTCCCCCCCTTTCAAAGAGGGTAGCTGCCTGGCCCTGCCAACCCTTTGCAGTGTGTGCCTCCGGTTCCTTCTCATCGCAGATGCACGTGGAAATAGACATGAGGGTGGTGTAGATATGAAGCGAGCGTGTGGCAGGAGGGCAGCTGAAGGCTGCGCAGAGACACTTTTGTGTGCACTGCGGACGCAGGGTCGTGCGGGGGGGGGGGGGTTGGGCAGCATGTAACCCAGGAGAAGAGGCAGTGGAGTGTCATGCAGGCAGTGATTGTGCTTGGTTGGAGGTAGTGTGGTGCTTAGCTAAGGTGTGTCTTGTTAATGAGGGTTTGTCCAAAGTAAAAATTGGTGGGGGGTGGGGCGCACTCTTGCCGGTATTGTGGCTTAATAGTGAGACCAGAGAGCAAGAGATACAGCCCAGCATGTTGCCCCTCGCCTGCCCTATCCGTTTCTGTGTCGTTTCCATCACTTTCGTAGGTTTTGCAGATTTTCACAAATGAAAACCTTAGCGAGCATCGGCGATATACAAAAATGCTCGAGTCACCCATTGACTTCAATGGGGCTCGTTACTCAAAGCGAACTCTCGAGCATCGTGGAAAGCTCGACTCGAGCAACGAGCACCCAAGCATTTTGGTGCTCGCTCATATCTACTGATCAGTTATTGCAGGGAATGGATTCCTTCAGACTCCTTGCTGATGCAGCCTTTATTTGAGGTTTTGATTGCCTGCAATAAGGAAGAATCCTATCAGCTCACGGAGGAAGCCAAAAAAAAAAATGGTTTAAGAAATTGAAAGATGCAATTCTTTCAGCTCCAGCATTAGGAATCCCTAATTATGAGATTTCTTTTAACTTGTTTTGCCATGAAGCTAATGGGCTCTCTAAAGCTGTGCTAACCCAAAAACATGGGGGAAAACCGCAACTTTTGGGGTATTATTCCTCCAGGCTTGATGTGGTGATTAAGAGAGCTCCTTCATGTATCAGAGCCATTGCAGCTTGCGCCATTCTCAACTGAAATGTTGCTGATATGGTATTAGAATATCCATTGGTGATACAAGAACCTCATTCAGTTCTCTGCTGTCAGAGGTAAAAACAAAACATCTATCAAGGGCCAGGCTAACCAAGTATGAGGTAGCTCTCTTGACACCACCAAATGTAATTATTAAAAGATGTACAGCACTGAATCCTGCTTGGTGTAAAGGATGGAGAGGCAGAAGAAATAACAGAACATGATTGTTTTGAGTTGATGAAAACAGAAACTAAACCAGTTAACAATGTCAGTGAGACCCCAATTCAAAAGGGGGATATGGAACTTTATGTAGATAGGTCATGCTTTTACCATGAAGGAAAGCTGCATGTAGGAAATTCCATAGTGAGCCCACATGAAGTGGTCTCAGCCTTTATGAATTGCTTTTTGCCAAACCTTCAAAGATAGGCCTATATTTTCCTCAGCAATTTCAGATTCACAAATGTGTTTCTAGTTCTATTCCAGATCCAACGCCCTTTGAGGGTACTCATAACATACAGCCAGGAGACTGGGTTACAATATAGAGACATGTGCAAAAGGCCCTGGAATATTGCTTTGAAGGTTCTTATCAAGTTAAATTCATCACCCCAACCTCTGTAAAGGTGCAAGGTAAGTGGACATGGATACACACTTCTCATTTCAAGAGGTTTACAGTTCAAGAGGAAGAATTTGATTATTCAGATTATACTGTATACTTCGGTGACTATTCCAATGATAAGGTCTAATGAGAAGGTGAATGGTCTAGATCAAGGGTGGAATAATAAGTTAATTAAGTATCATGGGATTGTATCAAGTACGAGGAATTCATCAAATTGTATGATATGCTTACATGCTCCTGTGTCAACTAAGGCAATCTCCATTGACAGAGCAAGAGTTATTTACGGATTTGTGTTAGAATCCTCCACCTCTATCCTTAGATGAAGAACCTAATAAAACTGCAGTGGCACTACCTGTAACTGGGTGGACTAAATATTAGAGATGAGCGAGCACGCTCGTATGAGTCAGTTACTCGAGCAGGCCTCACTCTTCTCGAGTAACTGCATTCTTGTTCGAGCATGCTCGGGAGGCGGCGGGGGCGCTGGGGGATAGTGGGGGTAGCGGGGGAGAGAGTGTGAGAGAGAACTATCCTTTTAAGGGAAATACATGATCCTACTTGGGCGTATGCCACAAAATTTTTGAAGGGTAATACATTATGGTATAGTTAGGAGGAATTATGGGAACCTGATTCTATAGGTGATGGGGCTAAGGATATGTCCATAGACCCAAGTAATAATGAACCTTTGGTCATGTGTAAGTACTGAAAAAAATTATGAAATAATCACTATAGATACAAATTATTCCTGCTGGTTATTCCCTGACACTACACTTTTTGTTTACATTGCTTATGCATTCATTTATGAGAGACAGGCCAGACCTTCTGAAGGAGTTTATGCAGTATGGGGGAATAAAGCATATAGGTGGATCTCTAAGGCCTCATGTCCACGGGCAAAAGAAGAATTAAAATCCGCAGCGGATTTTAACTCTTCTCCTGCCCGCGGATCCGCATCCCATAGGGATGCACTGACCACCCGCGGGTAGATAAATACTCGCGGATCGTCAATAAAAGGGATTTTTTTTAAAATGGAGCATGAAAAAATCTGGACCATGCTCCATTTTCGTGCGGGTCTCCCGCGGGGACAGTTCCCGTGGGCTTCTATTGAAGCCTATGGAAGCCGTCCGGATCCGCGGGAGACAAAAATCGGAATTTACTCACCCGCTCCAGATCTTCCCTACGCCGCGGCTCCGCCGTGGCCGGATCTTTTTTCTTCGGGCCGGCGCATGCGCGGAGTACGTCACCGACGTGCCCTGCGCATCCGCCGGGCCGAAGAAAGAAGATCCGGCCGCGACGCAGAGAAGATGACGCCGCGGCGAAGGGAAGATCCGGAGCGGGCGAGAGGTAAGGTAATTCTTATTTTTATGCCTCATGTCCGCAGGGCAGGAGGGACCCGCTACGGATTCTCCATGTAGAATCCGTAGCGGGCCTGATTTTCCCCGTGGACATGAGGCCTAAAGGAGCTGGAGATATATGTACATTAGCAAAATTGGAACTAGCAACATGGGTGTGGGAAAAAATGAGTTTCGTTATCGACATATCCCTATGCATATGTTACTTAAGCATCATGTGAGTGAAAAAAAGGTACATTTCACACACACTAATTGGACTTGTAAAACAGGGGCAGACCTTGGGCACATGTTTGGCATGCTGTTAAATTCTCTGAGCTACACTCAGTTAATAGAAGCATTGGGAGATGTTTTTGATAATATTACTGATTCCTTGTTTGATGCAGTAGATGTTCAGAATGCACATGCAAAGCAGATTTTAGATTAGCTCACAGCATCTCAAGGAGGTATTTGCCAAATTGTAGTTCCATCATGCTGTCACTATATTGTTCCCTCAGGAACATTACAAGTCACCCATGACATAGAACAAGCCATAAAAGTGAAGGAGCAATATCGTAAAGCTTTTTACCAGGAGAAACTAGCATGGCCCAAATGGTTATTCTTCCTAAATCCACTGAACTGGTTTAAGGGGTTAGGTGGCATGACATCTGGTGGTGTTCATATATTCTTGCAAGTTGTCCTTATGATTTTGGTAGCATGTATAATCATAAAGGTTCTTGTTATAAGTAAATTCACAAGACTAATTGTAGATGTTTTTCAGGAAAATCTCCCATTGTACCTGTTAGACATTCAGAACCTAAAATACATGTCATGACTGTTATTGCATCTGCCAAGTTGCCGTGTATGTTATGTGGAAAAGAAATGTTGCAAGGCCTTGAGTAAATATATAAAATAAAATATATCTTTTATTTAAATATTTTAAAAGAACCCGTGCCCTAGGCACTATACACATTAGTGTTATCCACTGGATATTTCCAACCCGTGACACATCAGCCCATATCATAGATAGATATCACACCATAAATATACCCTGAGAATGGGCCCAACGCATTTCAACTGTACCAAGTCTCATCAGGGGTCTATGTTGTGCCCAAAGTAGCGCTACAGCACTTGTTTTCTCCACCTGGATAGAGTACCCTTTCCGAGCTCAGATATTTGCTGATGTGATATGGGTTGGAAATATCCAGGGAATAACACTATTATTTGTTGTATGCCCATATGTGTTCCATGTTCACTGTGGTTCCATCTTCTGAAGTTGCAAGAGTACCACTTAACACAGAGTCACATGGAAGCACCTTCAGCTTCCTTGTGGTGAAGATAGAAGCTGAGGAGAGATATCCCATAGTGACTGAATTCTGGATGTGAGTGGAGTGAGCCCCAAGCATTAGAGAGAGCATTCGTAAGTAATTCTGTAATATGAGACCAGTGTATAGGTACTTATTAAAGACTTCAAGTCTACCTATATGGCCTTCCAGAGCCAGGATCCCCGTGTAGAAGTACACTACTCAATAATTACTGTCAGAGTGTCTGTGGAGTGATCCCTACCCCCTTTCCTCCTCCAGAGTCAATGACCAATCAGATACTGGTCACATTACACAGAATCATCAGGTTACCTGACTGACTATCCAGCTCTTCCTCATTGTTTCCCAGGCAACACAGAAGTGAACACATTCTCCAATTGCATAATTGGCATTGACAGCATGTTGATACATTTCTCATGATGTCATCAGTTGGTTAGAACTCATGGATAAGCATTAGAGATGAGCGAGCACCAAAATGCTCGGGTGCTCGTTACTCGGAACGAACTTTTCGCGATGCTCGAGGGTTCGTTTCGAATAACGAACCCCATTGAAGTCAATGGGCGACCCGAGCATTTTTGTATTTCGCCGATGCTCGCTAAGGTTTCCTTGTGTGAAAATCTGGGCAATTCAAGAAAGTGATGGGAACGACACAGCAATGGACAGGGCAGGCGAGGGGCTACATGTTGGGCTGCATCTCAAGTTCACAGGTCCCACTATTAAGCCACAATAGCGGCAAGAGTGGGCCCCCCCCTCCCAACAACTTTTACTTCTGAAAAGCCCTCATTAGCAATGCATACCTTAGCTAAGCACCACACTACCTCCAACAAAGCACAATCACTGCCTGCATGACACTCCACTGCCACTTCTCCTGGCTTACATGCTGCCCAACCGCCCCCCCTCCCCCCCACAGCACACACCAAAGTGTCCCTGCGCAGCCTTCAGCTCCCCCCATGCCACGCCACACTCATGTCTATTTAGAAGTGCGTCTGCCATGAGGAGGAACCGCAGGCACACACTGCAGAGGGTTGGCACGGCTAGGCAGCGACCCTCTTTAAAAGGGGCGGGGCGATAGCCCACAATGCTGTACAGAAGCAATGAGAAATAGAATCCTGTGCCACCGCCATCAGGATCTGCACACGTGGGCATAGCAATGGGGAACCTATGTGCCACACACTATTCATTCTGTCAAGGTGTCTCTGCATGCCCCAGTCAGACTGGTAATATGCACCTTAACAGTAACCGCGTTGGTGGTAATGTGGTGGTGACTGCGGACCTAGTAGCGCGGTTTTATTTTGTTGGTTTTCGGAATGTGGCCAGGATTAAGTGGGCCGTGGCGGGGGGATGGTGGGGGGGCTCTCTTGTAGTGTCGGTAAAGGTGAAATTCTTGGACTGCCACCAGACGAACCAATGCAAAGGCATTTGCCAAGAATGTTTGTTTTCCCTGTTGGAGGAGGAGGGGGATGTTTTTGAGGCACTACGTGTCCTCTACACGTGTCCGTGGTTATATGCACCTTAACAGTAACCGCGTTGGTGGTAATGTGGTGGTGACTGCGGACCTAGTAGCGCGGTTTTATTTTGTTGGTTTTCAGAATGTGGCCAGGATTAAGTGGGCCGTGGCGGGGGGATGGTGGGGGGGCTCTCTTGTAGTGTCGGTAAAGGTGAAATTCTTGGACTGCCACCAGACGAACCAATGCAAAGGCATTTGCCAAGAATGTTTGTTTTCCCTGTTGGAGGAGGAGGGGGATGTTTTTGAGGCACTACGTGTCCTCTACACGTGTCCGTGGTTATATGCACCTTAACAGTAACCGCGTTGGTGGGAAATGGCCTCGCCGCCATCATGTCTTTGGGAAGCCTCTGTTTCCACACCCCAGAGACATACCATTAGCAGCGGTATAGGCAGAGCCCAGAATTCGTAACATTTCAGCCGTAGCATTAGGACAGGCCCCACTAACATATCACTAGCAACATTATAGCGGGAGCGCAGTCTTCGTTCAATGTCAGCAATAGTAGCACTCAAGACAGGCCCCAGTAACAATTCCGAAGCAGCATTATAGCGGGAGCGCAGTCTTCGTTCCATGTCAGCAATAGTAGCACTCAAGACAGGCCCCAGTAACAATTCCGAAGCAGCATTATAGCGGGAGCGCAGTCTTCGTTCCATGTCAGCAATAGTAGCACTCAAGACAGGCCCCAGTAACAATTCCGAAGCAGCATTATAGCGGGAGCGCAGTCTTCGTTCCATGTCAGCAATAGTAGCACTCAAGACAGGCCCCAGTAACAATTCCGAAGCAGCATTATAGCAGGAGCGCAGTCTTCGTTCCATGTCAGCAATAGTAGCACTCAAGACAGGCCCCAGTAACAATTCCGAAGCAGCAGTATAGTGGGAGCGCAGTCTTCGTTCAATGTCAGCAATAGTAGCACTCAAGACAGGCCCCAGTAACAATTCCGAAGCAGCAGTATAGTGGGAGCGCAGTCTTAGTTCCATGTCAGCAATAGTAGCACTCAAGACAGGCCCCAGTAACAATTCCGAAGCAGCAGTATAGTGGGAGCGCAGTCTTAGTTCCATGTCAGCAATAGTAGCACTCAAGACAGGCCCCAGTAACAATTCCGAAGCAGCAGTATAGTGGGAGCGCAGTCTTAGTTCCATTTCAGTAGCTGCAGTATAGCCAAGGCCCAAGTTACATTTATGTAGCTAAAGTGTAGGCCAACCCCACACACTTTTCTGTACCATGAGTGCAGGCGAAGAACATACAAATTGCTATGATTACACTGTAGGTGAGGGCCCACAAAAAATTGGTGTACCAACAGTACTAATGTACCTCAGTAAAAATTGGCCATGCCCAACCAAGATGGCAGGTGAAACCCATTAATCGCTTTGGTTAATGTGGCTTAAGTGGTAACTAGGCCTGGAGGCAGCCCAGTTTAACGAAAAATTGGTTCAAGTTAAAGTTTCAACGCTTTTAAGAGCATTGAAACATATAAAAATTGTTTCTAAAAATTAGATGAGTGAGCCTTGTGGCCCTAAGAAAAATTGCCGTTCAGCGTGATTACGTGAGGTTTCAGGAGGAGGAGCAGGAGGAGGAATATTAGACACAGATTGATGAAGCAGAAATGTCCCCGTTTTGGATGGTGAGAGAGAACGTAGCTTCCATCCGCGGGTGCAGCCTACGTATTGCTTACGTATCGCTGCTGTCTGCTGGTGGAGAAGAGAAGTCTGGGGAAATCCAGGCTTTGTTCATCTTGATGAGTGTTAGCCTGTCGGCACTGTCGGTTGACAGGCGGGTACGCTTATCTGTGATGATTCCCCCAGCCGCACTAAACACCCTCTCCGACAGGACGCTAGCCGCAGGACAAGCAAGCACCTCCAGGGCATACAGCGCTAGTTCAGGCCACGTGTCGCGCTTCGACACCCAGTAGTTGTAGGGGGCAGAGGCGTCACCGAGGATGGTCGTGCGATCCGCTACGTACTCCCTCACCATCCTTTTACAGTACTCCCGCCGACTCAGCCTTGACTGGGGAGCGGTGACACAGTCTTGCTGGGGAGCCATAAAGCTGGCCAGGTCCTTAAAGACTGTTGCACTGTCTGGGCTGTACATGCTGCTCGATCTCCGCACCTCCCCTGCTACCTGGCCCTCGGAACTGCGCCTTCCGCCACTAGCGCTGTCGGATGGGAATTTTACCATCAGTTTGTCCGCCAGGGTCCTGTGGTATAGCAACACTCTCGAACCCCTTTCCTCTTCGGGAATGAGACTGGGAAGGTTCTCCTTATAGCGTGGGTCGAGCAGTGTGTACACCCAGTAATCCGTAGTGGCCAGAATGCGTTGAATGCGAGGGTCACGAGAAAGGCATCCTAACATGAAGTCAGCCATGTGTGCCAGGGTACCTGTACGCAACACATGGCTGTCCGCACTAGGAAGATCACTTTCAGGATCCTCCTCCTCCTCCTCCTCCTCCTCCTCCTCCTCAGGCCATACACGCTGAAATGATGACAGGCAACCAGCATGGGTACCGTCAGCAGTGGGCCAAGCTGTCTCTTCCCCCTCCTCCTCATCCTCCTCATCCTCTTCCTCCTCCTCCTGAACGCGCTGAGATATAGACAGGAGGGTGCTCTGACTATCCAGCGACATACTGTCTTCCCCCGGCTCTGTTTCCGAGCGCAAAGCGGCTGCCTTTATGGTTTGCAGGGAACTTCTCAAGATGCATAGCAGAGGAATGGTGACGCTAATGATTGCAGCATCGCCGCTCACCACCTGGGTAGACTGATCAAAGTTTCGAAGGACCTGGCAGATGTCTGCCAACCAGGCCCACTCTTCTGAAAAGAATTGAGGAGGCTGACTCCCACTGCGCCGCCCATGTTGGAGTTGGTATTCCACTATAGCTCTACGCTGCTCATAGAGCCTAGCCAACATGTGGAGCGTAGAGTTCCACCATGTGGGCACGTCGCACAGCAGTCGGTGCACTGGCAGATTAAAGCGATGTGGCAGGGTGGCAGCATCCGTGTGGGACTTGCGGAAATGTGCGCAGAGACGGCGCACCTTTACGAGCAGGTCTGACAAGCGTGGGTAGCTTTTCAGAAAGCGCTGAACCACCAAATTAAAGACGTGGGCCAGGCATGGCACGTGCGTGAGGCTGCCGAGCTGCAGAGCCGCCACCAGGTTACGGCCGTTGTCACACACGACCATGCCCGGTTGGAGGCTCAGCGGCGCAAGCCAACGGTCCGTCTGCTCTGTCAGACCCTGCAGCAATTCGTGGACCGTGTGCCTCCTATCTCCTAAGCTGAGTAGTTTCAGCACGGCCTGCTGACGCTTGCCCACCGCTGTGCTGCCACGCCGCGCGACACCGACTGCTGGCGACGTCCTGCTGCTGCTGACACATCTAGATTGCGAGACAGAGGTTGAGGAGGAGGAGGGTGCTTTAGTGGAAGAAGCATACACCGCCGCAGATACCACCACCGAGCTGGGGCACGCAATTCTGGGGGTGGGTAGGACGTGAGCCGTCCCAGGCTCTGACTCTGTCCCAGCCTCCACTAAATTCACCCAATGTGCCGTCAGGGAGATGTAGTGGCCCTGCCCGCCTGTGCTTGTCCACGTGTCCGTAGTTAAGTGGACCTTGCCACTAACCACATTGGTGAGGGCGCGTACAATGTTGCGGGAGACGTGGTCGTGCAGGGCTGGGACGGCACATCGGGAAAAGTAGTGGCGACTGGGAACTGAGTAGCGCGGGGCCGCCGCCGCCATCATAGCTTTGAAGGACTCCGTTTCCACAACCCTATACGGCAGCATCTCAAGGCTGATAAATTTGGCTATGTGGACGGTTAACGATTGAGCGTGCGGGTGCGTGGTGGCGTACTTGCGCTTGCGCTCCAACACTTGCGCTAGCGACGGCTGGACTGTGCGGTGCGAGACATTGCTGGATGGGGCCGAGGACAGCGGAGGTGAGGGTGTGGGTGCAGGCCATGAGACGGTTGTGCCTGTGTCCTGAGAGGGAGGTTGGATCTCAGTGGCAGGTTGGGGCACAGGGGGAGAGGCAGCGGTGCAAACCGGAGGTGGTGAACGGCCTTCGTCCCAGCTTGTGGGGTGCTTGGCCATCATATGTCTGCGCATGCTGGTGGTGGTGAGGCTGTTGGTGGTGGCTCCCCGGCCGATCTTGGCGCGACAAAGGTTGCACACCACTGTTCGTCGGTCGTCAGGCGTCTCTGTGAAAAACTGCCAGACCTTAGAGCACCTTGGCCTCTGCAGGGTGGCATGGCGCGAGGGGGCGCTTTGGGAAACAGTTGGTGGATTATTCGGTCTGGCCCTGCCTCTACCCCTGGCCACCGCACTGCCTCTTGCAACCTGCCCTGCTGCTGCCCTTGCCTCCCCCTCTGAAGACCTGTCCTGAGTAGGCGTTGCACACCAGGTGGGGTCAGTCACCTCATCATCCTGCTGCTCTTCCTCCGAATCCTCTGTGCGCTGCTCCCTTGGACTTACTGCCCTTACTACTACCTCACTGCAAGACAACTGTGTCTCATCGTCATCGTCCTCCTCACCCACAGAAACTTCTTGAGACAGTTGGCGGAAGTCCCCAGCCTCTTCCCCCGGACCCCGGGAACTTTCGAATGGTTGGGCATCAGTGACGATAAACTCCTCTGGTGGGAGAGGAACCGCTGCTGCCCAATCTAAGCAGGGGCCCGAGAACAGTTCCTGGGAGTGTTCCCGCTCCTGAGCAGGTGTCATTGTAGTGGAGTGAGGAGGCTTGGAGGAAGGAGGAGCAGCAGACAGAGGATTCGGATTTGCAGCAGTGGACGGCGCAGAACTGTGGCTGGACGATAGGTTGCTCGAAGCACTTTCTGCCATCCAGGACAGGACCTGCTCACACTGCTCATTTTCTAATAAAGGTCTCCCGCGTGGACCCATTAATTGGGCGATGAATGTGGGGACGCCAGAAACGTGCCTCTCTCCTAATCGCGCAGCAGTCGGCTGCGATACACCTGGATCAGGAGCTCGGCCTGTGCCCACACCCTCACTTGGGCCTACGCGTCCTCAGCCACGTCCACGTCCACGTCCTCTAGGCCTACCCCTACCCCTCAGCATGCTGTATTACCAGTGATTTGATTTCCCAGGCAGGAAATAAATTGGCGCAAGCCAGCAGGCCAAATATAATTTTTTTCCTTTTTAGCAAAGGGAAGCCCCCACTGCGTATATTCAATGAACAAGAAGTTTAATATCTGTGGTGTGGCCCTGAAAAAGTGTCACACAACTATAGTGTAGCAGAGTTATTAACTCTAGCAGAGCAGGTATTTGCCAGTCAGGAAAGACAATGGCGCAAGCCTGCAGTAAACCGTAGCTGTTGCGTCTGATTTTTGTACGTTGTCCACGCAGCACACACGTACACGGAGACCTTAGGACTGACACAGGCAGGCCAAATATAATTTTTTGTCCTTTTTAGCAAAGGGAAGACCCCACTGCGTATATTCAATGAACAAGAAGTTTAATATCTGTGGTGTGGCCCTCAAAAAGTGTCACACAACTATAGTGTAGCAGAGTTATTAACTCTAGCAGAGCAGGTATTTGCCAGTCAGGAAAGACAGTGGCGCTAGGCTGCAGTAAACCGTAGCTGGTTGCGTCTGATTTTTGTACGTTCTCCACGCAGCACACACGTACACGGAGACCTTAGGACTGACACAGGCAGGCCAAATATAATTTCTTTTCCTTTTTTGCAAAGGGAAGGACCCACTGCGTATATTCAATGAACAATAACTTTTAGAACTGTAGTGTGGCCCTGAAAAAGTGTCACACAACTTTAGTGTAGCAGAGTTATTAACTCTGGCAGAGCAGGTATTTGCCAGTCAGGAAAGACAATGGCGCAAGCCTGCAGTAAACCGTAGCTGGTTGCGTCTGATTTTTGTACGTTGTCCACGCAGCACACACGTACACGGAGACCTTAGGACTGACACAGGCAGGCCAAATATAATTAATTGAATTCGCTTTTTTGCAAAGGGAGAGCCCCACTGCGGATATTCAATGAACAAGAAGTTTAATATCTGTGGTGTGGCCCTCAACAATTGTCACACAACTATAGTGTAGCAGAGTTACTAACTCTAGCAGAGCAGGTATTTGCCAGTCAGGAAAGACAATGGCGCAAGCCTGCAGTAAACCGTAGCTGGTTGCGTCTGATTTTTGTATGTTGTCCACGCAGCACACATGTACACGGAGACCTTAGGACTGACACAGGCAGGCCAAATATAATTTCTTTTCCTTTTTTGCAAAGGGAAGGACCTACTGCGTATATTCAATGAACAATAACTTTTAGAACTGTAGTGTGGCCCTGAAAAAGTGACACACAACTTTAGTGTAGCAGAGTTATTAACTCTAGCAGAGCAGGTATTTGCCAGTCAGGAAAGACAATGGCGCAAGCCTGCAGTAAACCGTAGCTGGTTGCGTTTGATTTTTGTACGTTCTCCACGCAGCACACACGTACACGGAGACCTTAGGACTGACACAGGCAGGCCAAATATAATTTCTTTTCCTTTTTTGCAAAGGGAAGGCCCCACTGTGTATATTCAATGAACAATAACTGTGTTGTGGCCCTGCCTACACAATTCTGTCCCTGTAGTATCAATGGAGGGTGCAATGCTCTGCACAGACGATTTTTAGAAAAAAAAAAATATGCAACACTGCTAACAGCAGCCAGCACAGTACTGCACACGCTTAAATTTGGCCCTAGAAAGGACCGTTGAGGTTCTTGAAGGCTACACTCACTCCTAACACTCTCCCTGCCTAAGCACCACTTCTGTCCCTAATACCGGGTGCAATGCTCTGCACTGCCGATTTTGAGAAAAAAGAAAAAAAAAACACTGCTAGCAGCAGCCTGCACACAGGTAGATGTGGCCCTAAGAAGGACCTTTGGGGTTCTTGAAGCCTACATTGACTCCTAACGCTCTCCCTACAGCAGCACCAGCACGATAGTACTTTCCCTCAGCTAACTCACAAGGCATGTGTGGCGAGCCGCGGGAGGGGCCGACTTTTATACTCGGGTGACATCTGATCGCCCCAGCCACTCACAGCAGGGGGGTGGTATAGGGCTTGAACGTCACAGGGGGAAGTTGTAATGCCTTCCCTGTCTTTCAATTGGCCAGAAAAGCGCGCTAACGTCTCAGAGAGGAAACTGAAAGTAACCGGAACACCGCATGGTACTCGTTAAGAGTAACGAGCATCCCGAACACCCTAATATTCGCACGAATATCAAGCTCGGACGAGTACGTTCGCTCATCTCTAATAAGCATCACAGAACCCCTGAATATGATATATATGTATTAAATAGTACCACACAAATATATACAAAGATGGATCACAGTATTTAAATGGCTCCTATATATTGCAATAGTGATGATATATGATTATATTGGTCAATCCCCTAGTCCATAGAGCCTTTATATAAAAAAACAAGTGTAAGACTAGATTTCATTTAACCCCTTAGGGGCCATGCTTTGAAATCTGTGTATCCAATGTGCTTCTTAGTTTATGTATAAAATTCCACCAATTTATCTTCTGTGAACAGACAGATGATACAAAGGTTATCTATAAATCTAAGGCATAATAGTATATCCTTAGACCATAGTTCATATTGCTCACTGAACACAATTGTTTCCTCCCATTGCCTAAGAAATAAACCTGCGTACGTAACTACGCAGGGAGTGCCCATCACAGTCCCGAGGATCTGGTGGTAGATCTTGTTACCAAAGGAGAAGACATTGCATTCCACTACAAAGGAGAGGAGATCCAAAACAAAGATGTCATGTTTTTCCAAGTAACTCACTGCTTCCTTCTCTCCTGCATTTGGAATAGATCAATAAAGTGCCTCCACATCAGGGGCATAACTAGAGAGGATGCAGGGGGTGCGGTTGCACCCAAGCCCAGGTGCCTTAGGGGGCCCATAAGGCCTCTCTTCTCCATATAGGGAACCCAGTACTATGAGTAAAGCATTATAGTTGGGGGCCCTGTTACAAGTTTTGCATCGGGACCCGGGAGCTTCAAGTTACGCCTCTGCTCCACATCTAGACTTGCCAAGAGGAATTGCTGTTCATTAAAGATCTCTTGCAGTCTTTTTATGATATCTGTTTTGTCTCTGACAGGAGGGTAATGTGTCCACAAAAATTCTTGAAATCTGTGTATCCATTGTGCTTCTTTCTTCAATAACATTTTGTCCAAGGCCCCTACTTAAATTGGAGGCTGCACTAATTCAATGGCTTGATGCAAAGTGACAAATCTGATACTCTTTTTCACTGTTTACACAGCATAAAGTATGGCCTTTTTTGAATATAGGGGAATGCAATGCAACTGCCACATGTGAAACTGCCCATGGTGGCATTCTTCTTCATTGTTTCCAAGAGTCTGTGGTAGCTGTTAAGAAGCCTATACTTAACACTCCTTCTTTGTCTATATGTTACAGAGTGAAAATCAGCTATTTCATCAGCTATTATTGAATTAATTTTCAGAATATTCCAGCACATCTGGAGTATATTATTTACCTCTAAATGCTTGTCATCATATGTACCGATAATCTGCACTTGTGTTTCTTCAATTGTTCTATTTCTTTTGATAATAGATCCTGTCTATCATGTTCCATTGCATTATTGTACGCTCTCTTCAGCATTTGCTCTAGGTATCCCCTATCCACAACGCGATTTCTCAAATATCTTGATTGAGCTTTTAAATTCATGTTGTGTAGAGCAATTACTTCTCAGATGAAGATACTGTCCCTTAGGGATGCCCTCTTTAAGGGGGTTCAGATGACAGCTTGTATAATGTAACAGGTTATTACTAGCTATAGGTTTTCTGAACACAACAGTTTTCATAGCATTGTGTGTTTTTTGCTGACTTTTAAGTCCAAAAAGTTTGTCCTTTTGGATTTCATGGGTCAGTCTCGGGCCTAGAGAGTTAAGTTTCTGCCTAAATTCCACCAATTTATCCAATCTGTGGATATTCAAATTATAAAAAAGCTTGTCTATAAATCTAAGCATCTAAGTCATAATAGTATAGCCTTAGACCAAAATTCATATTGCTCACTGAACACAATTGTATCATCCCAGGATCCAAGATATAAATTTGTGTATGGTCCATCACGGTCCCAAGGGTCTGGTGGAAGATAGTGTTACCAAAGGAAAAGAGATTGCATTCCACTATGAAGGAGAGGAGATCCAAGACAAAGATGTTATGTTTTTCCAAAAATACACTTCTTGTTTTAAGAAAGTGACTCACTGCTTCCTTTTCTCCTGCATGTGGAATAGATGAATAAAGCACCTCAACATCTAGATGAATTGCTGTTCAATAGAGATCTCTTGTAGTCTTTTATGATATCTATTGTGTCTGTGACATAGGAGGGTAATGTCTCCACAAAAGGTCTTAGAATAATGTCCAGGTATATGCTAGGTCTCCCTTTCAATGGTAGATATTTTTTGTGAACTTTAGGCAGACTATAGAATGTGGAGGTAACTGGATGTTTCGGGAGCATGAAATTATATTCTTTGTCATTGATCAATTTTTGCTCATTAGCCAATATAAGAAGAGATTCTAGATCTTCCTTATGGTTGAGGATTGGATTTGAAGTCAATCTTTTGTAGTAGTTTATGTCCTGTATTATATTATAACTAGGGATGAGTGAGTATACTCGCTAAAGCACTACTCACTCGAGTAATGTGCTTTAGCCGAGTATCTCCCTGCTCGTCCCTGAAGATTCGGGAGCCGCTGCAGCTGGCAGGTGAGTCGCGGCGGGGAGCAGGGTAAAGCGGGCAGGAGAGAGAGATCTCCCCTCCGTTCCTCCCCGCTCTCCCCCGCAGCTCTCCGCCCCGCGCCGGCCCCCCGAATCTTCAGGGACGAGCAGGGAGATACTCTGCTAAAGCACATTACTCGAGCAAGTAGTGCTTTAGCGAGTATACTCGCTCATCCCAAATTATTACACATTTTTTCATACATGATCCTTTACATCAAAACTATATTCCCACCCTTATTGGCAGGTTTGATTATTATGCCATTATTTTTTTGAAAATAGAGCAATGCTTCTCTTTCTTTCTTTGTTAAATTTTGAGATTTCATTGGGTTTTTCTCCAGTTCTCTAAACTTCTCCTTCGCCAATGCAATAAAAAGATCATATTTCTATAGTCACCTAAGGCCAATAAATACCTGGGGGTGTGGATGTCATTAAATACTTGGGGGTGTGGATCCCAAACATTTGGATGATCTCTAAATGTGTAATTATGTTGCCCTTATACATGTGGTTTGGTCTTACGGAGTTGAACTTTCAAATCTTACCAAGGGCAATAATGTCCACGTATATGCTAAGTCATCCTTTCAATGGTGGATTTTTTTGTGAACTTTAGGCAGACTATAGGGGTGGAGGTAACTGGATGTTTCGGGAGCATGAAATTATATTTTTCTCATCGAACAATTTTTGTTCGTTAGCCAATATAAGAAGAGATTCTAGATCTTTCTTATGGTTGGGGATCGGATTCGAAGTCAATCTATTGTAGCAGTTTGTTTTCCTGTATTTTATTATTACACATTTCTTCACATCAAAACTATATTCCCACCCTTATTGGCAGGTTTGATTATTATGTCAATATTTTTTTCAAAATAGAGCAATGCTTCCCTTTCTTCCTTTGCTAAATTTTGAGATTTCATCGGGTTTTTCTCCAGTTCTCTAAACTTCTCCTTCGCCAATGCAACAAAAAGATCGATATTTCTACAGTCACCTAATGTAATTAAATACTTGGGGGTGTGGGTGCCATTAAATACTTGAAGATATGGATCCCAAAAATCTGGACGATCTGTACACGTTTAACTATGTTGCCCTTCTTCGAAATATCGACATAACTCGATGATCCAAGGGCTTATACATGTGGTTTGGTCACGATGCAATTTATAAAATTAATGTTTTGCCTCATATGTTATACCTTTTTCCAATCCCACACCCCATTAACAAACAAATAAACAAAGCAGGACCAACTTGTGTGGTGGCTCATTTTTTAGCACTGCTGCCTTGTAGTGTTGGAGTTGTACATTCAAATCTTACGAAGGGCAACATCTGGATTTTTTTTATGCTCTCTTTGTGTTTATTCGTGTTGTTTCTCCTCTTCTCTGGAGCAGAGCAGACAAGTGTGGGGCTCAGTTGTTAGCACTGCTATTTTGCAGTGCTGGAGTTGTAGGTTCAAATCTGACCAAGGGCAATATTTGGATGTTTTTTTAATACTCTCTTGGTATTTATTCTTGTTGTTATATATCTACTTCTCCAAACTGTCATTTCTCCAACAGGTTTTAACCTAGCCTCTTTATGCATAAAAATGTATCACTTTTAATTTAGCTCTATGAAGCCTCTATATATATGGCCTGCGGAAACAACAACCTACATGAACGCAATCCAAATATAGGCTAGAAAGAAAAAAGGGGAGTTGGAACTAGAAATGGAAAGAATATGCACTCACACTGCCTCTTGTTATAGAGGGGGGTGGCTGCTTGGTGTATACTCCCACACAGAGTGGATACAAAGTGAGTAAGATTGGGCTTACATTTTAACCCCTTAGTGACCAAGCCTGTTTACGCCTTAATGACCAGGCCAAATTTAGCAAATCTGACACATGTCACTTTAGCATGGAAAAAGACCAGAAAGGTTTTGCATATCCAAGCGATTCTGACATTGTTTTTTCGCCACATATTGTACTTCATTTAGGTGGAAAAAAAAGCCTGATAGAATTTGTGTTTATTTATTAAAAGCGCCAAAATTGGGAAAATTTTGAAAAAATCGTCGTTTTTTCACATTTCCAACTGCAATATCTCAAATATGTGCAAACATAATATAGAAATTTTTGCTAAGATTTATATTTCCATCCGTTTACTTTATTTTGGGCGCACATTGGAAAAACTTTCGTTTCTTTTTTAACCATTTAGGAGACGTACAAATGTAACATTACTTTTCAGCATTTTGAGGAACACTTTGTTTTCCTACACCAATCCAAGATTGGAAAGGCTCATAGGAGTCAAAATGATAGATACCCCCACAAGTGACCCCATTTTAAAAACTACACCCTTTAACGTATTCACTGAGGGGTGTCATGAGTATTTTAAGGCCACAGTTCTTTTTCAGGAGTCAATGCAATTTAGAAGAGAAAAACAAAAATTTCATATTTTTGCAAATATGTCATTTTAAAGACAGGACTTTTTTCTATAGTACACATGAAAATTAGGATTTGCACCCCAGAATGGATACCCCTGTTTGTCCCGTGCTCAGAAACATACCCATTGTGGCCCTAATCTTACGTTTGGATGCACAATGGGGCCCAAAATGAAAGGAGCAATCGGTGGCTTTCGGAACAGAAATTTTGCTTGAAGGAGATTTAGGCCCCATTGCCCACTTGTAGAGCCATTGAGTGACCAAAACTATGGAGAACGCCCACAAGTGACCCCATTTTGAAAAGTAGACCCCTTAACGAATTTATCTAGGGGTACGATGACTTTTTTGACTTCACAGTTTTTGAATGAATCTAAGCCAAGCCGAAGGAAAAAAATTACAATTTTCATTTTTTTGGTAATTCTGTCATTTTAAAAGCAGTTTTTTTGTACAGCACATATATGAATTAAGACTTGCACCCCAAAATGGATACCCCTGTTTCTCCCGTGCTCAGAAATATACCCATTGTGGCCCTAATCATATGTCTGGATGCACAATGGGGCCCAAAATGAAAGGAGCAACCGGTGGCTTTCGGAACAGAAATTTTGCTTGAAGGAGATTTAGTCCCCATTGCCCACTTGTAGAGCCCTTGAGTGACCAAAACGATGGAGAACGCCCACAAGTGACCCCATTATGAAAGGAGACCCCTTAACGAATTTATCTAGGGGTACGATGACTTTTTTGACTTCACAGTTTTTGAATGAATCTAAGCCAAGCCGAAGGAAAAAAAATTACGATTTTCATTTTTTGGGTAATTCTGTCATTTTAAAAGCAGTTTTTTTGTACAGCACATATATGAATGAAGACTTGCACCCCAAAATGGATACCCCTGTTTGTCCCGTGCTCAGAAACATACCCATTGTGGCCCTAATCATATGTCTGGATGCACAATGGGGCCCAAAATGAAAGGAGCAAGCGGTGGCTTTCGGAACAGAAATTTTGCTTGAAGGAGATTTAGTCCCCATTGCCCACTTGTAGAGCCCTTGAGTGACCAAAACGATGGAGAACCCCCACAAGTTACCCCATTTTGAAAAGTAGACCCCTTAACGAATTTATCTAGGGGTACGATGACTTTTTTGACTTCACAGTTTTTAAATGAATCTAAGCCAAGCCGAAGAAAAAAAAATACGATTTTCATTTTTTTGGTAATTCTGTCATTTCAAAAGCAGTTTTTTTTGTACCGCACATATATGAATGAAGACTTGCACCCCAAAATGGATACCCCTGTTTGTCCTGTGCTCAGAAACATACCCATTGTGGCCCTAGTATTACGTCTATATGCACAATGGGGCCCAAAATGAAAGGAGCAACCGGTGGCTTTCGGAACAGAAATTTTGCTTGAAGGAAATTTAGTCCCCATTGCCCACTTGTAGAGCCATTGAGTGACCAAAACGATGGAGAACCCCCACAAGTGACCCTATTTTGAAAAGTAGACCCCCTAACGAATTTATCTAGGGGTATGATGACTTTTTTGACTTCACAGTTTTTGAATGAATCTAAGCCAAGCAGAAGGAAAAAATTATGATTTTCATTTTTTTGGCAATTGTGTCAATTTAAAAACTGTTTTTTTTGGAAAGTGTACATAGGAATGAAGACTTTCACCCCAAAATGGATACCCCCATTTGTCCCGTGTTCAGAAACATACCCATTGTGGCCCTAATCTACTTAAAGGAAACATAGCTAGGCCTATAATGGAAGGAGCACCCGTTGGATTTCAGGGTACAACGGAATAAATTCCAGTCCCCATTGCCCACATGTAGAGCCATTGAGCGTCCAAAGCGATAGAGAACCCCCACAAATGACCCCATGTTAAAAACTAGACCCCTTAATAAATCCATCTAGGGGTGTACTGCATATTTTGACCCCAAAGTATTTGAATGAATCTAAGCAAAGCAAAAGGAAAAAATTACGATTTTCATTTGTTTGGCAATTTTGTCAATTTAAAAACTGGTTTTTTTTGTACAGTGTACATAGGAATGAAGACTTTCACCCCAAAATGGATACCCCTGATTGTCCCGTGTTCAGAAACATACCCATTGTGGCCCTAATCTACTTACAGGACACATGGCTAGGCCCATAATGGAGGGAATGCCCGCTGGATTTCAGGGCAGAACTGAATAAATTCCAGGCCCCATTGCCCACTTATACGGAAAAAAATTTGACTTCCTAAAAATAATCCCCCCCACCCGACATCCCCATTTTTTGGCATTCCCTAAATATTAGATAAAGGTAATAATATAAACTGCGTTTTATGTCCGAAGACAGGGGTAATTACGGAGGCTGGTTGGGTTGGGCACATGGGGCAAGAAAACCGAGTATACCCCCCCTCCTCTCATGTATTTTGGGGGGTATTTTGTAACCTCAGCGGGGGGGAGGGGGTGTAGAAAGTGGCGCTGTGAGGCTTTGTAATCTTGCTGCGGTGCGGCGGTCTCACAGAGAAGGCACTCAACGAGCTGCTCCTGGAACTGCAGGAAGACGAACGTTCCCGGGGCTTCTTGTAAATTACGGATTACAGGTAGCGGTCTGAATAATGCCGGGCTCACGTAGCCGTAGGCGGAATCCGCTTGCCGAGGCCTGCAGCGGATTCCAGCTGTGAGCCCAGCTGTGACCCTGCGTACGGCCGCGTAATGTACTGCGCATAACTGCCTACTGATGATGGGCAATAACCCGGAAACAGCTGTATGTACATGGGGTCTGGCTTTGCTTTTGATTCCCAGTCATTGTAGCAAGACTTGTATAAAAAGTCCCACTTTGACTCGAAGGAATGCTGCCTTTCAGTAGGTGGCACTGTGGAGGATTTATTCCATCTCCCTTAACTGCCTACTCACACAGGCGTTTTTTTGTTTGCATTTCCCGCGCCGCCGCTTAGAGATGACACGGGTACCCGCAGCCCGTACACAATGTGTTTGCATATGGGCTGCGGGTATATCCGCGGTCATAGAGCACAATGGGCTCTAGGTCGCAGATATTCGTGGTAAAATATAGCATGCCGTGTTCTGTTTCTGCGAGTGGATTACGTAATTCCGACCCGCTAATTGGGGGGAATTGTGTAATCCAATGCATGCGATTGATCCGTGGATTACCGCTGATCAAGCGCATGCAGAACCTGTAATTCCTCTCCGGTCACGCGTGACCGGCCTAATGTTATATCGCTACTTTATCACGTGACCGGGGACCGCTCAGCGAGGCCGCCGGTCACTGCTCCAAGCACTCAGCGACCGTCGGTCGCTTGGAGCAAGGAGATTTAAAATTTCCTGGGCTTCCCGGCTCCTGCGAATGTGTCCGGCATTTTGCCGGCGGGCGCATGCGCAGCAGCCAGAAGGGTCCATGGAGGATAATCGCATCTGGATTCAAAAGCGGAAGCCTCCGAGAAGATGTTTCATCTCCCCCCACCGATCGCATCGGTGAGGGGAAATGAAACTGCCACTTTTTAAAGAACTTTTACGTGATCGCCATTATGCATTGGATAACGGCGATCACGTGACCAGTAACCGCATACCGCGGCTCCCCGTGACATCTCCAGGCTCTTTAGCCAGCAGCAGGGAGATTTTATATTTCTTGGGCAATATTTCACTTTTGCGCATGCGTCCGCCATCATGCTGACGGGCGCATGCGCCGAAGCTGGGGTAAGATCCGTGGATCAACATCCCACCAGGGAACAAATCCGGGACCTTGGGTACATAATTTCATACCCCCTTACGGATACGATCCATAAGGGGAGATGAAACTTTAACTTTTTAAACTTTTTTTTACTTTTAACTTTTTTTTTTTTCTTTGACTTTTTAACTTTATATGATCACCGTTATCTGATGGATAACGGTGATCATATGACTGGAAACCACATACAGCGGTCCCCAGTCATATCTCCCTGCACTCGGCTATCTGTGAGAGCCGGGTGCAGGGAGATTTTGAATTTGCCGGGCTCGCCTGCTTCTGCGTATGCGCGCCGCATCGGCACATCGCAGAAGCCAGCGGGGGGGGTCCCGACACCGGCCGGAGGATATCGGTGGACCTGAGGTGAGTATTTTCACCTCCCCTCATGGATCCGATCCATGAGGGGAGGTGAAACTTTTCTTTTTTTACACTTTTTTTCACTTTTCCGCGATCGTCGTTATCCATTGTATAACGGCGATCGCGGTATCGGGGACCGCTCACCGCAGTCCCCACTGACATCTCCTGCCTCCCGGCTACCTACAGGAGCCGGGAGCCAGGAGATTTTAAGTCTCCCGCGCCGCCGGGCCTTCTGCGCATGCGGCTGACGTAATGCCGCCTTGCGCGCATGCGCAGAAGGACGGCTACGGCGCCCGGAGCATCGGGACAGCGGGGAGTCGTGCAGCGGACCTCGGTGAGTAATTTCAGCTGCTCCGATGGATCCGATCCATCAGAGCAGCTGAATCTTTAACTTTTATTGCACTTTTATTTACTTTTTTGCGATCGGCGCTATCCATTGCATAGCGCCGATCGCAATGCCGGGGGGGGGCTCCGAACAGCCCAGGATGACAGCTCCATGCTGTCAGCTACCTGCGGACACCGACAGCATGGAGTTGTCACGTCCACAGCCCGAGGGGCTTTATTCTCTGCAGGACACATGTTTTTACGTCCTCAGAGAATAAAGCCCACTTCGGGAGGACGTAAAAAGGCTATGGGCTGGTCGTTAAGGGGTTAAGCCCTTCCACGAAAATTACTACAGCACTTGCCGGCAGCCCATTGCTTTCAACGAAGCTGGCTATACAGCCGGCTCCATTGAATTCAAGGGGAGTACATCATGCTCCTCTGTGACAGCTGTGGCACAGCTGTGCCAGAGGTTAGCGGGCAGCGCTCTTTTTGAGCATACAAACGCCCGTGTGACCGAGCCCTTTGGGTAGATCAAGGCTGATAGCAGCGTTTTGTTTCTACCGTGCCACTGGCTTCGGTCACGCTATTTTTTGAGCGCATCAGTTATGCGCACAAAATATTGGCTCAGCGCTGAGCCAATCAGAGGCAGGTCTGACTCACACCCCCTTCACACCCACTGCAGGCCGGCCGGGCTGAACTCCGTCTGCCGGGACAAGGTGAGTATATATTTTTTTTTATTTTACACATTTCTGGATGAATTGCAGGGAAGGGCTTATATATTTAAGCCCTTCCCAACAATTCATCCCGCGATCGCCGGCAGCCCATTGCTTTCAATGGAGCCGGCTGTATTGCCGGCTCCATTGAATTCAATGGGCAAACATCGTTCTTCTTTGCCACAGCTGTTACAGCTGTGGCAGAGAAGAATGATTTGTCTTCTATGTGTTCTCAATGTGGTCGGCGCTGCTGCCGCCGGCCCCATTGAGCGCATATAGAGAAGAGAACAGGAATCGCAGATCGCAGATAGGTGCGATCTGCGATTTCTGTTCTATAATTTATCGGACGAGCGCATAAAAAGCGCTCATGTGTCCGATACCATTGCAAAGCAATGGTTTTAAAAAATTGCCGGACGCATGCGCATGCGCAAATCGCGCAAAAAACGCCCGTCTGACTAAGGCCTTAGGGTGAATTCCCGCTATAGTTTCAGCATACCGAGAATAGCGCAATAGGTTCTAAACAAAGATGAATATGAGACTGTCATATGAGCCTCAAGGGGTCTTGGAAAAACTCCAATGGTTTATTATTTCAGACAGAAGCTTAAGTAGGTGACAGGTTAGACAAAATAAGGAGGAAGTTACTTTTTGTGTTGCATTTAATAGAGATAAAGCACTCTGTATTATAAGATATAAGTTCTGATAAAATAGAGCAATAGCAGTCAGTACAAACATACATTTAGCATAAATCAAAAATATTTATTAACAGCCCCCAAAGCTTCCTGCAAAATCAATTATGATACATTCTCTTACAATTTCCCCATTTTGTGACCACTTCATCACTACTGCTCTTATTTAATACTTGATGCCGTGTGCAGCATGCAGGTCTGTCCCTGAGCCTAGTAATTCCCAGTAATTTAGGCCCTTTGCCATAGGTTTACCCTTGAAGGTAGGGATGCCTATGCCTAGTACCTAACCTGAACTCTCATTATGGCCCCGTACTCATCTTGGAAAGTAGAGCGGAGTACTGCAGTGTGACACAACTTTAATGGGGTCCTATATTGGTAGGCGGGATTACGGTGTGGAAGAGAGTTCTTATATCTTGAACGAACAGCCTCTGTGAGCTTTAGTGTTCCTCTTGCTCCAGCCTTGCATATATAAGTCTGACTATAATATAGGCTGCAACAGAAAGCAGTAATATTTGAAAAATAGCTTGTATAATACCCATAAGCCAAACTTATAGACTTAAACCAATTTGCAGTATGGAACATAGAAAATGTGTCACTCTATTAGGAATCCTGTTTCATTTCATGCTCTTTCAGCCACTTATTTCTCATTTCCTGCATTATCTGAACACTAGCCCAGACCCGCATATTGCCCCTTGCATCTATATAAGACAAATCAGGCAAGTCCTATGATCTGACACATCCCACTCTGAGCAACTGTAAGGTAATCTAGCATTATTGTTTGCTGATCAGTAACCAGAATCAATTGAGCTTGAATTGCATTAAATTGATTTTCTACCCCCAGTAGTGCGAAAATCTGATCATATAGATAGTCTGTAGCTTTCCCTAGCTTATCCATTGTAGTATGAATGGGCAAATAAACAGTAGGCTAAGAATCCTGTTAGCCATAACTCTAGATACTACATGAGGCTTACTATCCATATATATAGACACTACATGAGGTTTACCATTTGGCTTCAGCCAAATTATCTGCAGTTTTCTTAACGTGTGTGTGTTCAGGGCTTACCATTTATGACAGACCATCATATGGTAAGGCAAAGGTGTCAGGTGCACGCCTAACAAAGGTACAAAGGTCAGTATGCTTAAGAAGGAACCATTTGTATGTTTCATGACCACAGACTACAGACAAACTAAATGGCATAGCTACTATCACGTGGTCTAGAACTCCAAACAACTGTCATTCAAAGAGCAGGACATCTCCACACTCTGGCCCAATTTTCTACTGTGTTATTTTGTAGAACCTCGAGACCAACTTTTTGTTTTTAGTGTAATTTAAACAGTGTGCTTGACCCCCACAGATTGTTCACGTTTATTAGGGGGTGTAATTCGGAAACAGAGTCATCCCATAATTTGTAACCTTCACACATGCACACCGTGTCCTATGGTTTGTAGTGATGTTTTCCTAGGCAAATGAGATGGCATGATGATCCCCAGTCCATGAGTGATTAAGAACCAACCAGGGGTCTCCAAGCCATATTCCAACCATTATTAGGGCAGATTTTTATTAGACCATTACCTGATCTCCTTCACAGTGAAAGGTATAGCTACAAAGGGCATATAGGAGCATGTTATTGGGACATAAATACATATTCAACAATTTTCAGATTTTTTGCATCATCAAAGGTTACAACAATTACTTCATGATGTTTAACAAATTTATTGTCCCAATCATCTTTCCATACATTATTGAGTCCATATGTGTGTATGGTAGCACATAGAAATGATGACAAGAGTCTTTTTCCAGTTCAGGAGCGAGGACTCTTGCAGCGTCTGGCTTGTATTCAGTTGTCTTTTGCTTCCAACTTGACTGAAGGGTAGTTGTCAACTGGATCTGGTACGGACCATCAAATCTCAGTTCCAAACTTTTTTCTGACATGCTCTTTGAGGACAACCTAGTTACCTGAAAGCAAGCTATGCAACCCCTCTTTTGAGTCTGGATCTGGAATCGAGGAAAATACACATTAATGAGTGACAATTAACTCTTAATATAAAGCACTCACATGGAGGTAAGGTCCTTGTGCTGGGCCTGGAGAAAGTATAGGCCTGTTACAGGGGTCCTACCAAATAAATCTTACACTTAAGCATAGTTCTGAAGGAGTATAGGGCTAATAAAATGTGTACCTCTATTACTTTCTATGACTTCTGGTACACCACATGTACAAATTACTTAAAGGGGTTGTCTCGCGAAAGCAAGTGGGGTTAAGTACTTCTGTATGGCCATATTAATGCACTTTGTAATATACATCGTGCATTAATTATGAGCCATACAGAAGTTATTCACTTACCTGCTCCATTGCTGGCGTCCCCGTCGCCATGGCTCCGTCTAATTTCGGTGTCTTCTTGCTTTTTTAGACGCGCTTGCGCAGATGGGTCTTCTCCCTTCGGCTCGGTAGCAGTGGCGTTTTGGCTCCGCCCCCTTGTACGCGTCATCGTGTGGCTCCGCCCTCGTCACATGTGCCGATTCCAGCCTCCTGATTGGCTGGAATCGGCACGTGTGACGGGGCGGAGCTACGCAATGATGCGTACAAGGGGGCGGAGCCAAACAGCCGATGGTGCCGAGCCGAAGGGAGAAGACCCATCTGCGCAAGCGCGTCTAAAAAAGCAAGAAGACACCGAAATTAGACGGAGCCATGGCGACGGGGACGCCAGCAATGGAGCAGGTAAGTGAATAACTTCTGTATGGCTCATAATTAATGCACGATGTATATTACAAAGTGCATTAATATGGCCATACAGAAGTACTTAACCCCACTTGCTTTCGCGAGACAACCCCTTTAATTCAGCAATTTCTTAGCTGTAGTCTTGACATTTTCATTTAGCTTTTTTCACAAGCCAAGCCCATAGCTAATGTGAGGAGAGGTCTATGCAAACCAACACAAACTCCAAAACACCTACTTTAGGTAGCGGTATGTAGTCAATCTGCAGCTCCTGAAATGGATAGTCTGGCTGCAGTGTGCAGTGAGAAGGTGCCTTGTGTAGCGGGCAGGGTTCGTTCTTTGGCCGGGAAAGATGGTGGGGTACACTTACAAGGTATGTCACGAGTGGCTCTACCATTCTCTCCCAACAGCTCCAAAGTATAGTCAGCCCTGCTGCACGCAGGCCATGGGAAATAGTAACAGCGCTGGAAAATAATATTACTTGGTTTTGTCTTCATGAGGCTAGTACCTCTTTGTAATAGGCAGAGTAAATAACAGAATCCACAAAAGTAAAGGTTAACCAGAGGCACACGATTTACCTTTACTTCGGTTTCAATTAAATAGTTTTAAGCATTACAACGCAAAAGAAAATACACTTTCTCCAAGGATTCTTCCCTCAACAAGTGTGTATCCGAAAGTCACTCGGACAAGCACACACAGAAAGGCACTCTAACTCTTTTCCACTACACTTGAGCAATTGGCTTGGGTTGTAATGGACACATACCATGGAGCCCTGTACAAACCAGTCGCAGCAGTGTTAAACCCTGGGATAAGCCAAGCAGAAGACACTGCCACACATTACCTGCTGGCACTGATGGGTTGAACCATGGCAGAGGTGTAACATCATTGAGTATAGCATACTGAAGCTTACCCTTCTTCCAAACCCCATTAGTCTTCTGTTCCACTCCTTTGTTACCACTCTTTCTTTTCTCCTTTTTGAGACCTGTTCCTGCAATTTAAGCAACAGAGTGATATCATACCTACCTTGGGTGCAACCAGGTTAACAGCTGTTACCTCACGCAACGGGAGTCAGGCTGCTGTTTTGGCTGCTCTGTTCTCCAGTTCCCTAGAACCTCAGGAGTTGTCTCCTTGGTATGAGCCTGGACTTTGATGATCGCCGTCTGTGCGGGAAGAGCTAAAGCCTTTGTACATCAAAAACACTGCCTGTGCATTCCAGATTGGCTTATCCGAGGACCCAATGAAATTTCTATTGAGCCACAAAGGTGCAAAGTAATGTGCGTTTCCCAATGCATATCTTAAGTTGGAGAAGACATTAACACTCTTACCTGGAGCCAGCTTACATGCTTCAGCGAGTACCATCAGCTCTGCTTCCTGAGCCAGAAGAGAGTGGTTGTAACTGTAGAATTACCTCATCACTGGTTACCATTGCATAGTCTGTTTTTGCCTGTCCATGTCCCATGATATCTGGAACCATCTACGAAAAACTCAAAATCTGCAATAACAATGTGAGTTTAACATTTTCCACACCACTAGTTTCACTTCCATTAATTCCAGACAATCATGTGCTTGAAATGCAATGTCATGGTCTGCCCCTGCTGCTCTACCTCCCTCCTTTCTAAATTCAGCAGAAGTAATGAAGCTGAATTTAGAACACCAGAGATTGTGATATGTGAGGGTGCTAGCAGGGCGGTCTCATACTTAGTTACCTGGTAGATGAAAAAATGTTTAGTTTGTGCTCTAAACAGTATATCCATGATGGCATAAAGCACCATGACAACAGGGTAAAGGGCATAGCATAATTTGGTAACCCAAAGGCTGTTGTAGAGGCAGTAGAATTCTTTAGGTCCCTGAAAATTTGGGAAAGACAAAAAGCCATAGAGGGGTTGCAACAAGCTTGAAGCTTAAGGTATCCATTCTCCACAATAACCCACCAATTCCAAGAAGGCACAAAAATCTCTGGGATTTCTAGGAAGCAGAACTGCCTGAATAACCTCTACCCTTTCAGTGATAATCAGCTGTGTTCTTGGGACACTGCATTTCACTAGGCATTAGACAGAAGTCTGGCAGAGTTGTAACTTAGATTTGGATGCTTTACAGCCACTGTTGGCAAGCAACTTCAGTAGACTTGTTTCCTCTACACATTGGTCTACGGTCTACGGTATTAAGCACAACAACAGATCGTCCATATACTGAAACAATGTGGTACCGCGGTGTTGCGGAATCCAGAAATGCCATCTGTAAAGCCTCAAAGTATTGTCCCGGAGAGTTAGCTGACTTAATAAATCAATTGGGCAGGTCTCTGACATCAAAAATGTACTTACATTGAAAATATGATACCCTTTAAGTAAAACCCTTGTTATTAATTTGATTCTGTTTGCAATGTACTTAAAGGGGTTGTCCCGCGCCGAAACGGGTTTTTTTTTTTTCAATAGCCCCCCGTTCGGCGCGAGACAAACCCGATGCAGGGGTTTAAAAAAAAAACGGATAGTACTTACCCGAATCCCCGCGCTCCGGTGACTTCTTACTTACCTTGCGAAGATGGCCGCCGGGATCTTTACCCACGGTGGACCGCAGGTCTTCTCCCATGGTGCACCGTGGGCTCTGTGCGTTCCATTGCCGATTCCAGCCTCCTGATTGGCTGGAATCGGCACACGTGACGGGGCGGAGCTACGAGGAGCAGCTCTCCGGCACGAGCGGCCCCATTCAGAAGGGAGAAGACCGGACTGTGCAAGCGCGTCTAATCGGGAGATTAGACGCTGAAATTAGACGGCACCATGGAGACGGGGACGCTAGCAACGGAACAGGTAAGTGAATAACTTCTGTATGGCTCATATTTATTACAAAGTGCATTAATATGGCCATACAGAAGTGTATACCCTCACTTGCTTTCGCGGGACAACCCCTTTAACAGGTTTGTTAAATACATAATTATCTCATCTTAGCATCATAATTCAATAATATTCAAATATGTATAACCCAATATCTTGAATACAGCATGTACTTGTATTGTTCACGAATCAAGAATACATTGTATATAGAGATGAGCGAGTATACTCGCTAAAGGCAATTGCTGGAGCGAGCATTGCCTTTAGCGAGTATCTCCCCCGCTCGAGACTGCAGGTTTGGGTGCCGGCGCAGGGTAGCGGTGAGTAGCGGCTGTCAGCAGGAGGGAGCGGGGGGGGGAGAGAGGGAGAGAGAGATCTCCCCTCTGTTCCGCCCCGCTCTCCCCCGCAGTTCCGTGCCCGCTGCCGACACCCGAACCTGCAGTCTCGAGCGGGGGAGATACTCGCTAAAGGCAATGCTCGCTCCAGCAATTGCCTTTAGCGAGTATACTCGCTCATCTCTAATTGTATATATATATATGTATATATATATATAAACACATACACACACTCCACTCAAGTGATGATACACTTCTTTGCTAGGCTGGTCTGGGGAGGGAGCAAAATCATTACATACTCTTTTTCCTTCACCTCTCCTTACATCACCTAGCTCCACCCCTTGTGGTCTCGCCAACTGTTTGGGTGCCTCTCTTATAAATATCAAATTCACATATTTTGCACATACATTTTGTTGTCTGCAATATCTGCCATCCGATAGTGTGTATATTGGGGGAATAGTGGTCAGTCCATTTCTCTTAGTCCCACAGTAAGAACACTCGTAAATCACCTGGTTGCCATCTTGGTACTCCTTCTGAGTTCATACCAGCCCTCTTCAACATTGTTAGACACCTTTTCACAGCCATTTTACTGTTTCTCCCTTCCACCCCTTCAACCAGTTGCTTGCTAGTCTTTCAAACACCATCCTTACTATCATGTCTATGTGAGGTACCCATAGTAACTTCACCTTAGATTCATTTTTCAAGTCACAACACAGTCTCAGACCCCTGTCTGAACATGCAACTCACGATATAGGCTCAGCATGCGTTCTAAAATAAGACAAACCTGCAAGTGCTGGCCACATTTCCTTACATGCACTCCTGGCATACACTTACATCACACTCCTGGTGATGTACATAAAGGAAATGAGCGGTTTTGTACCTCTTCCTCTGGTTCAGAAACCACTTTCATAGTTATCAAAATAAAACAAAGACCTAAAATAACTGCAAGAAGATTAAATATCCTATTTATCAATATAAATCGCCATGGTTTACCACAGTATTGGTATTCTGGGACAACATGAGCGCTGTGTTGCCATTACATTCATTGTTCAGTCTTCCAAGTATAATGATTAGAGATGAGCGAGCACTGCTCATTACTCGAGTCGAACTTTCAGTGATGCTCAAGAGTTCGTTTCGATTCCTGAGCCAATCAGAGGCAGCCCTCACTCACCCATTCATGAATTCATGAATGGGTGTGAGTGAGGGATGCCTCTGATTGGTCAGGCTGTGACCAATCAGAGGCATCTCATTCAGCAGGCGGGGATTTTAAATCCCCGGCTGCTGAATACTACTCACAGCTGTTTAGAGCAGTTCAGGAGAACTGCAGCCTGCCGCGCTGAACTCCGTCTGCCGGGACCAGGTAAGTATATATATATTTTTTATTTTTACACATTTCTGGATGAATTGCAGGGAAGGGCTTATATATTTAACCCCTTCCCGACAATTCATCCCGCGATCGCCGGCAGCCCATTGCTTTCAATGGAGTCGGCTGTATTGCCGGCTCCATTGAATTCAATGGGCTAACATCGTTCTGCCGGGACCAGGTGAGTATATATATATTTTTTATTTTTACACATTTCTAGATGAATTGCAGGGAAGGGCTTATATATTTAAGCTCTTCCCGACAATTCATCCCGCGTACTCCGGCAGCCCATTGCTTTCAATAGAGCCGGCTGTATTGCCGGCTCCATTGAATTCAATGGTCAGTGCTCGTTTAATCGAGACGAGTACCGCGTGGTGCTCGTCTCAAGTAACGAGCATCTCGAGCACTCTAATACTCGAACGAGCATCAAGCTCGGACGAGTATGCTCGCTCATCTCTAATAATGATCTATGGCAAAAATGACACCACAATGACAATATCTCTCAAATATCAACAATATCACAGAGCTCACATACCAATTACACCAGTTAATCATTCATATATGGGAAATAGAAATTTATCCTTCTACTAAAATCCCTTTACAGTCACAGTCAGGACAACATCAAGTCATTCAGTAAAAGGAATCGCTGTCATAACCCTCATCTGTCACTCTCACTGGTTCTCCATAACGACAAATCCAACTGCGTACTGGCAGCGTATTCAATGCAAACCTGCAGCATGTTACCAAGTACTTTTTGGCAGGTACAACATACAAATTGAGCACATACATTCTGTCTGTTCTACATTGACTACCAGTGTTTTTATATGACACCGGCAATGCTATGTCATAAAAAAAAAATTCTTTGTCTGGTCTCAAACAATTCTGACAATGGTAATACATCTGATCGTTCTTTCAGAATTAGTCAGCAGTAGAGATGAGCGAACACCAAAATGCTTGAGTGCTCGTTACTCGAGTTGAACTTTCAGTGATGCTCGAGAGTTCGTTTCGAGTAACGAAACCCATTGAAGTCAATGGGCGACTCGAGCATTTTTGTATATGACTGGTGCTCCGCTAAGGTTTTCATTTGTGAAAATCTTAGCAAATCACCAAAGTCATGTAAAAAACACAGAAATGGATAGGGCAGGCGAAAAGCAACATGCAGGGCTGCATTTCGGGCTCTGAGGTCTCACTATTAAGCCACAATAGTGGCAAGAGTGAGACACCCCCCCCCCGCACTGTCAGCATAACGATCGTCCTCCTCTGCCACAGCTGTAACAGCTGTAGCAGAGCAGAACGATGTTAGCCCATTGAATTCAATGGAGCCGGCAATACAGCCGGCTCCATTGAAAGCAATGGGCTGCCGGCGAGCGCAGGATGAATTTTCGGGAAGGGCTTAAAAATATAAGCCCTTACCTGAAAATCATCCTAAAATGTGTAAAAAGTAAAAAAAAAAATATACTCACCTTGTCCCGGCAGAACGATTTTAGCCCATTGAATTCAATGGAGCCGGCAATACAGCCGGCTCCATTGAAAGGAATGGGCTGCCGGCGAGCGCGGGATGAATTTTCGGGAAGGGCTTAAAAATATAAGCCCTTACCTGAAAATCATCCTAAAATGTGTAAAAAGTAAAAAAAAAAATATACTCACCTTGTCCCGGCAGAACGATGTTAGCCCATTGAATTCAATGGAGCCGGCAATACAGCCGGCTCCATTGAAAGCAATGGGCTGCCGGCGATCGCACAATGAATTTTCAGGAAGGGCTTAAATATATAAGCCCTTCCCTGCAATTCATCCAGAAATGTGTAAAAATAAAAAATATATATATATATACTCACCTAGTCCCGGCAGACAGAGTTCAGCTGCGGCCAGCTGGCTGTTCTGAACTGCTCTCTGTAGTATTCAGCAGCCGGGGATTTAAAATCCCCGCCTGCTGAATGAGCTGCCTCTGATTGGTCACAGCCTGACCAATTAGAGGCAGCTCTCACTCACACCCATTCATGAATTCATGAATGGGTGAGTGAGTGCTGCCTCTGATTGGCTCAGCGCAGCTCTCAGCTGAATGACACCTGAGCTGAGCCAATCAGTGGCAGCGCTCACTCACCCATTCATGAATTCATGAATGGGTGTGAGTGAGAGCTGCCTCTGATTGGTCAGGCTGTGACCAATCAGAGGCAGCTCATTCAGCAGGCGGGGATTTTAAATCCCCAGCTGCTGAATACTACAGAGAGCAGTTCAGGAGAACTGCCAGCTGGCCGCAGCTGAACTCCGTCTGCCGGGACCAGGTGAGTATATATATTTTTTTTATTTTACACATTTGTGGATGAATTGCAGGGAAGGGCTTATATATTTAACCCCTTCCCGACAATTCATCCCGCGCTCGCCGGCAGCCCATTGCTTTCGATGGAGCCGGCTGTATTGCCGGCTCCATTGAATTCAATGGTCAGTGCTCGTTTAATCGAGACGAGCACCGCGTGGTGCTCGTCTCGAGTAACAAGCATCTCGAGCACCCTAATACTCGAATGAGCATCAAGCTCGGACGAGTATGCTCGCTCATCTCTAGTCAGCAGTCACACCCAAAATATACCTCTGTCTGGTTCTTGGACAAGAGCTTCACACAACAGTAGTGCTTTCCAGGAACAGTAGACAGGTGGCAATTGTGGCCACAAGGGAAGAACAGATGTTTTTTTCCTTGGGCCCTGTGTATCTATTTATCCCGGTGGTAGGATGTCACTTTCGGGGACCGCTGATCACGAAAGCGAGCTTTTCGTTCCTGTTTCGGGTGCCAATTTTGCTAGCACAATGCCTTAGCTTCATATATATTTTGGTGTTTTAAATTATAAGAGAATCAGGTGAAGCATTTAAAAAAACTAAGACACATCACACTCAAATTGGTGTAATCAAAATAGTTCATCTTTTATTTAGCTTGTTTCAATTTATAGTGCTTAGTAAACAAGTTGATACTTGACATGTAGGACTTGCCAGCCCTTGTGGTAGGCTGGCGGCTACAAGGGCTGGTGCTGCTACTCTTTTTGTTATTTTCTGCTCTTACCTTGGGGCCGGGATGGGGTGTGAATGCTATGCTAGAATAGCTGCAGCTAGATAGGATCGGCTATCACTCACCCAGCTATAGTTATACGAGGATCAGAAATCTTAGTTCCTTTTTGCAGCAGCTTACTGATGTGGCTGCTGGTAGTTTCTTTTTGGTTCCTGACGAAACCAGGCTTACTGGTGGAAACGCGTCGAACCGCTTTATAGAACCGGGTCGTGATAACGATCTCCTTTAGATTTGCTGGTCGTGATAACGATCGCCTCTTTGATTGGCATATATTACTGGTTTATCCAGTCTTTCGGCAGAAAATTAAATATTTTCCAGGATTTAAAGTCACAGGGACATATAATTGTCCTGCAGGACTCTTTTCTATTGAGCCAAGCGCTTTTTGGTCTGGCTTTCTTGATTAAAGGGGTTGTCTCGAGGAAGCAGTAAATTTTTTTTTTGCCCAGTCCCCCTAATTAAGCATACATTACTAAGCCCCCCTGTAAATGACTTTTCTAGCTGGTTTGTACTTACAGTTCCAGCAACTTATAAAAACTTTCCCAAGATGGCCGCCGGCTTTTTTCCCGTCGCTTGCTGTAGCCCGACGTGCGCGCTCCCGAGACGCTACCAGCTGTGTCTCCCTGACAACCAGATGCCCCGCAGCCGCCAACTGGACCCACCGCAGCCGCCGACCACGGCACACAGTCACCCACCGCCAGGCAGCAGGTAACCGGCGCTAGACCCCTGACAACAGACGAAGGCCCCCCGGCCCAGCGGCAGACCCCCCGGCAGAGTGGCAGCCCCCCCGGCCCAGTGGCAGCCCCCCGGCAGAGCGGCAGCCCCCCCCCCCCCCCCGGCCCAGCGGCAGACCCCCCGGCAGAGCGGCAGACCCCCCCCCGGCCCAGCGGCAGACCCCCCGGCAGAGCGGCAGACCCCCCGGCAGAGCGGCAGACCCCCACCGGCAGAGCGGCAGATCCCCCGGCAGAGCGGCAGACCCCCCGGCTGAGCGGCAGGACCCCCCGGCAGAGCGGCAGACCCCCCGGCAGAGCGGCAGCCCCCCCCCCCCCCCCGGCAGAGCGGCAGACCCCCCGGCAGAGCTGCAGCCCCCCCCCCCCCGGACCATCACTTACCTGGGCGGCAGGACGGCGGGACAGCTGGGCGGCTTCTCGGGACAGCTGGGCGGCTCAAGTTTCTGCACCTTCCTCTAAGAGAGGATGGTACAGAATGGCCGCTCCAGCGCGCTCCCGAGAAGTGACAGCTCATCTGCGCATGCTCAGAAGAGCTGTAGCGGCTAGCAGGCTGAAGCGGCTCGTGCTGAGAGCAGAAGACCGGACTGCGCAAGCGCGTCTAAAAAAGCAAGCCGCCAGCGAATTTAGACTGAACCATGGAGACGAGGACGCTAGCAACGGAGCAGGTAAGTGAATAACTTCTGTATGGCTCATATTTAATGCACGATGTATATTACAAAGTGCATTAATATGGCCATACAGAAGTGTATAACCCCACTTGATTTTGCGAGACACCCCTTTAAGGATACCTTTCCTGGTATAGAGGGCTTTCTGCATAGAGGCATTGTTCTTGGCCTCTCCCTCTTGCCGTCTTTCTTCCTTTCCCTCCAGCCCTGGTTTCTACTCATATAGTAGGGCTATGGAGAATTTTTTGTGACTTTTTTATGTTTGTGTGTCCTATTTCTAGACTTTCTTAAGTCTATTTTAAGTTTTGAGTGGATATTTATTAAAAATGCCTATATTTCTCAGCATTAAGGACACTATTAGCCCTCACCAAATCCCCAACTCCATTTTCTGAAATGCAGCTCTAAACTTGCAAGGAACCTCCATATTTGCTATATAAGGGAATGAGAATGACTCTAAAATCTAAACACTTCTGTATGGCCATATTAATGCACTTTGTAATATACATCGTGCATTAAATATGAGCCATACAGAAGTTATTCACTTACCTGCTCCGTTGCTGGCATCCCCGTCTCCATGGATCCGTCTAATTCTGATGTCTTCTTGCTTTTTTAGACGCGCTTGCGCTGTGCGGTCTTCTCCCCTTCTGCTCGGTCCAGGCACGAGCGGTGTTCTGGCTCCGCCCCCTTCTACGCATCATCGCGTAGCTCCGCCCCATCACGTGTGCCGATTCCAGCCAATCAGGAGGCTGGAATCGGCAATGGAACGCACAGAGCCCATGGTGCACCATGGGAGAAGACCCGCGGTGCACCATGGGAGAAAACCGCAGTGCATCCCTGGGAAAGGACCGGCGGCCATCTTAGAGAGAAGATTTTTTAAAGTCCTTATTTTGTCGGATCGGTAAGTAGCAAGCGGTTTAAAAAACGCTTTAATTTGCTATTTTATGCCAGGGGGGGTGACAGGGGGAATGGGGTAAGGTAAAATTTTGAGGTTTGCCGCGAGACAACCCCTTTAAATCTATTTTAAAAATTGGGACAAACTATTTACACAGAAAGAAACTGGTTGCTAAAGTAGGAAAATGGTTTATAGATATTCACCAGTGACTTACTGTTTTGCAATCTGTTACATCTTCTTAATTTTCCTAGAAGATGTGTCAAACACAACATATGCTGTAGCTGCTATATTAGTATGTAGCAGATCGTTGGTGCGAGTGGCTGGTTTCAAGATATTCCCCAGCACTTCTGTTCCCCCGATCCTCACATCCCTCACAGTCCGAGGTAGAGATGTGTGGTATTAGTGTATCTTGTTGCCACCGGAACTGTGGGTGGTGACAAGATACAGGCTCTTTGACAGGACGACCATGATGCAGGACAGCGGGGAAAGCACTGTGGAAGGAAGGGGGACAGAGGCTGCAGTGAAGCAGCGACCGTGCTGAGGAGGGAGGGGGATGGAGGCTGCAAGGGAACGAGGACACCGCAATGTACCTCCGGGGACTGGAAGGCTGCAGGTCACCTTGCACCCTGCTAGGACCTTCTATGCTTTACCTTATCGGGAGCTGTGGGTGTGAGAGAGGCGTTCCACCTGTCAAACCCCTAGATTCTGGTGGCGTCAAGATACACTAATACCGAGATGTGTAAGGATGTAGTAATTTTTGCAATTGTTGTGTTCGTCTGAGTTTAAACAAGGGCAAACCAAATACCTTTATGAACCCTGACTAATTCATTCAAAGGTTCTATAAAAAGCTATTTTTTGTAAGATGCCCACTCAGGATTCACTGCTCAGACAATCTTTAAGAAAAATAAGGACTGGCGTTGCTGCTATAACGTTTTGCCCAATAAGAGAATAATCCATAATATTAAGACTAATGAAAGAGGATCGTGATATATCCTCCAGATACGCCAGTCCTTTACCTTTCCTCATATATTAGCTCATACATTTGCCAGTTACAGCTCCTGGCTGCCGTCTCCCTTGTGGAGAAGCCAAGCAGAAATAGTCAGTATGACAGTTAAAGTGCTTAATAATGAGTGCAGGTCAGAATGTCTTCTTTCACCCGACAAGTCTGCACTCTACAGTCTCGCTCCGGGCTGCTGTCTACCTCATGAAGATGTTGAGCAGAGGTAGTCAGGATGACAGTTAAATAGCTGAATAATGAGTGCGGGTCACTTTGTCTTCTTAACCTGATAAGGGCACTTTCCCACGAGCGCATATACGGCGACGGCATTTTTCTGTTTTCACGCCTACTCCATATAAACACCTGAATGGGCTTTTTTCCGTGATCACGGCTATATTTTCTCACCTATTCACCTGACCGCGAGCGTCATTTTTAGCGAAAAAATACGCCACACCCTGAAAAACCCTCGCTCTGCCAAAATCCTCAGGATGCCTTCCAGTGCCTATATAGAGGCACCTGTAAGCTTTTCGCAGTGTTGGACGCTGCAAAAATGCCTCCCTCTCCTTTCTCTTTCCCTGCTCCCATAGGAGTCTGTAGGACCTGCCGGCGTATATTGGCCAAAACATATTTACAGAATTATGCTTTGGCTGAGCGTATATACGCCGGCCACGTATATGTTCTATTTTTCACGCTGCCGGCGTATTTACGTGCCGTAAATTCGCCCGTGTGAACAGCTACATTGGAAATCAATGCTTCATATAGGTACCGTATATGCGCCCGGGCGTGAAAACGCGCCATATATGCGCTCGTGGGAATAAAGCCTGTCTGCACTTTCCATTAATTTTCTCATAGCACTCCCATATAGGTTACAACTCGTGGGTTAACTTTGTACTGCCGAGGAATATCACTGTGTGACACTAAACAGGTAACTAGTCTATATGACTCTGCAGTCCTATTGGTATCTCATCAAGTCTTATGTCAACAAGAGGGTGTCAGACATTCAGTACAGTTATTCCATCTGATACCATCAAGGCACATAGAGGTCTACAGAGCCCTTTTATTCCACTGCTATAGGGGATAGACCACTACAGTGTCATTGTGGTCTATTTGCATTGTTACCACTGAACAGATGGTTCTGTTAAATCCCTGCTTCCTGACTCAAAGTTCAAGTTTCTAGGTACACCTAGAATCCCCTGGTTCCCACACTCTAGGTTCCAGGTTATAGATTTATGTTCTGGACCCTTTAATCAGAGTTCCAGGTTCCAGATACCAAGTTACAATTCTAGGTATAGCTTCTAGGTTCAAGATTATCAGAATGCAGATTTTTAGATTCTGGGTTCTGGGTTCTGTGTCTCTAGAGTCCAGGTACAGGTTTCAGATTTAGGTTCTAGGTTTTGTGTTCTAGTTTCAGGTTCTAAATTCAAGTTCAAGATTCAGGTTCTAGGTTCTGGATTCAGGTTCTAAACTCAAGTTCTAAATTCTAGATTCAGGTTCTAGATTGATCGTCTGGGTTCTAGGTTCATTCTATAGTCAAGTTCTAGATTTAAGTTCTAGGTTTTAAACTCAGGTTTGTCTTGAGCCCATATATATTATAGCTAATTGTTAACAAAAGTTAAGTTTTAGGAATCTAATCAGTGAAGAATTAGGAATATATATTGGATTCCTCTGCCCAAGTGATTTCCATTTTGAAATCCAGACCCCTTTAGGCCCATTTTTCTAGGTATGCACTGAGCATTATGACCCCACAGTTTTTTTTACAAAAATTATTAAAAAGTATGTGAAAAATTTATTTCAGAATAATTTTTTTTCTGAAATGTCACATTTATAAGTTTTCTTTTATTTCAGCAGGGAGACGCATCCCAACTAGAGATGAGCGAACGTACTCGTCCGAGCTTGATACTCGTTCGAGTATTAGCGTGTTCGAGATGCTCGTTACTCGTAACGAGTACCACGCGATGTTCGAGTTACTTTCAGTTTCCTCTCTGAGACGTTAGCGCGCTTTTCTGGCCAATTGAAAGACAGGGAAGGCATTACAACTTCCCCCTGCGTCGTTCAAGCCCTATACCACCCCCCTGCTGTGAGTGGCTGGGGAGATCAGGTGTCACCCGAGTATAAAAATCGGCCCCTCCCGCGGCTCGCCTCAGATGCGTTGTGAGATAGCTGAGGGACAGTGCTATAGTGTTGGAGCTGCTGTAGGGAGAGCGTTAGGAGTTAGTGTAGGCTTCAAGAACCCCAACGGTCCTTCTTAGGGCCACATCTAACAGTGTGCAGTAGTGTGGAGGCTGCTTTTAGCAGTGTTGCACTTTTTTTTTTTTTGCTATATCGGCCGTGCAGAGCATTGCGCCCTGCAGTAATACTACAGGGACAGAAGTGGTGGTTAGGCAGGGAGAGTGTTAGGAGTTAGTGTAGGCTTCAAGAACCCCAACGGTCCTTCTTAGGGCCACATCTAACCGTGTGCAGTAGTGTGGAGGCTGCTTTTTGCAGTGTTGCACTTTTTTTTTTTTTGCTATATCGGCCGTGCAGAGCATTGCGCCCTGCAGTAATACTACAGGGATAGAATTGTGTAGGCAGGGCCAGAAGACACCTTATAGATTGAATATACGCAGTGGTCCTTGTGCAAAAAAAGATTAGAAAAAAATCTATTTGGCCTGCCTGTCACTCTGCTCAGTGTTGTGGGTCCGTGTGTGCTGGGGGTAAAATTTCTCCAAATAAATACGCAGCCAGCTAAGTGTTACAGCAGGCTTGCGCAAAATTATTTCCTGGCGTTCCCTAAGCGAACTCAGCCTCAAACCACAGGCCAATAAGCGGCACATTTAATTACAGTGTTGGGTTTCTGCATTCCTGGTAATACAGCATGCTGAGGGGTAGGGGTAGGCCTAGAGGACGTGGGCGCGGCCGAGGACGCGGAGGCCCTAGTCCGGGTGTGGGCACAGGCCGAGCTCCTGATCCTGGTGTAGCGCAGACGACTGCTGCGGGATTAGGAGAGAGGCACGTTTCTGGCGTCCCCACATTCAAAGCACATTTATTGAGTCCACGCGGTAGACCCTTATTAGAAAATGAGAAGTGTGAGCAGGTCCTGTCGTGGATGGCAGAAAGTGCTTCGAGCAACCTATCGTCCACCCAGAGTTCTGCGCCGTCCACTGCTGCAACTCAGAATCCTCTGACTGCTGCTTCTCCTTCCTCCCAGCCTCCTCACTCCATGAAAATGAGACATTCTGAGGAGCGGGCAGACTCCCAGGAACTGTTCTCGGGCCCCTGCTCAGATTGGGCAGCAGTGGTTCCTCTCCCACCAGAGGAGTTTATCGTGACTGATGCCCAACCATTGCAAAGTTTCCGGGGTCCGGGGGATGAGGCTGGGGACTTCCGGCAACTGTCTCAAGACCTTTCAGTGGGTGAGGAGGCCGATGACGATGAGACACAGTTGTCTATCAGTGAGGTAGTAGTAAGGGCATTAAGTCCGAGGGAGGAGCGCACCGAGGATTCTGAGGAAGAGCAGCAGGACGATGAGGTGACTGACCCCACCTGGTTTGCTACGCCTACTGAGGACAGGTCTTCAGAGGGGGAGGCAAGGGCAGCAGCAGGGCAGGTTGCAAGAGGCAGTGCGGTGGCCAGGGGTAGAGGCAGGGCCAGACCGAATAATCCACCAACTGTTTCCCAAAGCGCCCCCTCGCGCCATGCCACCCTGCAGAGGCCGAGGTGCTCAAAGGTCTGGCAGTTTTTCACTGAGAGTGCAGACGACCGACGAACAGTGGTGTGCAACCTTTGTCGCGCCAAGATCAGCCGGGGAGCCACCACCAGCAGCCTCACCACCACCAGCATGCGCAGACATATGATGGCCAAGCACCCCACAAGGTGGGACGAAGGCCGTTCACCGCCTCCGGTTTGCACCGCTGCCTCTCCCCCTGTGCCCCAACCTGCCACTGAGATCCAACCCCGCTCTGAGGACACAGGCACTACCGTCTCCTGGCCTGCACCCACACCCTCACCTCCGCTGTCCTCGGCCCCATCCACCAATGTCTCTCAGCGCACCGTCCATCCGTCGCTAGCGCAAATGTTTGAGCGCAAGCGCAAGTATGCCGCCACGCACCCGCACGCTCAAGCGTTAAACGTGCACATAGCAAAATTTATCAGCCTGGAGATGCTGCCGTATAGGGTTGTGGAAAAGGAGTCCTTCAAAAGTATGATGGCGGCGGCGGCCCCGCGCTACTCAGTTCCCAGTCGCCACTACTTTTCCCGATGTGCCGTCCCAGCCCTGCCCGACCACGTCTCCCGCAACATTGTACGCGCCCTCACCAACGCGGTTACTGCCAAGGTCCACTTAACAACGGACACGTGGACAAGCACAGGCGGGCAGGGCCACTATATCTCCCTGACGGCACATTGGGTGAATTTAGTGGAGGCTGGGACCCAGTCAGAGCCTGGGACCGCTCACGTCCTACCCACCCCCAGAATTGCGGGCCCCAGCTCGGTGCTGGTATCTGCGGCAGTGTATGCTTCCTCCACTAAACCACCCTCCTCCTCCTCCTCCGCAACCTCTGTCTCGCAATCAAGATGTGTCAGCAGCACGTCGCCAGCAGTCGGTGTCGCGCGGCGTGGCAGCCCAGCGGTGGCAAGCGTCAGCAGGCCGTGCTGAAACTACTCAGCTTAGGAGATAAGAGGCACACGGCCCACGAACTGCTGCAGGGTCTGACAGAGCAGACCAACCGCTGGCTTGCGCCGCTGAGCCTCCAACCGGGCATGGTCGTGTGTGACAACGGCCATTACCTGGTGGCGGCTCTGCAGCTCGGCAGCCTCACGCACGTGCCATGCCTGGCCCACGTCTTTAATTTGGTGGTTCAGCGCTATCTGAAAAGCTACCCACGCTTGTCAGACCTGCTCGGAAAGGTTCGCCGGCTCTGCGCACATTTCCGCAAGTCCCACACGGACGCTGCCACCCTGCGCACCCTGCAACATCGGTTTAATCTGCCAGTGCACCGACTGCTGTGCGACGTGCCCACACGATGGAACTCTACGCTCCACATGTTGGCCAGGCTCTATGAGCAGCGTAGAGCTATAGTGGAATACCAACTCCAACATGGGCGGCGCAGTGGGAGTCAGCCTCCTCAATTATTTTCAGAAGAGTGGGCCTGGTTGGCAGACATCTGCCAGGTCCTTCGAAACTTTGAGGAGTCTACCCAGGTGGTGAGTGGCGATGCTGCAATCATTAGCGTCACCATGCCTCTTGAGAAGTTCCCTGCAAAGCATAAAGGCAGACGCTTTGCACTCGGAAACAGAGCCGGGGGAAGACAGTATGTCGCTGGATAGTCAGAGCACCCTCCTGTCTATATCTCAGCGCGGTGAGGAGGAGGAGGAGGAGGAAGATGAGGGGGAGGGGGAAGACACAGCTTGGCCAACGGGTGAGCGTAGACATGCTGGTGGCCTGTCATCCTTTCAGCGTGTATGGCCTGAGGAGGAGGAGGAGGAGGATCCTGAAAGTGATCTTCCTAGTGAGGACAGCCATGTGTTGCGTACAGGTACCCTGGCACACATGGCTGACTTCATGTTAGGATGCCTTTCTCGTGACCCTCGCGTTACACGCATTCTGGCCATTATGGATTACTGGGTGTACACACTGCTCGACCCACGGTATAAGGAGAACCTTTCCACTCTCATACCCAAAGAGGAAAGGGGTTCGAGAGTGTTGCTATACCAGAGGACCCTGGCGGACAAACTGATGGTAAAATTCCCATACGACAGCTGTAGTGGCCGAAGGCGCAGTTCCGAGGGCCAGGTAGCAGGGGAGGTGCGGAGATCAGGCAGGATGTACAGCACAGGCAGGCCAACACTCTTTAAGGCCCTTGACAGCTTTATGGCTCCCCAGCAAGACTGTGTCACTGCTCCCCAGTCACGGCTGAGTCGACGGGAGCACTGTAAAAGGATGGTGAGGGAGTACGTAGCCGATCGCACGACCATCCTCCGTGACGCCTCTGCCCCCTACAACTACTGGGTGTCGAAGCTGGACACGTGGCCTGAACTCGCGCTGTATGCCCTGGAGGTGCTTGCTTGTCCTGCGGCTAGCGTCTTGTCAGAGAGGGTGTTTAGTGCGGCTGGGGGAATCATCACAGATAAGCGTACCCGCCTGTCAACCGACAGTGCCGACAGGCTAACACTCATCAAGATGAACAAAGCCTGGATTTCCCCAGACTTCTCTTCTCCACCAGCGGACAGCAGCGATACCTAAGCAATACATAGGCTGCACCCGCGGATGGAAGCATCGTTCTCTATCCCCATCAAAAACGGGGACCTTTTTGCTTCATCAATCTGTGTATAATATTCCTCCTCCTTCTCCTGCTCCTCCTCCTGAAACCTCACATAATCACGCCGAACGGGCAATTTTTCTTAGGCCCACAAGGCTCAGTCATATAATTTTTCTAAACAATTTTTATACGTTTCAATGCTCATTAAAGCGTTGAAACTTTCACCTCCAACAATTTTTATTTTAACTGGGCTGCCTCCGGGCCTAGTTACCAATTAAGCCACATTAACCAAAGCGATTAATGGGTTTCACCTGCCCTCTTGGTTGGCCATGGCCAATTTTTCTGATGTACATTAGTACTGTTGGTACACCAATTTTTGTGGGCCCTCGCCTACAGTGTAATCAAATGAATTTTTAGCCCACCTGCATTACAGCTGACGTTACATCCGCTGTGTTAGGCAATGCAATGGGATATTTTTATGTACCGCCGGTGGCTTCCTGGCATCCGCCCATGCTGTCGGTCCACAGGGAGTTGTAAATGCATCTGTTTCCACTTCTAAAGAACCCCAGTCTGACTGGGGCATGCAGTGTGGGCCGAAGCCCACCTGCATTAAGCACGACATTACTACCTCAGCTGTGTTGGGCAATGCAATGGGATATTTTAATGTACCGCCGGTGGGTTCCAGGGAGCCACCCATGCTGTGGGTCCACAGGGAGTTGTAAATGCATCTGTGTCCACTTCTAAAGAACCCCAGTCTGACTGGGGCATGCAGTGTGGGCCGAAGCCCACCTGCATTAAGCACGACATTACTACCTCAGCTGTGTTGGGCAATGCAATGGGATATTTTAATGTACCGCCGGTGGGTTCCAGGGAGCCACCCATGCTGTGGGTGCACACGGAATTCCCATTGCGGAGTTGTACCTGCCTGTGACTATTTATAAAAAAACGCGGTCTGACTGGGGCGTGCAGACACCTTGACAGAATGAATAATGTGTGGCACATAGGTTCCCCATTGCTATGCCCACGTGTGCAGCTCCAGATGGAGGTGGCACAGGATTGGATTTCTCATTGCTTCTGTACAGCATTGTGGGCTATCGCCCCGCCCCTTTTAAAGAGGGTCGCTGCCTAGCCGTGCCAACCCTCTGCAGTATGTGCCTGCGGTTCCTCTGGCAGACGCACTTATAAATAGACATGAGTGTGGCGTGGCATGAGGGCAGCTGAAGGCTGCGCAGGGACAGTTTGGTGTGCGCTGTGGACACTGGGTCGTGGGGGGGGGGGAATTGGCAGCATGTAACCCAGGAGAAGTGGCAGCGGAGTGTCATGCAGGCAGTGATTGTGCTTTGTTGGAGGTAGTGTGGTGCTTAGCTAAGGTATCCATTGCTAATGAGGGCTTTTCAGAAGTAAAAGTTGTTGGGAGGGGGGGGGGGCCACTCTTGCCGCTATTGTGGCTTAATAGTGGGACCTGGGAACTTGAGATGCAGCCCAACATGTAGCCCCTCGCCTGCCCTATCTGTTGCTGTGTCGTTCCCATCACTTTGTAGAATTGCCCAGATTTTCACAAATGAAAACCTTAGCGAGCATCGGCGATATACAAAAATGCTCGGGTCGCCCATTGACTTCAATGGGGTTCGTTACTCGAAACGAACCCTCAAGCATCGCGAAAAATTCATCTCGAGTAACGAGCACCCGAGCATTTTGGTGCTCGCTCATCTCTAATCCCAACTTTATAGCACTAATTCTTCTGTGTTCAGCAGTATCCCCATTGCAGCCCCAATCTACTCATAGGACTCATGGCGAGGCCTATAATAGAGGGAACACTCATTGGATTTCAGGGCACAACTAAATAAATTACAGGCCCCATTGCTCACTTGTGCAGAAAAAAAATTAGCTCCCTATAAAGAATCTCCCCTTTTCCTTTTTCTCATTCTCTAAATATTAAGGTAATATTAAAGTAAAACTGTGTGGTATGTCTCAAAAGAGGGGTAATTACAGAGGCCTGGTTGGGCTATGCACATAGGAGAATAAAACCAAGTATCCCTCCTCCTCCCATGTTTGCTTCAAACTGAACACTTTTTGGGGGGATATTTCTTGACCTCAGTGGCAGAGATGGGGTGTAAAAAATGGCACTCTATGAGCCTTCGCACCTTCTCAGACTCTTAAGCTTGCTGGGGTGTGGTGGTCTCAAACAGAAGGCGCTCAAGAAGCTGCTCCTAGAACTGGAGGAAGGTGAATGTTCCCTGAGACTTCTTGTAACTTATGTAGGCATTACAGGTAGTGATCTGAATAACGCCATATGTGGAAACTGTCTGTGGAGGCCAGCAGCAGATCCCAGCTCTGAGTCCGACTGTGGCCCTGCATACAGCCGCATAATGTACTACGCATAACTGTGTACTTACACAGGCAGTCATAAAAAAGTACACTTTTTTGTTTGTTTAAATTCCCCGCACCGTCATTTAGCGATGACGTGGGGACTCGCAGCCTGTACGTAATTGTGTATGGGCTGTGGGTTTATCTATGACCATAGAGCACAATGGGCTATATGTTGTGAATATCCGCAGTAAAATAGAACCTGCTGTGTTCTGTTTTCTGTGAGTGGATTACGTAATTCTGACCCACTAATGTGAGCGAAATTGTGCAATCCAATGCGATTGATCCACGTATTACCATGGATCAAACGCATCCGGAATCCGCAATTCCTATCCGGTCATGTAAGACTGGCCTAAGAGGTAGATCGCTACATTTTTATACCATTTGATAATGGCGATCAAATGACTGGGGACTACTCTACTAGACTTTCGGTCACTGCTCCAGGTCCTCGGCTACCTTTGGTATCTGGGAGCAAGGAGATTTTAAATTTCCTGGGCCCTTCCCTGCTTCTGCGCATGTATCCATCATTTTGCTGGCAGGCGCATGCGCAGAAACTCTGGAAGGTCCATGGAGGAGGATTGCATCAGAGTTCAAATGCAAAGGCCTCCAGTAAGATGTTTCATCTCCCCTCACCAATAGCATCAGTGAGGGGAGATTAAACTTCAACTTTTTAAAAAACTCTTACATGATCACCATTATCCATTGCACAACGGTGATCATGTGATCGGGGACCGCTGACCGTGACCCTTGTTCACTGCTCCACACTCTCAGCTACCTTTAGTAGTCAAGGGCAAGGAGATTCTAAATTTCCCGGGCCCTCCTCAGCTTCTGCTCTTGCGTCTGCCATTTTGCCGACAGGTATATGCGCAGAAGCTAGGGAAAGGTCCATGGATAAAGATTCCGTTGGGTGACATCGCAGAAGGCCTTAGATAAGTGATTGTGGCAATTGTGGCCACAAGGGAAGAACAGATGTTTTTTTCCTTGGGCCCTGTGTATCTATTTGTCCCAGTGGTAGGATGTTACTTTCGGGGACCGCTGATCACAAAAGCGAGCTTTTCGTTTCTGTTTCGGGCGCCAATTTTGCTAGCGCAATGCCTTAGCTTCATATATATTTTGGTGTTTTAAATGATAAGAGAATCAGGTGAAGTATTAAAAAAAAACTAAGACACATCACACTCAAATTGGTGTAATCAAGATAGTTCTTCTTTTATTTAGTTTGTTTCAATTTATAGTGCTAAGTAAACAAGTTGATACTTGACATGCGCAGTAAGTGATTGCAACATATATCTTAACAAAAAGAGTAGCAGCACCAGCCCTTGTGGTAGGCTGGCGGCTACAAGGGCTGGTGCTGCTACTCTTTTTGTTATTTTCTGCTCTTTCTGCTCACACTGATCTTTGTGCTTTTCTTCAGGTTTTGGTTGTACCATGCTCTTTTGTACAGTCTGTGAAATGTGCTGCTTGTCTTTGCCAGTCTGTTGTCAATCTCTTTATCAATCTTGGCATTTGAGGGGATGATACATCACAGGTAGCTGAACTGATGGACAGCCTTCACTTCTGACTCACCAATGGTAATACAGGGAGAACAGTAGTATTCCTGGAGGTGCCGGCTGAAAGAGAAATGGGGAACTTCTGCTTTCCTCAAACTAATCGTCTGGCAGTTTCTACAAAGCAGACTGTTGTAAATTGCAGCACTACCTCTGAGTAGGACACAAAAGCAGCAGCAGCAGCAAACAGTAACTCTCAGACAAGTTGTTTCATTGTCTTAGTATGGGCCTTCAGTCCCCTCACGGTATCGAATGCAAACACCATTCTGGTCATTCAGATCTGCTGTGGCTCTCTGAAGTATCATACTCAAAAAGATCTTGTAGAACGTTTCTACAAGGAAAAAACTTCCCGATTCTAAATCTGGCAGTCAGAATTAATCCCTGGATCAACAACTTCTGTAGCAATCTAGTAACTATAACATGTAAAACTATGGCAGACAAGAAAGGCACTGAAAAGTGCTGTTCAATAAAGGATTTCTTCCAACTCCTGTCCAGCGCACCGCGTTCCTTTCCAGCAGAGAGTTCCATAATCTCACTTCAACTGCAGTATAGAACCCCTTCTCTGCTTGTGTAGAAATCTTCTTTACTCTAGATGTAGGCTCCATACCTCTTCTTTGGTTAGACTGGTGACATTTAATGGAGAGTTTACTTTATCACTCTGCATTTCATTCTCCTGAGTGAATATACTGGCGAAAAAACTATTTAACAGATTTGCTTTCACCTCTTCACCCTCTACAATTGTTCCCTCATTATTTTTTAAAAGGGCCAACACTTTCTAGTTTAATCTTTTTACTATTTATATACTTGAAAAACAGTTTAGGGTTAGTTTTACTCTCTTTGGCAACGAGTCTTCATTTCCAATTTTGCTGCTTTTATTTGCTCTTATTTTTTCCTTATAGCTTTTTAGTGCTTCTTCACTGCCTTCTTGTTTTAGCAGTTTAAATGCATTTTTTGTTGTTTATTGTGCCCTTTACATCTTTATTAAGACTAGAGATGAGCGAACGTGTTCTTCCGAGCTTGATATTCGTGCGAATATTAGGGTGTTCGGGATGTTCGTTATTCGTAACGAACACCATGCGGTGTTCTGGTTATTTTCACTTCCTTCCCTGAGACGTTAGCGCGCTTTTCTGGCCAATTGAAAGACAGGGAAGGCATTACAACTTCCCCCTGTGACGTTCAAGCCCTATACCACCCCCCTGCTGTGAGTGGCTGGGAAGATCAGGTGTCACCCGAACATAAAAGTCGGCCCCTCCCGCGGTTCGCCTCAGATGCCGTGTGATTTAGATGAGGGACAGTGCTGTTTGTACCGGAGCTGCTGTAGGGAAAGAATTGGTAGTTAGTGTAGGCTTCAAGACCCCCCAAAGGTCCTTATTAGGGCCACTGATAGCTGTGTGTTGGCTGCTGTTAGCAGTGGCAATTTTTTTTTTCTCAAAATCGCCTCTGCAGACCGTTGCACCTGGCATTAGGGACAGAAGTGCTGCATAGGCAGGGAGAGTGTTAGGAGTGAGTGTAGCCTTCAAGAACCTCAACGGTCCTTTCTAGGGCCATATTTATCCGTGTGCAGTACTGTCCAGGCTGCTGTTAGCTGTGCTGCATTTTTTTTTGCTTCTTAAAAATCGCTTCTGCAGAGCATTGCACCCTCCATTGATACTGCAGGGAAAGAATTGTATAGGCAGGGCCACAACACAGTTATTATTCATTGAATATATGCAGTGCTGCCTTTTGCTTGTAAAACAAGTGAAAATAATTCTATTTGTCCGGCCTCTGTCCGTCCTAAGGGCGGTGGACACGTGTCGGCTGCGTGTGACACCTTTAAAAATCATACGCACCCAGCTACGTTTTACTCCTGGCTTCGCCATTTGCTTTCCTTAATTGGGAAAAAAAATACCTGCTCTGCCACAGTTAATAACTCTGCTACCCTCACGTTCTGTGACACATTAGCAGGAAAACAGCACAGTTATTAAACTTAGATTATTCATTCACTAGAGGCAGTGGGGCCTTTCGTTTTCAAAAAAGGGAAAAAATTATATTTGGCCTGCAGTCTTGCGCCAATTTATTTCCTGCCTGTGAAATCAAATCACTGGTAATACAGCATGCTGAGGGGTAGGGGTAGGCCTAGAGGACGTGGACGCGGCCGAGGACGCGGAGGGCCAAGTCAGGGTGTGGGCACAGGCCAAGCTCCTGATCCAGGTGTGTCGCAGCCGACTGCTGCGCGATTAGGAGAGAGGCACGTTTCTGGCGTCCCCACATTCATCGCCCAATTAATGGGTCCACGCGGGAGACGGTTATTAGAAAATGAGCAGTGTGAGCAGGTCCTGTCCTGGATGGCAGAAAGTGCTTCGAGCAACCTATCGTCTACCCGCAGTTCTGCGCCGTCCACTGCTGCCAATCCGAATCCTCTGTCTGCTGCTCCTCCTTCCTCCCAGCCTCCTCACTCCACTACAATAACACCTGCTCAGGAGCGGGAGCACTCCCAGGAACTGTTCTCGGGCCCCTGCTTAGATTGGGCAGCAGCGGTTCCTCTCCCACCAGAGGAGTTTATCGTCACTGATGCCCAACCATTCGAAACTTCCCGGGGTCCGGGGGAAGAGGCTGGGGACTTCCGCCAACTGTCTCAACAACTTTCTGTGGGTGAGGAGGACGATGACGATCAGACACAGTTGTCTTGCAGTGAGGTAGTAGTAAGGGCAGTAAGTCCGAGGGAGCAGCGCACAGAGGATTCAGAGGAAGAGCAGCAGGACGATGAGGTGACTGACCCCACCTGGTGTGCAACGCTTACTCAGGAGGACAGGTCTTCAGAGGGGGAGTCAAGGGCATCAGCAGGGCAGGTTGCAAGAGGCAGTGCGGTGGCCAGGGGTAGAGGCAGGGCCAGACCGAATAATCCACCAACTGTTTCCCAAAGGGCCCCCTCGCGCCATGCCACCCTACAGAGGCCGAGGTGCTCTAAGGTCTGGCAGTTTTTCACAGAGACGCCTGACGACCGACGAACAGTGGTGTGCAACCTTTGTCGCGCAAAGCTCAGCCGGGGAGCCAACACCAACAGCCTCACCACCACCACCATGCGCAGACATATGATGGCCAAGCACCCCGCAAGGTGGGACGAAGGCCGTTCAGCGCCTCCGGTTTGCACCCCTGCCTCTCCCCCTGTGCCCCAACCTGCCACTGAGATGCAACCCCCCTCTCAGGACACAGGCACTACCGTCTCCTGGCCTGCACCCACACCCTCACCTCCGCTGTCTTCGGCCCCATCCAGCAGTGTAGCTCAGCGCACCGTCCAGCCGTCGCTTGCGCAACTGTTGGAGCGCAAGCGCAAGTACGCCGCCACACACCCGCACGCTCAAACGTTAACCGTCCGCATAGCAAAATTCATCAGCCTTGAGATGCTGCCGTATAGGGTTGTGGAAACGGAGTCCTTCAAAAGTATCATGGAGGCGGCGGCCCCGCGCTACTCAGTTCCCAGTCGCCACTACTTTTCCCGATGTGCCGTCCCAGCCCTGCACGACCACGTCTCCCGCAACATTGTACGCGCCCTCACCAATGCGGTTACTGCCACGGTCCACTTAACTACGGACACGTGGACAAGCACAGGCGGGCAGGGCCACTACATCTCCCTGACGGCACATTGGGTGAATTTAGTGGAGGCTGGGACAGAGTCAGAGCCCGGGACCGCTCACGTCCTACCCACCCCCAGAATTGCGGGCCCCAGCTCTGTGGTGGTATCTGCGGAGGTGTATGCTTCCTCCACTAAAGCACCCTCCTCCTCCTCCTCCTCCTCTGTCTCGCAATCAAGATGTGTTAGCAGCAGCATGTCGCCAGCAGTCGGTGTCGCGCGGTGTGGCAGCACAGCAGTGGGCAAGCGTCAGCAGGCCGTGCTGAAACTACTCAGCTTAGGCGATAAGAGGCACACGGCCCACGAACTGCTGCAGGGTCTGACACAGCAGACCGACCGCTGGCTTGCGCCGCTGAGCCTCCAACCGGGCATGGTCGTGTGTGACAACGGCCGTAACCTGGTGGCGGCTCTGCAGCTCGGCAGCCTCACGCACGTGCCATGCCTGGCCCACGTCTTTAATTTGGTGGTTCAGCGCTTTCTGAAAAGCTACCCACGCTTGTCAGACCTGCTCGTAAAGGCGCGCCGGCTCTGCGCACATTTTCGCAAGTCCCACACGGACGCTGCCACCCTGCGCACCCTGCAACATCACTTTAAGCTGCCAGTGCACCGACTGCTGTGCGACGTGCCCACACGGTGGAACTCTACGCTCCACATGTTGGCCAGGCTCTATGAACAACGTAGAGCTATAGTCGAATACCAACTCCAACATGGGCGGCGCAGTGGGAGTCAGCCTCCTCAATTCCTTTCAGAAGAGTGGGCCTGGTTGGCAGACATCTGCCATGTCCTTGGTAATTTTGAGGAGTCTACCCAGGTGGTGAGCGGCGATGCTACAATCATTAGCGTCACCATTCCTCTGCTATGCATCTTGAGAAATTCCCTGCAAACCATAAAGGCAGCTGCTTTGCGCTCGGAAACGGGGGCGGGGGAAGACAGTATGCCGCTGGATAGTCAGGGCACCCTCCTGTCTATTTCTCAGCGCGTACAGGAGGAGGAGGAGGAGCATGAGGAGGATGAGGAGGAGGGGGAAGAGACAGCTTGGGCCGCTGCTGACGGTACACCGGCTGATTGCCTGTCATCCTTTCAGCGTGTATGGCCTGAGGAGGAGGAGGAGGAGGAGGATCCTGAAAGTGATCTTCCTAGTGAAGACAGCCATGTGTTGCGTACAGGTACCCTGGCACACATGGCTGACTTCATGTTAGGATGCCTTTCTCGTGACCCTCGCGTTGCACGCATTCTGGCCACGATGGATTACTGGGTGTACACACTGCTCGATCCACGGTATAAGGAGAACCTGCCCACTCTGATTCCCGAAGAGGAAAGGGGTTCAAGAGTGTTGCTATACCACAGGACCCTTGCGGACAAGCTGATGGTAAAATTCCCAGCCGACAGCGCTAGTGGCAGAAGGCGCAGTACCGAGGGCAAGGTAGCAGGGGATGTGCGTAGATCGAGCAGCATGTACATCCCAGGCAGTGCAACAGTCTTTAAGGGCCTGGCCAGCTTTATGGCTCCCCACCAAGACTGTGTCACCGCTCCCCAGTCACGGCTGAGTCGGCGGGAGCACTGTAAAAGGATGGTGAGGGAGTACGTAGCGGATCGCACGACCATCCTTGGTGACGCCTCTGCCCCCTACAACTACTGGGTGTCGAAGCTGGACACGTGGCCTGAACTAGCGCTGTATGCCCTGGAGGTGCTTGCTTGTCCTGCGGCTAGCGTCTTGTCGGAGAGGGTGTTTAGTGCGGCTGGGGGAATCATCACAGATAAGCGTAGCCGCTTGTCAACCGACAGTGCCGACAGGCTAACACTCATCAAGATGAACAAAGGCTGGATTTCCCCAGACTTCTGTTCTCCACCAGCGGACAGCAGCAATACGTAAGCAATACGTAGGCTGCACCCGCGGATGGAAGCTACGTTCTCTCTCACCATCCAAAACGGGGACATTTCTGCTTCATCAATCTGTGTCTAATATTCCTCCTCCTCCTCCTGCTCCTCCTCCTCCTGAAACCTCACGTAATCACGCTGAACGGGCAATTTTTCTTAGGGCCACAAGGCTCACTCAAATAATTTTTCTGAACAATTTTTATAAGTTTCAATGCGCTTAAAAGCGTTGGAACTTTAACTTGAACCAATTTTTCGTTACACTGGGCTGCCTCCAGGCCTAGTTACCACTTAAGCCACATTAACCAAAGCGATTCACCTGCCATCTTGGTTGGGCATGGCCAATTTTTACTGAGGTACATTAGTACTGTTGGTACACCAAATTTTTGGGGCCCTCACCTACAGTGTAATCATAGCAATTTGTATGTTCTTCGCCTGCACTCATGGTACAGAAAGGTGTGTGGGGTTGGCCTACACTTTAGCTACATAAATGTAACTTGGGCCTGCTATACTAAGGCTACTGAAATGGAACTAAGACTGCGCTCCCGCTATACTGCTGCTTCGGAATTGTTACTGGGGCCTGTCTTGAGTGCTACTATTGCTGACATGGAACGAAGACTGCGCTCCCGCTATACTGCTGCTTCGGAATTGTTACTGGGGCCTGTCTTGAGTGCTACTATTGCTGACATGGAACGAAGACTGCGCTCCCGCTATACTGCTGCTTCGGAATTGTTACTGGGGCCTGTCTTGAGTGCTACTATTGCTGACATGGAACGAAGACTGCGCTCCCGCTATACTGATGCTTCGGAATTGTTACTGGGGCCTGTCTTGAGTGCTACTATTGCTGACATGGAACGAAGACTGCGCTCCCGCTATACTGCTGCTTCGGAATTGTTACTGGGGCCTGTCTTGAGTGCTACTATTGCTGACATGGAACGAAGACTGCGCTCCCGCTATACTGCTGCTAGTGATATGTTAGTGGGGCCTGTCCTAATGCTACGGCTGAAATGTTACGAATTCTGGCCTCTGCCTATACCGCTGCTAATGGTATGTCTCTGGGGTGTGGAAACAGAGGCTTCCCAAAGACATGATGGCGGCGAGGCCATTTCCCACCAACGCGGTTACTGTTAAGGTGCATATAACCACGGACACGTGGAGAGGACACGTAGTGCCTCAAAAACATCCCCCTCCTCCTCCAACAGGGAAAACATTCTTGGCAAATGTCTTTGCATTGGTTCGTCTGGTGGCAGTCCAAGAATTTCACCTTTACCGACACAACGAGAGCCCCCACACCATCCCCCCGCCACGGCCCACTTAATCCTGGCCGCATTCCGAAAACCAACAAAATACAACTGTGCTACTAGGTCCGCAGTCACCACCACATTACCACCAACGCGGTTACTGTAAAGGTGCATATAACCACGGACACGTGGAGAGGACACGTAGTGCCTCAAAAACATCCCCCTCCTCCTCCAACAGGGAAAACATTCTTGGCAAATGTCTTTGCATTGGTTCGTCTGGTGGCAGTCCAAGAATTTCACCTTTACCGACACAACGAGAGCCCCCACACCATCCCACCGCCACGGCCCACTTAATCCTGGCCGCATTCCGAAAACCAACAAAATACAACCGTGCTACTAGGTCCTCAGTCACCACCACATTACCACCAACGCGGTTACTGTTAAGGTACATATTACCAGTCTGACTGGGGCATGCAGACACCTTGACAGAATGAATAGTGTGTGGCACATAGGTTCCCCATTGCTATGCCCACGTGTGCAGCTCCTGATGGCGGTGGCACAGGATTCTATTTCTCATTGCTTCTGTACAGCATTGTGGGCTATCGCCCCGCCCCTTTTAAAGAGGGCCGCTGCCTAGCCATGCCAACCCTCTGCAGTGTGTGCCTGCGGTTCCTCCTCATGGCAGACGCACTTCTAAATAGACATGAGTGTGGCGTGGCATGAGGGCAGCTGAAGGCTGCGCAGGGACACTTTGGTGTGCGCTGTGGGGGGGAGGGGGGGCGGTTGGTCAGCATGTAACCCAGGAGAAGTGGCAGCGGAGTGTCATCCAGGCAGTGATTGTGCTTTGTTGTAGCTAGTGTGGTGCTTAGCAAAGGTATGCCATGCTAATGAGGGCTTTTCAGAAGTAAAAGTTGTTGGGAGGGGGGGGGGGCCCACTCTTGCCGGTATTGTGGCTTAATAGTGGGACCTGTGAACTTGAGATGCAGCCCAACATGTAGCCCCTCGCCTGCCCTATCCGTTTCTGTGTCATTCCCATCACTTTCTTGAATTGCCCAGATTTTCACACATGAAAACCTTAGCGAGCATCGGCGAAATACAAAAATGCTCTGGTCGCCCATTGACTTCAATGGGGTTCGTTGTTCGAAACGAACCCTCGAGCATCGCGGGAAGTTCGTTCCGAATAACGAACACCCGAACATTTTGGTGTTCGCTCATCTCTAATTAAGACACATTGGTTTTCTACTGTTACTAATGCTTTTATTCCCGTAAGGTTTGAGTGCTCACAGTGCGAACCTAAGACGGTTTTAAACATTTCCCATTTATTGTCCATACTCTTAGAACTGAAAACAGAAGTCAAGAAGCTTAAGGGCATCTCTAAACTGATTGATCTTTGCCAACCTGTAGTGCAGTATTTTTGTGTCCCCCCCCCCCCCCCCCTTCACCCACAGACAAAACACCCTATTTAAAGACAAATGGAAATTTATTATATTGTGGAAAGGCTCTGAGTGTTCATTGTTGTATCTGACTTGACCTTGTTGGTCTTTATGAAGTTGGATATCATATTGAGGAATTTTGGAGGGAATCCCAGTTGTGCCAAAACAACTAATCCTACTAATGGTGTTGATAACTTTAGAGGGGTCAACAAGACCTTTGATCTTTGCTACTGCATGTCCATGTGTGTACACAAGAGAACTTGGAGGAGATATATGAGTGATCTACAGCATTATCTGCTGGGTACTGATCGGGCAGTTTGTGCAGCAGCAGTATGTATGGCGGCAGAGTTCTTCAGATGGTCATTCAGCGCACTGCTGGATCATTAACGCAGTGGTCAAGGGTCTCTGGATCTATCAGAACCCCCTGCCTATGGACGATAATGTGCAGACACTTTTCAGTAAGATTATATCTTGCTAAAAATTACATCATAAGCCCCATTTACACTGACAGCGGATCGCTTAAAAGTCGCTCAAACGACAGTTTGAGTGACAGTTTTGAGTGATCCTCTTTGCATATTTTATAGTAGCTAATTACCTACCATAAAATATGGAGCCGGAGCGGGACACAGCCATGGTCCCTAATAGAACAATACAGCTGCTTTGCAGATGCAAACAGCTGTAGTGTTCTCTGTGCTTACAGACCATGCCTCGCTGTGAATTCACAGCAGGATACAGGCACAGAGAATGTTATCAGTGCAGCCAGCTAATAACAGCCAGCTCCGCTGATAACAGCTGAATTCAGCAATCAACGACTTGTGCACAAAAACTGCACGGTGTCAGTGCATTTAGACAAAACGAGAATCACTCAAAAGATTCTTTTGAGTGAATTGTGAACGATTCTCTTTGTGTCTAAATCAGCCTTTACAGTTAGAAAAACACGGTAAACACTTTCAACATTTTATAGAAACCAAAGTGCAGGGTTATCATAATTAAACTAGAGGTGTTCAGAGGTCTCTAGTGAAAGAACTTTGGAGCAGAATAGAGATGAGCTAGCTCCAAAATGCTCGGGTGCTCGTTGCTCGAGTCAAACTTTTCGTAATGCTCGAGAGCTCGTTTCGAGTAATGAACCCCATTGAAGTCAATGGGGGACTTGAGCATTCTTCAAGCTGACCGATGCTCCGCATGGGGGAGGTTGTATGAAACATCTGAAAACATGAGAAAGTTATGGAAACACCACAGAAACGCATAGGGAACGGCAGGGGCAGCATGCATGGCTGCATCTGAAGCACCCCGGTCCCACTATTAAGCCAAATTCAGGGCAAGAGCCTGGCGGTCACCCCCCTAACAATTTAGTTAGGACAGACTATCATTAGCAAGGCACACGCGCTGGCACATTTAGCTAAGCATCACACTAGCTGCAACCAAGGACAATCACCGCCTGCGGGTGACACCGCTGCCTCTTCTCCTAGGTTACATGCTGGCAATGCTGTCCAGTCATCCTCATGAGCCAGCATCCACAGCATACTCAAACTTTTCCCTGTGCAGCGTTCAGCTGCCCTCATTCCACACGCTCGCTTCATAGCCGCACCACCCTCATGTCTATTTATTAGTGTGTCTTGGATGAAGAGGATCCGGAGACACACTGCAGAGGGTTGGCAGGGCCAGGCAGCGACCCTCTTTGAAAGTGTGGGCGATAGCCCACAATGCTGTTAAGAATTGATAATAAATTGACGTATGATCATAATTCTAATCCTGTGCCACCTCCGTCACAAAATTGGGCATAAAGGGGACTCAGGTGCCAGCACTTCTACACATCTCCACAATGCAGCAGTGCATACTAATACCAGAGATTGGTTTGAAGCAGGAGGTGTCACAAAAGTAGCTACCACAGGTATACAGTGACCCTGTGAAAGTCTCATGAAATCTGTTTTGCTTCCTGTGAACGCTCCAATCCATGATCCCGGATAACTGTGGTAATTTGTAGCACGAGAGATAATACACGCCGACCGACGCTGATCCCCAGACCCCAAAGAGGAGGAGGAGGTGGCATAATAAGCCCGAGAAACCGTGACTGAGGTAGGACCTGCAATACTCTGTGTGGGAAGCACTTGAGTGGGCCCAGGGTCAGGCTCGCTCCCAGCCTCCACCTGGTTGACCCAATGTGCCATGAATTACATAGCGATGGAAAATCCATGTGTCCCCACACAATTTATTCAGTGTATGTGTCAGATAGCTGAACAACGCAATAGGAAAGCCGTCTGCACTCTGCGCCCTACCCAAGTCATTCAGTGTATTTGTGCCAGATAGTTAAAACACAACAATGGGAAATCTTTGTGCACCCACAGCATAGGCGAGCCCCTGCAACCCAGGGACAGTATGAAATATGAAGAAATCAGAGTGCCCACACATGGCAGAGTTTCACCTCACCCAGGACCTCGGCCTCTGCCCACACCCTGAGCAATTGTGGGCATGAAGTGGACTCAGATGCTAATACAGCTATGAACGTCTCCTTAAATCAGTTACACTTCTTTGATTGGTCCAAACTAGTGTCTCAGATAACTGTGGTAACATGAGAGCAAATACATGTCGACCAGCGCTGATTCCCCAGACCCCAAGCAGGAGGAGGAGGTGGCATAAAGGCAGTGCCCAAACATGGCGCAGTTGCCCCCCAGGACTTCGGCCTCTTCCCTACACCCTCACCAATCATGGACATAAAGCGGACTTGGATGCTAGTACAGCTGTGAACGTCTCATTAAATCAGTTACGCTTGCTTTCATCGCTACAAAGACTGGATGAACCACCAAGAAGTTCCACAGGCCAAACCTGGCACAGTTGCACCCCCCACCCTAGGACCTCGGCCTCTTCCCTACATCCTCAGCAATCATGGGCATAAAGCAGACTCGGATGCTAGTACAGCTGTGAACATCTCCTTAAATAAGTTACGCTTTTTTTGAATGGTCCAAATCAGTGTCTCAGATAACTGTGGTAACACGATAGCAAATACATGTCGACCAGCACTGATCCCCCAGACACCAAGCAGGAGGAGGTGGCATTAGAAGCCCGAGAAACCATGACCGAGGTAGGACCCGCAATGCTCTGTGTCGGAAGCACATGAGCAGGCCCAGGGCCAGGCTTGGTCCTGGACTCCACCTGGTTGACCCAATGTGCCATGAGTTACATAGCTATAGGAAATCCATGTGTCCCCACACAATTCATTTGGTGTATGTGTCAGATAGCTGAACACCGCAATGGGAAACCATTGTGCACCCACAGCATTGGCGAGCCCTTGAAACCAAAAGACAGTATTACACATGAAGAAATGACAGTCCCCTAACATGGCAGAGTTTCACCCCGGCCAGGAACTCAGCCTCGACCCACACTTCTGCCCAAGTCATTCTGTGTTTTTGTGCCAGACAGCTGAACACCGCTATGGGAAACCTTTGTGCACCCACAGTATTGGCAGACCCCTGAAACATTTCTGTAGCAAGAGTATAGGTGGACCCCTGAAATATTTCTGTAGCAAGAGTATAGGTGGACCCCTGTAACATTTCTGTAGCAAGAGTATAGTTGAACCTCTCAAACCCTTCAGTAGCAAGTGTATAGGTGGACCCCTGTAACATTTCTGTAGCAAGAGTATAGGCAAGCCCCTCAAACCTTCCTGTAGCAAGTGTATAGGCGGACCCCTGTAACATTTCTGTAGCAAGTGTATAAGTGGACCCCTATTACATTTATGCAGCAAAACTTTCAGTAGGAAGTGTATAGGCAGACCCCTGTAACATTTCTGCAGCAAAAGTATACGCGAACCCCTCAAACCTTTCAGTAGCAAGTGTATAGGCGGATCCCTGAAACATTTATGTAGCAAGAGTATAGGCTAACCCATGAAACATTGGTGTACCAAGAGTATAGGCGAACACCTGAAAAAATTTGGTTACCAAGAATATAGGCGAAGCCCGGAAAAATTAGTTTGATAACAGTATAGGTGAGGGCCTGAAAAATTGGTGTACCAAGAGTACAAGTGTACCCCTGAAAAGTTGCTGAACTGTGAGGGCAGGTGAAACCCCTAAACATTTTTTAAAGATACAGCTCGTTGTTGCTTAATTTGTAACAGAGCCTGGAGGCAGCCCTCCGAAAAAATTGGTTTAAGTTAAACTTTTTAAAACTTGAAAAAATTGTAAAACTTTTAAACAGAGCGTTTTGGGCTGCATAAAAATTGGCAGATCAGCATGATGACATGCTGTTTTAGGAGGAGGAGGAGGAGTAATAATATCCGAGAGAGATGGAATTCTTCCCTTTTTGGGGGTTATAGAGGATGCATTTTTCTCCTGTTGCAGCGTAAAGAATCTTTAGAATTCACTGCTTTCCACCGGTGGAGAAGAGAAGTCTGGGGAAATCCAGCCTTTGTTCATCTTTATGAGTGTAAGCATGTCGGCACTGGCAGTTGACAGGCGGGTACGCTTATCCATGATGAACCCCCTCAGCTGCACTAAACACCCTCTCTGACAAGACACTAGAGGCAGGGCAGGCCAGCACCTGCAGGGCATACAGAGCAAGTTCGTGCCACGTGCCCAGCTTTGACACCCAATAGTTGTATGGAGCAGAGGCATCACGGAGGCTGGTGGTATGGTAGGCTATGTGCTCCCTCCGACTTAGTCTCGGCTGGGGAGTGGTGACAAAGTTTTGCTGGGGAGCCAGAAAAATGGCAAAGGCCTTGGAGAGTATTCCCCTGCCTGCACTGGACATGCTGCCTAATCCCCACACCTCCCGTGCTAGTTGGTCTTCTGAACTGCATCTTCTACCGCTAGCGCTGTCAGATGGAAACTTTAGCATCACTTTTTCCACCAGGGCCATGTGGTATTGCATCACTCTTGTATCCCTTTACTCTTCAGGAATTAGAGTCCAAAAGTACTCCTTATATCATGGGTCGAGAAGAGTGTACAGCCAGTAATTCGTGTTGGCCAGAATGCGTCTAACGCGCGAGTCACGAGAAAGGCAGCCTAACAGGAAGTCAGCCATGTGTGCCAGAGTCTCAGTATGCAACACATCGCTGTCCTCACTAGGAGAATGCTCCTTCTCCTCTTCAGCCCCTACACGCAGAACAGATGAGAAGGAAGCAGCATGGGTACCCTCTGCAGTGTGGGCAGCAGTCTTTTCCCCCTCCTCCTCCTCCTCCTCCTCCTCCTACAAAACACGTTGAGGTACAGACGGGAGGGTGGTCTGGCTATCAAGCGACATACTGTCATCCCCCATCTCCTGTTTTAGCTGCAAAGCATCGGCCTTTATGCTTAGCAGCGAACTTCTCAGCAGGCAAAGCAGCGGGATGGTAACGCTAATGATGGCCGCATCGCCGCTCATGATTTGGGTAGACTCCTCAAAGTATCCGAGGACCTGGCAAATGTCTGCCATCCATGCCCACTTCTCTGTAAAGAACTGCAGAGGCTGACTACCACTACACCGCCCATGTTGCAGCTGGTATTCCACAATTGCTCTACGCTGCTCGTACAGCCTGGCCAACATGTGCAGCATAGAATTCCAGCGTGTGGGCACATCGCACAGCAGTCACTGCTCTGGCAGCTGAAACCAATGTTGCAGTGTCCTGAGGGTGGCAGCATCCATGGTGGACTTGCGGAAATGTGCGCACACGCGGCGCACCAGGCCGAGCAGTTCAGACAAGTGGGGGTAGTTTTTCAGAAACCGCTGAACCACCAGATTGAAGATGTAGGCCAGGCATGGCACGTGTGTGAGGCTGCCAAGCTGCAGAGCCGCCACCAGGTTACCGCCGTTATCACACACGACCATGCCCAGTTGGAGGCTCAGCGGCGAAAGCCAGAGGTCGGTCTGCTCTGTCAGACCCTGTAACAACTTGGGGGCCGTGTGCCTCTTGTCACCTAAGCTGATTAGTTTCAGCACGGCTTGCTGACGCTTGCCCACCGCTGTGCTACCGCGTGCTACCGACTGCTGGCGACGTGCTCACACTTCTTAATTGAGAGGTGGAAGCGGCGGAGGAGGGGAGGGGGGGTTGGAGGAGGTGGCATGATACGCCGCAGATACCAGCACCGAGGTAGGACCTGCTATTCTTCCTGTGGGTAGCACGTGAGCGGTCCCAGGCTCTGACTCGGTCCCAGCCTCCACCAAGTTCACCCAATGTGCCGTCAGGGAGATATAGTGGCCCTGCCCACCAGTACTTGTCCACGTGTCCGTCGTTAAGTGGACCTTCCCAGTAACCACGTTGGTGAGGGCACGAGAAATGTTTCGGGAGACGTGCTGGTGTAGGGCGGGGACGGCACACCGGGAAAAATTGTGGCGACTGGGGATCGATTAGCACGGGAACGCTGCCATCATGTTTTTGAAAGCCTCCTTTTCCACAAGCCTGTACGGCAGCATCTCCAGGCTGATTAATTTGGCATTGTGCACATTTAAAGCTTGTGCATGCGGGTGCGTGGTGGCATATTTCCACTTTCGCTCCAACCCTTGTGTTAGCGACAGCTGAACACTGCGCTGGGAGACTTTGCTAGAGGCCATGGAGGACCGTGGAGGTGAGGGTGTGGGTGCAGGCCAGGAGGCGCTTGTGCCTGCGTCCTGGGAGGGGGATTAGACCTGTGTGCGAGGTTGTGGCACATGGGAAAAGGCAGTGGTGTGACCAGGAGGCGGTGAATGGACTTCATCCCACCTTGTGGGGTGCTTGGCCATCATATGCCTGCGCATGCTGGTGGTGGTGAGTCTGGTAGTGGTAGCTCCACGTCTAATCTTGGTGCGGCACAGGTTGCACATCACTGTTTGTCGGTCACTCACACTAAAAAACATCCACACCTTTGAACACTAGCCCCCTGCACAGAGAATTGCCGCGGGGGGGGTGCTGTGGGAAACAGTTGGGGGATTCTTGGCTTTGGGCCTGCCTCTCCCCCTGGCCACCCCACTGCCTCTTCCAACCTGTCCTGCTGCTGCACTTGTCCTGTCCTGTCTTCAGTAGGCTTTGCTAGCCAGGTGGGGTCAGTCCCCTCATCGTCCAGCAGCTCTTCCTCCGAATCCTATGTGCGCTCCTGCCTCGGACTTACTGCCCTTACTACTACCTCACGGACAGACAACTGTGTCTCATCATCCTCATCCACAAAAAGCTCTGGAGATATTTGCCTGAAGTCCCCAGCCTCACCACTCGTACTCTGGGAACTTTCCAAAGGTTGGGCATCAGTCACGACAAACTACTTAGGTGAGAGAGGAACCATTTTTCCCACTCAGGGCAGGGACCCGAGAACAGTTCTTGGGAGTCTGCCTGCTCAGAATGTCATTTTCCTGGAGTGCCGAGGCTGGGAGGAATGTGGAACAGCCAGAGGATTCAGAAGTGCAATCCCTAGGCCGGGAGTAGTGAACTGCGTAGAAGGCTGGGGGTTTGATACATTGCTGGATGTATCTGCCATCCACGACAGCACCTGCTCGCACGGCTCTGTAATAAAGGTCTACCACGCGGACCCGCAAATTGTGATCTTAAGCTGGGGAGCATAGGGACTTGGCGCTCTCCTGTTCCCTCAGCAGCTGGCTGTGATGCACCCCGCCCAGGACCTTGGCCTGTGCCCACACCCTCACTTGGACGCCCGCGTCCATGTCCATGTCCACGTCCTCGACCCTTTCACCTACTCCTCATCATGTCAGATTAAGGATAGAGCAGGGCCCAAATAAATTACCCCACCGTATAGCGCTGAAAACTGTGGCTAATTCACAGAGACTTGTAGATACCGGAGGCTCTATGCAGTGACCGGAAAAAAAACGCTGTCTTACGCTGAGACCTAGGGGTCATTTACCGCTCACACAGACTTGTAGATAAGAGAGGCTGTGTGGAGTGGGAGAAAACTCTAAAGCCAGTGGATAGTGCTGGTAACTGCGGCTACCTCAAACCCCCCCCCCCCCCCCAAGGGATTGTGAGACGCTCCGCACAGGTGCAGAAGACTCTAAAGCCAGTGGACAGTGCTGATAACTACGGCTACTTCACCGCAATCAAGGAAAGGTTATTGTGAGACGCTCTGCACAGGGGCAGAAAGCTACAAAGCCAGTGGATAGTGCGAATAACTGCGGCTACTTCACCGCACCCAAGGAAAGGGTATTGTGAGATGCTCTGCACAGAGGCAGAAAGCTATACAGCCAGTGGACAGTGCTAAAAACTGCGGCCACTTTACCGCACGCAAGGAAAGGGTATTGTGAGACGCTCTGCACAGGGGCAGAGAACTCTTAAAGGGGTTGTCCCGCGGCAGCAAGTGGGTCTATACACTTTTGTATGGCCATATTAATGCACTTTGTAATGTACATTGTGCATTAATTATGAGCCATACAGAAGTTATAAGAAGTTTTTCACTTACCTGCTCCGTTGCTAGCGTCCTCGTTTCCATGGAGCCCGTCTAATTTTCGGCGTCTAATGGCCAAATTAGACGCGCTTGCGCAGTCCGGGTCTTCTTCTTTCCTCAATGGGGCCGCTCGTGCTGGATGCTGGCTCCGTGTAGCTCCGCCCCGTCACGTGCGGTCCACCGAGGGAGAAGATCCCGGCGGCCATCTTCAACCGGTAAGTAAGAAGTCACCGGAGCGCGGGGATTCAGGTAAGCACTCTCTGGTGTTCTTTTTTAACCCCTGCATCGGGGTTGTCTCGCGCCGAACAGGGGGGGTTGAAAAAAAAAAAAAAACGTTTCGGCGCGGGACAACCCCTTTAAGCCAGTGGATAGTGCTGATAACTGCGGCTACTTCACCACACCCAAGGAAAGGTGTGGAAAGAGGCAGAAAGCTATACAGCCAGTGGACAGTGCTAAAAACTGCGGCCACTTTACCGCACCCAAGGAAAGGGTATTGTGAGACGCTGTGCACAGGGGCAGAAAACTCTAAAGCCAGTGGATGGTGCTGATAACTGTGGCTACTTCACCGCACCCAAGGAAAAGGTATTGTGAGACGCTCTGCACAGGGGCAGAAACTATACAGCCAGTGGACAGTGCTAATAACTGCAGCTGCTTCACCCAACACAGAGAATGGTATCTGTGAAATGCTGTTCTGCAGTGGCCCAGGAAATATTAGAGTACTGTTTAGCGATGAGACCTCTGCCTAATGCACTGCACACATAGAATGGTATAGCTGAAATGGTCTGCAGTGGCCTAGGAAATATTAGAGTACCGTTTAGCGATGAGACCTCTGCCTAACGCACTGCACACATAGAACGATATAGCTGAAATGGTCTGCAATGGCCCAGGAAATATTAGAGTACTGTTTAGTGATGATACCTCTGCCTAATGCACTGCACACATAGAACGGTATAGCTGAAATGCTCTGCACAGGCCTAAATGCTTAAAAAAAATTGGTGCACTGCTCCCAACCAGCCACAACAATAATGCACACAATGAGGAGTAGTCCTAAGAAGGACCATTGGGGTTCTTGAAGAGAGGATCCTACTCTAACACTTTTCCTAACTTCTGCCAGCATGCATCTGAGGCGAGCCGCGGGCGGGACCAGTTTAAGTACTCAGTGGTCACCTGATCAGCACTCACTGCTATTGGCAGGTACAGGGCTGGCACGTCACAGCAGGAAAGGGTAATGCCTTCCCCGCATGTTTATTGGCTAGAAAATGGGGCTAAATATGCGGGGAAGGGAAATGAAATTGACTCAAGTACCCCGTGGTGTTCGTCTCGAGTAACGAGCATCTCGAGTACCCTAAAACGAGCATCATGCTCGGACGAGTTTGCTCACTCATCTCTAGAGCAGAACCCAATAAAAGTTGATGTGTATGCTCAGTGGTGTACAGTGTTTACATTTCTAACAGAAAACAAAATTGTACCAAATGTTGCCACCATGAGATTATTTGGCACTGTTCAAGCGTAAGATACTGTATAGAAGTATGTCATCATTAATAGCCAAGAACTAGCCATTGTGGCTTTGAACAGGATTCTGTGTACTGTACGATGGCTCAGTGATTTGTCATGTTGGAAAAACATATAGATATGGTTTAATATATGCTCCTTGCACATGTTCAATTAATTTGCTAGAAGTACCGGTTTAATGATGGTCATGCAACAAATGGTCCTCATGTTGAATGCGTTCTACCCCACACACCTCAGTGACCCTGTAACTGTAATCGAGACACCCAGTGCTGTGATATTGAAGAAAATGGAACTTACTCATATATCATCTGCTCCTTCTTTTTGAATGACTCAGTATGTAGAAAAAGACATTAGTTCATGTAGTTTTTCCTGGGTTTCAGCGTAAGGTAGGGTGACAACTTGTGATATCCAACAAAGGGTTGCCAGAAGTTGGTATTTATACATCTTTGTTTTGCATGATCTGTATGTTATTAGCACTAGCGCACTTAAAGGGGTTGTCCCGCGAAACAAAGTTGGGGTATACACTTCTGTATGGCCATATTAATGCACTTTGTAATGTACATTGTGCATTAATTATGAGCCATACAGAAGTTATTCACTTACCTGCTCCGTTGCTAGCGTCCTCGTCTCCATGGTGCCGTCTAATTTTCAGCGTCTAATCGCCCGATTAGACGCGCTTGCGCAGTCCGGTTTTCTCCGTGTTGAATGGGGCTGCTCGTGCTGGAGAGCTGCTCCTCGTAGCTCCGCCCCGTCACGTGTGCCGATTCCAGCCAATCAGGAGGCTGGAATAGGCAATGGACCGCCCAGAAGACCTGCGGTCCACCGAGGGTGAAGATCCCGGCAGCCATCTTCGCAAGGTAAGTAAGAAGTCACCGGAGCGCGGGGATTCGGGTAAGTACTATCCGGTTTTTTTTTTAAACCCCTGCATCGGGTTTGTCTCGTGCCGAACGGGGGGGCTATTGAAAAAAAAACAAAACCCGTTTCAGCGCGGGACAACCCCTTTAATATCAACCAGTACATTGGGAACGATTCCAGATTTCCAGCTGGATGAGCTTAATAATAAATTTGTTATACATCAATAACATTGTAATAAATATAGTAATATATAATAATCGGATTTCATGAGGGTGACAGTGTTCTATTTAGTGCTGTGACATCTATTCTTTTAATCTTTTTATATTTGTTTATGAGGTTGCTAATTTTTATTATGGCATGAACTGCAGTTTTTCTAGTAGGTATGTTTGGCAATTTAATACTGCAGAATTACATTAATTGAAGATTGTGCAGGTGATATGTATGATACACATCTAAGGACTTACCGTATATTCCGGCATATAAGGCGACGGGGCGTATAAGACGACCCCCCAACTGTCATCTTATACGCCAGAAATACAGTGGAGCAAAAAAAAATAAATCATTACTCACCTTCCCCGGTGTTCTGCGGCACTGCTGCAGGCTGTCGCTCCCTCCTGGTCCCCGGCAGAGCATTGCTTTTTGGACGCAGGGCCGTCAGCCAATCACAGTTATTCAATGACATCATTGAATGGCTGTGATTGGCTGAAGGCGCACGTGTGTTAGCCAATCACAGTCATTCAATGATGTCATTGAATGGCTGTGATTGGCTGACAGCGTGTGTTAGCCAATCACAGTATTAGCTTTCTGGAGGCAGCGATTTCAAGCCCTGCGTCCAGGAAGCGATGCTCTGCCGGGGACCAGGAGGGAGCGACAGCCTGCAACAACGCCGCAGAACACCGGGGGAGGTAATGATTTTTTTTTTTACACTTTCTTTTTTTTGTATTACCGGCGCATAAGACGACCCCCGACTTCAGAGCAGATTTTTCGGGGTTCAAAAGTCGTCTTATACGCCGGTATATACGGTATCTTTTGGATAGATGGGATTCTCCATTTGCTTGGAATTTTTCTCGTAATAACATTCAGCTCTCTATTCCCTCTATGTAAGATGGTAGATGACACGTTCAACACACGTTTCTCCATAGAGGAAGAGTGATATCTTCTGCAAAGAAAGCCCGGAGTGGTGAGACCTACTAACATATGGGACACTACTGGTCGATCCAGATCTCCAAGATCTGCTTCATCATCATGAACTTCTCAATGCATTATATGATATTTTCTTCAGTCTCTTTTGCTGTGGAATAGGGAGGGGGGTGGGGTGGATTGGCCCTGAAGGACACAGTCTAGTTCTGATTAGAACTTTCTTGACACATACATTATGCTTTGCTAATAGCTAAACTTCCCCTAAAACCCTTTCCCATTATTCCTTAAAAATGGGAGCATTCTGTCCTCTCTACATTACATAACTCTATTGTGGGCAGGAGACTAATTTTACAATGAACCCATTCCTAGATATTTCCACCTCATGAAGAACAGACCTCATTCAGACTGACATCCCCAGATTAGGCTCTTTGAAGAGAGCTCAGTTTGGCCAACTCCTGTAGGGAATGCTATAGGCTACACATTCTTCTCGGTCCTTTGTAATAGTCAGAATTAGGTCAATTCAAAAGTAACTAAAACCCAAGCTCTTCCTTCTTTGTTATATTCTCGCCATATTGTATTATCTCGGTCTGATTATGTCCTTTGTGTTTCACTTCGCTCACCCTTTGTCGAGTCCTTTTAGATGGCGATTAAATAAGGCTATGCTCTCAGACCCAACTACCAAAACTCATAAAGTTTCTGAACTTCAGTTATATTTTCAATGTAATTGTGACCCATTCACTATTCCGCACAGTATACGGATTGCTAATAAGGCATTTATTAAAAACGCCTTATATGGGTGTCCGGTTGTAAACTATTGTTGACCTATCCTTAGGATAGACTATCAATAGCAGATCTGTAGAGGGTCCTCTTCCCAGGATCCCTGCTGATGAGCTGTTTGCTGGGCTGATGGGTTTATGCCCTGAGCTGATTTCTGCAGCGAGCAGACAGCTCTGTTTCCTTTGCAGTGGACAAGCTTGGTATTACAGGCAAATTGACTTAATTGGATTACCTCCACCCCAAATAAACCGCATGCTGTATTGTGCTTCGGCTGTAGACACACTTTGAAGAGTGCTGTTCACATATCCTAACAAGAATGCAGTCTAAGACACTACAGTGAAGTTACAACAATTGAAAACGATTTATGGACTACCATAACAAGTTCAATCTGATCACTTTTGTCTTTGTGTCCTGTGATATGAGGTCTCAAGTACAAGATGTACATGGGGTTTATCACATTCCTCATCACCCTCCGACAGCAGGCCTTATTGATAGAATGCATAAATCTGTTCCTTTAGCAGATGGTTCATACTCACATTCATTTTAAGAGGGTGGGACATGGTACTTGGGGATGCAGGCTTTCTTTTGAATAACAGGGTAATACAAGACTATAATCCATATCAGAGAATGATAAGACCGAAAACAGACATTGAATGCAAGGCTTTGCTTTCACCAGTACACATTAGAACTTCTGAAAGGCCCCAGGGATGTCTTAGCAGAATGCCTGTTAAGCCATGCCCAAGGCATGGCTTGATAGAATGCCTGCCCAATTGCAGTAGAACGTTATGCTGCATGACATCATACTGCAGGAGCGATCACAGCATCGCAAGCATTGGTTCCCTCTGGGGACTTAAAAAGAAAAAGAAAAAATGAAGTTTAAAATTTTTACTAATTAATTAAAAAAAAAAAAAAAAAAAAAAAAAAAAAAGGTACTAAAAATTTTAAAAACCCTTTTGGCATATTTATAATAAAACAAAAACACATATTTGGCATCACTGCATCTGTAAAAGTCCAATCTATCAAGGTAATGCATGATTAACCCCGCAGGGTGAACGTAGTCAAAAAAAGATATAAATAACGCCCGAATTGCGCTTTTCTTGTCACCCCCGACTAAGAAAATGTGCAATAAAAAGCTATCAAAAAGTCGTATGTATTCAGAAATGGAAAACTAATGGATGCCCTGCAAAAAATGAGCCCTCACAGATAACTATGTCGACGGGAAAAAAAAGAAGAAGTGTTATGGCTCTCAGCAGATGGCGGCAGAAAAGGATTTGAAAAAATTAAATACCTTCAAGAAAAAAAAAAACTAAAATATAAATAATGTAAAATAGTACAACAACAAAACTATATAAAATTTAGCATCGTAGTCATCGTACTGACCCACAAAATAAACTTATGTAATTTTTGTTGTAGTGTGTACACTGAAGAAAGGTAGCTGAATTTGTGGGTTTTTTCCCCATTTACTCCACTTGGAATTTTTTCAAAGTTTTTCAGTACATTATATGGTACATTAAATCGTACCATTGAAAAATACAACTCAGACAGCAACGTCGATGAATTAATAAAAAGTGATGATTTTTCAAAAGGGGGTGGGGGGGGCACAGAAATTGAAAAAAAAAAAAAAGGTATGGTCCTTAAGGGGTAAATGCACTTCATCACGATGACGAGGTACATTAAAAACAGCTGTCAGACGCGGTAACCGGTGTCTGAAAACTGCGGTTAAAAAAAAAAAAAATTTATAATAATTTTTGCAGCAAGACACCACAATCAAAATCACGGCGTTTTGCCGCGTGTGAGAGTTGCCTTTAGGCTGCTTCCACACATGCGATTAAGGCGTAATGTGACGGTGCTACAAAAATCACATGTATGTAAAGCCTATGCCTTCCTATAGATTTTTCCACGTGATTAATGTTTTGTAGCCTGCAACATTGCAAGACTACAAAATCGCGACATGCTCTATAGAGCCGCGATTTGTGATTTTTTTTGTAGCCTATGTTTCCCTATGGAGCCTTCCTATGTGTTGCCTAGCACAAAAATGCAGTTTTCGTGAAACGCCACTTTTACAGTAGAAAATGCTGCTGTTAAAGCCCTAAACTAAGCCCTTGCTGCATTAAAAAAAAACAAAAAAAAAAAACAAAAACAAAAAAAAACACAACAATACATCACCTTTCAGGAGATGTCCTCTCCTTGCGCGTCTTCCCTGAAGCTCCCTGACAGTTTCTTGATGTTCTTCTGTAGAGATTCCTGGTTGGAACTTTGAAAAGCCCTGCCTCCATAAAGCTCTGCCTCTGGATTAATTCCTGAGTGAGCGGCTCAGCCAATCAGAGCCAGCACTCAAGAAACCAATCACAGCTATTCATTGACTGAGCCAGCGCTCGAGAATCAATCAAAGGCAGAGATTCATGGGAGGCGGGGGATTTTCAAAGTCCAGGAAGCTCTACAGGAGAACTTCAAGCAACAACCAGGGAGCATCAGGGAAAACGGGCAGGAAAAAGGATAGCGCCAGAGAGGTCATGTATTCTTTTTTTATGCATCTAGGGCTTATATTTCAATCCCCCCGCCTCCCCTCGAAAATCCTAACACATGGTGCTATTAAGTCACGGGACTTTGTGGCACCATGTGCGACTTTGTAGCGACACAAAATCGCAATATCACCGCGAGAAAATACAGCAATATCACACACAAAGCCAATACAATATCACTATGATTTTCCCGTGGCAATATCACGTCGCCCGAATGGAAGCAGCCCAATGCTGATCCTATACCAACTTTCTAATCTTCACTTCTTGCCAAAATCCTGAAGCTAAGGGTTCTGAATTTTAAACTAAAACTAAGAAATGAAACAAACTAGCACGATTGTACATGCAATCATTCTTTAATAGTTGCATAGTAACAATAGGGTTTGCCAGAAAAAAAAAAAAAGGAAAAAAAAAAAAAACTATGCCATAGATTCCACACATTCCTAATAAACTAATCCATATGTGCTAAAACAAAAGAACAAGAAGGGCAAAACTACATAACAAAGACATTCTCCCTGCATAACATACTTTCGTTTCGCCTTCTGCGTTTCTTCAAGGACTTCTTTCTTTCTAACTTGCAAGACACAAAACATACATGCATTGTAGAAGTAAGTGCTCACAAATGTCAAGCCTCCTGTCCATGCTGTGCTGATTCATTATGCAGATCTTCGACCAGACTATCTCAAGCTTTGGGAATTATTTCTTAAAGCCCAATACAAAAAAAAGAGAAATATGAATGAGAAACAAAAAAGTGAAAAACACAGTGCTTGCAATGTTCAAGGATAGACCTGAAAGATGTGGCAGTTGTGTGCACTTACATGAAAGTCAATCACAAAATAAATTAATTAAGGCATGTGATTTTCTAATTGAATTAGGGGGGGGGAAATATATCAAGAAAATCAACATGTAAGACAAAATACAGGCATTCTGGCTTTTATTAAAAATCTATTCATGTTAACATGTCCCAAAGACAGCAGCAACAGAGGGCAGTCCAACAAGCGGTTAAACAGGCACTTTCTCCAGAATCATCCCTTCTTCTCTCTTCTACGACGTATACTATGAAAGAAAAGGGAAATAATAATTAGTCCAGTCTTGAAAATCATGTAGTTTTCATTTGGTCATTCTATTGATTTAGACTAGAGTAGAGAATTCCAATCATTTGTAATGGCAAGAGAACAAATCTAAAAACTATCATAATAAAAAAAAAAGAAATATAAATATATATATTTATTACACACATACATATATAAATGATGACACCCGCGGACAATAGCGGCAATCAGCCGTACGGCCGATTCCAGCTATTAACCCCCTTAAATGCCGTTAATTCTGACAGCGGCATTTAAATCCATAGCATTACGTCACACTGCAGGAGTGATCAAAACGTCGCATGTTGTAGTCCTCTAGGGGAACTTAAAAGAAAAAAGTTAAAAAAGGAGATCAATAAAGTTTTTTTTTTTTTTTTTTTTTTAAACAATGAATAAAAAAGTAATAAAAGTTTAAATCACCGCCCTTTTGCCATATCTATACCAAAAAAGTAAGTAAATAAATCATAAAAGAAAAATACATATTTGGTATCACCGCGTCTGTAAAAGTCCAATCTATCAAAGTAGCGCATTATTTACCCCGCATGGTAAACGGCGTCTGAAAAAAATAAATAAATAAAATAAAGAACGCCAATAATGCACTGTTACCCTGTCTCCCAGAAAAAAAACTCAATAAAAAAAGCCAACAAAAAGTCTTATGTATTCCGAATTGGTACTTACGAAAACTACAGAACATCCTGCAAAAAATGAGCCCTCGCATAATCACGTCGACGGAAAAATTAAAGTAATTGCGTGCAGAAGATGGCGGTAGCAAATAATTGAAAAAAACTAAAAAAATTTTGGAAAAAAAAAAACCTATACAAGTTTGGTATCGTAGTAATCGTACTGACCCATAGAATAAAGTTATATAGTTTTTGTTGCAGTTTGTGCGCCGTAGAAACAAAACGCAGTGAAAGATGGCGGAATGGTGGTTTTTTTTGTTTTTTTTTCATTTTACTCCACTTATAACTTTTTAAAAAGTTTTTAGTACTTATATTGTATTTTAAATAGCACCATTGAAAACTACAACTCGTCGAAACAAAACGCACTGAAAGATAGAGGAATGTCTTTTTTTTTTTCATTTTACTCCACTTAGAATTTTTAAAAGGTTTTTTAGTACATTATATGATACATTAAATAACACCGTTGAAATATACAACTCGTCCCGCAAAAAACAAGCCCTCATACAGCGACATTGATGGATAAATTAAGGAGTTATGATTTTATTTGAAGGAGGGAGGAAAAAACAAACATGAAAAAAAAAAGGGAGGGCCGCGTCAATAAGGGGTTAAAGCCAGCACCTACCCCCAACAACTCCAATAAGCCATGACACTCATCAGAGCGGTTAAACTCTCTAAATGCCCCGACCAATGTTTGGGTGTCCTCTATGCCCACCTCCCCACCCCCTCGATGAGATCGAGGGTTGCCGTGCGGTTGTCACGGCAGCTGAGGGACTTCTGGGTTGCCAATGCAGAGTGCTAGAATGCTCTTGTGGTGCTAGAATGATAGAATACCTGTCAGATCGCTATGGCATTACATCATACTGCAAGAGTGATCAAGCTATCACAAGTTTTTGCCCCCTATGGGGGCTAAACAAAAAACTAGTAAAACAGTTTTTTCTTAAAACTCATTTTTACAATTATTAAAGAAAAATAAAAAGTAATAAAGTTTAAAAAAAAAAACCTTTTGCAATATTTGTAATAAAAGAATCCAAATAATAAAACAAAAATACATATTTGGTATCGCTGCGTCCGTAAAAGTCTGATCTATCAAAGTAACGCATTATTTACCACGCACGGTGAACTTCGTTAGAAAAAAATAAATAAAAAATAGAGAACGCCAGAATTGCTCTTTTTTGGTCACCCAGTTCCCAAGATAAAATTGCAATATAAAGCTATCAAAAAAGTTGTATGTATTCAAATATGAAAAGCTACAGGACGTCCCGCAAAAAATGAGCCCTCACATAACTATGTCAACTGAAAAATTAAAAAAAGTTATGTATGTAAGAAGATTGAGGCAGAAAATAATTTAAAAGAATTAAATATCTTAAAAAAAAGAAAAACAAAAAAAAAAAAAAAACACTGAAAAGATGTGGAAAAGTGAGCAAAAAGAAGATGGCGTTGACTATAGCCAAGACAGGAATTGATTGGGATCCTGATAAGTGGGAAGTGCTCAGATTTATCTGAGGAAGATGACCATTTTAATAAGCATAGAGAAATTGATCTGCTCTCTCTTAAAGTAACTCCCATCATGAGATGCAGGACGGTGAGTACTCTAGAATGTTTCATGGCGGAGCGGATGGTATATATGTGGATGGTGATGCACCAAAATTTGTTAAGATTGTCAACTGACCCAGTGGTAGCTGAAGCATTCAGGACTTTACAGGTCCAGCAGGGTCGATATAGAAAATGTCCTAATTCTGATTAAAGGGGTTGTCCCGTGCCGAAACGTTTTTTTTTTTATTCAATAGGCCCCCCGTTCGGCGCGAGACAAACCCAAGGGATGGGTTAAAAAAAAAAAAAAAAAAAAAAAAGGTTCAGTACTTACCCGAATCCCCGCGCTGCGGCGACTTCTTACTTACCTTACCAAGATGGCCGCCGGGATCTTCACCCACGATGCACCGCGGGTCTTCTCCTATGGTGCACCGTGGGCTCTGTGCGGTCCATTGCCGATTCCAGCCTCCTGATTGGCTGGAATCGGCACACGTGACGGGGCGGAGCTACGAAGACCAGCTCTCCGTCATGAGCGGCCCCATTCACCAGGGAGAAGACCGGACTGCGCAAGCGCGTCTAATCGGGCGATTAGACGCTGAAATTAGACGGCACCATGGCGACGGGGACGCCAGCAACGGAGCAGGTAAGTGAATAACTTCTGTATGGCTCATATTTAATGCACGATGTATATTACAAAGTGCATTAATATGGCCATACAGAAGTGTATAGACCCACTTTCTTTCGCGGGACAACCCCTTTAACTACATACAAAGAAGCCTTCACATACATTGCATGATTGCATTAGAGAATTAAGGAAGAAATGATGAAACATCCAGTTGCAATGAATGAGCAAAGTGATTTGACGAGAAGAGAGTAGAGATGAGCGAATATACTCATTTCGACTAATTACTCGATCGAGCACCGCGATTTTCGAGTACTTCCGTACTCGGGTGAAAAGATTCGGGGGGGCGGCGTGGCGGAGCAGGGGGTAGCAACCCCTCACTCACCCCGGCGCCCCCCGAATCTTTTCACCCGAGTACGTAAGTACTCGAAAATCGCGGCGCTCGGGCAAAAAGGGGCATGGCCGAGTAGGTTCGCTCATCTCTAGAAGAGAGTTGACCACGAGTGTTAGGAATGAAATGATCAAAACCCCTCCCCCAGCATATAAAGCAGTAATCATGCCTCTATTGATAAATCAAACTGATCATCTGGAAGCGGTAAAGTTGTTGGGAGATTTGGAAGACTGGGGTCCGATCCGCAATGAGGACGAATCACAGCAAGATCAAAACCCCAATCCAAAATAGAAGAACTTGGGTGCATCAAAATAGAGTAACCAGGAAAGAGATGTTCCTAGTTTTATTGAAAGATGGGGTCCCATGGGAGAAAATAGATGGGATCAGTACAGATGTGATGTGGATAATGTATAAGAAAAGGGGGCTTTATGATCGTGGGGGAGAATCAGGAGAAAAAATAAAAATACTACCTTATAAAACTCCAAATGTTCCAATATGGGAAGACAAGAAGTTAGAATCTTTTGTTTAGTTTGCCCTTTGTCTCACTAGGTTTTTATTTCTTCCTTTTCCTCTTCAAGGTAAATTGATCATAAATATTCAGGCGGGGATGTACTGGCTGAGATCTTGGTTTTGAAAAATAAATGTCTTTACCTTTTTCTAATGATAGGTTTTATTTCACAGAGCAGACATTAAGGCCTCCTTCACATGGGCGACAAATTTGCGCGATCTTGTAGCATTGCTACAAATCTCATGTATGTGAAGCCCACGCTTTCCTATGGGTTCCTTCACACATGAGATGTTTTGTAGCATTCTTCGAGCACTGGCTGTGATTGGATAAGTGTCAGCCAATCACAGCCAGTGCTTCCAGTAGCCAGGGATTTTTCAATGCCCAGCCAGAAGATGAAGAAGATGATCAGTGCCGGACCTGGGAAGAAGATGCAGCGGCACCCCGGACAGCGAGGAAGAGGTGATATATCCCTTTTTTTTTTTCTCCTTTAGTTACAGCTTATTTTCGGGGTAGGGCTTATATTTCAAGCCCCCCTGAAAATCCTCGCACGTGATGCTACCAAGTTGCGCGATTTTGTAGCGTCACATGCGACTTTGTAGCATTACAAAAATCGCTGTATTGCAGCAAGAAAAACCGCAGCGATATAGCACGGTGCAGCGATGCGACATCGCTGCGATTTTCTCGCAGCGATGCGGTGTCGCCCGTGTGAAGGAGACCCAAGGGTGCCTGTCCACGGGCGTGAATCACGCCGGCCGATGCTTTCCATAGCATTGCTATGGAGAGCGCCGGAACCTGTCCACGAGCGGAGAATCATTGCCATTCTCTGCAGCCAGCCTATCTATCAGATAGGGCTGACCGGCGGAGAATCGGCGGCGGCTCCCACGGCAGAGATCTGCCACGGGATTTCGCATCGACGGGGACAGGGGGGCCTTGGACTGTTTGTTTGGGGAAAGGGTAATGCTAATAACCTTTTTTGTTTGTTTATAGGAATACAAGAACAGAACTTTTTGGTCATTCCTTGACCTGTGACATCACCATACAATAGATAGTGTTAGCTTTGCTTCAGCACTAAATGTTCTAAAACCAACCACAAATACCTAAATTTAGATTAGGTTTTTTTGTATCCTCATCTTTGGGGTCTCCAGTGCATATTGAGTTCTGAACAACTCATACGTGTTGAAAAAAAACACAACATCTTTATTGTTTGTGAGAGTTTAATACAAGTACTGCAAGTAGCTACATCTCGAAGTTGGGTCATTCTAGCCATCAGTGACTAATTGAGAGGTAAGAGTATCCTTACAATATATTGCCTTTAATGTACTGAAAGGATACTAAATAACTCTTGTCAGTATGTTGTGTGCATTTTGTTCGCTACTTACATACCTGCGTTTTTAGGCGTTTCCATATAGACTGGTCCTGGAGGTTGGCCATCCTGCCAGCCAGGTTGAGGATATCCTTGATAGCCTGGTTGCCCTGGCTGATATCCTGTAGGACCGGGTGGATAACCAGGATATGGAGCTGGGCCACCTTGTGGCGGTCCATATTGTGGGTAAGGTCCAGGTGGAGGATAAGGACCAGGTGAAGGGTAAGCTCCGGGGGGTGGATAAGGACCAGGTGGTGGATATGGACCAGGAGGTGGATAAGGTCCAGGAGGTGGATTAACCCCTGAGTATGGTGGAGGATTTTCATAATTCATGGTGAACTGTAATTAAAAAGAAAAAAAAATATAGAAAATTAGTCTTCATACATATGATTACATTAATTCTTTTCAATAATTTGAGATGGTCAACCTGTTTGCCTGCTGCCGTTCAGAAACAGAAATTGCACAGATAATGGCAAGAAGGAGTGAAGGACCTGTAATAGCATCATAGTTGCATGACCGGCACAGGTCCTTCACTCTGTTTAGCACAGTCAGCATCTAGCATCACCAGTGCTGCTGCCAGTCTGGGAGGGGTGGAGGGGCAGAGGTATTTGGCTGGCACTGCTGGGGAGATACTTGTGGCATTTGGCAGTGCTTTTGAGGTATTCTGTGCTGCACTGCAGTATGTGGAGTTATTGCTAAGGTAATTGTGTGCTACACTATAGTATTTGTTTGGTATTTTGTGCTTCTGTATTTTAAGATACATGTCAAGATGTCATGCCATTCTTCAGGGTGTTTTGCATTATAGTGGCATGTCTGGCGCTGCTCGGAACATACATTGTACTGCACTGTGGATTTGCTGCTGCTGCTAGGGGCTTATACATATGCACTGCATGATGGTATTCCCCTGGCACTGCTGGGAGGGGGTAACAGTGGCACTTTATATTTGGCACTACACGGTGGTATGTGTTAGCCTGAGAGGCTCTAGGATCATCATAAATTGGTTGCGAAGACTTAAGTAGAGCAGATTTGTGAAGCCCTGCTCTATTGGATTCATCCAATAGTCAATGATACTTACCACCCTCACTCCTGGGCTTACCTTCAGATTCAAAAGGAAAGTTTGTAGCAGCATGCATTACATGCTACTATTTTCCCACACTATAGGGAGAGCAACATTGTATATTGACTGGTTGGGGCTTGTGTGCAAAGGCTGCTGTTAGAACCTAGTCTGGCCCTGCTGATTTGCACTTCATATTCGTCACTACACAGATATGGATTGGATGGCTAGTTTAAATTGCTTTATGTATACCTCATTTTTTTGGTGTGCACATCTACCCATTGAATTATAAAGTGTGGTGGCATATGTTGGCACCATGAGTCATGCCATGTCAAGTGGTCTAAAGCAAGAAAAAAATCCTCCACCTTCATTTCTCTGATTTTGTTCAAAATTTGTGTATTACAAACCCATGGTATCAAAAGAAATTTCCCAACATTTCAGGTTCCTACAGCTAACGGTTCCTGAGTTAGACCCCCCTGTTTAGGAAGGGGGGTCTGCAAGGGCGGGCACAACAAGTTAATAATTTAAAAAATGCCATTTTATTCAAAGTTGGGAACTATGTGATCATAAGTGTAACCCCTTAACGATCGCCGATACGCCTTTTGATGGCCTGCGGCGTCGGGGTATGTATGCAGGGAGATCGCTCCATACATCGCGGGTGTCGGTTGTTTCTTACAGCCGACACCTGGCGGCAACAGCTCTCATAAGCCGTGTGGCTCATCGGAGCAGTTAACCCTTTAAAGGCCACTGTCAATTCTCATTCATATTCTCTGAACAATGTTCAGGGGTCCTGTAGGGACCCCACGATGAGATTGCAGGGAGCCATGCGGGTGTCATGGCAGCTGGGGGGCCTTCTGAAATGCCCCTGGGCTGTCATGGCAGAATGCCTATCAAACAATGCCCGTAGGGTGGCTTGATAGACTACCTGTCAGATTGCAGTGTACTGTAGGAGCGATCAAAGCGTCGCAAGTTGTTTTGCCTTATTTATAATTAAAAAAAAAAAAAAATCATAACAAAAATACATATTTTATATTGCTGTGCCCGTAAAAGTCTAATTAGCTAATTTTAAGGAATTAAATATCTAAAAAAAAAAAAAAAAAAAATCGTAGTAATTGTACTGACCCATAGAATAAGTTAGAAGTCATTATATTTTTGTTACACATTGTGTGCCATAGAAGATGGCAGAATTTCATTTTTATTTTTATTTTACTCCACTTAGAAGTCTTTGAAAGTTTTTCAGTACATTAAATAGCACCCTTGAAAAATACAACTCGTCCGGCAAAAAACAAGCCCTCATACAGCGACGTCAATGTAATACAGGAGTTACGAAAATGGAAAGACAAAAAAAAAAAAAAGCTTGGTCACTAAGGGGTTAATGGTACCAATCGTGAACTTTTCTGGTTAATGGCACGTAATACTCACCAAAATGCACACATGAAAAACACAGGTCCAATGTAAATCAATGGGCTATTCAGCAATGCATATTACGCACACAAATATGCGTGTGATATACAGGCTAAATACCTTCATGTGAACGAGGCTTTATACTGGAAATCTCGCCCCGGCCCAATTACCACCTCCTCCTCCAACGCCCAGTGGTCTGACCTCTCCTGATCTGTTGCTCCTCATGACCATCGCCGTCCCTATCTGACTTTCCGCTCATACCCTTGCTCATCCAGCTCCTGACCTACACAACAAGTTTTTTTAATGTGTTTTCAATAAGGGAGTGATTTTTTTTAACCCCTTAAAGGGGTTGTCCCACGAAACAAAGTTGGGGTTCAGCACTTCTGTATGGCCATATTAATGCACTTTGTAATGTACATCGTGCATTAATTATGAGCCATACAGAAGTTATTCACTTTCCTGCTCCATTGCTAGCGTCCCCGTCTCCATGGTGCCGTCTAATTTTCAGCGTCTAATCGCCCGATTAGACGCACTTGCGCAGTCCGGTCTTCTCCGTGTTGAATGGGGCTGCTCGTGCTGGAGAGCTGCTCCTCGTAGCTCCGCCCCGTCACGTGTGCCGATTCCAGCCAATCAGAAGGCTGGAATCGGCAATGGACCACACAGAAGACCTGCGGTCCACCGAGGGTGAAGATCCCGGCGGCCATCTTCGCAAGGTAAGTAAGAAGTCCCTGGAGCGCGGGGATTCGGGTAAGTACTATCCGTTTTTTTTTTTTCAACACATGCATCGGGTTTGTCTCGCGCCGAACGGGGGGGGGGGGGGGCTATTGAAAAAAAAACAATCCGTTTCGGCGCGGGACAACTCCTTTAAGGACCAGACATTTTTAGGGATTTTACCCATGTGGTGGTTTAACTGCACTATTTTTTTTTCTTCACCTACCAAAATTGTTTTTGCTGTGTTTTTTTTCAGTGACATATGGGGCTATTTTTTAAAAATATCTTTTTCACTGACTTTTTAATCAGTTTTTTTTCCGTTTTATTGGGGGTAAAAAGCTAAAAAAAGAAAGAAAAAAAAAAAAAAGATTTTAACATTTATAGTTTTTTAAATTAGTGTATTAATGATAAAATAAAAGTATGGAAACGGGTTCCTCATTTTGTTTCGGTCGTTTTGATATATAATATGTATGGTTTTGGTTTACAGGATGCATACGGCGACGGTTTTGGTTGGCATCGGCTTTGGGTCATTTTCTCTCTTACATATATTTTTATTCTGTATTTTTTTTTTTTACTTCTGTACATAATTTTTTTATTTTTTGTTTACCATCTATGTCCCCTATGACGCCATACAAGACCTCTGGGGGACAGTCACAGATTTTTTTTATTTGACACTTTCCCACTGTAGCCGAGGCATCCATAGGGAAAACATCCCCTGTAATGACACTAGACACTGGCAGAGCTGATATGGGTCTGCTGGGACCCTGCAGCTCTGTAATAACAGGGAATTGTGGCAGTCACATGACTGCCGGCTCGTGTAGTGGACTTTATACTTCCACTTTCACGTACCTAGCGCTCATTGCGCCATCGCTTATCGATGACATAAATACCCGCAGGCGGGTTAGTAAGTTATAACCCTTCAAATCCACCACCCAGTCACAGCTTTCATCCAACCAGGTCTCAGTTATTCTCACTACATCATAGCTTTCTTCAGACTTTATTACATCCAGTTAGTCAATCTTAGTGGTCAGACTTCTAGCATTAGTCACCATGCAGGTTAAAGGTTTTTAGTCATTTGTTATATCAAGTGTATCTTACTAATTGTTCTGCTAGTTCTAACTGTACTAATCCCTCTGAACGCTCTATTACAAGTGTTAAAGGGCCACTCCGGTGAAAAATACATGTTTCCACTCCTGCCCCCCTCATCCACCTGCCTGTCACACTCTGGAGATCTCCTCTTTATATTGTCTTCCCTGCAATGCAACCCCCTGTCTGATACGTATCAGGCACCATCTTGATGGTGAGAGTTTTTTTTCTTAATTGGAGTTTCACATCAATCCCATGATGCATCAGCACAGCGTTAGCCGATTTCCCATTTTAGCCTGCAGATGGGACAGTTTAATTATCATTACCTTCTATATTCACCTAAATAAGCTGCACACCATAAGTATACAGTCAGAGGAATGAGCTGTGATCTCCTCTATTATAACTGTGACAGGAGTGGTGTGATCATCATCAGTAACTGCATAATGCTGTTACATGGATCTACCACAAAAAAACTGCCTAGAGGGGGACACGGACACTTCTGCCACAAACTAAGACTGACTAGAAAATGAATCCATGACCCCAAACAGATCTGAGCTGGTCAGAATTGAGATCACATGACCATCTGAGGAAAGAAAGGCTAGAAATCCGAGACAGAAATAACTAACACTAGCGCATTTATATATACCGGGGGATAGCGACTTAACGAACAAATAAAAAAATTAAAATCACTGGAGTAGTCCTCTAAATTGAGCACAAGGAGTCAGTAGTGGGCAGAGTTTCTATTTTCTGACCTCTTGCCACGGGTCCCGAGTCATCAGCACTGTCGGGTGGGACAGCGCAGGGCTGTTGTAACAGCATTGATGTCAACATTAAAAAAAGGAATGGGAATATTTGTAAGCAGCCCATGTGGATCCAGTGATAACCAAATCAAAAGGGTGCCTCCCTTCATTCCTTATCTACTGTAAGGCCTTAGTCAGACGGGCGTTTTTTCACGCGATTTGCGCAAATCGCGTGACCGGAGGCGAAAAATCGCGGGAAAAATCTGCACCTAGCCGCGTTAATCGTCGCAGCAAAACGCCCGTCTGACCAGAGAAAAAAATCGCCGTGCGCATCAAAATGCGCATGAAACTTAGACTGACCGGCGAAAAAAATGATTTTGGTGCGCACATAAAACGCCGAACGCAGATAGGCACGATCTGCGAATTGTCGTGTCCTATAATTTATCGCATATCCGCATAAAAAGCGGACATGTGACCGATACCATAGCGAACCATTGGTTCTATATATGCGCGAATCGCATGCGCAAATCGCGCGAAAAAACGCCCGTCTGACTAAGGCCTTAAGGCTGCATGCACACGGGCAGGTCGGATTCTGGAAAACTCCTGCTTTTCCCGCAGAATCCATGGCCCGTTCGCAATGCCAATAGCAGACAGGCTACGCGGTTTCCTTGGACTTCAATGGAAGCCGCCTGTGCAGAATCCACAGGAAAATGGAGCATGCTGCGATTTTTCATCCGTGAGCGGAAATGGAATTGGTTTCCACTTGTGTGCATGAAGAATCATTTTTGCATTCCATGCCATGGGCGGTATTTGCTGCGGAATCCGGAGGCAGTGGCCCACTCTATATTCTGCAAGTCGCGCCTGTGTGCCCTCATCTTTAGGGCTCCTTGACACGAGCGTATACACGCTGGGCCATGTGAATGAATGCGTTGGATTCAATGCATTCTTTTAGATGGCTAGCGTATATACACAGGTAAATAGGTGCGTATATACACGCGAGTGAATAAAGCCGTAGGCCCAATATCCACGCAGAATCCGCACGGGGCACCCGCATGGAAGTTCCGCTATTCAACCCGCTCTAAGGGAAACATGGATGTACACACCTGAATTAGTCCCTTAGTGACACAGACCCCTTTTTTTTTTTACATTTTCGTTTTTTCCTTCCCCCTTAAAAAGAAAAAAAAAAAAAATCAGAACTCCTTTATTTATTTCTTTGATGTCGCTGTATGAAGGCTTGTTTTTTGCGGGACGAGTTGTAGTTTTCAATGGTGCTATTTAAAATACAATATAAGTACTAAAAACTTTTTAAAAGTTATAAGTGGAGTAAAATGAAAAAAAAACAAAACAACATTCCGCCATCTTTCACTGCGTTTTGTTTTTCTACGGCGCACAAACTGCAATAAAAACGACATAACTTTATTCTATGGGTCGGTACAATTGCTACGATACCAAACTTGTATGTTTTTTTTTTTTTACTGTACTAATTTTTAAAAATTATTTTCTGCGGTCATCATGCGCGCAATAACTTTTTTACTTTTCCGTGGACTTAGTTGTGCGAGGGCTCATTTTTTGCGGGATGTCCTGTAGTTTCCGTTAGTACCAATTCAGAATACATACGGCTTTTTGATCGCTTTTTGTGGCGTTTTTTCTAGGAGACAGGGTGACTGAAAAAGTTCACCATGTGGGGTAAATAATGGGCCACTCTGATAGATCAGACTTTTACAGACGCGGCGATACCAAATATGTATTTTTATTTTATGATTTAAATTTTTTAATTATGGATATGGCAAAAGGGGGGGTTGATTTAAACTTTTATTCCTTTTTTTTTTTTTTACAATTAAAAAAAACTTTATTGATCTTTTTTTTTTTAACTTTACTTTTCTTTTCAGTTCCCCTAGAGGACTACAACATGCGATGCTTTGATCGCTCCCGAGGTAGGACACACTGCAATTTGACAGGCAGCCTATCAAGCCACCCCACGGTGATGGCTTGATAGGCAGTTCCTCAAGGCAGCCTTGGAGCCTTTCAGAAGGTCTCCGGCTGCCATGACACCTGCACGGCTCCCCCGATCCCACCGTGGGGGGGGGGGGGGGGCATATGGGACCCCCGTACATCGCTTAGGGGATTTAAATGCCGCTGTCAGAATTGGCAGGCGTGTGCCTGCAAAGATAGGACATGTGTGCAGGGAAGGGTTTATATGTGTTTTCAATTGAAAACAGTGGTCTGCCGACACCCCTGATTTGTTTTTCAGGGAAGGGCTTTACATATGAGCCCTTCCCTGAAAAACAAAAATTTTAGTGTAAAAATAATTAAAAAATAAACTTACCTCTCCGCTGCCATGTCCCCTGCAGGGATGAAGAACACATCTGACACATGCGGCTGATGTTTCCTTCATCCCCGCTAGTAAAAAGAATTCCCTGCTGCATCTGTCACATTTGTGACAGATGCAGCAAAGGAATTCTTCAATTCCCTACAGCAGCTGTCACACAGGACAGCTGCAGTAGAGGATCCTACTGCCGGCACCCGTCATTAAATTTCAGGGAAGGGCTTTAAATATAAGCCCTTTCCTGAAAAACAAGAAAAAATGGTGAACAAAATAAAAAAAATAAAAATAAAAAAGTACTCACCTTTCTTCAGCTGTCGGGGCTCAGCCGCGTCCAGACGGCTCTTCTCCCTGCACTGCTCTCAGTAGTATTCAGCAGCCGGGGATTTAAAATCCCCGCCTGCTTAATGGGCTGCCTCTGATTGGCTGAGTACTGTGACCAGCTAATGAATGACAGCTGTGAGCTGCCTCTGATTGGTCCCTGCGCTCAGCCAATCAGAGGCAGCACTCACCTATTCATGGATTCATGAATGGGCAAGTGCTGCCTCAGCTATTGAATGACAGCACTCACCCATCCATGAATGGGTGAGTGCTGCCCATTCAGCAGGCGGGGATTTTAAATCCCCGCCTGCTGAATACTACTGCGAGCAGTGCAGGAGAAAAGCCGGCTGGACGCGGCTGAGCATTCTTCTTTTTTTTTTTTTTTTTTTATTTTAATCACCATTTTTTCATGTTTTTCAGGGAAGGGTTTATATTTAAAGCCCTTCCCTGAAAAACAATTACAAGATGCTGGCCGCTGGATCCCCTACCACAGCGGTCATCTGTGACAGCTGAGGTAGTGAATTCTTCGTTCCACGCAGGGATGAAGAATTCCTTTGCTACATCGGTCACAGATGTGGCAGGTGCAGCAGGGAATTCTTTTTCCTCATGGGGATAAAGGAAACAGCGGACAGGTACTTTTTTTTTTTTTAACACTAAAATTCTTGTTTTTCAGGGAAGGGCTTATATGTAAAGCCCTTCCCTGAAAAACAATTCAGGGGTGCCGGCAGACCACTGCCTTCAATGGAGCCGCTGGCAGCAGCCGCGGTTCCATTGAAGGCAATACACGCATGTTTTTGCGCATACATAGGTGTGCACCTATGTACGCACAAAAACACGCTCGTGTGAAGCCACCCTAGGGGCTTATTCAGACAAACGTATATCAGCCGGGTATTCACGCCGGCCGATATACGGCGTCCCTCTCTGCAGGGGGAGGAGGCTGGAAGAGCCGGGAGCAGTGCACCGAGCTCCCGCCCCCTCTCCACCCCTCGGCACTATTTGCAATGAGAGGAGGCGGGTCGGGTGGAGCTAAGTTCCAGAACCTAGCTCTGCCTGTCCCACCCCCTCCTCAGTGCACTGCTCAGTGCACTGCTCCCGGCTCTTTCAGCCTCCTACCCCTGCAGAGAGGAACGCCGTATATCGGCCGGCGTGAATACCCAGCCGATATACGGTCGTCTGAATGATCCCTTATACAGGTAGATAAATAAAGCAGTGCAGTGTTGATGTAACGGGAGTGGTGACAAGAGGTCAGAACATGGACACTCTGCCCAGTACAGCCCTCTGCGCTTACCACCACACTGCTCATTACAGCAGGAACTGTACCCATGTCTGCACGGGGATGACTGACTTAACGATTGTTCTTCACCATACTAGAGATGCTCTGTCGCATATCAACGGCAGTAACGAGCGCCGACTCACATGCCATATCATTGATTAGTGCACAGCCTGTATACAACCACCCTTACGTCGCCTTCACACGAGCGTATGTGCATTTGTGCGCTCCTATGCTCTGCTTTTTATGGAATGAAAAATGCTTCTTTGCACGTGCATCGGCGTAATTTGCTGTACTTTTTGCATCCGCAAGACATGTTCACTTGTGCACGCCAAAACAAAGCCGCAGTGATTGAAACAGCTAATTAGTGTGAATGTGTTACAAATGTCTTCTTTTTGCAGTGGGATTGTTTTTAAATATCTTAAAGCTCTTTTACACGCAACAATTATCACTTTCTTCGGCCATTTGAATGAATTTTCAGCAATAGTTGTTACATGTAAACGCGAGCAGTTGTGCACTAGTCGTTCACTTATCGTTTAGTGCTGGTTTTAAGCTGCCATAAAAATAGTCGTCAGGCCGTTCAAAATACGCTCCATTTGAATGAAAATCGTCCCGCATTTTGAGTGGGTTGATGACTGGAGGGAAGTAAACAATGTACTTATTGTGTATGTCTGACATACACAATGAGTGCGCTGTTTATTCTGCTGGGAGAAGACAACTGAATCCTGCTGGCCAGATAATCCCTTGCATAAACACACGCCCACCTGAGCAAACAACTACTTCTACAAAGTTTACTTTAACTGAGGGGAAACAGAGCCATTATCTGTGCGTGTAATTTTATGCAATTACCTTTGCGTGTAAAGGGGCCTTAAGGTGTAGTTCACATTTCTGAACTAAGGCTCAGACTGAGAACACCAAAAATGGAATAGAGACCTATCATGGTTAATGTCTTTTAAGAAAAAGGAGTACCCGTACCTTCACTTTGGATCGCTCTGTTTACGGTTTCTTCTAGCAGCCTCATATACTGTGTTTCCCCGAAAATAAGACAATATCTTATATTATTGTTCAAAAAGGTTTAACATTTTTACATGTATAGCTGCCTGGACACTATGTAAATTGACTTTTTAAATTAACTGTTAGCAGGGCTTAATTTTGGGGTATGGCTTATATTTCAAGCATCCTCAAAAAGCCAGAGAAATCATTTTGCATCCTCAAAAATTCTGGAAAATCATGCTAGGTCTTATTTTCAGGGTATGTCTTATTTTCAGGAAAACAGGGTAGCACTATAAGGGGTTGTCTTTGGCAGCCAAAAACAGCCACAGGAGCAAAAGTGAAAGTACTCTGTAACACATAGAAAGTGTCCTTCTGGAGTACAAAAATAGCCATTTCGATGCAAGGTGGCTAGATACTCTAACTCCCAAAGCCTTGGTCCATATAGCGCCTTCTGAATTTGAATGGATGGAAAAATGTCCTTCTGGACTACAGTGGTCCCAGCATACAATACCATCTGACTTTAGGGAAGCCATCGTATATAGGAACGATCCCTATGCAAAACTGGTCATTGGTTTTGAAGGCTCCAATGTCGGTCCCCCCCCCCCCCCCCCCCCAAAAAAAAAAGTGAGATTGAGGAAAAATAATCACTAAATCAATGCAGATAAAGCAGGTCCTAATATATGTGAAGGACTGAGCGATTCCTCATCTGAACGAGCCGACGGCATACCTGCCTAAGCCGGCGGTGACGTCACTCGCTCACACAGTAATCAGCTCACCTGAAAGGCACCTTAGTACGTAACATATGGGGAAAAGTCGTACGCAGGAAATAGCCACGAGCACTGAGTCAGATCCTATAAACTACAAAGGGCCGTCACTGGGCACAGCAGGATAAACCAGCTCTGGAGGGCGACCTTTAGTTGTGCAAGGGCGACAGTAAAAAAAAGTTACCACAACTGTTGTGCAATCTCAGGATTTCCCTAAAGGGGGGGGGGGGGGGGGGCGGCGGCACTTGTCAACTTGTGACAAATGCTAATTTTTTTTTTTGCTACTTTCTTCCTTTAAGTTTGTAGCAAAAAGAAAAGAAAAAAAAAAACACTTTTGAAAATAAAAAAACTTCCATCACCTACAAACTTACACAAAGAAAAAAAAAATGGAAAAACAATTACTGCACCTTTAAGATAATGGCCAAGTCCTTATTGGGAAGGGGCTGCCATGGCAGCTACCACCCTAGTCCAGTACCAACCACTGGGGTATATAGGGCAGCTGCGGGGGAACAGCTGGTGGCCCGATGGGCTATTTTTTATGGAAGTCCCAGGTGCTAATGGAGAAGGAAAAGCAGCCAAATCAGCGTGAGCTGGCAATATACTAGCTCTATTCACAACCTGACCACTAGGGGGCAAAGCGGTCCCTTCCAGTGATGGGAAATGACAGCCGCTGGAATATGGAATATGATACAAGCTGCGACCCCCACCGTTCCCCTATGTTCCCCCCGTGTCCACAGACACATCCCACCCCGGCCGCACGGCACTTACCTCCCGTGCAGGCAACCGCCGCTGCTCCCTGCGTACAGCGCACTGACTGACAAGCTGGCTGCGTCTAGATTGGAGTTGCTCCTGGTGGGTTTGATGACGCAGGAGTCACGTGGTACAGAGCAGTCAGGTGACCTCCCTCCGCATTTTCTTCCTATTCAGTGGAGGTTGACAGGAGGAAGCTGTGGGAATTGGTCCTGTCTCCGAGCTGCATGGGAGGAGGAGGAGGAGGAGGTGTAGAGCAAGCGCTATGTAACGGCAGTGCTGGCAGGAGGAGGTTACTTGGGGGCAGACTGGGGATGCAGGGGTTAAAGGGCTGCAACGGCGTGCCATGGGGGGGGGGGGGGGATATGCACACGGGCGTATTTACAGGCACAATACGCAGAGAATAGGACCCTCTGTCTTCGTGCACACAGGCTTTGAAAATAGGGCATGCTCTATTCTTCTGCGTATTTGCGCACCCAAGGCCCCCGAATTATTTACAGGAGATACCCAGGTTATACCAGCATGGTCCAGATCCCTATATACAGGGAGATGTAACCTGCATATCTCCCTGTATATAGTGATATGGAGCATGCTGGTATAACCTGGGTATCTCCTGTATATAGTTATATATGTACAGCTGGTATACGTAATACATCTCCCTGTATACAGTGATCTGGATCGTGCTGGTATAACCTGGGTGTGTCCTGTGTGTATATATGTAGAGCTGGTATAAGTTATACTGTGTAATTCATACCGGTAGTACATATATAATTCTATACAGGAGATTCCGGTATTAGTGTATCTTGACTCCACCGGAAGCTAGGGGGTTTGACAGGAGGAACGCCCCTCTCACACCCCTAGCTCCCGATTGGGTCAAGCCACGAAGGTCCTAGGAGCTAACATGAGTAGCTGTAAATGCTGCCATGTTTGGGTTGTAACATGGCAGCATTTACATTTAATAATGTAAGCCTAAGAACCAAAGTAACCCTCACCCAAAGCCTGCAGGGGCCGTCAAAAGCAATCAACACGCTGCGTCCCGCAGTGTGGCTGCAGCAGCCTTGGATGTGAAGCCTCAGTCCCGGGTGCTGCCTCTGTGCTCCGAGGTACCGTGTTTCCCTGAAAATAGGTCCTAACCCGATAGTAAGACCTATCGGGTTTTCGGGGGAGGCTTGAAATATAAGGCCTTCCCTGAAAATAGGACCTAGCTAATGTGCCTGTTAAAAAAAATTCTCATCTGGTCTGCGGCGTCCCAATGGTCTCCTGCAGCGCTGCAGCGTCCTCCTTGCTTCATAGCTGATCTTCTGCTGGTGACGGGGCTTTGAATACCCCGCCTCCAGCAAAGCGAGCACTGTGATTGGCTAATCGAGCGCCGACAGCCAATCACAGCCGGCGATCGATGAGCCAATCACAGCCATTCAGTGAAAGACATCACTGAATGACTGTGATTGGCTGCCGGCGCTCGATCAGCCAATCACAGCGCTCGCTTTGCTGGAGGCTGGGTATTCAAAGCCCCGTCACCAGCAGAAGGCAACTGTGAGACGAGGAGGGCGCCGCCGCTGGACACCAATGGGAGGCATTGGGACGTTGCGGACCAGGTGAGTATAAGCCCCCCCCCACACCTCCGAAAATAAGACACTGTGCCCTTTTTGGGGCAAAAAATAATATAAGGCTGTCTTATTCTCGGGGTAACACAGTAGGTGCCGGCCGCCAGCTCTGTGCTCCATGACCACTGGGCAGCCTCTGCCGTTGCATGTGGAGGCCCTGTCCCGGCTGCTACCTCTGTGCTTTCAGGTCACTGCTGGGCACCGCCTCAGTGATGCGTGACCGGCGCTCCCCAGCTGTATCTAGAGGCTCCGTCCCGGCCGCTGGCTGTGTGCTGTCAGGTCGGTGCCGGACGCTCCCCCGCTCACAGCTCCCAAAGCAGCGGCAGTCTGTGGCACGTCACTTCGGGCCTGAAGGGGGAAGGACAGCGCTGGTCAGTCGCCGCGGCTAAAGCCGCCTCATGCCACTTAGCAGATCCTGGTGCCGAGGCCGCCCTGCGCTTATTCACTGAGTGGGGTTCGTCCTTGCGGGGCGCAAGCGGGGAAGCCCCTTGCAGATGCGGCCACCGCTGTATGCCTTGGGAAAATATGCTTAGTGCCCTTCCAGGACCTGCAGGCCCAACGGCTCTGCAGCTAATCATGTACAGGGGGTGTCACCCCCCTGTCAATCTTGACTCCACCAGGACTTCCTGGTGATATCAAGATACAATAATACCGGAGATCCCCAGGGTATACCAGCATGGTATACATCACTATATACAGGAAATATATAACTTATACTAGCTGTATACATATATAATTCTATACAGGAGATACCCAGGCTATACCAGCATAGTATATATCACTATATACAGGAGATGTATAACTTATACAAGCTGTACATATATAATTATATATAGGAGTTCCCCACGGAATACCAGCATGGTATATATATCTTATACTAGGTGTGTGTGTGTGTGTGTATATATATATAAGATCCCCAGAGTATACCAGCATTGTATATATCAATATATACAGGAGATGTATAACCTACCAGCTGGACATATATAATTATATACAAGAGATGTAAAACTGATACCAGCATGCTCCACATCATTACATACAGGGAAATGTAACCTGAATATCTCCCTGTATATAGTAATATGGACCATGCTGGTCTAGCCTGGGTATCTCCTCTATATAATTATGTATGTACAGTTGGTATAAGTTATACTGTGTAACTTATACAAGTTGCACATACCGGTATATAATTATATATAGGAGATACCCAGGTTATACCAGCAAGCTTCATATCACTATATACAGGGAGATTATAACTTATACCAGCTGTAAATATATAATTATATACAGGAGATACCCAGGTTATACCAGCATGCTCCATATCACTATATACCGGAGATGTATAAACTACTCCTGTATATAGTGATATGGACCACACTGGTGTAACCTGGGTATCTCCCGTTCATAATTAATTTATATATCACACACATAGCTGATATAAGTTATACATCTCTCTGCTGTATATAGTGATATTGAGTATGCTGGTGTAACCTGGGCATCTTCTCTATGTATATATGTAGCGCTGGTATAAGTTATACTGTATAACTTATACCGGCTGTATATATATAATTATATACAGGAGATACCGAGGCTATACTAGCATGGTCCGTATCATTATATAGATACAGATGTATATCTCTCGTATAGTGATATGGAGCATGCTGGTATAACCTAGGTATCTCCTGTATGTACAGCTGGTATAATTTAGCAGCATGGCTGATATCACTATATGTAGGAGATATACATACTATTGATATGGACCATGCTAGTATAACCTGGCTATCTCCTGTCTAGAGAAGAGAGAGCATACTTGTTAAGGGCAGATACTCGAGCGAGTATCGTCCTTTTCAAGTACCTGCCTGCTCGTCAGAAAAGATTCGAGTGCCGGCGGGGGAGATCTCTCTCTCTCCCCCCCCCTCCCCCCACCAGCACCCATTCGGGGAGCAGGAAAGGAGAACCCCTGTTGCCGAATGGTTGTGTGTTAGAATGGAACCAAACAGTGCCAAATGAACCCCATTGACTATAATGGGGTCCAGCCACTCTCTGCTCAGCTGCCAGGCTTCTAGCCAGAAGAAAAAGCGCTGCATGCTGGTGTTTTGTGTCAGATCTGCCATGGAACCTCCAGCCAGAGGTTCCAACGCAGATGTGAAACCACCCATGCTACACTGGACACGCTGACTCTGTATCCTGCTGCGCCTGCGTTGCATCTCCAGTCGGTGACGTTCCTTCTCCTTATGCACACTGACTGCTGCAACCAATCACTGTGCACTGCTAAGTTCTGTGATTGGCTGCGGTGGTCAGCCTGTTGCTTTGGGTAGCATCAACCTTGTGACAGTCTCCCTTTCACCCCTTAAAGACCAGAGCATTTTGGTCTTAAAGGACTGGACACTTTTTAGTGATTCCACCAATGTGGTGGATTTATGGCCCAATGGGGTTTCTTTTCCCCGCCCTGTATAGGGCTATTTTTTTTATACATCTTTTTTTCCCTGAAATTTTTTTTTTTCAATTTTATTAGGCTGGGTTCCCACACGGCATATTCCCGGCAAAAATCTTGCGGCTTGGCCGCAGTGAAAAACTGCAAGATTTGCGCCGGGAAAGCGCTGCTTTAAAACCCACGGCACTTAGCTGCGGGTTTTGAGGCGGCTTGGCTACACGCTTTTCCGTTGCGGACAGCGCTCCCATAGAGAAGAGTGTGGCCGCAACGGAGAAATAAAAAAGAATGAACATGCAGCGGCCCTCGTCCACATGGGTGGCTAATCCTGGGATTGGCAGCTGCAGGCAGATTTGCCGCGGCAAATCTGCCCTGTGTGAAGCCAGCCTTAGGGGTAATGTGTACAAAAAGTAAAAACTGAAATTTTTTATTTATTTTTTGTTATTTCTAAAATTATTATATTTACATTAAAATAAAGTATTGGAATGGGTTCGCCATTCTGTTTCGGACATTCTGATATATAATTTGTATAGTCTTACAGGATGAATATGGTGCTTGTTTAGGTTGGTGTAAGCAATGGGGCATTTTCTTATATATAATTTTTTTTTTTTTTTTTTTAATTCTGTAACTTTTTTTAAACATCTATGGCCGCCTGCAGACGGCCGGGTCAGATCCCGCTGCGAGAATTCTTGCAGCGGGATGTGGACCCATGCCCCTGCAGAGGCCTGCGGCTCACCCGCTCCCGGAGTCTCCCATCTCTGTTATGCGCTGGCTGCCGGCCTGTCACTACTGACATTTCTGTGCGGGCCTCTGCACAGAAATAGAACGTGCCGCGATTTGTTTTCCGCGTGTCTTCATGTGTACAAATGGCGGCTATGTGAATAGGATTGCTTTTTGCCATGCAATCCTATGCAGGCGGGTATGGGCGGAAATTCTGCAGGAAATCCTGCTGAATTTCCACCCGTGTGCAGGGGGCTTATGTCCCCCATGACATATTGTAAGGCCCAATGTCCACGGGCGGATCTGATTTGCTGAAGATCCGCAAATCAAGCCGCCCATAAAAATACACGGGCATCCACAAATGCAGATTTGTTTTGTAGACCTTTCTGTTTCCATTGACGTTATCTCCTATGCGGAGGATAAGGCATATCTAGCTGATCGAACAGCTGAGAACCACGGATCGAAGCATCGCACAATGAATACCGCCGCTGTATTCACAGCTCATGCTGCCCTAGGCACCAAGTTGATACGCCCCCATTAAAGGCACATCGACACTCCCCAATTATCATGATGATTCGCTGCTCATTTTTGAGCAATTGTATGGTCTTTTTTTTTAAAGCCCTGCTTTTCCCGCGTCATCGCTAGCCGATGTGACTGTGGATGGGTCATGGATCGGACGGCTTCCATTGATTTCAATGAAAGCAGTCAGTGCAGAATCCGCACAAAAATGGAGCATGCTGCAATTTTTTTCCCCCCGCTTGCGTGCAATTTGTTTCCGCAAGTATGCAGGAAGAATAGATTTACCAAAGCATGCTATAGGCGCCATTTGTTGCGGATCCGCAGTGTGGATGCCCGCTGAAGATTCCGCAGCAAATATCAGTCCATGGGCAGGAGCCCTTAGTGTAGTTTTAGACAGGACAAGTGCCAGACAGCCATCCCAACAACTATCACTCCTGTGCGTTCATGCAGAAGCAGTAGTTGTTCAGTGAATGGAGGCGGAGCGCGCCAAAGTGCTTTTTCTGGCTGCCCATCTCCTTTCACTGCAAATGCAGTAATTCAAAGATGAACAAGTAGCAATAGTAGAAAAAGTAGTGGAGCATCCCAAATGATAGTTAGCGATAACTGGGTTATATCTCCCAGGGGTTGAGAGGGAAAGAGTTCCCCAAAAGTGTGGAGGTCGTCTTTGGTGTGGAACTTGTGCTTTCTTTAATTTAATTACCAGGCTGCACCTTATTCCCAGTAAGGGTGCATTCACATAGAAGTCTATTGCACAGCAAACAGATACCGCAACTGTGTGATATGCGAAGACTACGCATCTGCAGGTTCTATTCTCATGGGAGAGTCACACGGAAATAGAACATACTCCGTTTTTTCCATTTTACAAGATATCATAAAGTTTTTTTTTCTAGCTTATTCAGGTGAATATCAGCCCTTAGGCCAAATACACAGGTGGAAATTCCGAGGTGGGATTTCCCGCAGAATTTTCACCCATGCCCGCTGCCATAGGATTGCATTAGATAATGCCATCCTATGCGGACAGCCGTGATTTGACCGCATGAAAGCTCACACTGTAAACAAATCGCGGCATGTCCTATTTCTATGCGAGCCTCACGCAGAAACGTCACTGGTGACACACCGGCTCTGGTGTGCATATGTGCGGCAGGCAGCGCAGAGCGAGGCGCTGGGAGGTGGTAAGCGCCGGGTCACGGCTCGCATCCCGCTGCAAGAATTTTTGCAGCGGGATCCGACCCGGCCGTCTGCAGGAGGCCTTACACTCAGCACTGCTGTACCCTCATCTGCATACATAGATTAGCCCTAAAAGTGGTTACTTTTACCATAAAAGAATAATCACTCCGTAAGGAGAGCAACAAGAAGGTGAGTGAGGAGACTTAAGGCCATCCATGCTCCTCTGGGAAATATACAAATAAGGAAGATGGAACAGCTCTGCAGCACCACCTATTGGAAGGCAGCATTCCTTCAATTAAATGTCAGATTCTATGCTGCCTTCCAGTAGGTGGCGCTGCAGAGTGATTGTTTTCTCTTATTTGCGCAACTGAAAAATGACGCTATGTCATGACTATCCAAGATTGCCATACAAAGACTGGATATTAAAAAAGAAAAAAAAAAAAAGGGTTATCCAGGCAGCCCCCTCACGGGATCAGAGCAGGAGCGCTGCTCCGACTTCTGTGTAATGGCTGGCACTCATAATTGCCAACACTGTTCTCATTTAAATCAATTGGAGCTGTGCTTATAATTGCAGGTGCAGCTCCCATTGATTTAAATGAGCAGCGCCTGCAGTTACAAGCACCGACCACTACACAGGGGTCAGAGTAGCGCTGAGTGATAGACAAAGGTGAGGGAAAGGACTTAGGACAGGGCAGCTCTAATGGAGGGCTTTAGGGTTTACAGTGACGACCTATCCTCATCCCCACCAATCAGCTGGTATCAGGCCTGCTGTCATTCTGTACAAAGCCAGGATCAGACAGCTCTGTCCATAGTGCAGCCGCCCACTTTGGTAATAAAGGTGCAGCTTTGCAAATATTGCAGAGGGGCGGAGAGGGGGTGGAGAGGAGGCAGAGGGGGCGGGAGCTCAGAGCACTGCTCCCGACTCTTCCAGCCTCCCTCTGCAGAGAGAGACGCCGTATATCGGCTCGGTGTGAATACCCGGCTGATATACGGTCGTCTGAAATAGCCCTAATGCAAACAGGTCATATAGGGGCACAATTGGGAATATTTACAGGGAAAAAAAAAAGGAAACAAGATTTTCTTTAGATCATACTTTAATAGTTGCATAGTAACAATATTGTTTGCCAGAGAGAAAGAAAAAATATATAAATCTATGCCACAGATTATACATTCTAATATACATCCTTGTTAAAATATAAGGAAACTTAAGAGGTAAAAATGCAAAAGGCTTCCCCTTCAGACAGTTTATTTAAAGCATATTTAATGGCCCGTGTCTCTCAATTTTGTAATATAAAACTTAATTTAAAATTTTGCCTCACCAATGTAAATCAAGGCTGAAGTGCAGCCCCTCTGCAATCCACTGCTTGTCCTTAGGCATTCAGCTTCTCTAGGAACTAGGGAGTTTCCTAGCTGTGGGGGGAGGAGCTGTCTTCACAAGCTCAGCTTCCCTGCACTCACAGCTCTCAGCTCTTCAAAATTGATCCCACGAAGCCAAATGACAAAGAAACACATTTTTTTCCTTCTCATTTTACTGCTGACTCTCAGCCAACCTCATGAATGATGCTTTTTTGCTGCAAGAAGAAAAAAAGGCTTGTTGCAAAAAAAAAAAAAGGGGATTTATGAAACGGACTAAGAGAGAAGCTGTCTTTGCTGCCCATAGCAACCAACCAGAGTAGCTTTCATTTTGCAAGAACGCTATGAGGAAAGAAAGCTGCACTGCGAGTTGCTGCTATGGGCAATAGACAGTTTTTCTTTTAGGCTACGTTCACACGGGCGAGATATCGTGCGTTTAACACATGGATGCCAGACGGTTTTCATTCAATGAATGCCTCACATCACTTCTGTAAAACGGCGAACCGCAGGCGCGGCTTACATGCGCGCTAGAGCGTCTCCCATTGATGTCGCTTAGCAAGGATGTGGGTACCAGCAGCCAATATGTTAGGTTACATGCATATGAGCAGCGGGAAGGGGGGCCTCTATTGACATCAATGGACGCCATCCACGGGGATCCCGCGGCAAAATACAGCATGCTGCGATTTTTCTTCCACTTGCGGAATATGTAATTTGCATCTGCAAGTGTAAACGGAAAAAATATAAAAAAAATTAAAAAATTTGAAAGCGCATCTTTCAATGCCAGTCTTTTACCGCGGATTCCGCTATTGCCATCCGCACGGGGATCCACAATTGAAATCCGCCTGTGTGAGCCGGGCCTTAGTGCCTCCTGCTCATTCATGCTGCCGACAGAATGGCTTGTCTGTGACAGGTTTGCTTTAAGAATGACATTTGGTCCATCTACAAAAACATACATGCATTGGAAGTAGTAAATGCTCAGGAATGTCCATGCTGGTTTATGATGTGAAGTCTCAGTTCCATTGTCTCTCTTTAGGAATAATGAGCAGAACAAACTAAAAACACAAGTAACAATAAAAACAGAAGAAAAAAAAAAAAGGGGGGGGGCTACAATGTTCACAAGCCATCATTATTGTCCAGACTTGACAGAAGATGTGGCAATTATGTGCATTTAAGGGGTCTTCCAGCTGTAAATTATTGATCTACCGCCAGGATCGGTCATCAGTAGATGATTGGCGGGGGTCGGTGTTTCAGTGCACACAGCTAATGAGTGCTGGAAGCAAACCGCAGCCTCCACTGCAGTGGGCTAGCTTGGTACGGCAGGCACCATGCCCTCACCGATAAGCTATGAATGACCTATCCTAAGGATAGTAATAAGTGGTTTAAAGTAGAAACCCCTTTAAAATAGGAAAATCAATTGGAAATACATTTAAAAAAAAAATATATCAAGAAAACCCAAGACAGAAAACAGGCATTCTGCATCCTGGCCTTTATTAAAAAATATATACACATTCATGTCAACATGTCGCAGAGGCAGCAGCAACAGAGGGCAGTCCAACAAGCAGTCAAACAGCTACTTTCTGCAGAGTTGTCCCTTCTTCTCTCTTCTACAACATACACTAGGAGAAAGAGGGAAACCGTTAGTCCTGTCGAAAAAGCCAAGTGGTTTTCATTTAATTTTACCTTATTGATCATTGGTGATGGCAACATTTTATGCAAATTACTAAATACGTACAAGGAAACTTCTGAAGTAACAGATATAAAAAGTAACAACTTTGCAACAGTTCTGTATGCCGCTCCACGGCACTTTTCCTAAAGACACATGTGGCCACTCTGGACCGACCTAAGGCCTCATGTCCACGGGGTTAAAATCCACAGTGTTTTTCCCGCACGCAGATCTGCGCCCAATAGGGATGCATTGGACACCCGCAGGTAGTTAAATACCTGCGGACCTCATTTTTCCCGTCAGGCGCGGATCCGCGTGCGGGGAAAAAAAAAAAAAAAAAAAAAAATGGACATGCTCCATTTTCGTGCGGGTCTCCCGCGGGGACGGCTCCTGCAGGCTTCTATTGAAGCCTATGGAAGCCGTCCGGATCCGCGGGAGACCCGTACCAGAATTAAACTCACCGGTCCTGGACGCTGCAGGTCTTCCTTCCTTCGCGGCTGGATCTTCTTTCTGAGGCCCGGCGGATGTTCCCGACACGCCGAGCACATCTACCGGGCCGAAGAAAGATCTGGCTGTGAAGGAAGGAAGACCCGCAGCGTCCGGAGAGTTGAGTTTATTCTGATTTTTGAGCCCGATGTCCGTGGGGCAGGAGGGACCCGCTACGGATTCTACATGAAGAATCCGCAGCGGGCCTGATTTTCCCCGTGGACGAGGCCTAATTTATGTAGAATTTACGCATAAATTACACCACAAATCTACTTTACTAGATAGCTGACAGATTTCTGTGGAGGTGCGGAGACGTGCCTCTTCATACATTACGAAAAGAGAGTGTGGAAAAATACTGGTGTGAAGGCGCAACACTGGGAGCTGCAGGAGGGTCAGGGGTGACTGTATTCCTTACCATGAGCCCAATGCTGTAGATGCACACTATTCCGACCTGGCTTTCCAATAGACGTTCTTTGTTTGTTTTTTTACTCATTGTCACATGCGTATGCATATACACACTTAGAGTATAATTGCTCCGCTCAAGAGGGTGCATATATATTTCCCAATAGGCTGTATGTTCATTTTAATTCTGTAGTCATTCTGGTTAGCTGAAAGCAACCACACGATTTTTAGTCCATTTGCCTTTATACTGATTTTCAAGATTGTTCTTTCACCATCACATATTGGCCGTCAATCTTCTAGTAGCTTAGAGCGTTGCGCCTTCACACCAGTATTTTTCCACCCTCTTTTCGCTCTACTCACGCCCACATTGGTGGAGCGTCATCTGATTGGCAGCACCACCATCATTTGAAACCCTTTGAACCATTTCACCACTCTCACCAGGTCTTGCTCCACCCTTCTTCATCTCTTTTACTCTTCATACATTAGGCACATCATGCTCCAGCGAGGAGACGACCAGATAAATCTCCCCTAAATGGCCTTTTCTTGAACAGTCTACCGGATATCTGACCTTGCTGTCCCTAGCACCCAATCACAGTGCAGCTTTCTAGAACATTTTAAAAATGGTAGCCAAGCTAAACTTACAAAACAGCTACACACGCCTGTTATACGCTGTGTAATTTTTATTTTTATAATATATATATTTATTATTTTCACCAGAAGATTGTGGACACAAATGAGCTGCCGAACCAACTGGGGTTTTGTATTCATTTCCCGCCCCCACGCCTACCCTTTAAAAAAATAAATAAATTAATTAAAAAAAATTTTTTTTTTTAAAAAAGGGCCATCTTTTGGCGAGACTTGTTTCTACGGCGCACAAACTGCAACAAAAAAATAAAAATAACGACAACTTTATTCTATGGGTAAGTACAATTACTTTACCAAACTTAAAGTTTTGGGTTTTTTTGCTTGTATTTTTATTTTTAAAGATTTAATTTTTTTAAAATTAACTTTCTGCTGCCATCTTCTCCAGGCAATAGTTTAAATTTTTCCGACTACATAGTTGTGCAAGGGCTAATTTTTTTTAGCGGGACGTCCTGTAATTTGCGGTGGTACCATTTTGAAATACATATGACTTTTTTATTGCATTTTTTTCTTGCAGACAGGTTGATCAAAAGAGCACATTCGACGTTATTTTTTTTCTGACAAAGTTTTTCATGCAAGCTAAACAATCCATTACTTTGACAGGAATTTTAAAGGAAGCAGCAATACCAAATATGTATTTTTGTTTTATTATTTAGATTATAAATTTTTGGGGTCCCCAGACAACAACTTGCGATGCTTTGATCGCTGTAGCATTACATCATTCTGCAATCGGACAGGCAGTCTATCAAGCCACCACACAGGCATGGCTTGATAGGCACTCTGCCATGACAGCCCTGGGGCCTTTCAGAAGGCCCCCAGCTGCCATGACACCCACTCTGCTCCCTGCGGCGGGGAGGGGGGCTGTATGGGACCCCCAAACATCATTTGGGAAATTTAAATGCCATTGTCTGTCGCGTAAAAGTGCCTTGCAACTGCGGGGAAACCGCTTGAGTTTCTCGGCCAGATATCGCGCTTGCCCATGGGAATGTAGCCCTCGGCTTCCTTCAGACAGCTTTTTTTCTACATTTAAAGAAAAGTAAAAATGTCAGCTAAATGATACATTGTATACTTTATTACGCATCTGTGCAAGCAGGGCCAGACATCCCAGTTTACTCTCATGCTGACAAATTAAGTTCGTCTCCATCATAAACAGCAAGAGTGGTCAACTGCTGGGCTGGAAATTGCCGGGCATGTCCAAGGCTAAATTTCACACAGGCGAGCGCAATATTGGGCAGTGAAACTGTCTGATATCATGCTCGGGAATGTGTGATCTCTCCGTGTATGCGAGGCATTTATGTCAAAAACACCTTGCAACACTTCCGGCGCAGTTGATCGGCAAGTGTATCCCATCGCTTTTAATGGGAAAAGCACATCGCACATCATGCGAGGTTTTTAATCAGGACAAAAAAATAAAATTTTTTTAAAAATGGGCGAGGCGTTAGGACCAGAGTGTGATTTTCTCAACCTGGTGATAGCAGCCTAAGCCTGAATCCACCTGACTGCTTCCATAACACTTTAGTGAAAGCCGATATTCCCTTTTACCGACTTCACTAATGAGCTTTAACCCCTTGAGTGGCACGCCCGGATGTTTTCCGGGAGGAGCTCCACTGCAGATAGTGATATAGCCCGAAAGATTTCCGGGCTATATATCACTATGGGAGCTGCAGAGCACAATGCCACAAGCTGTGACATTGTGCTCTGCCTGCACAGAACCACACAGAACAAAGCAAGGACTTTGAAAAACAAGCAGAAGATATTGCCGATCTGCCGGCAATCTCCTGCTTCTAAGTCCTGCTTTGTTTACAGGTTGCCATAGAGACCATCGGCTTGTCAGAAGCAAGCCGATGGGTCTCTGTGGCAGGGAGAGCTGGTGCTTGGCTGTGAGAGGACAACCAGGCACCAGCTCTTACAGCAGAGATCAGAGAAAACCTCCGATCTCTGCTGTGTTAACCCTTTACATGCTGCAGTCTATGTGACTGCAGCATGTAAAGGGCTGTCACTGCAGCATGTAAAGGGCTGTCACTGCACCATGTAAAGGGCTGTCAACATCAGACCCCCAGAATGTGATCAGGGGGTCCTCATGGGTCCCTGTGGAAGTCCCCTAAAGGGACAAAAAAAAAAAAAAGTTAAAAAATTATGAGAAAAAAAAAAAAAGTTAACACTTTTCTCCCTTTACTTTGTTAAAAATTTAAAATAAAAATCACACATGTGGTATCAGTGGGTCGTAATGACCCAGAGAAGGAAGTTAATACATTATTTAACCCCTTAATGACATGGCCCCTTTTTTCTCCCCATTTCTTTTTTTCCTCCCCCCCCCCCCCCCGTTTAAAAAGTCAGAACTCCTTTATTTATCCATCGATGTCGCTGTATGAGGGCTTGTTTTTTGCGGGACGAGTTGTAGTTTAACGGTGCTATATAAAAGTACCATATAATGTACTGAAAAATTTACAACATTTTGAGTGGAGTAAAATGAACACAAAATGACATTCCGCCATCTTTCAGTGCGTCTTGTTTCTACGGCGCACAAACTGCAACAAAAAGGACACGATAACTTCATTCTATGGATCATTGCAATTACTACGATACCAAACTTGTATAGTTTTTTTTTTGCTGTAGTACTTGTATTTTTTTTCAAAGACATTTCATTTTTAAAACTAATTTTCTGCTGCATCTTCTGCAGGCAATAACTTTTATTTTTCTGTCGACATAGTTGAGCGAGGGCTCATTTTTAGCGGGATGTCCTGTAGTTTACGTTGGTACCAATCCGGAATACATATGAATTTTTGTTTGTTTTTATTGCATTTTTTCTGGGAAACAGGGTGACTGAAAAAAAGTGCATTTGTGGGGGTTTTTTTTGTGGGGTTTTTTCGGACGACATTCACCGTGCGGGGTAAATAATGCGCTACATCGGACATTTACGAATGCGGCGATACCAAATGCGTATTTTTCTTTTAGGATTTAGATTTTTTTTATTATAGATATGGCAAAAGGAGGGTGATTTAAACTTTTATAACTTTTTTTTTTAAAGTGTGAAAGTCATGAAAAAGAAAAATAACTATTATAATTTGGTATTGGCCTAATCGTACCGGCCTGTAGAATTACTTTAATATATTGTTTATACTGCTCAGAGAATGCAGTGAAAAATAAAATAAAAAACATGCCAGAATTACAGATTTTGCTAATCTTGCCACTAGAAAAAAATGGAATAAAAAGCGATCAAAATTTTTGATGTTCCAACAAAAAAAAGGGATAAATGAAGACTAGAGTTCATCACACACACACACACACACACACACACACACACACACACACACACACACAGTGCCAGCAATGGAAAAATAAAATTAATACGCTCTTGGAATGTGGCGACGCAAAAGCAAACCTTTAAAAAAAAAAAAAGACATGGCTATAAGTAGAATAGTAAATATGTAAAAAAAAAACTACTAAGTTAGTGCCATTAACCCCCCTTTTCTTAGACCACCAGGGAAAGTTTAATTCTGAAACATTTTCAGTCTACCTTCCTCCCAATATGCATAAGGTTAAGGTGTCTAGCAGTTTCTCTGGGTCCTCCCCCACCCGTGACAGTGTTTACAGGCTGCAGCAGCTGGATCGCTCAGCCCCATAATATGCTGCAGCAGCCTGTGATGTCCTGACTGCAGCCAGTCAACATTGCGTTAGGAACATGGCTTTCCAAAAACCAAAATTTTAACTTTTGTGATTATATACCAGAATTACAAATAGGTCATTAACCTCTAAAGGCATATTAGCCTTTTTCTCCCCATTTCTAGACGAGCCAAAATAAATAACCAGTCACCGTGAATCAGGCAACTGAAGTAACCAATCACCGGGAATTAGGCAACCCAAATAACCAATCACCGGGAATGAGTAAATCCAACCAACCAATCAGGTTGCGAATGGTGTGTGTCTGGGGAGTAATATAGATATATGCCCCCCAAAGCCTAACCTAACAAGCAGCATGAAATCAAATCAGTCCCATCAGCTGCTCAGAGAAGGTCAGTACCTCCGTCTAATTTACAGCAACTGCAAGTTTCTCACTGTTCTGCAGGGACCAATATTCTTGTAGAACAATTTCAACACCCAGTGGAATTTATGCCACAAGATGCTCTTCTGAAGGCCAAAGTAGGTCCAACGTGCTACAAGATAGGAGTCTCTAATAAAGTGGACATTCACTGTAGCCAACATTACTAATCTGTATGGCACTAAGGGGGTTCTCTCTTTCTCGGGTTTTTCAAACTAGCAGAAACTGACGCACACTTTGCTATTTACTTTTCCATTAACAGGTTTTGAAAAGGCAATGTTTATTTAAGATTATAGATGCACAGCGTATTGGAGGCATTATATAATATAAAGAACAGACTACAATACACAGCATTATCTGGGAATACAATCTAGCAAGCAATACTATTTCCTAGACATTTAGAAATATAATCGGAACTCTGAAATTCAATACAATTCCCCTTTGTATAACAGTTTAAAAAGGAAATCTCAAATATGTTGTCCAAGCTGCGGGCGAAATGTTGTAGAGCAGGAGGAGCCGAGCAGATTAAGATCTAGTTTTATGGGGAAAGATTCAGTAGAACTTGTAATTTATTCATTTATATCTCAGAACATTCTGAACAGTCCAGTGGGCGGAGCCTTCAGTGATTGACAGCTGTCTGACTGTACATACTGAAACAGCCATCACTAATCGCTCCGCCCACTGGACTATACATACGCAAACACACCAGTCTGCTCAGCGTCTTCTGTTCTATAACATGATGCCTGCCCTTTGGGCAGCATGTTCAAGCTGATAGGTTCCAGTTTATCATCGCATTCCAAGAGCCATATGAAGGCTTGTTGTGTTACTGAACACTTTTTTTAATGACCAGTTTACGGTACGTATTTTTATTGAAGGGGGGGTTGTCAGCCTCAACACTACTGAAAACTAATCCTCAGGATAGGTCATCTAGAATTGATTAGGAAGGGGTCCACGAGCGGCCGACCCCTGCTATTGGTCCCCATCCCATAATTGCCATTGGTCCACTCCCCACAATGAAAAAAAAAAAAAATATGGTTCTGTAATTTGATTATTATCTGATAATTTGCTTACATATGACAATGCACCGCTTATGTATTGCAGTTTACTGTGCCTACGACAGCCTAGTAGACCCTGACAGAACCTATGCTATATGGCTGAACAATAGCCTTTTGTTATTTTTCCACACCTGCCTAAAGTTTGTGCACAGTACTGTTAGGCCTCATGTCCACTGGGAAAGTCAGGCCCACGCGGATTCTCCATGCAGAATCCCGCAGCGGGTCCCTCCTTTCCCACAGACATGAGGCCTGAAAATAAGATTTACTTACCTGTCCAGACGCTGCAGATCTGCTCTCTGTCGTGGCCGGATCTTTTTTCTTCAGCCCGGTGGATACATTCAGCATGCCGGCAGCGTGCCGCGCATGCGCTGGGCACATCTTTTTATTTTTTTGAACTCCTGCTCTCCCGCGCCCTGCAGAAATACAGCTGTGGGTGTGCCGCGGTAGTGGACAGCTCCCATAGGCTTCAATGGAAGCCGCGGGAGCCGTCTGTGCAGGAAACCCGCAGAAAATGGAGCATGCTGCGGGTGATTTCCTGCACATGTGATCCGCGTGGCAGGGTTATAAAAAAAAACAAACAAAAAAAAAAAAAAAAACACATTTAATTACCTGTGCCCTATGGGAGCAGATCAGGCATGCTGGACACCCGCGTGGATTTGCTAAATCCAATTTCCTAGTGGACATGAGGACTAAGTCTGAGCCCATTCACACAGGCGTATTTGCACTCTATGTTAAAGGGGTTGTCCCGCGCCGAAATGGTTTTTTTTTATTAAATAGGCCCCCCGTTTGGCGCGAGACAAACCCAATGCATGTGTTAAAAAAAACAAAAAAAAAAAAAAAAAACGTTTAGTACTTACCCGAATCCCCGCGCTGCGGCGACTTCTTCCTTACCTTAGCAAGATGGCCGCCGGGATCTTCACCCACGATGCACCGCGGGTCTTCTCCCATGGTGCACCGTGGGCTCTGTGCGGTCCATTGCCGATTCCAGCCTCCTGATTGGCTGGAATCGGCACACGTGACGGGGCGGAGCTATGAGGAGCAGCTCTCCGGCACGAGCGGCCCCATTCACCAGGGAGAAGACCGGACTGCGCAAACGCGTCTAATCGGGCGATTAGACGCTGAAATTAGACGGCACCATGGAGACGAGGACGCCAGCAACGGAACAGGTAAGTGAATAACTTCTGTATGGCTCATAATTAATGCACGATGTATATTACAAAGTGCATTAATATGGCCATACAGAAGTGCTTACCCCCACTTGCTGCCGCGAGACAACCCGTTTAAGTGTGTAGTACTGAGAGCTAAAACCTCATGAGTCGCATTGGGGTATTCAGATATGTGTTATTTAAGCGCATGAAGAGGGGGAAAAAAAACAAAAAACACATAACCGGTCCTATTTTGGTCCATATTACGAACCAAACTAGCCCATTAAAGTCAGTTAAATCGCGTAGATACATGCATATATTCATTGCAAGTTTATACATTACGTCAATGGGGTTTTGCGCTTTTTTCGTGAGCGTGAAATACACTGAATAGGTGTATATATCACGATCCAAAACTGAATGCATTTTTTTTGTGAATAAACCCTAAGAAAAAAAAAAAAAAAAAGCGAAATTAGCAGAAAGCGGTTTGGCTGTATGTTTTGGGTTGTTGTCCTTCTGCAGAGTCAATCAATGTCATTAAGAACTCTTCAGTGTTAAGAACAAGGAGTCCTGGAAGTGATGATACGGCTCCACAGAACTCCGATCTCAATATCGAGTCAGTTTGGGAGGATATGAAGAGACAGAAGGATTTGAGCAAGGCCAAGGCCGGTGTCACATGGGAGTTTACGCATTTACACGCACATTTGTGCAATGGGAGTTGCATATTTGCGTGCGCGTGTATTACTTCACTTTTTGCAAACCAAATCTGTGCACAAGATACACTTACGTGAAAGAAGCCAATTAAAGCCATGTTCTGTTCACGCAAAACGCTGCACAAATACGTTCATGTGACAAAGTCCTAAATCCACAAAAGATCTGTAGTTCGTTCTGCAAGAGGTTTGAAAAAGCCTCCCTACCGAGTTCTTTCAAGACTGTGTGCAAGTGCAGCAGGAAAAATGGATAGTGTTTTGAAGGCACATTGTGTCACACCAATTATGGATTGGATTTAAATTTTTGTGTGCAGTCACTTTGCATTTTGTTAATTGACCAAAAAAAAAAAAAAAAGCAAAAAAAAACCCTTAACCCTTTCCAATCCACTGTCTGACGTCTGAAGACATTCTGCTCAAAGGCTGTACAGCTCCAATGTCTGAAGACGTCCGGTAGGGTATTCTTACTGTATATTACTGGCCGCTCTGTTGTCTGGGGCCTCTCCAGCATGTCCCATATCGCAGTACTGGCTCTAGCCAGCAGAGAGCGCCATTGTATAATGGCAGAAAGAGAAAACCCCCTAGGAAACCCAGAATCCAAAATTGGATTGCAAAGGGTTAACACTTCTTGAAAGCACCTTCATGGCCCTTTAAGACAGAATGAGAATCTCACAACGTAGTCCCCAGCTCGTTTGTTCGAGCAACGTGTTTAAACTGCATGCTTGTTGGCGAGTCATGTAGTTCTCATTCCCTTATTGTTCAGGGTTTTAAATCCCTATGGATACAAGGAACGTAGAATACTACCTCTGCAGCGCCACCTATTGGATGGCAGCATTCCTGTAAATCAGTGTCAGACCCTTTATAGAAGCCTTTAGAAAAAAGGATTGGGAATTGACCAAAAGCCAGAAAACCACAGACAGCTGTTTCGGGTGTTTTGCGCCTCATCAATATGCAGTAGGTTTTTGGCTTAGCTAGTGAGAGGCCTATGATGTGGGTTGGGAAGGGCATAATCTCTCCTAAGGCTGTCTGCACACGACCAGGGTCAGATTCCAGATGCAAATCCGACCCTGTGCCCCCCCGTGTACCTCTCCTTTTCTTCTATGCTGTGAGCCCGCAGAAAAATAGAGCATGCTGCAATTTTTCTGTTGGGAGCAAAGGAGGGAGGGGAAAAAAAAAAAACCAATTGGTTTCCACTTGTGGGCAAGAAAAAGCGCTTTTCCTTAGCATGCAATGGAACGCATTTGCTGCGTAAGCCTGGGCAGACGCCGGCCCCCGTTTCCACAATGCAAATACAGCCATGTGCTGGAGGCTTTAAGGAGAGCACCTAGAAGGCGTGAGGAGAATATACCCTCCGGCGACTGTTTAATTGCGCATGTGCGTGCTTTCTTTGCTGCAAGTGTATGGTCCTGGCGATCCTTGCCCATACTGCGGACGCCTGGGGGGGGGGGGGGGGGGTGTTGTCCCGAACACAGTGCTGTTGGGTGCGGTTTAGCTGCTGTTAGTTACGAGATCGGCCGGACAGCACATGTGGGCTATTTAAGCAGCACTCCGATGCTACCAGGAGATCCTGTAGCTCCCCATATCACCGCCAGTCCACCATCAGGGCTGGTGGTGCGATTCTTCTCTGCTATCTAAGTTTATGCTCAGTATCTTAACTTTTTTTTTTATCCATGTTCGCTCTAGAAGTTTGGATCACTTTTGCTGACTTTCATATACATGTTCCTATAGATCGCTCCTGATGAACTTATTCTGAGGGCGACGTGTTGAGCCTCTTGTGACTATCTGCAACAGAGACGGTTAACATTTGAATTCAACTAGCATTTAAATAGCAGATTAGCGATAGAAGCAGTAGGCTACGATAATGAGCCCCATCATACTAGCAGTCCAGCGATAGGGTATATTGTCCGAGCCGGTCGCCATTATCATAGCGGTTTAGTCCAAACAAAGCGATAGTAATCGCAGCATACAGGGATGTATGAAGATGCAAAAATACTTTATTGCCCCATTCCAGATAAGGTAGCAACGTTTCGGCCAAATAGGCCTTCCTCAAGCTATCATAGCGGTTTAGTGATGGAGTATGCCATCTGAGCCGGTCAGCCCTGCGGCTCCATTTCTTTGTCTCTCCGAGATATCAGATTTTTCCTAAGCTGATCCAACTGTTTAATCTGTGGCAGAACTCCAAGGCTGATCCTCACGATGACGCCTCAGATTTGGTGCGGATCACATGTGGATCTTGCTCTTCTCTTGTCAGAGCGCGGGAGCCCAGTGCAGTTTTTGCACCAATAATTACATAAAAATCCACGGTGCGTGAACGATGAGGCGGATCTTCATGGCATTCAATAGAATGCTAACATTATACAGATTTCAATGTGGAATCCGGAGTGAAGTGTCACCCGATGACAGATTCTGATAAACTTTGTACAGTTTGCTCCAGTCTTACAGAAGTTTAACACTTGTTTAGAATTATACGGTTTGCTTTTGTCCGGACAATGGTAGCTCCAATCTGCTGTCTGACACGTAACACTCTATGGTTAGGACAGCTGACTCATGTAAGCTCCCACAATGCACTGTTGAACAGAATTCTGAAGTTACTTCTCAATTGCCAATAAAAAATATGCAAATTAAAATTTGCCACAAGTAAAGCAAATGATTTACAGTAGTTAGGTCGCATTTACGTGGCAAAGCTCGCACGGCACATAGACTCCCCGTCTGTGTAATGAGTGCACATTGCAAGTCCTATTCTCACGTGAAAACAGGACATCGCTCATGTATATTAACCCTTTCCAATCCACTGTCTGACATCTAAAGACATTCTGATTACAGCCTGTACAGCTCCGATGTCAGAAGACGTCCGGCAGGGTATTCTTACTGTAGATTTCTGGCCGCTCTGTTGTCGGTGGCCTCTCCAGCATGTCCCATACCGCAGTACTGGCTCTAGCCAGCAGATGGCGCCATTGTATAATGGCAGAAAGAGAAAGCCCCCTTAGAATCCAAAATTGGATTGCAAAGGGTTAACCAGTTGAAAATAAAGAGTTATCACAACATGCATGTTATTTGCAGCCATGTAAATATGACCCAAGGCTGGATTCACATGGGCATATGCATATTTGTGCATGTTGTGTATTTTTTTTTTTTTTGCGTTAAAGAACGCAAAATACGCGCTTGCGAACAAACCCATTAAAATCAAAGTTTTCCACTGCGTATTGTGCATGCAAATACGATTGTGCGAATCCAGTCTTACTCGACTTTTTATGCAGACTAGAGGTCCATTTACACAGGAAGAATGTCGACCAAACGATGCCCGACACTCGTTCCTGTGTTTCCTCGCTCCCGTGCTCCTGCACGGGAACTAGCAGAGCTGGCTGATGCACGGAGCGGCCAGCAGGGGGCAGGGCAGGGCAGGACATTTCTCTCCTCTCGCTCCCCCGCCCCTCTCCATTGAGAACACAGCGGCCCTTTGCTACTGAACGATGAGCTCATCCTCATCGCTGATAGTTTATGCAGCATAAAAGAGAAGCGATGAAGCTCAGCGCTCATCGTGCAGTTTAAACAGCAGCTGTTTATTAGCGAACGGCCACTGTTATCTCAATGGAGGGGGGCGGGGGAGCGAGAGGAATCTCCTGCACTGCCTCACCCCCCTGCTGGCCGCTCCATGACCCAGCCAGCTCCCGTGCATCATTTGCCCTACATCCGTCCTGTGTAAATGGACCTTTAGGGCTCATACACCGGCACATAGCCTGTATCACTCCTTTAGCATGAAGGCGTACAGCCTCCATCAGACTGAGCGCAAAGATCTATTATCCCCTAGATGGTAGTTCTGAGGGAGAAACTATCTCCATATGTAATCAGACAGAAGAACGCTCTGAAATTGGGAGGCATATGAGCCCCTTACAGGGGCTAGCTGAAGATAAAGCACACCACACACTTGTATATTTTAAAGAATATTAAAATACTTATTACATTCTTTACATTACTTTGCACCCTATAGCTAATATAGAATGCAAGGCCGTGTCCATCCATGGCATGTCCATCCAGTTCAGCTTATTACTCCCAAAGTGGATCCAGAGAAAGGAAAAAAAAACCCTAATTATGTAGAAGCCAATTTTTCTCATTTAAAAAAGGGAAAAAAATTCCTTCCCGGCTTCAATCTGGCAATCAGGATAATCCCTGGATCACCAACCCTTCTCAAGTAATTGTACATATAATAGCGTAACGCTCAAGAAAGGCATCCAGGCCCCTCAAACTCTTATATAGAGTTCACCATCACCATGTTGTCAGACAGTTTCACAGTCTCACTGCTCTTACAGTAAAGAACCCTCTTCTATGTCAGTGTAGAAACCTTCTTTCCTCTAGATGTAGAGGGCACCTCCTTGTTACAGTCACAGTCCTGGGTATAAATAGATGATGGGAGAGATCTCTGTATTGTCCCCTGATATATGTATACATAGTTATTAAGTCGCCTCTCAGATGTCTTTTTTCTAAACTAAATAACCCCAGTTTTCATAACCTCTCTGGGTATTGTAGTCCTCACATTCCATTTATTACTTTAGTTGTCCACCTTTGTACCTGCTCAAGTATTTATCTAAGAGCAAATTAAGTTCACCATGTCTGTGCCCTGCCATGTGATCATGTGTATATCTTAATGGCTTATATTAAAGGGGTTGTCCCGCAACAGCAAGTGCAGTTATACACTTGCTGCATATTAATGCACTTTGTAATATACATCGTGCATTAAATATTGGCCATACAGACGCTATATACTTACCCCCTCCCGGTGTTGGCGTCCCCGTCTCCATGGCGATGAACAAACTTCTCTGGTCGCAGGAACAGTCGCGCTTGCTCACAGAGGATTCTTCTCCTAGATGGTCCGGGCTCACGAGCTGCGTCCTGGCTCCCCCCCCACCCCCCTTCTCAGCGTCATCACGAAGCTCCGTCCCCGTCACATGGTGCCGATCAGCCAATGAGGTGGCTGGAATCGGCAGTGGAGCACAGACAGCAAAAGAACATCCACGGTGCACCATGGGAGAAGACCTGCGGTGCACTGTGGGAGAAGACCAGCGGCAGCCATCTTGGACAGAAGATTTTTTTTAAGTTGCTGAACGGGGATTCAGGTAAGGGAATTTTTTTTTTTTTTTTTTTTAACACCACATGTCAGTGGTTTTCCTTTACAGGTACTGGGGGACTGGGCAAAAAATTTTTTTTTATCTTTCGGCGCGGGACAACCCCTTTAAGCCTGAGGAAGGACCTTGAGAGGTTTGAAAGCTCGCTATAAAATGTAGATATATCTTTTAATGGCTAACAAAAATACAAGATCACTTGGTTTCTCTCACTAAGAACAATCACACTTTGCTCTACCGGCTAACACTGTACTAAACTTTTTTCGTTTTACCCATTTAGTGTGTAATCGTGACAATAATTTCGCTGCCCATGTGAATAACCTTATGATTATCAGTGTTAAAGCTCATTTGCCACTTTAGTGCCTGGTGTGTCCGGTGTGGTTCATCCTGGACCGTTATGTCTCATTGTGACCCCCTTAGTTCATCCGTGAAACTTACCTCTTGTGTCACCCCTATAACCTCCTAAATTGTAAGCTTGTGCAGTCAGGGCTCTCACTCCTATAGTTCGAATAGTTTGTTCATACAGACCCTTTAACAAAATTTTAAAAAAAGGTTGTGGAATATGTTAGCGCTATATGAGGATCATCACCTACCTGTGTTTTTAGGCGCTTCCACATATACTGGTCCTGGAGGTTGACCACCTTGCCAGCCAGGCTGAGGGTATCCTGCAGGACCAGGTGGATAACCAGGATATTGACCACCTTGTGGCTGTCCATATGGTGGGTAAGGTCCAGGTGCCCCTGCGTATGGTGGAGGATTTCCATAATTCATGATGAACTGTAATCCATAAGAACAGAAAATTAGTTCTCAAACAATATCTCACAAAACTCGATTTTTAAAGCATTTGTATAACATTTTGCAAAGTGCCAACTTGCCTTAATTTACTGCCATATAAAAAGAAAGAAAACACTGAATCATAGCTTAAGGGGGGGGGGGGGGTCGTGTGAGTTGTAGGTAAAAGCCCTTCTGCATGAAGAGAAATGCCGATACTCACCTCACCCCGCTTTTGGGATGCTGCTCCAGGTCTTCCTTCTGATGTTTACAGGCTGCCCCAGCCAGTTTGGTTGCAGCACCTGTGATGCCCTGCAACCAATAATAGAGCTCAACGCTTGATTGCCGAGCTATTGGCTGCAGCGCTTGCGACATCCCATAAACTGGGCGGGACTGCAGCCTGTAAGCAAGCAGAGGCACAGAGGACCGGACACAGCGGGAATGGGGGTGGAAATGGGATTATGCAGACTAGTCAGGATTCACACAATAAAAGGAGCTTCTTCTCACCAGCACTGTACACAAGCGTGTAACTACTATATGTAGACCCAACGGCTCTTTTTAAATTATTTTCATTAAAAACCATGTTAAATATGTTATCTGAGTAAACCAATATTTAAATCTGGGGACAACCCCTTTAAAAAGGCCACTCTGGCAAAAACTTTTTCTTCATTCCTGCCCCCCCCCCCCCCCTCACTTAATGGGCTGTTGAGCATACTGCAGTTATTTCCCTGCAGTGCAGCCCTTTGTCTGATTTGCATCAGGCTTCATCTTGTGGTTGAGATTTTTGCATTCACATCAATCCTATGAAACAAGATTATATGAACGGCTAGGAACTGTACCATCTGTACTGCAGGGAAACCAGTCCACTACCTTCAGTATTCACCTAAAAAAAAACCTAAAAAGCCATAAAGTGAAACAGGTATGGCATCAAGAGGAAAACCTGCGATCTCCTCTATTATAACTGATACTGTGTTTCCCTGAAAAGACGACCATATTTTATATTAGCCCCAAAGAGGGACTAGGTCTTATTTTCGGGGAATGGCTTATTTTACTTACCTAGCCGGTGTGGTCCAAGTCCCTCCTACTGGTATCCGAGGTTGAGTAGCTCTGCCGCACGTCCAGCACTCATCAGCCGCCAACAGATCACTTGCCGGTTGCGGGATTCATAAATCCTGCCTCCAGGAAGCAATGGCTCTGATTGGTTCAGCTAGCTGAACCAAGATGATGGCTGCGATTGGCTGAGTGCAGCGCTCTCTGAACCAACTCATACTAGGAAGCTAGCTATATAATGAATAATTAATTATGGAGGGCTTAGGTTAAAGAACGCGCAAAGTCGACCTTTTTGCGTTTGTAAACAGAATCTACCATTTTGTAGATGGTTTTCGAACACGTTGGTGAAAAATTAGCTGAGCTGTGCAAAGACAGCAGTTGCTGGAAGAAGGATCGGAGTCCACTGCGATTGCAGCAAGAACTCTGAAGGTCAACGATCAAGGGAAACGATAATCATAATTATACAACTTTAAACCAAGTTTCCAGCTTTGAAATTTTTGCATGTATGTATGCGGCCACTCAGATGCGCTTTTTACCGCAGCATTTTTAACACCGCGGTAATCGCAGTACAACACTCCTATTGATTTCAGTGGGGCTTCACAGACCTGAGCTCGAACGTGGCGTTCTCTAACGCTGCGATTTCCCAGCTCTATTTTGTGGAGCTCTATTATATGCCATCTGCACCAAGACACAGCAAATCATTAGGCAGCTTTCACATGGGCTACAAAATTGTGCAATTTTCCAACCATGCGACAGCGCTACAGAACGCATGTTTATGAAACCCATGCTTTTCACCAATGTTATATTGCGAGAAAAAGCATAGCTGATGCTACAAAATCATGGGAAGAATGCTGCGATATCGCAGCTACAACATTGCGGCGACATCGATGTCACCCGTGTGAAGGAGGGCTTAGGATGAGACACTTAAGCCAACCATGAATTTAGAATTGATAGTTACAGAAAATCATCAATATTAGTGCAACTCTGCAGATAACCATCTGTAAACTAGAGTATTTCTCCTTTACTAAAGTCATGCAAAGATGTTGAAAAAGTGTGAAGACCCCAAATTTAAAATACAATTTTCCGTATATAAATAGGGTTGCTTCCCACCTGCGTCAGGGGTTCGGCTTTGCTGCTCTGTTCGGCGAGTACGAAAAGGGAATCCTTGTAGCTGAATGGCTCTAAGGGACGGAACCAAACAGCACCGAACGGACCTATAATGGGGTTAGTTTGGCCCCCTTCTAGCTGACCGGCTTTAAGCCGGATGAAAAAGTGCTGTATATTTTCTGTCAGATCTGTGCAGCCACCTTTAATAAGTTTTATTTAAAAGAGCTTGTACCACAACACTTTCATCATCTATCCATAGTATGGATCACAGAAATCTGACTGAAAACCAAGCCTGAAAACCATACACAGACAGCCATTTCTGGGTGTTTGCCCCTCAGTGTGCAATAGGATTCTGGCTTGGTGAATGCTTTTTAATTCCTAATCATTGTTTTAAAGAATTGTTTAAAGGGTCTGACATTGATTTGAAGGAATCCAATAGGTGGCGCTGCAGAGGTACTGTTTAATTTTCCTTATTTGCATACATTTCCCAGAGGAGCATGAATGGCCTTACAAGTCTCCTCACTCACCTCCTAGGTGCTCTCCTTGAGGAGAAACGATACCCTAGCTTCAATGTTTAATGCTAGAACAAGAGGTTGTTTCTAATGTGCAATCTTGTTAAAGTTACTTAAAAACAATGTGTCAAATAACATGTGTAGTTTGTAGCAATATCTTGAACACCGTTTAGTCTTTATCTAAGGCCGGGCTCAGAGTGTATAACGCAGCATTTTACCATTGTGTGAGCCGTTGTATCGAAGCATATGGCAACGATTTTTGACTGCACATCTCCCCCCCGCCCCCGCCATGCGCAGTCTTCCTTGTTTCATTTTTCTTTTTCAATTTCCCGCTCTGTCTCTTAGCAACGTTGCGTATAAACGCTGCACATATACAGCATTTAGTACATCCTCAAAGAGAACAGTGGGGCTCTATCACACATAATAAACAGCGAAATAGAACATGCTGTGTTCTCTTAACGCACATTTTATGCAGTGAATGTATGCAAGTGTGAACGGATCAATGAAAATCAATGCATTTCCATCGATTCCGCTCATCCCCTATTGTGTGCGTAGTTAAATAACGCACGGGCAGAGAGAATAAAAACAGCCTATTAAAGGGGTTGTCCCGCGCCGAAACGGGTTTTTTTTTTTTCAACCCCCCCCCCCCCCCCCCCCGTTCGGCGCGAGACAACCCCGATGCAGGGACTGAAAAAAAGAACAGCACAGCGCTTACCTGAATCCCGGCGCTCCGGTGACTTCTATACTTACCGGTGAAGATGGCCGCCGGGATCCTCTACCTCCGTGGACCGCAGCTCTTCTGTGCGGTCCATTGCCGATTACAGCCTCCTGATTGGCTGGAATCGGCACGTGACGGGGCGGAGCTACACGGAGCCCCATAGAGAACAGGAGAAGACCTGGACTGCGCAAGCGCGGCTAATTTGGCCATCGGAGGGCGAAAATTAGTCGGCTCCATGGGAACGAGGACGCTAGCAACGGAGCAGGTAAGTGAATAACTTCTGTATGGCTCATAATTAATGCACAATGTACATTACAAAGTGCATTAATATGGCCATACAGAAGTGTATAGACCCACTTGCTGCCACGGGACAACCCCTTTAAGGCTGGGCTCGCACGACGATTTCCCCTGCGGCCACTAATACTGGCGTTAGCTAGCCATGTGAACGAGAATTTGCAAAAATCTCTTCCACACAGGATGGCCAATCCATCACGGCAAAGCTAGGTGGAACCGGCGTTGCGGCACGAATTTAGAATATGCAGCATGTCAATTTTTTTTTTTTTTTTTTCACGCTGCAGCCTCGCTTTTCTCTACAGAGAGAAAGCCGCAGGGGAATCCCGGCAGCCGAACCGCTCTAAGGCCTCATGTCCACAGGCAAAAGAAGAATTAAATCCGCAGCGGATTTCAACTCTTCTGCCCGCGGATTCGCATCCCATAGGGATGCATTGACCACCCGCGGGTAGATAAATACCCGCAGATGGTCAATAAAAGTGATTTAAAAAAAAAAAAATGGAGCATGAAAAAAATCCGGACATGCTCCATTTTCGTGGGGGTCTCCAAATGGGGGAGATTTTGGGGGAGACCAAAATCGGAATTTACTCACCTGCTCATCCGCCGGGCTGAAGAAAGAAGATCCGGCCGCGACGGAGAGAAGATGAAGCCGCGGCGAAGGGAAGATCCGGAGCGGGCGAGAGGCGAGTTTATTCTTATTTTTATGCCTCATGTCCGCGGCGCAGGAGGGACCCGATACTTATTCTCCATGGAGAATCCGTAGCGGGCCTGATCTTCCGTGGACATGAGGCCTAAGACCTGCAGCGAAATGCTGCAGGTTTTGAAGCTGCGCTTTTCCAGCGGAATTCCGTGGTTTTTAGGTGCAGGCAAACCGCGGGAATTCCGCTGGAAATCCGCCCCATGTGAACCGAGCCTAAGAATTTCCTACATCTGGAGGAAGAAAAAAAAATAAAACTCCACAAACAAATCACTGCTCCATCAGGGTAGGTCACTTATCAGTATGGCAGTAAACACCTAATCAACCCGACATAAATAGCTACGGAGTCAGAGTAACAGATTAACCACCCACAAACCAAAGAGAAGTCTTATGTGAGCGGCAGTCCGTCGGATGTCATCAGTCCCTTCAAACAGTGGAACACCGCACTGTACTTTTTGATGACGCAAATTCCATGGCTTGGGCGTTTCTTTTTGAACTACTAGGTTTTCTTTTTGCGTTCCACCTAGCTATGTTGTTGTGGAAGCAGCAAAAACACTAAGAAAACATTGCATTTCTATGGGCAAGAAAACTGAAGACCCTCAGCTTCAGTCAGTTTCTCAATTTTCTGTCTTCACTCCTCAAGCCTCCTGCACACGGGCGGAAACTCTCAGTGGGATTTTCCGCAGAATTTCCGCCTGTGGAAGGGGCCATAGGATTGCGCAGAGGCCTGCACAGAAGTCTCACTCCCCGGCCGCCGGCTCCGGTCTGCGAATGTGCCGGCACATCAAACAGCAGGAGCCGCTGAAGCAGGGGAGTCCCTGCAGGGGCGCAGATCGGGTCCCACTGCGAGAATTCTTGTAGCCGGATCCGGCCCGTCTGTCTACAGGCGGCTTCTCTGTGGTCGCAGCCGGAAGTGTAATAGAAGGCTTCACTCCAACTGATTTCAAACAGGAGTGATGCCTTCTATTAGACTTCTGGCTCCGAGCACAAAGCAGACCCCAGGCTCCTGAGGATAGGTCATCAATAGTAAGATTCCCAGGAAGCTTTAATTAAAGCTAGTTGCCAATATTGTCATGCCCCATCGCCTTGTTATTGTTTATACTACTTAAGTTGCCTGTCCACGGACGATCTACTTTACCCACGGATCACGCTATGAAAAGCTTTCCATAGGCCAACTATGGAAAGCGCAGCCCGACAGCCGCGAGCGGAGAATCAGGATTGAAATCGTGGCATGCTGCGATTGGCTGTGGTGATGCTATCAGATAGGCTCATGGCAGAGACCAGTCAGTGCTTCCCCCTCCTCCCCCGCGGCAGAATATCGCTAGCGATATTCCATCACGACCGTGGACAGGCAGCCTTACTTTTCCTTGACACAGATTGAGTATGTAGTTGGTTTATATTGAGGAGTAGGGATGTAGGATGCTCAGATACCTAACAAGTGACTCTCGGGGCTCCGCCCTATTAAGGATTCATTCCTACAGCATTTAGGTCAGTATTTTGCATCAGCATTTGTAAGCCGAAACCAGAAGTGGAACCAACAGAGACAAAGTATGATAGAAGATATGTATCTCTTCCGTATTTTGAGCCACTCCTGGGATTGGCTAACTCGGATGTAAATACTGACATTTGAATGGCGCCCAAAGCTCATTAGGATCAGAATGTGTGGCAGAAACTTGCTAAATTCCATTTTTCTTTCTGGTTGCATAAGAGCCATTTACACATGACAATCGAATTGTGTGACAATCGAACTAAAGTGAGCAATCGCGTTACGTCCCGATGCAAAGCCATAATGAACTATTCGTTTACTTTTCATTTGATACTCGGTTTTAACCAGCATAAAAAAAAATAATCATCATCATCGCTGGTTCGCTCACTTCGCATTGCGCCTAAACGTTCCCCGCTCAGCATTTCACATAGAACGTGAAGACGTTAGCGATCATCTGTCTGTCTAGATGTTCTGCACGAGCAACTAGCGGTGATGTAACCTGCTCATGCGCTCGTTTAGACGATCCTCGTCCCAGTGTAAATGTACTATAAGGCCTCATGTCCATGGGGGGGGGGGGGAGAAAAAATAAATAAATAAAAAAAATCAGGCCCGCTATGGATTCTCCATGTAGAATCCGTAGCGGGTCCCTCCTGCCCTGCGGACATGAGGCTACAAATCAGAATAAACTCACCTGCTGCGGACAATGCGGATCTTCCTTCCTTCGCGGCTGGATCTTCTTTCTTCTGCCCAGCGGATGTGCTCGGCACACCGGCGAAAGAAGAGCCTGCCGCGAAGGAAGGAAGATCCGCATCGTCCGGAGCAGGCGAGTTTAATTCTGGTACGGGTCTCCCGCGGATCCGGACAGCTTCCATAGAAGCCTGTGGGAGCCGTCCCCGTGGGAGACCCGCACGAAAATGGAGCATATCCATTTTTTCCCGCACACGGATCCGCGGCTGACGGGAAAAATGACATCTGCAGGTATTTAACTACCTGCGGGTGTCCAATGCATCCCTATGGGGCGCGGATCCGCGTGTGGGAGAAACGCTGCGGATTTTAAGGCTGTGGACATGAGACCTTAGTAATCTCATTCTGTCCTTGATGTAACAGAAATTTGCTCAAAGTTAAGGTAATCTTGTAGATCGGATACCTTTTAATGCCTAACAAAGAGGAATGAGGCTACAGCAAACTTTCAAGCCTACTTAGAAGGCCAGACAGATACAAAGAATTCTTTTGTATCTTATATATGCAAATAAAAGCCATAGTGTGATAGATTGCATTAAAGACAGGGAGAAGTCCTTAATTAGCCCACAGATAAGAAAGTGCAGGGTTTATGGCCTCTAGATGGATGTTTGTCCAGAGCCTTGGTGGCTTCTCTCTGGCCCAGATCTCTCAGGTTATCAGATGTTAGAAGCCGCCATAAATCCTTGACAAATATTTAGCCCGTGTTCAAAGTGTCAAAGATGGTCATAAATTTGTATATTACATAGATTTTGCAGCTCCTTACATTGAAGGCATAAGCTCCTTTTTGTGTGGGAGGAAGTCACTCAAAACTTTTCTCAAATTCAGAGGTAGCCTGCAACATAGGAAGGGAATGCCTGGGAATACGATTTTTCGACATCAACCTTTTATAGTGTATAATGGCATTTCCTCACAGTTCTTCTTAGAAGCTCTAGCTGCGAATTGTATGTCGCTACCACCGCGTTCCCCGAAAATAATACATCCCCTGAAAATAAGACCCAGTAGAGGTTTTTCTGAAGTGCTAAATATAAGGCCTCCCCCAAAAGTAAGACCTAGCTCTCTCCTTGCTGTGCGAGTTTATTGTGATAAGTTCCCCCTGGTGGCTGCAAGCTACAATACCGTCCCTGCTGTACAAGTGGTCCAGGAACTGCTGTGGGTGATCGTTACAGTCTACAGACTGTGTGGGAGCCAGGTGCTTTACAGCCCTTATTTCTTGTGGCCCTGTGTGTGAGTCAGGCAAGACAAGGACAGTGCTATTGCTAGACATGAGAGATTTGGGCCAATGATTCTGAAAGAAATGAAGTCACAAGATGTTTACCAAGAAATTCAGGGTTTGGATTGTTATGATGATGTTCCAGAAGACGAGGACATGACTGTCACTGAATAAATCTTGCTTTGTGTTCATTAATATCGGGATCAGTAAATGTACCATAGATTGTTGTACATGAAAATAATGGTAGTAACAAGAAATTCTTGCTAGGATTCACGGTTTGTGATGACAACTACTGTACAGTATACAATGTTCATTTTTTTTATTCAACAATAAAAGTGAATTCTTCATGAAAAAAATAAGACATCCCCTGAAAATAAGACCTAGCTCATCATTGGGAGCAAAAAAAGATAATATAAGACACCGTCTTATTTTCGGGGAAACGGGGTAGGAGGTACACAATTGTTTTTGCTTTGTCTCTGTATTGGAGCACTTGACTTCTGGGTATCCTAGTGGTTCTGGTGATTTGATCATCAATTGAAGTTGGTTTATAGCGCTGATTTACAAATGTCAACACTCTTCATGCACAAACTTCCGGGTAAGCATGTGGCACACTTGTGCAGGGGGAGGAGAAAGCTGCAGCCTGAACAATGATAGGACAAGGGGGTGTGTCTCAGACTACCTCAGTGTGCCTGTAGGTATAACAGTCCAAACTAAAAAACCCAAGGCTGTGCATGGATCTAAAGGCTTCAAGGAATACGGCAAAACAGAAATGGGAAACCAAAACAATATAGAAATAAAACGTTGACTGATTAAATTCAGCGCAGAACTTTATGGTACGCCATCTCCACACATCTAAGAAGAAGGCCAGCAGGATGACAAACATGGTCATCTGTCATCCTATCAGTCTTGTACTTACCATACCATGAAGCTGTATGTAACAAAGAATGGATATTGTTATATGACGCTGGATTCCCTTTTCTGTTTGCAGGTATTGTAGCTAAACTGTAGTCACATCACGACTACCTTACTGTCGCTGCGCTAAAGAGGAGCCAACGGGAAATCAGAGGAAGATATGTAAATCCGTATCATGGGCGATTCTTAACTAGACTGAGGTCACCAATGGACAGACTTTTTTTTAAAAGGGTGTCTATTTTCTGACCACCACGGGGTCTCTGCGCTACAGCTGCCTCCTCTTTCTTAAGGGTCATTTACACGGGACGATTATCTTGAGGTTTGTTCCAGCTCCCGCGGATAGTTTACCAATAGTCCTGTGAATGCGTGCAGCGACGGAACGCCTGTCTGCTTACCGTGGGAAAAACTCAGCAGTGGAGGATCGCTACATTCCTGAAGAGATGCAGAGCGGTATTAACACCAACACCCCGCATCCGCAGGGACATCATATGCTGGCGAGTGCGATACCGGGCCGGGTTTCACAGCCCAATATCGCACTCGCCTGTATAAAATTAGCCCAACTCTGCTTTTCAGAATATTGGTCTCTTAAGGATTCTGTCATACAGCTTCTGTTTTGGCAATGTTTGTGGCTTCTACAGAACGCCAAGAATTGCAATCAAGTTTTTTTTGAGTTAGCTATAGCCTGCTGTGTTTGGAAGAAAAGAGGGGGATGGGAGGGGAAAAAAAAATATATGTATATATTTAAAAAAACAAAACAAACACAACACCAAAACATTACGAGTAAGGCTGGGTTCACACAGGGCTGATTTGTCACGGTTTTGCAGCGGTTTTTCCGTTGCGGTTATGACGCAGAAGAACTGCTTCTGCGGCAAAACCGCTTCAAAGGTTAATTTGGGCTCGCGGATTTTGCTGCGGATTTCTGTGCGGAAAAATCCGCAAGCGTTTTTTTGCGCAGCGCTTTTTTACTTTTTGTCGCATATTTGGATGCGTCCGTAGAGGTCTATGGACAAAAAAACGCTGCGGAAAAGACCAAAGAATGAACATGCTGCATCTTTTAAAACCACAACGCAGTTGCATTTCCGCACTGCGGCTGTGCGGAAAAAATCCGTCCTGTGAGAACAGCTTTTTGGCAAATCTCATTTGTGCTGCATTGCACTGCAAACGCAGCGGTTTTGCCGCAGTGCGGATATGCAACGGCAATCCGCGGCAAATCTGCAACAAATCTGCCCTGTGTGACCCCAGCCTAAAGATGAGCGAGTATACTCGCTAAGGCACATTACTCGAGCGAGTAGTGCCTTAGCCGAGTATCGCCCCGCTCGTCTCCATAGATTCGGGGGGCCGGCGGGGAGCGGAGGGCAGATCTCTCCCCCCCCCCCCCACCCCCCCCCCCCTCCCTCCGCAGCTCACCTGTCACCCGCTTCGGCCCCCGAATCTTTAGAGACGAGCGGGGAGATAGTCGGCTAAGGCACTACTCGCTCGAGTAATGTGCCTTAGCGAGTATACTCGCTCATCACTAATCACGAGTTTATCATAAACCAGACCTGTTAGCAACGTTTGAATAAGCCCATTTTTACATGGCTAGAAGTAAATCCGATGGGTATCAACCAACAAGATTGGCACTTATTTAAATGGCCTTTACACTGTATTGGGGACAAAGAGCGTTCATACGGCGGGTTACAGAAGATGATTTGCTGCTAACAATCTTTGTGGCGGCACAAGAGATCTAATCAGCCAAAAAAAAAAAAAATTGCGTTTGCCCGTTTGTTCACAACCCTGTTTGTACAAGGCAATGATCAGTAAACAAACACGGGTGTTACCTCCACTGCAAATTTTGTCAGGAATCCTGGGAAAAAAATCTGCATATGCTACACGAGGATTTTTTTACGCATCTCACCAGATCCATTGCACAACATAATAAGAATGCTGCAGATCTGAAGCCCCGTGGCATTCTCACATTTCTGCCCAGATTTTTTTTCTGCCAAGTTAAAATTTGTGTTTCAAATACCCCGTTCCCCTGTAAACTGCGCAATTTTGTGGTGTGAGAATCTGACGCGTATGGACTGGCCTAAAATGCTTTGAGGTGCGCACAGTTGGGACCTTTCCGTGTCAGAATTTGCCACGGCGGAATTCCGCATCAAACTCTGCAGGGCCAACTGTAAATTTAGGCCCCCTGCATGCGGAATCCGGCTCTGCTAGCAGCGGCGTCCGCGTGTACCCGTTTAGTTCCCCTTTCTTCTATGCTGCAGATGGTCCGCATGGCAAGTCGTACTTGCACATTACAGAATTTTTACATTCTAAGGGCGCAGTCACATGATCGTGTATTGGCTGGGTTTTCACGCCCAGCCAATATATGGCGTCTCTCTCTGCAGGGGGAGAAAGCTGGAAAAGTCGGGAGCAGTGCTCTGAGCCCCCGCCTCCTCTCTGCCCCGCGCCAGTATTTGCAATGGGAGGGGCGGAGCTATGCCTGGGAACTTCGCTCCGCTCCTGTTCCGCCTCCTCCCATTGCAAATAGTGGCGAGGGGCGGAAAGGAGGCGGGAGCTCAGAGCACTGCTCCTGGCTCTTCCAGCTTCCTCCCCCTGCAGAGAGAGACGCCGTATATCGTCTGGGCGTGAAAACCCAGCCAATATACGATCATGTGAATGCGTCCTAAAGTCTGCCTTTCCTGCGTCACTTAGGGATGACACTTAAAGGGGTTGTCCCGCGAAAGCAAGTGGGGGTATACACTTCTGTATGGCCATATTAATGCACTTTGTAATGTACATTGTGCATTAATTATGAGCCATACAGAAGTTATTCACTTACCTGTTCTGTTGCTAGCGTCCTCGTCTCCATGGAGCCGTCTAATTTTAGCGTCTAATCTCCTGATTAGACGCGCTTGCGCAGTCCGGTCTTCTCACTGGTGAATGGGGCCGCTCGTGCCGGAGAGCTGCTCCTCGTAGCTCCGCCCCGTCACGTGTGCCGATTCCAGCCAATCAGGAGGCTGGAATTGGCAATGGAACGCACAGAGCCCACGGTGCACCATGGGAGAAGACCTGCGATCCACCGTGGGTGAAGATCCCGGCGGCCATCTTAGCAAGGTAAGTAAGAAGTCGCCGCAGCGCGGGGATTCGGGTAAGTACTATCCGGTTTGGTTTTTTTTACCCCTGCATCGGGTTTGTCTCGCGCCGAACGGGGGGCCTATTGAAAAAAAACAAAAACCCGTTTCGGCGCGGGACAACCCCTTTAATCCGCAACCTTTCCGCAATGTGACCGTGACTTTAATGGAAGCTGTCCGCACGGAATCCGCAAAAAAAAAAGTGCATGCTGCAATTTTTCCTCAATCAATTTCCCATGGCACGCTACGGGCGCATCAAATATCCGTCCATGGGCAGGAGCCCTTAGCTACGAAATTGCAGATTGATTTAAGCCCCTTTCATTCCACATCAAAATCTGCATGCAGCCTTGCATATTTCGGCGTGGAATTCACAACAACTTGTGGCGGGGAATGCTGAAAACCCTGCTTGTGTAAAGGTTCCTTCTAGCGCTATGACTCCCAAGTCTCCCCATACACACAAACACTTGTTATTTGTCTTCACATCAAAAGGCAGGAATGATCTCGTCTAAATACAAGACATACTTTTTTGGCATACACTTAAGAGGAACTAGAAAGTCTGAATGTAAATTGACACAACAGAAACTCATTGACACTTTACCTGGTTGTATCCAGACTACTCTGGACTCACCAGCTCATCCGCCATCAGGGTTACTCATCCAGTAAAAGGTGCAACTTAAAAAGTAGCACATTAAGCATCATGGAACACGTTATCAGTCACATGCTGATAACTAGGCTCATATTCATATTACATACTCATCAATGAGTCACCTGCCAGGCCATGGGTGTAGCACTGTTGTACTTCGGCTAATGGTGATAATAGAATAAAAGGACAGCAGTTAATGATTACATTACATGACTAGGAAAAGCTAATCGAATGATGAATACACATCCATTATGTGCCTAATGCCCTCCTGTTTACACGCAAACTAAAAACCTTTTTACACAGGCAGACATTTGGCTGATCAAGAACTTAGACACTCATTCATGATTGTTGCCCGTGGAAAGAGGGCAGCGATGTGCTGACAAAACGCCCATCTCATCTTTGTGCAAAAATCATCGTTCTTGGCAGTACATCTTCCCGCATGAACAGGGGAGGATACTACCGGCAAAGAGAAAACATATGGGGTGCGGGTGGGGTTCATATGTTAACAATTGTTCGTTCCACATACATTTTGCAACTACTTGTGTGAAGGCCCTTTAAACCAGCTCAAATTGAGCCGTATAAAAGGACCTTTAGAAAGTCCACAAACTTATTTTCTGCGTTCTGCTGTTGTACTCCAGCTTCACCAACATTCACACAGTGCAGTTCTCACCGTGTACTTTTAAGGCCTTATTTAGGCGACCGTATATCGGCTCGGTTTTCACGGGGGGGGGGGGGGGAGGGGGGAAGAGGTGAGTAATGGATTGAAGAGCAAGGAGCAGGTACTGAGCTCCTGCCCCTTGACATTTGCAATGGGAGGGGCAGGAAGGGGGCGGAGCTAAGCGCCTGTACTGCAAATAGTGGAGAGGGGTGGAGAGTGGGCGGGAGCCCAGTTCCTGCTCCTGGCTCTTGCATCCTCCCTCCCTGCAAACAAGGACAGCGTATAGCGGTGTCAGAAGATATGTCGCTTCTTGATTTCAATGACAGCAAAGCCTTCTATTACACTTCTGGTTCCAACCCCATTGCATATATCCAGTGTGCATGAGGTTGACATCAGCTGATCACCAGTGGTCCAGAGCAGATGACCACCCAAGATCAACTACAGATCACATAACCTCAGGATAGGTCATCAATACTTCAAAGGATTGAATGACCGAAAAAAAAGCCCTTTTAAAAAAGGGGGGGGGGGGGTTGTCCCACTTCTAGCAGTTTTGCTGCAGGAAGCACAGTTCTGGATATTGTGCAGTAGTCCAGGTTGGTACTGCAGCTTTATAATCCTATTGGGGACCTTTTACATGAAACAGAATATTCTGTAACCGCTTTCCTGAATATGTCAGCCCTGAATCCGTACCAAAATCTACAATCCCCGAGGATGCTGGGCGGATGATGGCGTGCGCGATATGAGGGCGTGATTTTTTTTTTTGCAGGACAGCATTTTTTAGTGGCACCAGTAAATTACCTATCATAATAAAGTTTTAGAGGAGCAAAAATAAAAAAATTTATATTATAAATATAAATTCTTACAGCATGAAGGGCCAGCTTCACACGACCGGATTCTCATTGCGGAATCCGCAATTGACATCTACAGTAAATCGCACGCATTGAAATCTACTTTTGCTTTTTCCTCCACACAGGGATAAGATTTGCATATTCCGCAAGCAGATAAGAAACAATCAAAAAAAAAAAAAACCACAGCACAACTAGTAAAGGCTTGTAAAGTAACATTTTTGAGATTCATGTCTTCCTCCCTTCCCCCTCTAAAAAAGCCACAAAGAAAACAAAAAAGCCTTAGGATGAATTTACAGAAGCATTTAAAGACCCGTCCATGTTGTGTCTGACAACTTTTCATCTACGTGTAGTTCTGTGTGGTATCTGCGTGCTTATTTGTTTGTTTGTTTTTTTATTTCACATCATTCGTTTTCATTTCTACACAACTGAAAAAAAGGCCCCAATTCCTCTCATTCTGCATCTCTAAGCAACAGATATTTAGCATTTGTGTGCTATTTTTTACTCTGTAGCCACTTTGACCCAAGTGGAGACGTCTCATCCATAATTCGACCAGAATAGCGCTTGCTGTAATTTTTTCTTCCACACAGACGGGGTTCATGTGAGGGGTGGGGGGGGGGGGGGGGGGGGGAAGAGAAGAACCCCCCCCCCCCCCCCCAAAAAACACACACCTTATGTGGGAACTGGCATACTGCCCAATATGGGTTTGTGTACCATCCAAGTTTAGACTATAGGCTCAAACAGCACAATGACTGAAAGTGTGTTTCTCAAGCACTGGTGTGTGTGTGTGTGTGTGTGTGTGTAACAAACAAAAACACGGCATGCACTATCTTTGGGCGTTCCCTCAGAACGCATTGCCCATTGTTTTCATGGAGCCAACAGAAGCATTGCATGGCGTGCGAGGTGCACTCAAGTGTGATGTGAGGTCTCCCATGGAAAACACTTGCAGATCCTCGCTACACAAAAGGACCTTGGGTATTAGTGTATCTTGACGCCACCAGGAAGTCCTGGTGGAGACAAGAGTGACAGGGAGTTGACGCCCCCTGCTGCTGATTGGTTAGAAAAAAAAGGGTTTCCAGCAGGTCCTGCGATGCCAGATGAAGTATTCAGTGGCGGCTCCCAGGGCGTTACGTCTGCAGGCCACTCCTCTGCTCCCAGAAGTTAGGTCCACAGCGCTGTAGCGTCGGTGTCCCTCCACTGCCATGTAGTAAATTTTTGTCACCAGCGCTGTGCTCAACCATTTCTGCTGCAGTGTCCCCGCCGCGCTGTTTGCAGGTGCAGCAGCTGTATTTTCCTGTCGGTGTGCTCCCGCTCCTGCACTTGCCTCCCCAACCCTCTGGTCCGAGTTGCTGCTGCGTACTTCCCGCCGCTGCTCTCTGCTCTCCACTCCTGCTGGATTGTCCATGTTACACACTTAACATAGAAGCATTTAGAAGTAACAATGTAAGGCAACCAGGGGAAACATCCCCAAGCCTACGGCAGCCAACACAGCCTACTGCTAGGACCTTGGACTACTCAACCAATCAGGAGCTAGGGGTGTGACAGGGGCGTTCCTCCTATCAAACCTAGCTTCATGGTGGGATCAAGATATACCAATACCTTGTATCCACAGGTAGAAATTATATATAGCGCAATGGTGGGGTGTGCTAAAAACACTGTTCTAAACCGCCTGTGTGAGGGAGTAGCCAAAGGAGTTTTAGCGCTTTTTTATTTCAACGGGGCCTCGCAGGCCGGCGCTCAAATGCGTTTTGTAACGCTGCGATTTGAGTACTGTCTGCTCTAATTTTGGGCTTCTTAATGCACCTCATAACCCATTACAATGATTAAAGTCACGGTGTTTTGCCAACGCCGTGTGTGAGTAGCCCAAAATGCCATTACAAGGAACATTTATCATTCAAAAAAGAACTAGTGTTTCCCCAATAGTAAGACCTACCCCCATAATAAGTCCTATCCTGGGGGTGGGGAGGGGGAGATTTTCAATGAATGGCTGTCGCGCCGCTCGATTAACCAATCACAGCCAATCAGAGCAATCGCTTGCTGAAGGTGGGGTATTCAAGCCCCACTACCAGGAAGAACTGCTGTCGGTGGTCAAAAGTACAGCTCAGCGTGAGTGACCAGAACACTGTCCACTAGGTGATAAGACCCCCCCTGAAAATGGGACACTGTGCATCTTTTCAGGCAAAAAAAATTAATATAAGACAGTGTCTTACACGGTAGCTGTATTGTTACAATTTAAACAATAATCGTTCAGTCTGAACACGGCCAGCGCCACAATGACCCATAATGTTTTGCTCATCGGTAATGTCATGCAGATATGAAGATCACTGTTGGCCCGTACCGTTTAGACACCAATCGGTCCTAAACATTGCTACAGCAAAGTGAACTTGAGGCTTATTCAGACGTCCGTATATCGGCCGGGTATTCACGCCCGGCCGATATACGGTGTCTCTCTCTGCAGGGGGAGCAGGCTGGAAGGCCGGGAGCAGTGCTCTGAGCTCCCACCCACTGCCACTATTTGCAATGGGGGGGGGGGGGGAGAGCTAAGTTTCAGAACTTAGCCCCGCCCCACACTCTCCCACTGCATGCTGATATCTCAGTGGGCGGCGCTGATAGTATTCTTTCAGCTGGTATCCCACTGGCAGTTCTCAGCGGGACAGCAGCTGAAAGTTTGCATATTCAAAACAGCTGCATTGTTCTTCGCCCTATCACAGTGGTATCCCACACTGCCTGCATCACACTAAGTAGCTAGTTAGAGTTATGCAAAGAGAATTTCAAAACTGTCACCCAAACTGTGGTTTCAGTGATTTTTAAGCGATGGCTCCATAAATGGGCCTTTAGTAACGCCATCGGTCTTTCATCACCATTTGATCTGTATTCACACCTAAAGGGGGATCACTGCAGCTGAACGGCTCCATCTTATGACACCAACCACACCAACTGACCAGAATGGGGTCCGTGTGGTTTCCGGGAGAGCGGCATGCAGCGCGACTTCTTCCGGTCTTTTGAGTGCGGATTTGCGACAGATCTTCCAGCGCAGATGTGAACCGGCATCCGTGTTATTTCCTTTTGGGCAAGTACTGACCCATATTTGCCCAACAGAAAAGGAGGCCAGCGGTACAGGAGCAGGAAGACAACTTGGGCATTGAGCAGCCACAAAACAAACAAACAAACAAACCACAACACAACCACGACGTTGATCTGCCCCCGCCGCACCTGTGTGATGCCAGCCAGCCGCACATCTGCCCCCGCCGCACCTGTGTGATGCCAGCCAGCCGCACATCTGCCCCCCACCTGTGTGATGCCAGCCAGCCGCACATCTGCCCCCCACCTGTGTGATACCGGCCAGCCGCACATCTGCCCCCGCCGCACCTGTGTGATGCCAGCCAGCCGCACATCTGCCCCCCACCTGTGTGATGCCAGCCAGCCGCACATCTGCCCCCCACCTGTGTGATGCCAGCCAGCCGCACATCTGCCCCCCACCTGTGTGATGCCAGCCAGCCGCACATCTGCCCCCCACCTGTGTGATACCGGCCAGCCGCACATCTGCACCCCGCCACACCTGTGCGATACCGGCCGGCTACACCTGCCGCTCGGGTAATACATGGAGCTCTCCTACAGGTGAAGCTGAACTTCATAGACATCCCGAGTAACAAACTACTACTTCCCGCAGCCGCCTCGTCCCGGCACCTCTACCCACTAGCCGCACGTTCTGCCACCGCCCGGGACAAGTTCTCTCCAGCGTCCCTGGAAAGCGTCTCAGTCCCGGCACAGCCCTGCCGACATCACCTACCTGCTCGTAGATGGACGCCTCTCCCTCAGTGTCTGCAGACCTGCGAGCCGCGGACTTTTCCTTTGCTGCCGGAGGGGGCGGTGACGTCGCCGCTCAGGTGCGGCGGGAGGCGGGCTGCAGTAGCTGCAGGTGACTCAGGACCGGCGCTGGTTACCTGAGAAGGGTTATTCGTACTGTAAATAGACCAGCCAAGCAGGACCGGCCGCTTATGGATTCTGGTTTCAGCGGACCCGCCCTGCAGTCACTAAGATCCGCTTCACAAGCAGAGAGGGAGGTTTTTTTACATTTATGACTTTTTTTAAATCATATTTGTAGCCCATTTTTATACTGACAGAAAAGTCAACATTCGCTGTAAAACCGCTACCTCTGGGTACCCACAGGAATATAAACCGCTACCTCTGGGTACCCACAGGAATATAAACCGCTACCACTGGGTACCCACAGGAATATAAACCGCTACCACTGGGTACCCACAGGAATATAAACCGCTACCACTGGGTACCCACAGGAATATAAACCGCTACCTCTGGGTACCCACAGGAATATAAACCGCTACCTCTGGGTACCCACAGGAATATAAACCACTACCACTGGGTACCCGCAGGTATATAAACCGCTACCTCTGGGTACCCGCAGGTATATAAACCGTTACCACTGGGTACCCGCAGGTATATAAACCGTTACCGCTGGGTACCCGCAGGTATATAAACCGTTACCGCTGGGTACCCGCAGGTATATAAACCGTTACCTCTGGGTACCCGCAGGTATATAAACCGCTACCTCTGGGTACTCGCAGGTATATAAACCGCTACCTTTGGGTACCCGCAGGTATATAAACCGTTACCGCTGGGTACTTGCAGGTATATAAACCGTTACCGCTGGGTACCCGCAGGTATATAAACCGTTACCTCTGGGTACCCGCAGGAATATAAACCGTTACCTCTGGGTACCCACAGGTATATAAACCGCTACCTCTGGGTACCCGCAGGTATATAAACCGTTACCGCTGGGTACCCGCAGGTATATAAACCGTTACCTCTGGGTACCCACAGGAATATAAACCGTTACCTCTGGGTACCCGCAGGTATATAAACCGCTACCTCTGGGTACCCGCAGGTATATAAACCGTTACCGCTGGGTACCCGCAGGTATATAAACCGTTACCTCTGGGTACCCACAGGAATATAAACCGTTACCTCTGGGTACCCGCAGGTATATAAACCGCTACCTCTGGGTACCCGCAGGTATATAAACCGTTACCGCTGGGTACCCGCAGGTATATAAACCGTTACCGCTGGGTACCCACAGGAATATAAACCGTTACCTCTGGGTACCCGCAGGTATTTAAACCGTTACCTCTGGGTACCCGCAGGTATATAAACCGCTACCTCTGGGTACTCGCATGTTTATAAACCTCTACCTCTGGGTACTCGCAGGTATATAAGCCGCTACCACTGGGTACTCGCAGGTATATAAACCGCTACCACTGGGTACTTGCAGGTATATAAACCGCTACCTCTGGGTACTCGCAGGTTTATAAACTGCTACCTCTGGGTACTCGCATGTTTATAAACCGCTACCTCTGGGTACCCGCATGTATATAAACCGCTACCTCTGGGTACTCGCAGGTATATAAACCGCTACCTGTGAGTACTCGCAGGTATATAAATCGCTACCTCTGGGTACTCGCAGGTATATAAATCGCTACCTCTGGGTACTCGCAGGTATATAAACCGCTCCCACTGGGTACTCGCAGGTATATAAACCGCTACCTCTGGGTACCCGCATGTATATAAACTGCTACCTTTGGGTACTCTCATGTTTATAAACCGCTATCTCTGGGTACTTACAGATATATAAACCGCTACCTCTGGGTACTCTCATGTTTATAAACCGCTATCTCTGGGTACTTACAGATATATAAACCGCTACCTCTGGGTACTCGCAGGTATATAAGCCGCTACCTCTGGGTACTCGCAGGTATATGAGCCGCTACCACTGGGTACTCGCAGGTATATAAACCGCTACCACTGGGTACTCGCAGGTTTATAAACCGCTACCTCTGGGTACTCGCAGGTATATAAACCGCTACCTCTGGGTACTCGCATGTTTATAAACCGCTACCTCTGGGTACTCGCATGTTTATAAACCCCTACCTCCGGGTACTCGCATGTTTATAGACCGCTACCTCTGGGTACTCTCATGTTTATAAACCGCTATCTCTGGGTACTTACAGGTATATAAACCGCTACCTCTGGGTACCCGCAGGTATATAAACCGTTACCGCTGGGTACCCGCAGGTATATAAACCGTTACCTCTGGGTACCCACAGGAATATAAACCGTTACCTCTGGGTACCCGCAGGTATATAAACCGCTACCTCTGGGTACCCGCAGGTATATAAACCGTTACCGCTGGGTACCCGCAGGTATATAAACCGTTACCGCTGGGTACCCACAGGAATATAAACCGTTACCTCTGGGTACCCGCAGGTATTTAAACCGTTACCTCTGGGTACCCGCAGGTATATAAACCGCTACCTCTGGGTACCCGCAGGTATATAAACCGTTACCACTGGGTACCCGCAGGTATATAAACCGTTACCGCTGGGTACCCGCAGGTATATAAACCGTTACCGCTGGGTACCCGCAGGTATATAAACCGTTACCTCTGGGTACTCGCATGTTTATAAACCGCTACCTCTGGGTACTCGCATGTTTATAAACCCCTACCTCCGGGTACTCGCATGTTTATAGACCGCTACCTCTGGGTACTCTCATGTTTATAAACCGCTACCTCTGGGTACTCTCATGTTTATAAACCGCTATCTCTGGGTACTTACAGGTATATAAACCGCTACCTTTGGGTACTCGCAGGTATATAAACCGCTACCTCTGGGTACTCTCTGGTATATAAACCGTTACCTCTGGGTACTCTCTGGTATATAAACCGTTACCTCTGGGTACTCGCAGGTATATAAACTGCTACCTCTGGGTACTCGCATGTTTATAAACCGCTACCTTTGGGTACTCGCATGTTTATAAACAGCTACCTCTGGGTACTCGCATGTGTATATATATAAGCTGCTACCTCTAGATACTTAAGCCAATCAGAGCCAGTGCTCGATGCACCATTTACAGCCATGATTGGTGCATCCAGCGCTGGCTGTGATTGGCTGAACCCACTGACACTCAACTAATCAGAGCAATCTCTTACTGGAGGCGGGATCTGCAAAGCCTGTCACTAGCAAAAGATCCTCCATCGGCGATGACAAGTGCTGGGAGCTCCGGAGAGCAGCGGCAGGGACCCGGACAACGGTAGCTACGAGAGTATTGATTTATTTTTTTCAGCATCTTTGGCTGCATTACGCATTCAAAACGTCTCAAAAATGCATGCACAGCCGTAAACGCAGCGTTGAAAAATCCTGCGGTTTGCAAACGCCTGTGTGAGGGAGGCCTAATGCGCAAAAACACGCACAAGATAGAATAGGTTCTATTTTTTTATGCCCATGAAAACAGCGGTCGCAAAAAAAAGGAAGTGAGAATGACCCCCTGGAATCCATGGGTTCTGTTCTCGGGAATTTCCCATGTGCAAAAACTAGCTAAAATACGGTCATCCGTGTACACACTTATACATGCATTTTTGGGCTTATTCAGACATGCGTATATCGGTTGGGTTTTCACGCCCGGCTGATATACACTCTGCAAGGGTAGAAGGCGGGACGGGAGTTTGTGCACTGAGCTCCGCCCCTCGCCACTGTTTGCAATGAGAGGGGCGGGGTGAAACGTAGCTCTGCCCCTATCCCGCCCCCCCTCATTGCAAACAGTGGAAAGGGGGCGGGAGCTCAGTGCACTGCTCCCGGCCCAGCGTATATCAGCGTGAAAACCCGAACCATATACCTCCGTCTGAATAAGCCCTTAGGAGCAAAAAACGCCACAAAAAGACTACCCACTACAGTTCTTTTTAACTGCGAAATTCGCGGCGTTTTTTTTTTTTCTCCAGGGGTCTATGGGACTTGTGCATCTTAAAATCGCATTGCACAAAATCGCGATTTCACGGTAAATTGCGATTTTGCCGCAATGCGTTTTTAACATTAGAAAGCCCCATAGACACCTGGGGAAAAAACGCCGGAAATTCGCAAACGCTAGTGGGTGGTCACCCTTAAGGAAGTCTTCTGGTGCTTTTACAGGTGTCTTTAGTATTATTTTTTGTCAATTTCCACAATTCTATTAAGAAGCCTACAGAAAAAAATGGCAAAAAAAAAATTCAACTTCCGCCTCCGACACATTGCTGTATTTGGGTGCTGCCTGAGTTGCATCACAGATGACACACACCCATTATAGCACTATTTTTACACCGACTGATCATCAGTGTAATAAAACTCATCACATGTCCTATTCTTTCCTTATCACAGAGGAGAATTTAGGACATGCAAATGCATGTCAATGTGTGGGCGGTCCGTGTATCAGACAGCACCGTGACAGGTAGCATGTGCTGTTCACTGGGAATCACATGTGTCAGAGGCATTACGCCATACTGCATTCTAAGAAAAACACCTTTGACCCCAAAGATGCAACAAGCAAGAAGGAGGTGTATATATAGAGATTCTGATACGGTAGTTCACCACATACCGTGTTTCCCCGAAAATAAGACAGTGTCTTATATTAATTTTTGTTAAAAAAGGTTTAACTTTTTTACATGTATAGCTGCCTGGACACTATTTAAATTGACTTTTTAAATTAACTGTTAGCAGGGCTTAATTTTGGAGTAGGGCTTATATTTCAAGCATCCTTAAAAAGCCTGAAAAATCATTTTGCATCCTCAAAAATTTTGGAAAATCATGCTAGGTCTTATTTTCAGGGTATGTCTTATTTTCAGGGAAACAGGGTACTTAGCAACTAACATCAGGCTCCAGCATTGTATTCAAACCCCTCCTTTTGGAGAAAAAGAAAACTACAGTGTGTATTTTGTAAAATTTCTGTTCACTTTTGGTATGTTCTTTGTATCAAGTCTGAAACTCCCTATTCTGTGTTGTGATGAAATTTGCAAAATCCACGACTGCAGTCCATCTATAGATAAGTACCAGGGTTGAATACCAGACCCCCCGACACCCCCTCCCCCCACACACACACTGTACTCTGTATATTGTAGTCAGGGGCATAACTAAAGGCTCAGGGGCCCTGATGCAAAACGTGAGCTGGGATCCCCCCCCTCTTTCTGTATCTGTACCCGTACCCATACCTAAACCATGCTGCACAGAGACATAACTTGAAGCTTCTGGGCCCCAATGCAAAACCTGTAACAGGGCCCCCAACTATAATGCTTTATTCATAGTACTCGGCTCCCTATATGGAGAAGAGAGGCCTTATGGGCCCCCTAAGGGTCCTGGGCCCAGGTGCAACCGCATCCCCTGCCCCCTCTATAGTTACGCCCCTGATTGTAGTGACCTCCTTCTGTTTAGGATCTATAGTTAGTTGGTAGTAAATCACTGCAGTCCTCTGTTATAATACTAATGCGGCATAGCTGCTTTTGAACCCGTCAGGCATCAGTGACCTGTATGATTACGGCCTCTGTAGATTCCATTCATACTCCACTGATTATGGAAAAAAGTACAGCGAACCGAAAGTCCACCTTACACAATAGTAATTAGTCATGTGACTTAGCTGATGATGGTGGGGTTAGGCAATCCCTAAGGTGTATGGAGACAGCTCAACTTTCCACAGATATATGATGTTGGGGGAAGAAGGATCAGGGACCTTGACGTTCAACATCCAATCGTTTTGTGTCTTCGAGAAATAAGAAGCAACCAGAGCCGTTTAGTTGGGGCTTAACCCCTTAGAGACATGTTTTATTTTGGGTTTAAGGACGCAACGATTTTTGGCGGATTTTCATCTCCATTTTTCAAAACTCCTAACTTTTTTATTTTTCCGTCGACGCGGCTGTATAAGGGCTTGTTTTTTGCGTGGCGAACTGTAATTTTTATCGGCGCCATTTTTGGGTACATTGACTATATTGTAAAACTTTTATTATTTTTTTTTATGATAGCAGGGAGAGAAAACACATCAATTCTGCCATTTTTTTGCAGCGTTAATCATGCAGCATAAATGACACAATACATTGTTTCTGCGGGTCGGTATGGTTACAACGATACCAAAATTCTTAAATTTTTTTTTAGGTTTTTTCAATTTTCTGCAATAAAAACCCTTTTTTAGGAAATCTTTTTTTTTTTCTAAATCGCTGCATTCAAGGTCCTGTAACTTTTTTATTTTTTTATGTACGGAGCTCTACAAGGGCTTATTTTTTTGTGAGACAAGTTGTAGTTTTAATTGGTACCATTTTGGGGTACATACAGCTTTTTTGATCACTTTTATAGCATTTTTAGAGAGGCACAATGCTAAAAATTAGCATTTTGCCTCCGTTTTTTAGCGTTTTTTTTAACACTTTTTTCCGTGCACAGTCAAAAGCATGTGCAACTTATTGTACACGTCGTTACAGACGCGACAATACCAAATATGTGGGGTTTTCATTTTTGTTTTTACCTTTTTTATGTTAATATAGGAAAAAACATTAAAAAAGGGTTTTTTTAAACTTTTTTTTACATTTTTCTTTTTTATTCATTTTTCTTTTCTTTTCTTTTTTACACAATTTGTGTCCCTCTGGGGCACTGACAGTACAGCACAGATGATCGCTGTGATAAGACATGGCAGGGCTAATGCCCTGCCATGCCTTATCGCTAAGGGTGGATTCAGACAATCGTATATAGGCTGGGTTTTCACGCCCAGCCAATATACGTCATCCCTCTCTGCAGGGGGAGGAAGCTGGTAGAGCCGGGAGCTCCCGCCTCTTCTCCACCCCCTCTCCGCCCCTCGCCACTATTTGCAATGGGAGGGGTGGGATGGGGTGGAGCTACATCCGAGAACCTAGCCCCGCCCCGCCCGCCCCCTTCCATTGCAAATAGTGGCGAGGGGCGAAGAGGGGGTGGAGAGGAGGCGGGAGCTCAGTGCACTGCTCCCGACTCTTCCAGCTTCCTCCCCCTGCAGAGAAGGACGACGTATATCGGTTGGGCGTGAAAACCCAGCCGATATACGATTGTCTGAATGCAGCCTTATACAGCGATCACAGGCTATGGCAATACAGGACGCCTGTGCGCTCCCTTTATGAACCCCTCCCATGTCGCGATCTACAGAGATCGCGGCAGGTAAGGAGTTAACAGCGGGGGTCGCATCTCCGATGCCAGCTCCTGCTGCTGGATAGTGATCTCGCGCTATCCCCAGGACGAGAGTTTACGCCCTGTTGCGGGAAGTACCCCGCTGCCAGGACGTAAACTTACGCCCTGGAGCAGGAAGGGGTTAAAGGGGTTGTCCATGGTTAGAAAAACAGCTGCTTTCTTCCAAACCCATACCTACTCTTGTCTATAGAGTTGTCTATGGTATTACAGCTCAGTTCCATTGAAGTGAATAGGGGCTGGCTGGAATATCAGATATAATCCATGGACAAGGGTGGCGCTGTGTTTGGAAGAAAGCAGCTATGTTTTTCTAACCCTTGACAATCCCCTTAACTCGCTAAACACAGGAATGTTCAGCCAAGCCAACTGTTTATGTTTATGGGGGTGCTGGGGCAAATAGCTGTCAGACAAATGATCATTTGTCGGACAGTTGTTTAAGGTGCTTGGGCACTTTAAGAGTGAAGGCGGGGAGGGAGCTGTGCAGGAAAATGCTGGGAATTGGCTGCAGTGCTAAAGTGACTGCAGCCTCTTCAATCTCTGTATCGTGGCGGTCCTAGCAATCAGACCCTCACCAATCACAAAATGATGACATACCCCTTTAACCCTTTCCAATCCAATTTGTATCCTGGTTTTCCTATGGGGCTTACTCTTTTTCTGCCATTATACAACGGCGCTATCTGCTGGCTAAAGCCAGTACTGCATGAGGTGACACGTTGGATAGGCTCTGACAGCAGAGAGGCTGGCAATATACAGTAAGAGAACCCCGACGGACGTCTTTCAACATCAGAGCTGTACAGCCTTAAATCATAATGTCTTTAGACGTCAGACAGTGGATTGTAAAGCGTTAAACATTTAACTATCCAATTTAAATGAAAAAGTAATATTTTGCATAAGGCTGGTCTCACATGACCAGATTTGAATTGCGGATGATCTGCGGTAATATGTCGCATTGAAAAGCATGTAGTTTGAGTTTTCTTCAAACCTGCGGTTATGAACTACATATTCGCGAGCCGAAGAAAAATCACGGTATGCTGTATTTTAGCGTTGATTCCACACAGACGGACTCCATTGATGTCTATGGACGCATGTGAACCCAGGCCCATGGGTAATTAAGATTGCATATGGATGGCAAAATTGCTCGCAACGCCCTGGAACAGGGATCCCCAACTCCAGTCCTCAGGGACCACCAACAGGTCATGTTTTCAGGATATCCTATGGTGAGAACACCTGTGGCAATGTGTGGCAAGCGGAATCCAACACGTTCCTGTGAGCCCGGCCTTAACATAACTGTTCAGACCCTGTATTTAGTACTTACCATATCTTTTCGGAGTATAAGACAAACCCCAGTTTTAGAAAACAGGAAAAAATATTCCATACTAATTTAAACATCTATGGGGGTCTAACAAATGGAGGGGCTACCGTCATTAACTTTAGTGTTCTAGTATAGAAAATGGAGTTAACAGTGAACGGTCAGCTCCTATTAAGCCTAGTGAGTCCGTTCAAACAATAGCGCAAGCAGATAAATGGACATCATGCACAGCACGCACAATACATATGCGCACAATGTGATTGTTCTCCGTAAGAGAAATCAAGTAATCTTGTAGATATGATACCTTTTAATGGCTAACAAAAATACATGATGTTATAGCGAGCTTTCGAACCTCTCAGGGTCCTTCCTCAGGCATAATGGAACAAATCTAAAGACGTATTTAATATACACATATGATCACATGGGAGGGCACAAACATGGTGAACTTAATTTGCACTAGATAAATACCAGAGACAGAGGGTAAGAGGGCACAGACATGTTTGGAATAATAGCTTTTTAGATAAATACCAGGGAGGGATGACCATAACAGTAAAATAATTAGTCCAGTGACAAGGAATGTGAAAAGAATGTGAAATCTCTCCTTTAGATCTGCAAATGAGGAAGATGGAACAACACCTCTGCAGCGCTACCTATTGGATGGCAGTATTCCTTCGATCAATGTATCAGTTTTTACCAAGTTTGTAAAACAATGATTGGGAATAGCCCCCCTTCTGGGTGCTCTCCTTGCGGAGAGACGATGTCGTTCGAACTAGAACTCTGCAGTAACATGGAAGAATATTTCAGGAGACTAAGACTGAAAGAGTTCTTCCATGAAAAAGAGGACACAGGACTTTCAAGCACCCAAACACAGGAGAAACTAGGGTCCAAGAAGAAGTCTTATTGAACACCCCATCCTGACCACAACTCCACTTTGGATAAATATATAGACTCCTTTAGGCATGTGGTGCAATCTACTATACTGGACAAACAGAAAAGGCAAAAATTTAATATTAATATGCAGGAAAGGAGGGCCATCTGCAGCGTCAGAGGGCAGGCGCACAGCCGAAGGAGACAGCGGGGTAGAGAAAGACCGTGTCGCAGGGCTCTGCCATCTCCTCCCCTGGGGGTAGCTCGGGACCCGACCACGTTACTGCTGGGGTAGATCAAGGGGGGTTGTAACCAGAGGTTACCTTAAGTCCAATTGTCACTCATGACGCCACCGCTCCATCCTCTGCGGCAGATCTCCAGATGTAATAAAGTAGTCCACACACAGGGTAACTTTCTGAACAAGAACCGGGAATGGTCGATTCTCTTCATTTGCTGAACATTTCTCAACTCAGAACCAATTAAACAGTCTTTTTCACAGCGATAAATTGTAGTGGTGTAGCAGGGAGGATTCTCGGGATATTTGGGCCATTCACAATCTAAGTTATCTGCAAACTTACTTTCCCGGCAAACACTCTCTCTTTACCAGCAAACACTAATTCTCTCTTTTTCCTCACTTTCTAGCGGTTGGTCCTTCCTTCAGCAGAAGCTCCGAGGCCTCCTGGGTCGAACAGGCCCAGGCTGAGCACAGGGAAGTCGCTCTGACTCCTCCATGTCCCACACACAGGCTGACTCGCTGACTTGCTCCTCTCCTACTAGACTCCTCTACTCGTCTCGACTCCTGGACTCCTCTACTCATCTCATCCCAATTGCATTCAGCCAAGTGATACATGAAACAACATCATGTGACTACAATTGACACACAAGAAGCGACAGAAAGCTACATTTCTCAGACAGGACAGCACATACCAGACATTAACACTTTCAACCCTGTAGCCATGAAATACACATAAATTTGATGCATGCTACAAACAAGACACTGACAACACATTGGAACGATACAGACACATATTGACAATATTACGGAGGGGCCCTACCAACTCTGGGCCACTGCACCTCTATGCACTCAAAAACAACAAGAAAATCACCATAAACCTGCGGATTAGGGTTGTGCTATAGTCTTCATGAATACATCAGACTACACGAAAGAAGCTGACAGACAGCTGATGGACACCAGATACTACACCAAACTGGATCAAGACCCGGCCAAAAATATGTGAGGGAATTGAGAAGTGTCATCAAAAGCCTGTCTGTTGGCTCCACAAAAGTTTTGAACTTGATACCAGAGAAGCCCAAACTATTTTGCTTCCCAAATTACACAAAGCTGGCAATCCAGGCAAGCCAATTATCTCAGGTGTGGGAACCCTCACTGAAAAAATGTCAGGATGAGTAGAAGGTGTTCTAAAACCACTTTTTGTAGCCTTCTCTAGATCTGTGCCTCCATATAATCCTCTCTGAGCTCTACAGGCAGTTTTTTACTTCCTCATAGCTTGGTTTTGGCTCTGATATGCATTGTGAGCTGCGAGAATTATATCAAATCACCTGAATTTACCACAGGTGGACTCCAATCAAGGTGTAGAAACATCTCAAAGATGATCAAGAGAAATGTGAGGCCCTCAGAGCTAGTTTTCAAGTGTAAAACCAAAGGGTCTGAATACTTATTTAAATACAACATGTTCAGTTTTCATATTTAAAAAGATTTCCAACATTCTGTTTTCACTTTGGGCCATTGAGTGCAGAAGAATGGGGAAAAACTTGCTTTTTTTTAAATTGCACAAGGCCACACCATAACAAAATGTAAAAAATTGAAAGGATTTGAAGACTTTTCGAATGAAAGAAATTGCGACATGTCCTATCTTTTTGCATTCATTGGAACACATCGCCTATTGTTTTTAATGGGACAGTAAAAGACATCCTGCACCGTGCGATTTGCACGCAAATTTGATGTAAGATTTCCCATTGAAAGCAGCCCCGGAGGATTGCTACTTCACAGAAGTGAAAACACACATGGGCGAGTGCGATATCTGGCCAAGTTTCTAGGCCCAATATCATGCTCGCTCATGTGTAGGAAGCCTAAGGGTGCCTACCCACTAGCGATATTTTTTCTAGTGATGCGAAAGCGAGTGCCTCGCAGCGCAGAGAAAATTCTGCAATATCGCTCATTGTTTTCAATGGGGCAGGTGGCAGCAGCGAAAGCCCCATTAAAAACATAGGAAATACACTGTGGACTTCTGCCACAGCTGTGATAGTTATGGCAGTGGATTTTTTTTATCCCCACAGCTGTGACAGCTGTGGCTGAAGTCCGTGATGCTATTCCATTGCTTTCAGTGGGATCCCCATTGAAAGCAGTGGGTTGCAGGCAACCCCCGCTGCGATGTTGGGGGAGGGCCTTTAAATATAAGCCCTTCCCTGAAAATCAGCCCTATCTATAAAAAAAGTTAAAATTATACTCACCTAGAAGAGCCGTCCGGCTCTTCTCTCCGGCACTGCTGTTTTCATCTGTGTTCTGGAGGCGAGGGATTGAAAAATCCCCGCCCCCCAGAATGCGCTGCTCTCATTGGCTGAGCACTCAGCAAATCACAGGCAGTGCTCAGCCATTGAATGACAGTTGAGCGCTGCCTGTTATTGGCTGAGCATTGTGATCAATCGCAGACAGTGCTCAGCTGTCATTCAATGTCTGTGTATAGTGGCCCAGGAAATAATCCTGGTCCCCTCCATAAATGTCATACATGTTTGTCCTATTTTGATGCACTGTGCAAAGCTGTTTTGTCATTTCCAGTGTGTGTGTTTGCTGCAGCACTTGAAAGGTTAAATGTTTAATAAAATCCAAGCATGTAAATGTATCAAGTCTGTCATGTCATGTGGTATGAGAGAGGGTTTAAATGTGAGTGATTGAGAGCGGGAAAGGGGTTTTTAGGAGTGGTCTTCCATCTTGTCTGCCACCTCAGTTCCACCTAGCACAGGGCAGCATGGAGGCACCTTTAGCCTCCTTGTGGTGAAAAAGGAAGAGGGGGAGAAATTTCCCATGCTACTTGTGTTCTGGATGTGATTGGAGTGAGCCCCAACAGTAATACAGAGCATTTATAAGTAAATACTTCTTCTCAAGGCCAGTACAGAGTTTCTAATCAATTTTCCAGTTTTCCTACTTGGCCGCTCTGAGCCTGGATCACCGCCTAGAGGTACACCTTTTAATTTTCACACACACGTGTCTCCAAGGCTGGGTGGAGGTACTTCAAGCTAATAATTGCATTCCAGGAGCGGTTCCTGGCAGATAACGTAGACTGCAGGACTGGGGTCATCTTGAGTTTCCTCCCTGACCTCAGATCTTTTGTCTTGCCTGCACTGTAAAGACTTAAACTGAACTGCCTTGTAATAATTGTTTCAAGTTTTCAAGTAAAGTTTATTGGTGGGATCTAACCGTTCCTAGAGACCCATGGTACTCAAGAACTGTCTGTTATTGCATTTATTCTCTGCCGAGGGTCATACTGGTGTGTGAGGGAACGGTGGCATCATCCGTGACAACTACAACGCTTGTTATCCTGTTTAGTGGGTATCTCCCTATGCTAGAGGCAGATTTGTAACTTGAAGCTTCTGGGCCCCAATGCAAAGCCTGTATCGGGCCCCCGACGATAAGAGTTTATTCATAGTACTGGTCTCCTTATATGGAGAGGAGAAGCCTTATAGGCCCCTGAGGCCTGCAGTGCCTGGGGGTGTCCCCTGTGGCCTGCAGTGATACTCTGGCCTTGGCTGCATGTGTTCTCTCCGGGAAAGAGTTTGGTAAGTGCCGCTGTGATAAGCCAGCACTATACCCTCCCAGCTCCTGCCGTATGCCAGGTGATCTCCCTATGACAGCTTTCAAAAGTGCATCAACATAGGACACATAGGATACAATCACAAGCAACGCTCAGCTGTCATTCAAGGGCTGATCGCTGCCTTTGATTGGCTGAGTGCTTAGCCAATGAGATCAGCGCTTTCTGGGGGTGGGGATTTTTCAATCCCCGGCCTCCAGAACACAGAAGACAGACATGTCGGGGGTAAGAGACGGACGGCTCTTCTAGGTAAGTATAATTATTTTGTTTTTACTTTTTTTTACAGCTAGGGCTGATTTTCAGGGAAGCCTTGGATTTTAAGCCCTTCCCAGAAAATCATCGCTGCGGGGAGTTGAAAGCAATGGGGTAGCATCACGGACTTCTGCAACAAAAGTCCCCGCGAGGATGAAGGAATCCTCTGCCATAGCTGTCACAGCTGTGGCAGAAGTCCGCAATATACTCCCTATGCTTTCAAGGGGGCTGCCGCTGGTCCCATTGCAAACACATTGATATCGCAGTTTTTTTCTCTGTGCTGCAAGACTCAAGAATAATAATCCCAAATGAGTAGGAATCATTGAAAATCATTGGTTTCATAATCATCCCTCTCGCATCGCAAGAAAAAATATCGCTAGTGGGTAGGCACTAGAGATGAGCGAGCGTACTCAGAAAAGCACTACTCGCTCGAGTAATTTGCTTTATCCGAGTATCGCTGTGCTCGTCCCTGAAGATTCGGGTGCCAGCACGGAGCGGGGAGCTGCAGGGGAAAGCGGGGAGGAACGGAGGGGAGATCTTTCTCTCCCTCTCTCCCGCCCGCTCTCCCCTGCTCCCCGCTGCGACTCACCTGTCAGCCGCAGCGGCACCCGAATCTTCAGGGACGAGCACGGCGATACTCGGATAAAGCAAATTACTCGAGCGAGTAGTGCTTTTCCGAGTACGCTCGCTCATCTCTAGTAGGCACCCTAAGAGGGAGAGGAAAGGAAAAAGTAGGTGAGGGACTTACAGAATTGCAGTCAGAGCTGTATTTACAAGTGGTGCTGCCCTACACACAGACTCTGAATGCGCCCCATATTCTGGCTGGGTTTTGCAAGAATGTTTTTCATTCTTTGGCATTTTTTCCTGGAAGACAGATTTGCGTAGTCTACCACATTTTTCTGTCCTCCAAAATAATTAATTATAGTCTGTGATCTCCATTTAACTCAGTTCTTTTAGAGGGTCTGTAGGTTATTCAGTCACAGATTTCTGCCGTGTTTTTGCATGATCATGCACATCCAGCAGCTGAAAAGCCATCCTGTTTATGCAGTTGTACAGGTACGTGTACAAGTATGTCAAGTCTTTTTTTTCACAGTTTTTGGCAAGAATGCACTGCAAATGTCTACTTTACATGTAGCAACTTGCACAGTCCAGTAAACAGAAATAAAGCTTTTCCTAACAACAAATAAGGTCTCATGTCCACAGGCAAAAGAAGAATTAAAATCCGCAGCGGATTTTAACTCTTCACCCACATGCGGATGCATTGACCACCCGCGGGTAGATAAATACCCGCAGATGGTCAATAAAAGGGATTTTTTTAAAAATGGAGCATGAAAAAATCTGGACCATGCTCCATTTTCGTGCGGGTCTCCTGCGGGGACAGCTCCTGCGGGCTTCTATGGAAGCCGTCCGGATCCGCGGGAGACCTAAATCAGAATTTACTCACCTGTTCCGGATCTTCCATTCGCCGCGGCAAAATCTTCTCTTCGTTGCGGCCAGATCTTTTTTCTTCGGGCCGGCGCATGTGCGGGGCACGCAATCGACATGCCCTGCGCATCCGCCGAGCCGAAGAAAGTAGATCCAGCCGCGATGGGGAGAAGATGAAGCCGCTGAGCCAATGAGAGGCAGCAGTCACTCACCCATTCATAAATTCATGAATGGGTGTGTGAGTGAGATCTGCCTCTGATTGGTCAGGCTGTGACCAATCAGAGGCAGCTCAATCAGGAGGCGGGGATTTTAAATCCCCGGCTGCTGAATACTTCTCACAGCTGTTCAGAACAGTTCAGGAGGACTGCCGCCGGCCGCGCTGAACTCTGTCTGCCGGGACAAGGTGAGTATATATATTTTTTTATTTTTACACATTTCTGGATGAATTGCAGGGAAGGGCTTATATATTTAAGCCCTTCCCAACAATTCATCCCGCGATCGCCGGCAGCCCATTGCTTTCAATGGAGCCGGCTGTATTGCCGGCTCCATTGAATTCAATGGGCTAACATCGTTCTGCCGGGACAAGGAGAGTATATATTTTTTTATTTTTACACATTTCTGGATGAATTGCAGGGAAGGGCTTATATATTTAAGCCCTTCCCGACAATTCATCCCGCGATCGCCGGCAGCCCATTGAATTCAATGGGCTAACATCGTTCTTCTCTGCCACAGCTGTTACAGCTATGGCAGAGGAGAACGATCTTTATGCTGACAGTGCGGGTGGGGGTGGGGTGTCTCACTCTTGCCACTATTGTGGCTTAATAGTGGGACCTGGGAACTTGAGATGCAGCCCAACATGTAGCCCCTCGCCTGCCCTATCCGTTTTTGTGTCGTTCCCATCACTTTCTTGAATTTCCCAGGTTTTCACAAATGAAAACCTTAGCGAGCATCGGCGATATACAAAAATGCTCGAGTCGCCCATTGACTTCAATGGGGTTCGTTACTCGAAACGAACTCTCGAGCATCACTGAAAGTTCAACTCGAGTAATGAGCACCCGAGCATTTTGGTGCTCGCTCATCTCTAATGTTTGGCAATGAGATGCGGTTTTCTCAAAACACATCGTACTCACAGGGAAAAAATCACATGAATGCAAGTGCGATATTGGTCCAAGTTTCTCAGGCTGATAAAACACTCACTGTTTTTAGTGGCATTTTAGTTCAAAAAGTGTTCAAATGTGTATCTTAAATAATAACCCCCCCCCAAAAAAAATATAGGAAAGTATCAATAAATGCACCGAAAGTGTTAAAAATGTAATAACGATTCCCAAATATAAATATTATAATACTCAAAATAGCAAAAAACTAAAAACAAAAACACTTATATTTAGAATTTAATGTAACAGAAAGCACTGGACTGAATGGCAAATCGTTCACCCAAATGTACAGACCCTCTGCATATTCTACATTTAGGCCTCATGTCCACTGTCTAAACCGTGAAAGGCATTTAACTGAATTTAGACTTTTCTGCCTCTGTGGATATCACTTCTCTTCTTAGGCTTACATTATGAGATGTTAATGCTGCCGCGTTCCGGCAACCGCATGTGTCATGATGATGCCCGCTCTTGGCTCCTAATGCTGCTGCAGTACTCCAGGGGAGCAGGGACAGAGAAATCCTAGTTGCCTTCCAGGACCTACAGGCCAACCACATTTTCACCCAATCACGTTCAGTGGGCGTAACCGCCCTGTCAATCTTAGCTCCACCAGGACTTCCTGGTGGTGTCAAGATACACTAATACCCTTCTTCTCTACACTGTCAAAATATAGAAAATCGTCCTACAATGCAGCTGTGTTATTTTGTGGAACATACCACTTTATCATCAATTTACATTTCTCCTTGGAGGCAGTGTGACCACCTAACACGCATCCGAGCATTTACATGATGCTGTCAAAAATGACAGCAGCATATACAAAAGTTAATTGCCAAAATCGATGTTCACGCTAATTTGGCTGTGTTTAACTGTGAAAATTAGCCATTACCCTCATTGTATAGAACCGATGCGCTCCCAATTATGCTCCATACAAATTTCACACATCTATCACATAACTAAGTCATTAAAGATGTAAGAGAAATGTGTTTGCTCACAAAAGTGCAAAAATGCACTTTATTTAATGCACTATGCTCATAAGCGCAAAAACACCAAATATTCACTTGCAAATCTCTTTTTTGCGATGTGCAGGAAATATTTCAAAAGCTAGGTCTTTTTGGGCTTGGTCCGAAGCAAACCTGTTCTTATATTCTGAAGAGTTGGAATCCCATATAACTGGTTTTCCCCACAATGAGAGCAATACATGTTCCCATATCTATTGGAGACATGATACTGGCTTGTGCGCACAAATTCTTTGACTGGCGACAACGTCCTATTTTCTTTTTTTAAGGCCCATTTACACTGGACGATTATCGCTAAAACTTTGCTAATCCGCGATCGTTTTAGCGATAATCGGTGCGTGTAAATGGGCGCAGGGCACAAGCATTTCGGGCTCTTTTCGCTGATCGTTAAAATCAAGTGAGCTTGATTTTAGCAATCAGTTTTATCAGTCGTTCTCCACATTGCTATGAAAAGTGCAGCCCCCCTGTCCTCAAGCGGAGAATCATAGCAATTTTCCACTCACGGGCGGCAAATCGCAGCATGCTGCGAATTGCCGCGATTCTCAGCGGTGAGCCTATCTGTCAGATAGGCTCACCGCAGAGATCTATCTGCCGGCTCCTGCTCCCGGGCAGTGGATCTCGCAACGGAGATCTGCCGCGGGATACTGCAACGCCCGTGGACAGGCAGCCTAATGTGTGCAGGACTGCTATTGTACTTCTGCTGCCACCTAGTGGATTCTTGCTGAAACAATATTCTACCCAATATCCCTGCTGAGAGGTTCTGATCTTGAAACTAGAAATTGGGGAGTGCATTGCTGTTAGTGCAACAAACTCACAATAATGTACACCCCGCACTCTGCTAGGTACGGGAGCTCAGTGATGAAGTAGCAGTGGAAGTCTTGAGAGTACTCCTCTGTGGTACAAAATAGCTCTGGCTAAGTGATGTCTCTACTTCTGAATACGTTTCTCTATACTTGAATTACACCCTCCGCCTATATGCCCCCACTTACAAAACAAACAAAACTCACCAATAGAGTATAGCAACTTGTGAAACCTGGCGCTATGGAAGAAACTCAAGCTCATGCATCCAACTCAGCTCAGGGGTCTCCCCTAGTCCCCTTACCCCAAGTCCAACTATTGTAGACATACTCAGGGCAATAACAGAATGTTGATCTTCTCTTACTGGGAAGATTGATGCCCTGCAGTCTGACTTCGGCCTGCTAAGGGCATAGGTCCACAACCTGCGAGAGCGCACCACCACTGTGGAGACATGAGTCTCCGATCTAGAGGACATAGTGGCACCACTTCATGAATGGGTGAGTGAGAGCTGCCTCTGATTGGTGAGGCTGTGACCAATCAGAGGCAGCTCATTCAGCATGCGGGGATTTTAAATCCCCGCCTGCTGAATACTACTCACAGCTGTTCAGAGCAGTTCAGGAGAACTGCCGGCCGGCCGCGGCTGAACTCCGTCTGCCGGGACAAGGTGAGTATATATTTTTTTTTAATTTTTACACATTTTTGGATGATTTTCAGTGAACGGCTTATATTTTTAAGCCCTTCCCGAAAATTCATCCCACGCTTGCCGGCAGCCCATTGCTTTCAATGGAGCTGGCTGTATTGCCGGCTCCATTGAATTCAATGGGCTAACATCGTTCTTCTCTGCCACAGCTGTTACAGCTGTGGCAGAAGAGAATGATCTTTATGCTGACAGTGTGGGGGGGGTCTCACTCTTGCCACTATTGTGGCTTAATAGTGAGACCTCGGAGCCCGAAATGCAGCCCTGCATGTTGCTCCTCGCCTGCCCTATCCATTTCTCTGTTTTTTACATGACTTTGGTGATTTGCTAAAATTTTCACAAATGAAAACCTTAGCGGAGCGCCAGTCATATACAAAAATGCTCGAGTCGCCCATTGACTTCAATGGGGTTCGTTACTCGAAACGAACTCTGGAGCATCACTGAAAGTTCGACTCGAGTAACGAGCACTCGAGCATTTTGGTGCTCGCTCATCTCTAATAATCTCTCCTTCCTTTTCAGGCTACTGACCGACTGGCCCAAAACCAGACTTCGACCAACAAGGTCTAGTATACTGTAGCCTTATTTATAACCCCTTTGCTGAGGGGGGCATTTGCCCCCCAAAAAGCTGAACGGGCCACAGTTATATTTTGTACTGAGTTATTCTCCCATGGCTGAACGGGTCCTTATTGAATTACTTAGTAAGCTACAGAATATGTGATCTCCGGTTTTCTATATAGGTTTATGAATGTCAAAATGTTCGGGACATAGACAGGGGGGTTCTCTTTCTTTTTCTTCTCTCCTCCAAACCTTTTTCTGCTTCTTTTTTTTTTTTTCTTCAGGCGTTGCCTGGTGGGCCTGTGCCCCCTCTTTCGATTGTAACAGTTAAGGGATTCAAACCTATCCTCGGTTGGGTTGGATGGGTAGGGTGGGAAGGGAAGTTGGTGTTCATCCATAATAGTTTAAATTTTAAGTTTGACCCACAGTGCGATTGTCCATGCGTAATTAAACAATTGATTTGTACAGATGTGACCTTCTCATATTATTTTTCATGGGTTCCCAATGGCTGATAAGCTTAATCTGATTTCATGGAGGCCTTACTTCCAAGATAAAAAGATCACTGGTGCTCAATTTCCTTAGGAATTATTCTCTCCACATTGTTCTTCTGCAGGAAACACATTTGCATGGCTCTAAAGCAATAGCACTCAAATGTGCGATTGTTGGCTCGGCCTATCACTCCGCATAGTCTAGCTATGCTAGAGGCGTGACAATACTGGTGGCTAAATCAGTCCCGTTCACATGCAAACAGCTGCATATTGACCCTAATGGTCACTTCCTTATATTGCAGGGCTTCTTTAACGGGACTCCAGCACAGAGTGGTGATCTCAGAACAAAGTTTGAGAGGCTTATTACTAAGGGGCCCGACTTTGTGTGTAAGTGTCCTACCTGTGTAGAGGATATCCGCCATATCTATATTTTCGGGACAGTGGACATACATTTCATGTGTAGTGGACAGGGGAGCTGGTTTTATAGATATTATGCATTCTGTATACCAATGACCGTACTATTCCATTTTGTTTGCCTTTCTACAAATATAGATATATTCTTTGTGTATCCAATGTCTCTACTTCCTCATGTAATGAAACTTTCCATTCTATAAACTCCTATAGATGCAAACAGAAGCTAGCCTTTACCATTTAGCAAGAATGCTCCATTTCCCGATTCTTGGGAACTTTAGGAGAAGTAAAATCAGAATACAAATAACCGCAGTCTGAAGCATTAACCGCTTTCAGCTAACGCAATAGTAACACAAGCAGTTTAACGGAATCCTTATGCAAATAATATGGGAAATTGTATACTAATAATAGTGCAAGATGTAACCTCCAACCATATCGGACTATCCACACGTGGGGTCCAAGACAACCCACTCGTCTCGTCCTGCCCTCTACGGACTGATACCATGTTGTCAGGGAAATTCTGCGTACAGCACCAATCAGGCCCACCCCAATGGCCTGCTGCCGGCGGTAAAGAAGAGACACCACACACGGAGGTCTGGTATAGTTCCTCACATGGGGAAATAACTGCGCACTTTATTACAGATTACATGGGGTCTTATACCCTTTGGTCACATCACTAGGAGTGGGTAATGGTCTCATTGGCTCAAATTCACCGCATAACCATATATGTGAAGTCCGGATTTCCGGCTGAGGCACTGATAGTTATATACGTAGGTAAACAGTCGTTATCTTGATACGGAACCTCTGGGAAAACAGCCAAGCATGCGGCCTTCGTGTCAAGTTCTGTATCATCTCTGAATTTCTGGACATATCTCTCTCAGCCTTGCAAACCTTTGGAATATCTGATGTAAGGCGACATATTAAGTTTTTCTCATTTTAGCATTGAATAGAACTTGCATACAGGTATAAAAGCATAAAAAACATATGGCAATATATACATATACCCTCACAAACCCCCCTAAAAACTTAATTTGGAGATCAAGCACCAGACCTTGCACTCTTCCTCGGTGGCCTCTCCCTTGCGTCAGGGTTTCCCCACTGCCTGTAAGGCCCTACTCCTAGGAGGGGGGATCCCTACCTCACCTCAGAAGGAGGCCATGGATTCGCTGGGCTCATTTCCGGGCATCCATACCCTCTATCTGTACAAGTTAACACCCCGCAGAGTGTGCCCTCGCTCGAACCTAAGGTCTTCTGCACTATCCCTAGGCAAATGGGTATTCCACTGACAATCCATCTTAGGAGATCGGGGCAGGCGCAGTACTAGTACATTTCTCCATTCTTCTGGTAACGTATGTGGTTGGCATTATCGGAACTGGCTCTTCATCTTTTTCAAACAAGGGAAATATTGGTGTCACATTATCCAATCCCTTACTCATACTCTTTTTGATCAAAGGGATAATACACATACAGGAAATTACATACCCCACCTCTTTCTGCTAAAATCATATCCAGGGCCACTCTATTTTGGAACGCCATGGATGCAGTGGGCCCTAACTGGTCAACTAACCCTTGCAAAGCATCTCTGGTGTAGTTTACAAACCTCTGCTTATTGTAATAGATAATAATAATGTAGATTGGATAAATTATAACAGTGACAATAGCAAATAAGGACTCAAAACCTGCTTTAACCTGATCTCTAGAATTAAATTCATCTGGCACCCCCCTTGGCACTCCTATTGCATCTATGTATACATGTGGATCAAAGTTACCACCTGGAGCGTCAACTTCTCTCTTAGCACGATGTGGTGTTAGATTCTCACCTTCAGTGTAGTCTTCATGTTGCACATTTGATTGTATTAATTTGTTCTGATCCCTGAAACAGGGGGCTAGTGTACAGTAGTCAAAGGTGTGTGTTAGAGGAATTGTACCACATTATAGCATGTAAAGGATATGCAGGATCATGAGTTTTTGCAGTGCAAAGTGTGGATCCAAGTGGGCTTTCCTTTGAGCTTGACTGCAGTTGGGGTGGTGAGCAACACCTGGTAGGGACCTTCAAACCGAGTTTCTCTCTCAAACTTTTTTACATAGACCCTGTCACATGATTTCAGATTGTGACACTCATCTGTAGGACCTGGGAGAAAAGCAGAGACTGCAGAATGCGTTATTGAAAATTCTTTGGAGAGGCCTATGACAAAATTAACAAGAAAATCATTCCCCAAACTCTGCTACTATGGCATGTATCCACCTGAAAAAAAAGTAATGGAAGGCACTCAATTCAAGATTTGCCCGTTTTCTTTATTGCCTTTTGTATCTACTTTCCCACTACTCCGCGGATGGTAGGGTGTGTGAAAAGCCTGGGATATGCCAAAAGCAGACATGATGTGTTACATTATTTCACCTGTGAAGTGTGTACCTTTGTTGACTCAATCACTTCCGGTACCCCATATCTGCAGATTACCTCATTCATGAGCTTCTGTGTGGTTACCTGCTTATTTACTTTGATAACAGAGTAGGTCTCCAACCTGAAAAGAAATCAACAACAAGCACATATTCATACTTCCCAACAAGTGGGAGCTGAATGTAGTCAATTTGCAATCTCTGAAATGGGTAGAGTGGCCCCGGCAAGTGTTATGTGGCAAATTTTACTTCTGCCCTGTTGCTTACGGCAAAGATCATGCAAGATTGGACAAATGATGCAGCAGCTACAGAAAACTCAGGAGCCACCCGTCCTTGTTCAAGCGTCGACATCATTGCTGCTTTGAGAGGTGCATCTTTCCGTGCGTCAGCTGGGCCATCATGGGGCACAGGGACCGTGGTAGGCAAGTTCTGTTGACTGTTCGCCATACGCCGTCCCTTTTTAGTCCATTTTTCTTTTTCTTCCTTGCTGGCTTGTAACTGTAAAGTCTTTAGTATATCAAAGTCAAAAGTTTTTATCAAAGTCCAAAATTTAGTCAATGTCCAAAGTTTGTCTCTGACTTATGCTGTCAGCATCTTCTTTTCTTCTTTCTTCCACGGCTTGAGGGCCGCTGCCTTTGCTCTGTGGTCTGTGATGGCGTTGCCTCTTGTTTTTTCAGTGTAGGAATTGGTGTGAGCTTTCCACTTTGTCAGGTAGAAGTAGGGCCTCCATGAGACACTGCACCGCAGCACCATTCTTAATTGGTTGTCCTGCTGAGGTAAAAACTGTCTGGCCTTCCATATTGGGCCATAATCATGAGCTATGCCAAATGCATACCGGGAATCAGTGTAAATGTTTGCCGTCTTACCTTCTGCCACTCTACACGCCTCAGTGAGGGCCTTCAGTTCCGCTTCTCGTACTGAGACATGCGGAGGCAGAGCTTCTGCTTTTAGGACATCTTGTTGTATGACCACTGCATATCCAGTGTGGAGTCGTCAATCACCCCTGGTACCATCTATAAAAACTAACTCAAAATATGCAGTTAACAAGGGCTTTCAGTAACTTTTTTAAACTTAAATTTTCTTGTACCATCACTGCTAGACAATCATGCTGATATTCTATTTCAAAAAGATCAGAATCTTGTTGCAAAAAAATTTAAAAATGGCTGATTTGCAATATCGAGATCACCTATGCTTTTTCATCCCCCCCCCCCTTTGAACCAGGGTACTCAATTGGAAGAAGAGTAGCCGGGTTCAAAGTAGTACAACATTGAAAAAAAAATTTGATGGATGCTGATAAGGCTTGTAAGATGTTAGCACCAATAACAGAGACATGAGTTACATCGGGGCAGAATAATCTACAAACATCTATTCATTTTTGAAATGGGATATCCTTTAAGCAAATTCATTATTAATCTGATCCTGCCTGCAATGTCTTATTAAATTTGGGGGGAAAAAAAGAAAAAAACTTTTACTAGCTGCCCAAGATTCTCACCCCCTCCTTTGTGGATGAGAGGGATGATCCATTACGTACTTTTACATCATCTAGCTCCACCCCCTCGATACTGGCTGCTTGCGTCTTTCATCACACCTTCATTTAAACTTTATAGTCTGCCCATCCCCATCACAAACAAGTAAAGTCTTATACAGGAGTGGGGGGACACTTTTATCCCCAGTCAATATCTGCATCACACATTTTACATTCATCACAGCCTGAACACTGGGCATTAACTCTCATCCATCCATGCGCTCAAGTCTGCCCCGTCACCCCCCATTGAAGGTGTACCAGTACATACAGATGCGCAGATAAAAAGTGTGATAAACATACATACATCAGTTGAAAAACATTGAGGTGAGTGTTATAATGTTATAAAGTACATGATTCTATTGAGATGAGATTGTGAATGAGCACTATTTTTGACAAATTATGTGAAAAAGTTTGCTGAGTGACTGAGACATTCTATCTTTCTCATCTACTGAAGCTATTTTATGCTATATTAAACGCTGAAGTATTTTAGAATCTGTAGGTATCTTTCAGCCCCCCTTCCTTTCCTTCTCTGTATGTGACCCTGGGCTTAGAGTGGTCTGAAAGCCCCCACCTTTGCAAAATAACTGTAATCTCTCTGCGAATATGCATTCACCGACTGAACAAAGTTGTTTTAGTTTAACTATTCCCTGCATTTGAACTCATAAATAACACATATGCTGGGACCTTCTGACAGTGCAACATGTTCTTCATTTTCAACCCCTGTATTCTTAAAAGCCCCCACAGGATGTGAGTGGGGTATAACTTTCTTACACCTGTATGAAAGAGACCAAGACGTGTCCATTTGTGACCTCAGAACCCAGTAAGAAGGTACCTTAAAATTGCTATATTTCCTGCCTTCTAAGACAGTATAATTCATTAGATTCATTACAAGCTTCCATTCTATTTAAGCAAACAAGGCTACTTTTCAGGGTTAGTATCGCATTTTCTCTCGCTCTGTTATCTCTTGCCCTTGAAAGCTAGACACAAGCTGCAGCTTCAAGTAAACAATCCTTCTCCCACTAAAAGCGAGCTTAGTTAACCATTTGAACATATATACATATATACACACACATACATCTATATCTATCCACCTAGTATTATACACCTTTTCCTCTCTCTCTCTGCCAACAAATCACATGCTTTGTAACTTTCCTCTCGACTTTGCTTGTTCCTCATACTTCTCTCCCTACCTGCCAATGTAACCTTCAATAGACACTTTCCCGACACCCTCTTGATCACTTACTGTACTTTCCAACATTTCACTTACAGATACTTTCTTAAACAAACAATGTGTACATACTTAACTTTCTCTGACTGTCTCTCTCCTCCTCACTTCAGCAGTTTCTAGCAACCCTTTGTCTTTTAAGGCGCCCTTCTTGGTCCTAAGAACCTCCCCCCAGTCACCATACTGTAATCTAACGTGCGGGTCCTTGTTACACATTTTTGAAGGAGTTTTCTTACATTTTACAAATTGGGACCCTTGTCTCTCCGCCATCAATTGATCCGCATAGCGGCGGCCTATAAGGGGATCCGTCTTCTTTAATAAGGTCTTACGCATATTAGAACAGCAACAATAATAATAATAACACGCTCCATAGAGTGCATCCTTCTGACCCGAATTGTCAGCCCCTTATATACGGCAAAACAACCGAAGGCATCTCCTTCTATGGAACCAGTCCCATAGAGTGCATCCCTCTCCTCAGCTAAATCATCAACAACTAACTAAACTAAAAAGGAGGGTTCCTTCGTCTATGGGACCTATCTCACAGAGTGCATCCCTCTCAGCTAAACCATCAACAACTAAAACAACCGAGGGTTCCTTCGTCTGTGAGACCAAATGAAAAGAAAAAGAGGAAGAAAATTTTGCAGATACAACAAACAACCTTCACTATTGCTAAAACGCTACGGACTTCAGAGTACAAATAGACTACAGACTAGTTCCTGGGTGGGTGATTGGTGCGCTTATCACGGTCAGTGGTCTGTGACGGCAAACCTGAAGCCCACGAGTTACCATGTAAAGCTCTTAACCCAACCCGTCCGGTCACAAAACACAGATAGTCCCTCCTGCTGCAAGACTCTCAGCGTAAAACACAACATAAATATATGCCGGTCTTACCTGGAGTTTTGTGAGTTGATCAGGCTCGGTTTGCAGCAGGACGGCTTCCCCATGGCGTGGATCCGGGTGGACAGGGCTGCACGGCTCCGGTTTTACCATCCCACATTTGGGTGCCATCTGTCAGGGAAATTCTGCGTACAGCAACAATCAGGCCCACCCCAATGCCCCGCTGCCGGCGGTAAAGAAGAGACACCGCACACGGAGGTCTGGTATAGTTCCTCACATTGGGAAATACTTTATTACAGATTACATGGGGTCTTATACCCTTTGGTCACATTACTAGGAATGGGTAATGGTCTCATTGGCTCAAATTCACTGCATAACCATATATGTGAGGTCCGCATTTCCGGCTGAGGCACTGATAGTTATATACGTAGTTAAACACTTGTTATCTTGATACGGCGCCTCTGGGAAAAGAGCCAAGCACACGGCCTTCGTGTCCGGTTCTGTATCATCTATGAATTTCTGGACATATCTCTCTAAGCCTTGCAAACCTTTGGAATATCTGATGTAAGGCGACATATTAGGTTTTTCTCATTTTAGCATTGAACAGAACTTGCATACAGGTATAAAAGCATAAAACACATATGGCAATATATAAATATACCCTCACAACGTGACAGGCAATAACGGATGACCGGATAAGGGAAGAATCTCAAGACGCTTATTCAATAATTAAACAATACGTTGTATCTATGTAATCTTTGGCCTGCCCTAAAGGTCAGATATGTTAAACTCTTTAAAAGAGGCTTCGAGCCCACAAATAAAGCGGAATTGAGGAAGCTTATACATGCTGAACCAGTGTCAGTGTGAAATCTTCTTGTGCGCAGAAAGCAATTCGTAACCAATTTGGAAAGGGTGCAAACCTTCCTATTGAGTAAGCCGTGGACCCCCAAAGGAAATCCACGACACCTGCACCCATGTGAGTGACTCTCAAAATCTGGAATGCCACTTTTCATTTGATATGTGATGAGACAGCCAAGTGGTCCCCTCATACCCCTCTATGGCGTAACCCCAACCTCCCACATTTGCAATGTATGCCTGATATAGTGTTCTGGAGACGCCATGGGATCATTACCCTCTCAGATGTTGTTGAAGATGGCATCTTCTGTACCTTTTTACAATTGCAGACACATTTTGGCCTCCCTAGTAGCTCCCTTTTTAGATATTTCCAACTTCGCCATGCCCTCAGAGCCCAATTTGAGGGCCGAGTATCACCCTTGTCTTGAATCGGCTAGAGGAGTTGGCACAGATGGCTAATACCCTGAAGCTGCTCTCCTGTTTCTATAGACAGCTGACACATAGTCTTGCTTCACTGGGAGACAGGGCTCTTGAAAAATGGGTCTTGGATATACAGGACCTGAAATCAGATGAACAGAAAGGCCTTTTGGCAGGCTCTAGGCCTCCCTTAATAAGTACTAGAGACAGGCTAATAGAAATCAAGTTCCTTCATAGAGTCTATTATACTCCTAGCTGTCTAAATGCTATGGGCTTATCTCCTAGTTCAGACTGCCCAAGGTGCTTGATGGATACAGGCACAACTATGCATATGTTCTGGGAGTGTCATGTTTTACAAGCTTATTGGAGGGATATTCTTGAGTCCATGGAGACACATCTGGGAGCGCCACATATCCTACACCCTAAGGTCTGCCTCTTCCGCCTTGTGGAAGACATTTCGGTCGATGCCGCAGCACGCACCTTATACAAATTGCCTTTTTTCTATCCTAAAAAGATATTACTTTATTGGAAACATCCCAAAAAAATTGGTGCTTGAGCTCTGGGTTTAGTTTATAGTTATTAGTTCTGTTTGTTACGATTCCCCAGGTTGGGAGTCTTGGTCTCCTTTGTTATAACGGCCAAAGTTGTTTAAAATAAAAAGAAGGGGGGGGGGGGTATTATAAACTCTGAAGAGAGTGAGAAAACTGTAATGTTTTAATTTTGTGAAGTATTCTTGATGATTCTCCCTTGTTCTGTATTGTGATGTATGACACGCCCAACAAACGTTCCTTTTAAAAATAATTCATTTAAGGCTGCATCTTTTTTTCTACATCATTACTAATATAAATTAAATTAGTAACTTTCTGATAAAAAATAAAGCCTTTCTAAATATACTGTAATTGATCTACAGTATATGAATGTTGAAAGAAGAAATATATTTTTTGGGATGAGCTCGTGGTTCACTATCTATGACACCATCATCCAATGTATACCAGAATTGGGGTAATTGAAGTGGTTCTAATACTCATGGTTTCATGTGGAATGAAGCAAACATTTGAGGTGAGTGTTGGATATGGTTGATCGCCATGCAGGTACTTTCTAAAGATTCTTACAACACAGTTCTGCCCATTAGTATTGTATATCAAATTCACAGTCAGAGCCTTCTATTTGTTCAGTTGTACAGGACAGATGGCTTCCATATTTCTTGATTAACTGGCTTTATTGCCAGACCCATTGAAATAGATGGAGCGCTGAATGCGCATGCTTAGCCAGTGCTCTATGCAAAGTGACATCAACATGGGAGTCCCATCCTTCAGATCAGCGGAGGTCTCAGAAATAAGACCTCCACCCTCACCGATCAGCAAATTATCCCCTATCTTGTGGTTTCCAATGGGTTTCAGGCTTCCAAGGGGGAGTGTCAAAGCAGGGTAAATGGGGAATAGTTTAGATAGGATAATAGGGTAGGTCTTCCTAAAAAGATGTTTGTAATGCTAGCTTAAAGCTGTTGGCATTCAAAAGTACCCTGAATGTCTGGGTAGCACATTTCGGAAAACTAATGCTGCCCAGAGAAAATCTTTGAGACAGAGAGTGGGAGGTCCAGATCAAATGGAAATTTATAATAAAATCATTAGCAGAGCAGGGATCAGGGGTAGGGTGGCAGACAGAGATAATGGAGGAAATATAGGGTGGTGCAGCACCGTGGAGGGCCTTATGGATGAGAGTCTAGTCAAGTCAGGAACACTCTTGAGGAGATTGTCATATCGTTATCAGAGTCTACAATCAAGATAGACCATCATGCATGAACATATAGAGGGTTTATCTCAAGTGCCAACCACTGGTAACACTAAAGAACAGAAAGGCCAGAGAGAATTATACTAGAAAACATTAAAAAATGTCACCCAGATCTGGAATAAGATTCTTTGGATAGATAAAACCAAGATAAACTGATACCATGAATGATGGGAAGATAACACTATAAGAAGGAAAAAGAAGGGATCCTGATCTGCAGTGTAATCTATTACACATGGTGGAGGCAATGTTATGGCAAGGGCATGTATGGTTGCAAAGCTGGGTCACTGGTGGTTATTGATGATGGTACTGCGGATGGATGAACAGGATAAATTCTGAAGTGTATAGCTTAAGACTTTCTGCTTACATGCACTTAAATGCTGTAAAACTGATAGGATAGTACAGCATAGCATAGATGGATATGACCTAAACCATGCCACAAAGGCAAGTCAACAGCTTCTTAAGGCAAAGAAAGGAAATATTCTTAAATGGCCATTAGTCATCTGACCTTAACTTGATTGAGCATGCGTTTCATTTACCGAAGACAAAACAAGCAGCAGCTCAGTAAGTTCCTCCCTTCTCCTGCGTATTAACCCTGAGCACACTCCATACCAAGAGGGTGGCAACCACCGGCATAACTATACAGGATGCAGGGGATGTGATTGCACCCAGGCATAGTAGCCTTAGGTGGCCCATAAGGCCTCTCTTTTCTATCTAGGGAGCCTAGTACCATGAATAAAGCATTATAGTTGAGAGCCTTGTTACAGGTTTTGCATTGGGGTCCAGGAGCTTCAGGTTACGCTTCTGGTGGTAACCATCAAATATAGCTGACACCAGGCTGCAGTGGCTGGCATCAGAGATCCCTCTGGCAGGGCTAAAAGTGGTTCTCCGGTTACCAGACAACCCTGCCTCAATATGGCTGTATAGGTTAAAATAATACACTGACACATACTTACCCTTCGACAGCTACCTGTACCCAGCGCTCGGACCTCAAAAAACAAGCCCTCATGCAGCTACGTTGATGGATAAATAAAGGAGTTACAATTTTTTAAAAGGGGTGAGGAAAAAAACAAAAATCGAAAAATAAAAAAAAAAGCTTAGTCCTTAAAGGGTTAAAGGTCCCATTAAAAAATAATGGGCAAGCTTTCCGAGGAAACACCAAAAGGTAGGACATTCAGTGATTTTTAACCTTTAATAAAAAATCAATCATGTGAATAACCCCATTCAAAAGAATAGAGTTCATATTTGTGTATATTTTGGGCGTCTGACAATGCACAAAACTCGCAAGATTCTCGCTTGTGTGCATATAGCCTTACTACAATGTCTTGGAATATCATATGGGTTGTCTCAGCCACATGACTTAATGCTGACAACTGTCATACTGAATAAAGCACAGCAGATGGAATGAGCCGTGACATCACAATGCTAGTTGCCAGGATGAAGATTCCGTATGACATAGCTGATGACATCACAATGCCAGATGTTCTTTCCAATCCACTTTTTCTATCACCCACACACTCCCCAGCAATTATTTAAGACGTTGGATTGGAAAGGGTTAAGGCATAGCTGATGACATCACAATGCTTGCTACTATGACATCACAATGTTGGCTGATGACATCACAATGCCAAGAGCGTATATAAACCGGTGGATAGGACAGACTCTTTGCACTCGCATGCTGAAGGAGAAAGGAGGAGCAAGTGAGAGCTGACAAAATGCCGAAAGCAAAGAAGATGACAAATCTTTTAGAGCTTGAAGGAGGCAATGAAAGAGACAAAAAGAACATCGGAGAAGAGAAACCGATAAAAGCGGGTAAAGCGAGGAGGAGCAGAACACAACGCTTCTTAGCACGCCTGCAGAGATGCTGGGCAACGCTTACCTGCTGTATTCGGGGGAGGAACAATTCTAATCAGGAAAAAACATCATCCAATGATGTTCCAGAACCCAATTACATCGCTTCATGGGAGAACGAGAAAGGTAGGAAATAGTGTTGCTCATCGTGATTGGCCGGGCAATAAAACAGTCTTGGCCTATCCCAGCCCAATTTTTAGCAAAAATCACCAGAAAATCATTTTACAAACAACACTCAGAAAACGTTGTGTGTGTTCTACTATGAATGGGGCTGAGTTATAAGCGCTGTTGCCTTTCATTGCTGGGGTCCTATGCCCAAATCCCATCAAGGATAACATCTGCACGGTCAGATATGAACCTACAACTCCAGCACTGCAAGGCACCGGGTTGAACACTCCGGACTTGAATATTTCAATATTCAAGTAGGAAACACTAGTAGGAAATACTATAGATTATGGGATAATTATTCCACAGAACAGGTCTCAGTCCGACGTTCCCTCTAAGTCTTTGCATATTGGAGCAGTCAGGGAACTGGGCAATGTTCTACCCATATGGGCAACCTGTTAATAAGGGTTTATTCAGATGGTACAGTGAAGTCATGTATCATTTCACTGCAGTTACTGCCAGACCAGGTCAAAATGGTGCTTTTTGTGGGAAATTGCCTCAAAACTCCAGTTTCATTATATTTCATTTCATTATATTTAAAAAGTGACTTGATCGTCTAAGCAAACCCTTCATATGAGGTACATAGAGTTACTCATTATTATAGCTTATTCACATGTGGAAACCCCAGGACACAGGGCTGAAGGAATAGGTAAGGATATATAATTGTTTTGTACTCTGGTAATAACATTAAAATCTCTATTTTTTCTCTAAACAGTCAATGTGACATCTGACAGGGAGGAAGATTGTAAAGATCAGACCCTGAAGACAAATGGACAAGAGAGGCCAATGACTGCAGATGTAGAACAGCAAGTTCCCCAACACGATCATCAGGTCCAGGTCCAAATCCACAGCCCTGAGACTGTATGCATACAGAGCAACAGTGGGCTGGAGGAAGAGAAGCTGCCAACTAGCTATGTGGAACAGCAAATTCTCCAACATTATCTCGAGGTCCAGGCCCAAATCCTTAGCTATGAGGATATTTACATTCAGTACTACAGCGGGCTGGAGAAAGAGAAAGAGAAGCTGCCAACTAGCTATGTGGAACAGCAAGTTCACCAAGAAGATTATCAGGTCCAGGACCAAATCCACAGCCCTGAGACTGTATGCATACAGAGCAACAGTGGGCTGGAGGAAGAGAAGCTGCCAATTAGCTATGTGGAACAGCAAATTCTCCAACATTATCTCGAGGTCCAGGCCCAAATCCTTAGCCATGAGGATGTTTACATTCAGTACTACAGCTGGCTGGAGAAAGAGAAAGAGAAGCTGACAACTAGCTATGTGGAACAGCAAGTTCACCAAGATCATCAGGTCCAGGGCCAAATCCACAGCCCTGAGACTGTATACACACAGAACAGTGGGCTGGAGAAAGAGAATCTGACAACCAGCTATGTGGAAGAGCAAATTTTCCAACATTACCTCGAAGAACAGGCCCAAATCCTTAGCTATGAGGATGTTTATATTCAGTACTACAGTGTGCTGGAGAAAGACAAACTGATGACCCAAGATGTGGAAGAGCAAGCTCTCCAACATCACCCTGAGGTCCAGGCCCAAATCCTTAACCACGAGGCCATAAACATGCAATGCAATAGTGGACAGAAGATTGAGGAGGATGCTGTAGAGCAGATAGAAGACAGGAAAGAAAATGGGACACCAAAAATATCTGAAAGTCTCATCCCTTATCATGAGGAGAAAAGTGTTGCCTGTCTGGAAGAGGCTGCAGCCATAACGACTCCTAAGAAGAAAACTGTACCGCTGACTCTGAAATCCTTCCATTTCCACACTCTATTAGGAAGAGGTGGATATGGAAAAGTTACGTCAGCAACAGATATCATTCGGCAAGAACATGTTGCCATAAAAATAGTCAACAAAAGCACGTACACAGAGGAAGGGTGCAGCCTGGTAGAGCGTGACATTCTCTGTCTGTCTCATGAGAATGACTATCTAGTCCATGGCCTTGCTGCCTTTCAGACAAAAAACTACATCTACTATGTGATGGAACTGGCCACCGGGGGAAGCCTATATGATCTTCATAAGAAGCATTGTCCTTGCCTGGATGTTCCCACATTGAGATTTGTAACAGCAGAAGTCATTTGCGGCCTGCAATTTCTCCATCAAAAAGGCATCATACATCGTGATGTGAAGCCACATAACATCGTACTGACCAGAGAGGGCCACATCAAATTAGCCGATTTTGGCATTTGCATAATGAATGTGCATGGGCATACAACAGACAAGTGTGGAGGTACAAGAGAATTTGCTGCCCCAGAAATGGTCAATTCCAAGCCGTATGGAGCAGGGGTTGACTTTTTCGCTCTGGGAGTGTCTTTGTACCTAATGTGCACCGGGGAGTACCCTTTCTCCGGTAGAAACAGAGAAGAATTGAGGATTGCTATCACTACCAAAACTCCTCAATACCCAGAGCTCCTAGCCCCTGAGACCATAGACATATTAAAAGGGCTTCTAAATAAAGACCAAGACATGCGGCTGGGAGTTAATGGAAAGATCAGAGAACATCCATTCTTCTCAACTGTAAACTGGAACGATATAGAAAACAGGAGAGCAGTACCACCTGAGATGCTGAAGTCCGTTCCAGTGGACATAGATCTTTCTACTAATAGACGCCATAGGGAAGAACCATCACCATACCCTATAAAGTCTCAAAAGCTTTTTAGAGACTTCAGCTTTGTAAGTCCTATGTGGTCTGAAGACTATCATTCAACTAATGTTGTGCAGATCACAGACTGGGTGACCAACCTGTTTTCCAAACGGCCATCCAGAAAGTAAGATCAGGACAGTGTTGCTGGGCGTGCCAAACATCTGCAGCAGAGCGCTCAGCTGAAAACAGACTGCCAACAAGAAACACAACATTTGTATTTATGTATATATATATTTATATAAAATTTATTTTTGTATTAATATACATTTTTAAAAAGTATATATTTTTGTATATAATCTAAAAATACTCAATAAAATATTTAAATTAAAGAAAAATAGTCGTCTCTTAACTTTTACTTTCCTCGATCCCAAAGGCCGCAGGGAAGGCAGAAGGGAAATTTTGTATGTTAGACTACACCCTAGGACCAAATAAATAAAAAGATTTTGCATAATTCATTGCTGGCATACAAGAAGTCTCAATAGGAGACACATCAATGGCGAGGGGCGGGGGAGAGCGAGGAGAGGAATCTCCTGTTGATGCCCCGCCCTCCTGCTGGCTGCTCAGTGAGCGAGCCAGCGCTTCTAGCTCCCGTGAAGGGGGACGGAAGAGAGGACATACAGGGATGGGTGTTGGGCATCATTTGCCCGACATTCATCCTCTGTAAAGGGACCCTAAGACGTCTCAATAGGAAATACATCAATGAGGATATATTGACTGCTTAGCCGGGATCCACACGAGGCGCAATTCCTGCAGAATTTCCGTACGGACACTCCGCACAAAAATTATAGCGATTGATAGTTTCCAATGCTTCAGCATACTTTTGGACATTCACACAGCAGTGCCCCGTGTGAGTGGTATGAATAAGCGAATATCTATTGGGACTCGATCGGGTCAAATATTCCTTCATGTGAAAAAAACACTGTACATAAAAGTACAGTAGCGAGCATCACTGGGACAAGCAGTCGGGTATTGTATGTCTGACAGCTTGTCCCGTGTAAATGGACTATAACGGTGCTTAGGGCCTGATAGTCGTTCCAGCGATTATCGCTCCTGTGCTATTGCTCCTGTGTATCGTTCAGTGTATAAGTGCCCTAAGCCATCATGCCAGACTCACTGACAGATCTCCTATTGTGACTTACTCTGCAGTGTTTTTACATGCAGTGATGTGCACTCTTTGCCTACTGCAGTTTCTACATATTTTTTATTAAACCCTGACCGGAGCCCATCAATAATGCATTTGTTGCCTTTTACACAAATCTGTATACCTCCCAGCTTGTTTGCCCTGATGAAGCCCTGAAGTCCTACCTTGACACAATTACTTTCTCGACATTACCCCAGAATAGTGTGACAACGCTGGATGGGGACTTGGAGCAAGAGGAGATTGTAGAGGCTATTCAGCCTTTCCCAAATAGGAAATCCCCTGACCCCTACGGGCTCCCCGTGGAATGGTGCAAAAAAACGCATAATTTATAGACCCAAAACTCCTTGTGTTATTCAACAGTATCCTTCGGGAGGGGGCTCTGCTACCGACTATGCGTGAAGCTTTGATAGTCTTTATTGATCAGGTTAAGGCCATTGACTTGTTGGAGTGGAGGTATCTGTGGGAAGTGATGTTTTGTTTTGGGTTCAGGACAACCTTTATTAGGTGGGTATAGGTGCTGTATCATTTTCTGGTGGCCCAGTTGCGGACAAACACCTATATATCTAAGCAGTTTTTCCTTGGAAGAGGGACGCGTCAGGGCTGTCCTCTATCCCCAGCCCTCTTTGCGATCGCGATTCAGCCGCTTGCAAGATTCGAGCATCAACGGCGGTCACGGGGTTCCAATTAAGAACTCATGAAGAGCAGGTGGTATTGTACACGGATGATACTCTTCTGTTTCTGCAAGACCCAGAATCTTCTTTAGCCTCAGTGCTCAATTTTTAACATTTACAGAGAGTAATCCGGAGTAAGGGTTAACTGGTATAAAACTGGGCTATTGGCGGTCGATGCCCTGGCGGCATCACTAGCCCTCCCTGCCCCACTGGAGAGAACAGATAGCATCACCTATTTGGGAATAGTGGTGCGAGATCTACTGACCATTTTTACACAGATAATCTTGCTCCACTTTTGGACTGGTCAGGAGACATGCCAACGCGATGGGCTTCACTCCCATTGACCCTAGTTGGTCATATAAACCTAATTAAATTGAAGTTATTATCCAAATATTTGTACATACTTCAGAACGCCCCTATCCTGATCCCCAAAAGATTCTTTACAGTTCTCCATAAAATACTCCTTATTATGGCGGGGCTCCACATCAAGAATCAAGTTGGAGATGGAGGGGGTTAGCCCTTCCCCGTTTCTACTGTTACTACCTGCCTGGTCAATTGGTATGTGTGGGGTGGTGGCTGTCATCTACTGACTATTACCCAGTGGTGGGACTCCAGCACAGAGTGGTGATCTCAGAACATGGTTTGAGAGGCTTAATACTAAGGGGCCCGACTTTGCGTGTAAGTGTCCTACCTGCACGCATGTGAGTGACTCTCAAAATCTGGAATGCCACTCTTCATTTGATACGTGATGAGGCAGCCAAATGGTCTCCTCATACCCCTCTATGGCGTAACCCCAACCTCCCACATTTGCAATATATGCCTGATATAGTCTTCTGGAGACACCATGGGATCATTACCCTCTCAGATGTTGTTGAAGATGGCATTTTCTGTACCTTTTTACAATTGCAGACATATTTTGGCCTCCCTAGTAGCTCCCTTTTTAGATATTTCAAACTTTGCTACGCCCTAAGAGCCCAATATGAGGGCTGAGTACCACCCTTGTCTTGACTCGGCTGGAGGAGTTGGCACAGATGGCTAATATCCTGAAGCCTCTCTCCTGTTTCTATAGACAGCTGACACATAGTCTTGCTTCACTGGGAGACAGGGCTCTTGAAAAATGGGGCTTGGATATACAGGACCTGAAATCAGATGAACAGAAAGGCCTTTTGGCAGGCTCTAGGCCTCCCTTAATAAGTACTAGAGACAGGCTAATAGAAATCAAGTTCTTTCATAGAGTCTATTATACTCCTAGCTGTCTAAACGCTATGGGCTTATCTCCTAGTTCAGACTGCCCAAGGTGCTTGATGGATACAGGCACAACTATGCATATGTTCTGGGAGTGTCATGTTTTACAAGCTTATTGGAGGGATGTTCTTGAGTCTATGGAGACACATCTGGGAACGCCACGTATCCAACACCCTAAGGTCTGTCTCTTCGGCCGTGTGGAAGACATTTCGGTAGATGCCGCAGCACGCACCTTATACAAATTGCCTTTTTTCTATGCTAAAAATATATTACTTAATTGGAAACATCAAAAAAAAATTGGTGCTTGAGCTCTGGGTTTAGTTTATAGTTATTAGTTCTGTTTGTTACGATTCCCCAGGTTGGGAGTCTTGGTCTCCTTTGTTATAATGGCCAAAGTTGTTTAAAATAAAAAGAAAAGGGGGGGGGGGGGGGGTTATAAACTATGAAGAGAGTGAGAAAACTGTAATGTTTTAATTTTGTGAAGTATTCTTGATGATTCTCCCTTGTTCTGTATTGTGATGTATGACACGCCCAACAAACGTTCCTTTTAAAAATAATTCATTTAAGGCTGCATCTTTTTTTTTTACATCATTACTAATATAAATTAAATTATCCAGGCCCAAATCCTTAGCCATGAGGATGTTTACATTCAGTACTACAGTGGGCTGGAGAAAGAGAAAGAGAAGCTGACAACTATCTATGTGGAACAGCAAGTTCACCAACAAGATCATCAGGTCCAGGACCAATTCCAGAGCCCTGAGACTGTATACACACAGAACAGTGGGCTGGAGAAAGAGGGGCTGAACACCAGCTATGTGGAAGAGCAAATTTTCCAACATTACCTTAAAGAACAGGCCCAAATCCTTAGCTATGAGGATGTTTACATTCAGTAGTACAGTGGGCTGGAGAAAGACAAACTGATGGCCAAAGATGTGGAAGAGCAAGTTCTCCAACATCACCCTGAGGTCCAGGCACAAATCCTTAACCACGAGGCCATAAACATGTAATGCAATAGTGGACAGAAGATTGAGGAGGATGCTGTAGAGCAGATAGAAGACAGGAAAGAAAATGGGACACCAAAAATATCTGAAAGTCTCATCCCTTATCATGAGGAGAAAAGTGTTGCCTGTCTGGAAGAGGCTGCAGCCATAACGACTCCTAAGAAGAAATCTGCCACTGTACCGCTGACTCTGAAATCCTTCCATTTCCACACTCTATTAGGAAGAGGTGGATATGGAAAAGTTACGTCAGCAACAGATATCATCCGGCAAGAACATGTTGCCATAAAAATAGTCAACAAAAGCACGTATACAGAGGAAGGGTGCAGCCTGGTAGAGCGTGACATCCTCGGTCTGTCTCATGAGAATGACTTCCTAGTCCATGGCCTTGCTGCCTTTCAGACAAAAAACTACATCTACTATGTGATGAAACTGGCCACCGGGGGAAGCCTATATGATCTTCATAAGAATCATTGTCCTTGCCTGGATGTTCCCACATTGAGATTTGTAACAGCAGAAGTCATTTGCGGCCTGCAATTTCTCCATTAAAAAGGCATCATACACTGGCGTACATATAGGGGGTGCTGGGGTGCGGTTGCGACCCGGCCCCTGAGTCCCTGGGGGCCCACAGGGCTTACTTTCCACGACACTGACTGACTGCACTTACTTTCACTATGGTCTCTGCGCAGGCTCGCAGCCTCTCCTGCACATCGGTGCTTCCTCCCAGGACCTCCGCTCAGACCCCTCCCCCATCTGGTTCTCCAGCACAGAGATCATCAGAGGGGAGGAGTCTGAGCGGAGGTCCTGGGAGGAAGCACCGATGTGCTGGAGAGGCTGCCTGCCTGCGCAGAGACTATAGTGAAAGTAAGTGCAGTCAGTGAGAGGGAACGTCCTCGGTATGATTAAGAGGGGGGAGGGGGGTGAGTGAGGGATGTTATGTGTGTGATGGTGAGTGGGGGGGACGAGGGGTGTTCTGTGTGATGGGGAGTGGGGGTGAGTGAGGGGGGTTCTGTGTGATGAGGAGTGGGGGTGAGTGAGGGGGGTTCTGTGTGATGGGGAGTGGGGGTGAGTGAGGGGGGTTCTGTGTGATGGGGAGTGGGGGTGAGTGAGGGGGGTTCTGTGTGATGGGGAGTGGGGGTGTGAGGGGGGTTCTGTGTGATGGGGAGTGGGGGTGAGTGAGGGGGCTTCTGTGTGTGATGGGGAGTGGGGGTGAGTGAGGGGGGTTCTGTGTGATGGGGAGTGGGGGTGAGTGAGGGGGGTTCTGTGTGATGGGGAGTGGGGGTGAGTGAGGGGGGTTCTGTGTGATGGGGAGTGGGGGTGAGTGAGGGGGGTTCTGTGTGATGGGGAGTGGGGGGGGACAAGGGGTGTTCTGTGTGATGGGGAGTGGGGGTGAGTGAGGGGGGTTCTGTGTGATGGGGAGTGGGGGTGAGTGAGGGGGGTTCTGCGAGCCGGCACCTGACTTCACTATTAGAGGTATGCTAGAACCGAGCCGCTGTATTGGTGACTAAGGGCTCAATGCCACAGCCGTAAGCCTGCAACACTGTGGGGGACCACCAGCATGTCACACATTTCCCAGCCGTGCACGCTGCCGGCAGGGACCACATATGGCCTTGTGTAGCACTGCACATGCACAGGGGGATTCTTTTTTTAATTCCCCACTCTGTTTAGAGTGACAATGCGTATGGAAACAATGTAATGTGTATGGGCAGTGTATCATACAAGTGTACAGGGCTCACGTTACGTGGTACGCAGAGAAAGAGAGCATGCTGGGATTACCACGTGTGCATAATACGTGGTGAAAACCTGGTCGTGGACATGAGATCTAACATGTTATAAAAGTTAGCTCATGCTGTCTCCAATGTATGTGTGCCTGTATGTGTATATATCATTATTTTTTTCTTTCTTGGGGAAGCAAAGCGTGCCTTGAGGCTTGTGTACTGGATGTTTTAAAAATCTAAAACCCCTGATTACTAATGATCCATTGATGGGTCATTAAAAAAAACAGTAATGTAGCTAAAAGTGATATACAAGGAGTAGCTGTGAAAAGGAGTGGTGGGTAGACCAGTCTGGAAGGGGGCCCCAAGCTAAACTTTTGTACCCGGGCCCATGAGCCTCTAGCTACGCCCCTGGCATCATACATCGTGATGTGAAGCCACATAACATCGTACTGACCAGAGAGGGCCACATCAAATTAGCCGATTTTGGCATTTGCATAATGAATGTGCATGGGCTTACCACAGACAAGTGTGGAGGTACAAGAGAATTTGCTGCCCCAGAAATGGTCAATTCCAAGCCGTATGGACCAGGGGTTGACTTTTTCGCTCTGGGAGTGTCTTTGTACCTAATGTGAACCGGGGAGTACCCTTTCTCCGGTAGAAACAGAGAAGAATTGAGGATTGCTATCACTACCAAAACTCCTCAATACCCAGAGTTCCTAGCCCCTGAGACCATAGACATATTAAAAGGGCTTTTAAATAAAGACCAAGACATGCGGCTGGGAGTTAATGGAAAGATCAGAGAACATCCATTCTTCTTAACTGTAAACTTGAACGATATAGAAAACAGGAGAGCAGTACCACCTGAGATGCTGAAGTCCGTTCCAGAGGACATAGATCTTTCTACTAATAGACGCCATAGGGAAGAACCATCACCATACCCTATAAAGTCTCAAAAGCTTTTTAGAGACTTCAGCTTTGTAAGTCCTATGTGGTCTGAAGACTATCATTCAACTAATGTTGTGCAGATCACAGACTGGATGGCCAACCTGTTTTCCAAATGGCCATCCAGAAAGTAAGATCAGGACAGTGTTGCTGGGCGTGCCAAACATCTGCAGCAGAGCGCTCAGCTGAAAACAGACTGCCAACAAGAAACACAACATTTGTATTTATGTTATATATTTATATAACATTTGTTTTTGTATTAATATACATTTATTTTTATCATTTTTAAAAAGTATATATTTTTGTATATAATCTAAAAATCTATATATATAAAATTGAATGTATGTCTGTCTGCGTGCGTGCGTGTTTGTCCTTTATGCGCTACTACACCATTCATCCGATCGCCATGAAACTTTGGGAAGTTGTTGAGTACACTCCTGGGAAGATTATAGGCATAGTACAAATATCCTACGATAAATGGCGCGCGAGCGTCGTCGAAAGTTACGCCCCCCCCCACGTAGATCGAATAAGTAAGCCACCTGCTATTGTGATGTCATCACTGATGTCATCAACATCGGACGCCCTTGAACATGCCCCAACATGTTCTATAAAGCTGCATTGTGATGTCATTAAGGCTCTATTATGACACGTACAGCTTGGAACCACTAGAGCACGCCAGCCAATTACCATTGGAGTTGGAAGTGGGTAAACAAGTACTAGGATATCTTCCTAAGAAGCCACAGCAGCCGGATAAATTGTATGTTCCACCCAACGGCTATTTTATTCAGCCCGCAAGGGGGAAGCAGCGGCCTACAAAATCTAATTCTCTCATTTCCTGATGTCATAGATAGATAGATAGATAGATAGATAGATAGATAGATAGATAGATAGATAGATAGATAGATAGATAGACTGTATGCAATAACCCTGATAGATAGATAGATAGATAGATAGATAGATAGATAGATAGATAGATAGATAGATAGATAGATAGATAGATAGATAGACTGTATGCAATGACACGTACAGCTTGAAACCATAAATACTAGAGCACGCCAGCCATTTACAGTCAGTCTCCATTGAAGTTGGAAGTGGGCAAACATGTACTAGGCCAGTGATGGCGAACCTTTTAGGGACCGAGTGCCCAAACTACAACCCAAAACCCACTTATGTATCGCAAAGTGCCAACACGTCAGGGGGCGGGGCTTATCACGACGTATGATTTTACCCCCGTCGTTCTAAAAAGGACAAGGCTGTTTCAGAATAGACCGGGTGCAGATTCTGACTGCTTTTTGGACGCGGAAATACTGCAGAATGTGCTCAGCGGAGATTTCTGTGGAAAATTCTGCAGCATTTCCGCATCTAAAAAGCAGTCAAAATCTGCACCCGGTCTATTCTGAAAGAGCCCTGCCCATTTCTGCCACATGTACACATACCCCAGCGGTAATAGTGACACCTTCACCCCAGCGATAATAGTGACATCCCACAGCAGTAATAATAGTGACACTCCCCCCATTAGTAATAAGAGTGACATACCCCAGCGGTAAACCTCAGTGGTCGCTGCTGCCGTCATCTAGATATATAAAAACGTAGTATGTATGTATGTCTGTCTTCGCAGCAACGCGTGAACATGCCCCAACATGTTCTCATAAGCTGCATTGTGATGTCATTAAGGCTCTATTATGACACGTACAGCTTGGAACCACTAGAGCACGCCAGCCAATTACCATTGGAGTTGGAAGTGGGTAAACAAGTACTAGGATATCTTCCTAAGAAGCCACAGCAGCCCGATAAATTGTATGTTCCACCCAACGGCTATTTTATTCAGCCCGCAAGGGGGAAGCAGCGGCCTACAAAATCTCATTCAGGTAGGTAGGTTCAGTTCTTGGAGGTTGGGGAATGCTTATGGGCAAGGCCTTATGTCTCATCCCAACTCGATTATTTAATTCTAAGCGCAAAAGAATTAGCGTCCAAATTTTATGTACGGAATTTAATTCTCTCATTTCCCAATGTCATAGAAACTTGAAATTTGGCTCGAGCATTGATTATGTCATAAATAGGAAAAGCTAATGTGTCCCAACTCGATTATTCAATTCAAAGCGCCAAAGAATTAGCGTTCAAATTTTACGTACGGAATCTAATTCTCTCATTTCCTGATGTCATAGATAGATAGATAGATAGATAGATAGATAGATAGATAGATAGATAGACTGTATGCAATAACCCAGATAGATAGATAGATAGATAGATAGATAGATAGATAGATAGATAGACTGTATGCAATGACACGTACAGCTTGGAACCATAAATACTAGAGCACGCCAGCCATTTACAGTCAGTCTCCATTGGAGTTGGAAGTGGGCAAACATGTACTAGGCTATCTTCCCAAGAAGCCACAGCAGCCGGATAAATTGGATGTTCCACACAACGGCTATTTTATTCAGCCTGCAAGGGGGAAGCAGCGGCCTACAAAACCTCAGTGGTCGCTGCTGCCGTCATCTAGATATATAAAAACGAATGTATGTATGTATGTCTGTCTTCGCAGCAACGCGCGACGGGTACGCTAGTCTATATATATAAAATTTGAATGTCTGTCTGTCTGCGTGCGTGTCTGTTTGTCCTTTATGCGCTACTACACCATTCATCCGATCGCCATGAAACTTTGGGAAGTTGTTAAGTACACTCCTGGGAAGATTATAGGCATAGTACAAATATCCTACGATAAATGGCTCGCGAGCGTCGTCGAAAGTTACGCCCCCCCCCCACGTAGATCGAATAAGTAAGCCACCTGCTATTGTGATGTCATCACTGATGTCATCAACATCGGACGCCCTTGAACATGCCCCAACATGTTCTATAAAGCTGCATTGTGATGTCATTAAGGCTCTATTATGACACGTACAGCTTGGAACCACTAGAGCACGCCAGCCAATTACCATTGGAGTTGGAAGTGGGTAAACAAGTACTAGGATATCTTCCTAAGAAGCCACAGCAGCCGGATAAATTGTATGTTCCACCCAACGGCTATTTTATTCAGCCTGCAAGGGGGAAGCAGCGGCCTACAAAATCTAATTCTCTCATTTCCTGATGTCATGGATAGATAGATAGATAGATAGACTGTATGCAATAACCCTGATAGATAGATAGATAGATAGATAGATAGATAGATAGATAGATAGATAGATAGATAGATAGATAGACTGTATGCAATAACCCTGATAGAAGCAGCGGCCTACAAAACCTCAGTGGTCGCTGCTGCCGTCATCTAGATATATAAAAACGAATGTATGTATGTATGTCTGTCTTCGCAGCAACGCGCGACGGGTACGCTAGTACTCAATAAAATATTTAAATTTAAAAAAATGGTCGTCTCTAATTGCTGGCATACAAGAAGCCTCAATAGGAGTCATATCAATGGCGAGGGGCGGGGGAGAGCAAGGAGAGGAATCTCCTGTTGATGCCCCGCCCTCCTGCTGGCTGCTCAGTGAGCGAGCCAGCGCTTCTAGCTCCGGTGAAGGGGGACGGAAGAGAGGACATACAGGGATGGGTGTTGGGCATCATTTGCCCAACATTCATCCTGTGTAAAGGGACCCTAAGAAGTCTCAATAGGAGATACATCAATGAGGATATATTGACTGCTTAGCCGGGATCCACACGAGGCGCAATTGCTGCAGAATTTCCGTACGGACACTCCGCACAAATATTATAACGATCGATAGTTTCCAATGCTTCAGCGTACTTTTGAACATTCACACAGCAGTGCCCCGTGTGAGTGGTATGAATAAGCGAATATCTATTGGGACTCGATCGGGTCAAATATTCCTTCATGTGAAAAAAACACTGTGTACAAGTACATAAAAGTACAGTAGCGAGCATCACTGGGACAAGCAGTCGGGTATTGTATGCCTGACAGCTTGTCCCGTGTAAATGGACCATAAGGGTGCTTAGGGCCTGATAGTCGTTCCAGCGATTATCGCTCCTGTGCTATTGCTCCTGTGTATCGTTCAGTGGATAAGTGCCCTAAGCCATCATGCCAGACTCACTGACAGATCTCCTATTGTGACTTACTCTGCAGTTTTTTTACATGCAGTGATATGTAGAAACTGCAGTAGGCAAAAAGTGCACATTTTTTTATTAAACCCTATTTCTAATTGTTAATTCAAAACACGTGTCTACGAGAAAGAACAAAATTTGCCCTTTCAAAGGTGTCCATAGTAGAGATGAGCGAACGTACTCATCCGAGCTTGATATTCGTGCGAATATTAGGGTGTTCGGGATGCTCGTTACTCTTAACGAGCACCACGCGGTGTTCCGGTTACTTTCAGTTTCCTCTCTGAGATGTTAGCGCGCTTTTCTGGCCAATTGAAAGACAGGGAAGGCATTACAACTTCCCCCTGTGACGTTCAAGCCCTATACCACCCCCCTGCTGTGAGTGGCTGGGGAGATCAGATGTCACCCGAGTATAAAAGTCGGCCCCTCCCGCGGCTCGCCTCAGATGCCTTGTGAGTTAGCTGAGGGAAAGTGCTGCTGCTGGTGCTGCTGTAGGGAGAGTGTTAGGAGTGAGTGTAGGCTTCAAGAACCCCAACGGTCCTTCTCAGGGCCACATCTATCCGTGTGCAGTACTGTGGAGGGTGCTGTTAGCAGTGTTGCACAAATTTTTTTTTTTTCAAAATCGGCAGTCTGCAGAGCATTGCGCCTTGCAGTAATACTACAGGGACAGAAGTGGTGGTTAGTTAGGGAGAGTGTTAGGAGTGAGTGTAGGCTTCAAGAACCCCAACGGTCCTTCTTAGGGCCACATCTATCCGTGTGCAGTACTGTGCAGGCTGCTGTTAGCAGTGTTGCATATTTTTTTCTTTTCAAAATCGGCTGTCTGCAGAGCATTGTGCCTTGCAGTAATACTACAGGGAGAGAATTGTGTAGGCAGGGCCAGAAGACATATATTATTGATTGAATATAGTCAGTGGGCCCTCCGTTTCCAAAAAAGGGAAAAATTGTATTTGTCCTGCAGTCTTGCGCCAATTTATTTCCTGCCTGGGAAAAGTAACTGCTCTGCTGCACTTCATATAACTGCATTTCTGTGCAACACATATCTTATCTGATTGAATATAGTCAGTGGGCCCTCCATTTCCCAAAAAGGGAAAAATTGTATTTGTCCTGCAGGCTTGCGCCAATTTATTTGCTGCCTGGGAAAAGTAACCGCTCTGCTGCACTTCATATAACTGTCTGCATTTCTGTGCAACACATATCTTATCTGATTTAATATAGTCAGTGGGCCCTCCGTTTCCAAAAAAGGGAAAAATTGTATTTGTCCTGCAGGCTTGCGCCAATTTATTTGCTGCCTGTGAAAAGTCTCCGCTCTGCTGCACTTCATAGAACTGCATTTCTGTGCAACACATATCTTTTCTGATTGAATATAGTCAGTGGGCCCTCCTTTTCCAAAAAAAGGGAAAAATTGTATTTGTCCTGCAGTCTTGCGCCAATTTATTTCCTGCCTGGGAAAAGTAACTGCTCTGCTGCACTTCATATAACTGCATTTCTGTGCAACACATATCTTATCTGATTGAATATAGTCAGTGGGCCCTCCGTTTCCAAAAAAGGGAAAAATTGTATTTGTCCTGCAATCTTGCGCCAATTTATTTGCTGTCTGTGAAAAGTAACTGCTCTGCTGCACTTCATATAACTGCATTTCTGTGCAACACATATCTTATCTGATTGAATATAGTCAGTGGGCCCTCCGTTTCCCAAAAAGGGAAAAATTGTATTTGTCCTGCAGTCTTGCGCCAATTTATTTCCTGCCTGGGAAAAGTAACTGCTCTGCTGCACTTCATATAACTGGCTGCATTTCTGTGCAACACATATCTTATCTGATTGAATATAGTCAGTGGGCCCTCCGTTTCCAAAAAAGGGAAAAATTGTATTTGTCCTGCAGTCTTGCGCCAATTTATTTCCTGCCTGGGAAAAGTAACTGCTCTGCTGCACTTCATATAACTGGCTGCATTTCTGTGCAACACATATCTTATCTGATTGAATATAGTCAGTGGGCCCTCCGTTTCCAAAAAAGGGAAAAATTGTATTTGTCCTGCAGTCTTGCGCCAATTTATTTCCTGCCTGGGAAAAGTAACTGCTCTGCTGCACTTCATATAACTGGCTGCATTTCTGTGCAACACATATCTTATCTGATTGAATATAGTCAGTGGGCCCTTCGTTTCCCAAAAAGGGAAAAATTGTATTTGTCCTGCAGGCTTGCGCCAATTTATTTCCTGGCTGGGAAATCACTGGTAATACAGCATGCTGAGGGGTAGGGGTAAGCCTAGAGGACGTGGACGTGGCCGAGGACGCGTAGGCCCAAGTGAGGGTGTGGCACAGGGCGAGCTCCTGATCAAGGTGTATCGCAGCCGACTGCTGCGCGATTAGGAGAGAGGCACGTTTCTGGCGTCCCCACATTCATCGCCCAATTAATGGGTCCACGCGGGAGACCTTTATTAGAAAATGAGCAGTGTGAGTAGGTCCTGTCGTGGATGGCAGAAAGTGCTTCCAGTAATCTATCGTCCACCCACAGTTCTGCGCCGTCCACTGCTGCAACTCAGAATCCTCTGGCTGCTACTCCTCCTTCCTCCCAGCCTCCTCACTCCACTACAATGACACATGCTCAGGAGCGGGCAGACTCCCAGGAACTGTTCTCGGGCCCCTGCTCAGATTGGGCAGCAGTGGTTCCTCTCCAAGCAGAGGAGTTTATCGTCACTGATGCCCAACCATTCGAAAGTTCCCGGGGTCCGGGGGATGAGGCTGGGGACTTCCGGCAACTGTCTCAAGACCTTTCAGTGGGTGAGGAGGACGATGACGATGAGACACAGTTGTCTTGCAGTGAGGTAGTAGTAAGGGCAGTAAGTCCGAGGGAGGAGCGCACAGAGGATTCGGAGGAAGAGCAGCAGGACGATGAGGTGACTGACCCCACCTGGTGTGCAACGCCTACACAGGACAGGTCTTCAGAGGGGGAGGCACGGGCAGCAGCAGGGCAGGTTGCAAGAGGCAGTGCGGTGTCCAGGGGTAGAGGCAGGGCCAGACCGAATAATCCACCAAGTGTTTCCCAAAGCACACCCTCGCGCCATGCCACCCTGCAGAGGCCGAGGTGCTCTAAGGTCTGGCAGTTTTTCACAGAGACGCCTGACGACCGACGAACAGTGGTGTGCAACCTTTGTCGCGCCAAGATCAGCCGGGGAGCCACCACCAACAGCCTCACCACCACCAGCATGCGCAGACATATGATGGCCAAGCACCCCACAAGGTGGGACGAAGGCCGTTCATCGCCTCCGGTTTGCACCGCTGCCTCTCCCCCTGTGCCCAAACCTGCCACTGAGATCCAACCCTGCTCTGAGGACACAGGCACTACCGTCTCCTGGCCTGCACCCATACCCTCACCTCCGCTGTCCTCGGCCCCATCCACCAATGTCTCGCACCGCACCGTCCAGCCGTCGCTAGCGCAAGTGTTTGAGCACAAGCGCAAGTACGCCGCCACGCACCTGCACGCTCAAGCGTTAACCGTCCACATAGCCAAATTTATCAGCCTTGAGATGCTACCGTATAGGGTTGTGGAAACGGAGTCCTTCAAAAGTATGATGGAGGCGGCGGCCCCACGCTACTCAGTTCCCAGTCGCCACTACTTTTCCCGATGTGCCGTCCCAGCCCTGCACGACCACGTCTCCCACAACATTGTACGCGCCCTCACCAACGCGGTTACTGCCAAGGTCCACTTAACAACGGACACGTGGACAAGCACAGGCGGCCAGGGCCACTACATCTCCCTGACGGCACATTGGGTGAATTTAGTGGAGGCTGGGACAGAGTCAGAGCCTGGGACCGATCACGTCCTACCCACCCCCAGAATTGCGGGCCCCAGCTCGGTGGTGGTATGTTCGGCGGTGTATGCTTCCTCCACTAAAGCACCCTCCTCCTCCTCCTCCTCCGCAACCTCTGTCTCGCAATCAAGATGTGTCAGCAGCAGCAGCACGTCGCCAGCAGTCGGTGTCGCGCGGCGTGGCAGCACAGCGGTGGGCAAGCGTCAGAAGGCCGTGCTGAAACTACTCAGCTTACGAGATAGGAGGCACATGGCCCACGAACTGCTGCAGGGTCTGACAGAGCAGACCCACCGCTGGCTTGCGCCGCTGAGCCTCCAACCGGGCATGGTCGTGTGTGACAACGGCCGTAACCTGGTGGCGGCTCTGCAGCTCGGCAGCCTCACGCACGTGCCATGCCTGGCCCACGTCTTTAATTTGGTGGTTCAGCGCTTTCTGAAAAGCTACCCATGCTTGTCAGACCTGCTCGTAAAGGTGCGCCGGCTCTGCGCACATTTCCGCAAGTCCCACACGGACGCTGCCACCCTGCGCACCCTGCAACATCGCTTTAATCTGCCAGTGCACCGACTGCTGTGCGACGTGCCCACACGGTGGAACTCTACGCTCCACATGTTGGCCAGGCTCTATGAGCAGCGTAGAGCTATAGTGGAATACCAACTCCAACATGGGCGGCGCAGTGGGAGTCAGCCTCCTCAATTATTTTCTGAAGAGTGGGCCTGGTTGGCAGACATCTGCCAGGTCCTTGGAAACTTTGAGCAGTCTACCCAGGTGGTGAGCGGCGATGCTGCAATCATTAGCGTCACCATTCCTCTGCTATGCATCTTGAGAAGTTCCCTGCAAAGCATAAAGGCAGATGCTTTGTGCTCGGAAACGGAGGCGGGGGAAGACAGTATGTCGCTGGATAGTCAGAGCACCCTCCTGTCTATATCTCAGCGCATTCAGGAGGAGGAGGAGGAGGAGCATGAGGAGGATGAGGAGGAGGGGGAAGAGACAGCTTGGCCCACTGCTGACGGTGCCCCTGCTGCTTGCCTGTCATCCTTTCAGCGTGTATGGCCTGAGGAGGAGGAGGAGGAGGATCCTGAAAGTGATCTTCCTAGTGAAGACAGCCATGTGTTGCGTACAGGTACCCTGGCACACATGGCTGACTTCATGTTAGGATGCCTTTCTCGTGACCCTCGCGTTACACGCATTCTGGCCACTACGGATTACTGGGTGTACACACTGCTCGACCCACGCTATAAGGAGAACCTTCCCACTCTCATTCCCGAAGAGGAAAGGGGTTCGAGAGTGTTGCTATACCACAGGACCCTGGCGGACAAGCTGATGGTAAAATTCCCATCCGACAGCGCTAGTGGCAGAAGGCGCAGTTCCGAGGGCCAGGTAGCAGGGGAGGTGCGGAGATCGAGCAGCATGTACAGCCCAGGCAGTGCAACAGTCTTTAAGGGCCTGGACAGCTTTATGGCTCCCCACCAAGACTGTGTCACCGCTCCCCAGTCAAGGCTGAGTCGGCGGGAGCACTGTAAAAGGATGGTGAGGGAGTACGTAGCCGATCACACGACCGTCCTCCGTGACGCCTCTGCCACCTACAACTACTGGGTGTCGAAGCTGGACACGTGGCCTGAACTAGCGCTGTATGCCCTGGAAGTGCTTGCTTGTCCTGCGGCTAGCGTCTTGTCGGAGAGGGTGTTTAGTGCGGCTGGGGGAATCATCACAGATAAGCGTACCCGCCTGTCAACCCACAGTGCCGACAGGCTAACACTCATCAAGATGAACAAAGCCTGGATTTCCCCAGACTTCTCTTCTCCACCAGCGGACAGCAGCGATACGTAAGCAATACGTAGGCTGCACCCGCGGATGGAAGCATCGTTCTCTCTCACCATCCAAAACGGGGACATTTCTGCTTCATCAATCTGTGTATAATATTCCTCCTCCTCCTCCTGCTCCTCCTCCTGAAACCTCACGTAATCACGCTGAACGGGCAATTTTTCTTAGGGCCACAAGGCTCACTCATATAATTTTTCTAAAAATTTTTTATACGTTTCAATGCTCTTAAAAGCGTTGGAACTTTAACTTGAAACAATTTTTCGTTAAACTGGGCAGCCTCCAGGCCTAGTTACCACTTAAGCCACATTAACCAAAGCGAATAATGGGTTTCACCTGCCCTCTTGGTTGGGCATGGGAAATTTTTCTGATGTACATTAGTACTGTTGATACAGCAATTTTTGTGGGCCCTCGCCTACAGTGTAATCAAATTAATTTGTAGCCCACCTGCATTACAGCTGACGTGACGTTACATCAGCTGTGTTGGGCAATGCAATGGGATATTTTTATGTACCGCCGGTGGCTTCCTGGCACCCACCCATGCTGTGGGTCCACAGGGAATTATAAATGCATCTGTTTCCACTTCTAAAGAACCCCAGTCAGACTGGGGCATGCAGTGTGGGCCGAAGCCCACCTGCATTTAGCACAACATTACTACCTCAGCTGTGTTGGGCAATGCAATGGGATATTTCTGTGTACCGCCGGTGGGTTCCAGGGAGCCACCCATGCTGTCGGTCGACAGGGACTTCACAATAGGGAGTTGTACCTGCCTGTGTCTATGAATTAAAAAACTGCGGTCTGACTGGGGCATGCAGAGACACCTTGACAGAATGAATAGTGTGTGGCACATAGGTTCCCCATTGCTATGCCCATGTGTGCAGCTCCAGATGGAGGTGGCACAGGATTGGATTTCTCAGTGCTTCTGTACAGCATTGTGGGCTATCGCCCCGCCCCTTTTAAAGAGGGTCGCTGCCTAGCCGTGCCAACCCTCTGCAGTGTGTGCCTGCGGTTCCTCCTCATGGCAGACGCACTTATAAATAGACATGAGGGTGGTGTGGCATGAGGGCAGCTGAAGGCTGCGCAGGGACACTTTGGTGTGCACTGTGGGGGGGGGGGCGGTTGGGCAGCATGTAACCCAGGAGAAGTGGCAGCGGAGTGTCATGCAGGCAGTGATTGTGCTTTGTTGGAGGTAGTGTGGTGCTTAGCTAAGGTATGCATTGCTAATGAGGGCTTTTCAGAAGTAAAAGTTGTTGGGAGGGGGGGGGGGCCACTCTTGCCGGTATTGTGGCTTAATAGTGGGACCTGGGAACTTGAGATGCAGCCCAACATGTAGCCCCTCGCCTGCCCTATCCGTTGCTGTGTCGTTCCCATCACTTTCTTGAATTGCGCAGATTTTCACACATGGAAACCTTAGCGAGCATCGGCGAAATACAAAAATGCTCGGGTCGCCCATTGACTTCAATGGGGTTGGTTATTCGAAACGAACCCTCGAGCACCGCGATAATTTCGTCCCGAATAACGAACACCCGAGCATTTTGGTGCTTGCTCATCTCTAGTCCATAGCCTTTAAAGTGGTATGATCATCCAAGCAGTCACAAAAAATGCATTCAACCAAAAGATGTTTATTTCCAAAATGTTCAGATAATGATTCCTCTGCTTGTTTACTGCTTGTTGCTAGGGAAACCTCTTTTATCAAAAGAAATAGCAGAACATAGCAGTAGCTGGTGGCTGGGCTGGAAGATCCTGAGATCCCAGGGCTAATGCTCACGGCTGGACTTCCGCTGCGTGAAACGGCCTCCCCTGCACCAGACTCTACCCTCTCCAATCCATCCTGAATGCGGCAGCCAGGCTCATCTTCCTGTCCAGCCACTACTCGGACACCTCTGCCCTGTGCCGGTCACTGCACTGGCTGCCCGGTAAATACAGAATTCAATTTAAACTCACTACCTTCATCCACAAAGACCTCCACAGCGCAGCGCCCCCCTATATCGCCTCCCTCATCTCAATCCATCAACCAGCCCGGGCTGTCCGCTCTGCAAACGAAACCAGACTGAGCGCCCCTTTAATTCGAACTTCTCATTCCCGCCTCCAAGACTTCTCCAGAGCAGCACCGGTCCTCTGGAACGCACTACCAAAGGCTACCCAAGCAATCCAGGTCTCGCAGAACTTCAGGCATGCTCTAAAAACGCACCTCTTCAGGGAGGCATACCGCATTCCCTAAACAAACCCCTCTGTACTCTGCCAGATAACATGCTCCCTGACCTACTGACTGCAATCCCTGCTATCCATCATAAACCGCTCCTGCAGTCATACAGTTTCTGCCATCACACGGCTAAATGTCTGACCATTGTCTATGTGTATAGCATCGCTCACTCTCCACCTCGCCATACTGTGCACATCTCCAGCCCCTTTACCTTCTGTATCACCCCACTATTTGTAGTATGTAAGCTCGTTGGAGCAGGATCCGCACCCCTATTGTTTCCATCAATTGATTACTATGTTACCGTGGTTCTGTAATGTTTGTATCCCCCCTGTCTATGTAAGCGCTGCGGAATATGATGGCGCTATACAAATGAAGATTATTATTATTATTATTATTATTAAAGGGGTTGTCTCGCAGCAGCAAGTGGGGTTATACACTTCTGTATGGCCATATTAATGCACTTTGTAATATACATCGTGCATTAAATATGAGCCATACAGAAGTTATACACTTACCTGCTCTGATGCTGGCGTCCTTGTCGCCATGGCGCCGACTAACGCGGTCTTCTCCTTCCTTTAGACGCGCTTGCGCTGTGCGGTCTTCTGCTTTGTTCAATGGAGCCGCTCCGGCGTGCTCGCGCTGCCGAGGTCTTCTGCGCATGCGCAGACCAGCTCTCCATGACATATCACCGCAGCTATTAGATTCTATTGAACCTAATAGCTCAATGTACACGCTGCAGAATTCCACCAGCGTGAAAAATACCTGCGGCATGTCGTATTTGTAGTCAATGGAAGCCGCCCATCACGCTATACTTCCACTGTGGCGCAACTGAAGTATAGTGTGAATACGCTGCCCTCCCACCGCCGGCTGCATCATATGACACTGCTGGCCAATCATATGACACTGCCGGCCCATCATATGACACTGTCGGTGCATCATGCGCTGTACTGTGCATGCGTGCCAGCGCGTCATGCGGGAGCTACGCAGTGGATCCTGAGGTGAGTATGGGGTCTTTGGGTGGGGCGCGGTGATGGACACCGCTGTGGTATTCTGCTTGCGGAGCCCGTCACGGCCGTGGGCATGAGCCCTTAGATGAAAGAAATGAATAAGAAGTACTAAAGGTCATCCTCCTCTGCACCGTAATAGAGGTGGCTGGCTTTCCTGGCAACAAGCAGTAAACAACCAGAGGGCAGAGGAATATATATTTGCAATGCCTAGAGAACAGAACATTTTGGAAATAAACATTATATGGGCGACTGCAAGGTTTTGCGATTTTGAACCGCAACAAATCCTTGCTAAGAGATTGAGAATGTTGGTTAAATAGACTGGAGTTGGCAAACACTGACATAAAGGATTATGACACCAATTTTATTTGCTACTAGCGTACCCGTCGCGCGTTGCTGCGAAGACTCTCCAAATCTAGCCCACACACTTGCAGCGATTGTCCTTGTGCTCTGTTGATGGTCATTGCAAAAGCGAGTCGCACCGGAAACGGTAAACGTTTGAATTCCAATGTCATATCTGTTGGGATAATTGGAATCCGTGGCAACAGGACATCTTCCCCTTGAATTTCCCATTCAGAATTGTAGCTTCGGTGACATTGTTCATCATCTTTTTCACTGAAAGTCTTGTACCGTTGCAAAGTCTGGTGGATGGATGTTTGGGAGAAGAATGATAGGCACGCCTATTTTCAATGTTAAAATGTGCGGTGGCATACCTGGAAAATCGAGTGAATTCAAGAATTCCGTTGGGTAATTGACAGCTTCATCTTGATTCATCACAGTATCGATGGACTTATACGTTGTCGCTTCGCCTGGTATTCCGTTTTGAATGCTGAAATTGATGGCATTGACATCGTTGTTGGTAACTGCTAATATAGCCCGTGCGCTGAGCCACTGATGATTTTGGTAATTCCGCGCGATATTTGGGAACACCTTTTGGATCAATTCGTCTTTGGTTGATGTCATCTTTCCAAAGTTTGTTGGCAATGTGATACATTGTGTAGATCTGTCGATAGGCATTTTCCCATTTCCAATATCCAGCAATTGTTTTGCGAAGCGTTCGGCGGATGCATCATTTTGTAGTTGAACACGCATATTGGTTTTCAAAGTCAATTTCTTTACATGTCGCCATAGAACTGACAGCCTTAATGACATCACAATGCAGCTTTACAGAACATGTTGGGGCATGTTCAAGGGCGTCCGATGTTGATGACATCAGTGATGACATCACAATAGCAGGTGGCTTACTTATTCGATCTACGTGGGGGGGGGGGTCGTAACTTTCGACGACGCTCGCGCACGCGCCATTTATCGTAGGATAGTTGTACTATGCCTATAATCTTCCCAGGAGTGTACTCAACAACTTCCCAAAGTTTCATGGCGATCGGATGAATGGTGTAGTAGCGCATAAAGGACAAACAGACAGACATGCAGACAGACAGACACGCACGCACGCAGACAGACATACATTCAATTTTATATATATAGATGGTCCATATAAATAGTTGGTGTGAAGTGCCCGTATAGCATTGTTCTCATACAGCCATGTGAACGAGCCCTAATGCAGACTGCAATATCAGCTTTGGCCACAAGAAGGAGCTCAAACACAACCAACGAGTATTACTTTTAGACCTGAACTGAGTTATATTAGAAGCTTCTTGACAAGGTTGTAATTGGTTGTGTAACCCTATATGAGTCTGTGGGGAAGGGCCAGTGGCCATCTTGGGACAGTTTGAAAGAAAGAGTGCAACAGTATCAGCGAAGGAAGCGGCGGAGACTGCATGTTAAGTACAATGGTGTAGGCCATGTTCGCCCTGCCAGGGCAGGGACCAGAGCGAGGGCGGACAGAATGGTCTGAATTAAAAAGCTGATTTGCTATATATTTATTCATTTAATTAATTATGCTTTTGTATATGTTCTTGCCTATGGTTTTGCATATTGTGGAAGGTGCTCAATTTTTTTTATGTTACATCATATTCTTTAATGGTTATTTAAGGATTGCATTTACCAGCAGATCACATGTTTTGAGTAAGGCTCTGTGTTAGTTGAAACGCGTAAGCATACATTTTTTTAATCATTGGTCTTTTAATGTGATTTTTAAGTAAAGGATTAACTTTTATGTATGGGATTGGTGCGGGATCTACTTTAACATTCATCCTCTTCTATTCTAAGACCTGGCTCGGGGCTTTTGTTTCTGTGCACCTATCTTATGGATTAACCCTTTGCAATCCAAATTTGGATTCAGGGGTTCCTAGGAGGCTTTCTCTTTCTGCCATTATACAATGGTGCCATCTGCTGGCTAGAGCTAGTACTGCGGTATGGGACATGCCAGAGAGGCCCTCCGACAACAGAGCGGCCAGTAATATACAGTAAGAATACCCTGCCGGACGACTTGGGAACTGTACAGCCTTCAATCAGAATGTCTTGAGACGTCAGACAGTGGAATGGAAAGGGTTAATAGAGCAGTTATAATTTTCTAGTCATCTAGACTAAATCTCATCCACACTTTGCAAAAAAATAATCCACAGTGCAAATTTCAAATCTACAGCATTTCAATTGCAATCTATAGGGTGAATTCTGCATGTAACACATGCAGATTTTGCTTCAGATTCCTCATGGACTTTCTGCTGCGGAAATTTGCCCTGTTTGGACAAAACCATGATTTGAAGTAATAAATGTTGGGGAAACAAACTACATTCACAGCTTTTCCTTATGTCACAGTTAGAGATGAGCGAGCATACTCGCTAAGGGCAATTCCTCGAGCAAGTATTGTCCTTAGCGAGTACCTGCCCGCTCGGGAGAAGAGATTTGGGTGCCAGTGGGGGGCGGGGAGTGGCGGGGGAGAGCGGGTGGGGAACGGAGGGGAGCTCTCTCTCTCTATCTCTCCCCCCGCTCTCCCCTGCTCACTTCCGCAACTCACCGCTCACCCCCTCTCTCTCTCCCCCCCACTCCCCGCTGCAAGCCCCCACTCACCCACGGCGCCCCCCCCGAATCTTTTCGCCCGAGTACGGAAGTACTCGAAAATCGCGGCGCTCGGGCGAAAAAGGGGCGTGGCCGAGTAGGTTCACTTATCTCTATTCATCAGATATTCCTAAATCTAATCCCCTTTCTAAATTTAATCTTTGCACAAATGGAGTTTCAGATGCAACAGTTCCCGCTCGTATGATCTTCGGAATTTGGGTCGGGAAACCCACAGTAAGACAGGAACACACTTCCAAAGTCAATATGTAAAGTATAAGCAGCATATAGCTATATGGTTTGCCCCTTATTCTTAGTTTTTTTTCTGAGCTAGTAGGTAAACAGTAACTGCTATGATGTCTCCCATACATTACACACAAAAAGTAGAGGAGTTTATGTTCCCCAACTCTATTTCTCATACAGCATGGAGGACATTATAGAGAAGTACTTTGCAGTGTAGATGTGATTCCAGTAGCTTTGAGACAGTAAAACATTTACTTAGAGCTACAGCAGCATAACTGCATCGGTCTTTCTGCATTTCTATCACTCCGCTCCTTCCCTCCTCTCTCCATTTACTGAGTAATATGTAATGTGACCTGTTAGTAGACTATTAAAGTACCTTTAAATGGGGTGATTATCACTGGAAACAGCGAATTTGGGCAATGGTCATCCTCAGTACAGGAATCCACTAACAGGGTACGGAGCGAAAAATCACGCACTTGTCGGAGTCAATTGGTTTTTAGCAGAACCGAGTGACTGTCAGGCCGTGTAAACAGGTATCGCTCAATCTCCTGTTTACAGTGAACCGAGGTGGGCAGCTGGAATGACCCTCAACCACTCTACCTCAATTCAGTTGAATGACTATCGCTACTGCGTGAAGCACGGGAGTGATAGTTGCTGGTACAGCTAATGCACCTGACAGTTATACCGTGTAAAAGTACTTTTAACCCTTTGCTATCCAATTTTGGATTCAGGGTTTCCTAGGGGACTTTCTCTTTCTGCCATTATACAATGGCGCCATCTGCTGGCTATAGCCAGTACTGTGGTATGTGACATACTGGAGAGGCCCCCCGACAACAGAGCGGCCAGTAATCTACAGTAAGAATACCCTGCTGGACGTCTTCCAACATTGGAGCTGTACAGCCTTCAATCAGTATGTCTTTAGACGTCAGACAGTGGATTGGAAAGGGATAATCCCTCTTGTCTACAGATTTTGGGCGAGCACCCACTGGCGTTTTTTTACCTGCGTTTTGCGTTTTTCCTGCACAGGCATAGAGATAACATGTGTTCCTGTCCACTGGCGTTTTTTTTGCGTTGCGTTTGCGTTTTTAACATAGGAACTGTCAGTTGCATATGTGTCCTTATTTTTCTCCATGGAAATTAATGGAAAAGCCGCGAAAATGCCGCGAAAAACGCCGCGGGAAACGCGGCGAAAACCGCGGAAAACGCAAACGCCAGTGGGTGCTCGCCCTTTAGCAGTTTTTCAGAGTGAGTGGACAGTTTACGGGGAGAGGAAAGAAGCCTGATAAGTGAAGGAAGAAGCATTTACTCTGATGAGATACATCACAAAGTTTTTATAGTCATCTGTATTATTGATTTATGCAATGTGTTAAAAGCTCAGAGACCATATAAAAGTACATAAGACATTCTGGGAACCTCTCCTATGTACCTATTTTAAGCCTGGTACTGAGACGTTATCGCAGACCTAAAGAAGTTCTAAAAAGACAAAGCCATTATTTTAAATTTTGGGGCCGCCTTTCGCACAAGCTCCTCTGCAGCTCTGCCAGCTTAACAAATGGTCTGTCCACTCCTTTCAGATGCGATGGATTAGTGTGCATAGGTATATAAGTGCATGCAGAAGAGAAAAGGTAGAGAAGCTCACCTGTTCTAGGAGCCCGCACTTCACCGCTATCGCAGCCACACTTCCCGTGTCAGGTTCACTCTGGCGGTTTTCAATAAGGCAATCTACAAGAAAAAAGCTTGACTTGACGTTAAGGGAAAAAGTGTGTTTCTGCTTTATTTAGAAAATTAAAACCAGGATGCAGAGAACGCGTTTCGAACTCTAAACTGAGTTCTTGTTCACCTCAATGTTCCTTACTAGCATTGTTACTTAACCCCTTAATGACACGGCCTATTTTGGCGTTGAGGACCAAGAGATTTTTGGTATTTTTCCCATCTCCATTTTTCAAAAGCCATAACTTTTTTATTTTCCCATCGACGCGGCCGTATAGGGTTTGTTTTTTGCGTGGTGAACTGTAGTTTTTATCGGTGCCACTTTTGGGTACATAGACTATATTGTAAAACTTTTATTATTTTTTTTATGATAGCAGGGAGAGAAAACGCATCAATTCTGCCATAGATTTTTTTTTTTTACAGCGTTAATCATGCAGCATAAATGACACACTAAATTTTTTCTGCGGGTCGGTACGGTTACAACGATACCATAATTCTTATTATTTTTTAGGTTTTTACACTTTTTTGCAATAAAACCCCTTTTTTTTGGAAATCTTTTTTTTTTTCTCTATAGCTGCATTCAAAGTCCTGTAACTTTTTTATTTTTTTATGTACGGAGCTCTGTGAGGGCTTATGTTTTGCGAGACGAGCTGTAGTTTTTATTTGTACCATTTTGGGGAATGTACGGCTTTTTTGATCACTTTTATTGCATTTTATGGGAGGCAAAATGCTAAAAATTTGCATTTTGCCTGTTGTTTTTTTTCCTTTTTTTATGCTAATATTTAAAAAAGCACAAAAAAAGGGTTAAACATTTTTTTAAACATTTTTCGTTTTTTAACATTTTTTTAATCTTGCAGCACTGTACCTATGATCGCTTTGATAAGGCATGGCAGAGCTACTGCCCTGCCATGCCTTATCGCTTATACAGCGATCATAGGCATTGGCAACACAGGACGCCAGTGTCTGGAGTCCTGCTGCCAAGGCGACAAGCCGACAGGCGACGGGCTCTCGCGATAACATTGTGAGAGCCGGCCGGAGACACAGAGTGAGCGCGCTCCCTCTGTGAACTCTTTCCCTGCCGCGATCCACTTAGATCGCCGCAGGGAAGGGGTTAACAGCGGGGGGGGGGGGGGGGGCACATCTCCGATGGCCCCCCGCTGTTGCAGCGGGACGCCGGCTGTGACTGACAGCCGGCTCCCGCTACGGGATAGCGCGAGGTCAGACATGATCTCGCGCTATCCCGATGACGTACCGGTAACTTCATATTGCGGGAAGTACCAGGCTCCCATGACGTACCGGTATGTCCAGGAGCGGGAAGGGGTTAAATAGACAAACTTTATCTATCAATTAAAAACCACATCTGGTGAGTTAACCACCTCAGCGCTGCCGATTACCGGCTTACAAACATGAGTTCTATGCGAACTACTTTAAAATCCCACATGAGCAATGATACACTTGCATTAAATGAACAGTAACAAAGTATAAAACCATGCAAAACATAACAAATAATATCTTTTTATGGATTCATACACAAATTCAATTTAACCCCTTAACCTCGTTCTTATTTAAAGGAGACCATACCCTTCATAATTATGCAGGATTTTGCTGTTTCTAAATCCCTGTTATTATCTTACAACCTATTCATTAATATTTTTAATGTTATTCCTAATAATTGTATCTTACAAAATTGTCGCTCATTTCGTTCCCTTGTTTTATTATTTTCTTTTAGTGATTCTCACTACATTTCAGGAGTTAAACAAAGCTATTATGACAGATAGATAAACTCAAAAAGAATTCAGAATTACATTTAGATGAATCTGCTATATTATCAGTTGATTACAATGATATCATATGGATATCAGGTGTTTGCACATGTCATCACGCTACCGCACCTCATTTCTATGAAGATAGTCACAATGCTAGTAAGGAACATTGAGGTGAACAAGAACAACAGCTTTTTTATTAGGGCATGCAGAAGAGATTTTGACTGTTCCTAAAATTTGCGTTCTGGAAAAACAAACCTTAAAACCTTGAGGAACTACCTGAAATCCTGGATTTCCCTAATTGCCTATCATGGCAGTACTGTCCAGGGTTCTTAAAGCTACAACAATGTTAAAATATATATACCCGAAAACCTAAATACCTTATGTAGAACATTAATTCATCATAGCTAGAGATGAGCGAAGGTACTCTGTCAAGCTTGATGCTCGTTCGAGTATTAGCATACTCGATGGTGCTCGTTACTCAAACGAGCATCACACCGTGTTCGACCCCGCCCCAGTTTTCGGCTCCTCCCCACTGTGACATGTCTGTTTTGGCCCCCTCCCCACCGCGACGCAGCGCGCGTCATTGGCAAATTTTTGGGCTGGCTGGCAGGCGGGGGGGGGGGGGGGGGGAGGAGAGAGAACACACGAACCAAGAAGAAAAAAAAAAGCTCAGGACCCGGCGTCCCACATACAAAAATGCTCGAGCCTCCCATTGTAGTCAATGGGGTTCGTTACTCGAGTACAGCTCTTGAGTTTTAGGAAAAGCTCGGCTCGAATAACGCGGACCCGAGCATTTGGGTGCTCGCTCATCTCTAATCATAGCCCATCTTCAATATACAAAAATGACAGTGGAAAAAGAGTGAGAAAAAACTCAGGGTGTAGTCACACACAACAGATTTGTTGCAGAAATATCAGTTCCATATGTCTGAATGTATAAATATATATATATATATATAACACAAACAATATTGCAGATTCAAAATCTACTGCCACCAGCTGCCCAATTATACAACATAAAATATGGGAAGCTTTTATGGAGTGTTGCAAGTAAAAAGTCACACCTGCTGTAACACCTATTACTAGTAAACCACTGAACGCTGGCGCCCTCCCAACAGAGTACAACTCCATAGACACCGCCGGTTCCAACAAAAATGAGCAGCCACTAGTCACATGATGGTTGTATCTAATGCTCATCTGCATAGCTGTCTAATATCCAAAGGCTAGTTTCGCTAGGAAGTCTTTTGTTCACTTATGGGCTTGTGTCCCCATGTAAAAAATGTGATCTTCTATATTGAGTTGTACTGTATTGGGAAAGTGCAAGTATTTCAGTAGCTCAGTAACTTTTACATTGCCCTGTGGAGAGTGCTTCTAAATGGCTGGTGATCAATGGCCAGGGTGAGCTACAAGGGTAGAGGTCTTAGGTTAGTCGCCATTATAAAAGCTTAAGGTGAATTAATGTAAATTTGTATTCCTTAATTTTCAGTAATTTGACAAAAGTCTGGTCCAAAGAATGCAGGAAAAGACATGAATATGTAAAAAAGTAAGGATAACTGGTATGCTGCCATCTAGTGGCCAATATGAAAAATACATGCCATATTTAGCTTCAACACTGAACCACACAGCATTGGACCGTATTTGTGGCACTTGCCCAGCACATGAGTGACATGTGTGTAGTATGTGCCCTGATTGGCTGTCCGATTGCAGCAATCGCTGTTAGATGGGGGGGGGGGGGTCACAATTTTCCCCTCTGAGTAAAAATGGGCTGCTTTTGAGGTTCGGAGCTCCTAAGGTGCTAGACAGGGATAATCTGACACCGCTGGCGGCAGCCCATTCTTCTCTCCTCCGTGCAGGTGGAAGTCATTAATAAAACTGTGGAACTGAACGCTGAGACCAGGATACAATGAAGTGAATGGAAATCACTTTATTCCATATTACAAGTTTATAGCCATGCAATTAGTGGAGAAACGCGTTGCCAGATATCTAATTGTAGGTCTTAAACCAGGGATGTCAAGCTCAATTTCACCGATGGCCACATCAGCATTGTGGTTGCCTTCAAAGGGGCCGTTTATAAGCGTTCCTTTAGACAACCATATCTGCACTCCAAATTATGAGCATATTTCTTAGGTGCCTATTAGGGACAGCATAGACGCAATTGATTTGCATTGGGGTATTCAGACACAGGTTTTTTCACTCTAGTGTTTTATGCGTGTGAAAAAAATGGTAGCATTTTCTATTTTGGTTTGCATTAGGGACCGAAGTTGCCCATTAAAGTCAATGGGATTGTGTAGATACGCAGTGAATACACACAATGCTTGAATATTTATGTATGGAGGCACGAGAAATCTATGAGACCTTCTTGTATCTTTTTTTTTGCATACGGGAAAAACGCAGTGAAAACATACGCAAAAAAAAATACGCATATTTTCTGTCCGCGTATACGCTGTGTATTTCATGGACCAAAATTGCATATGCTTGTGTAAATGATACCTAAATGTAACTACTCCGTAACATGGCTATGCAGCACTATGCATTACAATAGCATTTCTCCCCTTCCACCTCCTTAGCACTGAGCTTCCTCCCTTGGTGGGAGGCTAGGGTGCCCTGGCAGGGCTGGCAGAGCTGTGCCACCACTTGGGAGTTGTTGAACAGAGCAGTGTGGAGGTATGTGCCAGAGCTCAGAAAGCAAGATGGCATCTGCTCTCTGTGCTGGCATCACTCCCTCTGCCATGTCCTGGATGCATCCTCAGAGGAAAGTGGAGAGATGCTCCTTCTGTGTCCGAATCTCATCATGGGCCACATAAAATGATGTGGAGGGCCGAGTTTGGCCCTTGGGTCTTGAGTTTTACACATATGTCTTAAACTTCTAAAATGAAATTAAGTTATTTACATTCACTTCATGGCATCTTGGTCCCAGCGTTCAGTTCCACAGTTCTATTCTACTCAGTCACAGAAGTCCATTAACGCATTGCAGCAGACGTATAGTGGATTGTGCGGAAAAGATATATGGCACATGTCTCCAAGACGTTAAAGTAGCCACAAATCTGCTGCATAACACAGCTCTTGGAGCCAGAATGGGACCTATTGTGACATCAGAATGAGATTTTCTGAAGTGAAAGCAGTACTGCACAACAACCACTAGAGGGAGCTTTGACATGCAGTAGAGTGTGATGGCCACTGGAAGGGGTATCTGCACTGAAAACAGCAGAAAGATCATACCAAGGAGAAGAGGAGAATCCACCCTAAAATTGGAACCATGGCATATCTTAAGTAGGTGCTTGATACCATTTTGTTATAGTAGGGTATAGCTTCATTGCATGATAGTGAGGTATATTCTTCAGTTGCCTTTTATGCACATGAGTGGATTGACCCACTGCCATTTCTTGTGCTTGGAAGTCACAGTAGCATGATAGTTGGTGGCTGGACTGACAGCTCAGTGATAGACATTCCAAAGCTAAAGGATCTCCTATGGTGGTTTGTGAGGACTGGATAGCTTGTCTGCAATCACTTTGGGTCAAGAACTGGTGAGGTATCCTGGATGAGTATGAATTGGAAGTTTTCAGAAGACCTGTGGTAGTGTGTATCCAAATAAGGGCTCATACACATCAGTATGCAGCACTAGTTTGTCCATGAAAGGGTGTCAAAGGGTTATATTTGTTGCTGTACGAATCGGAAAGTGCCAGATCCAGCACTTCTGCCAGAAAATAAGATTACTTTCCAGTAGTTTCCCATGAGCCCATGACAGCATACATGAGAGCGAGATTGCCTCTCATCCGGACAGGAGACAAGAACCTCCTAGCAGTGCTGTCATAAGGTCATAGAAAATGTATTACCGGTAAGTAATCTCGTTATTTTCCTTGTATCCATAATGAATTTAAAGCTATTTCACACGGGCGTAGGCATTTTTAGATTTTCTTGACGACGCTGTAAAATCGCGTCAGAGGACTTTTTTTCAGCCAGGGTAATTAGCGTATTCTCACCCATTCACGCAACCGTGAGCGTGGTTTTTGGTGAAAAAATACGTTGCATCTCGGAAAACCCTTGCTTGGCTTACATCTTCTGAATTGACTTCTTGTTATGGTATACCACCATTGATACGCCAGCCGGGTTGCCCTGGATCTCACACACAACCCGTGTACCCTGCCTGCTTGCCTCCACTCCTGGCTAACCCCAGGCGGGCAACTGGGCGGCAGTCCCTACTCTCACTAGGGACCGAGAAGGGACGCTGGCGTACGTGATGGAAGGGTAGAATACCGACAGAAAAGGCAGATGTAAATAACCAACACAAACAAACTAATCAGAACCGAGGCAGATGGAAAAACCTGGCAGAGAGTAACAACTATAGCAGACAAGCTGATAGAGGCAGGAGACCTACAGAGGCAGACTAGCTAGCACACTGAGGGAAACTAATAACTGGCAGTGACTGCAAGTCCCTGCCAGACCTTCAAACAAAAGCTTCAGCCCAGGGGCGGAGAGAGCGAGACAGCCAACTCCCAACAGATCATAATGAAAGGGAGCTCGTGCATGGCAGCTGCACTCACAGGTGGCCAGGCACCCGCGCCCCCGGCAACCGGCGAACAAGCCAAGGGGACGCGCCCTGACCACGGGACCCCGCACATCGCCGCCCCGGGAGGACCAGCAACCGCCGCATGGTAACACTTCTAATGCCTACACAGAGGCACCTGTAAGCTCTTCGCAGCATTGGCCCCTGCAAAAATGCCTCCCCCTCCCTTTTTCCCCCACTCCCATCGGAGTCTATGGGAACCGCTGGCATATAGTGGCCATACTTTGGCAGCGCATTTTGGTTGAGTATGTTCCATTTTTCATGATTCCACGTTTTTCCGCGACGTATATTCACCTGTGTGAACGGATGCATTGGAAACCAATGCTTCACATTGGTAGTGGCCGGGCCCTAAACTGAAATATGTAAATGGATGGCAAACAGCAGGGTAGCATTAAAATAAAAATCTACATGACAAACTGAATCGAGAGAGTTCAAACAACAAGAAAGCTAATAAGACCCTGAACTGTCCCTAAAAAGTTTTTTTTTTCCCTTTTTTTTTGGTACACTTTTAAAGGTGACCTGATAAAACTATTTAATTTATAACAACCAAGGCCCCAAATACCAAGCTCAGCGCCACTATGAGACCAGTAGAAAGATCTTTCTTCAAGCTTCTTAGATATGAGGAGCTAAAGAAACTTTTTACCACAAACTAGTGCAAGGAGAAAAACGTTTGTAAAAGGACCCTCTTCATTTAAAATTCTTTTCTCAAGTTCCATGTCCACAGAAGGCTAAAAAACCTGAAAAGGCAGAATAAGGCTAAGAGTTTCTAGAGCACCTAGTTATTACTACCCGTGTTTCCCCGAAAATAAGACAGTGTCTTACATTAATTTTTGTTCAAAAAGGTTTAACTTTTTTTACATGTATAGCTGCCTGGACACTATTTAAATTGACTTTTTAAATCAACTGTTAGCAGGGCTTAATTTTGGAGTAGGGCTTATATTTCAAGCATTCTCAAAAAGCCTGAAAAAATCATTTTGCATCCTCAAAAATTCTGGAAAATCATGCTATGTCTTATTTTCAGGGAAACAGGGTACTAGAATGAGGGGGCTTGAAAAAATTTACATAAAGGTCATGCAGAAATCCCAATGATAAAAGAAGGCATCTACCCCATATGGGGATGTTGAAAGTAAAGGAGCAATCTTACAGATCTATTTTATGTGTATTTAACACACTACAATTGCGGTGACTGGTAGTCAACACTTAATGCATGATAGAGCACAGAGACACATCTTAATCAGACCAATTAAACATTTATATGTATAAACTCAAAATGATACTGTCTGACTTCACAGGTGAGAGTATAAAGGTATCCTATGACTACTCCTTTCCATAAAGATGTGACTTCAGGAAGAAATTCTGTTATGGAAACTAACAATAGGAGGTTAACATTCACCTAGTCCTACCCAAGGTAATCTCCATACTCCTAAAATTGTACCTCGTGTTCTTCTCATCCTGTTCCTATGTAATCATTGTAAGTCTTACCTCAGACTTCCAAAGGTATTCTTTACCCAGGATACCTACTGAATATGTATGATGAAGAAACAGAGCCTTTATTCTATCCACTGACTTCTCCACTGCAGACTTGAATCATAGGAGAAAACATAGAGTCTTAGAGTCCATATTACAACTTCCACTTGACTGGTTTCACCAGACTCTGAGCAATCTTGTCCATCTAATAACTCTACACCATTAGTGTTGATTAAGCTCTTGCTGGTCCTACTAGACCCTGTGCTGGCCTGCCCAGTGACTCCCAACCAGGAGGAATAACTAAGCCCCTGTTGGTTCCAGAGAAGTAGGCCAAGATACAGCTTAGGGTCTACAGGCCAAGCACAGGGGCTACAGGCCATAGATCAAGCTAAAAGGCTTTAAAGGTCTAGCCACAGTTCAGGAGCTGCAGGCTAAGTACAAAGGCTACAGGCCATAGGCCAAGCCATAGCTCAGTGGCCATAGGCCAAGGCAAATTGCTGAGGCCATAGGCTAAGCCAAACCTCAGAGGCAGAAGTAGCAAGCCAAGTTTGATGGCAGAGGCATAGCAGGACAAGTTGAATCTCAGAGGCAGTAGGCCAAGCCAAAGCCCAGAGCCAAGGCCAGCAGCCAAGCCTGCAGGTGAAACTAAGAGACAGCAGGCTAAGCTATGTGTAAAATCAGTAGGCTAAGCCAAAACTCAGAGACAAGCTCCCAGGCAGATCTGAACTCTACCTGAAGCCTACTCCCTTTATTATTTTATATATATGAGGGAGACTCCTCAGCAAAAACCTTTTTTAAACACTGCTGAGGCCTTTAGAATATGACTGTGAAAAGTTACTTTTTACAAAGTTCACATTTTCTGTTATTCACGACAAACACTAGTAAGAACAATCTGATCTTAAAGGGAAACTTCTCTCCTCCCCCTAAAAAACAGAAAGAAATTGGGGGCCATTCTTTTGAATGGCGTTGTACACATGAAAATTGTGCCATGCCCTCGCATCACTCATTGTTTTCAATGGGGCCAGTGGCAGCATCACACTGCATGCTAGGTGCATGTGAGTGCAATTCACCGCGAGGTCTACCCATTGAAAACAATGGGAGACACTCTGCGAACCACTGCCGCAGAGAATTGCTGCTTACCCAAAGTGATGCGAGGTAGTTTTGATATCAAAAGGTCTCACATACGCTGGGTAATCGCATGTTGGGGAGCACAATGTCAGACTGTGAAGTTAGCCTCATAGTCGGAAAAATAACTAAAAAATAAGAAAAAAAGGCATTAAAAAGTACTATAGCTTTCGTAGTACTATCTCCAGGAGTCATAGAACTAATAAAAGAATATAAATACAGTAAATAAAGTGCCCCTTTACAACTGACATTTTATTTTCTTGCTTAGTTCCTCTCTCAGTTTAGCGCTTGGCATGTAACATTACTAAATTATAAGACCAAGCACAAAAAAAAATGATTGTCAGATGAAGAATAAAACATGTAACATGTGCTCCATTTGTCACAAATCCATAAATTTCAACCGAATACTAGCCAAAAAATCCAACTAGATCATTTTTCAACAGATTGCTTGTTGGCAGTTTGTTGGACAAAGAATGTGACTAAAGTTGGGCATACATGAGGCATTTATCGGCCAAGTGTCTGGGATGACAATGTCTGTAAATTCCTGGAAAGTCGGCAAAAGAAGGGGACATTTTTCCAAAGTCAGTGCCAAAAAAAAAATGTAAATATTCGTGTTTTTACAAATCCCTGTAATTTTAATTCTCATCATTTTATAATTCACTGTTAATGTGTTCGTGTCAGTATTCTGGGCAGTAGAATATATTACTAGTCATTTGAATGTCTTGTTAAGGTTTTCGAGGATTATTTAATAAATTGTCCAGAAAAAGAATTGGTTTTAGATCCTCTAAGAATGCACCCATTTCTTTCAATCAGAGGTGATACTAGGCGTTGCCCAATTCAGCACACAACTGTACTTAAAGGGGTTGTCCCACGCCGAAACGGTTTTTTTTTTTATTCAATAGGCCCCCCGTTCGGCGCGAGACAAACCCAATGCATGGGTTAAAAAAAAAAACGTTTAGCACTTACCTGAATCCCCGCGCTGCGGCGACTTCTTCCTTACCTTAGCAAGATGGCCGCCGGGATCTTCACCCACGATGCACCGCGGGTCTTCTCCCATGGTGCACCGTGGGCTCTGTGTGGTCCATTGCCGATTCCAGCCTCCTGATTGGCTGGAATCAGCACACGTGACGGGGCGGAGCTACGAGGACCAGCTCTCCGGCATGAGCGGCCCCATTCACCAGGGAGAAGACCGGACTGCGCAAGCGCGTCTAATCGGGCGATTAGACGCTGAAATTAGCCGGCACCATGGAGACGAGGACGCTAGCAACGGAACAGGTAAGTGAATAACTTCTGTATGGCTCATAATTAATGCACGATGTATATTACAAAGTGCATTAATATGGCCATACAGAAGTGTATAACCCCACTTGCTTTCGCGGGACAACCCCTTTAATCTGCTAATGGAAGCACCACCAGATGAATGGGAGGTCCCATACTGTAAAAGTCTGTTCCAAGTGCAGCAACACAAGGAGCGCCACAACACTGACAGGCTTTGTGACGTACAAAGGGGAGGAACCCCATGATGCCAGAAAATAAAACTTTCCCTTCCAGCCCTTCAGAGACAGGGGAGCACAGCATCCACTATAGACAAGAGGATGTTTCCTGCTTATCTAGTGGCTCCTGGAGGAGGCTTAGATTGGACCGGTAACCTCCATGCCTTAGAGTTTGGGAGAGAGGCCTTGCAGTCCCCTAATAGTACTTAGTACTATTAGTACTATTAGTACTATTAGTATTACTTGCTGTTGCGACTCTCACAAATGAAGTCATAAATATAATTCTACTGGTCCTTAATGGAGTTCAGGAAATGCTTCATCAAACACAATCTAAGTATCTTTCTGCTGCCAGGCTCACTTAAATACAAGAGTGCTCTCCTAACGCCATCTAATCTCACCATTGGGAGATGTCTCATGTTGGACCCACCTATATGAGTTCAAAAGTGTGAAAAGTGAAGAGTAGAGTAAGCAGAAAGACAGTGAGGACTATAACTTCCTTTAACTCATGAAGAGTATTAGTAAACTGACCTGCCTCTCACAAGTGTTACACCCCATGATGAAGTATCTAATCCATGGACTCAAACATCAGTCAAAGGAGGTAATGTGTGGTGTAGTGTCTTCTGCTTGGATTGCCCCGGGGTTTAGCAGTGTCGCAACAAGGTTTGTACAGGCCATTATTGTCTGTGCCTCTCATAGCCCAGGTAAAATGGTAAAAGTACCTGCCCAACACACTGTATAATCATCTTGCCCGTTTTAGAGATTGCAAGTGGGCATCATCCAACTACCAATAGGAGTGTATCTTTCTCTTTTTGGATCTCTTTTTAGGTTGTGACCGCAGCTACAGAAAAGAATATGGCTTAGAAGCTGTTGTCTGAGGTAGTATGTCAATCTGGTCCAACTGAGCAGTGGGTTGGACCAGATGACCCTGGAGGTCCCTTTCAAATCTACCATTCTATGATTCTATGGAGTCCCCTGAGGTAATTGAGGATTTTATGGGACCACATTACACTAATGGAGTTCTTGAGAGGATTTAGATTCTCTTGATGATTGTGCAAGTGTCTCACACTTCATATCACACACAAAGTAATGGAAAGGAGGATACACTTAATAGGAGCTTCGAACTTTAAGATTAGTGATGCTAAAAAGGAGAAACAGAAACCATGGATATTGTCTATGTATTACTTTATACTCTATCCAGAACACACCAAATGGGAAGATGTCACTTAATCCTTTGAGATGTTTTTAGGCCAGACCCCTGGTATAGAGTTGTGTTTCCCACAACAGACACAAGCTATGCACAGAAGAATGGTACAAAGCACCGGCATTTATTGGTGAGTTATAGTTCACCCTATGAAATTGGGTCGGGGCACTGCAAGTTGATTTTTCTAGAATTATATATAAATTTGTTTAGGCATTGATATTAGCATGAATCTGCTTAATGGTAACTTTGTTTATCGGATCTATACGGGAAAGATTTACACCTTGTTTTGCATTTCATAGTAGTAGACCTATCAATGATGTCAAAGACAGTCCAAGAGTGTGATGCCTGAGGAAGATCCCTGAGTAGGTTTGAAAGCTCGTTATAACATCATGTATTTTTGTTAGCCATTAAAAGCTATCATATCTACAAGATTACTTGGTTTCTGTTACTTAGAACAATCACACTTCATATGGCATTCTTTTCCAATGGACAACTGTAAGACCTTTATCCTCACTAACGATCATTAGGCATACCCTTACTCGTCAAAGGGTATTCTATCCAATGCTAATGTGAATGTGGGACAAATTAATAGAAGCCACTGATGTCCAGATTTTTGCTGTGTTGGATGTAGTTTCAGCTTTATTCCAAATATTATTGCTATGCTTAGCTGTTTATTCTACATTGAAAAGCTTAATGGTTTGTATACATTATTTGGTTACAATGTGTAAGAAACAAATCAAATAAATTACTGAAGTTGTACGCCTTATTTGAAGATGCTCACCCGCTGTCCCACTATAATCTGCATCATCAGGTGTTCAGGGTGTGTCTAAGCCAAAGTAGTTCTTAAATAGTGGAACGGAGTGAAGAGAAGTCCTCCTTGGAGGCTAGTTCCAGGGAGGTGAAGCACTGAAGTCTTCCCTGTGGGACTAGCCCATGGGATATTCCTAGTTTGGGAATAAAAGTGTAATCAAAAGGAGAGAAGATGTGAAAGTATTAAGAGTATTTGTATTACACTTGTTATTCAAGGGTTAATAAAGCTTATAGAAGCAACATTTCCTGGAGACCCCAGTTAGTCATTGTACCTGCATTCTTTTACTCCTCATCAGTATAAGTAATGTAAACAACACCTCACATTGTTACGGATTTACGGAAAAAGGTGGATTCACTGGACCAACCCACCAGGCAGAGGCCAGTCCTGCAGTGGTTGGTAGCTGACTCCTCAGATAGACAGGAAAAGGGAGACTGACCCTTGGCTACAAAGGTAATGGAAGGCCCCTACCTAAAGCAAGGCGATCGCCCCGATAAGGGCGGCCCTGCACTGGAACCTCGGGTCTGACTATCCCTGAACCAGACGAAACTGGCAAAACTAAAGAACCAGACATAGGGGTCTGGAGCAAGAGGACAGGCATAAGAACAGGAATTCAGACGAAACTGGCAGCAGAGGTGCACACAGATGCAGGACAGAGCAAGGGCAAACCATTCACAGGAATGGGAACTGACAGAAAACTAACAGAAAATAAATGTACAAACAGATCAGCTATGCAGGAAGCCTCAGACAGAACAGTAGGCCTGAAACAGACCCAATGCAGAGAGGCAGACAGAACACTGATATGACAGAACTCAGAGCGCGGGGCAGAACTGAGACAGAAGAGAGTGCCCAAAGACGGCTGAGTGTCAGGAAATAGCAAACACCAATTCAGAGGCAACAAGGAAGTGCATCAGCTCAGCTTAAATAGGAGAGTAATGCCTAATTAACCCCTCAGGTGAGCTGAAAGCCAGAGAGCGGGTTAACCCATTCAGTACTGGATGAAAGCAGACAGGGAGAGCAAAGAAACGCTATCAGCTGCCCGAGCAGCGAGCTTACACACATTATGTATTCATTTGTCAGTGTTAGACTTTGTAATGATTTACTCTGTTTAGGGAGTTGTCTACCGTGATTGGACACTATACACCGCGGAGTAAATTCGCACCACAATCCAAGTGTGCATTTTATTGCAGATTTTTTTTATACCAATTGCACTCATTTTTTTGCAATGAGTGAAACCTGGCAAAAATCTGTCCGTTTTTCATGCCAAATGGAGCATTGTAAGTGAATGCGATTTGTTTAACCCCGTAACAACACAAGATGTATAGTCACGTCCTGTGCATACCAGGTACGTATGGAGGGGGATTGGGACCCATTTCTGCTCCATACAATGTGGGTGCCAACTATTTCTCACAGCTGACACTCACTGGAAACATTTGCGATCAGCTGTTAACCCTGTAGATGCCACTGTTAGTTCTGACAGCAGGATTTAAAGGGGTTTTCCAGGCACAAAATGGAAATTCTGAAAATGCTAAAATCTGGGGGTTCAGATAAATAGCAGCAACCTGTAGCTTTTATCTGCCGCTCTGGGAACTATTCTTTATCCCATGCAACTGTTGTGTTTAGATACATCACCTTTGCAGTATACACTGCAGCAGACTGACTGTTACCTACAAATTCCCAGCATGCACAGAGCTTATCTCCTGGACAGGACTGTAGCTCCGCCCTCAGTTTACAGGTCCTGCAACTTACTAGCACCGCCTTCCTTCTCATTGTGCCAGAGAAAGCCTGCAGAAGTAGGCAGACAGGACCTCCTAGCACTCTGAACTGTACATGAGTAATACAGTGCAGTGTTTCCGCTCCTGTCTTCCCATTCTCCAGTGCTCACAGGATGTTGCAGACTATGGACAGGGAAGGCAGACAAGATGTCAGATGAAGTTGAGATATTTTTCAGGGGAGGATCATATGACATAGATAGAAAATGAAGAACATAGTCAGCCCAGGTACAGTGAACCTATTACAAAATTAGCTAATGTAATGATATACATCAGATTTTGAAATGATAATCTGTATCCGAAATACCCCTGTAAATCGCGTGATCAGTTTTGCGGGGTCCCAAATGGCCCCCCACGATGAGATCACTGGGTGCCAATTGGTTGCCGTGGCAACCCGGGACCTTTCGAAGGCCCCCAGTGCTGTCATGGCTGATTGTCTATGAAGGCATGCCAGTGGTGAGGCTTGATAGAATGCCTGTGAGATTGCAAGGACTAAAAAAAATGTAAAAATGAGTTTAAAAAAGATTTATAAATTATTAGAAAAAATAAAAAGTATTAAAAGTGAAAAAAAGACCTTTTGACCTATTTATAATAAAAAAAATCTAAACAAAAAAAACATCACCGCATTTCTAAAAGTCCGATCTATCAATGTAATGCATCATCTCTCCCTGCTGCTGAATGAAAATACACAACGCCAGTATTGCGCTTTTTCGGTCACCCCATCTGCAAGGAAAAGAGGAATAAAAAACAATCAAAATGTCATATACACTCGAAAATGGTACCAACTCAGGACGTCCCACGAAAAACAAGCCCTCACACAACTATGTCGAGGGCAAAATAAATAAATAATGGCTGTCAGAAGATGGCGGCAGAAAAAATTATATGTTTTTCCAAAAAAGTAGTACAGCAAAAAAAGAAGAAAAAGAGAGAGAGAGATTTGATATTGTGGTAATCGTTCTGACGCATAGAATAAAGTTATCATGTCATTTTTGCAACAGTGTAGATGCAATAACCTCCCCCCCCCCCAAAAAGGCAGAATTTGGTTGTTTGGTTTTTTTTTCATTTCACTCCACTCAGAAATTTTTTAACGTTTTTCAGTACAGGTAGTCCCCGACTTGCGAACACGTTCCGTTCCGGGAGCCTGTTTGCAAGTCCGTTTTGTTCGCAAGTCCAAACAAATGGTTGTATGAAGGGGATCGCGGGTGGATCCCGCTCCATACAACGTCGGGTGCCGGCTGTTTCTTACAGCGGGCACCCGGCGGCAGCAGTTCAGACGAGCCGCGCCGCTTGTCCTAACTGTTAACACTTTAAATACCGCTCTGACAGCGGTATTTAAAGTGTTAACAGTTCTGACGAGCGGCACGGCTCGTCGGAACTGCTGCCGCCGGGTGCCCGCTGTAAGAAACAGCCGGCACCCGACGTTCAGGGGGCCCGTACAGCGTCCCACGATGAGATCGCGGGACGCTGTGTGGTTGCTAGGCAGCCGGGGACCTCCTGAAAGGCCCCAGGGCTGTCTATGCAGAGTGCCCATGAAGCGCACGGCTTGCTAGGCACTCTGCATAGACAGCCCTAGGGCCTTTCAGAAGGCCCCCGGCTGCCCAGCAACCGCGATGTGACCGGACAGGCTTCTATCAGGCTTGATAGAAGCCTGTCCGATCCCTGCACAGTATGATGTAATGCCATAGCATTACATCATACTGTGCCAGAGCATTACATCATACTGTGCCATAGCATGACATCATACTGAGCCATCGCATTACATCATACTGTGCCATAGCATTACATCATACTGTGCCAGAGCATTACATCATACTGTGCCATAGCATTACATCATACTGTGCCAGAGCATTACATCATACTGTGCCAGAGCATTACATCATACTGTGCCATAGCATTACATCATACTGTGCCATAGCATGACATCATACTGTGCCATAGCATTACATCATACTGTGCCATAGCATGACATCATACTGAGCCATCGCATTACATCATACTGTGCCATAGCATGACATCATACTGTGCCATAGCATTACATCATACTGTGCCAGAGCATTACATCATACTGTGCCATAGCATTACATCATACTGTGCCATAGCATTACATCATACTGTGCCATGGCATTACATCATACTGTGCCATAGCATTACATCATACTGTGCCATAGCATTACATCATACTGTGCTGTACAGATAGTTCGTATCTAGCGAAATTCGTAAGTCGAATGTTCGCAAGTCGGGGACTATCTGTATATTATATGGTAAACTACATAGCACCATTGAAAATGCAACTTGTCCCGCAAAAATCAAACCCTCAGACAGTTAGGGCTCACACTTTTTTTAACGCTGCGATATCGCTGCGGTTTTTTTAACGCGATTTCCAATGGGTTAAAAACGCATCGCAAGTTGGTGCTTTTCAATTTTTGTGCGATGCGTTTTTAACATTAGAAAGCCCCATTGACAATTGCGTGAAAAAAACGCAGCGATATCGCGTGCAAAAAACGCGCAAGAAAAGCGCAAGTGTGCAGGAGCCCTTAGGTTGATGGATGAACAAAAGAGTTAGGCCTCATGTCCACTAGGTAGTTCTAATTTCAAAATCCGTGCGGGTGTCCCGCACGCGTGATCCGCGCCCAGAGGGATGCAGTGGACACCCGCAGGTAAGTAAATACCTGCGGGTGTCATTTTTCCCTGCCGCGCGGATCGCACGTGCAGGAAATCACCCGCAGCATGCTCCATTTTCTGCGGGTTTCCAGCATGGACGGCTCCCGTAGCTGTCCGTATCCGTGGCACACCCGCAGCTAAATTCTAGCTCTCCCGCGCGGGAGAGCAGGGGTCCAAAAACAAAAAAGAGTGCACGGCGCATATGCGCAGCACGCTGCTGGCGTGCCACGCACATCCGTCGGGCCAAAGAAAGAAGATTCGGCCGCGACGGAGGGCAGATCCATAGCATCCGGACAGGTAAGTAAATTTTATTTTCAGGCCTTATGTCTGCAGGAAAGGAGGGACCCGCTGCATGGAGAAATCCTGCAAATCACTTAAAATACCATCCGCAGCTATTCCCCGTTGACATGAGGCCTTAGGCTGCCTGCAGATGGCCAGGTCGGATCCCAATGCGAGAATTCTCGCAGCGGGTTGCGGACCCATGCCCCTGCAGAGACCTGCGGCTCACCCGCTCCCAGCATTTTCAGTCTCTGCTATCCGCTGGCTGCCGGCCACCAGCGCATGCGCAGAGTGGGGCTGGCCCGTCACTACTGACATTTCTGTGCGGGCCGGCCCCGCACAGAAATAGAACATGCCACGATTTGTTTTCCCGTGTGTGTTTTCACACGAACAAATCGCGACTGTCTGCATAGAATTGCGTTTTGCAATGCAGGCGGGCACGAGCGAAAATTCTGCGGAAAATCCTGCTGCAGAATTTCCGCCTTAGGCTGCCTGTTTACGGTGTTGCGATATGCCGCAGCGGATCTCCGCTGCAGGAGCCGCTGCCCGGAAGCAGGAGCCTGCAGACGGATCTCCGCTGACCGCTGAGAATCACGGCAATTCGTAGCATGCTGCGAATTGCCGTCCATAAGTGGAGAATCGCAATGAAATGTGTCGAAAAAATTCAGCAAAATGGTTCCGTCATTAGGCCGGTGTCACATGACCATATCTGCACAGACATTGGGGCGCGCAATACACAGTGAATAGAACCCACATGCGCTTATTTCGTTTGTGCAAAAAATTACGCAGCGTGCTCTATCTTCTTGAGCATTTGCGCATGAAACTAGCACGTATGGAACTAATTAATTAATGATTAATTAATGAACTTAATTTCCCATTTCAATGAATGGGAGCATGCTTACGTGATTGGCAAATATACACAATTTGTGTATTCAATAAGTACAGTAAATCACGCACATGCTCGCCCAAAATTCAACACCCATTGCGCAAATGAGCTTACGTCCGTGTGACTCTTGCCATCTCCAATACCTAGCTGATTGTCCAACCACTGGGACCCCCACTGATCGCCAGAGCGAGGGTCTTATATCTCCCTCAGCGGCGACACGCATGCTCACCCACCACTCCATACAGTTCAATGGGAGTGCCGAGGACTAGCCGAGTTCAAGTGCTTGGCTATGTGAAATGAATGGAGCGGTGGCCAAGCATGCATCTGCAAGGGGTATAAAGGTGGGGTCTCAGCGGTCAGACCCCCACTGATCAGCTAGTTGTCACCAGAATATCAGGGGTTAATATATGACAATTTGCTAGTTTATTATATCTATTGAGGCCAAGCTCAGACGGCCATAATTAGCTGCGGGCCGCACGTGTGCACGCAATGGCATGCGTAGTTGCTGCATGCAGCCAATCCACAGGCACGATCTTGGCGTATGTACCTGCGTAATACGTGTCAAGATAGAACATGCTGCGATTTTTTTCATGCGGCATCATGGGAGTATATGGGAGATCGGTACTGTGTATTAAATGTGCACAAACTGTGCGCATAAGTGACCATGATCCCGTATGAGACAGCCCTGACACAGACTAAGGGCTCATTCTCACAGGCGTATGCATAAGACGCTGCGTGAAGCGCACAGCGTTCTACCGCTGTGGAAGCTGGCGGTGAGCCACCTGTGTGGCGGCGATAGTGCCCTGCGCATGACCACGTATCTCACACTCTGTCTCATACACAATGTATAGCGCCTGGACAGCGTTGAATGGCGGTATCAGGGATTCTTAGGGCTCATTCCCACGAGTGTGATTTCACTACGTATTACGCACACAATGTACGCCCATGTAATATGTGGCGAATGGAGGCATGCTGTATTTCACCGCATATCACGCGCATACAGCCTTTTTTGTTTTCTAATGCTACCCATAGAAAACAATGGGGCTGGATGCGCGTGATATGCGGCGAAATAGAGTACACTGCGATCTTTTTCACGCACGTATTACACATGCAATATATGAATGGATCAATGAAAATCAACGTATTTTCATTGCCTGCATTCACCAGTTATTACACGGGCGTACATTGCGTGGATAATACGCAGTGTAATCACGCTCGTGGGAATGAGCCAAAGGCTAGTTACACACGGGCGACCACGAGAAAATCGCGTCTTTTGTCCCCATAATTTTTGAGTGTCAGCGATGCTTTTTCTTGAGAATGATCCCACATGGCATCGCCGCCGCCCATGATAAAATCGCGCAAGTCAATAGGACTTTGCAATGTTAGAAACTGCATCGCACGAAAATCGCAAGTTTCGTGCGTTGCGAAAAAAAGAGGCTTCATGGGGAAACATGGGCGACAAAAAAAAAATCGCGCAGAAAGATAGAGAGTGCCGCGATTTTTTATTTTTTCTCGCAGAATCGCATCAGGGAAAACATCACAAATGTGAAGGAAACCATTGAAAATTGTTGCTTTCAAAATTCTGCTTTTTTTTACTGGCTCTCGCATTGCGCTATTTTATCTCCTGTTTGAAGGCACCCTCAGGGCTCCTTCACACTGGCGAACGCGATATCGCCGTGAGAAAATCACGGCAAAATCGCAATTTTGTTCATGAGATGTTTGATCGTCGGCCATGCTTTTTCTTGCAGAAACATTGTTGCCACTTGCGATTTTCTCGTGCGTTTTTTTCACGCGGTTTTGCCTCAATTGTTTTACACGAAATTTAATAGGACTTTGTAATGTTAAAAATGCATCGCACAAAAAACGCTAATTTGTGCTTTGCGATGTGATAAAAAGGAGGCAAACATGGGAGTTAAAAAAAACGAAAAATGATAGAACGTGCTGCGTTTTTTCTCTCTCGCAACATCACGTAAATGAAAACATCGCAAATGTGAAGGAGACCATTGAAAACCCTTGGTTTCATAATTCTGCATTTTCACTCACTCTCGCATCGCACGAAAATTGTACGATTTTATTGCCAGTGTAAAGGCGTCTACCTAGGGTGGTTTCCCACAGGCGAGAAAATCTCGCAATTTTCGCCTGCAGCGAGAATCAGTAAAAAAGCGGAATATGAAACCAATGATTTACAAGGGTTTTATTCCCGTCTGCAATGTTTTCACTGATGCGATGTTGGGGGGATAAAAAATGGCGGCACGCTCTATCTTTCTGCGATGCGTGGAGCTTTATCACCCATGTATTGCTATGGAGGCTTCTTTTTATCGTATCGCAACGCTGCAAACGTGCGATTCTGACATTACAAAGTGCCATTGAGTTTTGCAAAATTGCGCAATTTGATCACGGGCGATGCGAGATCGTTCTCCAAAAAAAACATCGCTGTCGCTCACAAATCGCAGTGAAGATGCGATTTTTGTCGCTATTTTCTCGCGACACATTTGCGATCGCCCCTGATGCTTCCATTACTTCTATATCTCACTGGGCCCTACTGATGCACTCCTCCCACTCCACAACACTGATACTAGTCTAGCCTCCTACATCCATTCCTATCTACCACGGCCCTTAGCAACCAAGCCCACACCGTCCACCTAGTTACAGGCGGTCATGTGACGCGCACGTCATCACGTCTGTGCGTCGAGCTTCCGCCTGCTTTTGCTGCGTTTCTCGGGGTGGGGGGAAGGGGAGACTCTCAGTCTCGGTGTATGAGATCATGGAGCCTGACTCAGTGATAGAGGATAAAACCATTGAGCTGATGGTAAGTACGGGCGGCGCCGCTGCCGCCACACACACCGGCCGGGGGGCGCTTTACGGTCCCTGTCGCTGGGAGGCGCCGTGGGGCTTCCTCCCCAGCAGTTGGGCTGTGCGCTCGGCGCTCTCCCCTCACACAGTTTCCGCCTTGCGTCCTCCTCCTCCCCAGCCGCCGTGTATCCGGCGGTGACAGCGGTGCTCGGCGGAGGCGGCGGCCACCGGGCGCTGTGCTGTAGGCCCATGCTGGCAGAGGAGGGGCCGCTCCCCCTGCTAGACTGCCGCATAGCCTCCACAATGGATGGCGGCGAGTGACGACACTCCTGCTCGGCGCCCCGGCCGCCATAGTGTGATGGAGGAGGGGGGATGACAGTGGGGGCCATGGCTGCTCCTTCCATTGGGCCCCCTCATACCTTTTTTTTTGGTTTTCTGTCTTTTCATCGCTTTTTCTTGTGGTTTGGCAGCAACAACTTTAAATCGTGTGAATTCGCTAAATGCCTCAAATTGCGCAAAACTACTAATGATGCTTGGGGAAAAAAAAAACGTGGCGAGGTCTTCAGTCGAACTGATTTGGTGCCAATCAAGTCGATGGGTATGATTTGGTTAAACTGGCCTCATGTAAGTTGTATAGGGGCGCGCAATTGTTAATACGAGGACCAACGGGGGTTTATACGGAACGATAATCGTTCGCGCTGACGAATGGTAAGGCTGCGCTTACACAGAGAAGTACCACCATGTTACTTTAGTTGTCGGCCGCAGCTCGCGGCGTGTGTTAGTGCGTTGTGACGGGCGATGAGGTGCGCCAAATGACCGAAAGTAGAGCGGACAGGGCTCGAAAGTCGCGGCGGTGGAAAGTGCGCTGCAATGGAACGCATGTCTGCGAGGCCCCATTGATTTTAATGGGAGTGTTATACCGCGGCGGTAAAAACCGCCTGATCGCTCTCTGCAGGCATAGTAGTCATCGCTGGCGCGTTCACGTTTGGTGTAAATGGCGCTCGTTCAGCACCGTATACAGCAAACCTGAGCGATTTCTCGTTGGCAGCGTCTGCCTGTATAAGCGGGCGGCCCGAGCGAGCGATGACGTCATACGTTGGAACGATCAATCGGTGTCGTGCGCACATCTGGGATGGAACTTCCGTTTTTTTTGGCGGTTCCGACACAGATGCGGCGCAAAATATCAGAAGAAATGGAGAGATCTCACCATTTTTTTTCCGGTGTCAGCGGAGCGGACCCCATTGTGATCAAAGGATCAGTCATAAGACAGACCTGCTTGGCCCCCCGAATGGAGCAGGAAAGCGGGACCCCCTGCTGCGGGTGTGAAAAACAGCCTAGTTCTAACTATATTTTAAGCCCATTTAGGCTGGGTTTACACCAGGCGGATTTGCCGCGGAAATTCCGTGCGGAATTTCGCCGCGGCAAATCCGCATGCGGCCGCTAATCCTGGGATTAGCCAGCCATGTGGACGAGATTTCACAGACCTCAACATGTTAATTTTTAGTTTTTCCGTTGCGGCCGCTCTCTCCTTTATGGGAGTGCCGGCCGCAGTGGAAGAGCGAGCGGCCGGGCCGCTTCAAAACCGCCGCGGGTTTTGAAGCAGCCGCTCTCCTGGCGGAAATGTCGCGGTTTTTCGCTGTGGCCAAACCGCGACATTTCCGCTGGGAATCCGCCCCCGTGTGACCGTGGCCTACGTAATACGTCCTGGCTGGGGCGCCGTTTGTGACGTCTTCAGACCCCACGCAATGTAATCACGGTGGGCTGATGGGTTGCCATGGCAACAGGACGCCAGATACTGGCCTCCTGACTTGCGATTGCCGTACAGACATCCTGCAATGCCTTATCCTAGTGATCATGGAGGTTATGGTTCGAGTCCCCTACAGAGATATCAAAAGTATGTGTTTAAAAAAAAAAAACCACAATAGTAATCAGAAAAGCCATAAGTACCCCAAAATGGTACAGATAAAATCTACAGCTCATCACACAAGCACTCTGTCCATGGGAAAATAAAGTTATGGGACTTTGAATGCAACGATTTAAAAATAATTATTTCCCAAAAAAAGGGTTTTTTTTGTGGAAAAACCTTAAAAAATAAAATTTTTGGGATTGTTGTAAACATACCGACCAGCAGAAAAAATGTAAAGTGCTGTTGATGCTGTAGGATTAACGCTGTAAAAAAAAAAAACCGTACAATCTGTTTTCACTCCTTGCTCTCAAAAAAAAAAAAAAAAAAAAAAATCAAAAATGCTTTACAATACATCAAATGCACCCAAAAACGGTCCCAATAAAAATGACAGTATGCCACGCAAAAAACAAGCCTTCATAGGGCCACGCCCATGGAAAAGTAAAAAAGTTCTGGCTTTTGAAAAGCGGAGATGAAAATCCCCCAAAAATTGTTGCGTCCCTATGCCCAAAATTCACTGTGTCTTTAAGGTATTCAAGGGGTGTCCAGCCTCAAACTATCCGCGTCACATCAGTAGTTGATCACCACGTGGGACCCACGACAGTCGTCTGTTCTCTGGGCCGCTGTCAGAGTACAGAGCCGGAAGCAGACACTTCTATAGGCTTTCCCGCAGCCCAGGTTGGTATTGCAGGTGCAATACCCATGGAGTGGGAGTCAGCAATATCAATCTGGGTGGCTGCAAAATGTATGGGGTTCTATCCGCTTCTGGCTCCCTACAGCTGACTATTGGGAACCCTCGCCTATCAACTATGGATGAGATGTTCTGAGGATGGGTCAAAAAACATTCTAGGCTGGACAACCCCTTTAATTATTGCCGAAAGCGCTTGCCGTTTTACACACTATGGGCTGATGAATCGTTTGTATGTCCAGTGTGAATGCACGCCTGACTGAATGAGGATTCGTTCGCTTCTCGTTCGTCATTCAATTTCTGCATACAGAAAACTGAATGACTGATCAGCCCATCTAAACAGGTAGTTCACTTATGAAGGACTGCCTGTTTACTGTGCATGAAGGCGGCCAGCCAGAACGATCCCCGGGGCCTCCATTCACTAGCGATGCCAGTTACTGTGTACAAGCACAGGAATGATTATTGCCGGGACAACCTGTTGGGCATCTGTGTACAAAGGCCCTATTCTTTCTGGCACAAATGCTAGGAGTCAGCATGGGACCCACAACGTGCGCTGTAACGCACACCACCGACTAATGGCCCTTTTATACAGCGCCAGGATCTTGCGATTCACGTTTGCCCAATGGAACGAGCTGGCGATGTCGTCCTTGTTTAGACTGCACGGTTCTTGTTGACTCATACAGTCCTCGAGGACTTGGGGTGAATGCAGACGGCCGGGTCGGATCTCGCTGCCAGAATTCTCGCAGCAAGATGCGACTTGTGATCCGTGGCACCAGCGCTGACGTTTTTGCGCGGGCCTCTGCCACTTTCGCACAGAAAAAGGACATGCCGCGATTTGTTTCACGCGGTGAAATCGTGGCTGTCTGAATAGGATTGTATAAACCAATGCGATCCCCTGGCAGCGGGCACGGGCAGAAGTTTTGCGGGAAATCTCACTACGTAATTTCTGCTCGTGTGCGTTTACCCTTACTGATTCATATTCCTATGTGAAACGCTGAATGATCGGTGGTTGAATGGCACAATAAGGCCGCGCTCACACGGGCGTTTGTAAAAAGGCAGCGTTTTTCAGTGTTTTAGGATGGCGTTCGGCAGGGTTTTTATCCACCCATCATTGCAGTGGGTGATGCGGTAAAAAGTGCTGCCACATACTAAAACAGAACATACAGCGTTTATTCAGCGCAGTGTTAGAAGCACTCGTCGTCCAATCGTCGGCTCGCGTTTAAACTGAAAGATTATCGTTCAGTTGCGTTTATTTGAATGATTTGATGAATGATGATTGTTTTGTGTAAACGGGGCATTAGGTGAAGCCCTTCCTTACACTGTCTGTATATACAGTATATAAGAACTGTGGGCCCCCATACAGGTGCACGCTTAGCCCTCCCTTACGCTGTCTGTGTATACAGTATATAGGAACCGTGGGCCCCCATACACGCTTAGCCCTACCCTATACTATCCGTATATACAGTATAGGAGAGCCGTGGGCTTAACGCTACTGCGGCCCCCATACACGCTTAGTCATCCCTTAGACTGTCCATATATACAGTATATAAGAGCCGGGGGCCCCCATACACGTGCACGCTTAGTCATCCCTTAGACTGTATATACAATATATGAGAGCTGTGGGCCCCCATACACGTGCACGCTTAGCCCTCCCTTAGACTGTCCATATATACAGTATAGAAGAACCGTGGGCCCCCATACACGTGCACACTTAGCCATCCCTTAGACTGTCCGTATATACAGTATATGAGAGCTGTGGGCCCCATACACGTGCACGCTTAGCCCTCCCTTAGACTGTCCGTATATACAGTATATGACACCTGTGGGCCCCCCATACACGTGCACGCGTAGCCCTCCCTTAGACTGTCCGTATATACAGTATATGAGAGCTGTGGGCCCCATACACGTGCACGCTTAGCCATCCCTTAGACTGCCCGTATATACAGTATATGAGAGCCATGGGCCCCATACACGTGCACTCTTAGCCCTCCCTTAGACTGTCCGTATATACAGTATATGAGAGCTGTGGGCCCCATACACGTGCACGCTTAGCCATCCCTTAGACTGCCCGTATATACAGTATATGAGTGCTGGGGGCCCCCATACAGGTGCACGCTTAGCCCTCCCTTAGACTGTCCATATATATATAGTATATGAGAACTGTGGCCCCCCATATAGGTGCACGCTTAGCCCTAGCTTAGACTGTCCGTATATACAGTATATGAGAGCCGTGGGCTGAACGCTCCTGCGGCTCCCATACACGGGCACGCTTGGCCATATCTTAGACTGTCCTTATATACAGTATATAAGAGTCGGGGGCCCCAAAACATGCGCACGCTTAGCCCTCCCTTAGACTGCCCGTATATAAGAGCCGGGGGCCCCAATACACAGCACGCTTAGCCCTACCTTACACTATCCGTATATACAGTATATGAGAGCCATAGGCCCCCATAGACGTGCACGCTTAGCCCTTCCTTAGACTGTCCTTATATACAGTATATAAGAGCCGGGGGCCCCAATACATGTGCATGCTTAGCCCTCCCTTAGACTGACCGTATATACAGTATATAAGAGTCAGGGGCCCCCATACACGTGCACGCTTAGTCATCCCTTAGACTGCCCGTATATACAGTATATGAGAGCCATGGGCCCCAATACACGTGCACGCTTAGCCCTCCCTTAGACTGTCCCTATATACAGTATGAGAGCCATGGGCCCCAATACACGTGCACGCTTAGCCCTCCCTTAGACTGTCCGTCTATATAGTATGAGAGCTGTGGGCCCCCATACACGTGCACGCTTAGCCCTCCCTTAGATTGTCCCTATATACAGTATATGAGAGCCATGGGCCCCATACACGTGCACGCTTAGCCCTCTCTTACACTGTCTGTATATGAGAGCCGTAGGCTGAACATTCCTGCGGCCCCCATACACGGGTACGCTTAGCCCTCCCTTAGACTGTCCGTCTATATAGTATGAGAGCTGTGGCCCCCCATATAGGTGCACGCTTAGCCCTCCCTTAGACTGCCCATATATACAGTATATGAGAGCCGTGGGCCCCAATACACGTGCACACTTAGCCCTCCCTTACACTGTCTGTATATGAGAGCCGTGGGCTGAACGCTCCTGCGGCCCCCATACACGGGTACGCTTAGCTGAGGTATTTCGCATGTAGTAGGTGGAGAAACTAGAAATCCATTACCAAACGCCGCTTATCTCCTGAGAACAAAATCCTTTTCTCCACCAATGTCTGCTGCCGGGGACAGGCGGGAGGTCCTCATACACATTTGATGATCCTGACGAAACATGTAAGGGTTTGACCAATATATGGCCTCCCTAATCCCCGCTCCAAACGGGTCACAGGCTTCAGTCTCAAATACCCGTGAACAAGGTTTTATCGTCTGCCCCCCCCCCCCCTCTTCCATTTAAAAATTAAGCCCGTGCGCTATTGCCACCGTCAATGATGGTTCTAAAGGGGATTAAATGCCCCAAAAGTGAATGTAAAGTTATGTATCTGTTTGCACCATGTGGGGGAGTCACTAGTACTGAAGGATGTGTGCGCTCCTGTTGGTGTTTCTGGGGGGACAGTTTAGCAGTTACACAGCATTAGCACAGCCTGGTCCTGGGTATATAGTTCAGTTATGGGCAACGGTTCAAGACAAGGAAAAGGCACAGAGTGCGACAAAACTGTTAAGAGGCTTAGTAAGTGTTAGTAAGCAAATGTTAAAATGACCGAAATATTAATTTCCTCTAGTTGGATCAGGCAATGTGTCCACATAATTAGTCTATTGCTGGTGTGGCTAATTATCACCAACCAGATCCTCTTGTAAGCAGCTGCTGGAGTGATTCCTGTTAAAGTGCAGGCTATCCAATAAGCGCGCTGAGGGCAAATCAACACCAGTGGGCATCATAACACGTATGGAAAAATGATACCTGGGCATAGGGGCATCATAACATGTATGTAAAACTGATGAATGCATTGAAAAAATCCAATTGTTTAACCCGAAAGGACCAAGGGCCCAAAATTTACAGCCCTTGGTCCTAGGCTTTAATCCCAGGCAATTGCAGGAGCAGGTTGGGTCCTTGGCTGTTAGTCAGTCGAGGACCCGGAGGAGAAGACAGCAGTAGTTCTTAACTAGTTCTGCTTTCTCTTTTTCATAGTGTTCAATGAAAACTATGTAGTGAATAAAGAAAGCTGTGGTGCCCCCTGTTAGAACAGGGGGATGTACTAAAACATTGATGTTTATATTAAAAAAAAAATTTACATTTTAATTTAAGTTACAAAAATAAGTGAAAAAACATTACAAAATAACAAAACCAACCCCAAAAAATTATTTTCACAATCTCTCACCCATTGCCTACAACTGGATCGTCAACGGCAGCAGCGCCGGTCCCATTGAAAGCAATGGGAGAAGATCGCGATCCTCTGCTGCAGCTGTGATAGCAGCGGCAGGGGATTCCTTCAGACCTGCAGGGTGTCCTTTCATCCCTCAACACCCTGCCAGTGTTCAGTGATGAGAGGACTCCCTGTGGGGATGAAGAAATCCCCTGCCTGCTGTCACAGCTGCAGCAGAGGATCGCGATCTTCTATTGCTCTCAATGGGGCTGGCGCTGCTGCTGCCGCCCCATTGAAGGCAATGGGATGAAGGGATTCCTGCAGGGGTGCGAGGCTGTCTTCATATGAAAACTCCTCACATCTAGGGGTTTAGAATGTTTGCGGGAGTGATATCAGGCCGTGAATCACAGCTGGATAGGGCTCCTGCACACTGGTGAGAGCGATAATACAAGCCTTATCCATGCTGTAATTAGTCAAGTAGATAACCCAGTTCAACAAGTATCTGTGGACAACATTGAAGAGCCTCCCTCGCCTTCTGACTCTTGACCAGGGGCCATCCCTGCTAGAATGTAAGAGAGCCGTCATAAGGGCTTGTTTTTGTCAGCTTGAAGTTTCTATTGGTGCTGTTTTACAGACGATGTAACTTATTTATTTATAGGTTGTGTTTTTTTTTGTTTTGTTTTTTTTGGGGGGGGGGGGGGGGTAGGATTGTTTAAAGAAATAGAGCAATGTCACCATTTTGCTTTACTATTGGCTGCGCAGTAAGAACAACAAGTTACCGTATATACTCCAGTATTAGCCGACCCGAGTATAAGCCGAGTCAATACGCTTTACCACAAAAAATTGGTAAAACTTATTGACTCGAGTATAAGCCGAGCTATACTCGAGTATATAGTAGGTATAAAAAAAAAAAAGCAATACTCCCCTATCAGCCGGAGTCTGTGTCCCCGACGCGAGGCTCTCTCCGGCGCTGTGACCAGCTGCTGCATTCTTCTCCTCGCTGTCTTCTCCTTGGCTTGCTTTTAAAATCCCCGCCGTCAGCGCTGTGATTGGATCAAGCGTTGGCCAATTACAGCCGGCGCTCGATAAACCAATCACAGCCAGTGATGTCATTCTGAATGGCTGTGATTGGTTTATTCAGCGCCGGCTGTAATTGGCCGTCGCTCGATCCAATCACACAGCGCTGACGGCGGGGATTTTAAAAGCAAGCCAGGGAGGAGAATACATCAGCTGGCCGCACCGCCGGGGACACAGACGGCGGCTGATAGGTGAGGTATTAAGGGTTTTTTTTGTTGTTTTTTTTTTTTTACCTCGAGTATAAGCTGAGGGGGGCTTTTTCAGCACATTTTTTTGTGCTGAAAAACTCTGCTTATACTGGAGTATATACGGTAACTTCATTTTATGGGTTGTTACAGTTGTGACATCAAATATGTACTTTCTATGGTAAACTTAACGGAATTATTTTTATTGAAGAAATTGTTTTGTGTTTTGATTTTATTTTGTAAGTTTTATTATAAATTGGACCTCTTATGAAATGTCTAATACTTGGTACTTAATATTCCCACACATTACTGCCTGCGTACATGGTTTGGACAGGCAAACTATTAAGCAGTGCCTCTCGCATGGCTTAATAGAGAGAAGCTTGCAGTAAAGTTGGGCCCATTGTTAGGCACCCAGTTTTTGGGCTTCACATTGACACACCATAATCGCACAGAGTGTGCTGACAGAGGGAGCCCGCTTCAAGTACATTGTGATTTATTTATTTTTTTGTCATTTCACCGTGTATTTCCCGCAGTACTGGATTCGCAGGCTGCACCGCTCAGAATTCTCTGTGATGGGGCAGCAGAATCTCCTCTGAAGGGCTTGTTCACAAGGCCATTTTGGCCGCACACATACGCCGTGTGTTTGCGTAACTGCAAATGCACCGCGCGTTTGCCCTCACAAAATCACATTGATTTTATCGTATGTGTGCGGTAAGTCGTGTACATTTATGCACGTCCATGGATTTCAATGGGCACTTACCATATAGGTCAATGGGCACCATATAGATTTCAATGGGCACCAAGATAGGTCATGCCATGTATCCTTGCACGTCGCGTGAAAAAAATCCGCTCATGTGAACGAACCTGTTGAAATCAATGGGTTCTGTTGACTGCGTCTTGTGCGCACATTTCATGTGAATGAGCTCTTAGGGTCCATTTAGGCCGGGGTGACGAGCGGAATTCCACCGCCTAATGAATGGAGTCAATTAAAGTCCATCTATTTTTCTTGCCCCGTTCGCACTTGCGAATGACTATTCATTGCCTATAATATGCGTGCAGTTTCTGCAAACTGGACCAGTGTGTTCACCACAAACGGCCTCGCTGCAGGAGCGGCAGGAGAACGCCGTCATCCTGTGCCTTTGGGATGAACAAAATGCGCAAACTTTGCATTTGTTTGGCTGGGATTGAGAAGTACTCGCCCGACACTTTAAAATATCTAGGATACTTTCTCTAATATCCCTCCTCAAAGTCACAGTACCGAACCGTTCCCACAACCACGGCTCAGGGAGCATCTGCGAGGCTAATGCCTAGTGATCGAGGGTTAAATGGGTTGTGTTTGACATTTTCCCCCCCTAAATTTAAAGGGAACCTGTCTAAAGCACTATAAGCTAACATGGTGCCATTGGGGCAGGTGACAGTCGGGCTCTCTATTTTCCATACCTGCCTGGTTTGCACTTGGTGCCTGCCTGTAAAGTCCATGCATCGGCCGAAAATCTGACTTTCTGTGCGCACCAGTTCAAGTCCACGGGAGAGTGCATGTACGGGGCTCTGAAAAGGGCCAGATAATTTGCCAGCGTGCGGCACCCAGCTCCCTGTTATCTGCCCTAACGGCACCATAAGTAAGTTTATGGTGCTGTGGGCAGGCGGCGGGTTCTCTTTAAGCCTTCTTCACCCCAGTGTATTTTGGGATTGTGCTGTCCATGCTAACCCATATAACCCCATTATGCCTGTGAGGACATGAACATTGATGTTTTTTCAGATGGACGGTTGGGTCACGTGGAAAAACCTGTGGCATGTCCTATACGTGGCCAATTCCTGGATGAGGAACGGGACCCGTCAGTGTTCTGCCTCTCTGTAAATTGAGCAGCGCCCGGACTTGTGCATGGATCCTCAGGGAAGGGGGTAAAATAAAAAGGTGTCAAATTCACTATTTTGATACGCTGTCGCTGCTGGCCTTATAATTTACTAGGTGCTCTGCTAGGTTACTCTTTACTAGGTTACTAGGTTACTCTTCACAACCAACATTATAGGTTTGTCAACTAGCCAGCACCTACTGTACACCGATGAGGGGCAAAAATCCCCGGACCGGTGTCCATGCACGCTTAGCTATCCCTTCTGGAGAAGACTCTGGCTTGTATTCCCAGTCATTGTTACAAGGCCTGTTAAAAGGTCTGACATTGACTTGCAGGAATGCTGCCTTCCAATAGATGGCGCTGCAGAGGCATTATTCAATCTGTGCTACAGAGAGTTGGTATATAGAGCAGTGCATAGACACATCATAGCAGCAGTCTCTACCCGCCGGCTCAGGGACTGCTGCATATTAGGCCGGGCTCACAGGCGTGTAACTTCATTGCATATTACGCACGCATCATATTGTTCTCTAAGGGTGCGTATATGCGGCCTTTTTAAACGCATGTTGCTAGGAAACAATACAAGGAAACCAGTGCAGGACAGCGTGCATGAGATACGCCGTTGTGCGCAGGCATAAGCAATCGCAGTGATACACAGCGGTAAAACACTGTATTTTACCATACGCTCGTGTGAGCCCAGGGTTGGAGAGGGCCGCATCCCCTCAGTGGAGCGGTAGTATAGGGAGCTGGCAGAGGGCGGATGTGGCGCTAGCACTGGCGTTCTATAATGCCCAGCACGCATGTGTTGCTGACCTCCAATAGAAAGAAGGCACATCCTGGTTGTTTAGTGGCAATAGTCAGCTGACCGCTGCTCAGTAATGCAAGTAGGTTGTGTCAAGCAGGAGGAAGATCGTTGATCCTTACAATCCTAGGCCCCATAAGGGTCCATTTAGACAAGCCGATTTTGCATTTGAAAAGCGACTTATGCCGAGTTGGCTCAGGCAGTCTGTTTATACCGGCAGATACATTGTTGGTGCATCCAGACAAGAAATCGTTCACAATCGCTGCATAGGTGAATGAGCAAACAGGGATTTTTACGCCTACATAAAATGAACGAAAAGCGAACGATTTTTCCACGTTTGAACAATTTTCTGAGCGATCATGTAGATGAGCCTTTAGTGTGAGGGGGGGGGGGGGGTGCTGCTTTTCACCAAACATGATAAAGTCTGAACATTCATGTGAAGGATGAATGAAGGGGAAGCTGGCATATTTATCCTACTCACCAGGTGCTCTGTTCCTGTGCTATGTCCCCATGTAATTGGCACGTGGACAGCAGGACGCTTTTTAGACTGCTTTGTGCCCGCGCCCAGCCATAGAGATGATTGGGAGAATGCTCGCACAGGACAGGAGAGGAGTCGCGCTGTGTACGCTCCGACTTCACGCACAAACGTTCTATGTTATGGGCCTCACCCACGGGGACACGGCGCAGGAACGTCCTAGGTTATGGGCCTTCCTCACGGGGATACCGCTCAAGAACGTCCTATGTTATGGGCCTCACCCACGGGGACACGACTCAAGAAGGTTCTATGTTATGGGCCCCACCCACAGGGACACGGTGCAGGAGCGTCCTATGTTATGGGCCTCACCCACGGGGACACGGCGTAGGAACGTCCTATGTTGTGGGCCTCACCCACGGGGACACGGCGTAGGAACGTCCTATGTTGTGGGCCTCACCCACGGGGACACGGCGCAGGAACGTCCTATGTTGTGGGCCTCACCCACGGGGACACGGTGCAGGAGCGTCCTATGTTGTGGGCCTCATCCACGGGGACACGGTGCAGGAGCGTCCTATGTTGTGGGCCTCACCCACGGGGAAACGGTGCAGGAACGTCCTATGTTGTGGGCCTCACCCACGGGGACACGGTGCAGGAGCGTCCTATGTTGTGGGCCTCACCCACGGGGACACGGTGCAGGAGCGTCCTATGTTATGGGCCTCCCCCACGGGGAACACGGCTCAAGAACGTCCTATGTTATGGGCCTCACCCACGGGGACACGGCGCAGGAACGTCCTATGTTATGGGCCTCGCCCACGGGGACACGGCTCAAGAACGTCCTATGTTATGGGCCTCACCCACGGGGACACGGCGCAGGAACGTTCTATGTTATGGGCCTGACCCACGGGGACACGGTGCAGGAGCGTCCTATGTTGTGGGCCTCACCCACGGGGACACGGTGCAGGAACGTCCTATGTTATGGGCCTCACCCACGGGGACACGGTGCAGGAGCATCCTATGTTATGGGCCTCACCCATGGGGACACGGTTCAAGAACGTCCTATGTTATGGGCCTCACCCACGGGGACACGGCACAGGAACGTCCTATGTTATAGTTATAGGTCTCCCCCACGGGACACATCGTATGTTATGGTCCTCACCCACGGGGACACGGTGTAGGAACGTACTATGTTATGGGGCTCAAAGGTGAGCCCTTTAATGTCCTTCTCACAGTGTGTTTTGCCTTGGATTTGGCATGTAATCCATAACTATTCTCATTAAATCCATGCAAATTAGCATCCTGTTCATTTTGATGGGGATCGTCCCAGCAGTCTGCAGCAGGGTCTGTATACACAGGATTGTTTTATTGGCGATCTCTAACCATGTAGACAAAAGAATGGGAGGATATTATTTAAACAGTAACTTTTTATTGTTCTGCACGGTTCGAATAGACGGTTTACAAGGCTTTAGATCATTGTACATCAGCAATCTCATTGAATTTTACTAATTGATGTTTGCTTCTTAGGATATTTTTAAAGGGGTTGTCCAGTGTATTAATGGTTTTATTTAAAGGCGGAGAATGCCAGAAAATGGCCAACCGCCTGCATCATTCTCTGTCTCTTAACTACACGCATGCAGCAGATCAGGTGCCCTATAACTACGTGACTGCTACAGCCAATCAGCGGAGGTTATAACCGCTAAGACCTGTGATTGGTTGGCTTGTATTTACATGACACTTGATCAGCTGCATGAAAGTAGAGACTGGCGGAGGGCACCAGCGTGGCGGTGGGCTACACAGGTGAGTATTGGTTATTTTATTATTTCCACTTCTTCCCTGCCTTTTTGAAAGGGGGGTAAAAAAAAAAAAAAGAAAACTCTGCACTGGAGAAATCCTGTAAAGGATTGTGCCAAGTTCTACACTTGTCTATTATGTACATGAGGGGGGTTAAGTGTCTGATGGGGATCCACTTCCTGGGACCCGAGCCGATCACAACAGTAACAAATGGGGCATTTAGTGGCGTTTCTATTCTGTCATCTTTTACAGGTATTTTTCCTGCCGTTTTCTTGAAAGGTATATGGAGAAAAAAGCCATAAAAAGGGGCGACACTTAAGACCACACTGCATTTTGATAAAAATGTCACTGATCGCAAAAATGCTAAAAAGAGCTAAAAAAAAAAAAAAAAAAATGCTACATATGTAGACATTTTTGTGTTTTTGCTATGGACTTGATAATAACACTGGGTCACTCTTGCATGACAGTATTTTGCATGTGTAAAGGGACATTCACGTGTTTGGTTTTTTTGTAATTGCGCCCCAGGGTGCGTCTGAATCAACAAACGTGATTCAGATAGAATTAATCGACGGTCGATCAATAAGGTCTCCATTTATGCAGCTCTCTGTTAGTTTCCGGCGATGGTACCAGAGAGAATGACATGGTCAACCCAGTTTTTCTCTTCGGCACAAATACTGAAAACTGATGGAAAGCTGCTGGAACGCAAACCTTATTGGTCTCCGTTTTAGAAAGTGATAGTTTGAGGTTCTGTCACGGGTCTCTGCCAGAATTCTGTTTTGATGGTTTTTCACTACTTGCGGCTTGTGATTGTCCCTTAAGCCAAAACCAGGAGACTACACAGAGAACGTACAGTAGAAATATTTGCACTTCCTTCGGTGCCCGGACCTACTTCTAGTGTTGGCTTACAAGTGCTAACGACGCTACGGCTGTGTGACTAGGAGTCTATCCAAAGCACAGTATCTCTCTCCATTAGGCCATCTACACACGGTCAATATTTCACGTCTGGATTAGTAGTAGAACTTAATCAGAGAAAGTATAATGAAAGATTTGCGCCTCTTCAGTTTTTTGGACCCACTCCCTGATGAAAAGAATGCCGTGAGGAACCGGCCTTAAACTTTCTCTCATAGGCCCCCTTCACATGGGCGTGATTTCCCACAGAATTTCCGCCTGTGCCCGTCTGCATTATGAAACGCAATCCTATTCAGATGGCCGCGACTTGTCACCACAGAGCCGCGGGAGCAGGTGAGAGCCAGACCAGACCGTGCAGGGACGCGGGTCGGATCCCGCTGCGAGATTTCTCGCCGGGGATCCGACCCAGCCGTCTGCAGGCGGCCATAGTATTTCAAAGTCAAAGCCAAAAGTGGAATGTAGAGGCGAAATACTGTAATCTGAGCGTGGCCTTGGGGCATGCTTCACGTCTGTGTGCTGTCCTTGTCCAACAAGGACCCATAACCGCCAATGTGAATATTCAGCACATGCGCTCTATTGGTTCACTTCCTTGGTTGGGAATAGCCCGTTCAATGTTAGGAGATCCGTGACGTTCAGAGAGCATATGAACGATGTCCGTGTGCCGTCTGGATATTTTTTAGCGGACACAACACAGACAAACGTGAATTAGCCCTAATATAGAACTACTTAAAATACACCCTGCTAATATATGTTCACGTTCCGAGATGTGGATATGAAGGTAGTAGTGGCAGCAGAAGTTGAATTCCATTATGTTAAAGGGGTTGTCTCGCGAAAGCAAGTGGGGTCTATACACTTCTGTATGGCCATATTAATGCACTTTGTAATGTACATTGTGCATTAATTATGAGCCATACAGAAGTTATTCACTTACCTTCCCTGTGCTGGCATCCTCGTCTCCATGGCCCCGTCTAACTTCAGCGTCTAATCGCCCGATTAGACACGCTTGCGCGGAAGGGTCTTCTGCCTTCGGGTCTGTCCGGCAGCAGCGGCATTCTGGCTCCGCCCCGTCTACGCGTCATCGCGTAGCTCCGCCCCGTCACGTGTGCCAATTCCAGCCAATCAGGAGGCTGGAATCTGCACACGTGACGGGGCGGAGCTACCCGATGCCGCGTAGAAGGGGGCGGAGCCAGAATGTGCCATTCTGGCTCCGCCCCGTCTACGCGTCATCGCGTAGCTCCGCCCCGTCACGTGTGCCAATTCCAGCCAATCAGGAGGCTGGAATCTGCACACGTGACGGGGCGGAGCCAGAATGCCGCTGCTGCCGGACAGACCCGAAGGCAGAAGACCCGAGACGGGGACGCCAGCGCAGGGAAGGTAAGTGAATAACTTCTGTATGGCTCATATTTAATGCACGATGTATATTACAAAGTGCATTAATATGGCCATACAGAAGTGCTTACCCCCACTTGCTGCCGTGAGACAACCCCTTTAAAGTTCTTCTCTCTTTAAGTCTAAACGCATGCCTTACTCATCCATTCTTACATACATTTAATATATACTCATAAGTTGCCTGCCTAAAAACGATTTTGTGGCATCTAACGGCTTCTTTTCTCCTTCCTTTTTGTCACCCTGCAGTGTTCTGTGCCAAGGTCTTTGTGGCTAGGCTGCTCCAACCTGGTAGAGAGCATGTGCGCACTGAGATGCCTGCAGAGCATGCCCAGTGTCAGATGTCTCCAGGTGCCTTTCTTCTTTCTTGTTGTACTGTTATCTGTATGCTTTGTCTTGTGCACTACCCATCACTTTATGTTTTTGACTTGGTGGCCTGAATTTTGCATGCCGTTTTTTATTTGTTATTGGTGTGTTTGTGTTATAGTGACATCTGTAGAGCATGTTAGTCTTTTTTTTAATTTAGTTTTATAGCCTCGTAGTGCTTTAAGGGCGCTCAAACAAGGCGCAGCCGGCCTGTGGCACCTTGCACGTGGTTGACAACCTATACCATTGTGGTATGGCCGTTTTGGTCCATTTTCACGACCTGTCTGCTCCGCGTACGGGGAGCCCTTAAAGCTACGTGCATGAGAAGAGCTTGAGCAGTTGTTAACAATGGTATGTTGCTTGGCTGTGAAGTCATGATAGTCCGTTCAGACCTTTATAACTGCTACCTTCTATCTTGTTTCTCTATAGCGTCTCTTTCACTTAGGGAAACTCATTCTAGCTGCGCACGGCGGACAGATACTGCCAACTGTTCTCCGGCCCGAGGGGGTTGTCCGTGAGATCGGGCACTTCTTGGATATTGTTCTGGTTTCTCAGGTGCTTTGGGTTCCAACCTAAAGTTAGAAATCAGTGGTTGTATGATTGTTGTGCTGATTATTTTAGCTCTTTTTAGTGGTTTTTCTTCTCAGTATTTTATGAACCTCTCTGATATTTTTTGCCTATTTAAGGAGGACTTTCTTTAAGAAAGATTGCTTTTCAGAAGCCAAGATACCATGGCCGCTGTAATCGCACGCACTGTACTCTAGTATATCCGTTGACGGCTCAGAGGGTGACGCCTTTGATCTTTCCACCAAAATTCTACATTCTGCAGCAATGTTTTTGCTGCTTTAAAGAATAGTAGTTTGTGGAGCCCAGTAGTATAACTTTGTGAACATGGCCTCTAATGATCTCTTTTCTGGACTTCACTTGCAATGGCTGGATGCTATGGCATAATAGCAACATGGTGACCATCCCGGTTCTTCTGCGTCTGTGTAATGTATATACTTCTGTCTGCAAAATGATTGGGCAGGGAGCCAATCTGCACAAGTTCACCATGCGGCAAGCATTTTCGGCTCTTAATTCAGAGATGATCCCCAGTTTCAAATCTATGTTGGAATCTCCGGCCGGAGTTTCGTCGCAGATTCAGCTCAAAATACCGGGCGGACCCCATTATAGTCAATGGGTGCAGTTAGATTCTATCCAGCGACGGAGCTGTTCGGCCGCAGGGGTTTCTCTCCGGGACTGATTACTCTAGGAAGCCATTACTTTTTTTACTGGTCAGCAATCTCAACTGTAGAAAACAACCCCAGAACCTTGGTTCCAGCATCACATTCTAAGGACTGGCTATCTGGGTCCTGTCCTGTGTTGCCTACTTATGTCCATTTTTGAAAAAAAAATAATTGTAGGCTGTGTGTGACAGATGCCACTCTATGGTATCCATTAAATGTATGTATAAGTCTTGAAACGCTCATGATAATCTGGTAAAAAGATTCCATTATAGCCGAAGGGTGCCGGGTGCATTGTTTCAGAGACTGGGTAAAAATTCCCTATCGTTTCCACTTTTTTTCCAATTATTCCAAACATCCATCTGAATCGTCATGCTGAACTCCAGTACCTTTTTTTTTTTTTTGCCAACCTGCGCCACCTCCGCTTACCTGCCATCTTCAGATTTACACATCTTTATTTAAAATGACCGCCAGTGAGTGCAAAAACTACAATTCCCACAATGCTCCATTGCCCGTTACACATTTGCAGCTGTACAAACTCTGAGCATGCCCGACCAGTAAAACCACGGAGCAGTCGGGTCGTAACGATTGGATACCAATGGAGAACTGGGTGGGGTGGGGGGCGGACCACAGGTAAAGCAATATATCTGCAGATTTGTAAAACAAGTTATAACTTCATATTGCAAACTTACATGCCCTCTTCCTTATGAAGTATATGATCTTCACTTTGAATCGCCGGAATACCCCTTGAAGAGGAGGCCTAAGGCCACTTGCACACCGGCAAAGTTTGGCTGCAGAATCCGCGGTAAATGCCATCCATAGCATGCTATGGTAAATTGATTCTTCCTGCACACGAGTGAAAAACCAATTGCGGTTTCTACTCACGTAGAAAAAATTGCAGCACTGCTCCACTTTTGCATGGACCTCTTCAATTGAAGCTAATGGAAGCCGTGCGACCCGCGGCTCTTCTGCAAAGACATTGTGGAAAGGTCGCCGGTACCCGCGTCATCGCCTAGCGTCGGTGCAGGAAAAATAAACATTTGAAGGAAAAAGTTGTACTGCGCATGTCTGACAGCGAGCCGTGCGGACCATTTGCAGCATAGATGAAAATGAAGGAAAGCAGGTGTGCGGGGTTACCAGCCATTGGCAGAGTCGGAATCCGCTGCGGAAATCCGGCTCTGCCATGTGCAGGCGGCCTAAGAGTGGCATGTGTCACCAATGAGCTATGATAGAAGTTTATTGGTTTCATCATGAAAAGCTTATGACATATCTGTTTACCCGGTGGCCAGTATAGCCTGCGGGTGATGGCTGCCAGTATAGCCTGCGGGTGATGGCTGCCAGTATAGCCTGCGGGTGATGGCTGCCAGTATAGCCTGCGGGTGATGGCTGCCAGTATAGCCTGCGGGTGATGGCTGCCAGTATAGCCTGCGGGTGATGGCTGCCAGTATAGCCTGCGGGTGATGGCTGCCAGTATAGCCTGCGGGTGATGGCTGCCAGTATAGCCTGCGGGTGATGGCTGCCAGTATAGCCTGCGGGTGATGGCTGCCAGTATAGCCTGCGGGTGATGGCTGCCAGTATAGCCTGCGGGTGATGGCTGCCAGTATAGCCTGCGGGTGATGGCTGCCAGTATAGCCTGCGGGTGATGGCTGCCGCTGTGGAAGCCTCCTTTTTAATGTATATGTCAAGATGTTTTCCTGTCATATGTCGGAGACCAAAAAAAATTAAAAAGTCTTGATGTGATCCTACACTGTAGGTGGCCTTCAGCCATGTCTTCCGAAATCTCCGTAATGTTGCATGCTCCAGTCAGCTTGGTGTACATACTTATCTCCTGTGGCCCTCAGGCTGCTCCAGGAGCTCCTTATCTCATGCTAATATTTGAAGGCCCTTTTACCTAGACTGATGATCAGCTCAACAAATATTTGCTCCAGACCATTGTCCTGTGTTGTAAATATGCCCAGCGATCTGCCAGTGGATGAGCAAACATTGGCTGATTGCATCTCTTATGGCCCTTTTACACCAAGCAAGCTGATGGCATCACGTTAGGCCAATTCTGTAGCCAGTGCCTCTGTTACCTGACGCTCCCTTGCTCAGTAAAGCAGGCTGCTTGAAATTGGCCGCCGCCTCTCTATCTCGCCACCGCGGCGGTTCTGCATATGTCTGGTCTGCTCAATGCCGCGTGTCAGTTCATTCTGCGGGTGTGGTGCTGGGGGCGGCGGGTATCTGAGGGGATCTGATTGTACTACAGGAAAACCATTGATATAGCGGTAACCCACTCCGCACTCGGTGATTAGTAGATGTGCTGTGGAACTGTCCTGGAAGTTAATTCCCTACATTGCTGAGCGCGAGTGTCACTGTAACTAATCAGCTGATGTGACAGCCGCCCAGCGCATCTACCCAACCGTAGATGAACCTTTCAGCATGTAATGTGGCGGAGGGAGCTGGTAAGCCTCGTTACAATACAGAACTGCACCGAAGCTTCCTCCGCCACATTACATGCTGAAAGGTTCATGTAGGGCCGGCTGGATGTGCTGGGCGCTGTCACAGTTCATGTCTTACACTGACATTAGCGCTCAGTAATCTAAGAAATGAATGAATGCCACAGCCGCCAACACGTTTATAATCGCAGATACGTAAGAGCAGCCGTATGGGCTGATTTATTTATTTTTGGTATTCCACTGGGCCGAAGTCCCTGGTTGCATCTTCCAAGTTCCCTTGAGGCACCAAAAATAAAAATCGGTTAAAATGCTTTGCGGCTCCCAGTACCGCCGCCCTGGCGCTTGCTGCATGGAACTTGGAAAAAGCGACGGGTTGTCGTTTGCTGTTCATTGTGCACATGGCAGCCTGGCCACTCACAGGTTTCGGTGGCCATGGAAGAATCGCCACCGTTTTTGCATGCCATGTGGCGGGCATTGGGGCTGCAGCTCTAAACAAGGAGCTGCCAGGATGGGTGAGCATTCAATTTTAATTTGATTTTGAAGTCTGTTTTAAGTTTTATTTTAATTTTTGTTATGGAAAACTCCTTTAAATTGAAGAAACAAAATATAAAAATGTAAAAAATACCAATGTCCATAGCAACAGGCTATCTTCAAAGGCTGCTCCAATGCACTTACAGGCTGACAGATCTGCAGCCCCTGTGATAACGATCTCCACAGCCTCTGCCTCTCCTGCTGTTGCAGCATGTAGGGGTGTTTGCGCACACATTACACACTTTCTTTACCATCTGGCCAGAATGTCTCTTAATGCCTGATCATTGGGGTGGGCATTCAGATACTGCCCACTGCTGATTGGAGCAGAGATAGTGTAATGCAGCATGGGAAGTAAGGACAGAAAAAGAAAAGCAAGACAGTGAACTATTCCCCAAATGCTAGCCTTTCTACACAACCCCCTCTCTGAAAGTCAAGAAGGTCCAGAGATGTGTGTGGTGTAGGTCCCGGCATTCACTTCGTGCTGGCTGCAGTATTATTATTTTTTGCAGGATGAGTGGTATTCTTCAATGGTATACTTTAGTGTTCCCGGTAATATATGGAAAAACTTTTTTGGGAGCCGGGATACAAAATTGCAATTCTGGTATTCTTTACTTTTTTTTTTTTTACAATCTTAACCACGCAGGATAAATATTGTGATATTTTAATAGTTTGGACATTTATGAAAATGGCGATACCAAATATGTTGTTGTGATTTTTTTAATTGCTTAGATTTATGGAGAAACCAGGATTAGGAATTTTGAATGTTTAAAAGTCCCCCCCCCCCCCCTTTTTAAAAATACTTTTATGTAGTCCTCACAGGGGACTTGAACTTGCAATCATCTGATCACTTGTACTATTTGCTGCAGTACATAGGGATTGCTGTATATAGGGATTTTTGGATGTTGCCAGGATCAGGGCTTGTATGGTAGCCCTAGAAGGCTTTCGTTGACTAATCATAGTGCAAGGGGGGTACTGATGGGGCGCGGCAGGGGACGCCCCACTCCTGCTGACTATTTAGAGGTGTGGACAGCTTTGATAACTGCATCCTAACAGTTAACTGTCATGATCAGATTGTGGCAGTTACCGGCAGCTGTCAAAAACAGCTGATTGCATGCCGTGTGCTGAGTGGACTTGTTTCCCCCAGCCTGTTTGATGAAATGGCCGCAGCACTCGCCTGTCCACCTACTGTCACTTTAATCACCTGATTAGCAGTAGTCATGTGTGGCAGACCCCCACTGATCAACTATTGATGACCTATCCTGAGGACCGCTCATCAATAGTTAAATCTATATATTTTCATATAAACTTTTTTTTTTTTTTAAATTCCTTAAAAAAAAGATTTAATGGGTTTTCCACGGAGAATACTACTGATGACCTATCTTCAGGATGGGTCATCAGTTGATCGGCTGGGGTCTGTCGCTCCGGACCCTGACCAATCCGCTGAGCGGGCGCAGGCTGTCGGGGCCGCAAATACACGGAGGTCGGAGCGGAAGTCTCAGTGCCGACCTCTGTGTAGGATACCGTATATACCGGCGTATAAGACGACTTTTGAACCCCGAAAAATCTGCTCTGAAGTCGGGGGTCGTCTTATGCGCCGGTAATACAAAAAAAAGAAAGTGTCAAAAAAAAAAAAAAATCATTACTCACCTCCCCCGGCGATCTGCGGCGCTGCTGCAGGCTGTCGCTCCCTCCTGGTCCCCGGCAGAGCATTGCTTTCTGGACGCAGGGCTTGAAATCCCCGCCTCCAGAAAGCTAATACTGTGATTGGCTAACACACGCTGTCAGCCAATCACAGCCATTCAATGACATCATTGAATGACTGTGATTGGCTAACACACGTGCGCCTTCAGCCAATCACAGCCATTCAATGATGTCATTGAATGGCTGTGATTGGCTGAAGGCACGTGTGTTTTAGCTAATCACAGCCATTCAATGAGGTCATTGAATGGCTGTGATTGGCTGACAGCGTGTGTTAGCCAATCACAGTATTAGCTTTCTGGAGGCGGGGATTTCAAGCCCTGCGTCCAGAAAGCAATGCTCTGCCGGGGACCAGGAGGGAGCGACAGCCTGCAGCAGCGCCGCAGAACGTCGGGGAAGGTGAGTAATTTATTTTTTTTTTTTTGGTCCACTGTATTTCTGGCGTATAAGGTGACAGTTGGGGGGTCGTCTTATACGCCCCGTCGCCTTATACGCTGGAATATACGGTAGGTCATCAGTAGTATTCTCCCTGGAAATCCCCTTTAACTGCTTACTTTCTATGCTTCCATGTGCTGCGATACTGGAGGACTGAGATTTTCGCAGAAACAGTCGGGCCAATTGTTGGGACTCCGAAACCAACGACAAGAGAAGGGAAATGTGTAACACAAAGTTTATAGCGGGTGACGGGGAAGAGAAACCCCTATTTAGTCAGTTAGGATTTTAATATGCTGCATAACTAAAGTGTAGGCTGTGTGTTGGGAGCGCCGGACACCCATCCTTTGGGCCAGATTCACACGGCCATATCTGAGATTCTTGGACGCAATTCACAATGGACAGTGGACATTGCCTGACCAATTCTTGTCCGTGAAACGGATGAAAATAGGATATGCTGCAACAGTTTTTTCGCAGGCCATCGGTCAGTGTAAAGGAGCGCTTGCATGTATAGCCTAATTGCCTATAATGGGTCCGTGAAATACATGGGCCAAAAATGTGGACATGTAAATAGATGCTCTTACTGTAGGATGAGAGGACATTAATGGCAAGTGGGCCGAGACCGAGAGGCAATGGGTCAGAAGGGAGCCAGTCATTGAGCATGTCGTCGGCTTGATTCGGAGGGGGGGGGGGGGGGGGGGGGGGTGATAGAGAAGTGATGGAGCAGAACTAGCAGAATGGTGAGCTGCTCAGAAAGTCAAGGCTCCACACCAGCCCAGAAGGTTCAGTAGTTCTATGGTTCAGTTGTAAGAAGCAGAAAAGGCACTCCTATGGGCTCTGCTTACTTACCGCCTTTTCGAAAAAACAAAATGTTAATTATATATGTATTTAATGACTTTAAATTTTATTTGGGTCACAAATGTTTCAGTTTCGGTGCCAATGGCTCCTGGGTAATGTTTTAGTCTAGAGCTCAGACTATGTCGTAAAGAAACGTCTTCTGGAAAGTAGAATGTAAATAAATCCTATACATTTAAGGCCCATTTACACTGGGCGATTATCGCTAAAACTTCGCTCATCGGCGATAGTTTTAGCAATAATCTGTGCGTGTAAATGGGCACGGGGCACCCGCATTTCGGGCACCTTCGCTGAGCATTAAAATCAAGCTCACTTGATTTTAGCAATCAGTTTAATCAGTGGTTCTCCATGGGGAAGTGCTGATAGCATTGTCAAGCTCAGATCCCGGGGGAACAAAGGATCTGAGCTCAGCTAATGGCCTAGGGCTATTAGCCGTGCTCAGTGGAGGCTTCATTAACATACATAATTGGCATTTAAGTAGCTGAGAAGCTACTTGAATATCAATTATTTTTTATGCAAAATAATCGCTCAAAGCTCATGTCCTTTGAGTGATCTTTGAGCGATTATCTACTCGTGTAAATGGGCCTTTAGCACAGTCGTCTTCCACTTTAATTAGTTTGTGATTTGAGTCTGGCTAAAGGATCTGGTACTTGTATGTGGAAAAAAGTCTCGTTAGCTGCTTCCCCCCCCCCCCCCCCCTTTATTATTTTGCATGCTGTATTTCTGTATCTAAAGCCTAATGTGATCTTTTAACAATCTTCACTTCTCTTTAATAGACAACCTCTGTTATGGATGATCAGAATGAAGATGAATCTCCAAGGAAAAACACTCTATGGCAGGTAGGAACACTACAATGTGTCTCTTTAAAATGTTTTTTTTGTGTAAGGGCTCATTCACACCAGCATTCGTGATTTCCGTTCCTCTGTTCCCATTTTTGGAGCAGAGAAACGGAAATAAAACACAATTATACATGTCAAGTTTCTTTTCCCAGTGATTTCAGTGGGTTTTCAAAAAAATGGAAATGCTTTTGTTTTCTTTCCTTTTTTTGCATTTCATTTCCTCTTTTAACACCTAACAAATGCCACATCTGCAGCAGCCTGTGCCAGCGGTGACGCAAGGCTGATACCTGGATTTAGGGACCGGGATAAGAGATAACTCCGACGTTTAACCTCAATGCTGAACGTGGCACCAAAGGGATTTAAAAAAAAAAAAAAAGTCCTCCCTGTCTGCAATCGACCCCTGTAAACTATTACATTTAAAAAACAATCAAAATGTCACTTGTTCAAGTCCCATTAGGGATTAAGCAAAAGAAGAAAAAGCGATTAAGGGCTCCTTCCCACGGACAGATTTCCGCCGCGTAATACGCGGCAGAAATCCGCTGCGTTACCCACAGCTATTAGGTTCTATTGAACCTATTAGCACAATGCTAAATCACCCGTCCTCACCCGTGACATGCTCTATTTGCCGCGGGTGTGCGCGCGGACGGCTTCCGTTGCAGCCAATGGCTAGAGCGTCATAAGACGCTGCGGCGCGTCACGCACTCTATTGCGCATGCACGCTGAAGCGTCATGCGGGACGTAGGACGCAGGATCCTGAGGTAAGTATTGGGGTCTCTGGGGCGGGGGGGGGGGGGGGCGCCGTGAGCCCGTCATGGCCGTGAAAAGCCGGCCTGAGTCTTGAAAACATAAAGAAGAATCTATGTGAAGTTCATAATAAAACATAAGTGCTAAAGCCGAGCTCAAAAAAATTCAGAGCTAATAAAATAAAGCATTACTTAGCCCACAAGGTGAGTGCCATTTAGAAAAAAAGGGAGTGACAAAAGAAGCTGAAATACAAAAAGTTTTGCTATATTTAAAAAACTGCAGCTTGCCACAAGAAAATACAAGCTCTCACACAGCTTCATCGCTATAACAATTATGGGGTCAGAATATGGTGGCAAAAGGCAAATTCATTAATGATTAAAACGCATGTGTCCTGCAAAAAAAAAAAAAAAAGCTTTCATATGGCTGTGTTGGGAGGGAATAAATGTGGGTATGAAAAATGACAACTCAAACAAAACTGAATTATGATGGGAAGTGGCTAATGAGGTCCATATACAACCTACCCACAGGTGATAAATGTATGATTGCAAGGGTCTCTGCCAATGATCACAAGAATGGGGGTCTAGAATCACCTGTATGAATGGAGCTGTGATCATGCCTGCACACTACTGCTCCATCCATCACCCTCATGGGACTGACAGCTGAGCTCTGTGCGCTCTGGACCCCTATTTTCGTGAGAGGTGGGGGGAGTGTCCTAGTGATGTTGGGAATATTGTTTATGGGCCAGTCGCTTTAGCTCCGTTCAGACGTAGGAGTTCCCAGGAAATGCTATACATTTCTATTAAACACAACCTGTCAGGGTCCCTAAGCTGCCCATGAGAGAGACATACATGCTGATTTCAACTGTCTGTCATTTATACCAATCGATTTTCGTGGTTTTTGCAAATCTGACTTTCGAAACTGCAGGGCTAGGCTGGGCTCGTCCGTATCCGTACATGCACACTCCCTCCAGGTTCTTATTGGCGGGTCCTGCTAATCAGCATCTGGTGGGGAAAGTGCAACTATATGAATACGCATGAATGTCATTAAACTTCTCTCCAGTCCAACTCTGTCCAAAAAGAAGATTGGCATAACCTCTAAAACTGATTGACATAAGTAACAGACTGCTGAAATCGGACTGTCTGTCACTATACCTTGCGCCTCTAGACTGGGCAGCTTTAGGGACCTGACCGGTTCCCTTTAAGGTAGGCCTGCAGACTGTGACATGACTGTAATCATGTCAGTCCTGTCACACTACCAGCGCTGCTGCTGTCCTGAACTTTACCAGCTGCTAGTAAGTGCAGCAGTAACGGCGCCGCTGCTAGCGTGACAGAACTGTGCAGGCAGTTCTTTACTAAAGGACCTTCAGTGATTGACAGTCATGTCACCAGGTGCGCTGGCCAGTCATATTCACAGAAGACCCGGGAGCGGCGGGGCTCAGAATCTTTATAGTAAGTGGGAGGAGCTTACTACAGGTACTTATGCTAAGGTTAGGCCTCTGGAACAACTTTTATCATTGGGCAGCAGTCAATTCGGAGAAGGCCCCAGGAGAGGCGATGCGTGGAATCTTTATACTTATGAAGATTCTGTGCTCCGCTACTCCCAGGACCTTCTCTGAATTGAATTTTGCCGAATGGTAAATTATTCTGGAAGCCTAATCTTGCTTTTGTAGTAAACTGCTTACACTTATTATAGATCTATAGAATAGATAGGCTTTTAGCAGCTTGCTTACAAAGTGAACCGCTAAAAGCCTATCTTCAGCCCCAAGAGGACTCCATATTGGACCCAACCTACTAGTTGTGCAGTCCTGCTTTAAGGTGATCACAGGAGCATGGCTGTTACCATAGTGCTGGGGTAACATCTGGGATCAGAGAGAACTCAATTCATGGCGTTTTAACCCTGTGGTTTAGAGGGAGGGGTGTGCATCTTGTCGCTCCTCACATGCAATTATAGGGTGCCGATGGGCTGCTATAGCAGATGTATATCTTGGGGTATGTTCACATGTCGTGGAAAATCTGTGTCAAAATTCACACTGGGTTTTACCCGTTCAATTGAAAGAGATCTGGTGTGAATCCGTGTCAAAATCCACACCAAATGGTGGCCCTTTAGGGCAGCGCAAAATTTGCCACTTGTAAACATGCCCTTAATTGTTTCATAGTAATCTTACTAATCTGCATAATAAAGGTAACATGTTACTTGTACCACATGATTAACACATTACCAATGGGGGGTGGGAGATGCTGCTGCAGAATTGCTGTGGTTTGGGGGTGGGTTTTCCTCCCAGAAACTGTTTTCTCATACTTACCGCAAAAATGGTGCCATACGCAAAATGGTGCCATACCCACTAAAAACAGTTGCTAAGTCGATGGGGAAAAACAAAACGTGACTTTCAGTGTCGAGATGGAAAAAAAAATTGCAGAAACGTAATCCGGCGGCGGTGGTAAAGGTGTTCAGTAAACGGGACAAGGAAATGTTTCCTGGCAGGTGTGACGCCCCCAGCTGTTCAGTCCATCACAAAGCATCAGTACAGCTGTCACTTGATTTGTCTTTCCTGTCTTCCACAGATAACTAATGGAACATCGTCAGTGATTGTATCCAGAAAGCGCACATCTGATGGAAATTATGAAAAAGAGAAGGACTTGTGTATAAAATATTTTGATCAGTGGTCTGAATCAGATCAGGTGGAATTTGTTGAACACCTTATTTCCCGAATGTGTCACTACCAGCACGGACATATTAATTCTTACTTGAAGCCCATGTTACAGCGAGATTTCATTACGGCACTACCAGGTAAATAGAAAAGTGCGTAGAAATGATGCAACATGTCTGCAGGGAAAAAAGAGAATTGACCATTTTAATCTTTTGTATAGAAATATGATAATGGACAAAACCGATCATTTCCCCTTGTCTTTAATCCAAGAAGAAGCATGGTTGTATAGAGAGGGGTCTGGGCTAGTGACTATAGAGTTAGAAACCAGAATTGTAGTCGCATCACCTGACCAGCGGCGCTGCATTCACTAGAGGCCGCTGGGAAGCGCTGACAACGCGATAACTTCGGAGGTGAGGAGGGAGGTGATATATGTTCTAGAAACCTGATTTTGAGTCAAAATATGCACCAATGGTGCATATTTTGACTGTTTTGGATGTGGAATTTTTGCCTGTACGTGTAAACGTACCCTAAAAAAGGGGTTCTTTGGGACTTGTACTACTTGATGACCTATTCTCAAGATAAGTCATCTATAGTTGATCAGCTGGAGTTTGCTCAGGATCCCTGCAGATCAGCTGATCCCCGGGCCAGCAGTACCAAATTGGCTGCTGCAATACGAACACTGCTGTCTGTTTCCATTGCAATGCCAATGGGCTCGGAGGTCTGAATTGGTGGACACCCTCCAGTCAACTATCCTGAGGATAGGCGATCTAAAGTTTATCGATTGTTTATGTGAAATGTAACCTATGGGATTTCAATTTTCAAAAAGAATGTCATGTCCTCTGATTAGTTGAACCGGGTGCATAGGTTTGCAACCATGGAACTGCTAACTTTCGCACTTTTCTTTGCACCAACCTCCATTGGCCTCGGGTGCTTTAAGTCTATTGGCAGTCTCCTTTGCTCACTGCGTCATGTCCGATTTTTCTTTGCCCATTGACAGTGAGCGGATGAGGCGGCCTACTTGACAGGTTCAAAGTGCTGGGAGCTGAAACTAACAGAGGTTGGTATGGGGTAGAGAGAAAAGGAGGTGTGATGGGGGTCAGCGGGGCCGTGGCTGTGAACCTATGTAGCTGATCCCACTGATCATGAGAACATGATGGCTCCTCTTTATATTTTTGTAAGTTGGCGGTCAGAATGTTGCATGTTTGTGTCAAGCGGTTCACATTGTTGGTCTATAGATTTGGTGCTGCAGTCTCTCCTCCATAAACGTTTGCCGGGGATGTGTTGAGAGCTAGGACCCTTCTGTAATAGCAGAATTGCGGTGGTTCCACTTCAGAGGAGAATGGTTCTTCTGCATCCTAGGGACCAATTTCTGTCTGTTAGATGAAATAGACCTGGTAGAACGAGATAATAATGGATTATAGAAAGAGATACAATGACTTTGGCTATACAAGTACAGTATATGTGTAAAATATGTGATAAGTAACCTGATTGTTCAAGCCTGTGTATTTAATCCTACAACACGGCACTAAATAAGTCTAGTTGTGTATGTAGGCAATCCTGTAGCGCTACTTAATAAGTAACTGATTGTACATCTACACATATTCCGTCTGGGCAAAATATTAAACAAACCTGATACAGCAGAAGTTACAAATCTAAGACCAGAGGGCAGCACAATGCAAGTTGGACAGGATTGAACCAGCAGTGTCATGACCATCTCAGACCCCAGCATGTGTTTCACCGTGTCCTCTTTTTAGGTGGCTGAATAAGGCCTCATGTCCACAGGCACGCACGGTGGTATCCCGCAGCGGTTTCCACCCGTGCCTGCAGCCATGAGGCCAAATATGGCATTCTCACTCCGTCGCAGCCGGATCTTCTTTCTTCTGCCCAACGGATGTACGCGGCACAGCACAATGACAGCTGCGGGTGTGCCACGAGTCCGGACGGCTTCCATTGACTTCAATGGAAGTTGCGGGACATCCACAGGAAAATTAAAGCATGCTGCGATTTCTTCCTGCGCTTGCGAGCCGCAAACCAGGAAAAAAAAAAAAAATCACATCCGCATGCATTTATTTGTCCTGCGGATGCCGGTGCATCCCTATGGGTTTCTGGAGCTGCGGATTTTATAATTAAAATCCGCATGTGGACGTTGGGCCTTAGATGATAGCTTAAAGGGTATTCCCATCTCAAAAATGTCAGGTGAGATATGCACACTAGGACTCCATTTGTGTTTTTGTACCCTTACTGCGTTCTAGTAGTGGTGGCAACACTTTGTGTACTTCATCATCTCTGCTATCGGAAGCACACACGCCGGAGCATGTGCGGTAGCCTCTTGGCAACTATGGAAGTGTATAGGACGCCTCTCAGGTATATGCAGTAGCCCTGGAGCCATTGTATACTGCTGCTGGCTGCATAACTGGCAGGTAATGTATCCCTGCTCTGTAGCGTTCACCTCCTTGTCAGCAGGAAGGATCCAACTTCTTACGTCTATTCAGCCCCATCCTCTAATGTAATCTTATAGTCTCCGGTCTCCCTGCACTGTCACATAATGCTCCATTCTCCCGGAGTGAGGACAGGAAGAACGGAGCATTACCTGTCAGTGCAGGGAGACCAGAAGGGATGACCTTACACTTTGAATGCGTATAAAGAAGTCGCATGCTGGCAAGGCTCTTCTTCACTGATAAGGTTGGGAAATCTACTGAGCGGGAATATGTTGTCTTCTTATGTGTAAGTATACCATTTATCTCTGCGTTGGCAGCAGATTATGTGGGAGCAGAGATAATCGGAGAAGATGACAAATGAAGAGAAGTTTGTTTCAAAAGAGGAGATGAGAATACCCCTTTAACCCTTTGCAATCCAATTTTGGATTCAGGGTTTCCTGGGGGGGGGGTTCTCTTTCTGTTATTATAAAATGGCACCACCCGCTGGCTAGAGCCAGTACTGCAGTATGTGACATACCGGCCCCTGACAACAGAAATAAGACTTAATACTGTCTACCAATACAGGCCTAGTGCCTTAGCATATAGCGTGAAGGTCTATCACATTATAGCCATCCAGGGCATCACCATAGGGTCCGTCCACCCTGTCAGGTTCGTGGCTATTCAGCCCGACAGCAGGAGCTCGTGCTCCCCACAGTGTTCTCCACATGGCTCCCGATGAACCTCTCCCAGGGACCTAATGGACATGGAGGTTCAGCAGCTCGGAGGTATTTGTCTTGCAGAATTCTTTTCTTACTGGAGATTTTCTGCAAGCTGCCCATAAGCCCCCTAGTGGCCAGCACTGACACTGCATGGCTACAATAGTTAAAGGGGTTGTCCCGCGGCAGCAAGTGGGTCTATACACTTCTGTATGGCCATATTAATGCACTTTGTAATGTACATTGTGCATTAATTATGAGCCATACAGAAGTTATAAAAAGTTTTATACTTACCTGCTCCGTTGCTAGCGTCCTCGTTCCCATGGAGCCGACTAATTTTCGCCCTCCGATGGCCAAATTAGCCGCGCTTGCGCAGTCCAGGTCTTCTCCTGTTCTCTATGGGGCTCCGTGTAGCTCCGCCCCGTCACGTGCCGATTCCAGCCAATCAGGAGGCTGGAATCGGCAATGGACCGCACAGAAGAGCTGCGGTCCACGGAGGAAGAGGATCCCGGCGGCCATCTTCACCGGTAAGTATAGAAGTCACCGGAGCGCGGGGATTAAGGTAAGCGCTCCGGTAAGCTTTCTTTAGGTCCCTGCATCGGGGTTGTCTCGCGCCGAACGGATGGGGGGGGGGGGGGGGGGGGGTTTGAAAAAAAAAAACCCGTTTCGGCGCGGGACAACCCCTTTAATATTCAGTGTATTTCTTGATTACTGCTGCATACATTACACACTATATACCTATATCTCATGTAAACTACGTTCATATATGCACTGCATAGATATCAATTACCTTTTGCGCTTGGCAGAAGGATGTGTTCCTTCCCATGTATAACTTTAGGAGTGGGACTGTTGTCTCCTGAAGCCTTTAGATGTAATGATTAACCGAGGAGCAGATGCACGGTACAAGCAGCCCGAAGCACCAGCTGATACGTTACATACCAACCACTGATCGGCCTTATAGTTTGTCTGATGTCTACTGTAGCAGACAAGTATCATGGTGGATTCTGTATGTAGGAGTAAATTGCTGTGTCCTACTTTGGCCTCCAGTAGAGTTGATGTTGATAGGACCAGAGAGTGCTTGGAGTAGGAGTCATGGCTGATGTGGGTTGTTGATGGCTATAAAGGGCTTTGGAACAGAATTTGGCCAACACCACTTCCACAACTTGGCTGGGATTTTGTCAACCGGATCAAGAGATTTAAGCTAAACCGATCAAATCCTACGTTTAATTTATGGCCTAGGGAGGCAATATCTCCATGTAAAGAGTACCTGCTGGGGTAGACTAATCACCCAATAGTCATGGCAAAACCACCTACAGGGTTATTACTCATGTTTAATGTCACTCCGATAAATTTGATATCGATGGAAACAAACTAAAAATACAAAATAAATGTTTTGTATATCAGCGGTGATTAATGTGACCCCGCCCCCCCTTTGTTACCCAACGCATATTAACCTTTTACTCCCCACTTCTACACAAGCCAACCTAAATATCCAATCCCCGTGAATCAGCCAACCCAAATAACCAATCACCGGGAATGAGTAAATCCAAACAGCTAATCAGATTGCGAATGGTGTGGATTTGGGGAGTAATATAGATATATGCCACCCCAACACACATGGAGCCTGTAGTCAAGTTCCTGCCACACATGTTGTAGCGGATCATGATTGTCTGGTGGGTGGTAAGAGGGAGGTATGTAGTCCCTACCACTCCCCCAGAGGAAACCTCACAAGGTGTAAGGTCCGGGGAACATGGGGGCCTAGGAAGAAGTACACTGTTGTCACCACAGGCACAGCCAGTCCATCTGTTTGGTAGTTGACTTCTGACTTCATTGTAGTAATATGAGCGGGGGATGTGGTTGTCTACTTTCCTACAGGTTATAGCACAAAACGCTCTCCTCGGTGGAGTCGCGCATACGCTCCACGTAGACAGGTGGGTTTTTTTCTCCCCTAGGTACTTACATTAGATTTGGTAACAACTGTACTCGAAAGGTGGAAGGCGGCTTAACCCCTTAGTGACGGCGCTTTTTTGCTTTTTTCCATTTTTTTGTTTTTTCCTACTCCCTTTTTAAAAAATCGTAGCTCCTTAATTTATCCATCGACGTCGCTGTATGAGGGCTTGTTTTTTGCGGGACGAGTTGTATTTTTCAATGGCACTATTTATTGTACCATATAATTTACTGAAAAACTTTTAAAAAATTCTTAGCGGAGAGAAATGGAAAAAAAAACGACATTCCACCATCTTTCGGTGCGTCCTGTTTCTACAGCACACAAATTGCAACAAAAACGACCTGATATTTTTATTCTATGGGTCAGTACGATTGCTACGATACCAAACTTGTATAGTATTTTTTTTGCTGTAGTACTTGTATTTTTTTGTTTTTTAAAGATATTTAATTTTTTTCAATTATTTTCTGCGGTCATCTTGTGCGCGCAATACCTTTTTTATTTTTTCGTCGACGTAGTTGAGCAAGGGCTCATCTTTTGCGGGATGTCCTTTAGTTTCTTATAGTATCAATTTGGAATACATACGACTTTTTGATTGCTTTTTATTGCGTTTTATCTGGGAGACGGGCAACTAAAAAAGTGTATTTCTGGCGTTCTTTTTTTTTTTTTTTCAGACGACGTTCACTGTGCGGGAAAAATAATGCACTACTTTGATAGATCGGACTTTTACGGACGCGGCGATATCAAATACATATTTTTATTTTATGATTTAGATTTTTTATTAATGGATATGGCAAAAGGGGGGTGATTTAAACTTTTATAACTTTTTTTTTTTTTTTTTTTTTTAACAATTAAAAAAACTTTATTGATTATTTTTTTTACATTACTTTGAAGTCCCCCTGGGGGACTTTAACATGCGATGCTTTGATCGCTCCTGCAGTATGACGTAATGCTATAGCATTACGTCATACTGCTTTTTTACCGGCAGTCTTTCAAGCCACCCTGTGGGGATGGCTTGATAGGCAGTCTGCTAAGGCAGCCCTGGGGCCATTCATTAGGCCCCCGGCTGCCATGACACCTGCACGGATCCCCCGATCTCACCGTGGGGGGGCCGTGCGGGACCCCCAAACAGCGCTCGGAGGATTTAAATGCCGCTGTCAGAATTGACAGCGGCATTTAAAGGGTTAATAGCCGCGAACGGCCGAGCGCAGCTATTGCCCGCGGGTGTCAGCTGTAATAAACAGCTGATGCCCGCGCTGTATGGAGGGAGATAGCGCCGCTACCTCCCTTCATACACGTCCTGCAACAGCAGGACGTAGTTTTACGATAGGGCTGTCACTAAGGGGTTAAACACTAAAGAGTTCATGACGTCATCGCTTTCCATTACAGTTTATATACTCTCACAGAGAGAACGTCGCCGCGTTTCAGGGCTGGGAACTGCTGCCGTCAGTAGGGATAACGTTGCAGATGTTTGTGCAGAACCTTCTATGCGGTCGGCTGCGGGACGTCCAATTCTCTGCTTGCTCAGACGGTGGATTTTTGAGGACTTTGTGTGAAACTTGCACGGATGCGCTCCGCTGTTTCCACGCTTTTACCTCAGCAGCTTGAGAAATGAAAGCTTTGCTGTGATTGATTGCTATGGGGAACAAGGACAATATTGTTAATTATGCTAAATGAAGAGTTTGTTTTAATTGATCTATTACGGCGCAGCGGGTCAGTAGTTCACGCATCACGCCGTACATGTGCTGCGCCAATTATCAGGGGGCTCAGAAGCTTAGCTCTGATCCTGGTGATTTAACCCTTTTAGATGACCTCTGAGGGTCAATGATGAACGTGACTGCTAGAAATAATACACTGCACTACATAAGCAGTGCGGTGTATTGCATCTTCAAGTCCCCTTGTGGAACAAGGAGAAAGAAGAAACGATGGTTTGCTGGAAATGGGGATGAAAAATTGGCCCAATTAAAGGAGGCCCCAAAATCCACAAAGTGCTCCTCCATTTCTGAGGCCTGTGTGTGTCATGGAGCGCTGGGGGGGGGGGGGGGGGGGGGAGATAGGGTGCGGCATGTGGGATATTTGTAAAGTCAGGGTAATAAGTATTGAATTTCGTTTATCTGCTAATTTCTGTTGTGTTAACAGGAAAAATCTAAAATCTGCAAGAAAACTGTAGTTTTCCAATGTATTGGTCCGTTTGGTCCCTGTGGTGTTTTATTACAGCACCCATACCTTTTTAAAGGGAATCTGTCGGTGAACATGATCCCCAAACTGCAGGCAACATGTCACAACTGCAGGAGCTGAGCAGATTGATAGGGCTTTCTGGAAATGTATTCAGTAGAGATGAGCGAACGTGCTCGGCCACGCCCCTTTTTCGCCCGAGTACCGCGATTTTCGAGTACTTCCGTACTCGGGCGAAAAAATTCGGGGGGCGCCGTGGGTGAGTGGGGGGTTGCAGCAGGGAGTGGGTGGGAGAGGGAGAGAGAGAGGGCTCCCCCCTGTTCCCCGCTGCTACCCCCCACTCACCCACGGCGCCCCCCGGCGACCCCGAGTACTTTTCACTCGAGTACTGAAGTACTCGAAAATGGCGGTACTCGATCGAGTAATTACTCGAAACGAGTACGTTCGCTCATCTCTAGTATTCAGTATAACTTGAAGTTTATCCATTTACTAGTAGACAGCCGGTCGCAGGCCGGTGACTGCCGTCCGTGTATAGAAATCTCCATGATCAGGAAAATGGTTCAGTGGGATTAGGAATAATAGATAAAATGTAAAGGAATACACAAATACTCAGGGCAACCCAACATGGAGGTCCCCTTGCGTATCGCCCCACTGGCCTACTTTTGTAGATACCGGTGGAATTTTTGAAAAGCCTCAGGAGGCTCCTCTTATATTCTTAGCACATCTAATTAAAATTTCCCAGCAAACATCATTCTAATGAAGTTTGTTGTACAGTTTGAGCCACGGAAAATTAGCCTGTCCGAAAGACGCTTTGTTGCCCATAGCAACCATTCACGCCACAGCTTTAATTTTACAACAGCAGTATATGAAACGACAGCTGCACTGCAATTGGTTGCTACGGGCAACAGACTTTTGTTTGTTTTTTTTGACCGCTTTCATCAGTGTGGTGCCGGACAACGATTCCATGGCCCACCTTGTAGATGCTATGGTGATGATGAGTGAGAGGCACAGTGTGTAATCACCTAATGCATACACATGAGGGCAGCGTTGATAATAAACGCAGCACGTCAGACTAAGATGTATGTATATATGAAGATCTCTGCTCATTCTTGTTTCCAGCTTTGAGGTCCAGTGGACAATCTTATCGGTGATTGACAGCTTTCTGTGTATTACAGTGCATTAAAAAAGTAGCTGTCAATCACTGATAGGACCGCCCATTGGACCTCAAAGCTCAGAATGAGCAGAACTGTAGATAAATTAGAAGTTATACGGAATCTTCTTTCAAAAACTATAGATCAATCTGCTCAGCTTCTTCAACCGATGGCTGTGTGCATGAATCTGCATCCATCGGTAAGGATTGCATGAGGTAAAGTCCCCTGGTGCAAGCACCAAGTCATGACCGACTCCTAGGGGGACGTCACATCGTAATGGGTTTTTGCCATTGCCTTCCCCAGTCATCTTTTACCCCCCCAGCAAGCTGGGTACTCATTTTACCGACCTCAGAAGGATGGAAGGCTGAGTCAACCTTGAGCCGGCTACCTGAATCAAGTGACCTCTAAAGTCCGAATGAGCCTGATGTTACTGTCCTGTTTCTTGTGTGTTGTAAATGGTCTTTAAAGTTTCCACCAGTTTGACATTTCTTGATGGTTCTGTTCATTTGTAGAACAGGGCTTGGAGCATATTGCAGAAAATATACTGTCCTACTTGGATGCTCGATCGCTGTGTGCAGCAGAACTTGTATGTAAAGAATGGCAACGGGTGATTTCAGAAGGCATGCTGTGGAAAAAACTTATTGAGAGAATGGTCCGTACCGATCCACTGTGGAAGGGTTTATCGGAAAGGAGAGGATGGTGAGTGTCTTTCCGTTCAGTCACTGTCCCAATGCCTTACTGACCGGAGCTAAGCTGTTGTCTTCTTATCTTTTGTCTGTGTCTTTCAGGGATCAATATCTTTTTAAAAACAGACCAACGGACGGTCCACCAAACTCATTCTACAGATCACTCTACCCCAAAATTATTGAAGATATCGAGGTAAAGGATTGGTATTTTTAAATTTTTTTTGGAAGGGGGGTTAATAGGTTCAAAGAGATGGTCAGTCTCTAATATTTTTTGACATAATGATTCTAGTAAAGTATTACACATGGTGTACAAGAGCGAAGGAAGGAAAACCCGTGACCTTTTCCTGGTTTAAAATATTGCATACATATATTGGAATTTTTATTTTGAGTGGAATCCATGTCAATTAACCCTTTTCCAATCCAATGTCGGGCCTGCCCCGTCATCATCATTTCCCTCCACAGCTCCGATGTCGGGACAGGCCTGACACTGCAGTGCAGGAGTGCATCTGCACCCGATCATCAGACACATCGGGTACAGATGCACTGCTGCACTGATCTTCATCAAGGACCCCCCCGAGGAGAAAGCAGAAAGGGTTTTTAACCCTGTCTGCCTTCTCCTTTACATATTACATAGCGCTCAATTAGCGCTATGTAATGCTCAGAGATTCCGGCCGGCAATCATGTGACCGCCAGTGTTACCTGACCCCCAGCGGTCACATGATCGCCGAGCCGGGAGCCTGCACCCTGGGGCAAATCCCTTCTGCCTCCCGGCCTGGCGATCATGTGACCGCTGGGTGCCACCTGTAGTGAGCACCTGAACTCTGTCAGTTCAAGAGGTTGAAGGAATATGTGTTTTTTTTTTTCTCATCCATTCTCCCCAGCTCCAAATAAATTGGAGCTGGGGAGAATGGATTAGAAAAAATAAATGGATTGGAAAGGGTTAAACATTCCTATGGATATGGCTTAAAGGGAATCTGTCAGCTTGAACATAATTTTCAAACTGCAGGCATGATGTTATGGAGCAGCAGGAGGAGCCGAGCAGATTGATATGTAAGTGTAAGTTGTTCTATTTATGTAAATCCCTTCCCCTACCGGGCTTAAGGCTCTTTCACATGGCAGAATTATCATGCAAATAATTGTTAGATCGAGCGGTTTACACGCCAATTGTTGTAAATGCGTTCAGCGGAAGAACGATCGGCGATACATCGTTAATTATCACTGATCGGATCTTTCATGCAGACCCAAAAATCATTTGTTTGCCACTGCATAATTTGGTTTAAACACTGTTTACTATGAATGGAGGTAGGTGTCCATAAGCCCTTTCCAGGCCCGCTCTGCCTCCATTCACTGAGCGATGATCACTCCTGTGTGAAGGCGCAGGTGTGATAATCGCTGGGACAGCTGTCAGGTGCTTTAATACTTGACAGTCCCGTGTAAAAGGGCCTTCAGTGGTCCAGTGAGTGGTCTTATCAGTGATTTACATCTATCTGGGTCTGTCTCTGCTTAGAGAGAAAACTGTCAATCACTGTTAAGACCGCCCACTAAATGAATAAAATGCATATTATACTGAGTCTTATCCTACAAAACTATATATCAATCTGTTCGGCTCCACCTGCTGCGTAACGTGCCGCTGAGGTATGAACAGCGTGTTCAAGCTCATAGCTTCCCTTTAACCCCTTTCCGACATGTGGTCTAATGCGCCCCACCTTCATATGTCAGATTTTGTTAAAAATGTGTGTATTGTACGCCCATGGTATCAAAAGAAATTTCCCAAAGTTTTAGGTTTCTACAGCTATTGGTTCCTGCGGAGGGGGGGGGGGGGGGTTGCAATAAAATGGTGTTTTTTTAGCTATTAATACATTTGGAACTACATGATCATAATAGCTAAAAATTGGAAGTCCTGCACAACTTTTTATGCTAAGTTTAATGGTACCATCGTGAACTTTTCTGGTTCCAAAGCTAGCTTGAAAGCTTTGCCTCAAAATGTGTCATTCTCCATGGAAGGATCTTTTGGCAAGGATCTGTGCCACCGTAGCTTATCCCTTTGCCTATACTTAAAATTTTTTATTTTTTTTTATAGACAATAGAAGCAAACTGGAGATGTGGAAGGCATAATCTACAGAGAATTCAGTGCCGCTCTGAAAATAGTAAAGGAGTTTACTGTCTTCAGTATGACGATGAGAAGATAATCAGCGGACTGCGGGATAACTCCATTAAGGTAAGCTGTCGTCAGTTATTACAGGGGTGTCCTGGATTTGGCCAGTCGGTGTAAAACAGAAGTGCCAACATACTGGTCGTCATAGAATTTGCTTCCCCAAAATATGCAATATAACTTTTGTCACCATGTAATAATTTTGATTAGTATGAGAAGCAATTCCGAATTCGCCGCTACTATCTGGGTTCTTCCTGTTGTCATTTCACTATTGTGTTGTGGACATTCTGGCAAGGTGTCTTAGTAACAAACTTTGGCCACTATTTTGTTTACTAGTATATGGCCAATTATTTTGTGTGGAAATCCTGTTTAGGACACGGTTAATATATATGCGTGATAATTGTGCGTGCCGGGGAAATTCATCATATAAAGAATCTTAAAAGCAATGGAATGCACTCCCCTGTGCCTAAAGTTATAGCACTTGGCATATCGCTGCACAACACATTAAAGGGAATTGATGTATGCCGCTGCGCAAGGACTGTGGGGATTGTTACTCCAATCTAAAGTGCTTGGGGCTTGGCGAAAAAAAAAAATGGATTTGCTATGATTCACACTAAAAATGTGCAACTGTAGCGCAAATCTATGGCAGCCGGTAGGTGGTGTAGATGTGCATTCCTGGTGTACATAGGCAAAAGATACGCCACATTTATTTATTAACTGGCACAACATCGCCAGCCTTTAGTAAATTCCACCTATGGAATTTTTTCTTTTCCATGACCGAGAAAAACATTTTCTGGTTCATTAACATAACCTAATGTAGATTAGCCGTTTTACAGTTAATGGCTCATTTAAGGCCCTTTTAAACACAACGAGAATCGCTCAAAACCGTCTTTTGAGCGATTCTCGTTCTGTGTAAATGCAGGGACATCGTGCAGTTTTCGCACACAAGTCGTTGATTGTTGAATGCGATCTAGAATTGAGTGATCAGCTGTTATCAGGGGAGCAGGCTGTGCTGATAAGATTCTCTGTGCCTGTGTCCTGCTGTGAATTCACAGTGGGGAAACTGGCAGTCAGAGTGGAGAATAAATACAGCTGTTTTATTATGCAAAACAGCTGTATTGTTCTATTAGCCTTGGCTGTGTCCCACTCTGCTTGCATAGCTCTATAGTAGCATTGGCTACTATAAAGTACGCAAAGATGATGGCTCAAAACTGTCACTTGTTAAAAAGCGATCGTTTGAGCGATAATCATTGCGTCTAAACGCACCGCCATCGTGCACTTTTCGTGCACTGCCAGCTGATTGTTAATTTCAGGCCAACCTAAAAATCGTAGTTCTGTCTTATCAGTAGTTCTCCGTGGGTAGTGCTGATAGCAATGTTTCCCATTGGAGAACAAACGGTCTGAATACAGATAAGAGCCCTCGGGCTATTAACTGCATTCAGCTAAAGGCTTCATTTGCACGTTAAATTGCTCTTAAGTAGCGGAGTAGCTACTTAATAGTTTATGTAAAATGATCGCTCAAAGCCGTCACTCAAACTGTTGTGTGAGAGATCATCGCTCCATGTAAATAGGCCTTAACTTTTGAGCGATCATCTATCAGTGTAAATGGTCAGCGCTTCACATAAAAGGTGAAGCGCTGAGCGAGAAGCCTGCGATATCTTTCAGTCTAAACGCTCAGCGTGAGTGCCGGCTACCTTAGCGGTGACGTCGGCTCTCATGTGGTCGTTTAGATGACCGTCGGCCCGTGTAAAAGGCCGTAGTTATAATGCAGTGTAATTACTGTGCAGCGAAATGTAGAATGTTGTGAAAAAGAGTAAGCTGTGAAATGCTTTCCACAGATATGGGACAAAACAACCTTGGAGTGTCTAAAGATCCTCACGGGACATACAGGGTCGGTCCTTTGTTTACAGTATGATGAAAGAGTCATAGTTACTGGTTCTTCAGACTCCACCGTCAGGTATGTCCTCATATTAAGTACACTTACTGCAACGTATATCTGCTGTCATTCCCTGATGCTCACAAACCTCGTTAGAAACTACAATATAGCCACTAATCTACACAAGCACAGCCGAAAAGACGAAAGGTTGTCAAGGTTTCCAACATGGTGGCTCATATTCTTTTTAATGACCTCCTGTTCCAGTGTGCTATGTAAAAGTTGGTTGTGTAAAACGAGCAATGATTGGAAACGGAGTAGTTGCTTTTTAATGAGCGTTTAAAGGGGTTGTCCCGTGAAAGCAAGTGGGTCTATACACTTCTGTATGGCCATATTAATGCACTTTGTAATGTACATTGTGCATTAATTATGAGCCATACAGAAGTTATTCACTTACCTGCTCCGTTGCTAGCGTCCCCGTCTCCAGGGTGCCGTCTAATTTCAGTGTCTAATCGCCCGATTAGACGCGCTTGCGCAGTCCGGTCTTCTCCCTTCCGAATGGGGCCGCTCGTGCCGGAGAGCTGCTCCTTGTAGCTCCGCCCCGTCACGTGTGCCGATTGCAGCCAATCAGGAGGCTGGAATCGGCAATGGAGCGCACAGAGCCCACGGTACACCATGGGAGAAGACCTGCGGTCCATCGTGGGTGAAGATCCCGGCGGCCATCTTACTAAGGTAAGTAAGAAGTCACCGGAGCGCGGGGATTCGGGTAAGTACTGGACGGGTTTTTTTTTACCCCTGCATCGTGTTTGTCTCGCGCCGAACGGGGGGGCTATTGAAAAAAAAAAAAAAAAAACGTTTCAGCGCGGGATAACCCCTTTAAAGTTCCTTTCGGTGTTTCAAACATTTAACAAGTGTCTTGTTTTTCTATTGTAGAGTTTGGGATGTTAATAGCGGCGAGGTGCTGAACACGCTCATTCATCATAATGAAGCCGTACTTCATCTTCGATTCTGCAATGGTTTAATGGTTACCTGTTCTAAGGACCGATCGATCGCTGTCTGGGATATGGCATCCCCCACAGATATCACACTGAGGCGTGTTCTAGTTGGTCATCGTGCAGCAGTTAATGTAGTTGACTTTGATGACAAATATATAGTTTCAGCTTCTGGTGATAGGACAATTAAGGTGAGTGCAATAAGTTTTGGAATAGCTGCAAACTTCTGGGATTGGAGTTATGTCTCCCCAGCACTAAGCTGCTCACATGACAAATTTCCCATTACAACACCACTCGGGATAGGCAAATTATTTTGCCTGTTTTGTAGATTTGCCATTCCACAGATGCAGCAGCAGAATCAATTTGCCTATTTAGTTAGTCAAAAGCAAATCTCAAACCTGATGATTGATTCGCCTATTGCATTCTTAGATGTTTGGTTGTACCCGAAACTACCAGTTGTATTAAATAGATCTCTCAATAGACAAGATTTACCTTGGATCTATATGTAGGCAGGAAAGTGATGACAGATGACACGTTACATGACTGACACCCACACGTTAACCGCTAAAAGCCACAGTTATATACTGGTAGTCCCCGACTTGCGAACAGGTTCCGTTCCGGGAGCCTGTTCGCAAGTCTGTTTTGTTCGCAAGTCGAACAAATGGTTGTATGGAGGGGATCGCGGGTGGATCCCGCTCCATACAACGTCGGGTGCCGGCTGTTCTTACAGCGGGCACCCGGCGGCAGCAGTTCCGACGAGCTGCGCCGCTTGTCCTAACTGTTAACACTTTAAATACCGCTCTGACAGCGGTATTTAAAGTGTTAACAGTTCTGACGAGCGGCGCGGCTCGTCGGAACTGCTGCCGCCGGGTGCCCGCTGTAAGAAACAGCCTGCACCCGACGTTCAGGGGGCCCGTACAGCGTCCCACGATGAGATCGCGGGACGCTATGTGGTTGCTAGGCAGCCGGGGACCTCCTGAAAGGCCCCAGGGCTGCCTATGCAGAGTGCCCATCAAGCGCACGGCTTGATAGGCGCTCTGCATAGACAGCCCTAGGGCCTTTCAGAAGGCCCCCGGCTGCCCCGCAACCGCGATGTGACTGGACAGGCTTCTATCAGGCTTGATAGAAGCCTGCCCGGTCCCTGCACAGTATGATGTCATGCCATAGCATGACATCATACTGTGCCATAGCATTACATCATACTGTGCAGTACAGATAGTTCGTATCTAGCGAAATTCGTAACTCGAATGTTCGCAAGTCGGGGACTATCTGTACTACTTCTCATGATCTCACATCTGCGCTACTACAAACTACCAGTGATTGTCAGTCTGTTGACTCTGTTGTGTCTCTACCTGAAACGGAAGCTTTCAAAAACTGAAATTCTTGTGTTTCTACCATCCGCTAACTCAGTGTTCCCCCAACTCCAGTCCTCAGGGACCGCCAACAGGTCATGTTTTCAGGATTTCCTCAGTGTTGCACAGGTGATGTAATTATGGTCAGTGCCTCAGACATTGCCACAGGGGTTCTCCCCATAGGATATCCTGAAAACATGACCTGTTGGTGGTCCCTGAGGACTGGAGTTGAGGACCCCTGCGCTAACTGACTTTATGCAGGTATTTGTATTTCAGTGTGTAGTGCTACCATAACATCTCTAGACAGCGCCCCCACTGTCTTGGGGTCATATAGCACTGTTTTCTTAACTGCATACATTCACTTACTGTCCATTTGTAAATAGTGCTGTGAAATCCATTTAGGGCAATTATGCTGGACATAAAGCAAATGTGGCTTCCAAGTAATTTTAAAAGATTTTTACCAAAATAAGTGATTAAAGAGGAGCATTTCAAGGGGCTACCCAACATCACCCATAGGCTGTCCATCCACCGGGAGAAGCTTGGACTTGTCCCTTATTCTCCATAATGTGAGATGAGATAAACTACGTGCTATACAGAGGCTTCTATGCCGTGCTATACAGAGGCTCCTATGCCGTGCTATACAGAGGCTTCTATGCCCCCCCTATGCCTGTGTAAAAAGCAATTTTTTCCTCTGGCCCTTTTTAAAGTCAATAATCCGTGGATGAGCGCTAATTCATGCCACTAATGACTTGATGGCAACCACAAAGAGCAGGGGAAATAGAGGACAGCCCTGTCGTGTGCCCCTGCCCAACGTGAACGTCCCTGTTGGAACACCATTCAGCCATATTCTAGCCCTGAGCGCCCTACAGAGTAGTTGAACCAATGCAATAAACATGGGCACGAAGCCTATCCTCACCAACACTACCTACAGCATTCAAGGAGCACATTACTCCCAATCCAACACCTGATAGTTGAAAATTATGGTATAGTATCCTCAAATCAATTATTGTTGGTTTAGAAAAACAGATGGCCATGGCCTTTGACACAGAGGATGGCCGTACGAGCCTAGGAGTGTAGGATCTTTCCAGGTTTTGGGAGAGCCACAACTAGCACTTCGCATTAAGTCTGGTATATCGCCCCTTTCCAAGGCCTCATAAAAGACCGTCAGAATTTCAGGTAGCAATATTTCCCGAAAAGTCTTGACTATTTCAACAGGAAGGCCATCTGAACGAGGTGCCTTATTATGGGGCAAGGAAGCAATAGGCTCCTGCAACTCCAACGGCAAGGGGGTTTCCAAGAAATTCCTATCCTCTACAAAGTTGGGCGATCAATTGACTCTAGATAGGTTTGGATTTGGGCATCTCACATCTGCAGATTGATACAGATCGCTATAGAAAAAGCATCGAGTATCATGCCTGTATCAGCCGTCAGTGTTCTGGCCGTTGACTTCAGAGATGTTCTGTAATATCTGTTTTGCGATCTAACAATTACTGCTAACATATATCCTGTTTCCTTTCCCCTCTGCATAATAAAGATGTGTTGGGAAAGACCTTATGTTGGCCATCTCTAGCTTGTGGGTCTGAAGTACCTCCTGCATCTCTTTCCAACTAGCCGCATTAGGCTCATAAGGAGATTGAACATAAGCTCCCTCCATCTCATCAACACTCTCTTACGAAGAGCTTCTTGCAACTGTTCAGATTTTTCCCACTGATTAGGTCAATATAAAATAAAAAAATCTTGGTATTTGTATAGCGCCAACTTATTACGCAGCGCTTTCAGGTAATTATTACTTAATTACCCCCCACCAAGCTGGGTTCTCATTTTACCGACCTCGGAAGGATGGAAGGCTGAGTCAACCTTGAGCCGGCTACCTGACGCATATGGGGATCGAACTTGCAACCTTCAGGTCGTAGGCGGGAGCTTACACTCTGCGCCACACGAGACTCAGAGTCCCTCAAAGAGACCCTCATATCATCCCACACATGATCCCCTCTGGCTGATCCCACATTCATCTGGAAATAGTCCTCGAGTTGAGAAGAAATAAGTACTGTGTTCAATAGTGGGATCTAGAAGATGTTCAACTTCCTCATTCTTGTGCCAAAAAGACTTTAGAGGTTTACTGTCATTAGCACAGAAGAGTGATCAGAGAGCGTTCTAGGTAAATGCTCCATGCGTTTTACCTCCGACAGCAGAAGCTCGTTAATGAGAATCATGTCACTACGGGGCAAGAACTAGAATAGCATGTAAATGCTCGCAAATTAAGGAGTTCCACTCTCCAAATGTCTATTAGTGACAGCTCATGTGCCAGAAGGCCAAATTTAGTGAAGGGTGCTTTCATATTAATTTGCTCTTTCCTCATCTTATCCCAATATGGATGAACTATCTGACAATATTTCATTTCAGCATGAGAAGTAGAAGGATTAAAAGAAAGGCCTATACTGCAGAATTTGGGGGTTTTGAATTTTTGGGGACATTTTTATGTTCAGTGTCCTTTTTTTAAAGGAAGAAGTTTGATTAGTAATGTGTTTTGTTCCACTACAAAAAAATTGACCGCATCTTTTATTTGCTCTTTTTAGGTTTGGAGCACAAGTACTTGTGAGTTTGTTCGCACACTAAATGGGCACAAACGTGGCATTGCTTGTTTACAGTATCGGGATCGTTTAGTTGTAAGTGGCTCTTCAGATAATACTATCAGGTAAGTTGCTTCATGCAAGTTTCCAGACTTTCTTCAGGCTGGATTCAGACGAATGTATATCGACGGGGTTTTCACGTCCAGCCAATATACGTCGTCTCTCTCTGCAGGGGGAGGAGGTTGGAAGAGCCAGGAGCAGTGCTCTGAGCTCACGCCCCCTCTCTGCCTCCTCTCCGCCCCTCTGCTCTATTTGCAAAAAGGAGGGGGGGGGGCTAATTCTTGGAACTTAGCCCCACCCCCATCCCGCATCCTTTCATTGCAAATAGTGCAGAGGGGCGGAGAGGAGGCAGAGAGGGGGCGGGAGCTCAGTCCCCCCCCCCCCCCCCGTCCCCCCCATCCCTGCAGATGAGGACACCGTATGTCGGCTCAGCGTGAAAACCGAGCCGATATACGGTCGTCTGAATCCACCCTCGGGCTGTAAAAAAAAATAAAAAATAAATGCTCTACTGCCTTTTGTCTCCTAAAAATTTAGAAGCCAACTGGATTTTATTAGTTGTTAAAATAAAAACCAACATTAATGAAAATGCGCTGGAACGTTTTTAGACTTAAATTATTATCGAAGGGGTTTTCCCATGACTCCAATACTGATGACTTATCCTTAGGATAAGGAGTTTCAGAGGGTTGTGGGGGCACTGGCTTAAAATGTAAGCCCATCCCCAAGAATAAGCCCTAGCTGCCTAAACAAACAACAAAAATATCACCTAAGAAGCGCTGTCTGGCTCCGGCGCGCGTCTCCCGAAGCTCCCTAGCACATGATTGAAGTTCTCTGCCATAGCTTCCTGGTCAGGATTTTGAAAGACCCCGCCTCCAGGAAGCTCCGTTTATGGAGCTTGATGATCCAATCACAGCCATTCATTGGCAGCTAGGGCTTATTTTTGGGCTTTTACAGTAGGATATCCTACTGTAAAAATTGCACCGCACGAAAACCGCGTTTTCATGTGATGCGATGCAACAGAAAGGAAGGCTCCATAAGGAAAACATCGCAAATCGCGGCTGTATAGAGCATGTAGCAGCCCACAAAGCATCACTAATGTGAAAGAACCTATTGGAAAGCACGGGCTTCACGTAGATTTGAAGCGCTGTCGTATTGCAAGCAAATCTTTGTCGCCCGTGTGGAAGCTACAATAGTTATAGCTACAATAGTTATGCTTGCAAATGGGGACTGCAACTGCAATTCTAGTGTTAAATTAATAAAACTTTTTCTAGCATTTGGGACCAATTTATTTGCTCTTTTGGCCTCCAGAAACTTGCAAGAACTTTTTAGAGCTAAGAATACACAATGAATGTTGGGGAAATGTCCTCATTCTAGCAAAATATATGTATATGGACGGTCAGACTGAAATTCCAACTAAACTTGGGGCTTAGATTTTGAGTTTTCCCTAGACCTGGCCCCTCTCCGTGACAGTAGTGTTTCGCCTGGTTTCTTGGGACACAGCAGACAGGTCATATAACGCGTTTCAAGGTGGCTTAATTGGGTGCTGTGTGTTGGGAAGATTTAAATATTTGGGGCCTAGAAGCCGCACACAAGCCGGTGCCTGGGCAAAAATCTCTATTTTAGGCCGCCTGCAGACGGGCAGTTCGGATCCGGCGGCGAGGATTCTTGCCACGGGACCCGAGCGCCTGCAGGGACCAGCGCGTACTCACCCGCGGCTCCGGCTGTTTGATGTGCCGGGCAGCCGGTGCATGCGCAGACCGGAGCCGGCGGCGGGTGAGTGACGTCTCTGTGCGGGGCTCTGCGAGCCCCCTACAGAAATAGGACATGCCGCGGTTTGTTTGCCGCGCGAGATTTTGCGCGGCCAAACCGCGGCCGTCTGCATAGGATTGCGTTTGTTAACAGCAGGCTTCCAGCGTGGGAAATTCCGCCGTGGAATTTCTGCTCGTGTGCAGGCGCCCTAACCCGTACAGTTTGTTAAATAGGGTATGTAGTGCGTTTAACGTTAACATTTCGCCTGAGGTGTCAAACATCGGACTTTTGTTTTTCTTCCTGCAGTTATACTTCACATAACTGATATTTTTGTTAAATAATCTATTTTTTGAATTTCCCTTAACAGATTATGGGATATAGAATGTGGAGCATGTTTACGGGTTTTAGAAGGCCATGAAGAACTTGTCCGCTGTATAAGATTTGACAACAAGAGAATTGTCAGTGGCGCATATGATGGGTATGTATCCCGTAAGGACCGATTCACGCCTGCGTTAAGGCTTTCTGGCACAATTCCATCTTGCTGTTCCGTTTTTGGAGCAGAAAAACAGAATGAAATGTTTCCGTTATTCTCCATTACTTTCAATGGGGTTTCGAAAAAAGGTTTGCTTCTGCTCTGTTATGTTTACCTTTCACCAGAACCAATAGTGCAGTCTGCAGCGCTATTTGTTTCTGATGATCGATGATAAAAACAAAGCAAAAAAACAATGAAAAGGAAGCAAACCGACAGCAATCAGTTCCTTTGAAAACAATGGCGGGAAGGGAAGTTTAATTTTTTTTTTTTTTTGCTTGCTCCAAAAGCGGAAGACGCACAATTGTGGTGATATACGTACTGCAGGTATGAACGCAGCCTAAGAGAATCTTTTCAATGAATAGATGAGCATCGTAGTAGTTTTAAAAGGAATGTGTCATCAGAAAATGGCCTATTGCTTAAATCAAGTTTTCATGCTAAACATATTTTTAAAGAACTTTTAATGGTGATGTTTATTTTTTTACATTTCAATTTCACTATCTGTATTAACCCTTTGCAATCCAATTTTGGATTTCAGGGTTTCCTAGGGGGCTTTCTCTTTCTGCCATTATACAATGGCGCCATCTGCTGGCTACAGCCAGTACTGCGGTATGGGACATGCTGGAGAGGCCCCCGACAACAGAGCAGCCAGTAATATACAGTATCAATACCCTGCCAAACGTCTTTCGACATCGGAGCTGTACGGCCTTCAATCAGAACGTCTTTAGACGTCAGACAGTGGATTGGAAAGGGTTAAAGCAAAATCCTGAAATCGTACGATTTGCACACTCGTCTCTGAGCTTCGTAAAGCTGCTTGAGAATTCTCCCTGCTCAGCTTTGAATTCCCCCGCTGTCAGCGCTGTGTAGGTAAGCGCTGGGATTGGATCGAGCGCCAGCCAATCACAGCCGGCGCTCGATCATTCAGTGGATAACATTACTGAATGGCTGTGATTGGTTTATTGAGCAGCGTCTGTGATTGCCTAGTGCTCAATCCAATCACAGCGCTTACCTACACAGCGGGAATTCAAAGCTAAGCAGGGAGATGACAGCGGGGAGAATTCTCAAGCAGTTTGCCGCACCGCCGGGGAGACCATCGCGTCGGGGACACAGACGCCTGCTGGGAGGGGAGTATTGCATTTTTTCTTTACCTAGCATATACTCCAGTATAGCTAGGCTTATACTCGAGTCAATAAGTGTACCAATTTTTTGTGGTAAAACTTATTGACTCGGCTTATACTCGGGTCGGCCAACACTCGAGTATATACCGTGTGTATTTTTTGACAGCAGTGCTGTTTGAGTTTTTGTTTGTTATAGATAAATTTTACATTTTTACTATTCCTTTTTTTTTCTTTTTAACTTTTCTATAACTTTTTTATATTTGTCCAACCATAAGATTTGAATGTCACTAAGTTTGATTGTTGATATAATACACTGCTATGAGGCTCAGCCGCAGATGGCCGAATCGGAAGCTATATTCCGCTTTGGAACATAAGATGTAAGCTGATTTCTGGCTGATTGCTGTGGGCTATACTGACAAAAATGTTCTTCACTACTACTTAGAATTTTTTCTTAACTGTGCCTTCCAGTTTAACTGTATTCCTGTCATCTCTTCTAGAAAAATAAAGGTCTGGGATCTGCAAGCTGCCTTGGATCCACGAGCTCCTGCAAGCACCTTATGTTTGCGTACTTTGGTGGTATGTATAAATGACAGTACAGAATTTATGATTTATTAAGAATAACATTGCTGTGATTTTAAACGCTAAAAGAGACCTAGCAGGAGTAAATCTATATTAAAAATAGCCAGGATCAGTTCAATCCTGCAAATGGCACGGTCAGTAGCAATTTTCCATGGCTGACAGGTATAATACACTGCATTACAGAAGTATTGTAGCATAGTATTGAAGTAATTGCTTGGTAAAGTCTTGTTTAGGGTTTAGTAACCTAGTGTGATTTGGCAGAAAAAAAAAAGACACGTCTATCCAGTTCAGCCAATTACCCTCCCCGAAAATGGGGGCCCTGTTTCGTTTGTTCTCTTCACTTCCTCTCACATCTCCGAATGGAGGACTTTCTTAGCTCCTGCTCCATTAATTTCATTGGTGCTGGTGGAAATAGCCGAGCACTTTGTACTTGGCCATTCTACTGTCGAGACCCTCATGATCTATCTACCAGTGGACTGGTGAAAAAGTCATGTCACATCTCCCCCTTGCACAGGGAGAGACAAGAGAATCAAAGATCTCTGCTACTGCTGGTCTCCCTTTTTTGCATAATTACTGAAAAGTAATAGCTATAAATTCAGTATTCCCGACCCCACTTCAAACAGCTGTAGCTCTGGTCCTGAATCTTTGCCTTAAAGTGACACCAAAAGCATGTCGGTACAAGTGATAAAACCGGAGCTACAGCTGTTTGTAGAACGAGCTCTGTTCATCCAAAACGAAGGTCCTTTTCCTGCAGAAAGAACAAAGCTTGTCCAAAACTGCTGGAGGGGTTGGAGAGAATCCGTCAGCTCAAACACACTGTCCAAACTGCAGGCATCATGTTGTCGAGCAGGAGCAGCTGAGCAGATTATATATAGTGTTATGGGGAAAGATTCAGTAGAACTTGTATTTTATTCATTTAAACCGTTGCACATTCTGATCTGAACAGTCCAATGGGCGGAGCTATCGGCCATTCCTTTCAGTGTAGGACTGTGCATAAAGAAGTGGCTGTCAATCACTGATATTGCTGTCCATTAGACTATTCAGTTATTTGCATTTTTTTTGTTGTTGTTGCCCACTTTTAACCCAATTTGTAAACAGACTTGTACTCCCTTTCAGGAACACTCTGGACGCGTGTTTCGGCTTCAGTTTGATGAATTCCAAATCATTAGCAGCTCCCATGATGATACCATTTTGATCTGGGATTTTTTAAATGTTCCTACAAGTGCTCCTAATGAAACCCGCTCTCCATCTAGGACATATACTTACATCTCCAGATAGCATCATGCACTTTTAATTCCTTACCAGGTAATTTTAGGTTTAATGGGAAAAGAGAGGTGCGACATCCCAGATATTGATACCACTTTATTGCTTGGGGAGTTCACTTTGTTTTTAAAGGGAATGTATCATCAGAAAATTACCTACTGCACATATCAAGGTGTTAAACGGATTTTTAGGAATTGTTAATTAAAAAAAAAAAATTCAATCTGTATTTAAAAAATCATTCACACAGGTAGCTAAGCCTTTTAATAGTCCGGTCATTTCTGTGCTTTATAGAAGACCTCTCTGCACGCGTTTCATTATCAGCAGAGGCCGGAGTATGAGGAAAAGTAACACCTCTTTATAGACAACAGAGGACCTGCTATTCATCATAGGTGGTGGTCACCTCCTTCCCGTCCTTGTATAATGACCTCTGCAGAGGTCGCAGGGCATACCTAGAGCAATCTCCCATAAAAGTCAATGTCAGTTGTGTGGCTAGTCCACCCGGCTGATTTAAAGCAATCTTTAACCCTTTGCAATCCAATTTTGGATTCAGGGTTTCCTAGAGGGCTTTCTTTTTCTGCCATTATACAATGGCGCCGTCTGCTGGCTAGAGCCAGTACTGCGGTATGGGGCATGCTGAAGAGGCCCCCGACAACAGAGCGGCCAGTAATATACAGTAAGAATACTCTGCCGGACATCTTCAGACATCGGAGCTGTACAGCCTTCAATCAGAATGTTTTCAGACTTCAGACAGTGGATTGGAAAGGGTTAAATGCTGCTGTAAAGCATATCTCTGCAGCAAAGGGAAGCTTACTGCCTCCATAGTCATATACAGATAATACAATGTTTTGCTATGCGGTTTAAGCAGTTAAAAAAATATAGATGATACATTCCCGTTTTAGGTTTAAATATCGTAAGTGGAGTATTAATGAAAATATAAAGTTTTGTATTGATTTCTTGTTGTGTTTTCTCTTTTTATACATTGTCAAAAAAAATCAGGCACGTAGTAGTTGTGATTTTGTGCAAAATTCAACATGCAGTTACATCTCAGGCAGAAATGCAAATGATTAGATGAACGGTCTTGCCACCAGAGGCCCTAAAAGTGGTTCCACCCGTGGCCTATAAAAAGACGCTCAGATGGTACTTGTGTGTAGCGGACTTCCTTTTCCGCTTGTGTAGATCTTGTTGACCACTAGATGCCTATATGGTGCAATCAAAGAGATTATGCCCGGTTAACAGAGTTTCAGAGGCCGCATTATGGAATGCAAGAAGCTGGATGGTCATATTGACGGATAGCCCACCACCTGGGCCGTTCTGACCAGACTGTTAAGAGGTTTTAGGATGTGTGAGGGCACACACATACGGCGACTGGGCTTGGGACACCCTCAACAGACCATTAGTAGAGAGGATCGTCTGAAACAATTGAAGCTGCCCATGCTTGTCAATGTCAATCATCCAGAGACAGGTGGCACCATTGTTACAGGCCCCTTTGTCTGTTGGAACCATTGCAAGGCACTTGGCTGAAGGACATTTGCTCTCACGGTGTACTGCCTTTGACACCCATCCACCATTGCCTCCGTTTACAGTGGTGTCTTGAATGACGAAACTAGACTGTAACAGAGTGGAACTGGGTTGTCTTCAACAATGAATCCAGGTTTAGCTTTGGCACTGATGACAGCAGTGTTCATGTCTGGAGACCTCGGGTTGAGTGCCTCTATTCTGTCTTTGCTGTGGAGCCCCTACTGCTGGTGTGATGGTTCGGGGGGCCATCGCATACGACAGTTGGTCACCCCTAGTAGTGGTACAAGGTACAATGACAGCTCAGCGATATGTTCAGGAAATCCTGCAGCCACATGTGTTCCTCTCATGGTGGCTTCCAAAAGCCATTTTCCAGCAGGATAATGCTCGGCCGCACACACAAGGAGGTCACAGGAAGCCCCATAACGTTGCCACACTTCTGTGGCCGGACCGGTATCCAATAGAACAAGTATGGGACCATCTGGGATGACAACTTTGACAGCCTAGGAGTTTGCATGATCTAGAGGCTCAGTTATAGCAAATGTGGACTGATATGCCGAAGGATACCATACAAAACCTGTATGCCTCCATGCCCCTGTATCACATCTTGTATCCAAGCTAGAGGCGGTACAACAGGGTACGAGAGCTTCCATACCCACACATATCACATTTTGTATCCAAGCTAGAAGCGGTACAGTAGGGTACTAGAGCCTCCGTGCCCACCCGTATCACATCTTGTATCCAAGCTAAAGGCAGTACAACAAGGTACTAGAGCCTCCATGCCCACACGTATCACATCTTGTATCCAAGCTAGAGGCGGTAGAACAGGGTACTAGAGCCTCCATGCCCACACGTATCACATCTGTATCCAAGCTAGATGCGGTACAACAGGGTACTAGAGGTTCCCTTCAAGGGAACTTATATCAATGTTACAATCACACTGAGAGAGTTTTTTTGTTTGATTTCAACTTCTCCTTCTAAGTGCTTGGATTTCTGATAAGTGTTACACAGCTGCTTTGAATATTATTGCTTCTTGCATTTGGACCTGTCAGATTGAAGATGTGAGGTCGCATGACAGTTGAACACTTGCCTAAGTGCCCACAATGCACTGCTCTGTGCAGCAGAATTCTCAATTCACTTTTGTCTGCATTGTCAAAAACACATGTTGCAAAATTTATTAGTTGCCGAACTTCATCATCAGACAGATGAAATGTTATAATATTGCACATCTTATAAGAACAGGAATGGGAAGCATTGTGAAGGTTATTGGTTGAAATACAAAAGTTTACTTTGAAAATGTATGGATTTTGTAAGCGACAAAAAGACATTGGATGAATGAGACTCCCAGCAAAATGATCAAAAATCCATCCATACCGCCGCCCCGGCATATGAGAGGTAGTATAGATTGCAATCACCAGGTAACAGATCGGTCTTACTAGAAAGTCCGTACATTGTGAACTGATATTTATTACAGCAGTGGCAGAATGATTTATGGAGTACAGATTACTGGTCCACCATTGTCCGGTAATTGCCACATACTGATTAGCCATAACATTAAAAACCACTGAGAATCGAATAATAATAATTTTGTATTAGGCAGAAAGTGGACAGTTCTTAACCCTTTGCAATCCAATTTTGAATTCGGGGTTTTTTCTCTTTCTGTCATTATACAATGACTCCATCTGCTGGCTAGAGCCAGTACTGCGGTATGGGACATGCTGGAGAGGTCTCCGACAGCAGAGCGGCCAGTAATATACAGTAAGAATACCCTACCGGACATTGCAGCTGCACAGGCTTCAATCAGAATGTCTTTAGACATCAGACAGTGGATTGGAAAGGGTTAAAGATGATCTGTTTCTAAGGCCCTGCTAAAAGCAATGCTCTGCCAGTTGTACCCGGAGTATAGAAGGCAAATCTGGATACTTTCTGATGCATTTTGTTCTATAATTCTAAGTATTTTTCCTCTAAAATCCCTCAGTATTTGTTGCATATCTTTGTTTGTGTGGCCTAAGAATTCCGTAAGTTTTAGTAATTGGCATTCCATCTTTTTGTTTTTCTAGGAATTAGCTATACTGAACTACTGTACTGGATATGTGGATACTGCGAGAAGCTCGAATACTAGTAATTATTGGATATTGTTACTGGTGCCACTTACAAGTAAAGTTTAAATTATATTGTCTCTCGTTCTTCTTACTCTGAAATTACAAGCCACTTCAACAGATGCACATTGAAGTTCTGCTCCATCACCTGCATCTAGAATCCAAAGCTGAAAATGTAAATTTTATATATGAAACGAACAGTTTAATGAGGGTAACGAGTACAAAAAGGATGCAACCTCATTTGTTTTGCACTTAGTGACTCTGAAGGAGAGTGCTTCCCAATAGTTTTTTGGGTGCCAAACATATCCAAATGCTCTTTGTGCTTCATTTTTTTTTTTTTCTTCAAACTTTGAACACAGCAAATACTTTTTGTTTTTTGCATGTATGTGGTAGGAAATGTAACTGTATATGCTAATTGTTGCTCTGTTGGAATACTTTTTTCACTCATGTACATCGATCTTTGTGTTCTATTGACCATAGCTTTGTAGCATCTTCTTCTTTTCCTTCCTTTTATGTTTTTTTTTTTATGAATCAACACCGCTAAGCTTAAAGAATCAGCCATACAATACTAGCAGAACAAAGGCTGCGTGCTCTATTCCTATATTGTAATCCGGGGCACGAGCCTCTAGTATCGTATTCTAAAAGTTGGAATGTAAACTGGAAAACTAGCCAACCAATCTTTTTCTACATCTCTTGGACTGTAAAATTTCTTCTTCATATTATGATGTTCCCCATATCGAAAATTTCTAATCCATTGCCCCCAATAAAATGCTTGCATATCAGAAAGCGCTCTTACTGCCTGTACCTCGTTCCTCTATGGTACAAAGGGATTTCTTGTTGGAGCAAATGCATCATAATGTTAATGACACCATTTTTTTTTTTTCTCCCGAAGGGTGGGGTACAATCATTCCAAGTGACATTTCTAAAGATTTCCAGCCCTTGTAACGATTTTTTGTCCTTTTTTAAAAATTACTAATAAAGTGTAATCCGTTGATGTATTTGGTTGACAGGAGCACTTAAAAGGAAATTATATTCAGATGTAACCAGTTTGGACTTCCAGCTCCCTATTGTTTGACAATTGTAACATTTATGCGCCTTGTTTGTGCCAAAGTAACCCCTGGGATCTTCATTCTTTTTCCTTCTTTGTGTTTTTTTTTTTTTCTTCTTCTTGTACTTGCAGTTATATTGTAAAATGAATTTGGGCTTCAGTTAGTTGGACGTTTATTAACTTTCAGCTCTAACTTTTTGTTTTTTTTTTGTTTTGTTTTTTTCCTAGGTAATTATGTTCTGTTTAGATTTCATTAAAATGTAAAATAAGTTTACGTGCAAATGTGAATAGACTATTATGTCATTTTTGTGTAAATCTCCAACTTATTAAACATGGCTTCGGCAGTCCGAAATCACACTAGGGATTTCATGGAACAAAAATCTTGTACAGTACGATTCCTGTGGGTCACACAATGTATATAAGCACAAATATGTAAGATGCTTTGTTCTGTGTTTGAAGGTTCAGCCAGTTACCTATGTCGGCCTAACATTAAAGTGTTCAATACTGTCTGCCATTTAGATTTGGAATGATGGGCTCTCAACTGTTACATGGAAATTATTGTAGGTCTGATTTTTCTTTTTTTCTTTTTTTTTTTTGATTTTTACATTGAATGCACCAGAAATGTCTAGTGAATTCTAGAACCACCTTCTAGGGTCTCCTGTAGTAATTGTTTCTCGAGTATTATGCAGTTTGATACGAAACAATCCTTAAAGTGACGCTGTGCATTGAAGCATTCGTTTTCATCAGTCAGTTGGGTATTGCCTAAAATATTTCGACTACCAGAAATGGAGCTCTATTAAGTTACTGCCATCTCCCCGATCTACTCCTACCACCCAGATTTTGTGTTCTTCTTCGTTCCAATAGCAGCCTCTCATCGGCTATTGGACTTTAAATTTACAGATGAGCATAAAATCAGTTCAACAGACAAAGAAGGGTGGTGAGACTGTAGATATTTTGGCGTAAAGGGCAGCGATTTCACACACTCATTTTTGGAATCTATCAGTTGATTTGGAGACTGTATTTAGGGGTTTGTTCTACAAGCAGGTCTCTGCTCGCTGGAGCGGGGCTACATTTTGATGTCGGCTCATCTGTATTTCCTTCTTGGCTGAGAACCAAATTGCTTATTTTTCAAACCCTACCAACACCCCAAAGCAACATATTTGCTCAAAATGTAGCGATTTCTAGTTAACGGCTTTTTGTGTGTGTTTCTATTTTTGCCATTTAATAAAATCTGTAATTGTTCTTTTTACATTTGGATACATTTGAAACTGGTAGTAACAGCCTTGCTAACAGTGATGGCAATGTAGTCCTGTCAACCCTATATTTGTGTAAAATTCTTAGTGAGCACAAGTTGCTTCTTCTATTTACCAGAATTATTGCTCATTTAAAAGAAAAAAAAATGTATAAAGCTTGTATGAATACATGTGTTCCCCTAAAAACATGTTGTTTAAAAAACTATATTTTGTAATTTAGTGTAACTTGCAGGTGAATTCTTGTCCCCATAGAAACTCTGAAATACACTAACTTTCTGGCTGCGCTCTTGACGTTATTTTGCTAACAATTACTGGACATATGTACATGAATACTATTTAATTGGAAGCACTGGGAAACTTTAGTTCTGTTCCTTTGAGCATATGTGTATGAATAGCTTATTGAAACTGTAAATATATTGTTTATCAAAAGCTTTGTACTGTGGAATGTGCTTAATAAAAAAACTGATAGTAAGCATTCCGTTATAAATGTGTACCGTGGCCGGAGGATGGTGGCTGGAGACGACGCACAACACAGACCCGAACATTCTCGCCATGGTAGGAACTCCAAGCCGTGTAGTCTCATCCTGCCGTCATCTACTCCTCGCCTCTTACAGACCTTAGAACGGGAAATTGGCAAGAAGGGGGCAGACACTATTTTACTGCAGGATCGGAAAGCAGATCTCCATATGAGAGCGTACAGAAATCTCCAGTATCTTTAGGGAAATATAGGTAGTGAGAATAAGAGAGATGATGATTACTTGATCCTGACCTGGATTAGCCTTGGGCTCCAAACATCGAGCTCAAGGCCTTGTTTTAAATACACTGTTAGGGCAATTTGATTCATGAAAGGCTCATCTTACAGAGGTTATCCAGGGGCATACATTGTATTTTTCAAAAAGTTGCTCCGCCTGCAGTAGTAAAATAACAGACTACATAATCCCCTGCCGCACCAGTTTTGCCGGTGACTGCTGAACTTTAACTTCCAGGAGGGGAATGATGAGGTTGCGGTCCCGTGAGCTCTGCTGCTGGTCATTGGCTGAACGGAGGCCGTGATTGACTGCAGCGGTCACATAGCCCTTTTGTCTGGGACGTCTTCGCCAACTTCCTGCACCCAGAAGTAAAGATCAGCGGGGACTGGATGCTGGCGAAATAGCAGTGGCATGGGAAAAGGTAAGTGTGTTCTGTTTTCTAACTACAGCAGGCTGAGCAAGTGTTTGTAAAAAGGTATGTCCTCGGGATAACTCCTTTTGAGGTTTTCTGCACTAAAGACCTTTTTGCTGCAGGCTTTATGCAGTAAACCCGCACCTATTTGCTGCAAGTTTCAACTTTTGCATAAATCCGCAGCTGATTTAGGGGGTCTTCACTGTTGAGTTAAAATCGCACGATGCGAGAGTGAGCGATGACGCAGAATTATGAAACCAATCATTTTCAATGGCTTCGTTCACATTTGCTGTGTAGTCACTCGTGACATTTCGAGAAAAAATTGTGACATGCCCTCTTTCTGTGTTTTTTTTTTTTGTTTTTTTTTTAATCTCCCATGTTTCCCTTTTGGAGCCACCTTTTTATTGCATCGCAAAGTATGAACTTGTGATTTTCGTGCAATGCCTTAACATTAGAAAGTCCTATTGACTTTCACGTGAAAACGCGTGAAAAAATTGCAAGTGGCAGTGAAGTTTTTGCAAGAAAAAACAGCTGATGCTCAAAAATCGCAGGAAAAAAAAATGCGATTTTTCTTGGGGCGATATTGCAATTTGCTAGTGTGAAGGAGCCCTTACTATCTGCAGTGTATCTCAAATATGCAATGGATTCCATGTGGAAATTTTCCAGTACAGGTGGATGAGATTTTCTTAAATCTCATCTGCAAGCTTGTACTGTAAATGCTACAGCTCTTCTGCTGGAAGTTCTGCACAGTTCATGCCTTGTGTGAAGGCACGCTAGCGCTAAGCGCCCATGAGCATATTTTTAGGCTCTGTGCTGCCTGTGTAATTCCATGGACAGCACATGGCCCCATTACAGGTTACGAGGCTACATACATGGATGATTTTTCACACAGATACATGGTCCATATGAGAAGAAAAGAAAATTATGGCATGTCCTATTCCTGTCTATTTCGGCGATGAGAAATAGGACATGCAATACCTTTTTTTACTAGCAAATAGATCATGGTCACAACTCAACACTGCAAAATACTCTCAAAGAAGTTGGTGAATAATTTCCAAACATCAGTTTCCTACAGTTGCAAAACTAAGTGAATTCTTTGGAATCCCCTGGAATTGTGCCTCAATCCAAATAACTCGAAAAGGCTACAAAAGCATCACTAAAGACCTGAGTCTACTGGGTTTAAAGTATCCTGCTAAAATGTGATAAATTCATACCTTTGCTTATCTCCTTAGATCCAGTGAGTTCTCTCTTACCTTTCTGTTTAACCCCCTCCATTGCTATTTTTAGAAATTTTTACTGGTATGTTTTTGTTCTAATGTTTTGGTTCTTTCCCTTGTTTGAAGAATTATACTATTCCTCCAAATTCTAATTGATTCTTAAAGTTGTGGCAACATTCACAACTGTGAGGTGTTTTTTTCATATAAGAAAAATCCCATATCCTCAGAAATAAGGTGATATGTGCGGACTTTTTATCATTAGACTATATTAGAGAATACATGCCACTAGTCCAAATACATGCAACAAAAGTTGACTGATTGGCATACGTGCAATCCTTTTTAAAAGATATAAATAAATATAGTATGTGACATGGACAGGATTAAAGGTACTCTTCCTTAATACGTGTTTGTACAACCTTTGTTGTTAATAGCTTTTTTCCAACTGTCTCGTTGGTTCCCTTCACTGTAATGCTCTCTTGAATGTTTGCAGGGTTCCTTTACCCAATAATACATTTTGGCTCTCCCTAAAGACTCTCAATTGGATTGAGATCGGGACTCGTTACGGGTCAGTTTAAAATAGTCCATTTCCCAAGTCATCTCCACAACAGCAGCACCTGAGATTGCTGCCTCCTGGTAGGACAGGAAAACAGAGAAAGGTTTAATAGTCCACCACCCACCCTCCTCAGTGTTTTTCTTGTACTGGCAGTAGACAGGTTTCCAGAGGGGTGTTTGGAGGTCCTGGCAAGATGATACCTTTGTTTTATGGTAAATCAGAGGCAGCAGGGGCTGGTTTTCTCCCTTCCTGAACTACCATATTCCTGGGATGCTGCAAAGGGAGAGGGAGGGGGGGGGCAGTTCTCCTCAAGTATGACCTGTTTCCACCGTGGTCAAGTGCTGATATAAGTGGAGGTTGCTGTGGCTATGTTCAGGCTGCCCTCATAAGCGCCTGGCTGCACATGGACTCTTGTAGGGGTGGGGCCAGCGCTCCACATGGAGTATTAGAATCCGCATAAAGACAGAAGGCAGATGAAAGTAAGACCACCTCGTCTGCATTCCATTTCTGGAGTGCTAGCAAATCTATAAGCGCCCCAGCATCTGACAACCTACAACTGGCTACAAGTACTGTAAGTAGCCCGTTTGGGTGCATCATGCAGTCTCTGCTTGTATGATATTAAAGTGTTGATTAGAGAGGAAGGGTGCTCTGCTTTGGCATCTCAAAACACTGTGCCATCTATTATTTATGTTCCAATATCTGGCAAGAGAACAAGCTGTAATTACTCCAAAAAAAAGTGTACGTTTCTCTGAGGCTGAGGTGGAAAATCTTAACAATTTTTCTGATAATGACTGCAAAAAAATTCCTCTCCAATTCAGATGATATTGAAGTTAATTTAGGCAATCAGAACTAGTCTTCACATGGATGAGCCAAAAAAGCCTAGAACCATCCAGGACAGATTTTTGAGAGTCTAGGTGAAAGACATGAACCCACGGTTCCAGTTCACGAAAATATTCGTAAACATATTAGGAAGAAATTGAACAATCCTAAAATAGGTTATTTCATGCATAGAGGGATTAAGAGGCGTTATCCCTTCTCGGAGGAAGATTGTGCGGAGTGGGAAGCCATACCAAAAGTAGATGTCTCAGTAGCGAAGGTGACTAAATGCACCTCATTACCTTTTTGAGGACGCCACGCTAAAATATCCCATGGATCGGAAAGCAGAGTCTGAATAAAACAGCCTGGAAAAGAGGATTTCGTGAGACTACCTCTACTTGCCTCTTCAGATTTTTGTAAAGGCAAAATAGGACGATTGAGTTATGCAAAAGGGGGAAGGAGAAACTTTCCTTTCAACCCCAACCAAAAGGATGATCAGAAGTCAAAGCAATCACGCCGTCCCTGTAGGGGCAAGATTACAGGCTCTCTTGGAGAAGTGGGCTCAACGCTTCGGGAACACCTGGACTTCAAGTATAATAAAGGGAGGTTGTCCTCTAGAGCTCATTTATCACCCCGTTCAAAATTTCTTAATATCTTCTTGCCTCTCATCTTAGATAATGCTATTTTAAGTTCAGGGTAAGGGTTCAGGATTTATTGCAGCTGAAGGCGGTGATACCGGGTTTTTTGGCCAAGCAAAGGAAAGGTCTTTATTCCAAACTATTCCTTATCAAAAAACCAAATGAGAAGATTGGTATAATTATAAATCTGAAATCTTTGAACAAATCAATAATGTACAGAAGATTCAAAATGGAATCAATCAAACTCAACAGTGAAATTGATGAGAGGGGGCCTTTATGGCAACTATAGATTTAAAGGACATCCCAATCAATCCCAAATCTCAACAATTCCTCAGATTTGCAATATCTATGGGGCCAGAAGTATGTAATTTTGAATTGAAAATGTATACCTTTCGGGATATCTGCCGCCGTGTCTTTGCAAAGATAATGGGGGAACTAGTCGTTATCCTAAGGGAAAAAAAATCAATTCTAGTAGTTCCATATTTGTGCAACATTCTGATTATAGCCAAACCGAGGAGCTCTTAAATTTCCACCTAGAAATAACCATCCAACTTATCAATATCTGGGCTGGATAATAAACTGGGAAAACTCGGAGATGGCTCCCAGTCAGAGGAAGATTTTTTTACAGGAAAGACGTTCAACTTCAGATCAGAACTTTTCTGAAATTGAAGAGTTGTTCTATCTGATTCGCTATCACTTTTAAGGAAACTAACCTTATGCATCGCAGCACTAGCATGGGCCCAGTTTCATACAAGAACTCTCAAGGATGCAATTCTTTCTGTTTGGGACAAGAAACAAACTTTCCTAGACAGGAGGTGATGGTGATGGGGAGTGCAGTACAAATTTCCCTACAATGGTGGTTATTAAACCTTAACCCGATGAAGGTAGGTTGGTTTCAACATCCAGTGATTTCATATCACGACAGCTACCAGCTCTTTCACTTGGGGGTCAGATAAAAGAGAGTTATCAAGGGATTTGGTCACAGAACATCAAGCAATAGTCCTCAAATTTCAGAAAACTTTATGCAATATGAAAAGCCCATTAACAAACATAAAGAATCAACACCTAAAAATATTCTCAGCCAACATAGCAGCAGTAGCCTTTCTTTGTCCCCAAGGGGGTACAAAACATACCTCACTATAAAGTGTTGTGCAAGAAATATTCAATTAGGCGTAGGAACACATTTGTTTCACCTCAGCGATTCGCTTTAAAGGAACCTTTCATACTAAGGCACATTTTCTCAGTCGTCAACTTATAGATCCAGGGGAAGGGTTTCTGTCCCAAGTGGTCTTTCAAGACCTAGTGAACAAATGGGGAGCCCCTCAAATACATCTTTTTTGCAATGAGAAAAAAAAAAGGTGAACAATTTTTTTTTTTTTCCTCTCACCATCCATGAGATTTTCCCGTTACAGTGGATGTGTTGTCAGAAACGCTATCTTTTCTCCTTAGGGAGAGCACCTAGATGGTGAGTGAGGAGACTCAAATGGCCATGCACGCTTCTCTGGGTAATATCCAAATAAGGGAGATGGAATAAAACCTCTACAGTGCCACCTATTGGAAGGCAGCATTCCTTCAAGCCAAAGACAACGTTTTATACAAGCCTCGTAACAATGGCTGGGAATTAAAAGCAAAGCCATACTCCATGTACAGACAGCTGTTTCAGGGTTTTTGCCCTTCATCAGTGTACAGTAGGAGACTGGCTTTGCTTTTAATGCCCAATCATTGTTACAAGGCTTGTATTACAAGCCTGACTTGGGCTTGAAGGAATGCTGCCTTCCAATAGGTGGCATTGTAGGGGTTTTATTCCATCTCCCTTAATTTTATTTTTTTAGTGGATGTGTTGACACAAAACTGGGGACACGATGTAGTTTACGTATTTCCTCCAATTCCTGTTTCCCTGATTACATCAATAATTTCTCCACGAGAAATGTCCTCTAATTATTGTGGCTTCTTCTGACCCAGGAGAGGTTGGCTCTCCCTGCTAAAAAAAAAAACTTGAGCATCCGGGAACCAGTGCATCTTCCAATCCTTCCAGATTTTTTAAGGGTCCATTAATCTATCAAAATATGTTGACCTATCATCTTTCAGCATTGATACTTAAAACCCCATATTCTTAGGGAAGGTCCTATCAGAAAGGATGATCGAAACTCTGTCTAGTAGAAGGATAATACCAACAAGATTTATCTTAAGTATAGAAAAATTTGCATTATGAAGAAAAATTACAACTTTCACCTCCTGAATACATCTTATTCTTGACTTTCTTCTAGATGGCTTAGACATGGACCTTTCACCATACCACTGAAAATGCTTTTTCTAGTTGCCATAACCGCAGCATGAAGAGAAAGTGAGCTTCAGACTTTATCAGTTCAAGAGCCATTTTATTGGGTGACTGAGAATAAAATTGTATTCAAATTCGACCCCTTTTTCCTGCCCAAAATGGTATAATCTTTCCATAGATCTCAGGATATTATAATTCCCTCCTTTTGTGACAACCCAAAAAACGACAAACAATGTAGTTTTCACCATCTTGATGTTAGGACAGTTCTCCAACACAGTGGAGGCTGGCCAAAAATGTAAGCAATTTTTAAGTCCCAACAAAGGGAAAAAAGCAGCTAGGAGCTCTATTTCTAGATGGATTTGTCTGGTGATCATGGAGGCAGAGAAAGGGATCAATAAACCAATTCCTGTAAGATTGAAAGCTCATTGCACGAGAGCAATGTCAACTTCGTGAGCAGAACAGGCTTCAGCTTTTGTTGATCAAAAATGCAAAGTGGACGCGTGGAAAAAAATTACACACCTTTACCAAACATTACAGGCTAGATGTTCGGGGAAATGAAGACCTAGCCTTTGGACGTAAAGTCCTTTCTGCAGGAGTATCGGTTTTGTTTTGTTAGTGCTGTCATGGAGATGACTTGGTAAAAGAGAAATAAGATTCCCAACAATGGTTAAGGAAAAAAGAGGAATTAGACTCCCTGGTAATCCAGTTGACTGGATGTCTCCACGATGGCGCTCATATATTCCCTCCCATATTTTGTTTGGTGAACATGTATATACTAAAAATCTGATTCCTACCCTTGCCTGTTTATTATAAGTCACTTAGGTGGCTGGTAAGGGGCTGGGGGTGCAGTCATGGAGACTTCCAGGAAACCGGATAACCTGTGAGTCTAATTCCTCTTTTTTCCTTTACCATTGTCTACTTTTGGATGTGTGCTTTGTGTCATTCTGCTCCAGGACCCATTTTGTTGGACTCACGCCTAGTTTTCTTAAGCTTCGGAGCACATTTTCCTCTAAAATGCTCTGGTGCCATTGTTTCTGTAACATATTCAAGGCCTCCAGTCCCAGAGCCAACAAAGCAACCCCACAACGTTATGAATCCTCTACCTTGTTTCACTGTAGGTAGAGTGCCTTTTTTTTTCGTTACCATTTATATAATGGATATTACTCATATTCAAATTTTTCTGTATACAAGATATTGCTTTTTTTATGTTTTCTTTTTGGGCCATTTACTGGTTTTTAATCTTAAAGTTTAGTTATTATTACAAAATATCCCAATTTATAATCCCCCCCCCCCCACATACCTGTCATTATAAAGAATAACATTGATAAGTGCCCTACAACGATGTTGACCTAGACTCACTGGGTTGCTAGTGGCCTTGACGTAGCGCAAAAATAGGGAGCGTAATCTACGGGATTTGGTTCTTCACTCTTTACTCCCTGAAAAATGTATGGGGTTTTCCACATCGACTCCTCGGCTTGCCACCCTAGAATAATTTCCATTAGGAATGGCTGTCATGAGGCTAGACAAGTGTTTTCTACCTCCCCAGCATGTCATGTTTTCAGGATTCCCCCAGTATTGCACAGATGATTTAGTTATTATCAGTGCTTCAGACATTGACACAGGTGTTCTTAGTAGAGGATATCCTGAAAACACAGGACCTGTTGGAATGCTTTGCAGACTAAACAGAAGATACAAATTTGTGGTACCAAAGCAGCAGACAGTAATCCTAGTTGGCCAGCTGTAGTAATGGCAGGCAAATCTGGTTCACAATAATATAGGGAGAGAAGGTCAGGAAAACAGGAATAGCACACCAACCCAGAGCTCAAGAACTAAATTAACCAAACGCTTCAGGCGGGGGCGGGGGGGGGGGGGGGGGGGGGGGAGGGACCTGGGGCACATATGCAAAGAAGAGCTGCATCTGCTGAGTATAGTAGTAAGTTGGAAGAATACGCTATGCATGGAGACTGAATTGCGTGTTTCTCAATATATGCATTAAACGGTACCATTGAAAAACAACTCATCCAGCAAAATAAAACAAACAATCACATGGCTATACCAATGGAAACATAGAATCAGGATTTTTTATTTTTTTGAAAGTAGGCATTTAAAAAAAAAAAAAAAAGCTGGTCATTATGGGGTTAATGACATTGTGTAGCTTTTTAAAAAAAAACAAAAAAAACGTGCAGTATAAATCCTTTAAATACCTATGTTATTGAAGGCCCAAGGGGTAAACCGTACAGTTATAAGCAAAAGTAAATCCTTTGGAACTACCTGGATTTCTGCAATGACTACTAATTATTGTCTGATTGATCGTTTGCCTAGCACGCATGTATTCGAGTGCATTACACATTAAACAGAGACACATAGTCTGGTTACTGATAAATCTGTGCTTTTCAAAGAAATATTGGTTCGTGTGAACCATGTTCTGATGTAACACTTGTACGAAAATTTAGGAGCATACATACACTAGATGCTTGTGAAAGCTGGACACTGAGGCTGCATTCACACGAACGTATATCGGCTCGGTTTTCACGCCGAGCCGATATACGTCGTCCTCTTGTGCAGGGAGGGGGGGGGGAGGCTGGAAGAGCCAGGAGCAGGAACTGAGCTCCCGCCCCCTCTCTGCCTCCTCTCCGCCCCTCTGCACTATTTGCAATGGGGAGAGGTGGGCCGGGGCGGGGCTACGTTTCGCGAATTAGCCACGCCCCCGACCCGCCTCTCCCCATTGCAAATAGTGCAGAGGGGGCGGGAGCTCAGTTCCTGCTCCTGGGCTGTTCCAGCCTCCCCCCCCTGCACAAGAGGACGACGTATATCGGCTCGGCGTGAAAACCGAGCCGATATACGTTCGTGTGAATGCAGCCTGAAAAGGGATGACAGGAAGAAATTAGAAGCTTCTGAATTATGGTGCTGGAGAAGAAGGCTTCAGATCCCATGGACAGCGAGAATCACTAACCAGGAAGTACTTGTAAGCGCTGCCGAATATGTTGGTGCTGTATAAAGAAAGATGATGATTATAATTATTATTTTATCTTTTATTATACAAATCATTATGAATGTGTCGATTTTCTTTTTTTAATCTGATTCCTTAAATTTTTCACCTTTGTATGAAAGGCAAACCAAAAGTGCAAATAAATCAAAACCCATAACCCTAGCAATACGTGTGCTGACTTGTGGTACAGTACTTTTGCAATAATAGTCCATCTTCCACTCGGTATAACCGGCATATATCTGCAGATTTTCAAAAGAAAGTATTTAAAAACGATACTTAGAAATCAATCTGTACAATGTAATATGCAGAATCCAACTGAATTGTACTAGAGCAGTAGCAACCATCATCTGTGCAAACTTTCAGGTAACAGGAACCCCCCTTCCCCACAAAAAGCTTAAAGGGGTTGTCCCAAGGCAAAACATCAACATTTTAAATTAGCCCATTCCCCCTGTCACCCCCCCGGCATAAAATAGCATTTTAAAGCGGTTTTTAAACTGCTTGCTACTCACCGATGTGATGAAAGATGAACTTATAAAATTCTTCTCCCAAGATGGCCGCCGGTCCTTTCCCAGGGATGCACTGCGGTTTTCTCCCATGGTGCACCGCGGATCTTCTCCCATGGTAAACCATGGGCTCTGTGCGTTCCATTGCCAATTCCAGCCTCCTGATTGGCTGGAATCGGCACACGTGACGGGGCGGAGCTACGCGATGACGTGTAGAAGGGGCGGAGCCAGAACACCGCTCGTGCCCGGACCGACCAGAAGGAGAAGACCCTTCTGCGTAAGCGCGTCTAAAAAAGCAAGAAGACACGAAATTAGACAGAGCCATGGAGACGGGGACGCCAGCAACGGAGCAGGTAAGTGAATAACTTCTGTATGGCTCATATTTAATGCACGATGTATATTACAAAGTGCATTAATATGGCCATACAGAAGTGTATAACCCCAATTGCTTTCGTGAGACAACCCCTTTAATTCATAGTCGATAGGTGATGAAAACTCCCTCATGGGAAGCAAGAAAAAGAGAGCTGCTAACAATCTGTTTTGCATCAAAGGAAATAAGGTCATACCTAGAGAGTCCAGTCACAGGGCCCATAATTTCTTAAATTTCTTGGATGCTTTTCTTTTAGGATAGACTGTCTTCCAACAGAAGAGTAGCATTAGCTTTATTAATAAATTCACTATAGGAAGGTGGTTTATTAGATAACCAGTGTAGGGCCATTAACTTCCTTGCCAGATATAGAAGTCCTAAAACTGTCTTTCCGTATTCAGCAATTGTCCGTCTAAGCATTCACCCCAAGATACATATTACAGGATCCAGGGGGCTAGCAACTTTAACCCTTTCCAATTCAATGTCGGGCCTGTCCCAACATCATCATTTTCCTCCACAGCTCCAATGTCGGGACAGACCCGACACTGCAGTGCAGGAGTGCATCTGCACCCAATTGTCAGACACATCGGGTGCAGATGCACCCCTGCACTGGTCCTCATCGAGAACCCCAAAGGAGAAGGCAAAAAGGGTTTTTAAAAGGGGGTCACCTGACCTCATCTATCACATGATCGCTGAGCCGGGAGGATGAAAAGAGAATGCGGAAGTGTTACTTCCGCATTCTGCCCGGCGATCATATGACCGCCGGGTGCCACCTGACCTTAGCTGGCACATGATCGCCGAGCTGGGAGGCTGAAGGGAGAATGCGAAAGTATTACTTACGCATTCCCCCCGACAGTGATGTGACCACAGGCTCCCTCCTGAACTCTGTCAGATCAGGCGGGTGAAGGGAGAATTTATTTTTTTCTCATCCATTCTCCCCAGCTCCAATTTATTTGGAGCTGGGGAGAATGGATGAGAAAAAATAAATGGCTTGGAAAGGGTTAAATATCCTGCTGATAGTTTCTACAATAATACCCCAGTAATTAGAAAGACATGCACAACTCCAGAACGTGCATAATATCCACCTGCTCCAGCTGACAATGAGAATAAGTATGAATCCTAATCTTACATAGGAAACTGGGTGTTCTGTATACTCTAACATTTCTTCACAGAATAGGATTAAATAAAAACAAACATTTATTGATTTTGATTAAAACCAGATCAATTTGGCAATTAGTGCCAGATAAAAGATACAAAATTGACGAGAGGAGAACCCAGGTAGAACGCAGGTATGAACTCGTCCCTCTGATATGTCCCCATAACAGGGATTCTTAACCCCCAAAATGATGCTACACTTAGGAGAAGCCTCTTCAGCGGAAGGCAGTCACCAGAAATGGTGTCGCCTCAGGGGTACCCTTCCAAGCGAAAATCAATTAAGGTGAAAAGGTAGGGGATATGACCATACATATCAAATTTCGTATCTCGCAAATGCCAGTCTAGATTTCTCTAGATTCTTGGTGGATACCTATGGTGGGTAATCCAGCTGCTAGGCAGACTGAGTAATAATATATCATGCCCCACCTAGCAAAGTATCACCATATATCTATGTACCCTCTCTTATCCTCTGTGGAAAGCCAAAGTAAGTGCCAGCCAAATGGATGCTACCTAGGCATGATGGGTTCCAACATTATGTCAAAGACTCTACATATGGTGGGGGACTCGATTACTAGCATAGCCCATCTATAGAATACATAGTGTCTATGGATTTACACTGAATCATCAGTGAGAAACCAAACTGAGTGCCAGCCAAAGTTGGATACTGACTGTGCGTAACACTTGCAACTGGGTTCCAGCGCATTAAGACTCAACATTTTTCTAAGAAGCAGATAAATAATCTTTCATCAGGAGTCTAAAGCTAGATAGAGAATATAGTGCTATCTATTAGGATACACTAAAGCTTAGTAAATCATTCTTCCTTCCCGGAGATTTGACTGAATAGGCTGGAGCTTAGTAGGTAATTCTACCTGCCCTAATAACTAGCAGCAGGATGCACCAAATCCTAACATTTCATTCTTCATGCCCGGATATCTGGCTGAGTGAACAAAAGCTTAGTAGATCATTCTGACTTCCCTGATAACTAGCAACACAGAGAGTCAAAGTGTCCTGTCTATTAATTCTGATCAGGGCAGTCAGAATGATCTACTAAGATTTGAATAGAATTATGGAATGTTCGGGGATGTAAATTCCAACTAGTGCAATAGTTTTGGTGAGATGGAAATCCACTAAAATACGTTACTTTAGAGCTCATGTTTTGCATTCCAAACTACCGGAAGTGGTTGTGTGCGCCAGCAACCAAATGTAATGCATAAAATACATATTTACCTTATTAGTTTAACCCCTTCCCGCTCCAGGACGTACATTTATGTCCGGGATATGTGTGAAGAGAGTTCGCGGGGTGACCTCTCATCATACAGCGCGGGCGTCAGCTGTTTATTACAGCTGACACCCGCAGGCAATAGCCATGATCGGCCGTTCGCGGCTATTAACCCTTTAAATGACAGGGGCATTTAAATCCCCTGAATGCCCCCCCCCCCCCTGCGGTGAGATCGGGGGAGCCGTGCAGGTGTCATGGTAGCCGGCAGCCTTCTGAAAGGCCCCAGGGCTGCCTTGAGAGACTGCCTATCAAGCCATCCCCGTGGGGTGGCTTGATAGGCTGCCTGTGAAAGTGCAGTATGATGTAATGAAATTGCAGTAAGACGTAATTTTTTTTCTTCCTCTACCCCCTTTTCCTTCTTTCCTTCCTTCCCCTTCTCCTCTCTCTTCTTTTATATTTACAACCATTGTGCCTTATTGGATTGGCTGGATAAATAACTGGGCGACAATGAATTGCCACGGCTTGCTTCCTTTTTGGCTACCATCAATAATCCTTCACTTAAAGGGGTTGTCCCGCGCCGAAACGGGTTTTTTTTTTTTTCAACCCCCCCCCCCCCCCCCCCCCGGTCGGCGCGAGACAACCCCGATGCAGGGGTTAAAAAAGAACACCGGAGAGTGCTTACCTGAATCCCCGCGCTCCGGTGACTTCTTACTTACCTGCTGAAGATGGCCACCGGGATCCTCTCCCTCGGTGGACCGCAGGGCTTCTGTGCGGTCCATTGCCGATTCCAGCCTCCTGATTGGCTGGAATCGGCACGTGACGGGGTGGAGCTACACGGAACCCCATTCAGAAAAGAAGAAGACCCGGACTGCGCAAGCGCGGCTAATTTGGCCATTAGACGGCGAAAATTAGTCGGCTCCATGGAAACGAGGACACTAGCAACGGAGCAGGTAAGTGAAAAACGTCTTATAACTTCTGTATGGCTCATAATTAATGCACAATGTACATTACAAAGTGCATTAATATGGCCATACAGAAGTGTATAGACCCACTTGCTGCAGCGGGACAACCCCTTTAAGATGCTATCCATTACTGTATCTTGTCACAGAACTGGTATGTATTCATAAAATAGTTTTTTGATTCCATCATAATTATCACTGAACCTTGTTGAAAACACTATATCCTTTTTTTGTTTGATGGAAGTTGTTTTTTTTTTGGGTTCTATGAGTGTTTTTCTATTAATTTTCTCCACCTTTTTAACCAAATTTTTCCATACAAATTTGTTATAGCCTCTTTCCATTAATCTCGTTTTTATTTCTTCTTTGGTGTTGTTATAATCTTTTTTGGTGGTGCATGCACGCTTTGCTCTTATTAATTCCCCTGTGGGTATGGCATTGATCACATGTTTTGGATGGGCGCTTTTTGCATGCAGCAAAGTGTTGCCAGCAGTCTTTTTCCTATATAACTTGGATTCTATGGCTCCACTGGTAGAATTCCCATGCAGCCATAGATCCAAAAATGGAATGTCAGTTTTATTCCACATGCAAGTAAATTTTAAATGGACCTGGTTATTATTTATAAAACTAGAAAATTCTTCAATGATTATTGCGCAATTTCTCTTCAGATCGTTATTTTCACATAGAATGACAATATCATCCATATAGCGCCCATACCATATTGTTCTATTATGTTCATGGATAATGACACAAACACGTTCACGAGAAATCCCCATGATGTCTGCTATGCCTTTAGCTGAAATTCGCCGATTCTCCAGTATGAGGTTGTACATAGCATCGACGATCTCCGGAACAACAACAACCTCTCTCAGTCGTCCAGGACGATCCTCATCATTGGTGCTGAAGTGGCCCATTTTAACCCTTTGCAATCCAATTTTGGATTCAGGGTTTCCTAGGGGGCCTTCTCTTTCTGCCATTATACAATGGCGCCATCTGCTGGGTAGAGCCAGTAGTGTGGTATGGGACATGCTGGAGAGGCCCCTGACAACAGAGCGGCCAGTAATATACAGTAAGAATACCCTGCTGGACATCTTCTGGCATTGGAGCTGTACAGCCTTCAATCAGAATGTCTTCAGACAGTGGATTGGAAAGGGTTAAATTTGGCAACCCTGTTCTTAACTGTAGAATATGAAGGGCATTGATCCCCCAATGTCTGCGACATATCACCATGAATATCCTTCGCGGACTTTCCTTGCATAAACAAGAATTTCATCACTCCTCCGCTCTCATTTGCTGTGAATATCGCCTTAGACTGCGCCATTCTGTTTTCCCGCGTGCCGAGATCACGGTTGCCATAAGCTACAAACACAAAATTTGGAAAACATATATTAGACACATAAGGCTTTCATGTGATGTAACATTCGTTACCATAGAAACAAACAAGAACACAAAGCCAAAGACTTATCAGCAGCCCCTCGTATTATGGTTTCTGCTTGTATTTGATCTGTGTAGGCTTGCTGTTCTTCCCTCCGCCTCCATCCGGGTGTAAGCAGATTCGATGATGCCCCATTTTCTCTAAAACAGTGTTTTAAAACTTCCGAGTCGTTTTTAAAACCTTGATCAGAGGAAAAGTACCTTCTGGTCTTTCTGAACTGTCCATATTGGACATTTGTCTTCCATCTCCTAACATAACAACTATAAACAAATCCAGGTAGCTGTTGGAATCAACTAGTTTAACCCTTTCCAATCCACTGTCTGACCTCTGAAGACATTATGATTTAAAGGGGTTGTCCCGCGATAGCAAGTGGGGTTATACACTTCTGTATGGCCATATTAATGCACTTTGTAATATACATCGTGCATTAAATATGAGCCATACAGAAGTTATTCACTTACCTGCTCCCCCGATTAGACGCGCTTGCGCAGAAGGGTCTTCTGCCTTCGGCTCGGTCCGGCACGAGCGGTGTTCTGGCTCCGCCCCTTCTACGTGTCATCGCGTAGCTCCGCCCCCATCACGTGTGCCGATTCCAGCCTCCTGATTGGCTGGAATTAGTGCATTAATATGGCCATACAGAAGTGCTTAACCCCACTTGCTATCGCGGGACAACCCCTTTAAGGCTGTACCGCTCCGATGTTGGAAGAAAATCTGTCAGGGTCCTCTTACTGTATATTGCCAGCCTCTCTGCTGTCAGAGCCTATTCAACGTGTCACCTCATGCAGTACTGGCTTTAGCCAGCAGATAGCGTCATTGTATAACAGAAGAAAAAGAGTAAGCTCCCTAGGAAAACCAGGATACAAATTGGAATGAAAAGGGTTAAAATAAGTTTTTGTGTGGATCTGGTTATTACAAATATACAACTGTATATCTCAAAGTATAATATTTGTTGGATTGATGGAGCCCGAAAATTCTAATCCCCAATTATTATCACTCAAAATTTTTTATGTACACATCTAGAGCCAAACAATTAACAACCCAAATAAATAATATATAATCACTAAATTTTTTCATTAAATTTTATAGGTGGGTTTCTAATACCTTCTTCAAGTGCCCCCATATAAAGATTAGCATAACTCAGTGCAAATGTTGTTCCCATAACAGTGCCTCTTGTTTGCAGGTAAAATTTATTGTGTAAAGTAAAACAATTGTTAATTAGCATACAATGGATTGCCTCAAGGATAAAAGGCCTCTGATGATTGGGCATCACTTTTTTTCTTCTTGCCAGGACACTGCTGTGATAGCAAAAGCACTGACTACACAGACCGTGCCCATGTGCGCTGCAGCTTGAGTCCAGGATGTGGGAAGGTGAAGGGAATATGCCGCATGCAGTCTGAGCAGCGTGACATTCACATGGTGGCAGGCAGCAACAAACCATACGGTGACAGGTTGCAGAGGTGAGCCTCACGCACTGATGCAAGTCATCTCAGCTAGCTACATTTCTTTAGTAAACTCTGTAATAAAACTGTTTGCTATATGGACACAGTGACTGAGATGACAATGAATGAATGGGATGAGTGCATTGGTTGGGGAGGAGGGGCGGATTGCTTGGAGTTGATGGAAGCGGGAAGCGCAGGGGAAGCTTCTGAGCAGGAGGTAGATGTCTTGGTTCAGGGGTCCACCAAGGAATTCAACAGCTCCCCGCCTCCCCCCCATCCCCCGAATCTTTAGAGACGAGCGAGGAGATACTCGGCTAAGGCACTACTCGCTCGAGTAATGTGCCTTAGCGAGTATACTCGCTCATCTATGACCTTCATACCTGGATCACCCTTGCTTCTACAGAGCCAAAGATAGATCATCACAGGATTCTATGTGTCTGCATTCCAACAATCAATGTGGTCTTGCAATTTTGTTTTTCTTCCACAAAACATGAAAAGGGTCTGTACAACCCCAATGCATGGCAATTTGCTGCAAAAACCCACGAGGTTGAAAAGGAAGCATGTGAGTAACCTACTGCATGTACTTTCTGTCGCAGTGCAGAGGGATCAGCCCTATTCTCATTTACACAAGGAAAGACCAGAAGCAATGGGATGAAACTGAAAGTGAGGAGACACAGATTAGATATTAGACAGTGAGGGTGATCAATGAGTGGAACAGGTTACCACAGGAGGTGGTGAGTTCTCCTTCAATGGAAGTGTTCAAACAGAAGCTGGACAAATATCTGTCTGGGATGATTTAGTGAATCCTGCACTGAGCAGGGGGCTGGACCCGATGACCCTGGAGGTCCTGATGACCCCGGAGGACCCGATGACCCTGGAGGTCCTACCAACTTTACCATTCTATGATTCTTAGTGGGTGAAAAAATATACCTATTTCTGTTTTCACAATGTTGACGGGTCCAATGCACAATCACTGAGGTGTAATGGTCGGAAGAATGTGTAGTAAATAACAAGTAACTGTCAGAGTTATGAAAAGTGTAAAAAGGAAAAACAGTCTTTGTTACTCGTAGGCTCCGTTCACAGCTGTGTTGGATCCTCCATTACAGATTCCATTATACTTGCCAGTACAGCATGCAGCACTGTTATTTCTGGTAGAATGAAGGACTCCTTTTTAAGTTTTTGGGATCACTGAGCGCTGTTGGTGTCTGTCACAGTTTGAATTACGTCATTCTGCTCCTAGGACATATCAGAATAATAGAATTCCTAACACCTATATGAACGAGGCTCAAACCGTGGCATTTTACCGAGGTTTCGAGCAGCGTTTTTGGCCGCGTTGTACAGCGTTTGACAGCACTTTTTAAAGCAGTCCATCATTGTGATGGGCGATGAGGTGCGTTAAAAAACGCTGAAAAATAGAACAGACGGAGCTTGAAAATCGCCACGTTAGAATCGCCGCGTTCAAGCTTAGGTCTGCAAAGCCCCATTGAAATCAATGACAGCGTTGTACTGCAAGAAGTGCGGCGCTCGGGACATCATGCTAATGGTGGTAAAAAGCGGGCGATGTGAGAGCGGCCTTAGGCTCTGTTGACAATTCCATTAGGAGACTCCATTGAGAGTTTGTCATCTACAGCCCCCCCCCCCTTGTACACGGGGTCACATACTGGGGGTCTACAGCCCTCCCTGTACACGGAGTCACACTCTGGGGTCTACAGCCCCCCCCCCCCTGTACACAGGATCACACTCTGGGGGTCTACAGCTCTCCCCCTCTACACGGGGTCATATTATGGGGGTCAACCCCCCCCCAGGGTCACATCCTGGGGATCTACAGCTCCCCCTCCTGCTTGTACACGGGGTCACAGTCTGGGGGTCCACAGTTCCCCCCCATACACGGGCCACACTCTAGAGGTCTACAGCACCCCCCTGTACACGGGGTCACACTCTGGGGGTCTGCAGCCCCCCTGTACACGGGGTCACATTCTGGGGATCTACAGCTACCACCCTGTACACGGGATCACACTCTGGGGGTCTGCAGCCCCCCCTGTACATGGAGTCACACTCTGCGGGTCTACAGCCCCCCCTCCCTCCCTGTACACGGGATCACACTCTGGGGGTCTACGGTCCCCCTGTACACGGGGTCACATTCTGGGGGTCTACAGCTCCCCCCTGTACACAGGACCACACTCTGGGGGTCTACAGCCCCCCGTACATGGGGTCACACTCTGGGGGTCTACAGCCCCCCTGTACACGGGATCACACTCTGGGGGTCTACAGCCCCCCCCCCCCCCGTACACGGAATCACATTCTGGGGGTCTACAGCTCCCCCCCCCTGTACACGGGATCACACTTTGGGGGTCTACAGTCCAACCCTGTACATGGGGTCACATTCTGGGGGTCTACAGCTCCCCCCCTGTACACGGAGTCACAGTCTGGGGGTCTACAGCTCCCCCCTGTACACGGGACCACACTCTGGGGGTCTACACCCCCCCCCCCCCCCCTGTACACGGGTCACACTCTGGGGGTCTTCAGCTCCTCCTGTACACGGGTCACACTCTGGAGGTCTACAGCTCCCCCCTGTACACAGGTCACACTCTGGGGGTCAACCCCCCCTGTATGTGGGGTCACACTCTGAGGGTCTATAGCTACCCCCTGTACACGGGTCACACTCTGGGGGTCTTCAGCTACACCCTGTACACGGGATCACACTCTGGGGGTCTTCAGCTCCCTCAGCTACCACCTGTACACGGGTCACACTCGGGGGGTCTATAGCTACCCCCTGTACACGGGTCACACTCTGGGGGTCTTCAGCTACACCCTGTACACGGGATCACACTCTGGGGGTCTTCAGCTCCCTCAGCTACCACCTGTACACGGGTCACACTCGGGGGGTCTTCAGCTACACCCTCTACACGGGATCACACTCTGGGGGTCTTCAGCTCCCTCAGCTACCACCTGTACACGGGGTCACACTCTGGGGGTCTTCAGCTACCCCCTGTACACGGGGTCACACTCTGGGGGTCTTCAGCTCCCCCTGTACACGGGGTCAGACTCTGGGGGTCTTCAGCTCCCCCTGTACACGAAGTCAAACTCTGGGGGTCTTCAGCTCCCCCTGTACACGAAGTCAAACTCTGGGGGTCTTCAGCCCCCCCCCCCCTGTACAGAGGGTCAAACTCTGGGGGTCTACAGCTCCCCCTGTACACGGGGTCACACTCTGGGGGTCTTCAGCTCCCCCTGTACACGGGGTCACACTCTGGGGGTCTTCTGCTCCCCCTGTACATGGGGTTCACACTCTGGGGGTCTTCAGCTCCCCCCTGTACACGGGGTCACACTCTGGGGGTCTTCAGCTCCCTCAGCTACCACCTGTACACGGGATCACACTCTGGGGGTCTTCAGCCCCCTTAGCTCCCCCCTGTACACGGGGTCACACTCTGGGGGTCTTCAGCTCCCCCTGTACACGGGGTCAGACTGTGGGGGTCTTCAGCTCCCCCCCTGTACAGAGGGTCACACTCTGGGCGTCTACAGCTCCCCCTGTACACAGGGTCACACTCTGGGGGTCTTCAGCTCCCCCCTGTACACGGGGTCACACTCTGGGGGTCTTCAGCCCCCTTAGCTCCCTCCTGTACACGGGGTCACACTCTGGGGGTCTACAGTCCAACCCTGTACATGGGGTCACATTCTGGGGGTCTACAGCTCCCCCCCTGTACATGGAGTAACAGTCTGGGGGTCTACAGCTCCCCCCTGTACACGGGACCACACTCTGGGGGTCTGCACCCCCCCCCCCCCTGTACACGGGTCACACTCTGGGGGTCTTCAGCTCCTCCTGTACACGGGTCACACTCTGGAGGTCTACAGCTCCCCCCTGTACACGGGTCACACTCTGGGGGTCAACCCCCCCTGTACGTGGGGTCACACTCTGAGGGTCTTCAGCTCCCCCGTGTACACAGGTCACACTCTGGGGGTCTACAGCTCCCCGCCCCTGTACACGGGGTCACACTCTGGGGGTCTTTAGCTACCCCCTGTACACAGGTCACACTCTGGGGGTCTTCAGCTACACCCTGTACACGGGATCACACTCTGGGGGTCTTCAGCTCCCTCAGCTACCACCTGTACACGGGTCACACTCTGGGGGTCTTCAGCTACACCCTCTACACGGGATCACACTCTGGGGGTCTTCAGCTCCCTCAGCTACCACCTGTACACGGGGTCACACTCTGGGGGTCTTCAGCCCCCTTAGCTCCCTCCTGTACACGGGGTCACACTCTGGGGGTCTACAGCTCCCCCTGTACACGGGTCACACTCTGGGGGTCTTCAGCTCCCCCTGTACACGGGGTCACACTCTGGGGGGCTTCAGCCCCCTTAGCTCCCCCCTGTACACGGGGTCACACTCTGGGGGTCTTCAGCCCCCTTAGCTCCCCCCTGTACACGGGGTCACACTCTGGGGGTCTTCAGCTCCCCCTGTACACGGTGTCACACTCTGGGGGTCTTCAGCTCCCCCCTGTACACTGGGGTCACACTCTGGGGGTCTTCAGCTCCCCTCTGTACACGGGGGTGACACTCTGGGGGTCTTCAGCTCCCCCTGTACACAGGTCACACTCTGGGGGTCTTCAGCTCTCCCCCTGTACACGGGGTCACACTCTGGGGGTCTTCAGCTCCCCTCTGTACACGGGGGTCACACTGGGGGTCTTCAGCTCCCCCCCTGTACACGGGGTCACACTCTGGGGGTCTTCAGCTCCCCCCCTGTACACGGGGGTCACACTCTGGGGGTCTTCAGCTCCCCCCTGTACACTGGGGTCACACTCTGGGGGTCTTCAGCTCCCCCCCTGTACACGGGGTCACACTATAGCCCTGATGACACTTTCTAATCTTTTTCTTTTGTCCGCAGGCAACAAAAAAAGAGCAAAAAATCCTGCCTAACTACCGAGAACCGCCCAGCCAATCAGGGCGCGGCTTATTGCGCTGTCCACAAGCACCGCCCCGTTAGCTCGCCCACTCTCGCGAGACCTGCCCTGTGGCTATAAATCCCCCCACGACGCTCGCGCCCGCCCTCACTACACCGTCCATTGTAGCTGTAGTTGTGTGGCGCTCGTGCGGCGGAGAGAATGGAAGACAGCATGGATATGGACAACTTGGCCCCTCTGCGCCCGCAGAACTTCCTCTTCGGTATTTAGCGCGCGAGCTATAGCTATGTTTGTCCTAGAAGCACCCGGCCGCCTGCTGCTGGCTGCTAGCACCCGGACGGCGGGCGGGCTGCTCACCGCTGCGGCAGTGGAGTCTGCTCACGTGACCTCTCCCCGCGCGCCACCACGTGCTGGTAGCCATGTGCGGCCTGTGGAGGCGGATGTAGCTGCGGGCTGTGGAGTGCTCTGCCCACCGGCACGGTGTCCTTTGTGCCTTTACTGCCCATCCTCCGGATTAGAGGACACCCTGCCGGCTACTCCGTTATGTTCTGCTGCCCATAATACCCTGCCAGATCTTGTCCTTTGACTCTTAAAGGGCTTGTTACCCCAGAATGTAGTTCCCCACCCACCGCATGGACTAGGCTACAACGTTCTCATCGGTAGGGGGTGACGGCTGGGACCCCACTGATCCCAAGAGTGGGTGTCCTGAAGATCCATGTGTGCATGAAACGATGGTCCAGCATGTGACCACCACCCGCACTCAGATGGTGGGGATCCCTGCAGTCAAATGGCGGGGGGTCCCTGCAGTCAGATGGCGGGGGATCCCTGCAGTCAGATGGCGGGGGATCCCTGCAGTCAGATGGCGGGGGATCCCTGCAGTCAGATGGCGGGGGATCCCTGCAGTCAGATGGCGGGGGATCCCTGCAGTCAGATGGCGGGGGATCCCTGCAGTCAGATGGCGGGGGGATCCCTGCAGTCAGATGGCGGGGGGATCCCTGCAGTCAGATGGCGGGGGGATCCCTGCAGTCAGATGGCGGGGGGATCCCTGCAGTCAGATGGCGGGGGGGATCCCTGCAGTCAGATGGCGGGGGGGATCCCTGCAGTCAGATGGCGGGGGGGATCCCTGCAGTCAGATGGCGGGGGGGATCCCTGCAGTCAGATGGCGGGGGGGATCCCTGCAGTCAGATGGCGGGGGGGATCCCTGCAGTCAGATGGCGGGGGGGATCCCTGCAGTCAGATGGCGGGGGGGATCCCTGCAGTCAGATGGCGGGGGGGATCCCTGCAGTCAGATGGCGGGGGGGATCCCTGCAGTCAGATGGCGGGGGGGATCCCTGCAGTCAGATGGCGGGGGGGATCCCTGCAGTCAGATGGCGGGGGGGATCCCTGCAGTCAGATGGCGGGGGGGATCCCTGCAGTCAGATGGCGGGGGGGATCCCTGCAGTCAGATGGCGGGGGGGATCCCTGCAGTCAGATGGCGGGGGGACCCCTGCACTCTCAGATGGTTCAGCCGATCAGTCAGACCCCTGCTGATCAGAAGGTTCCCGTTCCTCTACTTTAATGTTGGCAGGACCCCTCTAGGATGTGTAGTTGACCCCTAGAGGAGTCGTCCCATGGCTGACTGGTGGTCTGGAAGGTCCTTGGATGGAGCAGTGGTCATGTATGCAATCTATGGCTTCCTTCATTGCAAGGAGGGCTGCTGGAGACTCCAAGTCCTTGAGCTGTGTCCTCTCCAGCACCCCACTGAAGTGAATGAGGCGGCCATGCTCCACAGCTGCTCTGTGTATGGGGGTCTGAGATGTCCTCACTCCTCCTGTAAGATCCTCCATATCTGCCCGATGACCACTTATCTAATAGTCTCTGCACTTCTTGAGGTTGGCTGATGCCTTGTGATGACCAACATCTGCCATCAGGGGATAGTCGGAACCCTTTACATGGACCGGCTCCACCAAAACATATATATATATATATATATGGCTTGACGTTTCCCAGCTTCTGTTTGGCCAGTCTCACATCTGCGTTGGACCTCCTGGTCGGAGGTTCTGGCACAAAATACCGGAAGAGAATGTGCTGCACACAGGACTGAATGGACCCCATTATTGTCAGTGGGTCCGTCCGACGCTGTTGGGTTCCCTCCGGAGACGGAGCTGTTTTGGCTGGGGGGATTCCCCGGAGTGGGAGAGCCGCCTTGTGGGCGACTGCAGTTACACTAACCTGTTCTGTCTTTGCAGGATGTGAACTCAAGGCAGACAAGAAAGACTATACCTTTAAAGTGGATGATGATGAAAGCGAGCATCAGTTGTCCCTGCGAACGGTAAGTTTAGGGGATCGCTCTCAAAATGCGCTTGGGTGGTTTTTCTAAAATTCGCCACCTGGTTTGTGATGAACTGATCCATTTGCTGACATTTAGCTGCCTGATATTGACACAGCAGCCCTTTTTTTTTAGCGTTTAACGCGTTTTCAGCGCTATTTATTTCAGTGAGGCTTCTCAGAAAGGCATTAAAATGCAGGGTTTTTATCGCTGCGGTCTGTTCTATTTCTGGGTGTTTCATGGTTTTTAAACGCTATATCGCCCATTGAAAGGAATGGACAGTGTTTTCAGCGCCGCTAGAAGCGCGGCACAACTTGGTACCGTGTTTTTGACAGTGTTAACCACCCTAGCTACGCTATGTGAAAAAAAGCAATACTCGCCTAGCAGGCGCCATCTGGGTCCCTTTCAGTGTTCCTGCAGGCTTCCGTGCAGTTGTCACCACCGACAGAACATCCGTTGCTGGTAGCATGAATTGAAAACCCTGCCTCCAGCAAGAGATTGCTCTGATTGGTTCTCGAGCACTGGCTCAGCCAATCAGAGCCAGCTCTCGATGAACCAATCACAGCCATTTAACGAAAAGTGTTCTAAGCAATGGAGATTTCTGGAGCCAAAGCTCAGTAAACAGTGACTTACTAGTAGGGCTCATTCACATCAGCATCGGTGGTTCCCTTCAGAAGCTCTGTCGCTGGATTCTGTTAACCCTTTCCAATCCCCTGTCTGTCGTCTAAAGACATTATGATTTAGGGCTGTACAGCTCCGATGTTGGAAGACATCCGTTGGGGTTCTCTTACTGTATATTGCCAGCCTCTCTGCTGTCGGAGCCTATCCAATGTGTCACCTCATGCAGTACTGCTTTAGCCAGCAGATAGCGCCGTCGAATAACAGCAAAAAAATAGTAAGCCCCCTATGAATAACCAGGATACAAATTGGATTGGAAAGGGTTAAACAAGATGAAATGGCACAGCAGTGTTGTTTGTCCTAGAAAATGCCCAAGACCTAATAAACCCCATTATAGTCAACAAGGTCCATTTGGTTTTGTCATGACTGTTCTGTTTGGGCACTGGGTGCAGTTTTCCTGTTCTATAGCAAAGCTGCAAGTGGTGTGTGTCTCTCTCCTCCCCTCTGCTTTCTATACACTTCAGAGAGCACGATGACTTATCCCCTTGCTCCATCATTTGTGTAAGGTGGTTGGGTCTCAACATTTGTCAGTAGGCAGAGGAGAGCAAGCTATGAGGGAGGGAGACCCCTAGTGGCCAGAACTTCAGGTGGGTTTTCAGGACAAAAATTTGTTTTAGCCAAGTTTGAAGTATGTTGCAGTTTTACTATTTCACGCTGGGTATCGTATAAACACAAGTTGTTTGGAAACTCATGTATTTTGTATTCTCTTTTACATCTAACACTTTGTAACCTGATGCACTCTTTAGGTTAGTTTAGGTGCCGCTGCTAAAGACGAGTTACACATAATTGAAGCTGAAGGGATGAACTATGAAGGAAAACAGTTGAAGATCATTCTTGCGTCCTTGAGACCATCTGTACAGCCAACGGTAAGTATTGGATACATAGAGTATATATGGAAATTTATAGGATATTCTCCTCAGTCCTGAAATGACAGATCAGCTGTTTACATGTTCTCCTATAAATGTGCTCAGTATCCTAACCCCCCCCCCCCCCTTTCCAATCTCCCTCCATATATTTAGGACGAGGTCTGCTCTGTAGGAATAAAACATTAGTTATGTGTGAACCACACTCGTTCTACTTTTAATAGTTGCAGCTCTGGGTCTTTCAGCGCAGTTGACATGCTTTTTTTGTGTTAAAGCTCTGAATTTTGGCTTTACTATGACATGTTAAAAGCACTTACATGACCAGTGCTACAGTTGTTTGAAGTGGGGTTGGGAATATTAACTTTACAGCTGTCAGCTTTTACTCAGTGTGTAGGGATAGTGGGGGCAGGCCTACATCAGGGAAGTTCTGCGACTCCCTGTCCCACCAGAGAGGTGACATGGAATTTTTCTTCATCACTCAGAGCATATTTGCTCTCTGATTGTCACATATGGGGGTCGTCTCTAACCACTCCTGTACCATTTAACCCTGTGATGTTGCAGTCATTGGCATCTTAATTGTTTACAGAAAACCTTTTTCAAAACTTTCCCCTTACACAATGCTTAAAATATAAATGACCAATAAACTACTCAATATTGTTGCCACATTCATAACAACCCATACCATAAAATGTTGCAGAGCACAGTGAATCCCATAAAAAAAGCCAAAATAAACATTTTTTGGTTCTATTAGCATACCCCCAAAAAATAAGAGTATACTGACCCGTAGAATAGAGTTAACATAGTTATATCACTTGGGGAACCTCATAAAAATGAATTCCTTAAAACTGGTGAAATTGCTTTTTTTTTTTATTGCTGTCCGGCAAAAAAAATGAATAGGCTGTTCAGTAGCTCATGGGAACCCGGAATTGGATCTTATAAAAACGTGAACTTGTTCCACAAAATACAAGACGTCATACAGCTACACTGACAAAAGTGTAAGTTCTGAGCACAGGAGGGGGTGCGATTTATGGCTCTAAGGCCACCTGCAGATGAGTGGGTCGGATCCAGCAGCGAGAATTCTCGCCGCGGGACCTGACCCGAGAGTCTGCAGTGACGAGCGTGTACTCACCCGCGCCTGGCGGCCCCGGCTCTTTCATGTGCCGGCTGCAGCGCAGCCGGCGCATCGCAGACCGTAGCCGGCGGCCAGGTGAGTGCGAGCCCCACACAAAAATAGGACATGCCGCGGTTTGTTTGCCGCGCGAGATTTCGTGCGGCCGTCTGCATAGGAGTGCATATTGTAATGCACTCCTATGCAAACTTTCAGTGGCGGAAATACCGCCGCGGGATTTCTGCCCGTGTGCAGGCGGCCTTAAGGCTAAAATGATGACACTAAGGGTTTAAATTGCTGTTAAGGCAAAGGTTTTGCGCTAAATATATTTCTATGAAACATAAATTCAAAATCGTACCAATTAAAAAAAATTCTGGAGTTTTTTTTTATATTTTAACGTGACTGCCGGGGAGTTAATCAGAGAATTCCTATTAGTGAGCTCCTCAGATGTTTTACTGTTACCTTTGAGAACTCGTTTACTTATGTGCTACTTTGCAGCAATGAGAGGTTAGTAAGCTGCTGGCACAAAGGTGCTTCTGATTTGTGTTCCTAAGGCTGCATTTACACGAACGTATATCGGCTTGGTTTTCACGCCGAGCCTATATACGTTGTCCTCATGTGCAGGGGGGGAGGAGGATGGAAGAGCCAGGAGCTGAAACTGAGCTCCCGCCCCCTCTCTGCCTCCTCTCCGCCCCTCTGCACTATTTGCAATGAGAGGAGGCGGGGCTAAGTGGCGTGAATTAGCCCCGCCCCCATCCTGCCTCTCCCCATTGCAAATAGTGCAGAGGGGTGGAGAGGAGACAGAGGGGGCGGAATCTCAGTTCCTGCTCCTGGGCTCTTCCAGCCTCCCCCCCCCCCCCCCTCCCTGCACATGAGAACAACGTATATCGGCTCGGCATGAAAACCGAGCCGATATACGGTCATGTGAATGCACCCTAAGACTAACGGGGGTGTTACTCACATGCACTCGTTTTGATTAACAAAGTGATGAAATTCAGGAAAATGTAAAAACCACACTCCTTACACTGTACCAAATGTAGTTTTCCTAAACTTATTGGTATAACCATATCAGGCGCTTTAGGGACTTGCTGAAGTTCCTGCTGTGGATTTTTTGTATCTTATTCATATAACCCTTTATTGGACTGTGCGCACACTTGCGGTTTTAATTCGCTAGATCGGGGCACAGATCCTCTTTTTGTATACTACAGTAGTTGGACAACCTCTACTATTCCATATAAATTTGTGTAACCCATTTTAGGTTTCTCTTGGTGGATTTGAAATTACACCGCCTGTGACTTTGCGGCTGAAGTCCGGATCTGGTCCTGTATATGTTAGTGGGCAACATCTTGTTGGTAAGTAGTTTTTTGCCATGGAGTCTACATGCCTATGTACTAATAGTTCCACCCTACCCCCCCAAATAGCTGTTACACAGTGCAGCACAAAGCCCTAACCCGTTTGTACTTAAAGGGAGTTCGTTTTGCCAATGCAAAACCTTATATAGGGTAGAATCATACCTGTGACTCTTGTAAGTAGCGGCATCAATTAGGAAATTAAACTTTGTATCATCTCGGGCTGCTACAACTGCTCTGGGCGTGTAGTTTCCTCTGCAAGTGCGGTCACTCTGTCCAATAACCTGCTCCATAGCTGGGAACAAAGGGCTGGCATTAGACTTTAATTTCACCAAGGAGGGCACCCAGGCTGCCATTAACCACTGTTACCGGCCCGGGCCTCAGAAAATGAGGCTCAGTCAACGTAAGCCCTCCTCCCCACGGGTGTCCGCACCGCGGAACCGCAGCAAATAGCGCCCATAGCCCGTTATGGGAAATCGATTCTTCCTCCACACTTGCAGGAACCAATCACAGCATTCTCCATTTTTGCCCGGATTCCGCACGGACTGCTTCCATTCGCGGCACATGGAGTGTGTGGTTTATCAGTGCGGTTTATCAGATCGGCTATCCTATAACACAAGTGGTCTCAGAATGCTGTGACCAAAAGTGGTTAACTATATAGAGGCGGGGTGTTTAAAGGAGATATATATATTTCACTTCTATAGATGTGGTATGGTCTATTTCTCATAGTTAGCCCTAAGTTGAGTCTAGATTCAAAAGAAATGATGGTTTTGCTCTAGCTTGGGTTACAACTGACCTAAACGACTACTGCTCATTTGCCAGTATGTGGACGAAGTATAGTGACCACTTGTAGTAGCGCACACTTTGCATAGGCTTGTGTGATCAGGTATTATAGAAATGGCAGCCCCCATCTTTCACAATATTGCAAAGCCGCTGTAAGTGAACATGTTGACCATTTATTATAGTTGCCACATTGAGTATTATAGGATATGAATTTCTGTTGGGAAATGCGATTTTTATTTTTTAATCTTTCTGACTGTAGCTTTAGAAGACTTGGGCTCGTCGGATGAGGAGGATGATGAAGAGGAAGAAGAAAACACCGAAGCGACAAAGAATGCAAAAAGACCTGCTACTTCTGCATCTAAGGTTCCACAGGTAGGGTAACTTTTAGATTTTGTATAGGCCATGCACTGCTTCCTGGGGAAGAGCTCTGCAGAGGAGTGACTAGTTCTCCACAGTGCCACCTGCTGGAGTAGTAGTTTTTATATCTGTTTATCCAATGGCTAATAATTTGCTGTTTCAAATAGAAAAAGGTGAAGTTGGACGAAGAGGAGGATGAGGATGACGACGATGAGGATGATGATGACGACGACGATGAGGATGACGATGACGACGACGAAGATGATGATGATGAGTATGTTGCACAATGGCAATAAAGTTGCTTAACAAATTGAAGGATTGTTCCCATCTGACATGGCCTATCTGTTGTATATGCCATAAATGTCAGATGGTTGGTCCCCAGCCCAGCTCACTACTACACAGACAGGACATGCTGCGATGCAGGAAAACCTCGCTTATGTGTATAAACCCATTCAAGAGTTAATAGTCGCACCGCACAAATCTTGCCTGTGTGAAGCTGGCCTAATGGAATCTGTCATAACCTTTCAGCCACATAAACTGTTGTGGCTTAAGTGAGGGAACAGGGAGTCCTGGAAGCTGTTTCATACTTGTCTCGTTGCTGCACGGAGTACCTGTGTAGTTGGCCCATGCACACAGCGTGACTTTACTGATGGCTCTGCATCCGCGGTCTCCCATTCATCTGTGGGAGAGCATCTGCTCAGAAGCAGGGCACTCGCTGAGTATCAAACCTGGCTCTGTTCCCTCATGAACCCCATAATGTAGTTTTTGAGGCTCAAAGGTGTGAGGACAAGTTCCCTTTAAAGGTGACGGACCATTATTTCTGTTATGCACTGTTATAGAGGGAAGGCTGTCCATGACTGATAGCATGACTACTGGTCTCTATAGAATGAGTAGGGATTTAAATGAATAATGATTACATGTTAATGATTACACTGGCTTTTGTTAAAAGGGAATCTATCACCCACCTACTTTTAGCCCTATAATTTAAGTTTATGGGCTGAAAGTAAGTGACCCATGGAGTTATGGGATGTGTTGCTTTCCTCCTCATTCCCATGGTGGAAGCGCTGAAGTCTGCCGCTCAATGCATTGAGTAGCGTGTTAAGTAGTTTGACCTTTCTAATTTTATAATGAATGGACTACTTAGCAGTGCCACTCAATGCATTGGGCAGCCGCTTCCAGCATGCTTACCGGTGAAACGACAGTGGAGGGTACCATCCCCAAACTCCGTGGGTCACCTACCTTCAGCCCATAAGCTTTGTTTATAGGGATAAAAGGTGACAGATTTCCTTAAAGGTCCTAATACCAGATTGTCTTATTCTCCTGTAGCGGGCACCTGTTACTCCCCATGCCTTTACTTTTGGGTATAATCCCGTCACAATCCAGTAACTGGTTTTATTGCAATTTGCAATAGACATACTATAAATACTGCCGTTTTTCTTGCGTGTACCCTCTGTGGAATCCGAAGCATGCTTTGCCAGGTAAATTCTATTCGGGTTTAACCCCAAGTATAGACGTTCATTGGATCTGTTCTTCATGTAGGACTTTACACCACTGACCTCTTTGGGTAATTTTATGATCTAAGAATAAATTTGTTTTAGGGATGAAGATGATGAGGATGAAGAAACAACACCTGTTAAAAAGGTAAACTTTCTTAATTTTAAATGTAACTTAAGGTAGATGGAATTAAGTTGTACCAGGTAAATTGGAGTGTGTTCCCTTTTGAATACCTTTTTACAGATTACATATATAAAGTAGTGACTAAATGTTAAGCTACTTTGTTATCCTTGTTCGTCTAAGGCCGCCTTCTCACGGACGGATTTCCGCCGCGTAATTCGCGGCGGAAATCCGCTGTGTTGCCCGCAGCTATTGAACCTAATAGCTCAGGGCTCACGGTGCGGAATTCTGCACCGTGAAATCTCCCGTCCTCACCCGCGGCATGCTCTATTTGCCGCAGGTGTAAGCGCGGATGGCTTCCATTGCAGTCAATGGAAGCCTTCTGTTCACGCTATCTTCCGCTATGGCAAAGCAGAAGATAGCGTGAAATCGCCTACCGCCACCACGTCATGTGACGTGGCCGGCGTGTCATGTGACGTGGCCGGCGTGTCATGTGACGTGGCCGGCGTGTCATGTGACGTGGCCGGCGTGTCATGTGACGTGGCCGGCGTGTCATGTGACGTGGCCGGCGTGTCATGTGGCGTGGCCGGCGTGTCATGTGGCGTGGCCGGCGTGTCATGTGGCGTGGCCATCACGCCGAAGCATCATGCGGGAGCGAGGACGCTGGAACCGCAGGTAAGTTTTGGGGGTCTCTGGGGGGGGCGCCGTGACGGGCTCCGGCGCGGAATTACACGGCGGAGCCCGTCACGGCCGTGTGCAGCCGGCCCAAGTGGTTCATAAGTGGAGAAAGAAGCAATTTACCTCTAAGATGTATTGCAAAGTTTGTTTGCTTGTACTATTGCTTTATGAAAAGTTAGATTCATATACATACCCAGCTGTGGGTTTGGGGTATTCTGGCACAGTAGAGTGTTTAAACATTTGGTGTTCTGCTGTATGCATTGTCAGTAGTGTTTTAATGGTGTTTTTCCACAGTGGGTGTTTAGAGTGTATGCACAGCACAGTTAGTTGAGTATTGGGGATCCACCACTAGTGTACTCTCCAATGATCATTGGAACAGGAGTTCCAATTCACACATCCCTCCTCGTTGCACCACCGCAGTAAAAAAAGTTTGAGTTGAGTGGTGGACACTGCTGTTCCCTTCAGTGTCCATAGGGGTGAGGGCAGCAGACGAGTACAGTCCTGTATCACAGAAAACAGTCACAGCTGCTGGTGGTTGACCATTTGTGACGGCAAATTATGGGAAAGTTAATTCTAGTATCGGAACTCCACTAGAGAAACTTTATCTAAACTGTCAAAATACTTCTACTGTTATCTACTAGCCTGTTCCAGTTGCAAAAGTGAAATCTGCTCAAAAGTCAAGCCACAATGGAAAAGCGTCCGAACCGTCCACTCCTGCCAAACCTTTAAAAGTGAGTAATGTTTTGTTTTTGTGTTTTCTCACCAGTTGGTTTGAATTTATACCATGGATTTGATTAGCGGATTCTTGTCTGCTGGGATTCCTACTGTTTCCCTAGACGAAGGGCCAGGCTGGCTTTCTTGGGAAGTCTCTACACTCCATTTCTGTTCCAGGAGTGCCAGTTAAAGGGGTTGTCCCGCGAAAGCAAGTGGGGGTATACACTGCTGTATGGCCATATTAATGCACTTTGTAATGTACATTGTGCATTAAATATGAGCCATACAGAAGTTATTCACTTACCTGTTCCGTTGCTGGCGTCCCCGTCTCCATGGTGCCGTCTAATTTCAGCATCTAATCGCCCGATTAGACGCGCTTGCGCAGTCCGGTCTTCTCCCTTCCGAATGGGGCCGCTCGTGCCGGAGAGCTGCTCCTTGTAGCTCCGCCCCGTCACGTGTGCCGATTCCAGCCAATCAGGAGGCTGGAATCGGCAATGGAGCGCACAGAGCCCACGATGCACCATGGGAGAAGACCCGCGGTGCATCGTGGGTGAAGATCCCGGCGGCCATCTTACTACGGTAAGTAAGAAGTCGCGGGGATTCGGGTAAGTACTGGACGTTTTTTTTTTTTTTACCCCTGCATCGGGTTTGTCTCGCGCCGAACGGTGGGGGGCTATTGAAAAAAAAACAACCCGTTTCGGCGCGGGACAACCCCTTTAAATCTGTTACTCAAACTCATTTGCAAGATAGAAGCATAGCTGGCCTGTTGACAAACACTACTTTTTCAGAATGGGCTCATTCACATATGCGTAAGGCGCTGCTTGGGTCATGCAGTGTTTTATCGGACTGTGACTCGGCTATTACCGTGGGTGCACTGCGCATGACCGTGTATCTCGCGCATGCGGTCATGCATATTGTGACCTGTTTTGTTTCTTTAAATTCCTTGCTCTGTCACATAGCAGGATTGTGTAATGTAAGGTCACCCATACGCAATGTATTGTGTATGGACATACACTAACCCATGCAAAACAATAGGGCTCACGCTGCGTATCTGCAGTGTTTATACACAAATGTGAATAGATTAATGAAAGTCCGAGTAATTTCATTGACTCCATTCACCGTGTGACGCAGCCGTGCATCGCAATGCTGAAATCACGATAGTGTGAATATGCCCTTATTCACGTCCAAAATTTCTTTCCTTTCTTTGCGTTATTCTAAAGTTATACCTAAAATATCTGAGGATGTAACCTTTTTTTAATAACTATATTTTTGTTGGTACAACCTCTTTAAACAGCAGCCGCTCACCTGTGTTTTTGAAACTTGTTTGTTTGACAAAACTGAAAAAATGTAACATTTCACTTCAAAATAAGAATCTCTTCACACTACACTCCTGTATCTAGCGCCACCTATAGTCTGGCTTTTAGTGGTCTATGCACTAAATGGCAATAAGCACAGAAACCTGGACGGAATCATAAGTTTCAATATGCAAAGCAGAAACAACTTTGATCTCGGTTTTGAAGTTTCTATCCCGTTTAGCCTTTCAAGAGGAATGCATCACCTTAAGTTTTTTGCTAATTAAAACCAGATGATGAAACCCTTTCCATTTTTCAAACCTTTTTTTTCTTTCTGATTTTTAGATTTTTTTTTAAATTCTATTATCTGTACATGACGGAGACTGACCCACTGACTTGTAGAAGAGACGGTTCTAGACATGTTCTGTGACCTGTGCAGAGGATGCATTGACCACCCGCGGGTAGATAAATACCCGCGGATGGTCAATAAAAGTGATTTTTTTAAAAATGGAGCATGAAAAAAATCTGCACCATGCTCCATTTTCGTGCGGGAGACAAAAATCAGATTTTACTCACCTGCTCTGTTTCTTCTCTTCGCTGCGGCGCCATCTTCTCTCAGTCGCGGCCGGATCATTTTGCTTCGGGCCGGCGCATGCGCGGGGCACGTCACCGACGTCATCCTGCGCATCCGCCGGGCCGAAGAAAGAAGATCCGGCCGCGACGCAGAGAAGATGACGCGGCATCGAAGGAAGGATCCGGAGAGTGCGAGAGGTGAGTTAATTCTGATTTATTCTTATTTTCAGTGCTCATGTCCGCGGGGCAGGAAGGACCCGCTGCAGATTCTCCATGGAGAATCCGTAGCGGGCCTGATTTTCCCCGTGGACATGAGGCCTAAAACTCCATTAACTCGTTATCGTTCGGTTTAAACGGTCCTGGTTCAGTCCTTCTCATTCACTTATACTACGAATGTGAAAGACAGATAAATTTCTCTTTTGAACAAGCCAACAATGTATCTGCTTGTCTGTACGGGCCGTACGAGAGCGAACGACAATCCGCTCATCTAAAAGGACCCTTCTCATTGTAATCATGCCTGTGATAATGATGACTGCTGTAAAGTTTTTTCTGTACAGATCAGGAAGTGTCCGACTATTATAAGCCCCCTTCTACATCAGACGTTTACCTGTGTGATCTGAAGCAGCATAAAGGCCCATTTAGACACAATGATTATAGCTCAAAAGCCATCTTTTGAGTGATAATCGTTGTCTCTCAACGGGCAGCCATTGTGCATTGTTCGTGCAGTATTCATTTATCAATGACTTTTAGCAAGCTTAAGTCACCAATGAGCCTTATCAGCACCTGAGTTCTCAGCGAGATCCCAGCTGATAGCATTCTTTCAGCTGGTATCACTCAGAACTCTCAGCGATGGCTCCGAGAACAAAGCAGCTCCTGCTGTTCTCGGGGTGCTATCAGCTAAGCGGCATATCAGCTAAAAGCTCCGAAAGCAAAGCAGCTGCTGTTCTCGGAACGGTCAGCGGTGTCCCGCTGCACCTGCACTTAACTCTTAAGTAGCTAATCAGCTACTTAAGAGTTTATGCAAAGATGATCGCTCAAAACTGTCATTTGAGGGATCATCTTTCAGTGTAAATGGGCCGTTAGAAAATGATTTTATGGTCTGCATGAAAGATCTGATCAGCGATTTTTTCACTGATCGGTCTTTCACTGCATGCGTTCAGATTGCACAATTATGCAAACCGATCCAACGAGTGATTTGCTTGATAATCGTCTGGTGTTAAAGGTGTCCGTTAGGCTCTGTGGGCACTATAACAAGTGCAGGGTTTTAGGGCTTTTTTTTTTTTTTTTTAAAGGTAGATTATGGCCCCCAAATAGAAAAAATAAATTACCAAGCATTCTTTGAAAAAAAAAAATTAAGCATAAAAACTTTATTTATACAACAGGTCCTTTTCTGATGATGCATTCCCTTTAAGGCCTCATGTCCACAGTAGTCATGTCCGACCCTGCATGTGGCTGAGGACCCTGTTTACCTGTCCGGCTCATCTTTTTTTCTGTACTGTGGATGTGTGAATTGATATTGCAGACGGGTTGCAGATTAAACAGCTTCCATTGACTTCAATGGAAGTCGTCCGTGTGGGAACCGCAGCAAAATAAAGCCTGCTGGTGATTTTTTTTTTTTTTTTTTGCACGAGCGGAAACCAGTTGGTTTCCACTTGTGGATATGAAGATTTTTTTTTTACTATAGCATGCTATGTAGGCTTATTGCTGCAGACTCCGGATTCTGCAACAAAGTCCCGTGTGCGTTGGGCCTAAGTTGGATCGAAAAGTGCTGACCTGACTGATGGGGATTGAAACGGAGACAAAAGACTTCTCTGTTCTGCATATTGAATTTATCTTTCAGTCTCTGCAGTTCTGTTGATAGAAGATGCAAAGCTGGGACGGAGCCTGTGTTGAATAGAACAGCGCCGTGTGAAAAGAGCCTTAAGATATCAACTCGTGTTTAGCATACATAACTTGAAAGGGAATCCATCATCTGAAAATAGCACTGGTTGTTAAATCAAGGTTTTTAGTTTACACTATGGCCCCCGGTACCTCACAATGAGCCCCCACTTCTTTTTGTATTGTCTGGCGAGATCAGACGGCAGGTTTGTAGTGAACAGTAATGGCGGTTATGAAGCTGGAGTCAAGTGACACAATCAACCTTTGATACTGGTAGTGGACACTGCTTGGCCCCTGGTCTCTCTACAGTTAACAATTAAGTCAAAGATGTCTGCTCATAGTTCTATGAAAAAAAAAATATTATATATAATTTTTTTTTCTCCCTGTGGATACAAGGTCTTGCTATTAGTGTATCTTGATGCCACCATGAAGTTAGGGGTATGACAGGAGAAACGCCCATATCACACCCCTAGCTCCCGATTGGTTGAGTAGTCCAAGGTCCTAGCAGTACGCTGCGTTCTCAGTGTTGGCTGCCGTAGGCAGATCCAGTATGATTTAATTACTTTGATAAATTCCTTTTAGGCTCATTTAGATTCTGATGATTGTTGGATTTCTGGAGACATCGCCAATAACTGAATATAACTGCTTCCTTTATTCTTTAGACGCCAGAACAAAAAGGGAAACACGAAGGCAAGCAACCATCTCCAAAGACACCCAAAACACCCCTTACTTTTGAACAGATAAAAGAAAAAATGCAGGCTACATTTGATAAGGTACGCGGGTAATGCACTGTGTCTGTGGCTATAATGCAATATCAGCTTTGAGTGATTTGAAGTGGAGACATATAATTTAAGACTAATTCCGAACTGCAGCCAAATTGGATCCACTAAATAAAAGATATACCTAAGTCAGTGGCTTACACAATAGGGCAGAATTACTAATACTGTGTAATGTAGGGCAAACCTACAGTCTCAGGGTGCATTCACACGAACGTATATCGGCTCGGTTTTCACGCCGAACCGATATACGTTGTCCTCATGTGCAGGGGGGGGGGAGGCTGGAAGAGCCCAGGAGCAGGAACTGAGCTCCCGCCCCCTCTCTGCCTCCTCTCCGCCCCTCTGCACTATTTGCAATGAAGAGAGACGGGGCGGGGTAATTCGCGGCCCTTAGACCCGCCCCGTCCCGCCTCCTCTCATTGAAAATAGTGGAGAGGGGGCGGGAGCCTCAGTTCCGGTTTCTGGCTCTTCCAGGCTCCCCCCTGCAGATGAGGAGGACGTATATCGGCTTGGCGTGAAAACCGAGCCGATATACGCTCTTGTGAACGCACCCTTCGAATGTGCCAGATTTCAGTATTTCATGCTGGATGGTAAGTCCAGCTTGACTTTAGACGGTCTATTCTAACTTTATATCTACTAGTAGGCTTGGTTTTGTATCAGATTTTGCACATACCCTTTTTCAGACTTGGCACTGTGTCTAAAAGTATAATGTGGCACAAAGTGTATAATTGTTTTCTGGTGCAATTTTCAATAGTTGATCTGCTCTAAGGTGTCCCAGCTGGGGCAAGATGGAAGGTGTGAGGTGTATAGTACATGAATCTACTGGTTTGAATTGCCATTGTTGTAAATGCCTTGCATATTTCTATACACTTTGCACCTGCAATGAGGGAAAGAACATGGGTAGTGTTCAGCAGACAAGATGAATACATTTTATGGTACAGTCACATGTATTTGTTGCAAATATTGCTACAGCTGTCCCTTTCATTTGAATGGAACTTGCAGATGGCGGTGCAGTCGCTGCACAAACATCCATTCAGATGTATGAAATGGAATCTTCAGTTACAGAAACTTCTTCAATAAATCTGCCTTGTGATTACACCAGAACTGCTGCATTCTGATGCACATGCTGCTGCAATCGCATAACATTGTAATCGGTGGGTAAAAGTCATAAGCTCAATCCACCAGATCAGTCTGAATAGAAAATGTGTCAAAATCCACCATGTAGCACTCAGCCAATCCAGTTAAGGCCTCCTGTACACAGGCGAAAATTCCGCGGTGGGATTTCCCGCAGAATTTCCGCCCGGGTAAGCTACCATAGGATTGCGTTGGCAAACGCAATCCTAGGCAGACGGCCACGATTTCTCCGCGTGAAGTCTCGCGCGGCAAACAAATCGCGGCATGCTCTATTTCTGTGCGGGGCTCAGAAACTCGCTCCCCGCCCTCCAGTCTGCGCATGAGCCGGGTGCCCAGCAGCTGGCACATCAAACAGCCGGAGCTGCGGAAGCAGGTGAGTACGCGATGGTCCCTGCAGGGGCGCAGGACGGGTCCAGCTGCGAGAATTCTCGCAGCCGGATCCGACATGGCGGTCTGCATGCGGCCTTAGGCAGGGTCTGCTTGTAATTAAGAGCTTAGGATAAAGTTGCCACAAAGTGTTCTATTCTGACACTCATTTAGGAGTTTTGCTAGTAAGTTGCCAACCCCTTTAAGAAATAACTTGGCATTAATGATAACTTATACACTTTTTTAGGGTGGCAGCCTACCGAAAGTTGAGGCAAGGTTTACAAACTACGTGAAGAATTGTTTCAGAGCGGAGAATAAAAAGGTACGGTATTGGGTGTTTTCGTTTTTTCAGTTATGTTAATTGAACAGTTTGTAAACGTGTCGTCAGCTTTTTACAAGTCACTAAAGGGCGTTATTCTGCTGCACTTTATTTGCAATGTTGCCGAACAAACACTGCCGGAGTGTCCTGTGTATGTAGCAGGTCCTTGTGCGTTAGTCAAGCTCCTGCTGTAAAAGCTGGCATGAGGGGGAACTTCAGATTAAGGGCCGTCTCACACGCGTGTACGGTAATTGTGTCTCACACGCGTGGGTTTCGTGCAAATACGCTGTACCAATATTGTATAAGGCGGCCATGTTGCCACTCACACGAATTGCATATATTACATGTGCGAGAAAAATCGCAGCATGTTCTATCTTGTGGCACATTACGTGTGCATGCATGCCAAGAGTATATGGCGAAGGGCAGCCAATACGCAATGTCATTGTGTACTGGCTGCGAGAAACGCTCGTGTGACCCTACCTAAACCCCTTGAATGCTTCAGGCAATGGTGACCACAAGCTTATAGAAGGGCCTCAAGTTCGCCATGTTTGTACCCTGTCAGGGCCTGACAGTTAATACCTGTCAGTTTTACATTGATAGGCGTACTATCCTGCAGTACAAAAATACTGATAACATGGGCTAGTCCCATAATGAAACTTGGTTTGCTTTTTTTAAACAAACTTTCCCCTTCAAATGCCATATTATGGAAAGTAAAACTAAATACACGAAACGTGTATCGCTGCATGTTTAACAGCCTGAACTATAAAATTATTTATACTGCAAGGTGAAAGCCATAAAAATTGCTTGCCTACCACCTGAAAAAAAATGAAAAATTTGCATGGACTCAAATGGTGCCAAAACTCATCTGCAAAAAAAAGAACTTGTACCCAGAAATGGTGCCATTTAGAGATGAGCGAGCGTACTCGGAAAAGCACTACTCGCTCGAGTAATTTGCTTTATCCGAGTATCGCTGTGCTCGGGTCTGAAGATTCGGGTGCCGGCACGGAGCGGGGAGCTGCAGGGAAGAGCGGAGAGGAACGGAGGTAAGATCTCTCTCTCCCGCCCGCTCTCCCCTGCTCCCCGCTGCGACTCACCTGTCAGCCGCAGCGGCACCCGAATCTTCAGACCCGAGCACAGCGATACTCGGATAAAGCACATTACTTGAGTGAGTAGTGCTTTTCCGAGTACGCGCGCTCATCTCTAGTGCCATTACAAAATAAGCAAACTCATGTGGGGGCGTCTGTCTACTGAAAAAGTTATGACTCTGTAGGGTCAGGGAAGTAAAACTGAAGCTTACCTTTGTGAAGTGTTATCTTCAGCAGCAGAGAGAAAATCTACCAGGGCTCCTGGAGTGGCTCCATAGCGCAGCCCCTTCAGTCTTGACAGGACACTACAGCGGTCTGTATCAGCAAAACTGCTGACCGACACCTTTTAAGGCCCCAAATAAGTCTCTTTAAGAAGTTTTAGGTATTTTATTTGGATAAATGTATGCTTTCACTTGTTTTTGTTTACCTTGCAGACGATCGATGACCTCTGGAATTGGAGAAAGACCATGAAAGATATAAAATAACTCGATTGATTCCAGTTTTTTTTTTTCCCCCTCCTAATTTTATATTTTTACGTAAACTTTGTCTGGAATGTTTTTCAACCTGTTTTGTACACCCTTACTTTTCTGTTTAAGAAAGTCAAAGATGGGCCAGGCTCTCCTAATGTAAATGTTAAATAAAGCTATTTTACTTGATAGTCACTTGCTTACATGAACTGTTCATTACGACACCCAATCGCATTTTAGAAGACATTGTAGGTGGTTTTAGTAGTTCAGTTTTAACCCTTTCCAATCCACTGTCTGGCATCTGAAGACATTATGATTTAAGGCTGTACAGCTCCGATGTTGGAAGGCATTCGTCGGGGTTCTCTTACTGTATATTGCCAGCCTCTCTGCTGGCGGAGCCTATCCAATGTGTCACCTCATGCAGTACTGGCTTTAGCCAGCAGATAGCGCCGTTGTATAATGGCAGAAAAAGAGTAAGCCCCCTAGGAAAACCAGGATACAAATTGGATTGGAAAGGGTTAAAGCTGACAAAAGTTAAATTGCTTTAAAATTGTCCTGGTGTTATGTTCTAGAGACTGGTTTTTGTATAGCATTGAGCAAGTATGTGTCCAACATGGCTTCCTGTACCCGACTCACCGTTACATTCTGTGTTTGTGTACTCCTCGATCTGGATATACGAATTTTAGTAAATCTCATCCATGTTCAGCAGAAAACTTGTGTAGAAATTGATCAGTGTGGATCTTTAAAGCTCTTGTGGATTTTTCCAGCAGGTTTCACGGTATCAATGCAATGGTATAAAACCCAAATGAGCCCAATTTTTGGTGACACGTTTTTTTGTCCATGTCACCTGCAGTTTTCACTGTGACCACTAGGACAAAGTTTAACATTAAAGCTCTATTTAAACTGGTAACTTTTTGATGATCCCTTTAATCTGTGAATTGCAGTAGACTCAATGGAAGAATATTTACTATCTGCATACACAATTACATTTTGATTGGAAATGCTGAGTATGGCATATACAATAAATGAATGTAAATTCTCTGATACAGTATTGCCTCTACACTAACCATGAGTTTGCATTAGGCCTCATCCATATAGGCGGTTTGGTCACTAATTTGTATCCATATTTGTAAAATACCAGTAAGTGAAACTTAGCAGAAAAGTGAAAAGCTTTGCACATTGTGTGTTTTGGAATGTGAGTGATACCTTAAAAGAAGTTTGTCTAAGATGCTTAAAAGGGTTGTGCCATGAAAAGTATTCATCCCCTACCTTGAGAATAAGCGAGAAGTATGTGGTTGGAGTCCAACTGCTGGGTGAGAGCGGGAGAAGATGGTGCAGTGGTCACGCGTGAGCTCTACCGCGGTATTCCTTTTTATGGGACTGCTGCCGATCTCATGCGGCTCTGAAAGGGTTACATAGAAGTTTTCATAATGATGATATATGGCCCCTTTCATATCTGCGTTTTGCCTTTTGTTAGGGTTTTACGTTACTCTGTTCCGGTTTTTGGAATAAACTGAAAAAAGTTTTTTTTCTATTGAAATCAACGGTGGGAACAAAAAACCCTTTCCATTTCAATCCGTTCTGTTTGATTTGTGTGTTTTTTACTGGACCAGTAGCACGCTGCTATGACAGCACTCATGAGACTACCTTCCAAACAAGAAACTGCAACTTCCTAACATAGTTTCAAAGGTGGGAAGTTCCTCAGTTCCTGTTTTTTGGCAATGCCGGTTAGTGGCGTCTGCCACTACAAAGAGGTCAGAGCAGACACTTCTGTGCTGTCAGCGGGCGCACAATCAGCTGATCGGTGGGGCCCCAAGCGACAGGCCCTGACAGATCAACTATTAATGACCTGTCTTGAGCTTAAGTCATAGTATTCTCCCAGGAAAACGCCTTTAACCCCTTCATGACATGGCCTATTTTGGGCTTAAGGACGCAACAATTTTTGGCGGATTTTCTTCTCCGTTTATCAAAAGTCATAACTTTTTTATTTTTCCGTCGACGCGGCCGTATAAGGGCTTGTTTTTTGCGTGGCGAACTGTAGTTTTTATCGGTGCCACTTTTGGGTACATAGACTATATTGTAAAACTTTTTTTATTTTTTTTATGATAGCAGGGAGAGAAAACGCATCAATTCTGCCATAGATTTTTTTTTTTTTTTTTTTACAGCGTTAATCATGCAGCATAAATGAGACATTCCATTTTTTCTGCGGGTCGGTACGGTTACAACGATACCAAAATTCTTACATTTTTTTTAATGTTTTCCCACTTTTCTGCAATAAAACCCCTTTTTTTTGGAAATTTTTTTCTATTCTAAATTGCTGCATTCAAAGTCCTGTAACTTTTTTATTTTTTGATGTACAGAGCCCTGTGAGGGCTTATTTTTTGCGAGACGAGCTGTAGTTTTTACTGGTACCATTTTGGGGTACATATGGCTTTTTTGATCACTTTTATTGCCTTTTTAGTGAGGCAAAATGCTAAAAATTAGGATTTTGCCTCAGTTTTTTTTTTTGCGTTTTTTCCGTGCACAGTCAAAAGCATGTGCAACTTATTGTACGTGTCGTTACGGACGCGACAATACCAAATATGTGGGGTTTTATTTTTTTTTTACCTTTTTTTATGCTAATCTGAGAAAAAGCATAAAAAATGGTTTTTTTTACTCTTTTTTACATTTTTTTAAATTCTTTTTTTAATCTTTGTTTTTTTTACACTGTTTGTGTCCCTCTGAGGGACTTTAATCACTGCCCTGATGATCGCTGTCATAAGGCATGGCAGAGCTACTGCTCTGCCATGCCTTATCGCTTATACAGCGATCACAGGCATAAGCAATACAGGACGCCAGTGTCTGGCGTCCTGTTGCCATGGTGACAGACCGGGCTCTCGCGATGACATCGCGAGTTCCGGCCGGAGACACAGAGGGAGATCGCGGCAGGGAAGGGGTTAACAGCAGGGGGCGCATCTCCGATGACCCCCTGCTGTTGCAGCGGGATGCCGGCTGTGACTGACAGCCGATTCCCGCTGCGGGATAGCGCGGGATCACATCTGATCCCTCGCTATCTCCAGGACGTAAGTTTACGTCCTGTTGCGGGAAGTACCAGGCTGCCAGGACGTAAACTTACGCCCTGCAGCGGGAATGGGTTAATTGAAGGTGTCTGACAGCACGCATGCAGATTATTTTTTTGAGCCAATGTCCGATAAGTTGGGGAGTGTGAATTTTTTCATGAAGTTTGTTCAAAACTCCAGACTTTGGGGAACCCTCTCTGGACATTGCAGAAAATTCTCCCTGAACCCTAGAGAGACACAGGCCATGGAGAGGTGGACACTCTCTCCCAATCATAGAAGAAAGACTATCTTATGCTTTTTCTCCATGTGTCTGCTTCATAGAGTTCTGGAGACTAGCGGAGGAGAACCAGAAGTATCCTTATAGCCCCCTTCTGGCCCAACAGTGTGTGGTTTTCATGTCTAGGGATAATGTCCATCTCAGACTCTTGGTTTCCTCCAGAGAGGAAGAACTTTATATCGCTGGGCCCTCTTCATCACCCAAATAACTAAATTTTTTCACCTAGTGGCTTGGAATTTGAGAGGCAGGTCCTGAAAAATAAAGGACTTTCGGATCAGGTCATTTCTGCACTGTTGTCTGGCTGTGAAAAAAGTACCTCCTATAATAGATGTATATATCCTCCTTTACATTACCATGGATTCTGCCTAGCCTGGATAGATTGTAGGATGCTCATGTGTCTAGGTTCTGCTCTACATTTTTAATCAAGGGTGGAAAAATGGTTCGGTGTAAGTTCCCAAAAGAGTTTGTGAAATGTATGCCCAGATAGGGGAGGCTCTTTGTGACCCAAAGTAAAATAAAGTTAAGTTTCAAGATCTTGATGGTGGGGGGAGGCAAGTTTAGGTTCCGAGCCAATGATTTGGTATTAACTATGAGGCCCGATATGACTCCAAATCTTTTTAGAATTTGAGGTATGTTGGGCAGGTATGTGAAAGGGTAGGAGATACATAATATATTATCCGCATATAGAGCACATTTGTGTTCCTGTCCCCCGACATGGATACCCTTAACGTTCATGTTTTCTCTAAGCATAGATGCTAGAGGCTCTTGCACACAGTTTTTGAAGGAATTCCATGTAGCAATAGTATCCCTCGCCAGAAGTGATCTTTTGACAAGGTGAATTTGGAGAAGCCTATATGCATTATGGCATTCAGAATCCAAGGATATCAAAGATTGGTTTCTAAATTGTGGTTTAAAAAGAAATTCGTGTCTTGAAGCCAGTCCAATGAATAGGGCCAAAGGCTTGCTAAATTATATCTACAGATGTCTGGGAAATTTATTCCACTTCTATCCTTGGGAAGTATAAGTTTGTTCAAAGAAATATGTGGGTGATTTGATCATCCAGATAAAGGTTGAGAAGGCCGATTGAAGCGTCTTGTGCATCTTTCTGTTTTAATAACAATGGCATAGTTTGCAGTGGATAAAGAAGTCTTAGGAAACAAATCATTTTTATTAGGTGACACCTTCCTAAGGGCTTATTCACAGGAGCATATATCGGCTGCCGTTTTCACGACCATACGATATACGCTACCATCTGAGCTGTCTTACCCTTCCTCCCCCTCCCCGACTCTCTGCGCCTCTCTCCTCCCCGACTCTCTGCGCCTCTCTCCTCCCCGACTCTCTGCGCCTCTCTCCTCCCCGACTCTCTGCGCCTCTCTCCTCCCCGACTCTCTGCGCCTCTCTCCTCCCCGACTCTCTGCGCCTCTCTCCTCCCCGACTCTCTGCGCCTCTCTCCTCCCCGACTCTCTGCGCCTCTCTCCTCCCCGACTCTCTGCGCCTCTCTCCTCCCCGACTCTCTGCGCCTCTCTCCTCCCCGACTCTCTGCGCCTCTCTCCTCCCCGACTCTCTGCGCCTCTCTCCTCCCCGACTCTCTGCGCCTCTCTCCTCCCCTCTGGCTGTTTGCAATGGGGTGGGGCAGAGCTAAGCTTCGGCTTCTTGTCCCCAGCCAGCAATGGGAGGGAACAGGGGCGGAGCACAGCCCCGCCCCCTTTCATTGCAAACAGCCAGAGGAGAGAGCCAGTGAGGAGGACGGAAGGGGGAAGATAATTTAGATGGTAATGTATATCGGCCGGCCGCGAAAACTCTAGCTGATATACGCTCCTGTGAAAAAGCCCTAAAATGGACGGGAAGATTCTTCCATCCATGGAGCTCTGATAAAATTTTTGTTACTAGCGGTGGATAATTAAGGTTATAGATTAGACTCCGGTGTTTTTCCTATATGTATACCTAAATACTTAAAGGGGTTGTCCCGAGGCAGCAAGTGGGTCTATACACTTCTGCATGGCCATAATAATGCACTTTGTAATGTACATTGTGCATTAATTATGAGCCATACAGAAGTTATAAAAAGTTTTATACTTACCTGCTCCGTTGCTGGCGTCCTCGTCTCCATGGTGCCGACTAATTTTCGCCCTCCGATGGCCAAATTAGCCGCGCTTGCGCAGTCCGGGTCTTCTCCTCTTCTCTATGGGGCTCCGTGTAGCTCCGTGTAGCTCCGCCCCGTCACGTGCCGATTCCAGCCAATCAGGAGGCTGGAATCGGCAATGGACCGCACAGAAGCCCTGCGGTCCATGAAGACAGAGGATCCCGGCGGCCATCTTCAGCAGGTGAGTATGAAGACGCCGGACCGCCGGGATTCAGGTAAGCGCTGTGCGGGTGGTTTTTTTAACCCCTGCATCGGGGTTGTCTCGCGCCGAACGGGGGGGGGGTTTAAAAAAAAAAAAAAAACCCGTTTCGGCGCGGGACATCTCCTTTAATACATGTAGTTACTCGTTTGAAGGGGATTTTTTTAAGGTCAAGATTATGCAAGGTCGTTTGTGGAGACATATCTAATAATTCACATTTGAAAGCACTACCTTTAAATCCTGAGTGTGTCCCAAAAATTTCTAAAAGATGATTTTTTTTTAGATCTCTCTGGTTGGGGCCTGGTAACCAAAATGTCATTGGTGAAAAACATCAATTTGACATTTCCCCCACCTTATTACCGAATTTAAATAGTTGTGCATCTGTATAAGATTGTCTTGGTGTTTCCCATTTGGATAACCACATCTCATAGGCTAGTTTGGTGTCTTATCACAGCTTATCATAGCTGTTTAGTTTGCAGGTTGGGAGAGGATTGGAGTAAGAGGTGTACATAGTATGCAGCTGCGAATTGTGTTTTATTTTGTTTGCAATCTTCTTTTTTAGAGTGCGTACATACGCCATAATGTTACCCCGAATGACCACCTTTGCAGTGTTCCATATCAATTAAGGATCATTTAGTTGTTCATTATCAGAGATAAATGCCAACCACCAACCCCACTTGGCAGTCTCTGTTCAGTAAGATTGTCTCTACTGTATGAGGTATATGGTATTGCTTTATTTCTGGCATTACTAGATAGACTTTCTGTTAGGGCTCCATCTAGTGGGCATTTATATACTGAGCCTCAGTCTATTTTGTCCTCTGAGGCAGGGGTCCCCAACCACCGGTCCGCGGACCAGGACAGGGCCGTTGGGGTTTCTGTGCCGGTCCATGGCGCCGCCGCAGACCAGCACTAGGCACTGACAGTGTGCTCTGCTCTGCAGCCGCTGCAGGACCGGCTGAGGTTTACATACACTCCACGTGGACGCTCACACCGGAAGACTACCAGCGGCGCGCAGCACGCAGGCGACAAGCACAACCCCGCCAACAGTGACAGCATAGGTGAGGGGAGCCTCACAGCGGCGCATAGTGGGAGAACGCCGGGGACACTCACAATGCCACAAGTCAGAGTCAGGAGACGAGAACCAGCGCCTCGCAGCCCCGCCGACTGACACTTTAGCAGAGGGAAGGCTGACAGCGCTGCACACTGCAAGCCCGGTGGGGACACTCGCCGTAGGGCAGGCGCAATGGCCGTAAGCCCTAAAGATATGCAGTCAGCCAGACAATAATGTGGAGGAGCAACTTGTTCTTGGCAGGCTAATATGCAGTCACCCACAAGTTGCTCCTCTACATTATTGTCTGGCTGACTGCATATCTTTAGGGCTTACGGCCATTGCGCCTGCCCTATGGCGTCCATGTCTGCTTTGCAGACCTTCAGGTATTGTATTTTTGGTTTTTTCAGTGAATAATGTCTGTTTTCCTCACCTCTGTCATTATATGTAATGTATAGTGAGTTAGCGTAGGTACTGACGGAAGCGGTGTGGCCTCGGCGCAGCCCGTCATCCTATGCGTTTTGGCCAAAATGCAGTACCAACACCCGCATTTTATTAGTATGCATTAGTATATTTGTATGTAGTTTGCTACTTGTTGGGGGAGCCCAAGATGTCAGCCAGTGTGGCCCACTTTAGAGATACAGGGCAACCCGCTGTTATATCAGCCAGGGTTGATATCCTGTATGGTGGGTCACCACCCATCTGTGGCTGGCATCTTTGGTATCGTTCACATGTGCAGGCTATTAGTATATGCAGTCACTCCTCCCCAATCTGGGCTGGGTTGAGTGGGTGACTGCATATTAGTCTGCAATTTACAAGCTGCTCTTCCACTTTATTGTCTGGCTGACTGCATATCTTTAGAGCTTACGGCCATTGCGCCTGCCCTACGGCGATTGTGCCTGCCTTATGGCGATCGTGCCTATGGCGTCCATGTCTGCTTTGCAGACCTTCAGGTATTGTATTTTTGGCCTTTTCAGTGAATAATGTATTTGTTTTCCTCACCTCTGTGATTTTCATAAATGTAAAATAGACTAAATTTCTTTGTGGAATTTTTCGAACGTACATGGGAAAGGCTACCACTATCATCGTGTCATTAGCAAATTACCCTACAACCTAGGCCCTTCCTAAGAAGGAGCAATACATCAGCTTTGGAATGGTTTGCCAGTGAACCATACACCTCCCCGAAGCAAAATTTACACATGCGGAAAGAGTCAGCATCAGATTAATGTCTCTTGAAGGGCTTTGTTGGCCTGTAACCGTTTTAAGTGACGGAGTACCGCCATACGTTTATGTGGGGATATCCTTTTCACATTCCATGAAACTATTTGCAACTTAGGAACCCATACATGTGAGATCCCAACAGTTTTGCCCAAGTCGAGAGAAAGGGGGTTCCGGGTTCTGGTCCACAAACAGAACAAATATAACATTTTTTAAACCCCGAGAACCAGTCATGGTTACATTGCGAACATCATAAAGTTGTAGATGTAACAAGGAAGGATAAAAATGAAAAAAAAACATTCTCTCATTGGGGAAAGACTTCCACCCGTTACTAAGATAAGTTGTATGAATCTACTTCCATCATGTCCACGCTGTGAGTGACATGTGAGTCATCGTGAAAATCACTAGAAGTTCATTTAGCTCCTTACGCATAGTAAAATACAGCACGGTAAGTGTACATAGTCTCCGCTTAGGTGGCAGCAGCATATAGGAGCGCTCGGTGCCATAAAGGGGGAGGATTTCCAGTATAGCAAACCTTCTACATATCTAAAGTCACATTTTGTAATTAAGTGTCCCTGTTATGAAAAGGCAAGAAGGCATAACGTGCCTAAGGTACGGTGGGGCAAGTTACTCACAGAGGTCTTTGTCTTGTCTAGTGGAAGATAAGTATCTAGATTGTTGGCATTGCAACTTGGACGCTGCTGGCACAGGGGCAGTATCTCTTTGCTGCAGTCGTTTGGCAGGTGACTCTCGATGGGAGGCTCTCTGCTGGTGTGCCGCTGAGGGAGGAGAGGAGATTGTAGATAAAGGTCTCTCGCCGCCACTTCAGGGTCAAGATATGTCAAGCAAGATCTCTCTCTTGCTCTGGCCCCCCCCTCCCCTCCTCTTCCTCTCCCCATCTCCCACTCCCCCTACCCCTCTCCCTCCCCCCCCAATGGGGCGGGGTCGAACACGATTTGATGCTCGTTCCAGCGACGAGCACCATCGAGTATGCTAATACTCGAATGAGCATCAAGCTCGGCAGAGTATGTTCGTTCAACTCTATACACCGTCAAAGTTGCGGGGGACAGAAGTGCAAATTTAATGAAAATGGTTGTAAAGAGCAGAGCAAATCGGGGAGAAAGCCTGCCTTTTATGTTGGACTTCCATTGAAAAATGGGCAAACTGTAGGATTTTTTTGCCTGTTGGGTTCAAGGGAGTTTTGGCGACTTTTAAAATTCCTTAAGACTGTAGATTTATCCGTATAGTCCAAGTATTTCACAATAACAGGATGTGGACGGAGCCTAGAAATAGGTGTTTTATTGTCTGATGCACATAGATCTGAGCCTAGGTGATGGACCTGCTCAATCCTACAGATGTGTTTGATTCCCAAAGCAGTTGGGATTTCCTGTTCACACATAAGATATAGGGACTCCCGAAAGCTTCCCTTTCAAAAAGACCTATTATAGGAAGATTATTGCGTCCTTGTCTCCAAGATTTCTAGACGTTCCCAAAACTTTTTGTTTTCTTGGATGACTATATCTAGCCATGCATTTGTAGATCTGCATTCTGACTCCATTCAGAGTCCAATCTGAGCTTCACATTGTTGAGTTGTATTCCATGTTGTAGGTTCTCCTCCTGGAGTTAGGAAGTGATACTGAAACAGAGTGCGCCAAGGTTTTCTGAATATCTGGGGAGATTAGTTGAGCCACCTCAATTGTCAGCTGTTTCTAATGTATCATAGGAACATTTTCTCCAACGGCTTCCCCCGGAAGAGGGCAGGGGGGAAAGACGTAGGTTGGGGAGAGTCGTCATTAGCTTGTGTATCCAAGTTATGGTAAATCTTTATAGTGGTACTGTCCATTTTTTTTGTTTTGCGGACCATTTTGAGAATATAGTTCTCCATAAATCATGAAATTGAACAGAAAGAGGGTCAGTCAAACAGTAGAAGAGTCCGCCTATTTCAGTAATTCAGTAATAATTTTGCAAGTTTGTAAAAGTATAGCTATAAGATTGTGTTCCAGACTGCTATAGTGTTAATCAATGCCTAGGAGATGGCAGCATACATTCAGCTCATGTAGAATGTGTCTGTGAGGTGCAATTCTCTTCCTAACCAGAAGGGAGAGACATAGATCTTCTCAGCTCCCCACAGCAGCGCTCCCTGTAACTCAGCCTCCCGGCCCAAGTTAAGTCTGTCCCTCATCCCACACAATATCAAGCAATGGGGTCCCAGGAAGCTGCGGTGCTCCAGATGTAAAGTATACCACACCATGGAAGAGGAGAGGGCAACGGGGGTAGTGATTACACTGCTCCTCCGTTCATCTCTCACTGTACTACTAACATACAGATGAGAGACTGACTATAAACTTACACAATCCCTGACTTTGTACAAGTGTAACTAGAAGAACTGATGTTCTGAAGGCAAGGGTGGTCACACCAAATATTGATTTGATTTACATTTCTCTTTTCTTCATTCACTTTGCTTTTGGTTAACTGACAAAAATAAACTATTAACACTTCTATTTTTGAAAGTATATTTACTTTTATAGCATTTTTTCCACACCTGCCTAAAACTTTTGCGCTGCTCTACATCATACTGCTCCTAGATTGGACCGCATTTCCAACATGATGGAGTCCCTATTAAAGATTGCTAACTGAAGGTTGAGGACTCTGAGCACCAAAATTGGAGTTTACCTTGAGGAGACCCTAGCTTTATGGTTGTACACCCCCTCACGTGGAACACCCTGCCCCTGGCTTCGGGGCTGTATTTAGAGCTCATGTTGCCCTGGGCACTTTTAGTACCTGCGCTACTGTTTGGTGAGTCACATTAAAGCTGCTGCCCATACACTTTAGCTAGCTGTGAGCCAAACACTCGTTAGGCCGGCAGTTATTCCTCCTGACTTCCCCATATACATGCATGCTGGGGAAGGTATGGGTTTTCATTAGGGAGAAGGAAATAAGCTACCGACTCAATCAGCCCCCTGACAACAGTTGACCAAGAGTCCGTTGACCCCCATGTTAGGTTGTGCTCCTGGAACCTGTAATTCTATGGGTTTCCGGGAGCATGCTGCCACAGGTGTAGGATGATTGAGCTGGCTGGGTGTGAAGTTGTCCAGCCAGCCAATCACCACCAGTCTGCTGCACATAAATGCTAGTCCCTCTGGCTAGGGGGTGCTGATTTCCTCCTTTTCCTTCCAGTATCTTGGGGTTACGGATCCAGCGCGTCGTGTTTGGACGTTACACCCCATACACATTACACATAAGCAAACTAAAGTACTGAGTATTTCCATTGACATAACTTGATGAGGGCTTTTTTTTCTGTGGGATAAGTTGTTTTTTTTAATGGTACAATATAACATAGTGAAAAACATTAAGTTGTGTAAAATACTTTTTTAAAATCTTAATCGTGCCGTTATTTATTGGACTTTGTTTTCATGGCCCTCATGATGCTGTAAGAATGCATTAATTGTATTCTGCAGGTCAGTACAATTACAGTGAAACCAAAGGTACAAAAAAATATTTAATCAGATACCAATTGCACAAGTTCTCACACTTAAAAAGATGAGAGGCCTGTAATTGACATCATAGGTAGACCTCAACTATAAGAGACAACATGAGAAAACGCATCCAGAAAATCACATTGTCTGATTTTTAACGAATTTATTTGCAAATTATGGTGGAAAATAAGTATTTGGTCAAGAACAAAAGTTCATACCAATACTTTGTTATATATCCTTTATTGGCAATGACAGAGGTCAAATGTTTTCTGTAAGTCCTCACAAGGTTGGCAAACACTGTTGCTGGTATGTTGGCCCATTCTTCCATGCAGATCTCCTCAAGAGCAGTGATGTTTTGGGGCTGTCGCTGGGCAACACGGACTTTCAACTTCCTCCAAAGGTTTTCTATAGGGTTGAGATCTGTAGACTGGCTAGGCCACTCCAGGACCTTGAAATGCTTCTTACGAAGCCACTCATGCGTTGCCCTGGCGGTGTGCTTGGGATCATTGTCATGCTGAAAGACCCAGCCACGTTTCATCTTCAGTGCCCTTGCTGATGGAAGGAGGTTTGCACTCGAAATCTCACGATACATGGCCCCATTTATTCTTTCATGTATATGGATCAGTCGTCATGGTCCTTTGCAGAGAAACAGCCCCAAAGTATGATGTTGCCACCCCCATGCTTCACAGTAGGTATGGTGTTCTTTGGATGCAACTCAGTATTCCTTCTCCTCCAAACAGGAGGAGTTGTGTTTCTGTCAAGCAGTTCTACTTTGGTTTCATCTGACCATATGACATTCTCACAATACTCCTCTGGATCATTCAAACTTCAGTCGGCTCCGAACATGTACTGGCTTAAGCAGGGGGACACGTCTTATCAGGGTTAAAATTCTAAGTGCAACACCAATCCGGCCCCACCCCACTTGCCCCGTTGCCGGCCGTAAGAAGAGACACCACACACAGGAGTCTGGTCTAGCTCCTCACACGGGAGAAAAAACTGCGCCCTTTATTACAGATTACATGAGATCTTATACCCTCTGTCCCATCCCCACTATGGGGTGATGGGCTCATAATCATATATGGGCAGTCCGGATTTCCGCCTTAGACAGTGAGGCGCCTCTGGCTTATACAGAAAATCACGTATTCAATTAACTCCAGTGCAAAGAATTACCCACACAATTCTAAGAAGTCCGGCCTAAGACAGTGAAAATTATGTACATTTGAACATCTTGATATCTTGTTTCTGGGCTTCTGGGAAATCGGCCAAGTACATGCGTCCTTGCGTCTGGTTCGGTATCTTCTCTGAATTTCTAGAACATCTTCTTGCAAAGCCTTGCAAAACCTTGGGATATCTGATTTAAGGCGACGTATTAAGTTTTTTTTCATTTGGAATTGAATAAAACTTGCATATAGGTATAAAAGCATAAAAAACACATATGGCAATATATATATATACCTTCACAAACCCCCCTAAAAAACTTAATATGGAGATCAAGTATCAGACCTTGCACTCTTCCTCGGTCGTCTCTCCCTTGCGTCAGGGTTTCTCCACTGCCCGTAAGTCCCTACTCCTAAAAGGGAGGGATCCCTACCTCACCTCAGAAGGAGGCCATGGATTCCCTGGGCTTATTTCCGGGCATCCATACCCTCTATCTGTACGAGTTAACACCCCACAGGGTGTGCCCTCGCCGGAACCTAAGGTCTTCTGCACTTTCCCTAGGCAAATGGGAAGTCCACTGACAGTCCATCTTATGAGACTGAGGCAGGCGCAGTACTAGTCCATCTCTCCATTCTTCTGGTAACATACGTGGTTGCCATTATCGGAACTGGCTCTTCATCTTTTTCAAACAAGGGAAATTTTGGTCACATAAAAGGGATAATACACAAACAGGAAATTACATACCCCACCTCTTTCTGCTAAAATCATATCCAGGGCCACTCTAGGGCCATGGATGCAGTGGGCCCTAACTGGTCAGCTAACCCTTGTAAAGCATGCCTGGTGTAGTTTACAAACCTCTGCTGATTGTAAAAGATATAATTCATCCAATCTACATTATTATTAACAGTGACAATAGCAAATAAGGACTCAAAACCTACTTTAACCTGATCTCTAGAATTAAATTCATCTGGCACCCCCCTTGGCACTCCTATTGCATCTATGTGTACATGATAGTCAAAGTTACCACCTGGAGTGTCAATGTCTCTCTTAGCACGATGCGGTGTTGGATTCTCACCCTCAGTGTACTCTTCATATTGCACATTTCATTGTATTAATTTGTTCTGAAACAGGGGGCTAGTGTACAGTAGTCAAAGGTGTGTGTTAGAGGAATTGTACCACATAGCATTTAAAGGATATGCAAGATCATCAGTTTTTTTCAGTGCGAAGTGTGGATCCAAGTGGGCTTTCCTTCGAGCTTGACTGCAGTTGGGGTGGTGAGCAACATCTGGTAAGGACCTTTAAACCGGGTTTCTCGCTCAAACTTTTTCACATAGACCCTGTCACCTGGTTTCAGATTGTGACACTCATCTGTAGGACCTGAGAGAAAAGCAGAGACTGCAGAATGCATTACTAACAATTCCTTGGAGAGACCTATGACAAAATTAACAAGAAAATCATTCCCCAAACTCTGCTACTGTGGCATGTATCCTCCTAAGGAAAAAAACTAATGAAAGACACTCATTCAAGATTTACCCGTTTCCTCTATTGCCTTTTGTATCTACTTTCCCCCTACTCCGCGGATGGTAGGGTGTGTGAAAAGCCTGGAAAATACCCAAAACAGACATGATGTGTTGCATTATTTCACCTGTGAAGTGTGTACCTTTGTTTGACTCAATCACTTCCGGTACCCCATATCTGCAGATTACCTCATTCATGAGCTTCTGTGCGGTTACCTGCTTATTTACTTTGGTAACAGGGTAGGTCTCCAACCTGAAAAGAAATCAACAACAAGCACATATTCATGCTTCCCAACAGGTGGGAGCTGAGTGTAGCCAATTTGCAATCCCTGAAATGGGTAGAGTGGTCTAGGCAAGTGTGGTGTGGCAAATTTACTTCTGCCCTGTTGCTTTACGGCAAAGATCATGCAAAATTGGACAAATGATGCAGCAGCTACAGAAAACCAAGGAGCCACCCGTCCTTGTTCAAGCGTCGTCATCATTACTGCTTTGAGAGGTGCGTCTTTTCGTGCGTCAGCTGGGCCATTATGAGGCACAGGGACTATGGTAAGCAAGTTCTGTTGACTGTTCACCATACGCCGTCCCTTTTTAGTCCATTTGTCTTTTTCTTAACTGTAAAGTCTTTAGCATATCAAAGTCCAAATTTTTTATCAAAGTCCAAGATTTATTATCAAAGTCCAAGTGTAGTCAAAGTCCAAAATCATTGTTAAATTCTTCTTTTCTTCTTTCTTCCACGGCTTGAGGGCCGCTGCTTTTGCTGTGTGGTCTGTGATGGCGTTGCCTCTTGCTTCTCTGGTGTAGGAATTGGTGTGAGCTTTCCACTTTGTCAGGTAGAAGTAGGGTCTCCATGAGACTGCACCATTGCATCATTCTTAATTGGCTGTCCTGCTGTGGTAAAAAACTGTCTGGCCTTCCATTTTGGGCCTTAATCATGAGCTATGCCAAATGCATACTGGGAGTCAGTGTAAATGTTTGCCGTCTTACCTGTGGCCACTCCACACGCCTCCGTGAGTGCTTTTAATTCCGCTTCTTGTACTGCGACATGCGGAGACATTCTGCTTTTAGGACATCTTGTTGTGTAACCACCGTATATCCAGTGTGGAGTCGTCAATCACCCTGGTACCATCTATAAAAAACAACTCAAAATATGCATTATTAACAAGGGCTTTGAGTAACTTTTTTTTTTTTTAAACTTAAATTTTCTTGTTGCATCACTGCTAGACAATCAGGCTGGTATTCTATTTCAAAAAGATTAGAACCTTGTTGCAAAAAATTTAAAAATGTAAAAATGACTTGCAAAAAATTTAAAAATGGCTGATTTGCAATACCTAAAATGGCTGATTTGCAATACCTAAAACGGCTGACTTGCAATACCTAGATCACCTATGCCTTCTCCTCCCCCCCTTTAAACCAGGGTACGCAATTGGAACAATAGTAGCCGGGTTTAAGTTAGTACCACATTGTAAAAAGATTTGATGGAAGCAGATTAGACCTGTAAAATGTTAGCACCAATAGCAGAAACATGAGTTACACCGGGGAAGAATAATCTACAAAACCTCTACTAATATTGGAAATGTGATATCCCTTTAAGTGAATTCATTATTAGTCTGGTCCTGCCTGCAGTCTTTATCAAATTTCAGACAGGAGAAAAAAACAAAACAAAACAAAAATTTTTACTAGCTGCTCACCCCCTCCCTCGTGGAGGAGGGATGAAACATTACTACGTACTATTACATCATCTAGCTCCACCCCTTCGATATTGGCACATTGCGTCCGTCTTCTCAACTTAATTTCAGCTTAACCGTCCACACGTCCACATCTCAACCAAGCAAAGTCCCATGCATGGGGTAGGACTTTTACCCCCAGTCAATTTCCACATCACACATTCCATCACTCACCGCAGCCCGAACACGGGTCACTAACTCTCATCCATCCATGCGCTCAAGTCTGCTTCGTCGCCCCCCTTTAAAGGTGTACCAGTCCATACAGATGCATGGACAAAAAAAGTTTGACAAACATACATACATCAGTTGAAAAACATTGAGGTGAGTGCTTTTAATTTTATAAAGTACATGATTCTATTGAGATGAGATTGTGAATGAGCGCTATCTTTGACAAATTATGTGAAAAAGTTTGCTGAGTGACTGAAATATTCTATATTTCTTATCTACTGAAGCTATTATATGCTGTATTAAACGCTGAAGTATTTAGTTTCTGTGACCCTGAATTTGGAGTGAATCTGAAAGCCCCCACTTTTTAAAACATGTCTTATCTCTCCGCGAATATGAGACACAGACTGAATAAGTTTTAGAACGTATCTATTGAAAAAACATTTGAAATCATAATTAACACATATGCTGGGACCTTGCAACATTCATTTTCAACCCCTGTATAAGTAAGAATATACATTAGAAATTACTATATTTCCCTGCCTACTAAGACAGTATAACTAATTAAATTAATTTCAATTCATTGCAAGCAAGCCAAGATATTAACCAAGGATGTTATTGTATTTTCTCTCTCGCTGTTATCTTCCGACCTTGGAGACTGAACACAAGTTCACAGCTATATGTCAACAGACTCTTCTCCCCTTCAGCTAACTATTTGCACTTACAGTATATATATATACACATATATATCCACCTAGTATGGATTATACATTATCTATTATCTATCTTGTATTATACACATTTTCATCTCTTTCTTTACCAACAAATCACGTGCATTGTAACTTACTTATCGACTTTCTTGTTACTTCATCACTTTTCTCTCCCCTACCTAACTGCCAATATAACCTTCAATAGACACTCTCCTGACGCCCTCTTGATCACTTACTGTACTTTTCAACATTTCACTTACGGATACTTTCTTAAACAAATAATGTGTATATACGTAACTTACTCTGACTGTCTCTCTCTCTCTCCTAGCAAACCTTGGTCTTCCAAGGCACCTCTGGGTCCTAAAGACCTCCTCCCAGACACCATTTTGTAATCTGCCATGCGGTCGGTGTCACACATTTTCATTAGAGTTTTCTTACATTCTACAGATTCATCCACACGGCGGCAGCCCTTGAGGGGCTCTATCTTCTTTAATAAGATCTTACGCATATTACAACAACAATAATAACACGCTCCATAGAGTGCATCCCTCTTAATTCCAAATTGTCAGCCCCTTATATACCGGCAAAACAACCGAGGACATCTTCTTCCATGGAACCAGTCCCATAAAAATGCATCTCTCTGAAATCAAATCGCTAGCCCCATATATAAGGCAAACCGACCGAGAGTCCCTATTTCTATGAGACTTCTCATAGAGTGCGTCTCCTCCTCAGCTAAACCATTAACTAACTAAACTAAACCCGAGGGTCCCTTCTTCTATGAGACAAAATAAAAAGTAAGAGAAAAAAATTCTGCAGATACAACAAACAATCAAACAATCTCCACTATCACTAAAACACTACGGACTTCAACAACAAATAAACTACAGACTAATTTCTGGGTGAGCCATTGGTGCACATATCACGGTCAGTGGTCCATGACGGCAAACCCGGAGCCCACACGAGTTACCGTGTAGAACTCTTAACCCAACCCGTCCGGTCACAAACCACAGATAGTCAGTCCTGCTGCAAGACTCTCAGCGTAAAACACAACATAAATATATGTTTGTCTTACCTGGAGTTCTTGTGAGTTGATCAGGCTCGGTTTGCAGTAGGACGGTTTCTCAGTAGCGTGGATCCGGGTGAATTGCGCTGTAAGCTCCGATTTTACCGCCCCAGTTGGTTGCGCCATTTATGAGGGTTAAAATTCTAAGTGCAACACCAATCCGGCCCCACCCCACTTGCCCCGTTGCCGGCCGTAAGAAGAGACACCACACACAGGAGTCTGGTCTAGCTCCTCACACGGGAGAAAAAACTGCGCCCTTTATTACAGATTACATGAGATCTTATACCCTCTGTCCCATCCCCACTATGGGGTGATGGGCTCATAATCATATATGGGCAGTCCGGATTTCCGCCTTAGACAGTGAGGCGCCTCTGGCTTATACAGAAAATCACGTATTCAATTAACTCCAGTGCAAAGAATTACCCACACAATTCTAAGAAGTCCGGCCTAAGACAGTGAAAATTATGTACATTTGAACATCTTGATATCTTGTTTCTGGGCTTCTGGGAAATCGGCCAAGTACATGCGTCCTTGCGTCTGGTTCGGTATCTTCTCTGAATTTCTAGAACATCTTCTTGCAAAGCCTTGCAAAACCTTGGGATATCTGATTTAAGGCGACGTATTAAGTTTTTTTTCATTTGGAATTGAATAAAACTTGCATATAGGTATAAAAGCATAAAAAACACATATGGCAATATATATATATACCTTCACAGTCTGACACTGCAGGATCTGAATCCCTGGCGGCGTAGTGTCTTACTGATCATAGCCTTTGTTACGTTGGTCCCAGCTCTCTGCAGGTCATTCACTAGGTTCCCTCGTGTGGTTCTGGGATTTTTGCTCACCGTTCTTGTGATCATTTTGACCCCACGGGGTGAGATCTTGTGTGGAGCCCCAGATCGAGGGAGATTATCAGTGCTCTTGTATCTCTTCCATTTTCTAATTATTGCTTCCACAGATGATTTCTTCTCACCAAGCTGCTTGCCTATTGCAGATTCAGTCTTCCCAGTCTGGTGCAGGGCTACAATTTTGTTTCTGGTGTCCTTCGACAGCTCTTGGGTCTTCACCATAGTGGAGTTTGGAGTGTGACTGCTTGAGGTTATGGACAGGTGTCTTTAATACAAATAACAAGTTCAAACAGGTGCCATTACTAGAGGTAACAAGTGGAGGACAGAGGAGCCTCTTAAAGGAGAAGTTACACGTCTGTGAGACCCAGAAATCTTGCTTGTCTGTAGGTGACCAAATACTTTATTTTCCACCATAATTTGCAAATACATTCATTAAAAATCAGACAATGTGATTTTCTGGATGTGTTTTCTCATGTTCTCTGATAGTTGAGGTCTACCTATGATGTCAATTACAGGCCTCTCTCATCTTTTTAAGTGGGAGAACTTGTACAATTGGTATCTGACTAAATACTTTTTTTCCCCACTGTATGTAGTTGGTTGTACTGCTTTGGGGTAGTGTATGTACTATGAGTTGCAACCAGGGGCGTAACTATAGAGGGTGCAGGGGATGCGGTTGCACCCGGGCCCAGGAGCCTTAGGGGGCCCATAAGGCCTCTCTTCTCCATATAAGGGGCCCAGTACTATAAGTAAAGCATTATAGTTGGGGGCCCTGTTACAGGTTTTGCATTGGGGCCCAGAAACTTCAAGTTATGTCTCTGTGCAGCATGGTTTAGGTATGGGTATGGGTACGGATACAGATAGAGGGGGGCCCCAGCTCACGTTTTGCATCAGGGCCCCTGAGCCTTTACTTATGCCCCTGGTTGCAACCGTTTGATCATTTCTTCTTTTTCAATAGTTTTTTTCAGAGGTGGGGTAACAAAACCCTATATTCTGGCATTGTGTACTTTTTATTCTGTTTACCACGTTCACCATGTAGCATAAATAATACAATATTTTAATAGTTTGGACCTTTATCGATGCGGCAATTCCAATTATGGAACATTTTTTATATAGATTTTTTTTTTTTTTAAAGTGTGGAAAGAGTTGTTTCAACTTTTGATATTCCTAAATTTTTCATATATTTTAATAAAATTTTATCAACTTATTTTTATATTTTTTCCTCACCACTGGGGGACTTGAACATGTGATCTGTTGATTTCTTGTATAATATACTGCAATACTTCAATAGTTCACATGTAAATGTGAGTTTCATATTAGTGCGATTTTCCTTACTTATTAGAACAACATGTGATTTTCATGTGCATTCATGAAAATTGCAAGTACTGTGTTTGCGATGTGTTTTTCTCGCAAAACGCATCGTGCTCGCATAAAAAATCGTGGGTATACAAATGCGATATTGACCCGAGAAACTTGTGTAAATGCACCCTTAGTTTTCCAATGTACCTAAGGGCTATTTCACATGAGCGTAGTGATTTTCAGTCGGCCGTGTCATGGCGACAGCGCAACTGAAAATTGCGTGAACAGGCGCACAAACAGTTCAGATGGCCTGGGTTCAGCGCATATACACCGAGCCTGCAATGCCATCAAGTGGGGGGGACAGTTAAACTGCCTCCCCATTTCCGCCCACTCGCCGGCTCTCGGTAAGGGTATGTGGTGCGAGATAGTGTACGAAGCTCCCGCCACCTCTTGCCCCCTTGTCGGATGCAAGCAATGGAAAGGGGCGGAAGCTTAGCAACTAGGTCCCGCTCCATCCCTTTGCAAGAGGTAGAGAGGAGGAGGGAATGGGGTGGGAGTTTAGCAGGCACGCTGATAAACTCCCTCCCACCCCCCCCCTTCTCCGGCAGCTACCATAGGCTCTCATGGGAGCCGCTCCCGTATTGCAGACAGCGCCTGGCCGAAATGCACACAGTATGCACTACCTTGGCTGGCCAGGCACTTTTACGCTGCAGGAATACGTCCATCTGAACTGATACATTGTAAATAGAGATGAGCGAACGTGTTCTTAACGAACACTTACGCACCCGGACACCGGCTTTGCCGAGGACTTCAGTGTCCGCGCGTAAAGCTTCGGCGGGCGCCGGGGGGCGGGGAGAGGCGCGGCGGCGCGGGCGGCAGCAGCGGGGAACAGGGGGGAGCCCTCTCTCTCTCCCTCTCCCCCCCACTCCCCGCCGCACCCCCCCGCGCTGCCACGGCGACCCCCGAACTTTTTTCGCCCGAGCACGGAATTGCTCGCAAAGTTCGGTGTTCGGGCGAAAAGGGGCGGAGCCGAACACGTTCGCTCATCTCTAATTGTAAACCAATGCATCAGATGGACCGTATATTCGCTGGCTGTGAAAGCGCGCACGATATACGCTTAAGTTGATGAAGCCTAAGGGCTCTTTCACAAGAGTGTAGTGATTTTCGTTCGGTCGTATCACAGCCACAGCACAACCGAAAATCGCGTGAACAGGCACACATATCTGCCGTTTGGGCGCCTGTTCAGATGGCCCAGGTCTGGCGCATATATGCCGGAATGCTGTTAAGTGGGGGAAGACCACTAAGCTAATCTCCCGCCCATTCTCCACCCCTTGTCAACTGCCAGCAATTGGGCAGGAGCTTAGCAACTAGCAACATTGCAAACAGCCGGCCAGGAGCGGAGAGGAGGAGGGAAGGGGGTAGGAATTTAGCAGACATACTACTAAGCTCCCTCCCACCTCCCCTCTCCGCCAGCTATCATAGAAGTCTATGCCATATTCCGGCCAGAAGATAGTTCCTGAATAGGGATGAGCGAGTATACTCGCTAAAGCACTACTCGCTCGAGTAATGTGCTTTAGCCGAGTATCTCCCCGCTCGTCCCTGAAGATTCGGGAGCCGCCGCTGCTGACAGGTGAGTCGCAGCGGGGAGCGGGCGGGAGAGAGGGAGAGAGAGATCTCCCCTCCGTTCCTCCCTGCTCTCCCCGCACTGGCCCCCGAATCTTCCAGGATGAGCAGGGAGATACTCGGCTAAAGCACATTACTCGAGCGAGTAGTGCTTTAGCGAGTATACTCGCTCATCCCTATTCCTGAACTATCTTTCCTGGCCGGTGTAAAAGCTGTATGCGCTATCTAGGCCGGCTCGGGCACTTTCACGCCACGGGAATATGCCCATCTGAAGTGATGCATTGTAAACCAATGCATCTGATGGGCAGCGTATATCAGCCGGCGTATATCCGCCGGCCGTGAATAAAAGAATTAACATAAAAAAGTACAAATATGAGTTTTAACAGTCAAGTCCAGGCATTACATGTGTATGACTCCACCGAAAATATTTCCATTGCAGTTGTCAACTTACCATGCGAAGAGATCAAGGATAAATCACTTAAACCAAAGAAAACAATTTTTTGTTATTTTAGTATTTTATTAGTGTAAAACAGTGTTATTGAATCCCTTTCATCATAAACATTGTTATGGTTTAGCTGTAAATATAAAGTGGACTGAATCAATATTTTAGCTTTTTTTTTATTGAAGTACAACTAAACAATTATGTAGAAAATAGTTTTAGAATGATTTTAAGTGTAGGGTTTAGGCAATAACCATGTTCTCCCTTAATAAGGTGTTAAGTGACATATGTTCTCTTTTGAGAACTACATTGTTTATAAAGGTTAATGGATTCTGGCTCGTTTCCAACTCGGAATATTTTTTCATGGAAAGCAACTAGTTATTGTGGTTTCTCAGCATATTTGTGTAAAATGAAACTTTTTTTTTTTTTTTTTTGCAAAGTTTGATTTTAATTTGAACTCAAACAGAATTGCTCAGCTCCCCACTGAATCAAATCCACATTTAGATGAAATAGTTGGAAAGAACATACGCCCTGTTATTGGCATTGAAAGGCCTTGAATTTTCTTCATAAGTCCCTGAGTGCATGACCTAATACATGGGTTCTGCATTCTAGTGTATCTCTGCTGAATGTATCGGTACATGTAAAAATGTATCCAGAATTTCGGATCTATAGGGACCCATGGCAGACATGACCTGTTCTGGCTAATATAATATAAGAGTGTTTTACAACACATTTGGTCTTAATTGGAGTTCCATTGGTATATAAACAGGTTTTGACTGACATGTTTTAAATGATCTTGGGTGGATTTTCGTTTATCCTTGGCTTGCAGACTTCCTAAAACATTTAACGTGATGTAACAGCAAAAATATTCCACTAGATGTCAGGCGGCGCTGACAGTGAGGAATCTAGCACTTTTCTTTGACCTAGGTAAGACTGACGTAAATTATGAAAAAAATGCAAATCATACTTTAAAAACATCGTTTTGTGTAAGTAAATTCAATTAATTGTGCAATGAATTAAAATATGTAAAACTCTATATTCTATGTGTATACATATATCTATCTCTCTCTATATATAGATATATATCTATATATATATATATATATATATATATATATATATATATATATATATATATACCCTGTTTCCCTGAAAATAAGACATGCCCTGAAAATAAGACATAGCATGATTTTCCAGAATTTTCGAGGATGCAAAATGATTTTTCAGGCTTTTTGAGGATGCTTGAAATATAAGCCCTACTCCAAAATTAAGCCCTGCTAACAGTTAATTTAAAAAAGTCAATTTAAATAGTGTCCAGGCAGCTATACATGTAAAAAAGTTAAACCTTTTTGAACAAAAATTAATATAAGACACTGTCTTATTTTCGGGGAAACACGATAGATATACATATATAGATATATATATAGAAATATATATATATATATGTGGATATATATAATTATACTCCTATATCGGAATGTGATGTTATTCTTTTTCAGTTGAGCCCACAGAGAACACGTGGTAATTGCTTGCGGTTAAAAGAAGTGCAATTTCATCTAGGAATTAGAAAGTTATGGGGTATGTTCCCACAGGATTTGGTAATGTTTAAGAGGGTGGATAGGTTTAATAAAGAGTTAGCTCTTTTTTGGGGGAAAAACACAATGTACGAGAGCTACTGTTATTTATATGTAGAATGTTGGTTCAGGGATCTGTCCCAATTGCCTGCAGGGATCAGGAATCAAACTGATGTGACAAATTGATGTATTCCATTTTTCCCCTATAAAACTGCCTATGGGAAAACGCCAAGAAAAAACATAAACTTCAAACTCCGAGCATGCCGTGATTTACAAGGAAAAAACGCCATGGACCCAAAACCACAGTAAAAGTGAGAAAAAATGCGACTCTAAAAAACCGTAGTCGTTGTGGGGCTTTTCATATTTTACTATTAATTCATGGCAAATATCTGGATGCAGTGCCAGAAATAAAGCCATTGCGTCAAAATGGCAAAAAACGTGTAATTTTGGTGAAACCTTCCTTGAAGAATTAAAATTATTTTTTAATCCGCTATGTAATTATATATATTTTGATTTATGCACATACGTGTCTTTAGAGATGAGCGAGCACCCAAATGCTCGGGTCCGCGTTATTCGAGTCAAGCTTTTTGTAAAATTCGAGAGCTCTGCTCAAGTAACGAACCCCATTGACTACAATGAGAGACTCGAGCATTTTTGTATGTGGGACGCAGGGTGCCGAGCTTTTTTTTTTTTTTTTTTCTAGGTTCGTGTTTTCTCTCTCTCTCTCTTTTTCTCTCCCCCTCTCTCTCCATCCCCCCCCCCCCCTCTCTCTCTCCCCCTCTCTCCCCCTCTACCAAAAATTTGCCAATGACGCGCCCTGGGCTTGATGCCACCAGGTTCATGCTGCTCGAATTATGTTCAGTATGAACTTAGGACCGGGACATTCATTGCAGTCATGTATGTTCACAGGTTTACTGGCAAATTTCATCCTGGAGGCCAAGCACACAGCAATGGCCCATGAGTAGTGGCCCACACTAATTGTAGATACATATGGTATTGAAAACAATGCTCTGCTGGCACCCCTGCATTCTTTTTCAGGGAAGGGCTTTACATATGAGCCCTTCCCTGAAAAAGAAACATTTTAGTGTAAAAAAAACAAAAAACTTACCTCTCTGCCACTACTGTGACCCCCGCGGGCATGAAGAACACATCTGCCACATGCGGCAGATGTTTCCTTCACCCCCGCTACTTAAAAGAATTCCCTGCTGCTACATCTGCCACATCTGTGACAGATGCAGCAGAGGAATTCTTCAATTCTCAATCGCAGCTGTCACACATGACAGCTGTGGTAGAGAATCCTGCTGCTGGCATCCTGCCAATGGCTTTTCAGGGAAGGGCTTCATAAGCCCTTCCCTAAAAATGCCTTTTAAAATAGTGTACAAAAAAAAAATACTTACCTGCCAAGGCTCAGCCGTGACTTCTGCTGCTGTCCCCGGCTCTGCAGTTCTCAGCTATCAGCAGCCGGGGATTTAAAATCCCCGCCTGCTGGTAGCTCTGATTGTGACTGGCTGAAGTGTCCCGGCAGCTGAAGGGAGGTGAGTATCCTTTTTTTTTTTTTTACACTATTTTTTGGGGATTATAAGGGAAGAGCTTGTGTTTAAAGCCCTTTCTCTGAAATCCAATGACAGGGATGCCGGCAGCAGGATTCTCTACCGCAGCTGTCATGTGTGACAGCTGCGGTAGAGAATTGAAGAATTCCTCTGCTGCATCTGCCACAGATGTGGCAGATGTAGCAGCAGGGAATTCTTTTAACTAGCGGGGGGAGAAGGAAACATCTGCCGCATGCGGCAGATGTGTTCTTCATGCCCGCAGGGGGTCACAGCAGCGGCGGAGAGGTAGGTTTTTTTTTTTTTACACTAAAATGTTTCTTTTTCAGGGAAGGGCTTATATGTAAAGCCCTTCCCTAAAAAAGAATGCAGGGGGCCGGCAGAGCATTGCTTTTAATGGAGCCGCCGGCAGCAGCCGCGGTTCCATTGAAAGCAATGCGTGCATTCTCAATGGTGCACTCATGTCCTATTTTTTGCAGGCACGCACCTGCAAAGTATGGACATGTGCACACACCATATGGAATGCATTGTTGTAAATACAAGCGTGTTTTTGTGCGTGCGTATGCACACACAAAAACACGCTCGTGTGACCCCACCCTAAGAGCCAGTAAATTGTTTCCCCTTTTGTGTTCTGGTAGGCATAACTTTTTTCTTCTTTCATCAGCGTTGCTGTATGACACCTTTTATTTTGCAGGACAGGTTCTGGTTTTTATAGGAACCAATTTCAGGTAGATATAATGTATTGAAAAACTTTTATTAATTTCTTTTTTTGCTGGCGGCAATGGAAAAAAGCTATTTCTCCACTGCTTTTTGTGATTTATTTTCTGTGGCATTTACAATGTGGTTTAAATATAATGTTACCTTTTATTGTACGGGTCATTACAATTATGATAACACCAAATTTACAGTTTTATTATGTTTCACAATATAAACCCTTTTTTTTTTTTACAAAAACACTTTTTGCATGATGCCCCATTCCAGAACCGGAGTATTCTATCTTTCAGTCAACTGTATCAGGCCTGTTTTTTGTGGGACAGCTTTTAGTTTTTATTGGTACCATTTTGAAGTATATTCAATTTTTTAAATTCATTTTATGCCTGTTTCAGGGAAGTGAAAAGATCAGAAAGTGGCTATTTTGGATTGCCAATTATGTGTAGAGTTTCTTTCTTTTTTTTTCATATTTTCAATACTTAAAACCTTGTGAAAGTGGAAAAAGTTTTTACATTTTTTTTGTGTGAAAACATTTAGATGCCAAGGTCATCTGCAGGGTTAAATGGTGTAGAGGACTGATTATATGAGCAAGTTATCATTATTTCATTCCTTTTCTTGAAAAAAAACCCCATATGTGACAATCAGAGAGCAAATATGCTTTCTGATTGATAGGGAAGGGGTGATAACATGAACAATAATTCATGTCAGCCCCTCCCCTGGGACAGGGAGATATACAGGAGAATCACAGATCTTCTCTGTTGCTGCTGGTCTCCCCCTCCCCCTCTCTCTTTCTCCTCTGCACACACACAAAAAAATAACAGCTATAAATTCAGTATTCCAGACGCCACTTCAAATGGCTATAACTCTGGTTCTGTTAGGGCTACAAAGGTTCTTTTGGTGTAATTTTTAAAGCCATGTTGGTAGTCCTGATAGAACCAGAGCTACAACTGTTTAAACGAGAACGAGCTCTGTTCGTCCTAAACTGTAATGTTTTTTTTTCCTACAGAGCAAAGTAAAACTGTTGGGGGGATAATGTCTCCTGGGGCGGACTGGCCATACAACACACTGGGAAAATTCCCAGTGGGTCAGTCAGGTTTTGGGGCTGGTGAAAGGGAGGATTTTATTTTTAGGTATTTCATAAAATGAAAAAAAAAAGTTATTCTCACCTGTGTTGCTCCATCACTGCTGACCTCTGCAGTTGGCACCCACACTGTTGACCTGCTGAGTTTCGGGTGAAGTGATCACGTCAGAACTCAGAGGTTGAACAGTGCGAGTGCCGACTACAGAGGCCAGCAGCGAGAAGAGTGACACAAGTGGGCATAGCTTTTTTTTTCTTTGTAGTGACTTTGTAGCGCTCTTTTGCCAGGATTTTTTTTGGGGGAGGGGCACTTGAAATATAAGCTATACCCCCAAAATAAGCCCTAGCTGCCTTGAAAAAAAAACATAACCAAAGGACGCTGTCCAGCTCCGCCGCGCGTCTCCTTAGGTCCTTGGCAGACTTGTTTGTAGTTTTTTTCTCAGCACTACCTGGTCAGGAGTTTGAAAAACCCGCCTCCAGGAAACGCTTGCTCTAATTGGTTCTTGAGCGCTGCGGGCTACCTGCTGTTTCTTTTTTGTGTAAACCTAAGTAATTGTTCCGCCACCACAGTGGTCACACATGCTCAGTCTTGATTCTCTGTTGTCTGCTCCGTTGGGCATGCGGTGGAATCCCTAGTGTGGTGAGCGGCTGCTTCTGAACTTGCTGTGTCTTCTCTGATGTCAAAAGAGATGCTGAGCCAGTGATAAATGGGTGAGACAGCATCACTGCAGAGAAGCCTAACGTATGTGTGACCACTTGTGGAAGGGACACATAGGCTCTGCAATAGAAACAGCAGGTAGCGCTATTCTAGTCATTAGTCCTGGAATATCTGGGGATAGAAACATTTCATTTTATATGTGTAAATACAAAAATTATGGATGTAACAAGAAACATTATTTCTTGTGGGACGACCCCTTTAAGAGTAAAACTGACAATTAGAGAGTCTAATTAGAACAGATGAAAAAAACACATTTTTCTTGTCTCCGAGGGGTTCCTAGGAAAGCAACATGGAATTGTTAATTATCATAATTGTATTTTCCTGCCCTAATTAAGAGCAGTTATCTTTAACCTATCAGTATTGCCAGGGAACGGAAATGAATTATTACATTCACCATTGCTCAGCAGTGTATGTAAGATACCATTACACAGCCATTAGCAGGGGCTGCCTGGCAAATGTTAGCCTGGGGTATAAACATATAGGCCCACAAGTAGCATCCACCCTTAGGCCTCGGTCAGACGGCGTTTTTTGCCGCGATTTGTGGATCGCATCACGGATGCGCATCCGCAAATCGTGTGACCGGAGCCGAAAAATCTGCTCCTAGCCGCGTTTCCTTTGAAACGAGCCCGATCACAGGAGCGCTGTCCAGCCCATTGAATTCAATGGAGCCGGGAATACAGCCGGCTCCATTGAAAGCAATGGGCTGCTGGCGAGCGCAGGATGAATTTTCGGGAAGGGCTTAAAAATATAAGCCCTTCCCTGAAAATCATCCAAAAATGTGTAAAAAAAAATATATACTCATCTTGTCCCTGCAAACGGAGTTCAGCCGCAGCTGGCCGGCAGTTCTCCTGAACTGCTCTGAGTAGTATTCAGCAGGCGGGGATTTAAAATCCCCGCCTGCTAAATGGGCTGCCTCTGATTGGTCACAGCCCTCACCAATCAGAGGCAGCTCTCACTCACCCATTCATGAATTCATGAATGGGTGAGTGAGTGCTGCCTCTGATTGGCTCAGTGCAGGGACCAATCAGGGGCAGCTCTCAGCTATTGAATGACAGCTGAGAGCTGCCCCTGATTGGTCCCTGCACTGAGCCAATCAGAGGCAGCACTCACACATTCATGATTTCATGAATGGGTGAGTGAGAGCTGCCTCTGATTGGTGAGGGCTGTGACCAATCAGATGCAGCCCATTCAGCAGGCGAGGATTTTAAATCCCCGCCTGCTGAATACTACTTAGAGCAGTTCAGGTGAACTGCCGGCCGGCCGCGGCTGAACTCCGTCTGCAGGGACAAGGTGAGTATATATATTTTTTTTATTTTAACCCATTTTTGGATGATTTTCAGGGAAGGGCTTATATTTTTAAGCCCTTCCCGAAAATTCATCCTGCGCTCGCCGGCAGCCCATTGCTTTCAATGGAGCCGGCTGTATTGCCGGCTCCATTGAATTCAATGGGCAAACATCATTCTTCTCTGCCACAGCTGTTACAGCTGTGGCAGAGGAGAATGATCTTTGTAGTATATGTTCTCAATGGGCTCAGCGCTGCTGCCGCCGGCCCCATTGAGCGCATATAGAGAACACAAGGAATCGCAGATCGCAGATAGACGCGATCTGCGATTTCTTGTGTCCTATAATTTATCGGACAAACGCATAAAAAGCGCCCATGTGTCCGATACCATTGCAAAGCAATGGTTCTACAAAATCGCAGATCGCATGCGCAAATCGCGCGAAAAATCACCCGTGTGACCGAGGCCTTAGGGTATGTTCACACAATGGATTCCGATTCCATCTCTAAAACTCCAGCAGAAATTCACAGCTATGTTGTTACTTCTTCACACAGATCTGCGTGGAAACTTGTCGGAAATTGCGCATGTGGATTTTGCCCGCTGACAAGCTAAAGCTGCTTGCGGCTCTGCAGCAAGATCTGTGACAGCAGTTTTAGAGGCAGAATCTGATTCCGATGTGTGAACATACACCGAGGATTCACTGATTTGCTGTGGATTTTCGTGCAGAATTGCAGCAGATTTCACCCCTTCAATTTGAATTCAGAATCTACAGCAAAACAGTGACCTGTGAACGCACAATGAAAACAAACAGTGCAACCCACCACAGCCAGCCAAACCATGGCCACATAAATTACTGGCAAGATTGTACATCCATTGGCTGCCACAGGTGGGCGTGGTCTGCCTGCGTGCAACCAGCCGACCACGTTCTTCCATCTTAAACTTGTTATTTTGACACGAATACAGCACCAGAACCAAACTCAGTAAATAAATGCACACATAGAATTAAGCTCATGACATAAATACAGTACCAGGACCAAACTCATAAATATTTATACAGTACAGCACCAGAACTAAACTCATAATTATAACACCAGAACGAAGCTGAGGACATAGATACAGTACCACAACCAAGCTATTAACATAAATACAGCAGCAGAACCAAGCCCATAACCTAAATACAGCAGCAAAATAAAGCTCCGTACATAAAATAGAAAAAGAGAACCAAGAACTTTATTTCTTCCCTAGCGATAGCAATTATAATGCAGTTAACTCCAGTGATCGCGGGTGATGTTGTCTCTGTTTGGAGTCATCTTTATTTGATTTTCTTCTTTCTGGATCCACTGAGATTTCTTTCAGCCATGACTCGCTTCTGCACACTCTCCCCATCTTACTGCCGCAACCCATAATGATCTTCTCAGTGTCCCCTACAGTGACAATTTACTACTATGGTCTCACTAGTAATAATGCCTTCACTATGGTCGCACTAAGTAATAGGAAGTCTCTGTGGCCTCAATTAGTTATAGGACCCATGCTGTGGTACTAATTAGTTATAGGACTTACACCGTTACCCATTCAATAATAATCTTTATTTGTATAGCGCCAACATATTCCATAGCGCTTATATAGACAGGGGGGATACAGAAAGACAAAAGTACAAAAATTACAGAACCACGGTTACATAGTAATCAGTTGATGGAAACAATAGGGGTGAGGGTCCTGCTCCAATGAGCTTACATACTACGACTAGTGGGGTGATACAGAAGGTAAAGGGGCTGGAGATATGCACGGTATAGTCAGACATTAAGCCGTGTGATGGCAGAATCGTTATGACTGCAGGAGCGGTTTATGATGGCTAGCAGGGATTGCAGTCAGTAGGTCAGGGAGCATGTTATCAGGCAGAGTACAGAGGGGTTTGTTTAGGGAATTCGGTATGCCTCCCTGAAGAGGTGCGTTTTTAGAGCATGCCTGAAGTTCTGCGAGTCCTGGATTGCCAGGGTAGCCTTTGGTAGTGCGTTCCAGAGGACCGATGCTGCTCTGGAGAAGTCTTGGAGGCTGAAATGAGAAGTTCGAATTAGAGGGGTGCGCAGTCTAGTTTAGTTAGCAGAGCGGAGAGCCCGGGATGGGTGATGGATTGAGATGAAGGAGGCAATATAGGGGGACGCTGCACTGTGGAGGGCTTTGTGGATGAAGGTAGAGAATTTAAATTGAATTCTGTATTTAACAGGCAGCCAGTGCAGTGACCGGCACAGGGCAGAGGCATCTGAGTAGCGGCTGGACAGGAAGATGAGCCTGGCTGCCGCATTCAGGATGGATTGAAGAGGTTAGAGTCTGGTGCACTGGAGGCCGATCAGCAGCGAGTTGCAATAATCGAACCGAGAGTGGATGAGGACAACAATAAGCATTTTTAGCGTATCTTCAGTGAGAACAGAGCGAATTCTTGAGATGTTCTTGAGGTGCAGCTGACATGTTCGGGTGAGAGATTGGATGTAGGGGGTAAATGAGAGAGTCGAATCTGACCCTAAGGCAGCGGGCATGCTGTCTGGGAGTTATGGTGGCGCCACACACTGAGATGGAGACGTCAGGATGAGGTCGGTTAGGGAAGGGTGGAAATACCAATAAGTCAGTTTTAGAGAGGTTTAGTTTTAGGTAGAAAGAGGACATAGTGTTAGAGACAGCGGACAAACACTCGGTGATGTTTTGGAGGAAAGGTGCAGAGATGTCACGGTAGGGTGTATAGCTGGGTGTCGTCAGCATAGAGGTGGTATTGGAGGCCAAATCTCCTGATAGTTTGTCCAATAGGGGCTGTGTAGATAGAGAAAAGGAGGGCGCCAAGGAGAGAGCAAGGGGAAAAGGAGGAGAGGTAGAGTCAGCAAAGGAAACGCTGAAAGAGCGGTCAGATAGGTAGGAGAAGAACCAGGAGAGAGCAGTGTTCTTTAGGCCAATGGAGCGAAGCATACTGAGGAGGAGTGTGTGGTCAATGGTGTCAAATGCTGCGGAGAGATCGAGGAGGATTAGTAGGGAGTAATCACCCCTCGATTTGGCTGACAGTAGGTCGTTGGATACCCTTGTAATGGCAGTTTCTGTCGAGTGTTGGGGTCGGAAGCCAGACTGTAGGGGGTCAAGGAGAGAGTTCTCTGATAGATAGCTTACAAGGTGGGAGTAAACTAGGTGTTCCAGTAGTTTGGAGATGAAGGGGAGGTTAGAGATGGGTCGGTAGTTGGCAGCATCAGTCGTGTCAAGAGTCGACTTTTTTAGCAGTGGGGATATAATGGCATCTTTGAAAAAAGTGGGAAAGATGCCAGAGGTCAGAGAGCGGTTGAATATAGTGGTGGGATGGGAGATGACCACTGGGGAGAGGGATCGGAGGAGATGTGAGGGGAGAGGGTTGTTAGCGTAGGTAGTGAAGAGCAATTTGGAGACTTCTTCCTCTGTCGTTGGTCTGAGTACAGACAGTGAGCAATAGCTAGATGCAGTGCTGACAAGACTAGGGTCAGGGTTAGTCTGGGATTGGAAAGTTATTTTCTGACGGATGTCATCAATTTCTTTTTGAAGTAGGCAGCCAACTCTACATTACTGAGATCCATCACCGGGGGCTGCAGTTTAGGGCTGAGAAGGGAGTGAAAAGTATCAAAAAGCCGTTTGGGGTTGTGTGATAGTGAGGAGACGAGAGAGCTGAAGCAGACTTGATTTGGCATAGTGGAGGGCAAGGTTGTAGGTTCTGAGCATGAATTTGTAGTGGAGAAAGTCCGCGGACGTTTGCGATTTCCTCCACAGCCATTCAGCACTTCTAGAGCACTGCCGGATGAAGCGTGTTTGAGGCGTGAGCCAGGGTTGCCGCATTCTACATCGGATGGCTTGGGTCATGGGGGCGCCGCTTCATCCAGGGCATGTTTGAGAGCGGTGTTGTAGTGAGCGGCAGCCAGGTTGGGCAGGAGAGGAGAGAGATTGGGGACAGAGAGGACTGTAGAGACTCAGCAAAGTCCTGGGTGTGAATGGCCTTAAGATTCCTGTAGGTATAGTAGGTAGGAGGGTCTGGAGAGATGTTAGGGAGCGTGACAGAGAAAGAGAGGAGGTTATGATCCGAGAGTGGGAGAGGGGAGTAAGTGAAGTTGGAAGCAGAGCAGAGATGGAAGAAGACCAGATCAGGAGTGTTTCCATCCCTGTGAGTGGAAGAGGCTGTGAGTTGAGAGACACCAAGGGAGGAGGTGAGCGAAAGAAGCTGAGTGGCAGATGGAGAGATAGGGTCATTAGTGGGGATGTTAAAATCACCTAAGATGAGGGTTGGAATTTCGCAGGATAGAATGTGGGGGAGCCAGGCAGCGAAGTGGTCCAAAAACAGGCGAAGAGCACCTGGGGCGCGGTAGATACCTGCTACTCATATGGGCAGCGGGTGGAAAAGCCGTAGCGTATGTACCTCAAATGATGGAAAAGTGAGTGAGGGTACAGGGGGGATGACCTGGTAGGTACAATACCTGAGAAATATAACTAACACAAGCATCACCCACAGAACATAGATACATTAAAGAGTTGTGCCAAGAGTAAAATAAAATAAATACATCTTGTTATTTGTATGGCACCAACTTATTTCAGAGCACTTTCAGGTAATTTATTTATTACCCCCCACCAAGCTGGGTACTTATTTTACTGACCTCAGAAGGATGGAAGGCTGAGTCAACATTGAGCCAGCTACCTGAACCATGTGGGAATTGAACTTGCAAACTTCAGGTTGTGAGTGAGAGCTGAGGACTGCATTTCTGCTGCCTTAGCACTCTGCACCACACAGGGCTCACCTATGTGCATATCCTCTATTAGGGCATATAAACATCATAGAGCAGAGTTCTCCACTCAAGACCCCCCCCCCCCCCCCCTCTATGACATAGAATGGAAAGCTGCTCAATAAAAGTGTCTCCTGTTCTGGTGGGGCTTGAGCCATCCTGATATTACAGGACACCCATTGAACTGAATAGTTGTCTTTTAAGAAAAAGACTACATGCTTCGATGGCCATTGTTTTCCCCGACAAAATCAGCTGATTTCCAGGGGGTACTAATGTAGTGGCCCAGAGTTAACAGGGCCCCTCCATAAGTGTGAATGCATTTGTCTTGTGCCTATGTGTTGTCAGTGTCTTCTATCTTGCATGAATATGATGTGTATTGCATAGCTGCAGCACTGAATGGGTTAACTGTCTGGTATGTGAGATGTCTGGAAAATGTATATCATGTTGTGTATCACGTGATCGTGCTTCATATATGTGATTGCAAGGTATCTGGAAAAGAGTTCTGTTCCAGACTTGCAAGAGAGAGGACAGGAGAGTGCTGTTCTGCAAGTGAGCCACACAGACATCATCTGCTCTGTGTGGTCCGGAATGGAAGAGGCTGAAGGGTATCCACCAGCCTGCCCTGGGCCTGTCTTACCCAGGAGATACCAGTGTTACCCCAAAATACTGTGTGAGAGAGAGAGGAGCCCCCATGCAGCGTGGAGTGCCTGTCTCCTGAATGCAAGTGTTGACCGGTAGAGAGCTGGAGAGAGTGAACAAGATTGGCCGGGAACAGAACCCCACAGATAACGTGGCCTGTGGACTCGTCTGTCCTCCCATGAATCCTCCCTGTCACACCACTTTGTGTTTTTGAATCATTTTTCCTGCTAGCCTGTATATTACTGTTGGACTAAAATGTTCAAGTAAAGGAGCACGGCCAACCATTCCCGGCTTTGCTTTAAACGTTTTCCTGTGTGAGGACTACTTATTTTTCTACCATCTGGATTCACCACAGAGGAAGGAGCAGTGGTATCACGAGTGACAAAGGAACCTTCAGGTAATCCACATCTTGGGTTACCCCCAGGCAACTCCCCCAGCAGTAACTTGGACAGGTCCTGTGCTACTCCCAGGGCAGGAAATGGTAGAGCTCCGTGACAGGGCCTCAATCTACCCTGCTGTCTCCTCGGCTGTGGGCCTGCTCCTTGGACAATGCACCAAGAGCAGGATCAAGGGTGATCAGCTATCCCCCACATGCAATGCATTCAGAACCTGAAATAAATATTGACCCATATCAACGATTAATCAACCAGAGTTTCAACATTACACTTTGTATACCCATAAAATGGTGACTGAACCCCCCACTAGCAAAATACCGCAACAGGAAAGAAAGATTGGAGTGAGGGGAGATGCTGGCAGTTCCCTTCTTTCTTCTGGACCTAAACAGGCCCAGTCTGCCAAAAATGCAGGAATTTATAGCCAAGATTCCCACCACCGGAATTAATCCACCAATAGAAAATCTGGAAAAAATCCACAAGCCAGTACAGAAGGTGCTATAATCTGCATGTGCCAAGGACACCATCGAGCTGAACAAAACCTGCAGAATAAGCAAAAATGAAATCAGGGGGAGCAAGAAATAAACCAAAGGAAAGAAGGAGGAGAAGAGGAGGTGGTGTGTTATCATGAGGGTCTCCGCAATATTCATCAATAAGGCCCAAAGACATTTGGTGGTATGTCTGACTCCAAAGAAGCACTGAAATGAATCTACAACATGACCCTTCATTCAATTAACAACACTAAGGCCTTCTTCACATGACCAGATACCTATTGCAGAATCAGCGACGGAGTCTGCATGGAGGATCCACAGCAAATCACAAACATTGCAAGGCATGTAAAATCGGTTCTTTGCGCACACTCGCAGATACAAACTGCATATTCCGCTAGCGGAGGAAAAATCGCGGCATGCTGTATTTCGCAGCGGACTCCACATGGACAGCCTCCATTGAAGCCAATGAAGGCCTTTCAACCCGCAGCCCATATGCAATTAACATTGTGTATGGGCCGCAGGTACCTGCATCATCGCTACGCAAAGGCGCAGGAAATACAAATAGTAAAATTCTGTGCACGACCGATGGCGAGCTACCATAGTCATCTGCAATACAGAAATCACAGGGTCACAGTCGGAATCCGCTGCAGCCCTTCCATATGTGGAATCCAGCTCGCCTGTGCTTCACACGGGCTAGATTTGTGCATTGCGTCACACACAAATCTCACATGAATATGAACCCCATTCTTTTGAGTGGGGTCATACACATAAGCAATTTTTTTCCCACATCACACTACGATGCGGGAAAATGATTGCGCCACATCCTATCTTTGGGCATGCCCTTGCATCGCCCATTGTTTCCAATGGGGCCGATGGCAGCACCGCATGCTAGGTGTACCCGAGTCCAATGCAATGTCTCCCAATTGAAAACAATGTGTGAAGTTAGCCTAGCAGAAATGCCTAGTGTAACTCCACATAATGAAAAAGTGGGTCATCTTTAGTTCCCCCATTTGGCACAGCAAGGCATTGGACTGGCACAAGCCTTTTCTACTGCGCTGATTCTTTTTACAAGTAGGAATCATGGCATATAATAGTATCTAGGAGGTCTGACTATGTGCAGCAAGTGACACTGGACACATCAGGTGGATATTCTGATAGGGAACCAAAAGAACAACATGCCAGTACTTTCTCCAAAAGAGCAGTTTAGCTATAGTGCCAACCGTATAACTGATTAGGTTTGTATTCCATCACAATTACTTCTCATTTGGGAAAGACCTGCAGTGTAGATACAGGTAGCAACATGTCTTGATAGGCTAACATTTTCATGTTCATACGTGCCTAAATAATCTGGACAGGCTCTGTCTGCAGTGTTGGACTACCAGGTTCATCCGAGACGAAAGGCTGCCATTAGTTTGGTGTCATGGTCACACACGGCCTTGTCTGGCTTTAGCTTGTGCAGCAAAGTGTCAGCCTAGGCATACAGAGCTAGAATCCTAGAATGGTAGAGTTGGAAGGGACTTCCAGGGCCATCGGGTCTAACCCCCTGCTCAATGCCCATGTAAAAGGCCCTTCTAAGACCTAAATCTGCTCTACAATGTTAGCAGATGAATCAGTGAATGGAAACATTTATATCCAGAGTGTTTGCTGCCAACAGCTCTTTGGCAATGTGGCTGCGCTCCCCTAGACAGATGAGTTTTAGCACAGCATGGTGCCGTTTCCAATGTGCAGCACTGTATGGAGGCCAGATTTTGTCACATACGGATATCTGAGTCAATGTGGAGGGTGTTGAAAGAAGGAAGGGGGAGGTAGAGGAGTAAAAGGAGGGGGGTAAGGATGGAACAGACATGGATGAATGCCCTGCAAGACCTGTTGGTGCTATGAAATGAGGCCCATCCCTTTCGGCTCCATGCCCTTCCCCCAGGACATTGACATAGTGTGCTGTTAGGGATATCTAACTCTCTTGATCATGCCACTGACATTGTTCTGTTATGCCAGGCACACATTATCACTCACATGGAGATCCAGGCAGGGTCGGCTCTTTGGGCAAAGGAATGGTGGCTGGGCATCTGGCACAGTCAGTTAGCATAGAACTAGAGGCGTAATTTGAAGCTCCTGAACCCCAATGCAAAACCTGGAACAGAGCCCCCAACTATAATGCTTTATTCATAGTACTGGGCTTCCTATATGGAGAAGAGAGGCCTTATGGACCCCCTAAGGCTCCTGGGCCCGGGTGCAACCGCATCCCCTCATCCTCTATAGTTACGCCCCTGCATAGAACATAATGTTTCGGAAGAAGTCTGTGTCCACTAGTCTGAGGGGAAGCATTTCCATCACCAGCTGTGTAATGTACCACCTCAACCACTAAGCTTTGTGCACGGGGTGGTTGGGGTGGTACTTTTTTGTAACGCTCCTACAGCTGGGAGATGTAGGGCTGGCTGCTGACCTGGGATACAATGGATCATGGGGTATTTGTGAATGTCAGAGGAGGTGGTGGTGATGGTGCCGACTCCACGTCTGCTCTCTGTTTCCCACTCCTGCCTCTGAAGTGTGCAGTTTGGTCATCAGTGCTGGAGGAGAGGCTTGAACTGCTGCCCCTAGACACCACTGCCTCCCTGTGCTCGCTGACTACTGCATGAACAGGTAGATGGAGGAAGAAGCAGCTACAACAGTGGAAGAAGGGAGCAGGACAAGGTTGACTCCTTGCCCTCTGGCAAAGATGGGCTCTCCAAGGCAGCGAGAGTGTGCCCTTCTGTTTTTCTGCAACACCCTACTCTCTGTCTTGGGAGGGTGCTGCCTCACAATGTCTAACTCTTCTTCCTCTCCCTCCCAGCTGCTACAATGACTCTCACGATTTTACACCATGTTGGGTCAAGTACCTCATCATCTCCCACATCCACTTTCTCTTTGTCGTCCTCCTCCTGAGTGGACCCTATGCTACAGTGAGCACCTGCAGCTGTACCTCCATTTCTGCATCCCCCTGAATTGCCAGTGGAGGGCTGACCATGCCCCTGAATCCCCCTGAATTACCTCTGGAGGGATGACCATGCACACTGACTCACCATCATCTTCCTCTTTCTATGAAAAAATGGTTCGACATTAGTGCAAATAATGTCTTGCTCTTCTCCCTCTGGTTATTTAGACGGCCCCGTTGACATTCATGACACTGAATGATCAAAGTGTCCTTCATAGTAATCCATATTGACTGCTTCAGAGTTTTTGAGGCATATGGCACAGGGTGAAATAGAGGGGTGTTGGTCATGGGCGAGTAGTTCAGACTGCTCTGTGCCTGGGAGGAAGAGGAGGTGGTGGTAGTTGATATCCTCAATAGAGATGAGCGAGCATACTCGTCCGAGCTTGATACTCGTTCGAGTATTAGGGTGTTCGTACGAGTACCACGCAATGTTCGAGTTACTTTCATTTTCTTCCCTGAGAAATTTGCGCGCTTTTCTGGCCAATAGAAAAACAGGGAAGGCATTACAACTTCCCCCTGCAACGTTCAAGCCCTATACCACCCCCCTGCAGTGAGTGGCTGGCGAGATTAGGTGTCACCCGAGTATTAAAATCTGCCGGCCCGCAGCTCGCCACAGATGCTTTCTCACTTAGCTGAGGGAAAGTGCTGTTGATGCCGGAGCTGCTATAGGGAGAGTGTTAGGAGTGATTTTAGGCTTCAAGAACCCCAACGGTCCTTCTTCTCTATATGCGCTCAATGGGGACAGCGGCAGCAGCGCCGACCCCATTGAGAACATATAGAAGAGAAATCATTCTTCTCTGCCACAGCTGTAACAGCTGTGGCAGAGAAGAACGATGTTTGCCCATTGAATTCAATGGAGCCGGCAATACAGCCGACTCCATTGAAATCAATGGGCTGCCGACGATCGCGGGATGAATTGTCTGCAATTCATCCAGAAAAGTGTTAAACTAAAAAATATATATATACTGACCTGCTACCGGCAGCTGGAGTTCTGCGCGGCCGTCCTGCAGTGGGTGTGAAGGGGGTGTGAGTCAGACCTGCCCCCTGATTGGCTCAGCGCTGAGCCAATCAGAGGCAGGTCTCACTCACACCCATTCAGTGGGTGTGAAGGGGGTGTGAGTCAGACCTGCCCCTTGATTGGCTCAGCGCTGAGCCAATCAGGGGGCAGGTCTGACTCACACCCCCTTCACACCCACTGCAGGACGGCCGCACGGAACTCCGGCTGCTGGGAGCAGGTCAGTATATATATATTTTTTAGTTTAACACTTTTCTGGATGAATTGCAGGGAAGGGCTTATATATTTAAGCCCTTCCCGACAATTCATCCCACACTCGCCCGCAGCGCATTGCTTTCAATGGAGCGGGCTGTATTGCCGGCTCCATTAAATGCAATGCGCTGGACAGCTCCGCCCGATTTTCGGGCACCGGTCACGCGATTTGCGGATGCGCATCTGTCATGCGATCCGCAAATCGCGCGAAAAAACGCCCGTCTGACTAAGGCCTTAGTCAGACGGGCGTTTTTCGCGCGATTTGCGCATGCGTCCGGCGAATTTTTATCGGACACATGAGCGCTTTTTATGCGCTCGGCCGACAAATTATAGAACAGAAATCGCAGATCGCACCTATCTGCGATCTGCGATTCCTGTTCTCTTCTCTATATGCGCTCAATGGGGCCGGCGGCAGCAGCGCCGACCCCATTGAGAACATATAGAAGAGAAATCATTCTTCTCTTCCACAGCTGTAACAGCTGTGGCAGAGAAGAACGATGTTAGCCCATTGAATTCAATGGAGCCAGCAATACAGCCGACTCCATTGAAAGCAATGGGCTAACATCGTTCTTCTCTGCCACAGCTGTTACTGCTGCGGCAGAGAAGAACGATCTTTATGCTGACAGTGCGGGGGGGGGGGGGGGGCACTCTTGCCGCTATTGTGGCTTAATAGTGGGACCTGTGAATTTGAGATGCAGCCCAACATGTAGCCCCTCGCCTGCCCTATCCGTTGCTGTGTCGTTCCCATCACTTTCTTGAATTGCCCCGATTTTCACAAATGAAAACCTTAGCGAGCATCGGCGATATACAAAAATGCTCGGGTCGCCCATTGACTTCAATGGGGTTCGTTACTTGAAACGAACCCTCGAGCATCGCGGAAATTTCGTCCCGAGTAACGAGCACCAGAGCATTTTGGTGCTCGCTCATCTCTAATCCTCAACTCTACGACTTGTTCTGCGTGCTGCGGATGTAACACATGGGCAGAACCAGTTCTAAGGAATGACAGCGGGCTTGCCTCACAGAAGAAAAAGCATCAAAAAGATATAAGGAAAAAAATAAATTATGGAAAAAACCAAAGAAGCAATGGGCGATCTTGCAGAAAGATAGGACATGCTACGATGTGTTTCCCGCATCGCATTGCGGTGCCATGCAGGAAAACATCGCTAATGTGAATGAACCCATTCGAAAGGGGTTTCATATTTGTGCGTCTCGTAGTGCACAATGCTCGTTTGATTTTCTCACTAGTGTGAAGGCAGCCTTATGGCTCATTTCCACAGGTGGTTTTTCACAACATATTATGCATGCGTTGCAATGGACTTTCAGGGGTCAGAAACGCTATCTTTTCTCCTTAGGTAGAACACCTAGATGGTGCGTGAGGAGACTCAAAAGGCCATTCATGCTCCTCTGGGTAATATGCAAATAAGGGAGATGGAATAATCCCTCCACAGTGCCACCTATTGGAAGGCAGCATTCCTTCAAGCTAAAGTTAGACTCTTTATACAAGCCTTGTAACCATGACTGGGAATTAAAAGCAAAGCCAGACTCCATGCACAGACAGCTGTTTCAGGGCATTTGCCCTTCATCAGTGTACAGTAGCAGTCTGGCTTTGCTAGTGAGAGCCCTGGGATGGGGGTCAGAAATGCTATCTTTTCTCCTTAGGCACTCTGGAGGTATTATTCCATCTCCCTTATTTGCTATGGACTTTCATTGACTCGTGCACATGTGTGTTTAGACACAAGAAATAGCTTGCAGCATGTTCTATTTCTCTGCGTACCATGTAGCGTGAGCCCTATACATTTGTATAGGCAGCATATGTAACGCTATCCATACGCCATACATTGCGTATAGGGAGCATTTTCATACGCAACCCACTATAATAAAGCACTGCACATGACCACGTGCGTATGTTTCACAGGCATGTTCAGTAAACTCGCACCCATACGCGGTCTCTCCTAGCAGACCCAGTATTTACAAACAGCGATAAAACACTGCAGGTTTTACCAAAATGGCTGTAAACATGAGGCCCAAGAGCTCATTCACACATGTGTATGCGTAAAACATCGCAGCATTGGCAGTACGTATCCCTATGATCGTGTATGCATGTGTTTTTGCGCATGTATGTACTGCGTATGTTACACTTGCAGAAAAAAAAACACAAGCAGGAAAAGGAAGATAAAATGATGTCAGATGTAGTCCAACCCCTAGAAATACTCTTCTAGTGCTCACGTGACTGCACACGTGCCATTTTCTAGTGATTCGAGAGTTGTTGTTTAGCAGTTCGGTCCTGTGAAAACAATGTCTGCACAAGAAGAGGCTTTTTTTCTAGCTTGGCCTTGTTCTCACTGTTTTTCCACTACCATGTGCGATGCTGGAAGAAGAGCCCAGAAGAAAGTGAGGTTCTGGGTTCACCCTCTAGTATCTCAGCAAGCATCAAAGGGTGACTTCATCACCCTCTACAGTGATCTAAGAAGGCACCCGAAAAGTTCTGAGCATTTTGCCAGGATTAGATAAATTGCTGACAGAGGTCCGTTCTGGATTGACCTACACCAACATTAATATGCATCGGTCTGTCTTCCCTGAAGAGCGTAGTTTTTAAATTTTTTCCCTAAATTGTGTTTCCCTTGTATTTTTTTAATCTATCCCTCTTTTTCTTTTCAGATTTCTTGTCACCGGGAACTTATTTGCATCTTTGCATTTCAAGTTCCTATTAGGCCTCTCCAAATTTTGGGATCATCAGGAGGACCTGCGACATTATTTGGGAGTGGTTGAAGCCAATGGTGATGCTCCCACCCTCTCCACAAGTCCGGCTGTAGATTGCAGGGGGATTCCAAGCTGCGGTGCAGTTTCCGAACTGCATCGGAGTTCTGGATGGCAACCACATCCACATGAAGAAGCTTCCGCACTCATAATCCCGCTATTACAATTACCCACAGTATTTTTTTGTAGTTTTGTTGGCCGTGGCTGACAGTAAGCATATGTTGGTGCTTGTAGATATCGGGTCCTATGGAAGCACTGCAGATGCTTGCATCTTTAGGGCTTCTTTCAAAGCAGCTGGGCCTGCTTGCTTCCTGGTTCTTCAGGTCCCCAAACCCCATTCGTCATTGTAGCGGATGAGTTCTTTGGTTCTGCGTCTATTTCTATGCAGAGGGTTAGACAACAGGAGGCAGGTTTTTAATTACCATTTCACACAGGTGTTTTGTTGAATGTGCCCTTGGGATTCTTACTAGTCAGTGGCAAGTTTTCCAGTGCACTATTCAGATGGAACCCAAAAATGTGTGTTTGATAATTCAAGCCGCTGTGGTTCTGCATGATTTTTGCTGGGCCAATGACACGTGTTGGACTGTGGATGATGATCCACTTGCAGCTACCTCACAAGTTGTTGCAGTCAACCAGAAGCCACACCATAGCCCTGCATTATCAAGACTTCAAGTGAAAGGCCAATTTGCAGACTACTTCCTGAGTCCTCAGCAAGAAGTACCGTGGCAGATGGATTCTGTCCAAGAAGCCTGATGATGTAGACTCTCCAAATCGGGTTATTTTTTTAAACCGGCTTGCTATTTTATTATTTTTTTAGTTAGGGACTCGCAAGAGAATGAGGACCCTTGATGTGGGTTGCGAGCTTATATAATGTGGCCTAATTATACAAACTTTTTTTAAAATTCCATTTTAAAACAATGTACAATATATTTTTTTGCATAATTCAGCCATATTGTAAACTAATACCTCACTACCTGTGTCCTGGACACTCCAAAAATAAAGTGTTTTATTAAAACCATGCTATACAAAACACAAAAAAGGTTCAACAATAACTCCTTTTAATCCAAAGACATAAAAAAATAAGAATCCTCATAGAAAAACGTAAACAACTTTAAAATAAACAACTTTCCAAACTATGAATGAAACATAACCATGTACACTACAAACTTGTGTACCGGGGGCCTGATTCACCAGGTTGTGAACTGAAATATCCAAGCTCTGGGCCAGTCTGTTGTTGGCTGCACTGTACTTGTGAAATAGACAGCTGTCCACTAGGTGGGTATAAAAACTGTTGGGGGTACCCTGTATTATACCCCTTCTGATAGGTGGCAACAGGTGGCGGGGCATGGGGTGCAGCTTCAGTGATACACATTATGTATATCTGCGTGGGGACTTGCATGTCCTCAGGCACACGTCTTAGGATGCCAGCAAGAGCACGCCCAAATGCATTGGCCCAGTTGTCAGACTGCCTCTGATCCAGCAGCTGGCGTCGGGCCTCATCTGCGTGGTGGTGGGTGCTCAGGCTCCTCTGTGCTGCAGTGGCTGCAGCTTGTTCCTTCTCTTTGGCCAGTTGTGGCGTGTTCATGTCAAGAGCTGCCCACTTCGATGCAGGTGCTGCCACAGTTCCCTCCTCCGCCGACGGACTCTCCATGTTGTCTCTTGCTCTCTGTGAAAAGAGCAAAGACAGTGTTTAAACTTTGCACACTCAACACTCTCATAAATAGTTTTTTTTTATCCATGCTGTGCACAATTTTTCTGTTGGGTAATTATGATTGCAGCAATAAAAAAAGTTTATTATTTAACCTCGCAAAGAGGGAAAGGTGGGATTTTGAAGTTTTTAATTTAATATGTATTATTTTTCACTATTTTCCCATCTTTTTCTGAAATTTATTTTCCCCAAAGGGGTGATTTAATTATCAATATCTGTACTTTAGTATTGTAGTGCGTTAGAAAACATAAGACGCTCAGACACTATAGCTGGCAGACCAGGAGGCTATATTCAAGCTTCCGGATGCCATAGGAACCTATCAGGACCCCGTAAGCACATTGGGGCTTCAATGGGCGACAAACGGAGCAGCCTTTCTCCATCAGCCTTTAACATACTGCGGTCAAACTGACCACGGTGTGTGAAGGGTTAATAAACACCGGGGAACGACGGTTTCTTCAGTCCCCACTGTTATAGAGCAAGTGCCCGGCTGTCATCTGCCAGCTAAGCATCAGCTCTCCCTGGCACAGGACACCCATGGCAGGCTTCAAATGCCCCTTAACAGCTGCTGACAACACACGCATGAGCGCTAATAAGGGATTTATTTTGAACCCTTGAGAAAGATAGAGCAACTCCTATCTTTTCTTGCCTGTACTATTAACGGCTGAGAATCCCTTTAGTGAAAACTAAACCACTGAAATCAATAGTTCCATATTGTCTCGTTATGCAGCCGTGACTATCATGTCCGCAAAATGGGACAAAAAACATGGCCTTGTGTTTAAGCCCTGAAGGACGGAAAGGAATCCAGACAGAAACGCATACATGCTATCACTAGTGTTCAAAAAGGAGATGATAAGGTACCCGTATAATGACCAGCCGGACAGAACGAGACACCAACAAGCACACAAATCTGCATATCATGCATGCTATCACCAGGGTCCATATAGGAGATGTAAAGGTATAATGACCAGCAGCCGCTAGCAAGAGCGGCTGGTAAAAATGTGCACAAACACAGGTGATTGGTTGGCTGGAACAATGCACACAACAGCCAGCCAAATCAGCCTGCACCTGCAGAGATGTACTCCTGGAAGTGCATATTACTACAAGACCCAGGAGCACCAACTATCACAGAGGTTTGAAATAGTGACTTTGTATGCTAGAATAACAATATATAATACTATATGTATATATTTTTTATATATATATATTCTCACCTAGTGGCCATACAACTACGGTAGTATCTAATGGAGTTAGATTAAATTCTTGTCTCCAATGGTGTATGAGAACTACAAAGCCCTACAGCTCATAAACTAAATGGCAGATGTAGCGTCCTGGAGTTAGGGTGTAGTTAGGTTAGGTGTATGCCTGTCTCGTATGAACTGTTTAGTAGACGTATGTCTTCTAAAAGTACTAATAACCTGTCTTGTCGCCTCCCCCCCTTTCCATTTTAACCTGTTAGTTGTGTGTAGTCTCGCGAGGAGGGCTAGGAGGAGAGCAGAGCTAGAAGGAGAGAGAGGTTGTAGAGATGTAGTCGGTGGAGGACGTGTCAGCGTGAGGCTGAAGCAAATTCATGCTTCTGCCCCCACAGAGCCGTGGGTACGTCCCACATTCCGTGAGACATGCAAACAACAGGACTACAGTAAGAGGCAATAGCTTGGAGGAGTGCTAGCGGAGATGTGCAGCTGGACAACCGAAGGGCAAGAGACAGGAGTAGCGAGAGGAACACCGCGTCAGCAGAGTACCCCCGGGGATTGTCACTTCAGATAACTTAGGCTGAGGACACCTAGTAACAGGAAGGAAAGCGACTCCTAAGAGAATGTGTGAGAGTGTGTAACTGAAACAAGTCAGGAAGAAAGCCTGTGAGAAGGGGCGTGTCTAAATCGTCATCTTGCTGCATCCTTACTGTATCGGACTCGCCAGTGTGAAGATGGCCTAAGGGCCGCTTCACATTGGCATATTGTAAATTAAGCTCCTTCCTGCACAACTTTTTAGCCCAGGCTAGTTCACATGGGTAGGGAAATCACCCCGCCCTGATTTAAATGACTATGACACCAAACAAGGTTGTGGGTGTTCGCAGGTATGTGCAGCCTTTGCGCACCTCCAAAAGACCTCTATGGGCCTCTATGAACCCATTGAAATCAATGGCTTTTATTCTACATTTTGGTGGGTTTTATGTGTGCAAAAACGTGCTAAAATACGCTCAACTGAAGGAACCCTAAGATGGGAAAACCCCTTTAAGATAACGTATTCCTTATGCACCAGCTCTGCTGATTTCAGAAGGAAGTAGTTGCCCCATTTGTGTGTTGCTGCAGATCATAGAAGGAAAAATATATAAAACTTTATTATATACCTTGTTAAAAATATGACGACACACAATATGCATATTTTTCATTTCACTATTTTGGCACTATTTGAGGTTTTGTAATGGAAGAAATTATTTTTTTACTCTCAACCCTTTCTATTTTTTTAACCCCTACCTGCCACAGTCCTTTTGGTTTTTTGCATTCATTTTTCCATATTTCCTGGCAGCCGGGCTTGTGTTTTGTGGGATGAGTCGAAGTTTTTCATGGTACCATTTAACATGCTATATTATGTATTGGAAATCTTTTAAAGTTTTTTTAAGTGCAATTTAGCTATTTTTAGGGGGTTGTTTTTACAATGTTTATGGTCCGGTAAAAAAGACATGTAATAATTATTTTGTGAGTCAGTACAGTTACGGCAACACCAAAAATATATACCGTATATACTCGAGTATTAGCCGACCCGAGTATAAGCCGAGACAATAAGTTTCACCACAAAAAACTGGGAAAACGTATTGATTCGAGTATAAGCCGAGCTATACTCGAGTATATACTAGGTAAAGAAAAAAACCTCCATACTCACCTCCCAGCCGGCGTCTGTGTCTGTGCGACAAGCTGCTTGAATTCTCCCCGCTGTCATCCCCCGCCGTCCTCTCTGCTCGGCTCTGTCAGTGCTGTGTAAGTGAGCACTGTGATTGGATTGAGCACCAGCCAATCACAACTGGCGCTCGATCCAATCACAGCGCTTACCTACACAGCACTGACGGCAGCAGATTTGAAAGCTGAGCAGGGAGATGACAGCATGGAGAATTCTAAAGCAGCTTGATTGGCTGTGAATGATCGAGCACTGGCTGTGATTGGCTGGCGCACGATCCAATCACAGCTCTTACTCACACAGCGCTGATGGCGGGGGATGACAGAGCTGAGCATAAGAGGACAGCGCAAAATGACAGCAGAGAGAATTCAAGCAGCCTACAGCACCGCCGCCAGAGACACAGACGCTGGGATGTGAGTATGGAGGGGTTTTTTTAAGCCTTCGCTGACTCGAGGGAAGCCGAGGGGGCTTTTTCAGCACAAAAAAAATGGGCTGAAAAACTAGACTTAAACTCGAGTATATATAGTAATTTTTTTATGCTGTACTTAAAAAAAAACCTGTTATCTCGATGTTTTGTTCAGTTGATGGAGCTGTGGGAGGGCTTGTTTTTTATGTGACAACTTGTAGTTTTTACTGGCACATAAGACTTGTTGATACTGCACGTTTTTATTCCATTCTTTTTTTTGGGGTGGGAATGGGGTGACTTAAAAAAGCATAATTCTGGCATTGTGTATTTTTTTCTGTTGGCGTTCTGTAGGTGTGGTATAAGTAATGCATAAATTTTAATAAATTGAACTTTTACTAATGAAGCGATACAAATTATTTATTTATTTTAATGTGATGATTTGGTAAAGTGTTTTTTAAGAAACTTGTAATATTTTTTTACATTTACTAACAACAAAAAAAACTAATCATTTTTTGAGCACTTTTCCTTTTTTTTTGTAAGTCCACATGGAGACTTCAATTAGTGATTGTCTGATCGCACATACAGTATCGTACATGTGCAGGCATTCCTTTAAGACCTGCCACAGCTTAGTAGAAAGCCATCCATGCCAGGGGTACTTACAAGGCCCCAGGCTACCATGGGAACTCAACAACAGCCCGCAAGCTTGTATCTGAGGGGCCATTCATGTGACAGAGAAAGATCCCTTGCTCTGTAGGGCCATTTGAATGCTGCTATTAGAACTGTCAGCAGCATCTAAAGGGTTAATTCCTGAGATGGAAGCTATTGCCAGTTCTTGCACTCACAGCTGGATATTGGCTTACAGAGATCGCTGACACCCACCACGTGTAGTATAGGTTTGGTTCTCAAGCCCACTCTATACAATGGTGTCTGACATTGCAAACGCTGTGCCAGTTCGGATATTTCCATCACTCCTAGGTGTGGGCATAACGCTCAGTTGAGAACTTCTGCTTGTTGGTTTTATAGATCGGTGGGGATCAAAACATCTGACCTATCATGACCTGTCGCTATGACATGACAAACCTTCTTAAAACTGACTAACAGACTTAAGGCCTCATGCCCACAGTCGGGTCGGATTCCACGGGTCGGGTCCAGACCCGGTGCCCCCTAGAAACCCCACACTCACCTCTTCGAATCCGCCCCGAATACCTCGCCCGTTGAATAGTGCCGATCACATGATCGGAGGGGGGGGGGACTTCCCGCAGCCCCCATGACAGCTCCAGGTTGTCACCTACCTCCGGTAATCATCAGCATAGAGCTGTCATGTCCCCAGCCCACGTAGCTTTAATCCACAGAGGAAGCATGTTATTACGTCCCTAAAAAGCAATGGGGTGGTCACTAAGGGGTTAAGTTCTTTGTCACATGTGACGCCACCGTTCCCTCCTCTGCGGTGAATCCAGAAAGTGTCAATAAAGAGTCCACACAGAGTTAACATTTCAGAGCTAAACCGGGAACAGCGGTAGAGCTTGTTTACTTGAAAGTTCAGTTACAGTCCAGTACAGAGTGTATCCACCATCAGGACACTGGTGCAGGCAAATTAGTGGTGTGACAGCGAGGTTCTCACGGGTTGCTCCAGACGATCCGCAGTCGAGTTATCTGCGTGACCCAGTCCCTGGTAAACTCCTTCTCTCTTTCTCTCTCTCTACTGGTACACACTCACGTTTAGGAAAGCGCACTCAGCGCTGCATAGCGGGTTCTCGCACACTTGTGGTCCTCCAAGTCATTAGCATAGAGACCTGGGTAGATTGGGCCCAAGGCACACACGGGGCAATCGCTCAGCCTCTTCCATATTCCACGCACAGAACGATCAGTGTCTGTAGGCGTCCAAACCGTACTCCCCTTGCAACCTTCTCTCCAACTCAACTAACTCTCTTCTCTCTCTCATGCACCTTGCAAACACATATATCAAACAAGGTCACATGACATACAACAAGATACATTTCCCAGCCATAACCCAGACAGTAATCCATTCAGTATTGCAGAGGTGCAATACACATCAAATTCACTCACATAGGAGACACTGACAATACATAGGCACAGAACAAATGCATTCATACTTATGGAGGGGCCCAATTACTCTGGGCCACTACAAATGCACCCTTATAGGGCCGTAATGAGACTTTTAGTCCTATGAGCTAAGCTTACGGGCTAAAAGTAGATAACCCGCTGACTCCGGGGTTGTAAGTGTTAGAGCTCATTCATACGACTGTATCAGTAAAACGCTGCAGGAGACCTGCAGCGGTTTACCGGTCTGTGTGAGCTGGCAGAGACCGTGTACGGCAGTGAGTGCACTGCGTGTGATACACTGCCATTGCAGCTTTCAGCACTCACATCTGGGGAACAGCGGGAAAGGGTAAGTAGAAGGGCACCTTCAGAAAGGCATGTTAGTGCAGAATACAGAGAATAGAATCCATTGATTTCAACAGGTTCGTTCACATATGCGAGTTTTGTGCATACAGGTTTTGCGGGTGCGAAAAAATAGGACCTGCTCTATTTTGCTGCATTCTGCACAGTGAAACTGCCATAGGGGTCTACGGCAGTGGCGAAATTAGGCAAGACGAAGGGTGTGCCACTGCACAACATACAGGAAGAGAAGACAGCTGGACCTCATGTAGGCCCAATGTCTATGGGTGGATTTGATTTGCGAAATCCCCATGGTCACCCATGTGGAAGATCCGCAATTCCAAGTGCCCATAGGCAAGCACTGGCATCCGCAAATGAATTTAAGCATGCGGATTTGATTTGCGGACTGTTTGGTGCGGAAAACAAATCGCAGCATGCTCCATTTCTGTGTGGATTCTGTGCGGACGGGCTCAATAGAAGTCAATGAGTGCGGATGATCTGCTGTGCATCCGCAAATACAATTGCGGATGCACTGCGGATTTGAAGGTTAAAATCAATTAAGGAGGTGGGGTTGCGGATTTTTTTCCATGCAGATGATCCACAGTGCATCCACCTACATCCGCATGGAAAAACCATTACATCCGCGATCTCCCGCTGCAGAAATCCGTATGCGGAATTCGATACGCCTGTGACCATGAGGCACTATGTTTTAATAGCCAATCAATTACACGGAACGAATGTCACACGCTGTGAACTGTCCCTGTGCGTGCAAAAGCTACAATAATAAGCGCTGACATGCGTGGAACACCCTGATTAGCTGGCTCGTCAAACATTGTTCGTGCGCAAATATGCTATTTGCGCTAACACTCGTCTGAAGCCGCCCTAGCACTTACATCCTCAGACTCAGCTTAGCTTATAGGGCTAAAGTAGTAACAGAGTCTCTTTAGGGCCTGAAGCAGACAAACATGGTTGCACAGGTTTTTGCGCGTGTGAAACTCACACCCATATAACGAGACGAATCGAAGCCATTGATTTAAATGAATTTGTTCTCATGAGCAATTACTCTGTGCGAGAAAAGATAGGACTTGCCCTACCTCTCTGCGTTATATACAGAAAGCTGCCAGAGACGTCTATGGGCTAATGCCCACGGACGGATTTCTGTTGCGTTTCCCGCGGCAGAAACCCGCAGCTCTTAGGTTCTATTGAGCCTAATAGCTTTCCTGCTGCCAATGCTCACATGCGGAATTCCGCCGCGGATTTACGCTTTGGAAAAAAAATTGCAGCATGTTCTATTTCACCACGGATTGCCGCAGCTGGATGCGCGCCGTGCCCCTGCGGCTCACCTGCTCCCCGCTCTGCTATGTGCCGGCTCGTGCGCAGAACGGAGCCGGCGTGTCACCAGTGACATTTCGGTGCGGGCCTCTGCGAGGCTAGCACAGAAATGGGACATGCCGTGATTTGTTTACCGCGCATGGTTTCACGCGGTCAAATCGCGACTGTCTGCATAGGATTGCATTATCTAATGCAATCCTATGGCAGCGGGCATGGGTGGAAATTCTGCGGGAAATCCTGCCATGGAATTTCCGCTCGTGTACAGGAGGCCTTAATATAGTATTAATAGAGACCACGGAAGTCCGCTGCGGATTTCCGCCATCCCCCCTTTTTTTAACGCAGTCCTCCTGCAGCGGAAATCCACAGCAGAATTCTGTGACGCTCGTGGGCATGAGCCCTATGGCAGGCTAAAAAAAATCAAGGGAGAGTGTGACCCGGCGGACAATGGAGAAAAAAGAAGCCAGCTGGCCCTTTTTAGCTTTTTAATAGCCATTCTCTTCCACGGAAAAGGAGTATCACGTACGCATGTTTAAACCAGCATTGCGAGCGCAAAAACTACATTCCCATGCACTGCCATGTGAATATCAGCCTGACTATTGCCACCTCCAAACATTGTTCCTGCGCAAACACGCTCCGTTGCGCCGATCGTTTTTGCGCCTACATTCGCCTGTCAAAGCCCTGAGCCCTTTTTAACAATTGAGATTTCTACTTGGAAAGGCGATCCCGTTAGAACAATTTTTTTTACAATAAACTGTAATGAATTTCATCTTTGCACGTATGCGATGACGGCCAAGTCTTTTGCGTTGCTGGTAACAATTACAACAATTTTCCGGCAGTTTCCACAGCGCGGTCCATCAAAAGAAATATTATTTGATTAGCAATTTTACATAACTCGCTCACGTTGCCAAACAATTAAAAAAAAAAAAAATATCCTGTGTTCGCACAAAAAGCCGCTACAAATCATTTTTTTTTTTTTTTTGTAATGTAGGTAGAGGAAAATCTTAGGTAATGACCTAAACCGTCCGATGCCGTCATTTCTTTAAAGATAATGTATGGCGACAAATTATTGTTGTTGAGAGAAAAGCGAATGTTTCCCTCTGGTTTCTTTGGTGAGGCGTAAGAACTCCCAGCCCTTGTTAAGCTGAGCACTTTCTCCAGATGATTCATCCCTTATGTTAGAAATTTGAACTTTTGTTTTTATTTCACTGGTCTGGACCAGGAATGACGAACTGCCTCGAACGCATTGAAGATATTTAGAAGTGATTAGGCACCAGGCTGGCTTTCCTTTTTTTTTTTTTTCTTCTTTTCTTTCTTTCCTTTTTTTTTTTTTGGTAAATAGCAGCCTTTGTGCAGGGTTTTCTCTCTTTCTTTACATGACAGACACCTAGCTGTGTACTACACAGACGCGGATCCCGCGCCTGAAGGTAGCTTCACAGCAAAAGGTGGACACTATTTTTTTTTTTCTCAGCTAACAAGTCAACTGAAAACCGTTCCCTTTAACCTCTATGGCTTATACAACCTGGAAGACCCCTAGAAAAAGACCCGAAAAGAGGACCCCCGATAAAACAAGGATGAACAGATATGGTGACTTCATTCTAAACGCCATCTTTCCAAGTGGCGCTCCCGCTGCACGCACTGACTGATCGGCTGCCTTCTTTGTTCAGGGTCTGCCTCAGTACCAGTCGGATTATTTAGTGACAGCTCCCCAGTCCCAGCACCTTCACCAGCGGAGGGTGTGCGTGTCTGCGAGCGAGAGAGAGTGTGTAAAAGGAGGGGGATAGAGGAAGCCGGAGACGCGCTAATGCCTGTGAGTCAGTCTCCAAGCACAGCCAGCAAGTGAACTTATCACCTCATCTCAAGGCAAGGAATCCCCTGGAATCTACTAGATCCCTGAGCCCTGGACTTGTGCAGCTCTCCTCTCAGCTATGTGCTCCATTATCTCTCTCGGCACTTGCCTGTAAGAACTGTCAAATTCTTCTCACGGTATGTAAGAGCTCTCAAGTATGGCAGACTTTGACTGTGTCATTCTTGCTTTGTCTCTCCTTTGCAGATGTCTTCAAGTCCTGCTGTTGTGCTCTGGGATACAGGTAAGGTTGGGAGGATGGATGCTCCCTCTAAGGTGTTTATTTTTTTTGGGATAGGGGGGTCATTATTTGTGCCCTGTGAACTATATATAGCCTGCCTATTGATTTGTAACATTCATTTTGTAGCGAAAAGTAGCAAAAAAAAAAAAATTTGCTTCCTAAAGGAACTTGCTTAAAAAAAAATCCACATTTTTTCTTTGCCAGGGAAAGACTACTCCCTTTTCCGTTTTTTTATTTCCAAAGGAGATGAGATTTTTTTTTTTTTTTTTTTACTTTTCCCCTTAAATTGATTTTAATTATGTGACCACAAGAAGAAAGTTGACTTTTTTTTTTCTAGAAGTAAGAAGTAAAGCACATTCAGGAAGAAGAGTTTAAAAAAAAATCCTTTTTATTTATAGTGCAGCAACATTCCAGCCGTAAGAAAAAAAAAATGCGCCCAAATGTTTTAAAGATTTTGTTGGCATTGGTAGTCATTTTCCCCCCTTCTTCTTGCGGGGAAGTACACGTGAATGTTAACAGCGCACACACCCTCTGTTTGAACTGCTGGATGTTGGCAGGGGCAGGTACAAGCCCTTTGCTTTAAAGTATCACATCTGTGTATTTTACAGTGCCCTGGAGGCAGAGGTGGCAAATGACTTTATTCATGCTTTCCCTTTAATGTTGCTTTTTTAGTTTTTAGGATAGTTCTGATGTTTACAAACAAGATGCCTCCTCTCATCGCATCCTTTTGTCTTATTTGTAAACAAGCCAGATCACTTTATTTTTCTTGCTTTTTTTTTTTATATATATAAACGAAGTTAGGAAATGAGAGATGGAGGTGCCAGCGAAGTGCTATGTACACCTGCTGTTCCAAAATAGACTTTCCTGTCCTCTGGAGCCCGTATGGTGTCATGCTGTGAGAAAGCCTTAGTTGGAACGTGTTGGACTTGTCTTGTTGATGACATCTGAGATTTAAGCGTGTACTGTAATGTGCAAAATAAGTGGAAAAATGTATGAGTAAGACTAGATATGACATTTGGCAGATTGCTGGGGCTGAGCGATGCTGTATTACCCATCAGTGGCTGTAATTTAAGCACTGATTTTCTAAGTGGCATTTGAAACACATTGTTAAAGCAGTGCAAGGGATTGTATAATAAGTTGGGAATTCTGTGAAACTGTATACTCTTAAAGCTGCCAGAGAGCATATTGCAACATAGGGAATACACATTATAAAGTGCTAGCATATTGATTTCGGGATAAAATGTGGTTTGGAAATTTGATTGTTCAAAGATTGATCTTGCTTTTCTGGCTTGATCTAGTATATTGTACTCTTCGCCTAAAGGTACCCCTTTGGTAATGCAGAACAGGACATTAATCAGGGCTTTTTTTTTTTATTCCTTTCAGTGAATCAGATGAAATTTGGCCTATTGCCTAGAAAGCACTTGCTAAAATCTGATCTTTTACTATAGCAGCTTTAAAAGATTGGACATTATTGGCATTTATACAGTTGGAACCTATAGTTTTCAAGAGCAATAAAATGTACATGGTGTCTATTAGAACCATACTTTAAAGATTGAGTTTGTGCAAGGCGTTTGGGGACTTTTTTCTTCTTCTTCGCATTGGCCAGATGAACAGGCATGATGTGTGTTTTTAATATTTTTTTTTGGTGATAGTGGTCGGATGAAGAACTCCTATACTACTGTTCATTTCTTCCAGAGCTTCTTCATATGACCGTTTTTGCGCATGTACAATATGTGCATAGAGGATAGAACCCATTGATTTCAATGGATTTGTTCTTAGGATGCATTTTGTGCGGGCAAAAAAGGTGGATCTGATCTATTTGCCTGCGTTTTGCGCAGCAAAGGCTCCAATAGAAGTCTATGGGCGGTGTGTAAATGCACAAGGGGAAGCGTGAAACACTGCACAAAATGCAGGGAAAAGAACACGTCTGGACCCTTTATAGGCTAATTAGTCTTTTAATCCATGGAAAGGGTGTATCGAGTCCTCCATGTGCAAAAAGTGCAATACTACACACCAACACTCACACAGATATACCCTGTTTCCCTGAAAATAAGACATAGCATGATTTTCCAGAATTTTTGAGGATGCAAAATGATTTTTCAGGCTTTTTGAGGATGCTTGAAATATAAGCCCTACTCCAAAATTAAGCCCTACTAACAGTTAATTAAAAAAGTCAATTTAAATAGTGTCCAGGCAGCTATACATGTAAAAAAGTTAAACCTTTTTAAACAAAAATTAATATAAGACACTGTCTTATTTTCAGGGAAACACGGTACCTCATCCTTCCTTGTTCGTGCTCAAAAATGTTGCGCTGCGGCGAGCATTTTTGTGCATGCGCTCGTGTGAAGGAGCCCTTAAAGAATATCTGATCGAGATAGCAATACTGGAGCAGCCTTTTTTAAGAGCTTAGCAGTATTGGTGCATTCACATGGGGTGGTATAGAAGCAGCACAATACAGATACACATGAAAAGCTGTCTCTGGAAAATTGCATGTGCTTTTACCGTAGTCTTGCCATATTTGTCTTTTCTTGCTTTTTTTTTAGCACAGATGGTACAAAATTGCACACGGGTTGGACAATGCAATTTATGGTGCAGTTTTCATTGCAACCAAAACGGTCCCTTGCGAATGTGCCTGAAGTCTTTCTCTAGTTTGTCATTCTTTCTCTATAGGGTGTGACCCTATAAAGTCTGGCACTGTCTGCACTGATTGGACAATATTAGATGTGATGTGCCCTATTTCTTCATTTATTCATATATTTTCAGGAGGAAAGACAGAGGAGGGCTGGTTTCACATATAGGGGAAAATTTATTAAAGGGCATCTTTAGTGAAAACACATTTTCCGCCCCTGGCCCCCTCACCTGATTGCCTATAACATTCTAGAGGTCTCCTCTCTGCATTGCAGTCACGTTCATGTAGTGCAGCATCTTGTCTGATACTTATCATGCATCATTTCATGGTGAGATATTTTGGTTTCACTTTCACATCAGTCTCATGAAGCATCAGCACAGTATTAGCTAGAGGCTATACCAATTCTGCCTGCTGAGGGGACACTTTATCATTACTTCTATATTCGCCTAAATAAGCTACAGACCATAGGTAAACAGGCAGGAGGATGAGCTATGATGTCCTCCATTATAACTCTGTGACAGGAGCTGTGTGAACACCAGTAGTAACTGTGACAGGAGTGTCTGTGTCCCCCTCTAGTTTATATGTCAGGGTCCATGTAAAAGCATCACACAAGCTGAGAAAAGATAATTAGAAACTAAATCCATAACCCATTTCTGGACTGTTACAAGGGTCAAGAAACTTCATTCTCTTAATATATAAGGGGCCTAGACATGGCGTGGACCTTTAGTACGTGTCTGTTCCTGCTGGCCTGCTATGTGCCACTCCTCTTCACCCTGACATGGAAACTACATGTGAGCGGCCACGCATAGATGTTTCTGTGTCCAGATGATTGGGGCCGCACAAAATGGCATTGTTTTTGCCATGTACCCCTGGAATAAGAGGTAATCTATGTACAGAACCTTCTGTATATGATGATATTGTTGGACAACTTGTACTTGTCCTAAACATACACAGTTTCAAAATACCCCCCCCCCCCCCCCCCAATGTGCCCATTAAAGTTCCTAAAGTTCATATTCACAACTGAACAGGTTAAGAGTCGGATTGAATTCATGGTTGAATTGCAGTTTGGGCATACAGTCATAGCAATTGTTAACCGTACAGACTGCTTACATTATTAACGTAGCACGCCACGGCATGGCTGCGCTATTAACATGGCTTACTATTAGAGTGATGCAGTACATTAAAATTGTGTTTGCTCTTGCGATTGCATAAAAATATTTTTGGAACAGGAAAGGATCAACAGTGGATGCCAATGTATACATTAAAAAGTGCCAAAATTGTCATCTGGGAGGAATAGCTTAGAGGTCAAAGATTCAAATGTACATAACGTTGACATCTTTGTCATGACAACTGTAATTTTAACGGGAAGCCTAGTCCAATGAAAGATGTTTTTTTTTTAATTAATCCATATTAAAGGGGGAATTGTCATTTATAAAGTATTGACAGTTTGATAGGATTTTTCACACAGGTAGTGGCAGCATCCAGGGCATAGTGCAAAAGAAAGTCTTTTATTCTTCCGAAAACATGCTACGTTTCGACCCTCATGGGGTCTTTATCAAGCATCTTGATAAAGCATGCTTGATAAAGACCCCATGAGGGTCGAAACGTAGCATGTTTTCGGAGGAATAAAAGATTTTCTTTTGCACTATGCCCTGGATGCTGCCACTACCTGTGTAAGAGATTGTGATATATCCTTGTGGGGTCCCTGGAGGCTCTGACCCCCAAATTGTTGGCGTGCATCCCACAGACTTATTAGTCATCTTTCTATTGGTTTAAAGAATCCTGAGGTGTGCTGTAAGTTAAACCAAAGTGAATTGCAGTTTGATAGGATTTGCCATTGCTTTACAATCTGTGATTGGGATATTTCTGGAATATCCACCAATCCTGAAAATGAAGGGGCTGAAATGTTCGATGTTGCATCCCCTTCACCTGCTTTCCCTGCACAGCGGCACTACGGCCACCCACTGTTTAGGAGTCTCCTTCATTTTTCAGGTTCAATAGAGTTTCCATAGGTCAGGCCAGGGGCGTAACTATAGAGGGTGCAGGGGATGCGGTTGCACCCGGGCCCGGGAGCCTTAGGGGGCCCATAAGGCCTCTCTTCTCCATGTAGGGAGCCCAGTACTATGAATAAAGCATTATAGTTTGGGGGCCCTGTTACAGGTTTTGCATTAGGGCCCCGAATTCTCAAGTTACGATTCTGGGTATGGGTACAGAAGGAGGGAGGGGGGCCCAGCTGGACTTTTGCACCTGGGCCCCTGAGCCTTTAGTTACGCCCCTGGGTCAGGCTTTCAACAAACATAAAGTGATGGCATATCTTAGCAATATATCATCCCCTTATATCTGCCATCCCTTTAATTTTCTGAGGATATGCTATAAATGTCTGCTAGGTGTGTGTCCCAGATGTAGGACCCGCATCTATCTCCAGAACAGAGGCCCACCTGATCCCATCTAGTAAGTTTGATATCTATAGTAGTTAAACTAATGGAAACTCTCCTGAAAAAGACGATGTTGGACTCTAAACAGAACGGCTTTACTGAGGGCAGGAATTTGACTGATTTCTTTGACTATGTCAAGGTGATGTTATGGATATTGGCTATCTGGATTTCATTAAAGCCTCTGATGGTGGTGATTATCCGTTCAATCGAGGCCAACTTTCGGTCACTCTATGGATCATCGTTCTCCATGCTTTCCTATCCTTGTCCGACTGTGATTCATAAAGTATTTTGGCAGAAATAGTGGAGTAGTTTGCCATTGCTTTCTAAAGCCTCTGATACAGTTACACATAAAGAGCTTATAGATAAGTTATTATAAAATTGGACTTAATGCTTTGATAGTCCGGTGGATTCGCAATTGGTTAAAATATAGATATCAGAATGTTGTTAACAGATTGTATTCTGAACATAGATGAGTTACAAGTGGTGACCACAAGGGTCTGTCTTTGGTCCTATTTAGAGATGAGCAAGCGTACTCGCTAAGGCAAACTACTCGAGCGAGTATTGCCTTATGCAAGTACCTGCCCACTTGTCTCAAAAGATTCGGGTGCGGGCGGGGAGCAGCGGGGAGGAACGGGGGGGGGGGGGGAGATCTCTCTCTCACTCTCTCCCCCCTGCTCACTCCCGCAACTCACCGCTCTCCCCCGCCGGAACCCGAATCTTTTGAGACAAGCAGGCAGGTACTCGCATAAGGCACTACTCGCTCGAGTAGTTTGCCTTAGCAAGTACGCTCGCTCATCTCTAGTCCTATTCTTTATAATATGTTTTTAAGTGACATAGGAGTAGGTTTAACAAGTAAGGTCTGTCTGCTGATGACACAAAAGTGTGCCATAGGGCTGATACTCCGGTGGGGGCTTGAACATAGAGAACGATTTACCCTTATTGGATAAATGGTCAAAACAATAGAAACTGCAGTTCAATGATTCCGAATGTAAAATAATGCACTTGTGGAAAAAAAATCTTTAGAGTATCACATCGGCTGTTCTGCACTCTCCAGGACTTTAGAAAAGAAGGACTTAGGGTTTCTGATTTCTGAAAGCCTCAAAGTGAGTCCAGAGTGCGGTCAGGTAGCAAAGAAAGCAAGTAGGATGTTCGGCTGCAGAGCTAGAGGTACAACCAGTAGAAAGAGGGAGATTGTGATCCCACTGTATAATGCTCTGGTGAAACTAAAACTGGAATACTATGTTCAGTTCTGGAGACCTCACCTACAGAAAGACATTGAGAAAAAAGAACGGGTCCAAAGATGGGCTACAAAAATGGTGGGATATCTTAAGAACAAAACGTATTAGGAAGAACTTAAAGGGGTTGTCCAGGTTAAAAAACACATAGTTGCTTTCTTCCAAACATAGTACCACTCTTGTCCGTGAGTTGTGCCTAGCATTCTAGCTAAGCTCTCATTCACTTCAGTGGAGCTTAGCTGCAATACCAGACACAAGCCTATTGAGAAGAGTGGCGTTGTGTGTGGAAGAAAGCAGCCATGTTTTTCTAACCCTGTACAGACCCTTCATTTGTGTAACCTGGAGGAAATAAGGGAGAGGAGGAACATGATGGAAACTTTTAAATATGTTAAAGGTATAAATAAGGTTTAGGAGGGAACTGTTTTATTAGGAAGCTAAGCATTAGAACAAGAAAGCACAATCTGAGATTAGTCTGGGGAAAAATTAGAAGCAGTGTCCGGAAATATTTTTTTACTTAAAGAGTAGTAAATGCTTGGAACAAACTTCCAACAGACGTGGAAGCACCAACTCTGACAGTAGAGACCACGTATGGCTGAGAGTGCACTGCGCATGCATATTACACGGACATGCGCAGTGTGACTCTATGTTTCAGAGCGGGGTTGTGTATGACACCACCCATACTCAGTGTCGCTCTTGGGTATCGATATGCAGTGTTTACATGCACATGTGGATGGATCAGTGAAGGTCCATTGACTTTCATTGACTCCATTCACTGCGTATAATGCGGCTGTGCATTGGACATATAATACGCTGTGAAAACACAGTTGTGGACATGAGTCCTAACAGGAAAATAAAAAGGAAATACCGTAATCTTAGGAATGACTAAAAGAGGGATGGCAAACTAATTTTCACTGAGGGCCACATCAGCATTATGGTTTACTTCAAACAGGTAATTGTAAGATTGTATTTTAAAGAATATAGTAAAAGGAGGGGGAGAGGAGAACAGACCGACCAAACTAAGGTTCTAGTTCAGAAAAATTGATGCACAAGTCCCCAACACAGACACTTGACTCTACTGCCAGTTAGTCAGAAAAAAGGAAAAATTATAGGGGTTAGCAAAACCTGGTGAAAGGTTCCCGAAAAAATTCCTTAAGGAACACCCATTACTCACTGAGTCAAGCAGCAGTATAACACAACGTCCTCTCAGATCTGGGCAGCAGGCTCACAGGGTATGGATAGGCAAGCTGGGACAGACTGTACTCTGCAGGATGGTAGTGAGGACCAGCCAGGATGTACAAGCCGTTCCATGATTTGAGACCCGGCAAGCAGCGCGGTACTGCAGGATAGGCTTAGCGGGATAAACAGAAGGGGAGCGCACACCAAGGGCTCAGTCCCTATGCACCCAACATCGCAGTATAGGACCAAAATGGCGGCTGTGATGCCGGTACCTAGCGGCAGGCCACAAATGAGTATACAGTGTGCCAGATAGTCTTCCAGCATAGTGCAGGACCATCCAGTCTAGAAGAGACTCTTCTGCTTCCAGACATCTCGGGCCAAATAAAATGATGTGGTAGGCCGTATTCGGCCTGCGCACCTTGAGTTGGACACAAGTGGACTAGATGGGTTATGTGGTCTTTTTTGCCTTCAATATTGTATGTTTCTATATTTCTTTCTGGCTAGGAGAGGCAGAGTCTACCCATTGCATTCTAGCTGAAATTGAATTGAGGAGTGGCTAGAATTACAGACACAACAAAGCTAGTTGTGCTACACTGTTTCTGTAACTCCTATAGAAATAAATGGAAGTTACAGAAGCAGTGAGCTCCCCATTTCCGTAGCTTGAGAGATACAGAAACAACATACTACCATGTTCCCTTCTGTTTCTATAATTCTCATTTACTTCTATGGGAATTACGGTTTGTTATGTCTGTGCAGGTGTCCAGACATGTATTTTATGTGCAGTCCTGTTCTGTGTTCTACGTGGTATGTGTAACCTGGTATGTTCGTGTGAACAGTGACGTGTGGTATGTCTGTGCAGGTGGCCAGACATGTGTTTTATGTGCAGTCCTGTTCTGTGTAGAGTGTGAGTGTGAACAGTGTTGTGTCATGTCCTATGTGTGTTTTTTGTACTTCTCCAGGTACCTAATCAGGGATAGCTAGGTCCCATATGAAGACAGTGGGGCCGACCTTATCAGGATGATTACCCTGCTTTTAGGCAGTTGTTTCCCTTTTTCCCTGATCAGTAAGGGACAGAGGTCCTTCCATCTTGGCCTAGAGAGGTACAACTGGTCTATGCAAATACTATAAAGCGTGTTTGAGGTTTTAAATGCACACAATCCTACGTCCGCATGGAGGAGTGGTGCCTTAGTGATCTGAGCGTCCGTAACACTCCATGCAGCATCTAACAGCTGTTTCACCAGCTAGGTCAGAGTTGGTGATTACTTTTTTGGAGAATGGTAAGAACTGCATATATCAAACATTTTTGGCACAACCTGTGGATATGCTACAAATGTCCAAGATGGGCATAACACTTTCAAAGCTATAATTCCTCTAGCAATTATTGATGTTTAATTTATACAGAGAAACTGGTTTCTTCAATTGCAATTTCTGATCCGGCAGGATTTTTTACCTTATTAAACAACATTGGCTTTAATTGGTGAAGGTAATTTGTTTCCCTTTCCTTTGGATCAAACAGGTCTGACAAAGGATGCTTAACCCAACAGTCACGTTAAAATTGGAAAAATCCTCCCACAAATGTCACTTTTTTATTGTAGTTTTTGAATTTGTCTCATGTAAATATATTTGACGCAGAACTAAATCACCCCAAGTGCATTTTTGTAGCCTCCTAGTGATATAACTAATTTTAGCCTTAACCCTTTCCAATCCAATCTCCCTGCCACCTGCACACTCTCTAGCTCTTATTTATTTTGGGTGGGAAAGCGCATTGTGGATTCCTTGGAATTACTCAACAGAAACCCATAAAAATGACCTGTCATGATGATTTTATTAGCCGTTTTTTTGAAAATTAGATGTGAGTTATGAGTGTTTCACATCAGGAAGATCATTTGTAATAATCTTGTAAATGTATACATACATTTATATAATAAGACCCTATACATTTGCAGTAGGCTGGACCAGACTTAGTGATGGAAAAGCGGCTGTCTGTCACGGTGTCTCCACTGCTCCGCTGCTGAGAGTATCCCTGGATTGCTCATTGAGAGGCCAGCAGGAAGGCAGGGTGGCTGGAGGAGAGCTCTCTCCCCGCTCTCCCTCCGACCCTCTCTATTCACTGTAAGCAGCGGCTGCTCACTACTGAACGGCTGCTGTTTTCCCCTAAATGCATGTTATTGGGATTTTAAGCTGCTTAAAAGTGAATGACTGGACGATTCTCGTCCAGTCATACAGTTTCAGCATGCTGTTACATGGCATGATTATCATTCAAAACCGCGTCTGAGAATGTGAGCCCAGTACTATGAATAAAGCATTATAGTGTAAAAGGGCCTTAACACAAAGGCAAAAAAGGGAATTGTCAAGTTTATGATGCCATTCTGTATACAGGCAGAGGCCTATGCCGGAAAAAATAATAATATAAAAAGGAGATAAATAAAATAATTTCCCCCCCCCCCTGAAGTGTAGTGTGGTACCTCAGTGCAGATGGTGAATAGTGAGAAGGGACTCCAGGAGGCAGGATCCACAGTGAACACATTGAACAGTTTATTTCCTTTAACACAACAAGAATCTTCAACTTATTTAGTACAGTTCAGGCTTACTTTGCATTTCTCAGTACAATTCAGATTTGACATTCCTTAGTTTACTTTTAGAGATGAGCGAGTATACTCGTTTCGAGTAATTACTCGATTGAGCACCGCGATTTTCGAGTACTTCAGTACTCGGGTGAAAAGATTCGGGGGGTGCCGGGGGGAGGCGTGGCAGCGCGGGGGGTAGCAGCGGGGAACAGGGGGGAGCCCTCTCTCTCTCCCTCTCCCCCTCACTCCCCACTGCCACCCCCCACTCACCCGGGTGCCCCCCGAATCTTTTCGCCCGAGTACGGAAGTACTCGAAAATCGCGGTGCTCGGGCAAAATAGGGGCGTGGCCGAGTACGCTCTCTCATCTCTATTTACTTTACTTAGTGGTGGTAACAGTACAATTGAAGCGTATGCAGGTATCGAGCTCAGTCTTTCTTTCTGGACAACAAACGGGCTCTTTCTTCAGTGAACAAGCTTAGGATTTTCTCCTACTCTCTATGCGTTGCCCTCCTGCTTCTCTAGTTTCTTCTATTCTATTGATTCCTGAATTTCCTTTCTTAGCAAGCATTACAGTTACTTTAGTCTTTGGCTGATTCTCTTCTATTCTTTCTATTACTGTGATTTCCTTAGTGCTTTATGGTTACTCTAGATTTCCTCTTGTTTTCTTTCTCTTAGTTAGAAATACAGAACTTTTGGGGTACTCACACTTTCTCTCCTTTCCACCGAACTGGTTCTCAGCTTTTGCTTCTCTCTCCTAGCACTCCATCTACTTCTCTTCTTCTCTCTCCAATTTGTCCTTCTCTCGTCTCTCCTCTTCTTCCCCTCAAACTCCTCCTATTCTCTTACACTAACTCCTCTCCACCAACCTGTGTGCAGAACCTTTCTACCTGTCAAGGGGTATTTCTCATCAAACAAGCTGACTCATGACCTTAATCTAGGCTGTACCCTGTACCAGTAAAGTGTGGTTGACCAACAATCATTAACATATTAAAGGGACATAAACATATATTAATTAAATCTCCTCAAAGTCCACAGGTATTTATGGAGTGTACAATCCTGTAGACTACACATTTCTAATTTCTCTAATGATAGATATCTCTGTAATACAGTACCATACAGAGGCATCATATAACTGGGTATTAGTGCAGTATGTCTCCACCAGAAGTATATGGGTTGGCCGGGCTAAACTAGAGGTAATGTCCAGGTCACGCCCAAAGCTTCTGATTGGCTCCTGCACAAACGCACCTTCACAGAGGCTACAGCCATGCCCACCTCAGAGCTTAAGACCCAAGCTCCCTAGCGGCGAGCAAAACAGCCAGTGGAGACAATACTACACTATTACCAGAGGACTGAGCCTTATGGGAGGACTAAAAGTACTAGCAGTCTGTCCTGTGCGGAAGCAGACTGAAGACCAGTACAGCACTGTGTTCTGCTGCCCGAGCAGACATTTCCCTGCAGAGATTGGAGGGCCAGTCCACCCTGTGTCGACAGAAGCAGACTGCCGAGCAGCAACACCATGCTCCACCACCCGAGCAGACATTTCACTGCAGAGACTGGAGTGGTCCGGGGGCTCTGGGGAGATGGCTGATGGGCACTATGTGTGGAGCCGCGCACCCCAATATCGATGTATGAGCTACAGCTGCAACTGCTGCCATACTGCTACTGGCCATCACCTGCGTCCCACAGTGCAAGGTACAGGCAGAGTCCAAGAACTGGCAATCCACACACTGACACATTCTAACAGGCAGGTGTAGCTGTGTGTAGAGTGTAACGTGGACTGAGCTGTAGAGATGGGGATCTACTCACTGACACATTGTAATGGGTGGGAGGTGCTGTTTATACAGTTCTTATGTGTACCTCTCTGGGTATTAGTGTACTATGTCTCCACCGGCCGTGGGAGCGAATCTGGAGCTGTGGGTGTGGTGTGGGCTTCACCTCTAGCTGAGCACAGCCAATCCATACTTCCGGTGGAGACATACTGCACTAATACCCTATATCTGCATTTGTGTTGGAGCTGTGCAGGAAAATCTTAATATAAAACGAGCTCAGACACTAGATTTGAAAAGGTTAAGAGCCAGTAAATTATATCCCCTTTTGTGTTCCAGTGGTCACAAATTTTTTATTTTTCGGCAATGTACGCTGTAGGACACCTTTTTATTTTGCGGGACAGGTTCTACTTTTTATAGGAATTAATTTCGGGTATATACCATGTATTGAATAATTTTTATTTTTTGCTGGGGGCAATGGAAAAAATTTAATTTCATCATTGTTTTTTGCTATTTATTTTTATGCCGTTTAGAATGTGGTATATTTATTATGTTACCTTTGTTCTACGACGCATTTCTATTTTCCCGTTAACAAAGCTGTATCAGGCCGGGTTTTTGTGTGCTAACTTGAAGTTTTCATTGGCACCTTTTTGAGATAAATATGACTTTTAAAAATTATTTTTATTCTTGTTTAAGGGAAGCAAGATGATCAGACAATGGCTATTTTTGATTTATATTTATTTAGTTTTTTTAAAGGAATTTTCCATGCTTGATTGACTTGTAATAAAGCTGCCTTCCAATAGGTGGCGCTGCAGAGGTATTGTTCCATTTCCCTTATTTGCATATTACCCAGAGGAGCATGAATGGCCCTATAAGTCTCCTCACTCACTCACCTACTAGGTTTTCTCCCTAAGAAGAAAATATAGCATTCCCGACCCATGTCCCAGGCCTCTTGCTAGTCAAGCCAGAAACCTACTGCACACTGATGAGGGGCAAACACCCCGAAACAGCTGTCTGTGTATGGATTCTAGCTTGGCTTTAAATTCCCAGTTATTATTACAAGGCTTGTACAAAAGTCTAACAGTGACTTGCCGGAATGCTGCCTTCCAATAGATGAGGCTGCAGAGGTATTGTTCCGTCTCCCTTTAAACATTGTTATACAGACTATTGCTTGGGATTTAGATTATGGGACATTCTTTAATGCCAATTTTTTAATTATTTTAAAACTTTTTTCATTTTTTTAGTTTCTTTGTACTGAACAATAAAGATTTGGGTTTTTTTAAGTTCCTAAACTAATTTTGTGTCATTTATTTACCTTTTTTATTTTAACCAAAGTAGAGAGGCCCCACACAAAATGGTTCTGCAGGGCTTGGAGTGAAAATGCCTTACATGTTCTTTATTTCTGTGTATTCGAAAAGGTTCTGTACAGGGGCGTAACTATAGAGGGTGCAGGGGATGCGGTTGCACCCGGGCCCAGGAGCCTTAGGGGGCCCATAAGGCCTCTCTTCTCCATATTGGGAGCCCAGTACTATGAATAAAGCATTATAGTTGGGGGCCCTGTTACAGGTTTTGCATTGGGGCCCAGAACCTTCAAGTTATGTCTCTGTGCAGCATGGTTTAGGTATGGGTACGGGTACAGATACAGATAGAGGGGGGGAGGCCCATATCACGTTTTGCATCAGGGCCCCTGAGCCTTTAGTTAACGCCCCTGGTTCTGTATATTAAGCTATACTACTTCAGAAAAATGTGGCTACTCATGAATGATCAACTGGGGTTACAGTATGATATTTTAAATATAGCTGATCATAGCTGTTCATCAAAATATTACAGCAACTAGAAGAGCGGTGATCACTGGGTTGACTGCATTTAGAAAGTGTGCTGTCCTTTTTTGGAAAATCCCCCAGTTAGCTACCCGTGTTTCCCCGAAAATAAGACAGTGTCTTATATTAATTTTTGTTCAAAAATGTTTAACTTTTTTACATGTATAGCTGCCTGGACACTATTTAAATTGACTTTTTTAATTAACTGTTAGCAGGGCTTAATTTTGGAGTAGGGCTTATATTTCAAGTATCCTCAAAAAGCCTGAAAAATCATTTTGCATCCTCAAAAAGTCTGAAAAATCATGCTATGTCTTATTTTCAGGGCATGTCTTATTTTCAGGGAAACAGGGTACTTGCCGGTTAACTGGTATCCCATGTTATCTTGTTGTATTAGAGGGGTTATTCCATGAATCAGTATTACATTTTTCTGTTATATCATGTAGAACATAATTTCTCCATTGTAAAGATTTTAAATTGTTTTTCCTGTGTCTTGATCTTTTTAATACCGTCTTGTTATGGTGCCCCTTCTTCTTTGTTGGATTCTCTCACAGCACGTGAGATAGACAGGTAGACCCCTTGAGACACAGGATACCATGATATACTGGATGATAGTTTTGAAATGCAAAAAATTGCATTAAGAAAACAGAGCCATTTGAAAGCAGGGCCTGGGAGAGAATATAGAATGGGTGCCAGATAAGTGGCACGCGTTGGGTGCTGGGCGCGAGATTGTGTGACGTAACATAGTGTGGCTGTGGTCTTTGTGAGATGAACAGAGGTCCGAAGAAGTTAGTATTTCAACTCGGCAGTGTCTTGGTCTTTAATTTGTTTACAAGATTAGAGAAATTGTCCCACCTTGTGTGTACGGGAACCACCAAGATTAATGACAGTAGTCAAAATGTATTGCGTGACGTTGCACTTGCAGTAAGTGTTTAATAAAGTAAAACTGTTCAAATTCCATTTTGTCTGCGATTTTTCTTTTTTCTTAAGTGATTTTTTTCACTAGGAATGGTACCCCCTACTCCATAATATATAGGGCCTCAAGTTACAATATTTTCCACGTGCACTGATTATTCTGGCCTTTCATAGGAATGCTTCCTGCATTTCCTGTGCCGACAGTTTCGGATTCCCCTTGACAAAATGTTTACAGGCTGCAGCAGCCTGTGTATGAGACGTCATAGGATTCTGTAGTCAATTATGGAGCCCAACACTCAACCGCCAAACTCTATGATTGGCTGCAGCAGCCTGTGTATGGGACGTCACAGGATGCTGAAGTCAATTATGGAGCCCAGCACTCAACTGCCAAACTCTATGATTGGCTGCAGCAGCCTGTGTATGAGACGTCACTGGATTCTGTAGTCAATTATGGAGCCCAACACTCAACCGGCAAACTCTGTGATTGGCTGCAGCAGCCTATAAACTGAAATCAGGCACACAGGATAGTGTTGCGGGATGGGACATGAAACTCGGCAAGAACAAAGGTGGGTGGGATATTTTTAAAAAAGGCTGAATCGAACAATCATCACATATTCATTTACACTTCCCTTGAAATTAAGAACTATTGATGAGGATTTTTTTTTTGTAAACGAGTTAGCAAAGTTGCTGGCCTCAAAGTTGCCTATCTTGACCTTGGCCTATTTTTCTGAGAAAGTCTAGGTCTGTTAACATCGAGGTTCATGGGAGAAGGTGGGCAGATACAATGTACAGTATAAAGATATCATATTAGTACTTGTCTCGTATATCAAGCTGCCTGCACACGGGCGAAAAAAATCCTACGAAATTTGTGCGTTGCGAGATACACAAATCTTGCACAAATACGAACCCCATTCTTTTGAATGAGGTCATGCACATGAGTGATGTTTTCCAGCATGGCACCATGATGCGATGCTGTGCAGAAAACAAATCGCAGCATTCCTATCTTTCTGCGTGCAGTGCCTATTATATTCAATTAGGCTGGCAGCAGCATCGCATGGCCCCTCATTGATAACAGCCGTGGCGGAGAATTGCTTCTTCCCGAAGTGGTGGTAGGCTGTTTTAATATGAAAACACCTCGCATCCTCGAGGAATTCACATGGCGGCGGGGAGCAGGGGGGAGAGAGGGAGAGAGAGATCTCCCCTCCGTTTCTCCCCGCTCTTCCCCGCCGCTCCCCGCCGGCCCCCGAATCTTTAGAGACGAGCGGGGAGATACTCGGCTAAGGCACTACTCGCTCGAGTAATGTGCCTTAGCGAGTATACTCGCTTATCTCTAGCTATTATACCTTTCCCAAAATAGATATGGTTCTTGGAAATGAATATTACTGCTCATAAATAATATAGCATATGGTCATAGAAATATCTCTGATCTTATCCCAATTTTTGTGGAATTGAAGTCCGGAAGGAGATTGGGGACATTTTTCTAGAGAATCATTTCAAAAAGGCTGCCTTTGTTTGATCCCTCTAATCTGTGAGAGTGCCAACCCATATGGGTCTTCAAAAGTCTTTCTGAGTGGGTTCTTAATTAAAGAGATCACAAGGAAGAAAGTGATTGAGAGAAGGACAGAGGAGTGTTCACAGACCAAAAGTTCTGAGTACAAAATAAAATATTTGACAGGAAATATCATTAGGAAGGAATTGTTGGGTTCCTTCTGAACTGTAGAGACTTTATTTTCGAAAAAGCCCAGAAATATCTGAAAATAAGAGTTTCTATTTCAAACAGGGTAAAGGGGGAAAATTCCTTTCCGGCAGGTTAATTAATAATAAAAGTTTTACATTTATTCTAGCTACCAGTAAAGTAGAAATCAAATTAGTTAAAATTTACTGCAGATCAGAGATAGCTTTGTTCAATATTTTCATAAAATATATTCATCCAAAACTAACTATAACCAAATGCTCAGTTGGACGTGTTCTTGGAGAATATATCATGTTCAGGTTTATCGGAAGAACAGAGAGAAATTTTAGATGCTCCAGTAGAGTATCACAGAAATGTGTAGAGAGCTCTGAACATTAAAGCCAAATTTCTCAGTAGTGACAGCCTAGATACGGAGATATATAAGTAATACAGTAAGGTCTTATTAGAGGTGTTATATAAGGCTTTCAATCATTCCCATGAGATACATAATAACATAGTAACATAGTATGTTAGGCTGAATGAAGACAATGTCCATCTAGTTCAGCCTGTTTCAACCACCCACTTGTTGATCCAGAGGAAGGCAAAAAAACACAATGAGTCAGATGCTAATTTAGCTCATTTGGAGGAAAAAATTGGTAATCAGAATGGTAATCAGAATAATTCCTGAAGCAACGTTTCAGTTCCTACCTAACTCCAAGACCCGGATCAACAACCCCGCTGGTCACCTAATGTGTATATCCTGTAATAATATAGCACTCTAAAGAGATGTCTAGTCCCCTCTCAAACTCCTCTATCGATTTTGCCATCAACATGTCTTCAGGCAAAGAGTTTCACAGTCTCACTGCTCTTACAGTAAAGAACCCCCTTCTGTGTTGATGATGAAACCTTCTTTCCTCTAAACATAGAGGATGCCCTCTTGTTACCGACGCAGTCCTGGGTATAAACAGATCATGGGAGAGATCCTTGTACCATCCCCTCATGTATTTATACATAGTTATTTGGTCGCCCCTTAACTGTCTTTTTTCCAGGGTGAATAATTCCAATTTTGATAGCCTCTCTGGGTATTCCAGTCCTCCCATTCCGTTTATTAATTTAGTTGCCCTTGTTTGAACCCCCTCAGTATTCCATGTGAGGCCTGACTAGTACCTTGTATAGTGGAAGAATTACGTTCTATATGTTTATTTTACTTTTTACACTAAAATAGTTGTTTTTCAGGGAAGAGCTTATATTTAAAGCTCTTCCCTGAAAAACAATTAAGGGGTGCCGGCACACCATTGCCTTCAGTGGAGCCGCCGACAGCAGCCGTGGCTCCATTGAAGGCAATGGGCACGGACCTGCATTCACACGTGTTTGTGCACGTACGTGGGTGTGCACCTATGAACGGCACACGCACTCGCTCGTGTGAAGCCACCCTGACCCCTTTTTATATATTGGAACCACATTGGCAATGCGCCAATCCAATGGTACAACCCCGGTCACAATAGATTTCCTAAATATAAGAAATATCTGTCTGTCTATCATGTCACTTAATTCCCTCAGAATCCTTGCGTGTATTCCATCTGGGCCCAGCAATATTAGGCAGGTGATATTTAGGGGGGGGGGGGGATTTCATTTTATTCCCTTGTATCTCGTGTGGCATTTCCTTTTTTCTTGTGAATATACTTGAGAAAAAACTATTTAATAGATTTGCCTCCCCCTCCCATTATCTTCTATGGTTTCTTCTGCATTATTTGTTAAAGGACCATTACTTTCAGTGCAAATCCTTTTACCATTTATATCATTAAAAAATAGTTTAGGGTTATTTTTGCTCTCTTTGGCAATCAGTCTCTCTTTTTTTCACCTATTGATCCCCCTTTTCAGTCTTGTTAAACCACATTGGTTTCCTTCTATTCATAGTTCTTTTATTTTTGAAGAGTATGAACTGCTCACATGAGGTAATTAGGATGTTTTTAAACTTCTCCCATTTGTCACCTGTACTGTTATTTTTAAGGACATTGTCCCATTTAATGTTACTGAGAGTAATTCAGAGCTGATCAAACTTTGCTTTATTAAAGTTTTGTTTTTTTGTCACTCCCTGATAAGACTTCCTATTGAATGACAACTGGAAATTAATTATATTGTGGTCACTATTTCCCAAGTGTCCCTCAACCTGCACCCTCATGATTCCATCCAGTCTGTTGGTTAGTAATAACTCCAGAATGGCCCTCCTTCTAGTTGGCTTCCATACAAGTTGGGTAAGGTAGTTATCTTTAATTGTTCCAAAGAACTTATCACCCTTATGAGATTCGCAGGTTTCATCTTCCCATATTATATCCGGATAATTAACGTTTCCCATAATAATAACTTCATTGTGGTCTGACACCTCTTTCCATGATACATTGGAGATTTGCAGTTTGGGCTCTTGTTCCTCTTTCTTTTCAAAAACTTGCTTGTGCATCAGGTAGTTACTGTTCCACTATCCTCACCTATAAAGGGTGCATATAAGCATTGCAGTCCATTGCAAGTACTTGCCCTAATGGGGAAAAGGCATATGGTGCACTGTTCTCCCGACTTCAGCAACTACAGCCCTGTCTTGTCCTGTTTTATATACAGCATGGCATTAAATGGACACAAGACAATAGTCTAAATATCACTTGTAATTTTTTTTTTATACAAAACATGGTTGACAGACCTATGCACATACTGTCTAAGGCTCTGTCCACATTTACATTTGGCGTATACAGTACGTCTGGAAGGTAAGGATTGAATCGCAAGCTTAGATCTTTATCTATACCACAGGAGAGGGAACCCACGAAGAGAGACCCTTAATAACATTGGCATCAAGGCATCATAAACTTCCATGGTTGGGATAGGAGAGACTGTGCATATGACATCTGTGATGTTTTGCCAGTAGCAGCTTTATGAAGGAGAGCCAGTAAAAACCACTGATGAAAAAAATGCTTAAGATATGACTGGGGCAGTTTGCCAAAAAGGCCCATGGAAAAGTCTGAAAAGAATTAGAAAAAGTTTCATAGTCTCATGAGACTCAAATGATTGTATATTTATAGATCCCCAAAATCTCTACATCCCAACGTGAAAACATGATAATAACAATATCATTCTGTGTGGATGCTTCTTTGCAACGGGCCCAAGGTAGAGATAAAAAATAAGATCAGCAAAATACAAGAGAATCAAGAAATTTAATACAAGAAAGAATATTTATTTTACAGCAGGACATTACCCCAACCATAAAGGCAAAACTTTCAGAGGAATGGCTCAGAAACAACAATGTTAATGTTTCGAAGAGGCCAAGTTAGAGTCTAGACCTCAATCCAACTGAGAATTTGTAACTGGACTTGAAAATAGCTGTTAATGCCTGGACCCCAGGCAACTTAACAGAGCTTGGATAGGGGAAAAAACTGCCCACGTATACAAAGATGATCAACACTTATCCACACACCTATCCAGGCTGTAATTGCCTCCGCAATTGTCTTGCTCCAACCTAAATACTGACTCGAAGCGGACGGATAGCCAGGAATTCAACGATCTTGTGGTTTATAATAGTAAGAAATGTAGATAACATTGTACTGTTGATCGGTGTCAAGACCACCGCCTAAATAAATCTTCATCCAATGGTGTTTCACAAGAACATGATTACACACGATGAAAAAAATGCAAGTGAAAGGGAGGAATACTCTTATCGGTTACTGGAAAAAAAGCAAGTCCGGAAACAACTTAACTGGTGTATGATCAATGAAAAATTGACATCCAGTTTGGCGGACTGTCACGGCAAATTCCTGAAAGTCTAGACTGCGTGATAGATTATGTTCTCCTTTTTCATCACAGTAAAAAATTTGCTTTCCCAATATAGGGGAGCCTAATCCGATACAAAAAAACACATCCTTTTTTTTTTAAACATGTGATAAAGTAGCAAAACTTTCAAAACCTGTATAAATTTGGTATTGTTGTAATCCTAGTTAGCCGCAGAATTAATTTAACATAATATTTATACCCCGCAGTGAATGCTGTAAAAATAAAATAAAAAACAATGCCAGAGTTGCAAATTTTGGTAAATCTGCCTCTAGAGAAAAATGAAGTAAAAATTGATCAAGACTCAGGTTTTATGTTCCCAAATATTGGATCAATTGTAGCACATCCAACAAAAGGACAAACCCTCATAGAGCTCCATCAATGGAAAAATTTAAATGTTATGAATCTTGTGATGACACAAAAGTAAATTATTACGGTGTGCCATCCGTCATGGGCATTGGTGCTGCAGGAGCATCTCTACAATAGTGTGGTCCACACCATCGTGCCTTTGGCATAGTTGAAAGCCTCTATCCTGTCTTTGCAGAGGGTACCTTTGGTGCCATCCAACAGGAATTCCTCAGGGTACCCTGTCACTGTAGAAAGTCCATTTGGTGTAATCTGTTGGGAATTCCCTAATGCGCCCTTCCTCTCTTCCCAGCTTCAGTATCTCCTATGGTGAATAGACTCATTGGTCGACAGGGAAGTGTGTCCCCTGGCTGGCCAATCAGCCATTACTGGTGTATATTTATTTCTGCCTTGCAGGTCATTTATATTTTCCTATCCTATGCGCAATGTATGCTGCGTGGGTTCTGTTTGTTGAGCTCCCCCAGATGGGTTAGTCTAACACCTTTGTCCCATGTCTGTCCATATGGTTTGTTGGTGTGTGCATGCATGCTAGAGCCTTATCAATTATGTAAGTCTCTGTCCAGATGGGTTGTCAGATGCCAGTGTTTAGTCATGTCCTGTCTTTTCTCCCACTCTCCCTACAGATGGTTCGAAGACCTGATTTACCTTATCTGCATGGTCTGTGGGCCCCTGCTACCTTACCTTTCTGTCAAGTGTGGTTTTGGACATTGGATGTCCTTGTTCCGTCAGATGGAGAGATGTCTGACGCCTTTGTACCTGCTCCGTCAGATGGGTGATGTCTGACACCTTAGGCCCTACTCCATCAAATGGGTGATGTCTGATGCCTCTATACCTACCCCATCAGATGGGTATTGTCTGACACTTTGATCTGCTATCCATTCATATGGTTGTCAAATACCTGAATTCTGTGGTGTTTGTAGTCTATAGTATAGCTGGTCTCCTGTCTATTCCTTATATATGCCTTTGCCTTGTTATGTTAGTTTTACCATCTGCTAGAGACAGGCTAAGGCCTCTAGGTATGTGATGTGAGGCCGTCCTTGTCAGGACGATCGCCCTGCTTATAGGCACTTGTCGGTGATAAACACATGTTTATATTGGCCCTTTTAAGGACAGTTATCGCATTACAGTGTGATATGTCAGTAACGTTTGTACAGGCTAGGTGAATAAGGCCTGCATGAATGTAACACAATGCTTTATTTTTTTTAAAAGTGTTTTTAGTGTGAAAAAATAGCAAAACATAAAAAACTGTATAAACGTGGTGTCCTCGTAAATGTGCTAACCCAGAGAATAATGTTATCTCATTATTTACTGTTCATTCTGAACGCCTTAAAATGAAATCCAAAAAACAATGATAAAATTTCTTTTTTTATTCCCAATGTACCCCGAAATTAATAAGTTATACAATACATTATATGTACCCCCCAAATTATATCATTTAAAAATACAACTTGTCCTGCAAAAAAACAAGCCCCCATAGGCTATGTCTATGAAAGAATCAAAATGTCATGGATCCAGAAATGCGACAATGAATAAAAGCAGATAAATTGGTTGGTCATTAAGGCCTAAAAAAGACTCATCATTAAGGGATATCCCACTTCTAGCTGTTTTGTTGCAGGATGCAGACTGCTCCGTACACTGCGCAGTGGCCAAGGTTGGTACTGCAGGCTGAGTCCTATTGGAGAGAATGGGACTCAGCTTGCAGTACCAACCTTGGCCACTGCACAATTCATGGAGCTGTTCGTTTCCTGCAGCAAACAGCTAGAAGTAAGAGTATCCCTTTAAGGAGTTAAAGTTTGTTGAGACACTTATGCTTTCAGCATTTTTATATTGACTGTGGACATTCAACTAACATCTTACTGCTGTGTTATAGGCAAAAAAACATTGACAGAATGAGCACCACGAAAATACTGCAGAAAATCAGTCTTTCTAAAGAAGAATACAGTGGCTCATGGAAGCACCACGCTAACCCTTAGGGCGGCTTCACATGACTGTATGCGCAAAAACACTAGGGGTATGTTCACACAGGGGGGAATGCTATGGTATTTCCTCAATGGCGAATTCTGAAGCATTTCTACATCCAAGACAATGCTTGTGCTGTTAGTGCGCCCCAGCACCCGGCAGCCTCTAAGAAGTACTGAGCTGCTGGTGAGGTGATGCCACTTCTGCATCACCTGACCGGCAAATCAGCGCTTACTAAAGGCTGCACGGCGCCAGGGTATGCTGACAGCACAAGCATTGTGATGTAAGGACTTTGACTCTGTTTTGGATTTGGAAATGATAATTTAATTTTCCGCTGCCGATATTCCGTAGCCTCCCCCCCCCCTTCCCGTGTGAACATATCCTTTGGTTGCATTCACACATCGCTAATTTGTTGTGCATTTTGTTGCAGATTTGCAATAGCATTCACCCCTCCATTTGCACTCAAATTGAAGGGGTGAATTCTACTATGGAGCTCTACTAAAATCTACAGCAAATCGGTGACGTGTGAACAAACCTGAACTTAAACTTCTTGCTAACAACTTAACTCTTTCCAATCCACTGCCTGACCTCTGAAGACATTATGATTTAAGGCTGTACAGCTCCGATGTTGGAAGACGTCCGTTGGGGTTCTCTTACTGTATATTGCCAGCCTCTCTGCTGTCAGAACCTATCCAACGTGTCACTTCATGCAGTACTGGCTTTAGCCAGCATATAGCGCTGCTGTATAACAGCAGAAAAAGAGTAAGCCCCCCTAGGAAAAACAGGATACAAATTGGATTGGAAAGGTTTAAAGCAATTCTTTGACCTTAGACAAATAAATACGGATGAACCGCTTCTCTGACTATCTGATGCACATTAGTATGCATCGGTAGTCTAAGGCACTGCTTGCTGCTCTGACTGGCCAATGCTGCTCACGTGGGCAGCACTAATAAATCAAAGCTGGTGCATACTATCATGTACATTAACCCTTTCCAATCTAATTTGTATCTTGGTTTTCCTAGGGGGCTTACTCTTTTTCTGCCGTTATACAATGGCGCTATCTGCTGGCTAAAGCCAGTACTGCATTAGGTGACACATTGGATAGGCTCCGACAGCAAAGAGGCTGGCAATCTACAGTAAGAGAACCCCGACGGACGTCTTCCAACATCAGAGTTGTACAGCCTTAAATCATAATGTCTTTAGATGTCAGACAGTGGATTGGAAAGGGTTAATGCAAAGTGTGCATTAGGTAGTCCGTGAAACTATTTGGTCAACATTCTTTGTCCAGGACCTGAATTTAAAGAGGAATGTAAAGAGAATTTTAAGATCTGAATTTAAAGAGAAATAGGGGGGGAGGGTATGATTCTGCTTCTGCTTTCCTGCTTTAGAAGTAGGATAACTAATGACTCCAATTGATTCTGACATTGTAAGTTTAACACATGAATAGTTAACTACCTGTAACAATTCTGCCAGAATGATATGCCTGTCCTCACAATGCACCTATATACGGAGGCCATTCCTGGGGACTTTTTCATCCTATGTATTCAGTGCCTCACCCACTTCCTGCATACTAATAGGGGTGTCCAGAATATCCATTTGTACTTTTGACACTTTTAGTTGACTCTAGTCTACCTAGAAACAGCTCGGTGTCTTTTTTCAGTAGATGTGTACTAAGATTTCAAAAAAATCTGCCGGACTCTTACTAATATTTGATCATACCTTCTTTATTCTTTCTTACCCCAGTATAGCAGTGAACTCTTTCAGCAATATCTATAGATACCCTATTACTCCTTCAAACCCATGGTTAAGAAAAAAGGCTGCTTTTGCTTTATCCTGCCTAAATTGTTTGCACTGTCTCTTTCCTCACATCCATGATTCATAAATGTGCTGAACAGGGGTCCTTTATATACACCTTCTCTAAATGCATTGCCATCTAATTAATATTTTTTCTGCCACTTATTTTTCTTTAATCCTGTTATCTCCTTAAACAGGGTACCTATTAGAAATGCCTCTCAAATAGAGATGAGCGAACGTACTCGTTAAGGGCGATTTCGCAATCGAACATCGCTATTTTCGAGTACCTGACTACTCGGGTGAAGAGACTCGGGAGGCGCCGGGGTGAGCGGAAGGTTGCAGAGGGTAGTGGGGGGGAGAGAGAGAGAGAGCTCCCCCCTGTTCCCCACTGCTACCCCCCGCTCCACCACGCCGTCCCCCAATCCCCGCGCCCCCTGAATCTTTTCACCCGAGTAGCCAAGTACTCAAAAATAGCGATGCTCGATTGCAAAATTGCCCTTAACGAGTACGTTCGCTCATCTCTACTCTCAAACCACAAGTCGTGACACCATTCCTCTATTAAAGGGGTTGTCCCGTGAAAGCAAGTGGGGGTATACACTTCTGTATGGCCATATTAATGCACTTTGTAATGTACATTGTGCATTAATTATGAGCCATACAGAAGTTATACACTTACCTGTTCCGTTGCTAGCGTCCTCGTCTCCATGGAGCCGTCTAATTTCAGCGTCTAATCGCCCGATTAGACGCGCTTGCGCAGTCCGGTCTTCTCCCTTCTGAATGGGGCCGCTCGTGCCGGAGAGCTGCTCCTCGTAGCTCCGCCCCGTCACGTATGCCGATTCCAGCCAATCAGGAGGCTGGAATCGGCAATGGAACGCACAGAGCCCACGGTGCACCATGGGAGAAGACCTGCGGTCCACCGTGGGTGAAGATCCCGGCGGCCATCTTCGCAAGGTAAGTAAGAAGTCACCGGAGCGCGGGGATTCGGGTAAGTACTATCCGTTTTTTTTTTTTTAAACCCCTGCATCGGGTTTGTCTCGCGCCGAACGGGGGGGGCTATTGAAAAAAAAAAACCCATTTCGGCGCGGGACAACCCCTTTAAAGTGGTTTTCTGGGACTCTATAAAAAAAGTTTTACAGGTTAGAAATAGTGTAAAATAAAGGAAAAATGCCTACTCATCTACTTCAGCGGCTCCGATTCCAGCGTGGAGCCCCGATCCCTGCCACACAAAAACTGGAAGAAGTCTTTTGGTGGTCAACTGTCATTCACTGCTTACATAATCGCTCATCAATCACAGACTTTCAGCAGTAATGTATGGATAACTACTGAGACCTATAGGTGGTTGAGCGGTCATGTGCACAATGTACGGCATGTGACCACCCGCCACGTCTTGTGGGTTCTGAGCGGCAGGACCTGGGCTCCGTCACTGGCCAGTGAGCTGCTGGAGTAGGTGAGGATACATGTTGTCTTTATTTTAAACCACTGTAAGCCTGTAAATTTTAAGGATCCCGAAAACCCCTTTTAATTAAAAAAGTCTAATGGATCTTTAGCTTAGTATTTTCCTCTTCTCGCTGCATTGGAAGTCAATAAGGACTTAGTTTGAACACTTTAACCCTTTCCAATCCAATTTGTATCCTGGTTTTCCTAGGGGGCTTACTCTTTTTCTGCCGTTATACAATGGCGCTATATGCTGGCTAAAGCCAGTACTGCATGAGGTGACACGTTGGATAGGCTTCGACAGCAGAGAGGTTGGCAATATACAGTAAGAGAACCCCGACGGGCGTCTTCCAACATCGGAGCTGTACAGCCTTAAATCATAATGTCTTTAGATGTCAGACAGTGGATTGGAAAGGGTTAATACCCTCTTAACCACTATGTGAATATTTTACTAATGGCTATACAATGTTAAGAATAGTATTGTAGTTTATTTATTGTAGACAAGCCTACATCGTCAAAAATAAGCCAAATCTATCCTAGAGAGTCGGAGTGCTATGAATATTGATGGGCCTGTGGGTTTGTTTCTCTACCCTTGTTCCTTCAATTTTTTTTTTCATGTAAAGGGGTTTTCCAGGTTAAAACTATTGGGGAACTATCCTTAGGGAACATCACCATCAGAAGATCAATTGGGGTCCACCACCTAGGGCACATAGCAATTAATCTGATAACAGCTTTAATTTTGCAACCTACATTAGGAAAACACATTTAGTAAAAAAAAAACAATATACTCACCTCTTTCTCGTCCCCCACAGCCCTGGCGCTCTGGTCCTTCCTCTCATCTAGGTAGTACAGTCATGTGCCGAGATGCTTGACTGCTGTTTACAATCCATGTCCTCAGACACTGAGACCAGTGGTCTCACACACCGTCCAGCATGTGATCCCTCCAACCCAGTGGTCCCCAACCTTTTTCCCTCCAGGGACCGGCCTCAAGCAAGATGATTTTTCCATGGCCCGGCAGGGCGGGGTGGGGCTTTGGTCATATGGGGGCGGGGTTATGCAGCGCTATACACCAAACTGCGCTGTAGACCGTGGGGTGCTGCTGGGAGCACTCTGGTGCCCTACTACACTCCCTGGCACCCTCAGATATGCACTCACCGGATCCGAAGCACTGTCCGTGTGGCCATGTCCCCACTGCGCTGCAAGAACTCTAGGGACCCCATCAGTTCTGACGGCATGGTTCCTGAGGTCCCAGCTATGCTCTCCGCTCCCACGCGCTCAATGCTATGCTGGCGAGCCCCCACCCCTGCCACCGGTAGCAAACAGCAGCACACGATGGAGCGTGTCCTTTCTGCCGCAGTACTAGCCAATCGGAAGCTAGGGGGCGTTCACTCCAAAGTCCGCTCAGCCCCTAGCTGCCACTGATGTGACATCAAGGTACAATAGTACCGTGCTGGTCTGCGGCGCCGCGGACCGGCAAGAAACCCTAACGGCCCGGTCCGCGGACCGGTGGTTGGGGACCCCTGATCTAACCTATAGGAGGCAGGACCAGATAGGTGTGTCTAGGAAGAGCAAAAGCGTGAGACTTGGGCTCTATAGCCGCCACTCTGGCTGCTATGACGGTAGTTATGTCCCTGCTATATACAGTCTCATATGTAGAAGTACGCATGAGGTTGTTTTCAAAGCATTGTTGCAATCTCTGCAATATCCTTAATTGGCAAGTGTGAACTCTGACATGCAGCTTCTGTATTTTTTTATTTTTAATTTATATTCCTTACTTTGCCTAATTTACTTTTGGTTTTGTTCAATTTTTTTGTATCGATGTAGCAGCTGTTTTGCTTATGTCAGCATTAGATAGGAGATATCTTGTACTCATTTGGCAGTAAAAAGCTTAAGCGATTAGATCGGATTATACTTTTAACCCTTTCCAATCCACTGTCGGACATCTAAAGACATTTTGATTGAAGGCTGTACAGCTTCCGATGTCGGAAGACGTCCGGCAGGGTATTCTTACTGTATATTACTAGCCGCTCTGTTGTCAGGAGCCTCTCCAGCATGTCCCATACCGCAGTACTGGCTCTAGCCAGCAGATGGCGCCATTGTATAATAGCAGAAAGATTAAGCCCCCTAGGAAACCCTGAATCCCAAATTGGATTGCAAAGGGTTATAATTATAAACCGTGACAGTGATTACATTTAGAATTTATTATTGCATTTGTTTTTGTAACCGATGCAAGTGTTTGATCTATTATTGGTGGATATAGATAGAATGGGCACTGATTGTATTTTTTTTACAAGACCCCATTACTGGAAGTCATGGCTTCAAAATGAAAATGTTCTATATCTAGGAGTATACAGAATGCTGCCTGAGGGCAGACATATTATAGTTGTTAAGCCAGCAGCCGTTTTATAACTGCGTTTTCTCAATAGCGGGTTCTTGAACCTTGCAGTTTGTATTTACTTTACACAGAAAGCCCAGCAAAATCTGACTCTTTTTCAAAAAACTGCTTGATAAGTACATTTTAATCTGGATTCCAGGATCGAAAAGTGCGCATACATATGCACAAACATTGATTACAAAGTCCAGACAAAAGAATGTATTTGAAATTCACTTGTAATTCTCTGCAGAATTAGACTCAATCTAAAGCTGAAAAAACAGACACATAAAGTATTTTAATTGAGAACAGATCTCGTGTCTTGAAGTATGCATGTAAAGATGAAGTGAGAAGTTAAATTAAGCCAATAGTGAGACTTGTTCCATAAAACGTTTGCGCATTACCTTGTTGCATGTATAGTCAGGTGTTTTATTATATAGATGGAGGATAGAATTTAGGGATTTTTTTTTTTTTATTAATGAAACGCATCTAAAAAGTGATTTTTTTTTTTTTTTTTTTGCAAGTCGTCTACCCAACATCTGTCTTTATTTTAATATCTTATTTATTTTTCCTTGATATACAGCATATTCTGAAATATGATATATAGTAGTCCTTCTAGAGAGCTCTCAGAACATTTTGTACATGGCTAGTTTTTTAGATGACTGTAAAATTTTAAGTTAAATAACAAATACAAGAAATGTTTGGATTTGGCAAATTTTTAGAGTTTTCGGTTTGCCAAGTGCCTATCTCAATATATGGAGTAACGAAGGTACAACTATACAAATTTAGTGAAAAAGTATCATGCATTTAAAATGTGCATTAATTAATTGTACAAAACTACAAAAATGGTCTGTGGGCACATTGCTCCTCTTGTCCACGGACTGTGTTTAAAATCGCAGCTCAGCCTGATTTACTTGAGGCCAGGGGTGTAACTATAGAGGGTGCAGGGGATGCGGTTGCACCCAGGCCCAGGAGCCTTAGGGGGCCCATAAGGCCTCTCTTCTCCATATAGGGAGCCCAGTACTATGAGTAAAGCATTATAGTTGGGAGCCCTGTTACAGGTTTTGCATTGGGGCCCAGAAGCTTCAAGTTATGTCTCTGTGCAGCATGGTTTAGGTATGGGTACGGGTACAGATACAGATAGGGGGGGGGGGGGGCAGCTGACCTTTTGCATCAGGGCTCCTGAGCCTTTAGTTACGCCCCTGCTTGAGGCCTACTGTTTCTGAGAAAAAGTTGACATTTTCCTATAATAATCCACTCCCAAGTAGGTAAACGTTTCAAGTGTAAGCCTCTGCAGTGTGACTTCTGTTTATAATGGAAGCCACGGTGCTCTACCAGATCCAATGCGCGACTAACACTGGTGGCACAAAACAGACTCCATTGACTTATAATGGGGTTTCCATTGTGGTGTTCGTCCTCTTGACAAAGTATTTAAGAATCTAAGACAGCCTTCAATACACTAATGGGGTCTTCAACACATATATGAACATAGTCTAAAGCCACATTCATATGACAATACTTTGCATCAGTATTGATAAGTAAAAAACAGAAGTGCAACTGCTAGAGAAAGCCTTGAGAGGACTGAGAGGTTGTCTCCAAGGAGGGCCACATGGTGAGGAAGCAACAGAGAGGTTCACCTTAACCCTTTGCAATCCAATTTTGGATTCAGGGTTTTCTAGGGGAGTTTCTCTTTCTGCCATTATACAATGGCGCCATCTGCTGGCTAGAGCCATTACTGCCGTATGGGACATGCTGGAGAGGCCCCCAACAACAGAGCAGCCAGTAGTCTACAGTAAGAGTACCCTGCGGAAGGTCTTCCGACATCGGAGCTGTAGAGCCTTCAATCAGAATGTCTTTAGACATCAGACAGTGGATTGGAAAGGGGTTAATTGGGAAATAAACCTGATAGGAGAGAAAGTGAGAGATCGCCAAAGGGATATTCAGTTCTCTGCGCACATAGTAACACCCGACTAATAAAACAAAAACTTTTCTTAAGTTGTGTTGTGAGGAACATGAGTTCACTTTGCTGCCTATTTATAATACCGATTGTGTTTCAAGGACTAGTATAGCTTCATTGAAACGGTAGAGATTGATAATATTCCTATCTGTCCCCAGCGAACAGCACTGCAGTAAAGCAAGGAACGATAAGGTTGTAGAGAACCACTGAGCTTACAATTTGTGGTTCATGAAAATAAATAAAGATCTTTACCCGTAACCAAAGAGAAACCGCTTCAGACTGACTTTGAAAACAATGGTACCGAGAGTACTGGTAGATAGTTGATAAAAAGTTAATCTTTGGATGATACTATTATACAGGGTCTAATAAAGATCTCTAAGTTAGCTGAATAAATCTATCCCATTTAAGGACTTAGTCACACGGGCGTTTGTAAGCCGGATTTGCAGATGCGCTTGCGATCTCCATCTATATATACCCAATGCTTTGCAATGAGATCAGTCACATGTCCGTTTTTTATGCGGATGTGCCATAAATTATATGACACAACGATTCGCAGAACGCATGTAAGTGCGTTCTGCGCAAATCGTTGTTCTTGTATATGCGCTCAATGGGGCCGGCGGCACCAACGCCAACCCTATTGAGAACATATACTAAAGATCGTTCTCCCATTGAAGTCAATGGGCTGCCGGCAAGCGCTGTATTAATTTTCGGGGAAGGGTTTCAAATATAAGCCCTTCCCTAAAAAGCATCCAAAAATAGTGTAAAAAAATAAAAAAATATACTGTGTATACTCACCTTTTTGCAGCTACCGCGGATCAGCCGCGTCCAGCCGGCTCTTCTCCTGAACTGCTTTCTGTAGTATTCAGCAGCCGGGGATTTAAAATCCCTGCCTGCTGAATGGGCTGCCTCTGATTAGTCCCAGCCCTCAGCCAATCAGAGGCAGCTCTCACTCACCCATTCATGAATGGGTGAGTGAGTGCTGCCTCTGATTGGTCACAGTGCTTAGCCATTCAATGAATTCAATGGGCGAACATCGCTCTCCTCTGCCGGGTGACACCTGTTAATGAATAAATTGGCAGGTTGGCTGCTTTCAGAATATATATGAAATGAGAAATTAAGTAGGATGTTAACTATTTCAGGTGTTTACCGTATGTTTCGTTCTATTAGATGCACCGGTCTATAGGACGCACCCCCGTTTTAGAGCAGGAAAAAAGAGGGAAAAAAATTTGAACTCACCCAGGGACAGCGCAGGCTTAGTGCCGGGCGACGGAGCAGAGGGAGCAGCAGAGGTCTGAAAAACCGGCGCTCCATATCACAGCGGCGCTTGTGTGCAGTAGGAGGAAGGAAGATGTTTGGTGGAGGCGGGGAGCAGCAGTAGTACCCGCCGGCGCTCACTTCCAATCAGAGGTATGTATGGGCGGCAGTGGGGAGGAGACTGGTCACACATTTGTTCGTGCGATCGCAAGTTTAGCATGCAATCGCGCTAACTAAATCGCGTTCGCACGTTAAATGCGGGATCGCGCTAAAAATGGCGAACTGAACTAATTTTTTGGCACATTTGCTCTATAAGACGCAGCAACTTTTCTCCCCCGCTTTGGAGGGGGGAAAAGTGCATCTTATAAAGCGAAAAATACGGTAACTCCTTTTATTTTGATTTCCAAATTGTTTGCAGCATACGTCTTTGGTGCTTTTCCCCCCCTAAAGATATGTACATAAAATTGTAGGCATGTGTGAACGTGGTACACATTGACACTTTTTGTTGAAAAAAGGGTCTGCTTTTAGTCAGACGAAGGCTAAGCTCACACGGCCGTGAGCGTAAAAAGCTGTGTGGGTATTGCAGCATTTTACCGCAGTGGCGTTGGTGGTGGCCGCATATGGCAGCAAAATTGTACTGCACATGACAGTGTATCTCACGCATATTGTCATGCACAGTCCACCTGTGCTTTTTTTTATACACGGGCCCATAGATAACAATGGGCACTATTGTGCGTTTATTCGTGGCAAAATAGAACATGTTGCATTCTTTTGTGTGCTCACGTATTACGCAATTCGGACATGCTAATGTGAGTGGAACTGCATAGGGCAATGTAATTGATTGGCTGCGAATTACCAGGTATCACAGAGGTGTACAGCCCCCGTGTAATATGCTGTAATTGTATGCCCGTGTGAGCCTGGCCTAAATAGTAGCACTTTATGAAAGGTTTTTATTAGCATTACTTGGGACCAGGGGCGTAAGTAAAGGCTCAGGGGCCCTGATGCAAAAGGTGAGCTGGGGGCCCCCCCTCTATCTGTATCTGTACCCGTACCCATACCTAAACCATGCTGCACAGAGACATAACTTGAAGCTTCCGGGCCCCAATGCAAACCCTGTAACAGGGCCCCCAACTATAATGCTTTATTCATAGTACTGGGCTCCCTATATGGAGAAGAGAGGCCTTATGGGCCCCCTAAGGCTCCTGGGCCCGGGTGCAACCCCATCCTCTGCACCCTCTATACTTACGCCCCTGCTTGGGACAGTATTTCTCAAAGTGATTTCTATGGTCTGGTCCCTGCTGCTAGCTGAAGAAAGTAGCGGAATCACCTGTGAGGCCTCTGAAGCTATGCTGATGCTCTGTCCTTATCGGATACACCCATACTCATATATTTTCTGAAAAAGATATCAGGCGCACTCTTGAACTGCCACTTACTGCCACAATGATTGAATTTTACATGAAATTATTTAGTTTTCTTTCCTCATCTTTTGTCAACTTTACTATATACGTATGTAGAGGAACCCACATTTCCATGGTTCTTTCTACAGAAATAGAAAACTAAATACATTCCCAAAGACCAATTGTGTTAAGTCCCGTTTGACTTTATAATGAGAAATGTAAGGACTTCTCTTAATTATAGAAAACATATTAGGCAACCAATTAAAAATAATGAAAACTGCTAGTGAGAACAGAACATAGAATGGTAGAGTTGGAAGGGACCTCCAGGGTCATCGGGTCCAACCCCCTGCTCAGTGCAGGATCACTAAATCATCCCAGACAGATGGCTGTCCAGCCTTTGTTTGGAGACTTTCATTGAAGGAGAACTCACCACCTCCAGTGGCAACCAGTTCCACTCATTGATCACCCTCACTGTCAGCCTTATCTGATAATAGTATAAGAGTGCAATTATAGGATTTTTACGATTATGCCTAGCTGTTCTCTAAAAAAGTCAGCACCTTTGAATAATGTTTAAAGTGCTATTTCGAGACTTTAAAAAAATGTTTTCCATGGGCGACCAACAGGTCATCATCATCAATAATTGATCAGCGGAGACCCACCCTCAGATCCCCGCTGATCAGCTGATTCCTGAGGCTACTGTCACGTCGGTCAGAGCAGGAAGGAGAAGGTGCTGACCGCAGCACTGCAGCCCGGGTTGAATTTAATGGGAGCTGCACTGCAGTACGAACCTGGACCACTGCACTATGGTCAGTGCTTTCTGTTTCCTCCACTGACCGCAGTGACAGCATCCCTGGAAATTAGTTGATCAGTGGAGATCCAAGTTGAGTGTCCCTAACGATTATCTATATCAGTCATCAATAGAAAAACTTTTAAAAGTCCTGGAATACCACTTTAAAAGCAATTTATTTTCTAAAGTGTCTGCTGCTTCACACTTTCATTCTATTATGGCAGAGCTGTCATCCATGACTTATTACAAAATGCACCTTTCACTTCATTAGAGGTTCAGGTTGGGGCTTTTTTCCACCCCTAGTGCAGTTCTGCCTCTTTGTGGCACTCTTTTGCCGGGATTTTTGGGGAGAGGGGGCTTGAAATATAAGCCCTACCCCGAAAATAAGCCCTGTCTGCAAAAGTATAATAATAATACATCACCTATCAGGCACTGTCAGCTCCGGCGCGCATCTCCTCTGCAGGTCCAGCACACTTTTCTGGAGTCTTCAGGCAGCCCTGGATTTGAGGTTTAAAATCCCTACCTTCATGAAGTACTAGCTGTGATTGGTTCTCGAGCACCACGGCTCAGCCAATCAGAGCCAGCGCTCGATGAACCAATCACAACCATTCATTGATTTTTTCAGCCTTGTGAAAGCAGCCTAAAGGGGTTGTCTGCCCATTGAATAGGTCATCAGTAATAGTTGGACAGGGGTCCGCTGCCTGGGACACCTGTCCATCAGCTAATCGTCTGGCATGCTGTCCAGTGATGCATGTCAAACATCCTAAGCAGACAGGGGAGGAAGTGCTGGTGCTGGCTTCATTCTTATTGAAATCAGTGGCAGAGCCGCTCTGTTACAACACTTCCTTCTCCTGTTTAGGGCTGGATGGGATATCATGACCAGCAGAGAAGCAGGACGTGCAATGGGAGTGAAACCAACACTGTCACTTGCTTCCCTATCTGGGTATGACAGTTATTAGCTGATTGATGGGGGACCCGAATGGGCAGATAAGTGTATATTTTCAATTCATAATAATGTAGAATGTGTAAAATTAGATTAGACTCCTACGTCTTATTTTTCTTTTCCTGTTTGAGTTTTGTTACTACCTAGTTGAAATACGGTATCAATAAGATTGCCCACCCGGTAGATATGTTTAGGAACATAGTTATTCTTTTTGATTTTCTATGATCATCAATTTTCTCTCCAAAATGGTTTAGACTAATAAATTCTATATGTAACTCATTTGAACATAGTAACAGTTCGTAAGGCTGAATGAAGACAATGTCCATCTAGTCCAGCCTGTCTATCCTCCTGTGTTGTTGATCCAGAGGAAGGCAAAAAACCCCAAGGGCAGAAGCTAATTTGCCCTTTTGGGGAAAAAAATCCTTCCCGACTCCCTAATGGCAATCAGACTGTTCCCTGGATCAACCCCTAATAGTTCCTACCTGCCTATATACCCGGATTAACAATTAACCTAAGATTTATATCCTGTAATATCCTTCCGCTCCAGAAAGACATCAAGTCCCCTTTTAAACTCCTCTATGGATTTTGCCATCACCACATCCTCAGGCAGAGAGTTCCACAGTCTAACTGCTCTAACAGTAAAGAACCCCCTTCTGTGTTGGTGATGAAACCTGCTTTCTTCTAGATGTAGCGGATGCCCTTTTGTTACCGTCGCAGTCCTGGGTATAAACAGATCATGGGAGAGACTCTTGTATTGTCCCCTCATGTACTTATACATGGTTATTTGATCACCCGTTAGCTGTCTTTCTTCGAAGGTAAATAATCCCAATTTTGATGCCTCTCTGGGTATTCCAGTCCCGTCATTCCATGTATTAGTTTAGTTGCTCTTCTTTGAACCCCCTCCAGTACTGTAACATCTTTCCTGAGCACCGGTGACCAGAATTGTTCGCAGTATTCCATGTGAGGCCTGACAAGTGCCTTATATAATGGGAGGATAATGTTCTCGTCCCTCACCACTATACCTCTTTTAATGCACCCTAAGACTTTATTAGCTTTTGCAGCAGCTGACTGGCATTGGTTACTCCAGTTCAGTCTACAATCCACTAGTACCCCCAGATCCTTTTCCATATCACTTTTCCCTAGCAGTACCCCATTTAGTGTATATTGGTGACATCCGTTTCTCCTGCCCGTGTGCATAACCTTACATTTATCCACATTGAACTTCATTTGCCATTTTTCTGCCCAAGCCCCCAGCTTATCTCGGTCCATTTGTAGCTGTACATTGTCCTCCGTTGCATTAATTATATTGTATAATTAATTTTGTATCGTCTGCAAATATTGATATTTTGCTGTGCATAGTTAAAAGTCTATAGAGTCTGTTAAGGAACATCTGAATCCATCATATGAAGCATCCGGCACAGCGTCATAGCTTTTGTTATAATATCACATACAGCCATGAGAAAAATTAAAGGGGTTGTCCCGCGCCGAAATGTTTTTTTTTTTTTTCAATAGCCCCCCCGTTCGGCGCGAGACAAACCCGATGCAGGGACTTAAAAAAAAAAACGGACAGTGCTTACCTGAATCCCCGCGCTCCGGTGACTTCTTACTTACCTGGTGAAGATGGCCGCCGGGATCTTCACCCTCGGTGGACCGCAGGGCTTCTGTGCGGTCCATTGCCGATTCCAGCCTCCTGATTGGCTGGAATCGGCACGTGACGGGGCGGAGCTACGAGGAGCCGCTCTCAGGCACGAGCGGCCCCATTCAGAAAAGAAGACCGGACTGCGCAAGCGCGTCGAATCGGGCGATTAGACGCTGAAAATTAGACGGCACCATGGAGACGAGGACGCCAGCAACGGAACAGGTAAGTGAATAACTTCTGTATGGCTCATAATTAATGCACAATGTACATTACAAAGTGCATTAATATGGCCACACAGAAGTGTATAACCCCACTTGCTTTCGCGGGACAACCCCTTTAAGTACACCCTCATTGAATTCTATGAACCTTAGATGAACAACAACATATGAAAAATTACACGGTTATTTATTTAACAAAAACTAGAAGCAGAATGTGAAAAATTAGGAACACCACATGAATCAATTGCTTGTAGAACCACCCTTAGCAGCAATAACTTGAAGTAATTGTTTTCTGCATGACTTTTGCAGTCTTTTCACATCCTTCTGAAGGAATTTTAGCCCATTCTTCTTCACGACGTTGCTTCAGTTCATTGAGGTTTGTGGGCATTCGTTTATGCACAGCTTTCTTAAGGTCCTGCCACAGTATTTCAGTTAGGTTGAAGTCTGGATTTTGGGCCATCGCAACACTTCAAAGAAGTGATGTTGATTTGCTGGTGTGCTTGGGATCATTGTCCTATTGTAAGACACACTTTCGACCAAGCTTTAGCTTTTGGATAGCTGGCCTCACATTTGACTCTAGAATACTTTGGTATACATAGGAGTCCATGGTCGAATCAATGACTGCAAGGTACACAGGTTCTGTGGCTGCAAGGCAAGCTCAAAACATCACCCCTCCACCACCATGCTTGAGAGTTGGTATGTGGTCTTTGTGCTGATATGATATATTTTTCACCAAACGTGGCACTCGTCTGGGATCGCCTGTCTAAAGGACATTCTTCCAGAAGACTTGTGGTTTGTGCAGATACAACTTTGCAGACTTTAGCCATGTTGCCATGTTCTTTTTAGAAAGAAACTGCTTTCTCCTGGCAAGCCTTTCAAACAAGCCATACTTGTTCAGTTTTTTTCTAAATGTACTGTCATGAACTTGAACATTCAAAGGGGTTGTCCAGGGTTAGAAAAACATGGCTCCTTTCCTCCAAACACAGCACCACCTTTGTCCATGGGCTGTGTGTGGTACTGCAGCTCAACTCCATTGAAGCGAAAAGGGAGCTGAGCTGCAATACAAAGCACAACCCATGGACAAGAGTGGCACTGTGTTTGAAAGAAAGCAGCCACATTTTTCTAACCTTAGACAACCTTTTTTAATATGCTAACTGAGGCCTTTAGAGTCTCAGAGGTAGGTCTTGGGTGTTTTTCAATTTCTCTGCATATTGCACAGTCTGACTTTGGGGTAAATTTGCTGTGATGTTAACTTCTGGAAACTCAAAGGGGCCCTTCAAAAAAACCCTAAAAGAAGCCCCATGTTTTAGGTGGGTCCAAACTAGCAAAAGGTGAGGCCAACACAAGTAGGTGGGGTCAATAAACCATACCAACAATAGTGATAGGTAGGGACAATGCAAAAATACAATGGCAGGTGGAGCCTTTACAGTAGGCATGGCACTGGTAGAATGGGACAAAACAATATAGCAATATGTGGACCAAACACACAATTAGATGAGTCACCATACCAGTGGGTGGAGCAAAAGCATCACTTATGTGGGTGATACATAAGGAAAAGACAATACAACATAAATGAACATAATCCAACAAAGGAACTGTATAACAACATAGCATGAAAATGTGTTATTCAATCATATAAGAAAGCATATGGCTCTGTACTATATCTTTTGTAGCCCACCCTACCTTTAAAAAAGAGTTTCCACCATCCAGATGTTCTCTGTACCTCTATTTTATAAGCAGAATACATCAGAAGCGATTCTAGCAGATGCTCTACTATACAGTAACGACTATAATACTGCCTCCTATGCATAAGAATATATAGTGATACTATGAATAAGACTGAATATTATTATTAGAGTTGAGCGAACATACTCTGCCGAGCTTGATGCTCATTTGAGTATTAGCGTACTCGATGGTGCTCGTTACTCGAACGAGCATCAAATCGCGTTCACCCCTGCCCCAGCTTTTGGCTCCTCCCCTCTGTGATGTGCCTGTTTTGGCCCCTCCCTGCCGCGACGCAGCGCCCGTCATTTGAAAATTTTGGGTCTGGCAGGGAGGGGAAGGCGAGAGGAGGGGGAAGGGGGAGAGAGAGAAAGAGAGAACCAAGCAAAAAAAAAAAAAGCTTGGCACCCTGCGTTCCACATACAAAAATGCTCGAGTCTCCCATTGTAGTCAATGGGGTTCGTTACTCGAGTAGAGCTCTCGAATTTTACGAAAAGCTCGACTTGAATAACGCGGACCCGAGCATTTGGGTGCTCGCTCATCTCTAATTATTATGTTTAATCATTTTTTATTGATTTTAGTAAATACAAATACGTCCAAATTAACAAGTAGGTCATGAAGGATCCTTAAACAGAACATATAACAGGATAAGACTTTATTGAGAAACTTAGATCCAGTGGCATCCTTATCTCCTTCTGACAATCACAGAGTACTGAGCTATTTAATGTAAAGATGGAGCATCTATCTACATGACGGATCTTTTACAAAGTTGCATTGTGCTAGCGGATCCCAACAATGAGGTAGGCAGCTAACTTACTACCATCCCCCAAAAAAATCCACCAGAGAGGAAAAGCGAAGATTGAAGAAGAGAAGGGGCTGAGAGAAGAGGGAAAAAAAAACATGAGGGGGGGATAATAAACAGATAGTTACAGTGGAAGGGGGGTGGGGGTGAGGCAGAAGGTTCAAGATAGAAACCCCTGTCATCTAGCTAAGGATGCTGGACGACCCTGAGTCTTGTGTGAGTTTTGAGAAAATAGGTTGCGGAACTCTGTGATGATTCAAAGTCAATCCATGGTTGCCACACCGACAGAAATGTATCAGTTTCTCTCTGGAGTGTTCTGTGCACAGTTCCTCCATACAGCATATGTGGGGCAATTCCTGCTGCCATTCTAACATCAAGGGAACAGCGGTGCTTCACCAATGTCACGGGATGGCCATTCTAGCTGCGGCCAGGAAAAAGCAAAGTAAGCCCTTATTCTGTACACTAATTGATCCAGGCAATATGGAAAGAAGGGCCACTTGGGGATGTCTATGTTTTTCTAGCTAATTCAGTTATACATAGAGAATACCTTGTCCCAAAAGGGCTGCAACAAGTCGTAACTCCACCAGACATGCGTCATGGTGCCCCTATCCGTTCCACAGCGCCAACATAATTCAGGCACAGAAGAGAAAATGGCATGTAGGTGAGTTGGATATCTATAGCACCTAGTCAATATTTTGTAGTTTTTTTTTCTTGAGCAGCACAAGCCATGGATAGCCTTCCGCCAGTCATTTTGTGAAATTATGTTGCCCAGCTCCCGCACCTAAGCCTGTTTATAACTTGGATCTGCCATGAAGGTCACTCGAATCAACAGGCCATATATCAGGGCTACTGTATGTGTTGGAGGGGATTCTTGGGTAAACAGAGTCTCAAAGGATGTGGGGGAGGATTCAAAAGTGTTTCTGTCACCTTGAGTAGCAAGGAAAGAATGCAGTTGGTAGAATTCCAGCAAAGAAAAATGATGTTTGCTGAATCTATTTTTTAGTTCTTGGAATGACGGTATTGAAGAACCATTAATGATGTTGTGGACTCTTGGATCCTCTCTTGCCTCCCATCTTATAAAGTCTGGTCATGCCCAGTGGGAACGCTGGGTTGGAAAATACAGTTGTAAGTGGCTGTCTACTCTTGACTAGATCTGTTTCCGCGTATTTGTATCCCATAACTTCAGCGTCCCTTTTAAAAGGAAGCTTGGGGGAAGGGTCTGTGCCCTGTTGCATGGTTGGATCCAGAGGAGAAGTTTTAGGGGGATTAAGCAGTCAGCCTGTTCCAACACCACCCATTATTTATGAACAGAGTGGAAGAGCCAGTCCATGAAATGCGTTTGGACCGCTGCCCCGTGGTATAGTCTAAGGTTTGGTAGACTGACACCACCACTCGTCTTGGAGCGGAAAAGGGTGTGGACTCCCAGGTGGGATCTCATGTGTTCCCACACAAATTTAATCAGAGCCAATCTCAATGATCTCAAAAACGCAGTAGGTGGTACAATAGGAACCGCCTGGAAAATGTATAAAAATTTGGGTTGCACGTACATTTTAAGGGTATTTATCCACCTCAACCATGAGAGGTCTCTTGTGGCATATGAAGAAAGGTCTTTTAGCGTTCTCTCCAAGAGGGTCTGATAATTTAAGGAGAATAATTGATTGTGGTCTGTGGGGACCGACACTCCCAACTATTGAACAGCTTCCTTTTGCCACTTGAAGGGGAACATCTCCGAAATGTGTCTCTTCTCTGCTGTTGGTAGTGATATATTAAGTGCTTCGTTTTGGGTAATTTATTTTAAAAGTAGATAAGTGGCCGTACCTCTCAAACTCCTGTATCAAGGAGGGAAGAGTAATTCTGGGTTGAGAGATAATAAAAGGTTGTCGGCATATAAGGCTTATAGTGGCCACCTTATATTTGTAGGCCCTGGATTGTGGGGTTGTTCCTAATTGCAACTGCAAGATGCTCCATCACCAGCACATAGAGCAGTAGAGAGGGGGCAACCTTGTCTGGTACCTTTTTTTAAGGGTATGGAAGAAAATAGCAATCCGTTCACTGGAACCTTGGCTGTAGGGCATGAGTAAAGAGCCATGACTCTATCCGAGAGCAGGCATAAGGGTTCAAACCTTCTCTGTGCCTTGGATGTTATCAACAGAGTTTTGATGATGTTATCTCTGGGTTCCCTTATTATATCCAACCTGATCTGTATGTATAATGGAAGGGAGGCGTGGGAACAATCTGTTGGCCAATGCTTTAGAAAAGATTTTTATATCTACCTTTATCAGAGATATGGGCCTGTAATTGGTGGAAACAGTATGGTCTTTGCCTGGTTTAGGGAGAACACTGATGTGAGCCTCTAGGACTGTCACATAAAGGGGGATTCTGGCAAAACTGCTGAGAAGACTCCAGCTAATAAGGGAGTAAGTTGTTGCTTAAACATTTTATAGAAAGCAGGCATGGAGCAACCGGGTACAGGACTTTTTCCTGTTGGGGTGGATGTAATTATCTTGGTTATCTTTTCTTCTGTGATGTCTGTCTTTAATGCTTCTCTAGAGACATTGTCTAGGGTTGGTAGTGCCGTTTCCACAATATAACCGGAGATGCATTCTGTCAGAGAAGATGAATTCATGTATGCAAACTGTCCCTTGAGGTCCTATAGTTGTGAATAATAAGACTAAAATATTTCATGGATCTCGGAGGAGTTGTGAGTATCTCGCCCCGCTGAGGTCTTGATCTTAGGAATGCAAGTATGGGCAGCACGTGGGTGTAGAAAACGAGACAGATACCTTCCCGCCTTGTTTGAATATTCATAGTAAAAGCGCCTGCAACTGTCTCTAAAGCGTAAATATTTTTGGTCTAGCTTAGATTTGAGTTCTGTCCTAGCCCTGATTAAGTCTGCATATGTGGATGCAGAAAGGGTCTGTTTGTGTGATGTCTCTAAACTCTGAATTTTTGGACAATACTAGATATTTGGAGCGGCCCTTCTTTCATTCTGCCATTGTGGTTTTTCTTTTTTTCCCTATATTAAATTAATATAAGACACTGTCTTATTTTTGGGGAAACCGGGTATGTGTGTGTATGTATATATAAAATATTTCTTTAAGGTGTTTCTGCTTTTTTACAATAAAAAACCTTTTTGGGGAAAAATATGCATTCAAAGAGCCAGAACTTTTTACAAAACTTTTTCCATGGAAGGAGTATATATACGTCATAGGAGCCTTCCCTCCTATGACGTATATATACGGTATTGGGCAGGACGGGGTTAAAGATAGAATTACTTGATCACTGTGCTGTTAAGGACAGTGAGGGGGTGATATCTTGGGATCTGTGGGGTCCCACAGTCAGATGCCCACCACTCGGACATCCAGGTAATACACCTTTAAGCCTGAATGCTCTTTATAACTATACAGTCAGTCCACTGTCTGATGTCTGAAGACATTATGATTTAAGGCTGTACAGCTCTGATGTTGGAAGATGTCCGTTGGGGTTCTCTTACTGTATATTGCCAGCCTCTCTGCTGTCGGAGCCTATCCAACGTGTCACCTCATGCAGTACTGGCTTTAGCCAGCAGATAGCGCTTTTGTATAACGGCAAACAAAGAGTAAGCCCCCTAGGAAAACCAGATACAAATTGGATTGGAAAGGGTTAAGGGCAGCAGAAAAAAGGCTGCAGTGTAGAGTGGAAAGGAAGATATTGGGCAGATAGTATAGTCTTTAACTGTATGGGGGGTGAGAAGGGGCCTCAGTCAGGAAATATTGGAGACACAATCTGAGCATACAAGATGGAAATCCTGAGCTGAACCCTAACGCAGGTGTGAAAGCAGCCTTACACACACTACAATCATTCATCAAAAGCTGAACACAGAGCATGATGGATTTATTGAGTACATACCTGTTTTTATATTTTATAATATATATTTATAAGGTTTTGTCTGTCTATATATATAAAGGTGAAAGCCCTCACTGATTGACTCACTCACTGACTGGCTCACTGACTGACTCACTGATTCACTGACTAGCTCGCCACTAATTCTCTAGCTTCCCACTGTCGTACAAGCATGAAATTTGGCAGGAGCATTCTTTAGGTCCTAAATAGGAAAATTAAATGGGTCACAACTTAATTATTCAATGCTAAGTGTAAGTTTTGGCACCCCTATGTAATGTACCTAATCTGATTCTCTAATTTCCTGAGTCGAACAAACTTGAAATCTTGCATGAGGTCCTAAATAGGAAAAGGGAATGGGTCACAACTTGATTATTCAATGCTAAGTGCAAAAGTATTGGCACCCTTGTGTAATGTACCTAATCTAATTCTCTAACTTCTTGGTGTCAAACAAACATGAAATTGGGGACAATTTTTTAAGTCCTAAATAGGAAAAGTAAAGAGGTCACAACTTGATTATTCAATGCTAATTACAAAAGTATTGGCAACCCTTATGTGATGTACCTAATCTAATTCTCTAACTTCCCAGTGTCGAACAAACATGAAATTTGGCACAACCATTCTTTAGGTCCTAAATAAGACAAGTAAAGGGCTCACCACTTGATTATTCAATGCTAACTGCAAAAGTAAGTGCAACCCTATGTACTGTAACTTCCTAGTGTTGTACAAGCGTGAAATTTGGCATGAGCATTCTATAGCTGCTAAATAGGAAAAGCAAAGGGGTCACAACTAGAGATGAGCGAGCGTACTCGGAAAAGCACTACTCGCTCGAGTAATTTGCTTTATCCGAGTATCGCTGTGCTCGGGTCTGAAGATTCGGGTGCCGGCACGGAGCGGGGAGCTGCAGGGGAGAGCGGGGAGGAACGGAGGGGAGATCTTTCTCTCCCTCTCTCCCGCCCGCTCTCCCCTGCTCCCCGTTGCGACTCACCTGTCAGCCGCAGCAGCACCCGAATCTTCAGACCCGAGCACAGCGATACTCGGATAAAGCACATTACTCGAGCGAGTAGTGCTTTTCCGAGTACGCTCGCTCATCTCTAGTCACAACTCAATTATTCAATGCTAACTTCAAAGGTATTGGCACCCCTATGTAATGTACCTAATCTAATGCTCTAACTTCCCGGCATCATACAAACATGAAATTAAGTACGACCATTCTTTAGGTCATAAATAGGAAAAGAAAAAGGAGTCACAACTTTATTATTTAATGCTAAGTGCAAGAGTAAGTGCACCCCTAATGTACCTAATCTAATTCTCTAACTTCCCGTTGTTGTACAAACTTGAAATTTCGCACAGCCATTCTATAGGTGCTAAATAGGAAAGGTAAAGGGGTCGCAACTTCAATAATTAATTTTAAGCGTGAAAAAGTCCACAATACATGAGATAGTTCTTTTGTCAGAAACCATAAAGTTTAAGGAAATGATTTGTATACTGAGAAGAATCTACCTCATCTCTATGTGTATATACTGAGGAGAATTTTCCGTGCGAACAACAGATAAACACCTGTACCAAATGAACTTGGGCGAAGCCCGGTATGTTGGCTAGTCTAATTATATATTTCAGATTCTCCAGGATACTATTCTCTTGGTAATTGTAGTCCGTCATGGAACTTGTAAGAGTATAAAATAAAATTAGAAAAGGCAAATAGGTTAACAATAAATGTGGTTAATAAAATAAAGAAGCTGTTATTTAAATGTGAACATATAAAAGTGGCTCTGAAACGGGGAGTATGTGTGATCCAATACAGTATTTTATAATAAGGCAAGTTAGGAAGAAAGGAAAAGCATTAATCATTACATTGCCCTCTGGATGTGCAGGTGTTGCGGTGTTACGGCTCTTTAATAATTCCAGTGGGACTATTGCTGCTATTATCCCAGTTTGGCAGATACAATTGGGCAGATTTACTATTGAAAATTTGTCCGTTTTCTGGTGCCAATAGTGCCAGAAAACTATTTTACAAACTTTGAAACAAATTTATCATGTGTTTTAAAAACCTTTGGACACTTTATTCACTGCATCCGACAAAGGTGCGTTGCTTCACGGAAAGAAGGCGGGGCATAAATGCAACATTGTGCAACAAAAATTGGGCCAAAATACTTATCATAAACTAAACCAACTAATAAGCGGTATAAAGTTAGACTAGACAGTCTCAAGATACGCCGGGTTTATCATTCAGATGAGTGATAAATGTGGTGCATTTAACCCACTCCTGACACATGCTGTACAAGTACAGTGCAGTGGGCCAGTAGTTCTGGAATTGAGTCATACATGTTCGGCACTGATTACCGCTGCTTAGAAGCTGAGCCCCTGGTAACCAGAGCAGGATTGCTACTATAGCTTATAATCGCGGTCTCGCTGCAACCACTGGGATGGAGTTGAGATCAAAAAATTAAATGGTAAAAAGTCGTAAGCAACCCCAAAATTGTACAAATTAAAAATGTCATCTCACCTGCAAAAATCAATCCTGCAGCTCCTTAGATGACAAAAAGTAAAGACTCTCCGAATATGACAGTGCAAAAAACATGCTTTTATTGTCCCAAATTAGTGAAATTTGAAAAATAGGAATATATATATAAATTTTGATAGCACCAGAATTCTACTGACCCACATAATAAGGAGAACATATCATTTATACTGCGTTGTCAACAGCATGTGAATAAAAATAAAAGAATGTCAAAATTGCATATACTTCTACAACTCAACTCCCAAAATAGGTAATAGAAATGATCAAAAAAGTCATATACACCCCCAAACGGTACCAATGAAAATGTCAACTCATCCCACGAAAAACAAGCAGATGAAAAAATGAAGTTAGATGTCTCTGAATACGGTGATGCAAGAAAAAAAATTGTGAAAAATGGCTTTATTGTGCAAAAATAGTGAGAAAAAAAAGCACGCTGACCCGTAGAATTAGGCTGACTTCACACAGACGAGAAAATCGCGCAATTTTCCCTTACTGTGATAGAAAAAAAACAAAGGAAAATCACCAAACCAGCCCTGATGGTGGACTGGCGGTAATATCTTAGGGTGGCTTCAGACGAGCGTGTATTTTGTGCGTGCATACGTGCACCATAGTTAATGCAAGCATTGTTTTCAATGGAGCTGACAGCCACGGCTCCATTAAAAACAATGGTCTGCTGGCATCCCTGCATTGTTTTTCAGTGAAGAGCTTTACAAATAAGCCCTTCCCTGAAAAAGAAAAAATTTAGTGTAAAAAAACACCAAAAAACTTACCCCTGGCCGCCGCTGCTGTGTCCCCTGCGGGGATACAGAACACATCTGCCGCATGCGGCAGGTGTTTCCTTCATCCCTGCTAGTCAAAAGAATTCCCTGCTGTTACATCTGCCACATCTGTGACAGATGCAGCAGAGGAATTCTGCAATTATCTACCGCAGCTGTCACACAGGTACTAACTGCTGTTCAGGGTTGCTGCCGCAATCTCTCTCTATCATACCCGAACTCCAGAACAGCAGCGCTGTGAATGAGCGATTTTAGTGCTAATTAAGCTCCGGACTTGTGTGCACAAGAATCATCCATTTATGCATTTTTGTGCGCAGTTAGCCGTGTTTTTGTGATGCGCTGAATGTGGGCATGTGTAGGTCCCTCATATGAACGAGACCTTACTTTGAGGCACTTTTTCCACACCTGCTTAAAACCTTTGCATAGTACTGTAGTACTGCTTGTAAAAGAGAGTATAGACAGAAAAAGTAGGGAAAAAATGGTACTTGGGTATGGATTTAATTGATTGATGAAATAATTGGGTGGTATTGTGTGACATCACCATTGTATTATGATATCCAGATATAGTGACAGCAGCTCAAATCCAGGTGCAATAAAAAGAATTTTCTTTATTCCATCAGTAAAATCGGCAACGTTTCGGCCATTGCAATGGCCTTTCTCAAGCATACATTCTTATCAACTAACCCCCCTTATATACTAAAAACATGGGTCATGCTAAACTGGTCATTGGACATACCATGGCTCCTCCTACCACCATAGGTGTGGGTAATTAACAATAAGTATAACCATACCTGCAGTCTTCTCCACTCAGTACGGTCACTCCCCGGTATACTTCCTCCATCTTGACTCCACTGAGCATGTGCGGACTAACCACGCCCACTATCGCAATGGCCGAAACGTTGCAGATTTTACTGATGGAATAAAGAAAATTCTTTTTATGGCACCTGGATTTGAGCTGCTGTCCCTATATCTGGATATCACGTTGCATCTAGGAAGATATTGGTCCATCTTCTGTTCGTGACTGTGCAGCCCCAAAGCCTCCCCTTGAGAGGGTATTTTTCCCATTTTAGTGCTGTTGGTTATCTACTACAACATACGATCACCATTGTATTATCAATTCAAATCATACAGTCCATAATAGCAAATCACATACATAGTCATTGATAAGCATAAAAATCAATATAAAGACATGATTAAACATAATTCTTAAAGGAGATGTCCCGCGCCGAAACGGGGTTTTTTTTTTTTCAACCCCCCCCCCCGTTCGGCGCGAGACAACCCCGATGCAGGGGTTAAAAAAACCACCCGCACAGCGCTTACCTGAATCCCGGCGGTCCGGCGTCTTCATACTCACCTGCTGAAGATGGCCGCCGGGATCCTCTGTCTTCGTGGACCGCAGCTCTTCTGTGCGGTCCACTGCCGATTCCAGCCTCCTGATTGGCTGGAATCGGCACGTGACGGGGCGGAGCTACACGGAGCCGCTCTCTGGCACGAGCGGCTCCATAGAAGACTGCTGAAGACCCGGACTGCGCAAGCGCGGCTAATTTGGCCATCGGAGGCCAAAAATTAGTCGGCACCATGGAGACGAGGACGCTAGCAACGGAGCAGGTAAGTAAAAAACTTTTTATAACTTCTGTATGGCTCATAATTAATGCACAATGTATATTACAAAGTGCATTATTATGGCCATACAGAAGTGTATAGACCCACTTGCTGCCTCGGGACATCTCCTTTAATGATTCATCGCCAATACATGTTTAGTACGGTTTAGAATGGTACTTGATAGCTGTGCGTGCCGTTCCTCAATGGGATAGAGCAGGAACAATCACATGACTTCCTAAAAACGTAGCAAAACTAAATGAAACTACTGTGTTAGTGGAGCCCATTAATAATGGATCCATATGAATGGAATGGTTAACCAGTTGCACTTTTTTTTACCCCTTAAGGACCAGGCTGTTTTAGACCTTAAGGACCAGACACTTTTTAGGGATTTTACCCATATGGTGGTTTTACTGCGCTATTTTTTTCCTTTAGCTATCGAAATTATTTTGTCTGCGTTTTTTTTCCTGTGACATATAGGGCCATTTTTAAAATATTTTTTCCACTGACTTTTTCTCCGTTATTAAGTTTTATTGGGGGTAAAAAGCTAAAAAAAAAAAAAAGATTTTGCAGCCTCTCATTGGCTGTAGCAGTCAGCTGACTTCTGGTGACATCATCTACAGCAAAAAAAAATGAGACTACAGTGGGGCTGCAGTGCTGGATTGCAGTGGCAGATAACACGTAAGAACTGTTCCTTTTTGTTATTTTTGTGGGAACTTTAGGCGGAATGTTGTCCGGTAGCAGGACAACCCCTTTAAGCCTCATGCCCACAGCCGTGACGGACCCCGCCAGTGGAATATCGCAGCGTAATCCGACATGGCACCCCCCCAAAACCCCCATACTTACCACTTCGGATGAGTACAGCGCATGACAAGCCGGCAATGTCAGATGATGACGGCGGCAGTTGGCGGGCACGTATTCACGCGATATTTCCACTGTGCTACAGCGGAAGTATAGCATGGCGGCCAGCTTCCATTGACTAGAGCCTTTTATTTCACGCTGCAAAATTGGAATTCCGCAGCGTGAACATTGAGCTATTAGATTCAACAGAACCTAATAGCTGCGGGGCAATGCCGCGCATTTTCGCTGCGTAAAAAAGCGGCAGAAATCCGTTCGTGGGCATTAGCCCTTAATCAGATCTTCAACTCTCAGATTCTCACACAGCATGACTGTTGCAATCTATACAATCAATAAAACAACATGCTTGAAAAGGGAAAGTTGTTGGCTAAACGGTTACCCTTAATGGTAAAAATATTGAAATTTTGCATATTTTAAAACAGATGTCTTGTCTTATTTTGGATCATACAATATTTAAATAATCAGACAATGGCATAAAAACAATGTGACTTAAAGGGGTTTGATCAGCTGGGGTCCGTTGCTCAGGTACATGCTTGTAAGTGCCACAATACTACTGTAACCCCAGTGTAGCTGCCATTGATTTTAATGAGAGCTGTGCCAGCAATTATAAGCACTGAACACTACACAGAGGTTGGAGCAGCTAATCAGCTGGGGTCCAAGTAGGTGACCCCAGCCGATCAACTATTACTTGACCCCAGCTGATCAACTATCCTGAGGATAGATTAATAATATTTTCCCTTTAACTCGCTGAGAGTTGCACCTATGTGGAGAATGTAGGACCCTCAACAGAAGTGGGACCCGCATGTCAAGTCACTGCAAGCACACCTTTTCTACTGCGGGTTCTATCCTGACTAGCTAGGGTTAATATCTTCTCTTCTGGCTAGTATTGGTTAATTAGTCCTGTTAGCTGAGGTAGTGGCTGGTGGTTTACAGCTGTCAGCCAATCAGTTTCTTACCACTACCTATGTAACTTAGCTCTTCCTGGCTGGGAGATGTTGGTTATTTTCAGTGTTCCCTGATCAAGTCAGCTTGCTCAGTTCTCCTGTCTGTCTGGCTCCTGTGTTCTGGTTTGTCCTCTGCATTTCTGTTTGTCTTGAATTGTGTTTTTGTTTTTTAGTTATTGTCAGTCTCTGTTTTTCCCTGGTTTTCTTCCTCTGATTCCCCTCTGACTTCAGACCTGCCCTCATGGAAGTAGTGGGGTCGTCCTTTTCGGGACAGGTGCTGCGCTGCGAGGTGGGTTCTGTTAGATGGGTTCAGAGTGCCCCACTGTAATCACTGCCTCTCATTTCTATCTGCTGATGCGTCTAGCCACCCGTGTAGCAAGCTAACCTGTCAGCCCTGACTGCTCCAGTAACTAATCATCTTTTGGTTTTGTTAGCAGTCCAGGACGAACGTAACACCACATTTATCTGACATGTATGGTGTATCCTGTGGAATACTCCTTTTAGCAAGACAAGATTCAGAGACAAGAAGTTGAAATTTTAGGTTGTTCCAATATGAGACACAGGAATCATCATCTCTGTACTGCTCCAAAATAGAACTGAGACCTCTTTTATCATCTCTTTATAGAAAGAAGTATCAAATAGGAATAAACACTAAACCAACTGCCTATGAAAAGTATTTTGAACAAATGAAGTTGCCTAGTTCATAGAAAGACCAATCAAAAAGGAACTTCCTTCAATGATAAAATGCAAGAACAGAGTCCCAGTAATGAAAATTCACTGGCAATGTAAGGAAACATTTACTGGAAACGACATACTTTGTATGCAGTTTATAACTACTTCAGCAAGTGAAATAGAAACAGAACTGTACATTCCTGAAGACAGTAGACAGAACAAACACTGTAAGAACAAGGGTCTTACTCACTGTGGTTTTGTGTTTGTCTGGTGTCCACTGTCCAGAGACCTTGACAGTCATTAGAACATTACACATGCCTGCATTTCTCTACCAAGATGTTGGCGTAAACACTTAATTTAGGTGATACTCGAGTATCATAGCCTTATCAATCAGGTATGACTAATTATGTGATGCATTGGAGAATACAATGAGAACACTCAAGTGTTGTTTCCAAACTCCTCTGTTTTATTGTTCCAATGCAAATGTTTATATAGTGTGGCAACCCCCAAAAAGTTAACAATTCAAAGTCTAAAGCATGCATGCTAAAACCTTACAAAGGTTAATTACGACAAAGCTGCATGCTTCACACTACAATACCTGTCTTTTGCACCCATACTTCTTGCTATGCACACAGGACAAATATTATGCACACGACACTACTGTGTAAAATATAATTCAATACTTACATATTTTTCCCTCTCTTGAATAATAATTTTACCTAAGAGATATATCTGTTTCAGCTCGAGTGAAAGAGATGGGTCTTGGGAACCTGTTCACCTACTTGGTCTATTCCCCTATCGGACTTTCTTCACCCCATTCCCCAGTATGTTTGAGGAAAAAGTTCACTTGTAAGTGGTGGTAGGTGCATGTGCATTGGATATGCATCGTCATAGGGCCGTGGTCTAGGGTTTCAGTTCCTTTTGTACAAAACTTAAGAAATATTATGAGGCAGCATAAAGCTATTCTGAACAGCAAATAAGTAGCAAGGAACAATATTAATATGTGAAATATTGCTTGGATGATTCCTATCAGCCACCCCCCAACAGATTTAAACCAATTAGCAGGATTAAATATTGCGAATGTATCACTCCACCAAGGATCTTGTATCCCTTCATGTTCTTTTTCCATTTGTTTTTCATTTCTGCAATGACTTAAACATTAGCTTTAACTTGCATGTTGCCGATGTTATGTCAGCATGTGGGGCCTATCTGACACATACCTCCTTGTGCTGCTGTGAGATAATCAAGTACAAAAGTATGTTGATATTGTGGCCACAATTTTCTGGCATTGTACTTTATTTGTTTGATTACCCAGATCCAGTATTGCAAATATCTGACCATCTCAAGTAGTCAGTGGCTTGAACTAACCACGTCTGAAGGAACGCAGGATGTATGAAAAAGATACTGAAACCCGAGCTCCATAGATTCATAGAAATGACATGAGGCCTACCATTGGGTTAAGGATAATTGTCTGCTGCTCTGCGAAAAAGGGTATGTTTAGGGATACTCATATATGATGATTCTTTAGGCGTAATTATGAATGTTGCTGGTGTGAGCTTAGCTAGGGTGCAGAGCCCTGTCATGTTCTTAGGGAGCCATTTATATGCTTCATGTATATAAATATGAGTGAGTAAGGCTATTGTGGAATTATTAAGAATTTTTTCCACCCAATATCCAAACATGGTAAACTTTGTTTTCCCTCCAATCAGTGGTGATATCCAGTGCCGAGGGAGGGTCATCACATGCCTTTTCCTCTTCCATCTGTTCTTTCATTATGTGTCGTGATGTGACGCTCTCTTACCTAATGACTACACATAAACAGTTATTTATTGTTGGGTAACAGAATATCTGGATAGGAGTTAGAATGATGGAGATGTTACTATGCTCAGCCCTTTGGTTTAGAAGCGAGCGGTTGAATAATTACTTGGGGTCCTGTAACCATGCACCGAGCTGCAACATATATGCCTTACCTCGGTTCCTACCATTAACTTTACTAAAGTCAGGTACATCTTTAACTAACTGATAAGGTTCCCCTTAATTCAGAGGTATGGGCGTGTATGACAGTTTTTGATGCTATGGGGCTATGTGTACATATCCAACAGTTTTTAAGTTTTTTATTTGTCTGAAACCCATCAACAATAACTTTACTGTGTTTCACTTATTTCACTTTTTACCTATTGTCCCGATCGTCTTTTAAAAAGTCATTGAGTCCCTTGATATTTGGAACTTTGCAGAACAATCAAAACAGACTTGTGAACATTGTGCAGGTTTGGGAGTCAACGCTTTCTTGCAATGATGCATCCAGGTCTCTTTTCCTTCCAGTTTGACTAAATTAACAAGCTGTATCTGGTACGGTCTGTCAAATCTAGCTAGGCTGCAGGGCATTTTCTCACGTGCCTTTTAAGGACTACCCAGTCTCCTGCAAGTAGTTTGTGTAACCCCTTCATTGAGCCTGGATCTGGAATTTAAGAGAACACTTGTCTATGAGTGGTGGTAAACTGCTTATGTAGCCCCTTCACATAGGATGTGAGGTTTCCATGCTGTACCTACAAAAAGTACAGGCCTGTTATATAGGCTCTACCCAACAGGACCTCCTAAGTGGACAGCCAATCCTTTTATTGGGTCTGGTTCGCACTGAATTGAGAACTAAGGGAAGACATTCTGGGCATCTATTTCCCATCTCTTCTATTGCTTTTTGTATTTTTTTACTTTAATGTGCCCTTCAATCCCTCCACCTTGCCACAACTCTGAGGATGGTATGGAGTATAGAAGCTTGAGTGATCCCCAACCCCTGTAGTATCTCCTGAATTATTGGTGAAATGTGTTCCTATATTGCTTTTTGTGACCTTTGGTACACCATATCTACATATCACTTTATTCAATAGATTACTACTGTATGATTCCTTTGTCAAGGTAGCCCTGGAACTGCTCATGAATACTGGCTTCCTCAGCAGCACTCAAATGTTATTAGCTGATGTTTGGTGGCTACATGCCAAGTTTGACTGTAATGTCCACCGGAGTCACAGGCAGTCATCCACCATCCATTTTGTCTTTGGCCCACAGTATCTTGGTACCAATGCAACAACTTGTTGCGTGTAAAGAGATACATTTTCCTGTGAATCTGCAACAATAAAGACAACACAAATGGTAGTTGACTGTTGGTTAGTTAGGGGGCTAGTTACCTTAATATCATTTGGGGTATACTCGATTGCTGCTTGTATCACTATAAGCATGTCTGCCCTAATAAATTGAAAGGGCAGGTATCTGTCACCAAAAATCTATCAACATTAAAATGTATTACACTTTAATTTGGTTCTGCTTCTAATGTACTTTTCAGGCTTGTCATGTACGTAATTGTCTCATTACTGTTTTAGCATCATAATTTAATAGTATTAAAATGAGTAAAACCCAATATATTGAATATACCATGCCCTTGTTTTGTGAATGCTTCATGAATATACATACATACATTACACTCAAATGGAGATACATTTGTTCTCTACTAGGCTGGTCTGTGTTAAGAAGGAACAAACCTATTATTTCAGAGAAATCTTTTTCCCTCCCTCCCATTACATCAGTTAGCTACACCTTTTATGGTGTGGCTCTTGGGCGTGCCTCTCTCAGTAGATGTCCAGCCCTCCAACAATACAGATAACATAACTTATAGAGATAAGACGCAAATACGTGTATGTGGGCCCTTCACACTTGCATAAAAATTCACAAAAAAAACACACTTACATTATTTATGATCAAATAACAAGATCTGATTTGGCAAAAATTACATTTTAATTATCTTGTGCAGCAATATCGCAGTCTATCAACTCACGCATCTTACGCAGGTAACACCCCCTTCAGAATGCAATGTTAAAGATAACTTAACTTAGGCAAATGATGGAACTGTATTAAGGATGTAACCTTTTTCTTTTCTAACTTCTACACACTCCAACCAAAATCTCACATCTTTCCAAGCAGGGACTTGTATATAAAGTAATTCTTTGGTTTCCCTGCAGCATATTTAGCTCAATATGGCTTTAGTACATGTTCAGCGCTGCTGCATAGTTATGTTGTGGGAAGGAATCAGTGGAAGACATGAAGGTGGGGCTGAGGCCATACCCACTGAAGATGCCCTGCTCTCTTCCTTTGTCTCAGACAAATTCAAATCATTGTACATAAAACATTCTTTCAGTTCAACTTCTTTGTAAACCTCCAGCACATACTTTCTGTCACATTTTAATTCACTTATCCACTTCTTTCTTTACATCATGATCTGTTATCCAACCTCTACATTCTCTCTCAAACTTGTTCCACTTTTCCAATCTTTCATCCGGTCTTTGGCGCATATGTCTCTCTTTTACCACTCCCACCTTTTTTACCATAATTGGTAAAATAATCCAGCATGGCCCTTACTGGGTCACCTCTTCTGTCCCTGAGACATTTAACTCATCTCAGCTCATCTGCAACCACAAATATCATTCCCCAAATTATATACTTTAACAAAAACATCTTTGATGTCTTTTAATTTGTTGATCCAAAATTCAATTCATTCTGAATTTCCTGCTGCAATTATCATTTCCAGAATGACTGAATGTGCAGTTCGGTTGCTTGAAGTATACCGTGTTTCCCTGAAAATAAAACTCTGTCTTATATAAATTTTTACCCCAAAGAGACACAGGGTCTTATTTTCAGGGGGTGTCTTATACTCACCTTGCAGTTGCTGTTCGGGTCCCACCCGTTGGGCTGTGGTACTCCTGCAGGCTTCCGTGTAGTCCTCAATGCCAACGGAGCATTTCTTGCTGGTGACGGGGCATGAAAACCCTGCCTCCAGCAAGTGATTGCTCTGATTGGTTCAGGAGAACTGCCTCAGCCAATCAAAGCTGGCACTCAATGAACCAATCACAGGCATTCAATGATGTCATTCAATGAATGGCTGTGATTGGTTCATTAAGCGCCAGCTCTGATTGGTTCAGAAGCGCCGCTTGAGCCAGTCAGAGCAATTGCTTGCTGGAAGCGGGGTATTCAAGCCTATCACAAAGAAGAGATGCTCTGTCGGCATTGAGGACTACATGGAAGCCTGCAGGAGCGCCGCAGCCCCAGAGGGAGGGACCTAAACAGCAACTGCTAGATGAGTATTGTATTTTTTTATGTAGTGTAGCTAGAGCTTATGTGCGGGGTAGGGCTTGTATTTCAAGCCCACCCCCGAAAATCAGGTAGGTCTTATTTTCAGGGAACCCGGTAGTATAAATACCTCTATCCTGATATACTGTGTCTTATGTTACCTTAGAAACGCATCAATGTTACTAAATTAAGGAATATGAGGCATTTGATTTGACTGTGGTTTAAAATTTGAAAATGGAGCCCTGGCTTTAGCTGTAATGAATCGCTTCAAGATCTTTCCTTTTTTTGTTTTTGATCTCTCAGGCAGTTTGAAGTATATTTACAGTATATAATGCCAATTTAAGAAGATTTATATTTTAATTCAAATTAAGTGATTGAAGGATGAAGTTGATGTAAAAGATAAGCCCTTCTTCAGAACTGAAATTTATCAGTATGTGGAATGAAAGGCTCACTCTCTGTATCTCATCTTCTCCTCCCTTCTGGTCAGTCTTCCCAACTATTTCTGACTGTGGGTCAATATACCTTATATTTTAGTTGGATCCCTGGTTGGCCTAAAAAAGGGAGGAAATGAGAGGAATTGTCAAATTCACAGTAATTATCGGTAAATATTCCCGCCTGGTATCCTTTAGAAGTAGTGAGGGAGTTTGTGCTGAATTAATTATCTAAACTTTAAATGTTGGTTGTGGTAAGGAGAGAGAAAGGCCACTCTCACGTAGGCGTCTTTTTCTGCCTTTAATGCTGCGTTTCCAGAGTAGCGCTAAACGCTGTCAATCACTACCATTGATTTCAATGGGGCCGCTCAGACAAGCGTTAACCTTTTCCATCCACTGTCTGACGTCTTCCTACATTCTGATTGAAGGCTGTACAACTCCGATGTCGGAAGATGTCCGGCAGGGTATTCTTACTGTATATTACTGGCCGCTCTGTGGTTGGGGGCCTCTCCAGCATGTCCCATACCGCAGTACTGGCTCTAGCCAGCAGACGGCGCCATTGTATAATGGCAGAAAGAGAAAGCCCCCTAGGAAACCCTGAATGCAAAATTGGATTGAAAAGGGTTAAAGTGCAGCATTTTTGATGCTGCATTTTTCAAGCGCTTTCTGTTCTATTTTCATGTGCTTCTGCGATTTTAAAATGCAATGATTTGCCCATTGAAAGGAATGGGGTGTGTTTTACGTGCTACTGAAAACGCGGTAGACTGCGTTTTCAGCTCCATTTTTTTTAGTTCAGCTTGCTTGGCTGCGTTTATAACTATGCTGAAAACGCAGTCAAACGCTGTCACAATCGCATGTCAATGCAGCTGAAAACGCAGTAAACACATCATTAAAAAACAGCGTTTTTACAAGCGCATGTGTGAGAGTGGCCAAACTTGCTTTGAAATAATGAATAATTAATATGCTGCTGTAGGGATTTCGCTGCCATTACCAATTAAAGAGGTCACAAAAACTTAAAGGAGTTGTCCCGCGAAAGCAAGTGGGGTTATACACTTCTGTATGGCCATATTATTGCACTTTGTAATGTACATCGTGCATTAAATATGAGCCATACAGAAGTTATTCACTTACCTGCTCCGTTGCTAGCGTCCTCGTCTCCATGGTGCCGTCTAATTTCAGCGTCTAATCGCCCGATTAGACGCGCTTGCGCAGTCCGGTCTTCTCCCTGGTGAATGGGGCCGCTCGTGCCGGAGAGCTGGTCCTCGTAGCTCCGCCCCGTCATGTGTGCCGATTCCAGCCAATCAGGAGGCTGGAATCGGCAATGGACCCCACAGAGCCCATGGTGCACCATGGGAGAAGACCCGCGGTGCATCGTGGGTGAAGATCCCGGCGGCCATCTTAGTAAGGTAAGGAAGAAGTCGCTGCAGCGCGGGGATTCGTGTAAGTACTAAACGTTTTTTTTTTTTAACACATGCATTGGGTTTGTCTCGCGCCGAACGGGGGGCCTATTGAATAAAAAAAAACCCCGTTTCGGCGCAGGACAACCCCTTTAAATGATTCTGGCTTTTAAAGGGGAAACACTTAGCAGGAACTACTGGTTTATTTTATTGATATGTGTAAAAAGAAAGGAAAAGGCAGACATACATGAAGAGTTGCATTGGTGAAAATCACTGAATTCTTTGGAGAGGTGATTTATTAGTATACTTGTACCAGAATTGTAGCATCAAAAGGTTGCAGTCCTGGTACAAGTGGTGTTTTGCAGTAAAATTGCAATTTTTTTTGTCCTTTTACACTGGCTCCGTGATTTTAAAAATTAGTGGATGAAACGTATTGATAAGGGATAGTGACTAGAGATGAGCGAACGTACTCGTTTAGGGTGATTTCACAATCGAGCATAGCTTTTTTCGAGTAACTGACTACTTGAGCGAAAAGATTCGGGGGGCGCCGGGGGGCGGGGGCGGCGTGGTGGAGAGGGGGGTAGCAGTGGGGAACAGGGGGGAGCTCTCTCTCCCCCCCCACTCCCCTCTGCAACCCCCCGCTTACCCCCGGTGCCCCCCGAATCTTTTCGCTCGAGTAGTCAGTTACTCGAAAAAAGCGGTGCTCGATTGCGAAATCACCCTAAACGAGTACGTTCGCTCATCTCTAGTCACTATCCCTTATCAATACGTTCCATCCACTAATTTTAAAAATTACGCAATTGTAGGTGCCTGCCTTACTGTATCTTGGTTGGTACACTTCGTTTATGTCTATTTTTGTTTGTTAATTTTTGTTTTTTGTGCACTGGCCTGAGAATCCTCATTTTAAACTATTTAAAAATAAAAGTGATTTATAAAAGAAATCTACTCTTTTAGGAATCAGACCAGTGATTTTGTAGTCTATGGTTTATGCCTGTCTGCGAGTATGTAGTCCGTCTTTCTGTCTTGCGGTTCTGTCCAAGTTCGCCTGTCAGTGAGTATTAAAGTCTGTCCGTGAAGTCTGTTTTGCTATACCCGTGTTCTGTCTTAGTTCGTGTCTTAGTGTCCGTATTCTGCCTGAGTTCTTGAGGCTTCATGTCCACGGGCTTAAAATCCGCAGCGTTTCTCCCGCACGCGGATCCGTGCCCCATAGATATGCATTGGACACCTGCAGGTAAGTAAATACCTGCGGATGTCATTTTTCCCTGCAGGCGCGGATCCGCGTGCGGGGAAAAAAATGGACGTGCTCCATTTTCGTGCGGACCCGTACCAGAATTAAACTCACCTGCTCCGGATAAAGCGGTCTTTCCCTTCTTCGCGGCCGGATCTTCTTTCTTCGGCCCGGCGGATGTGCCTGGCGCAAGCGCGCAGCACGCCGCCGGTGTGCTGAGCACACCGCCGGGCTGAAGAAAGAAGATCCCGCCACGAAGGAAGGAAGATCCGCATCGTCCGGACAGGTGAGTTTATTCTGATTTTTAAGCCTCATGTCCGCGGAGCAGGAGGGACCCGCTACGGATTCTACATTAAGAATCTGCGGCGCGCCTGATTTTCCCCGTGGACATGAGGCCTTAGTTCTGCAATGCCATCTGAGTTATCTGAGTTCTGTCTGAATTCCAGGCTTTGGACATTTGGAAGCCGTGACAACCTACTTGTATATTCATCTCGACTTCATAACCACTACTTTTAGACTAAATACGCCTTCTGTCTGCTGCCTTCCTGCCTCCATCTCCCAATGCATCTGATTTCGGGTGTTTTCACACTCAAAATTTTTTGAAAAACAGTCTATTTTTTGTGAAGTGTAATTAGGACAGCGCTTCGGTCTAGTTATGTCATAATCAGGTGAGGAAAGATGAATGAAAATCAAGGGGGACTCACCTGGTGGGAACGGCTGGACCTGAATACGTAACAGCCATCAGACCTGAAATCCCCGTGAGCCTGAAGTAGACAAACCGGAGACCTTGGAATCCACGTGAAGGAGAGCGTCTAGGGGTAACTGAGTGCCACAGAGGGGCTCGGTAAAACGAAGAAGCAGGAAATAAATATGTACAAAGCCTGCACTCAGGTCACCAGAAGAAAGTCATTGACATTAGGAATTGAAGAAGCACTTACTTGGAGGAGGGGTCTTGTAGCATTAACAGACAAGTCTAGTGATGATGGCAGAGGTGGTAGGTAGATTACAAAAGCGTCTCTTAATATAGTAAACAGCAGACATACAAACAACAGGGTACATGCAAGGCGTTTCGGGGGCTAAAACTCCCTTTCTCCAGCAGAAAAATATTTGATAGTGGAAGCCTGTAAAAACTGTGCGACAGCCTGTCGAAAATTCAAAGGAGGTGGGCGGGGTATGCGCATGAGCATCAGCACTAGTGCTGCAGTTTTAACCCTTTCCAATCCAATTTTGGATTCAGGGTTTTCCTAGGGGGCTTTCTCTTTCTGCCATTTTACAATGGCGCCATCTGCTGGCTAGAGCCAGTACTGCGGTATGGGACATGCTGGAGAGGCCCTCGACAACACAGTGGCTGGCAATACAGTAAGAATACCCTGCCGGGAGCTCACGGAGGCTCTTGGGGAGATGTCCAGCGGTAAAGCCCCGGGTCCGGATGGCCTACCAATAGAAGTCTACACAAGGTATCAAGAACTCCTTTTACCCGCACTACTGGCAACATACAACGCAGCCTATAGCAACAATTCCCTGCCCCCATCCTTCTACGAGGCAACTATTGTGCTCATCCTAAAACCTGGGAAGGATGCGCTGGATTGCGGCTCCTACAGGCCCATCTCCCTCCTCAACTCAGACTATAAACTCCTAACCAAAATGTTAGTCCGGCGCCTTAATAACATCATCCTAGATCTGGTACATCCAGACCAAACCGGCTTCATGCCGGGCAAATCCACGAGAGAAAACCTGAGGCGAGTTCAGGTGGTAACTCAGGTTGGGTCGGAGGGGGAGATGGACTGGGCCCTGGCCTCACTGGATGCCGCTAAGGCCTTTGACTCCATTGAGTGGCCTTTCCTGCTCCAGGTGCTGAAGAGATTTGGGTTCGGAGACAGATTCATTCAATGGATCTCCCTAATATATAAAACGCCCGTGGCGGCAATTTCAGTGAACGGCACCTGTTCTCCATACTTCCCCCTGTTCAGGGGTACGAGACAGGGATGCCCTCTCTCCCCACTTCTCTTCGCCCTGGCTATGGAGCCACTGGCCATTATGCTCCGGACGTGCCCAATCTATCGCGGAGTCGTAATAGGAGATAGGGAGGACCGAGTGGCGTTATATGCCGACGACCTCATGCTCTTTATGTCTGACCCGATGGTGTCCCTGCCCCGCGCCATGGACATCATTAACAAATTTGGACGTTATTCGGGTCTATATATTAATTGGACAAAATCTGCCTTAATGCCAATATCTGTACAAAACCCCCTGCGGCTTACACACTCATTCTGTGGCCTACAGGTCTCCAATGATTTTAAATATTTAGGAGTTCAAATCACCAACACAACAAGCCGGACCCTGGACTTGAACGTGTTTCCTCTGCTGGACCTTTGTAGGTCTAAGTTCAAAGTCTGGGGATCGCTGCCCCTGTCGGTTGCAGGCCGTATCAACCTAATTAAAATGATAGTCCTACCCAAGTGTCTTTACATCCTGCAGCATATCCCAGCGCCAGTCCCGATGAGATTCTTTCGGACTATAAACTCTCTTATGTCCTCGTTTATATGGGGAAGCTCTCGCCCAAAGCTTAAACTCTCTACACTCCAGAGACCCAAGGATAGGGCCGGGTCGGCACTCCCAGACTTATTCCTGTATTACATAGCTGGTCAATTGCTTCACCTAAAATGCTGGCTGAGTGAAGGCCCACTGCCCAACTCCGAGTACCACCTGGCGCATACCCTAAACATCCCCAACCTGTGGCCAGTGCTGGAGTTCCCCACTACGGTGAGGGGTAAGATGCTACCCATTCACAAACTGGCTACGCGAGTTTGGCGAAAGGCCAGAGAAGTGAGCGGGTTCCTCGACATAATCGCAGACATGCCCCTGTGGAGAAATTCTGGGCTGAGGGAACTACTGCCACTGACTGATTTGGAGACATGGGAACAGTACGGGATTGTTAGCCTGGGCGACTTATACAACTCTAATGTGCTACTATCTTTTGAGCAATTGCAGAACCAATATCAAATACCCCGAACTCATTTCTACAAATACCTGCAGATTCGGCACGCGCTCCAGGCGCAGTTCCCCCCAGCGAACAGCACCATATCCCACTACCCACTAATAGGAGTACTACGATCACGGGGCCCCCGAGGGCTCACCTCAACACTGTACTCTCACCTAATAACTTCAAAGGCGGCGCGGGAGATTCCCCCTGCCCTAACTAAATGGAAATCCTTAATCCCAACATTGACGGAAGAAACATTCCAAGAAGCTATAGAATCACCCTTATCGGTCTCACCTTCAGCAAACAACAAAATGACGCAGTTATATATAATCCATCAATGCTATCTTACCCCGGCAAGACTATATAAGATGGGCAGGATCCCATCCACGCAATGTATCCGATGCACATGCATGTACGCTGATTTTTGGCACATGATCTGGGACTGCCCGACAGTCCAGACATACTGGGGCGAGGTAGTCAACTTGCTCTCAGCGGTCCTTGACATCCCGGTTCCCATCACCCCAGAAATATGCCTATTCGGCATTCTCGACGAAGAGCAATGGCAACATTATGACAGAATCTTCTTACGAGAAGTCCTATTTCTAGCTAGAAAAGTTATCGCACTGAGATGGATGGACCGGAGGGGCCCGACTCTAGCACTATGGAGAAAAATTACTAACTCAACTATACCCTATAACAACCTAGTCTACAAAGCACGCAAATGCCCGGACAAATTTGAAAAGGTGTGGGGCCAATGGTGCGATTCACCGCTAACCTTGTTTCCTCCGCAGCCACTTACCATGGCCATAACAGCACTACGCGGACAACGTTAGGGGCCTAGCGGTGCTGTAGCTGGGCCGAGGGCGCCTGGCCGCCCGCCTGGGGGACCATGCCGGAGAACCCCCCCCCCCCCGACCCTGATCTATATTACGATGTCTTTCTCCCATAGTCGTCCTTATTCGCAAATGTGCATGCGTGCCTATAAGTGTACTCCTACATCAGACACACGCCCTCCACTACACACCCCATCATACTACCCCTTCCCTTCAATAACCACCTCCCCGTATCCCTCCCTTTTCTCTCCCCGCCTCGCGCTCATGGAAAGCACTGGATTGTGTAAACACTGTAGGCTGCATGGTCGACTGGCCTCCAGCCCATATGTATGACTTTGTACTGCAAACGTTTTTCTTTTGTTATTTGACATGATGTTCACTTGTCAATAAAACGAGTTTAAAAAAAAAAAGAATACCCTGCCGGACATCTTCCGACATCGGAGCTGTGCAGCCTTTAATCAAAATGCAGGAATCAGTCAGACAGTGGATTGGAAAGGGTTAAAAGGAATAGGTGGAGTCACGAGGCGCCGATGCTGCGATTCCCAAAAGCAGCAGTGTATGCGTTCCACCTGCCTGTCTTTATTGCAACCAAGAGGCTCAAGGGGCGCTCCAACTAGAGATAAATTAAAAGGCCCCGTTTTCGGCAGCGTAGGAATGCATTAAAAATAAAAAACAGCAAGTGGCATAATATTCTAGAAAGCAATGTTCCAAGGAAAAGATAAATAGAAAACAGTTTTCAATAAAAGCAAGTTTTTTTGTGGCTTAGAATGAGGGGACTCTCATTTTAGACGCGTCTTTATTATGAAGGTCTAAAAAGTGTTCCAAAATGCGATGTTTCAAATAGCCATTATTGATATTGGATCAATGTTTGTCTATCCTTGATCGTAGAGAGTTGATAGTTCTCCCTACGTATCTACGGTTACATGGGCATTCAATCATATAGATCACATATGAAGATCCACAGTGTAAAGAATGGTTTAATTTGATTGTATCACAGTCTATGGATATTTCACCTGTATGTTGAATGATGGCCAACATTTACACCTTTTAACCTCGCATCTACAGGATCCCTTGTGAATTGAAGGGATCTTCGGTCTTGTAGTTGGCAGGAGCCGAGGGTAGGATGGGTAGGAGATAGAGATGAGCGAGTATACTCGCTAAGGCAAACTACTCGAGCGAGTAGTGCCTTATTTGAGTACCTGCCCGCTCGTCTCTAAAGATTCGGCTGCCGGCGTTGGTGAGAGGTGAGTTGCGGGAGTGAGCATGGGGGAGCGGGGGGGGGGGGGGGGGAGAGAGTGAGAGAGAGATCTCCCCTCCATTCCTCCCCGCTCTCCCCGCCCCCTGCCGGCAGCCGAATCTTTAGAGACGAGCGGGCAGGTACTTGAATAAGGCATTACTCGCTCGAGTAGTTTGCCTTATCGAGTATACTCGCTCATCTCTAGTAGGAGATTTTTGAAAGTTTTATATCTACAAAAGATAACCCTAGGCATTTCAGAAATTTCTCTACATAAATAGTCTAGTTTTGGGGCATTTATCATTCCTGGTCTGAGCCAAAGTTACAAGTCAATGCAAAAGGAACTGGAAATTTAAAGAAGGGACTTAACATTTTTGTGGGATTCACTTCTGCCCTTCGCTCAAAAAAACGGCATTAAAAACTGCTGTGGTGTATTTCTAAAAAACGCTGTGTGTAAAACCAACCCAACTCTGTAGAAATGGTATAGCAGGCAGAGGGGAGCAACCCAAACATATTCTGCTGTTCCAGGACTGGTGCTCTCATCACACTGAATTTAAAGATGGCCAAACATTTTTGCGGCATTATTGTGAAGTGGTCTTGGTAAGATTTATTAAATAGGTTTCATGTTTTAATAAATTAAAATTACTGTTCCTTTTAATAGTCCAAAACAGAAAAAGGATTGTGGAATATGAAGAACTGGAAAATTTGAGTATACAAAGGGTAAGAAATAGAGATGAGCGAGTATACTCGCTAAGGCACATTACTCGAGCGAGTAGTGCCTTAGCCGAGTATCTCCCCGCTCGTCTCTAAAGATTCGGGGGCTGGCGGGGGGTGGGGATCTCTCTTCCTCTCTCCCCCCCGCTCCCCGCCGCAACTCACCTGTCACCGGCACCAGCCCCTGAATCTTTAGAGTAATGTGCCTTAGCGAGTATACTCGCTCATCTCTAGTAAGAAAACAAGAAAGCAAATGAGGGGCTTGGTATGGCTATCTTTTGAGACTGATTCTACTTTTCTAAAGTTAGGTCATAAGTTTGGGGAATTTTTCTTATCTACAGATCTCTTGTTCAACTAATGAACCAATCAGACAAATTACACTATGCACCAACGTCTACTTGACTTTCTACCATATGAGGCTTCGTGTTTGCTACCTACAAGACTGCTAAAGAGATAACTATATAGACAATCTCAGCTGAAGACTATTTTAACATTACATTTGAAAGTTTACAGTGGATATTCAATTCAAATGAAATCCTTGCTACTTTGAATGAGCTGACCATGGAATTTTCAACGCTGGAAGCCTTGGAAAAACCCCGTAAAAAAAGATACTTGCTGCATTTAATATTCGAGTATGAGAGGGGTGTGGCTAGGCGTGGAACAAAGGGGATGCAGGAAGACCTTGCTGATCTGATCCACTACTTTATAAAGAAGACATTTCGTGCTGCTGAGTGGCAGTCTCTCTAGAGATGACTTCCCCTATGCTCCTACATTCTCCTATACACCTAGAGGGGTTCCCTGACGGAGATCTGCCCCTAGACTTACCTGGGCTGGACTGAAGAATCTACGGCCTGGACTCAGTGGTGGTTGCTGCTCAGGTGACTGCATACTGGTGACTTCCGGGAATCCCCTGAGCTTCATTGCTCAGCTGCCTGGACCTGCCGCCTGACTGCATTGCGGGGTGCTGTGCTGGTGGATGTCTCTATGCCTAACCTGCCTCTCTGGGGCAGCCACCTGGGGCTTCTTGTTGCGGCTATACCTCACTGCCACTGGACTTTCTATGGGAGACAAAGAGAAGAGCGGTGCGCTGCCTCCAGGATTTAGAGCTGAGACAGGACAGGACCTCTCCCCCATACTTTTGAGATAACATTAGGCACATTAGCCACCTTTTGCCTGGGTATAAAACTAGGCACCATATTGTGAATTAATGCTGCTCACAGCCCTGGACTTCGGGTGGCTGCTGTGTGTGTGGACATTGTGCTGTACCACAAGAGGCATTTTCTTTTTTTTTTCTGGAGGCAACTTCTATCAAGACCTTTTTCTTATTGATAAACTGGACAGAAAATCTCCCAGATATATATAGCCCTACTTCTATGTGCTAGTGATCTGTACACCAGCTTTTCAGCATTGAACTTATACTTTCCGTCTCTCTGCTTGGATATTTGAACTTTTTTAGCTCCGCTTCATAGCTCAACATCATTATACACCAATTTAGTTCCATGGGTCTGTAGTCTTTCCATATTCAGTCAGTACAAAATATGGACTGAATATGGAGATAAAATATGTCCATGTGCATGGGCTCTAAACCTCCGAGGCAATTAAGCATCTAGACTACAGCCTTATCATGGTGCTAAAGGTGCTTCACAATTATTACCAAACCTTATATATTCTCCAGCAACCCACCATCAGGGTTGCTGGTCATGCTATCTCTTTAGTTCTCAGTTAGGTAGGGTCATTACGCTCGGAGCTAGTCTTGACCATTTGTCTATGACTACGTTGTTTTAACAACTCGCTATTGATTCATTGCTGTTGGCATTTAGGTGTTACGGATAGCCTGCTATGGGCTTTAATCTCTGCTATCTACACTGTATCATCTTAGCTCTCAGTTAGGCAGGGTTTGTATGTCTTGAGCCAGCCTTGACTATGTGTCTATGACTAAGTTGTTTTAATGATTCTTTGGTGGCTCAGTGCTGCTCAGACTGGTTATAACAGCCTTTGACAGAAAGCCTTCTAGGAACATGAATTAACTTAGACAGAGGCATCTGGTTCCTGAAGAACAATATACAAATAGGGAAATGCGTCGAACCGTTTGAACCATTGATTGTAGGATTTTTGGATAACATTGGCCCGATTTTCTCCTTTGGGTCAGATGGTGTATATACTTCACAAACCATCTAGTCCTAATATTCTGTCTGTCATAGTTTTAGTAGAGTATCCATAAAGAGACATATCATATGAGGGGATCTACTTTGTGAGCCTCCTTGGATCCTACGACCAAGAGTGGCTCCAAATTTATTTCTCTTGGGAGTATCGAGGTTTTGAACTCTCCTAGATAGACAAGCTGTATACCATCTATAGGGACAGATTTACTTGCTACTAACTTGTCATATTCTATTGTTGACTCATCATCCAATAACTAGATTTGCTTCTCGCGCTATCAATTTGTCATCGTAGGGATCCAGTCTCCAAGTATAATACCTTGAATGGTTGTCCTTCTAAGAATATTTATCAGGCATTCCCCGATCCTGAAAATAACTGTTACATCCTTTCAGGCTTCTTGTTATATATATATGTATCAGTCTTAGCCCTGTATGTTTTAATAATTTTCAATAAAGTTTAGTTTTATTTGTCTCTACTGTGAAGGGCTTATACTCAAATAAGTACACCTCAGAAGGACCAAAAAGTGAGTAGGAAAAGTGTATCCAGATATTGCATTCACCAGAATCAATGCCAAAGATACTGTGCATATTACGAAGACAACCCTAAAGAACCTGGGGGCCTCTGATAGAAAATACTAACCCATCTCACCCATCGAAGACACTGAACAATATAAAGTAATGCTACAGTGTTCAAGTACACCTTTCAAAATGTAAGCAAATGATACCATCTTGATTAGCTCAACATACATAAACCCAACATTCTGACTCCAAACAGTAGCAAAAGAGACATCTGCCCCCATTAGCTAAAACAGTATTAACCCCTTCCCGCTCCATGACACCAGCAGGCAATAGCCGCTATCGGCTGCGCAGCCAATCGCGTTTATTAACCATTTAAATGCTGCTGTCAATTCTCACAGCAGCATTTACATCCCCCAAACAATATTCGGGGGTCCTGCACGGCCCCCCTGCGGTGAGATCAGGGGAGCCATGCAGGTGTCATGGCAGCGGGGGGCCTAATGAAAGCCCCAGGGCTGCCTTACCAGACTGCCTATCAAGCCATCCCCGTGGGGGGCTTGATAGACCGCCTGTCAAAAAGCAGTATGACGTAATGCTATAGCATTACGTCATACTGCAGGAGCGATCAAAGCATTGCATGTTAAAGTCCTGCAGGGGGACTTCAAGTAATGTAAAAAAAAAATCAATAAAGTTTTTTAATTGAAAAAAAAAAAGTTGTAAAAGTTTAAATCACCCCCCTTTTGCCATACCTATTTTTAAAAAATCTAAATAATACAATAAAAATATGTATTTGGTATCGCCGCGTCAGTAAAAGTCCGATCAAAGTAGCGCATTATTTTTCCCGCACGGGGGCCGTCGTCCGAAAAATAAAATAAAGAATGCCAGAAATGCACTTTTTTAGTTACCCTGTCTCCCAGAAAAAACGCAATAAAAAGCGATCAAAAAGTCGTATGTATTCCAAATTGATACTATAAGAAACTAAAGAACATCCCGCAAAAGATGAGCCCTCGCTCAACTATGTCAACGGAAAAATAAAAAAGTTATTGCGGCACAAAATAACCGCAGAAAATAATTGAAAAAATTAAATGTCTTTGAAAAAAAAAGAGTAGTATAGTAAAAAAAAAAACTATACAAGTTTGGTATCGTAGTAATCACACTGACCCATAGAATAAAGTTATCATGTCGATTTTGTTGCCGTTTGTGCGCCGTAGAAACAAGATGCACTAAAAATGGCCAAATGTGGTTTTTTTTCAGTTTACTCCACTTAGAATTTTTAAAAAGTTTTTCAGTACATTATATGGTACTTTAAATAGCACCATTGAAAAATATAACTTGTCCCGCAAAAAAACAAGCCCTCATACAGCGACGTCGATGGATAAATAAAGGAGTTACAAATTTTTTGAAGGGGGGAGGAAAAAACGAAAATGGAAAAAGAAAAAGGGTCCGCGTCATTAAGGGGTTAAACTAGTTCTTGAGATGAACTAAATGGTTACACTGAACAGTTGGACCATTGTGCTACCGCTGCAAGCACAGTACACACTAACCTTAAGTCACAATGTTCCTTCAACGTTGCTCCTCAGTTGGTCTGATGGGAAAGGTAGTCCATTTGGGAATAATGAATGATGTTAAGACTAGTCCATTGATCGTGCAAAACAGAGATTCAATTTGACCTTCACACTTGTCCATAAATGCACAAGGGTCAGCAAAGAAACCTGTAGGCATTCCAAAACATGTAGGATTACAGTGTCTGGAATCAGACTCTTTACCCCAGTGACGTCATCCATGACGTCATCCATTCAAGCTTCCTTTGTCTTTTTAAACCTGGCACATGTGAAATGCTGTGGGCCAGGCAAGTGGATGATATGGCAACAGAATTTGTGTCAGGCGTTGGAAAACTGATGCTGCTGACGCTTCTGGATAGAATCTGAATGACAAAACCCAGATGGTTCGACAAGATTAAGGGTCAAATTATGATTTGGCCTGTAGAAATGTATTAAAACCTTTCAAGAAACTAAAAACACCATAAGGTTCTGATCAGGCAACATCTAGTCCTCACGTGTGGAATGGACATAGGCCATTGTATGTTGTTCATTTTTAGATGTCTGCCATTGATTCCCATTGTTAATAAACATGTAAAGAGCAGTAAATACTTTTGTGCAGTTTTTTTAGGATACCTTTATGTTGGAAAGTAGTCAGTGAACAGAGACTAACACATGATGTGCGAAATGTGTTACAAAAGGAAGTCTACTATAAAATTGAAGATTAAAGGATTTCTCCAGGGGTGGGGTGGGGGGGATTTGGGTGGACCGTTATAAAATTTCACAATATTCTAAACCTAACCTAATCTAGCTCTGCTTAACCCCTTAAGGACCAAGCTGTTTTGTACCTTAAGGACCAGACACTTTTTAGGGATTTTACCCATGTGGCGGTTTTACTGCTCTATTTTTTTTCCTTTAGCTACCAAAATAATTTTTGCTGCGTTTTTTTCCCCCGTGACATATAAGATTATTTTTTTTTTTTTTTTTAGTTTTATTGGGGGTAAGAAGCTAAAAAAAAATCATTTTTTTAACATTAATAATTTTTTTTAAAATTATTTTTATACTTACACTAAAATAAAGTATGGGAATGGGTTCCTCTATTTGTTTCAGACATTTTGATATATAGTATGTATGGTTTTGGTTTATAGGGTGCATACAGCGACGGTTTTTGTTGGTGTCTGCTTTGTGTTATTCTTTCTTTTGTATGTATTGTTGTTTTATTCTGTTGTTTTGTTTTACTTATGTATGTAATTGTGTTTTTTTACTATCTGTGTCTCCCATGACGTTATATAAGACCTCTGGGGGACATTCACATGTATATATTTTTTCTTTATTTGACACTTTCCCACTGTAGCTGGGGCATCCATAGGAGCCCTAGTTACAGGGGAAAGCAACCCCTGTGATGACATTAGTCACCTGCAGAGCTGCCAGGGTCTAGTCTGACCCTCCAGCTCTGCATAGCAGGGAATCCCAGGAGGTCACATGACCCCCCCAGGCTCCTGTAGTGAAAGTACATGTTACTTTCACTTTCCCCATACAGTGGAGCACTGTATATCGGGGAAGCAGAAGGCAGGAAGGGTTAAAAACCCCTCCTGCCTTCTGCTCCAGGTTATCAGCTGTCACCAGCAGCTGATAACCCATTCCTGACTCTGACTAATTGCAGAGGCAGGAGACTTAAAGCACCGCCGTAATTTTTCCATCGGCGGTGCTCTAAGCCCAGGACCAGCCGCCGTAAATTTACTGTGGCTGGTCATAAACGGGTTAAACCTCCTGAAAAACATTTAAAATGTGAGTCTAATTGATATAAGTTGCAGGACACAACCAACAGGAATGAATCATCTTGAAGACATAACATGCATGAGATAGTGGAATATATTTAGCTATTCCTCAAGGAGAGGTGATTTGGGCCAGACATAATTGCCTGAGACATCAGGATTTCAAACTTGTATCCATCAGGAATAAGTTACATCCAAGAGTTTACTCTAAAACTTATTTTGGATAAAGCAGTACATTATTTCATAATAGGAAAAGTAAATAACCCTTGTAAGAGTCCAAATAAGTAACTTACCAAGAGCAATGGTTAGCAGTTTAAAGGGGGTCAAGGACTTCAAGCATTTTTTTCTATTGATGGGCTATACTCAGGGTAGGTCATGAATAGATGATTGGTGATGGTCCAACACTCAGGATCCCTACCGATAAGCTGATTCACGGCATTGCTGTTAGTACGGCCAGTATAATAAGTAGATTGGGCTGTCCGTGCTGCAGCGGTCCTATTTGGTAGTGCATGCACAGCTACTATTGAATTCCCTGTGCTACCAAACCGGGCCACAGCAATATGGACAGCACAATCTGCTTCCTGCCCTGTCTATTCTCAGAGTGGTGTCAGGAATCGGCTGACTTTTGCACAATATCAACATTTTTACAAAGAGACTTTTTGTGTGATCACATTCCAAGACCATAGTATTTTTGTTTTTCTGTCTACAGAGCTCTATCAGGGCTGACTTTTTTTGTTGGATAACCTGTAATTTTTATTGCTGTCATTTTGAGGTGTATACAAATTTTTGATTATTTTTTTGTGAGATAAACATAAAACGGCTATTTTGGCATTTTCTTTTTTATTTAAAAAAAATTTTTTTTTTTAAGGAATTTATCAAGCTGGATGAGTAATGTAATATTTTTATTCATTGTTACTAATGTAGCAATACCAATTATTATTATGTGTATTTTTGTTCTTTTTATATTTTCAATATTTAAAGCATTGTCTAAAGGAAAAAAAAACTTTTTAGATGCAACGGTCAGCAATGACTGTGGCATCTGCAGGATTAGCCAGTGTAGAAGGCCTCCATATATGACAATCGCAAAACAAATATGCTCTCTGATTGAAAAGGGTGGTGGTGGTATGGGTAATAATGTGAACAAAAGTCTATGTTCCCCCTTCCCAAGGACAGCAGGACAGAGAAGACAATCACAGATTGCTGCCAGCTTGTCCCCTGCTGACCCCCTCCCTTTGTTCTGCATGCAGATTTGGCATGACAGCTGTAAATTCAGCATTCTTGACCCCACTTCAAACGGATGTTGCGCTGGTTATTAGCACTGATAGAACTGGAACTACAGCCGTTTGAAGAAGTACAGACTCTGTTCTTCCAAAACTGTAATGTCCTTTACCTCTAGAACAAGCAGAGCTCAAGATAATCTGTAGAGAGGTTGAGGAGGAGCTACTGTATATAAAGTCTTTGGATTGGGTGAATTAACTTCTTGTTCCCATATCAAATGTTGTATGTTAAGACTCAGATATGATACATTATGGAGCTGTTTATGGGGATCATCATGAGTTTCCTCTTGATGTAAAGTTCCTGCTATAAAGAGTGTGTTCACAAATATTAATAGACTGATGTTTCTGAGTACTTCTTGAGACCACTGGTATAGCTCATTGCATCTATTTGCCTAATTCAGTTTTGGTGAACTTAAAGGGGTTGTCTCGAGAAAGCAAGTGGGGTTAAGTACTTCTGTATGGCCATATTAATGCACTTTGTAATATACATCGTGCATTGGCTGGAATCGGCACATGTGACGGGGCGGAGCTACGCGATGATGCGTACAAGGGGGCGGAGCCAAAACGCAGCTGCTTCCGAGCCGAGCCGAGCCGAAGGGAGAAGACCCATCTGCGCAAGCGCGTCTAAAAAAGCAAGAAGACACCGAAATTAGACGGCACCATGGAGACGAGGACGCCAGCAACGGAGCAGGTAAGTGAATAACTTCTGTATGGCTCATATTTAATGCACGATGTATATTACAAAGTGCATTAATATGGCCATACAGAAGTGCTTAACCCCACTTGCTTTCGCGAGACAACCCCTTTAACTAATTGTATACCAAAAATCTACCCAATCAGTAAATATTCTTCATTTGATCTCGTCTGTGAATTAAATTTTAATAAGTAAGGTAAGATATTTTAGGCTACATAGACAAAGAGCTGAAGCTGCCTATTTTTGAATATGAGAAGGTAGACTACCCCCATCTACGGGTATATGTTACTCAATGTGTAAACTCTAAATAATATTTCATGCCAAATCAATAAATAAATTGCGCTATTCTTATAGTCTTGTGCCCAATGTATCCACTTTCCACCGCTAGAAATAAATGCAAATAATCATCAATCAGATTTCATGGCAAAATCCCACAACCAATATTGATATATCTCAACATCGTAATAATAAATGGATCAAGGCTCAATTCCCCATCACAGGTCATTTGGATCTGGTATTTTCTAGCGATTCTAAGGCCTCATGTCCACGGGCCCGAACGGTTTCCCCATGCAGAATCATGCAGCGGATTCCACCTGGCCCGCAGACATACCCTTCCGGACCATCACGTCCGGATCTTTTCTTCTGCACCGCGGATGCGCTCAGGACGCAGGCCCTGTGTCGCGTGCATTCGTTATGCCTTCTTTTATTTTTTTTAACTCCTGCTTTGCCACAGATCCGCAACACCGCCACAGTGTCATCCATGCGGGAAAAACGCAAAATAAATGGAGCATGCTGTGGTTGTTTTCCCATGTATGCGATCAGCGCACCAGGGGAAAATGACATCCGCATGTACCTTATTACCTGTGAGTGCCCAATGATTCCCTATGGGCGCAGATCGCACACGCGGGAGACCGCGCAGATTTTGTAAATCAATTTATGTCGTGGACATGAGGCCTAATATATAGCTGAAACCTGCTGTGGCTGATCAGTGATCACTCGGGGTTATATGGAAAGCTGAATGTATTGTATAAACTTTGCACATTATGCTACGTTTTCTAGCTTTCAGCAAGAGCCAAGACCCCCCCAAACCTCAGTGCAGTTAGTTAATTCTTCTCTTTCTGTCTCTGCCTCTTGGAGTAATGATTTCAGCAGTCTGTCACTTACAGGCTTGTGTTAAGTAGTTTTGAAGAACTTGTTAGAGTGTGGCAGAGAGGAGTCCCGATTAACTGTAACGAATTGAACAGTGGCCAAGCAAACACACTACTGCTCCATTCATTGCCAGTCACACAGGGCCATGTAGGACCTCTGTTCAGGCAATTAGTGGGGTTCCCAGTAATTGGACCTTCACTGATCAAGTAGTTATCACCTATCCTATAAATAGGAGATAATGTGATATCACCGGGATAACCCTCTGATATAAGTTGTCTCACAGTGCATTGGCCATTTAAATCATTCTTGTCTTAAGACAAAAGTTGATAACAACAAACTGTTGTAATATTATATGTTGCGGTGGCCATCATATTTATAGCCATGTCAAACACACTTATATGAGGACTAGCATTGCTTGCATGGATACTGATGCCGCTGACTAAATTATTTGGGCTGGTACACTTATGGCCACTACCATGGTGCTACGCATTTCTTCTGTGGCTACCAGATTTGTATACTCCTTATATGCAGGGTCGTATTTATGACAAATGGTGCTGGATAAGTTGAGGGATCGGGCTGATAAGTGGCAAATGAGGTTAAACACTGATAAATGTAAAGTTCTGCACATGGGCAGAGGAAATACATGTCACCATTACACACTAAATGGGAAACCACTGGGGATCACTGATATGGAAAGGACTTGGGGATTTTAGTTAACTGTAAGCTTAACTGGAGCAACCAGTGTCAGGCAGCTGCTGCCAAGGCAAATAGGATCATGGGGTGCATCAAAAGAGGTCTAGGTACACATGATGCATTGTTCTTTCTCTTTACAAGTCACTGGTCAGACCACACATGGAATATTGTGGACAGTTTTGGGCACCGGTACTCAAGATAGACATATCAGAGCTTGAGTGGGTACAAAGGCAACAACTAAAGTAATAACTGGAATCAGCGGACTACAATACCCAGAGAGGTTATCAAAATTGGGGTTATTCAATTTAGAAAAAAGATCGCTGAGGGGCGACCTAATAAATATGTATAAATATATCAGAGTACAATACAGAGATCTCTCCCACAATCAAAGTGCTAACGACCACTTGTCTGTCCGTTCGTCCGTATGTGCTGTGTGATTTACATGCAGAGCCTGACAGCACCTCTGATGTCAGTTATTGGCTCTTAGCTCCAGCCCCTGATCACATCACAGTGACATCATCACAGGTCCTTCATCCTTATGCACTGAATGAGGGATTTAAGGGCTGACTACATCCCCCACAAAGCCCTGCGACCTCAGTTGCTATGGATACAGCAGTACTCCATCTGGCAGTTTGTAGCTGGTTGTGAGACTGCTGCACACCTGTGTGGAGACTCCAATAAATCACGCCTCACATACATGGCTGGCAGTGCATATTGACCAGCAACATTAAAGCATAGTCCTTCCCCACTATCTTCACATCTCCTGAACATGATATCATGTCATCTCAAGTGCTAATGCCGCCAAAACCAGTCCAGCCTTCATCTAATCGTCAATCACTGTCAAGTGTTTAAACTAACCATCGCTGTCATGCAAACATGTCACCACAGATAGTTCAATGCCGCCATGAAGCTAATGTAGCTTACATGACAAAGTGACGAGCCACAATTTCACCTCAGCCACCAGCTGAAGTTTGTAAATCTCGTGCAGCAGATATGCGAAAGCTACAAGTGAACATGTCTCCTCAGCCACCATCTGAAGTTCATAAATCACGTGCAGTTTATATGCATAGGCAACGTAGCTGAGCTATGTGTGTGTGACGTACATGTAGCAGTGCTGTGTGTGTGACGTGCATGTAGCAGTGCTGTGTGTGTGACGTGCATGTAGCAGAGCTGTGTGGCGCATTGAGCCACCAGAAACACTAGTACTATAATTTCCTAATAATTATTAGTCTGTTTATACCCAGGACTGTGACTGTAACAAGGGGGCGCCCTCTACGTCTAGAGGAAAGCAGGTTTCTACACCAACATAGAAGGGAGTTCTTTACTGTAAGAGCAGTGAGACTATGGAACTCTCTGCCTGAGGATGTGGTGATGGCGAAGTCTGGACACCTTTCTTGAGCATTACAATATTACTGTCACTAATTACTTCAGAAGATTTGTTGATCCAGGAATTATTCTGATTGCCAGACTTGGAGTTGGGATGGAATTTTTTTCCCTTTAATGAGGAAAATTGGATTCTACCTCATTGGCTTTTTTTTTTACCTCCCTCTGAATCAACATGGGAGAGTGAAATAGGTTGAACTAGATAGACATATGTGTTTTTTCAGCCTAACACACTATGTTAAGGCACGTGAGGGTTGTGCTAGGGTAACTTTAGTGCTGCTGACCATCCCACTCTGAAAGATGTTTAGTCGCTATAAGCATGCCAAATAGTTCCCAGAGCTGATGTGTAGAGGTGCACAGAAGAGTTTATGACCTCCTCACTTCTCTGAAACATCTGATAAAATCCAGGATCTCCTAAACTCCCAGAAGAGCCAAGTGCCATCTTCTCTTTGAAATATGCTCACCTCTCCAGCATCCCTCTTCACTACTGGCCACTGCTCCTGCACCAGGGTGGAGTCTGTGAACTGTGGTGGCATCAGGAAGAAAAGAGGACTGCTAGAACAAATCTGTATTTATGGGGTCGGGTATTTATTTAGGGGACCTGGTTTAGGGTTCCTATTTAGAGGGTTGTGTTTGATTAGGCAGTCTGGTCACGTATCAACGCCTGTGATAGCATTTCATAAAATATATAATATATATGAATGGGTGGAGCATAAGATATCCCACTTTATTCACATCTTCAGAATGTCTCTGGTGTCCATTCTCAAAAGTATGGTTGGGGGTTGATACACAAAGCGTCATTCACTGTCCTATGGCATTCCATCCTGGGGTTCCATCAGAATCACTTAGGACAATATTCAGACAGAACCCTTAATGGAATTGCAGACTTTAATGAATTAAATGGAACCACAGACTTTAAGGACTTATTCTTGGTGGATAGAATATCCAAAACTTGCACAAGAAAATCAGCCTTGTAAATATGGCCTTATGTTGCGAAGCACATACTACGCTCTGCCTCCCAATGAAGGTGAATTGAGAATCGCAGGTGTCTTACGTGCTTGAGTGCACCAAGAGGTAATTCTAGGTCCCAGTCTTGCTCATGTAGTATGACCACACTGCCGGTTGAAGCTTCTCTGCCACAATAAGCAAGATGTTGAATTTTCTAGTTCACAGGCCCCAGGAAGTGTACAAATTGAAGTCGCTAGATACATTCTTGGACCTGTAGTCCTGAGTGTGTACTTGTGATTCAGGAGAGTAGCTTGATTTGTGTGCTACTTTATTACCCCGTTTCCCTGAAAATAAGACATACCCAGAAAATAAGACATAGCATGATTTTCCAGAATTTGTGAGGATGCAAAATGATTTTTCAGGCTTTTTGAGGATGTATGAAATATAAGTCCTACTCCAAAATTAAGCCCTGCTAACAGTTAATTAAAAAAGTCAATTTAAATAGTATCCAGGCAGCTATACATGTAAAAAAGTTAAACCTTTTTGAACAAAAATTAATATAAGACACTGTCTTATTTTAGGGGAAACATGGTAGCAACTAAATAGCTGGGAGTAATCCTTGGCAGTGAAAGAATCAAAGCGTTAATTTAATTACGTGTCTGATAATTTTTTTGATTACATTCCACTTTATTCTCCAAGAGGAAAAATGTATCTAACACGCTCCAAGTGTATAATGAGGCTCTGTATAATGACATTTTAATATCATTCACAAACAAAGGTGATTTCTTCAATGTTTCCTGGCAGGAGATGTGTCCAAGTTACATATTTTTGGGTGTGTATATACATCATCTGTTTATATTTTTCATCTTTTCCTTTTAGCTACTTTGCAGTTAAGTTCATCTCCAGTAGCAGTCTGGAAACATGGATGTATCACATTAGAAAAACAATGTGCTTGGAATAACATTGATTCATGTGTATCAAAAGGGTTTTTGCTACATCAAACAGTTTGCAGTGGTACACTATATAAACAATGATTGGAGTAATGGCATAGAATGTAATTCACAATAATAGAGACGTGGCCCTTTTTTTCTGGAGTTTTTGCATAGGCTTCTCTGTAGGACATGAAGAATGGCAGAAAAAAATGCCTTTTAGAAATGTGTGAATAAGTCACCAAAAAAATGCCTGTTAAACTGCATGTACCAATTCAAAAATAGCTGGCTTTAAAAATTAAAAAAAAATTAAAAAAAAAAACAACAAAAAAGCCAAACAAAGAAAAAACACAGCACAGCAGTTTTTGGAGTTAAAACCATTGGTGGATGCAAAATAAAAGGAAAAGTATGAAAGACAGACTGATACTGATTGTTTCTGTTTAAAAGGACCTTAAAGGGGTTGTCTCACGCCGAAACGGGTTTTATTTTTTTCAATAGGCCCCCCGTTCGGCGTGAGACAAACCCAATGCATGTGTTAAAAAAAAAAAAAGTTTAGTACTTACCCGAATCCCCGCGCTACGGCGACTTCTTCCTTACCTTATTAAGATGGCCGCCGGGATCTTCACCCACGATGCACCGCGGGACTTCTCCCATGGTGCACCGTGGGCTCTGTGCGGTCCATTGCCGATTCCAGCCTCCTGATTGGCTGGAATTGGCACACGTGACGGGGCGGAGCTACGAGGACCAGCTCTCCGGCACGAGCGGCCCCATTCACCGCACAGAAGACCGCACAGCGCAAGCGCGTCTAAAATCGCCAGAAGACTGCGATTTTAGACGGATCCATGGCGACGGGGACGCTAGCAACGGAACAGGTAAGTGAATAACTTCTGTATGGCTCATATTTAATGCACGATGTACATTACAAAGTGCATTAATATGGCCATACAGAAGTATATAACCCCACTTGATTTCATGAGACAACCCCTTTAAGGCGCATTTTACGCGGGACGGAATATTCTGCATGTCACTTTTTTTTAGTTTCCATGTCATTTCTATGTCGGAATTCCACACATGGATTTTGCCCATTGATAGTGCAAATTCCACTTTTGGAGCCGCGCCAAAAACCACATAGAATGACGTGGATTTTGACACAGTTTTTAGAGGTGGAATTTGTCTCAGAAAATTCTGCAGCGAATTCTATAGTCTGAACATAACCTTAAGGAGACCTAAGGCTGAGGCTCTTTCCCACGAGCATAGGCGTTTGTACGTGTGCCCGCCGGTGCTGTAAAAACGCATGAATGGGCGCACAAATCTAATGATTGTGCGCTTGTTCAGACGGCATGGGCCTGGTGCATATACGCCGAGGCCATAGTGCTGTTGGCTTCCCGTCCCTCCCCCTCGCCAACTCACCTTATCTCTCCTTCCCTCCAGCTGTTTACAATTGGAGTGGGCATGATGGGGGCGGAGATAAGCAACCGCCCCTCCCTGCCCCTCCCATTGCAAACAGCCGGAGGGAAGGAGAAAGGAGGAGAGAAGGGGGAGGGTGTGTTACCATGCGGCGGCTGCAGGTCCTCCCGGAGCGGCCGGGCACTGAGTCCCGCAGCCAGGGCGCGCACCCCCACCACGGCTTGTCATCCGGCTGCTGGGTGCGCGGGTGGCTGGTCAGCACGGTGCGTGAACTCGCGGGTCCGGACGTCGCGGCTCGTGCGCACACCTGTGATTGCGGATCCGTGTACGAGCTCCTGTATATTAGATCCTGCTGGGAGGTTGCGCCTTCCTCCCTCCACCCCTGGGCGGAGACTTCTGTTTATAAGGCTGGCAGTGAGGTGCATTCACTGCCAGTTATTGGTTTCTCTTAGCGTGTTTGCATCCTGCCTCTGTCAGTCTCCTGTTTGTCAGCTTGTTTGCTAGTTCTGCCAGGTCCTTCCATCTGCCTCGGTCTGCGGTTATTTTCTGTTGGGTTAGTTCACCTGCCCTTCCTGTCGGTATTCTACCCTGTTCCATCTTGGTACGCCAGTCCTCCCTCTCGGTCCCTAGCGAAAGTAGGGACCGCCGCCCACTTGCCTGCCTGGGCTTAGCCAGGAGTGGAGGCAAGTAGGCAGGGACAGGGGTTGCGGGTAAGTTCTAGGGCAACCCGGGTTGGCGTATCATCGGGGAGGATACTGTAACAGGGAGTTTAGCACTTACGCTACTAAACTCCCTCCCACCTCCCTTCTCCGGCCGCTGTCATTGGTTCCATAGGAGTCTATGCAGCGGCTGACTTATTTCGGACACCAAGATAGTTCCAGGACTATCTTTGCTGCACGGCATAAAAACACCCGGAGCTATATTTACCATCCGGGCACTTTTACGCGCGGGAATATGCCTGTGTAATCTGATGCATTGCAATCCAATGCATCAGATCGTAGTGTATATCGGCCAGATGTGAAAACAGCGGTTGATATACAATCCTGTGAATAAGCCCTAGGGCTACATCTTGACATTTTGTCTCACTGCTAATTGATTTTAACTTTAATATAGACAGCGCACAGAAGTGAAAATCACCCTTGTGGATAAGACCTTAAGGTATCTGCTACAGATTGTCTATTGAACTGATAACACATTTTCTATTGCAGAATATTTGAAACTTAGGGTGCTGTCCATGGGCGTGATTCTGCCGGTAGTAAACCGCCGGCGAGTCACGCCGGCCGAAGCTTTCCATAGCATTGCTATAGAAAGCACTGGACCCACAAGCAGAGAATCATTGCGATTCTCCGCTCGCGGCGGGCAATTCGCAGCATGCTGTGAATTGCCCCAATTCTCCGCGCACAGCCTATCTATTAGATTAGGCTGACCGGCGGAGATTCATGTGCGGCTCCTGCTCCTGGGCGGCGGCTCCCGAGATCTGCCGCGGGACTTTGCAACACCCGTGGACAGGGGGCCTTAAAGTACTTCTTTAAATTTTTTTATTTCACGTTATTGATTACATAGATAGATATGAGATAGATGGATAGATGCACCTACAGTAATTGTCAAAGAAAATCACGACCCTATAGGGAGTTGTTGGAACGGAATGACCCTTTCTCTGTGTGATTGGAATGTTGATATAAGTAAATGATTACAATATCAGAGCAAAAGGATAATTTACTGTGGTAAACTGAACCCTTGAATGGAGGCTCTAGTACCCTGATGTACCGCCTCTAGCTTGGATACAAGATAGTGATACTGGTTGGCATGAAGGCTCTAGCACCCTGCTGTACCGCCTCTAGCTTGGATACAAGATAGTGATACTGGTTGGCATGAAGGCTCTAGTACCCTGATGTACCGCCTCTAGCTTGGATACAAGATAGTGATACAGGCGGGCATGGAGGCTCTAGTACCCTGTTGTACCGCCTCTAGCTTGGATACAAGATGTAATAAGGGTGGGCATTGAGGCTCTAGAACCCTGTTGTACCGCCTCTAGCTTGGATACAAGATGTAATAAGGGTGGGCATTGAGGCTCTAGTACCCTGATGTACCGCCTCTAGCTTGCATACAAGATGTGATATGGGCAGGCATGGAGGCTCTAGTAATCTGTTGTACCACCTCAAGCTTGGATACAAGATGTGATACAGGCAGGCATAGATGCTCTAGTAGCCTGTTTTACCACCTCTAGCTTGGATACAAGATGTGATACTTGCAGGCATGGAGGCTCTAGTACCCTGTTGTACCTCCTCTAGCTTGCATACAAGACATAATACAGATGGCATGGAGGCTCTAGTACCCCGTGGTACTGCCTTTATCTTGCATACAAGATGTGATATGGGTGGGCATGGAGGCTCTAGTACCCTGTTGTACCGTCTCTGGCTTGGATACAAGATGTGATACTGGCGGGCATGGAGTCTCTAGTACCCTGTTGTACCGCCTCTACCTTGGATACAAGATGTAATATGGCGAGGCATGGAGGCTCTAGTACCCTGTTGTACCACCTCTAGCTTGGATGCAAGATGTGATATGGGCAGGCCTGGAGGTATATAGATTTTGTTGGGTATCCTGCAGCATATTAATCCACATTTATTGTAAGTAAGCCTCTAGATCGTGTAAACTCGTAGTCTGTTAAAGTTGGCATCCCAGATGGACCCATACATGTTATTGCCGATAAATCTGGTGACCGGGGAGGAGTGTGACAATGTTGTGGAGGCATCCCTGTGACCCCCTTGTGTGTGCGGCCAAGCATTATCCTGCTGTAAGCCGCCATGAGAGGAACACATGTGGCTGCAGGATGTCCTGAACATATCGCTGAGCTGTCATTGTCCCTCTTACCCCTACTAGGGGGGACCGACTGTCGTCTGCGATGGTCCCCCAGACCATCACACCAGCAGCATTACACCAGTTGAGCACTTTTAGATTTATTTCCACCTTTGATGTTTCTCATTATCTGCACAATTCCATAAAAAAACAAGCAAATCTTTTAGTGTGAAAAAAAAAAAATTTAAAAATAATGTGGTTACATAAATATTCACAACCTAAAACTAATACTTTGTTGATGGAGCCTTTGACTTTATGACAGCATTCAGTCTATTTGGTTAGGTGTCTATCAGCATGGCACATCTTGACTTGGCAATCTTTGAAGACTTTGAAATGTTTGGCATTCCTGGGTACTGCAGGAGGGTGGGTGGGTGGGGGTGGGGGGGGGGTTAAGGCCTTCCAGAACCCCACCCCCCTTCAAGTGAGTATCTCGAAGTTTACTAAATGGAAATGGAGCATAGTACTGAATTCTAAACACTTGATTTTGTTTTCTACATTCCTATAATCTTAATCATACGAGTTGTCAGACATTTTTCACTCCTTGAATCATATGAGTGCCGTGAATAACTGTGCTCACTTGAATTCATGTGCTTACAGAAGCAGAAAAGGTGCGAAAGGAGAAAACCTAGATAACCTGTATGACAAAACTTTTGCTCCTCTACGAAAGGAAATTGCCTTCCCTATTAATTGCATACAACATACCGGTCATTTCTTGGTTTGGACGCAAAAACCTTCTGCAAACATACATTGTTCCAAAGATACTCCATAAGCTACAAGTGATTCCGAGACACTTACCCCGCACATTTTTCAGCAGCATTAAATCACTCTTCTCGGGATTCATTTGGAAACATAAGAGAACCCATATAGCATATCGTCTGTTGGTTCAGAGGAGCGAGAATGGCGGGATCAATTTACCAGACATGTTTCAATATTACAAAACAATCCAACTCAATAGATGGTTGGAACTAATAAAACCTTCTAAAAACCAATTTACAAGTTCCCTAGCCAAAGTTACTTATGGACCCTTGAAAGATCTTTGGTACCCATCACCTAAAATCTACAGAAAAGACTCCTATGATTCTCTTCTGGGAGGGGCGTGCGGGACATGGGATTCCCTGTGAGAAGCTTTAGCGTTACACCCATCACCTACAACCCTCCTGAATCTAGTCCCTGACATTCTAGGTATTAAATTTGATATACACTCAAAATTAATCTGGACCTACCTTAAGGACCTCTTGGTATCTGATATTTGGATACAGCGTCAGAAGGGGAACACGCAATTAACAGAATGGTTACTTTCCCAAATATCATGCCCCTGCCTTCAACCCTTGCAATCAATACATCTCTCCAGAATACTAGACAAATTCATTAAAGCATATCCATCAACTCGCCCCTTTTCCCAATTGGAACAAATTACCACTTCACAGTATCATACTACCCTGTTTCCCCAAAAATAAGATCTACCGTGAAAATAAGCTCTACCCTGATTTTTTGGGATTTTCGGGGAGGCTTGAAACATAAGCCCTACTCTAAAAATAAGCCCTAGCTGCATTACATAAAAAAAGCAATACATTTCCTAGCAGGCTCTGTATATGTCCCTCCCGCTACTCCCCAAAGCTTTGGCAGATTTCCTGCAGTCCTTGGCTGCCCACAGAAGCTCGCTTCCTGGATACAGGATTCAGAAATTCTGCCTCCAGGAAGCGTTGGCTGTGATTGGTTTCTCAAGTGCTGCTCAGCCAATCAATGCAGGGCTCGATGAATCAATGCGATGGCTGTGATTGGTTCTTCCCGAGCTGCATTGATTGGCTGAGCAGCACTTCAGAACCAATCACAGCCATTGCATTTGTTCATTGAGTGCTGCATTAGTTGGCTGAGCAGCGCTCGAGAACTAATCAGAGCCATTCCTTCCTCAAGGCAGGATTTATGACTCCTGTAACCAGTAAGTGATCTTCTGTGGGCGGCCGAGGACTGCAGGAAGCCTGCCGGAGCTCTGGAGAACAGCGGGAGGACATGGACCGAGCCTTCTAGGTAAGTATAATAAGACATCCCAAAAAAATACGACCTAGTACCTCTTTTAGAGCAAAAATTAATATAAGACAGGGTGTTATTTTGGGGGAACCACGGTAGTAGAAGAATTGCGCTGAAATTTATCGACACCCAAGACACCACCAAACCAGCATATATCCTCACCTGGAAAAAATAACTAAATATTCAACTGTCGTACAGGGACATTAAATACCTTTTGGAGAATTCACACAGATTTTCTAAATGTCTTAGAACATTGCGAGAAAACCATTATAAACTATTGACCAGATGATACAAATCACCATAATGGCTTAACCCATTCCCGCTGCAGGGCGTAAGTTTACGTCCTGGGAGCGGGGTACTTCCCGCAACAGGGCGTAAACTTACGTCCTGGAGATAGCGCGGGATCACATATGATCCAGCGCTATCCCGCAGCGGGAGCCGGCTGTTAGTCACAGCCGGCGTCTCGCTGCAGCAGCGGGGGGACATCGGAGATGCGCCCGCCACTGTTAACCCCTTCCCTGCCGCGATCTAAGTAGATCGCGGCAGGGAAAGAGTTCACAGCGGGAGCGCGGCTCCCTCTGTGTCTCCGACCGGAACTCGCGATGTCATCGCGAGAGCCCGGCCTGTCACCATGGCAACAGGATGCCAGACACTGGCGTCCTGTATTGCCTATGCCTGAGACCGCTGTATGAGCGATAAGGCATGGGAGAGCAGTAGCTCTGCCATGCCTTATGACAGCGATCATCAGGGCAGTGATTAAAGTCCCTCAGAGGGACTCAAACAGTGTAAAAAAAAGAAAGATTTAAAAAATGAATTTAAAAAAATGTAAAAAAAAGAGTAAAAAAAACATTTTTTATGCTTTTTCTCAGATTAGCATAAAAAAAGGTAAAAAAAAATAAAACCCCACATATTTGGTATTGTCGCGTCCATAACGATGCGTACAATAAGTTGCACATGCTTTTGACTGTGCACCGAAAAAAACGCTAAAAAAAAAAGCTAAAAAACTGAGGCAAAATGCTAATTTTTAGCATTTTGCCTCACTAAAAACGCAATAAAAGTGATCAAAAAAGTCGTATGTACGCCAAAATGGTACCAATAAAATCTACAGCTCGTCTTGCAAAAAATAAGCCCTCATAGAGCTCTGTACATCAAAAAATAAAAAAGTTACGTGACTTTGAATGCAGCAATTTAGAATAGAAAAAAGATTTCCAAAAAAAGGGTTTTTATTGCAGAAAAGTGGGAAAACCTAAAAAAAATGTTAGAATTTTGGTATCGTTGTAACCGTACCGGTCTGCAGAAAAAATGGAAAGTCTCATTTATGCTGCATGATTAACGGTGTAAAAAAAAAATAAAAAAATCTATGGCAGAATTGATGCGTTTTCTCTCTCTACTATCATTAAAAAAAAATAAAAATTTTACAATATAGTCTATGTACCCAAAATTGGCATCGATAAAAACTACAGTTCGCCATGCAAAAAACAAGCCCTCATACGGCCGCGTCGACGGAAAAATAAAAAAGTTATGGCTTTTGAAAAATGGAGATGGAAAAATACCAAAAAATCGCTTGGTCCTCAACGCCAAAATAGGCCATGTCATGAAGGGGTTAATGCTTACATATTAGCGGATTCTAATAAATACTGGCGATGCAACCATCAAATAGGTTCTTGAATACATATTTGGTGGCATTGTCCAATCATATGTCCATTCTGGGACCAGATTGAAAAAAACATACGTAACATATCAAATGATACCTTCAGACTCTCCCCAGAATATGTGATCTTATCTAAACCCTCTTCAAATTATAGACCCTCAAAGTCTAACCTCGTAACCCACCTAATCTCTGCTGCTGCAACCCTTGATCCCTACCATGTGGAAGCAGACAGAAGCACCTACATATAGCCAATGGGTGGCTAAAGTAAAGGACATTAGGAAACTTGAGGAACTAACAAGTTGGGCTAATAGAACCCACCAAAAATTCAGAGTTACCTGGGACCCCTGGTCTAAACTGATCTAATCCTGTGTAATCTTTTAGAAGTAATAGAAAAAATGCTTTCTTAGACTTCGTTAAATAATCTCTATATTCGTATACGTGCAGTCCTGTGTAAATTATACATATTGCTTCATCAAGGTTTACCCAGCAGTAGGATTCCTTCCTAATCTAATTCTTTCTGTTCTCACCCTTGAACCCTTCCTATTTACTCCCCCACCCCCACTTACCTCTAAGAGCATTTATTTAACCTCTTATGGACCAGGCTGTTTTGTACCTTAAGGACCAGACACTTTTTAGGGATTTTACCCATGGGGTGGTTTAGCTGCCCTTTTTTTTGCCTTCAGCTACTATTATTTTTGCTGCATTTTTTTCTGTGACATATAGGGCTATTTTTTATTTATATTTATTGAATATCTTTTTAGCTGACTTTTTTTACCAGTTTTTTAGTTTTATTGGGGGTGAAAAGCTAAAAAAATGATTTTTTTTAACATTTATAGTTTTTTTTTAAAATTAGTATATTTGCTAAATAAAGTAAAGGAATGGGTTCCTCATTTTGTTTTGGACGTTTTGATATATAATATGTATGGGTTTGGATTACAGGGTGTATACGGTGTTGGCTTCGGGAAATTTTCTTTTTTATGTATATATTTTTATTTTATTCTGTAATTTTGTTTTACTTATTTATGTAATTTTTTTTTTTACCATCAATGTCCCCAATGACGTCATATAAGACCTCTGGAGGACATTCACATGTTTTGTTTTATTTGACACTTTTTCACTGTAGCTGAGACATCCATAGGAGCCCCAGTTACAGGGGCAAACATCCCCTGTAGTAACAATAGGGGATCCCGGTGGGTGGTCAAGTGACTGTCAGCTCATGTGGTGGAAGTTATACTTCCACTTTCACTTTTTAGTACATAGTGCTCATTGAACACTGTGTACTTAGGAAAGGAGAAGTCAGAAATGGTTAAAAACCCCTCCTGCCTTCTCCTCTGGCTTATCAGCAGAACCAGAGGCTTTAAACCTCCCTGCATTTTTACTATCGGGTTTAAAGCCCAAGACCAAGCACCGTAAATTTACTGTGCTTGGTCCTTAATCGGTTAATAATTTGCAAAAGGTTATGGTTAATGTTTTGAACATGCATTGATATATGTTATATTACTGTAAATTTAATAAAAACAGAATTTATGAGAAAATGAGAGAGAATAAATTTAGGCCTCCTTCACTTATGTACAATCCTCCAGTCTTCTTTTTCTCTGATGTAGTCCAACCAAGGGCGTAACTATAGAGGGTGCAGGGGATGCCGTTGCACCCGGGCCCAGGAGCCTTAGGGGGCCCATAAGGCATCTCTTCTCCATATAAGGAGCCCAGTACTATGAATAAAGCATTATAGTTGGGGGCCCTGTTACAGGTTTTTCATTGGGGCCCAGGAGCTTCAAGTTACGCCTCTGAGTACTACATTGAGAAAACATATCCTGTTGTTTCCTATAGGGTTAGTTTTGTATCCGTCTGCATAAAAAAAAAAAACGGCTTTACACAATTTACACTTTGTGTGAATACAGTTTTCCAGCACAAAACTGTTGAGGGCCTATCCTCAGCATAGGTCATCAAAAGTTGATCAGTGTGGTTTGCCACTCAAGCCCCTGCTGATCAGCTGATTGAAGTGTCATTTCAGTCCATACCAGGCGGAGCACTGTACATATTGTATGACAACTGTGATGGATATCAAAGTTAAATCCCATTCACTTGATCCCAGTTACTCTCAGGCCATGTGACCGATGAACTTTATGTCACAGGCCCAAAAAGAGACCATGGAGGGCACCTGAATACTGCAGCCTCTTCATTCAGCTGATCGGCGGGGATCCTGAGTAGCAGATCCCTTACGATCAAATGCTGATGACCTGTCCTAACGATAAGTCATCATCAATAATTGAGTTCTGGAAAGGCCCTTTAGAGCTGCTTAACCAGGGATCGGAGCTCCAGCAGAAAATTTGCATATTCCTAATGCATTCTGGGAAGAGCGAAGAGTAGCTGCTAGTGGGGGCATCAATGGGTTTAGCTGGGTCAAGATGCTTGGAGGACATCACCAGACCCTGCAACATTAGGTGCGCAAATTTTAATGCTTAGTATATCTTATAGGTTAAATATTATTACAAGAATTCTTGACTGTTATAAGTTTGGAAGTCGACTTCAAGTGACTATGTGCATCATAGAACAGAAGAGTAGCCATATAGTGAGCTGCAATGTATGCTATATGTTTACAGACCTACCAGAGGAAAAGCAAGATATGCAAGCTTGTGTCTCTATTGGAAGAAAAGGTGCAAGGTCTTCAGGAAAGAATAGCTACATTGAAACTCATTAAGGAGGATGAAGTAACTCTTCAGAATGTTGAAAGAAAAGAAGTTTTCAGTGCACCTGCAGAGGCAGAGGAATGGAAGCATGGGATCCAAAGAAGCAGGAGGATCAAGAGGCAGTCATCACCCATACTGCTCAAGAACCGGTACCGGGCTCTCACGCAGGAGAACAACGAAGATACGGTTATACCCACAAACAACAGTCTAGTAAGCACTTATGTTGTCTGGGGCTTGTCGCGATGGAATAAAGCCAACTTGGTCTCTATACATCAGAGAGGGAAGAAAACTATTTAGGCGGGTGTTTAGTATACTTATAACGATTTTATAGTCTAAACTTAGCAGTGGAATTGGGCGGTAGTTTTTTTGGAGAACTATGATCCTCATTTGGATGAGAGATAACTGTTATGTGGGCACTTAGAAATGTATCACTATAGCTTTTCCAGATAGTATCGTTATAGAAGCGTGTTAGCGGATGAGAAAGGAAAGTGATAAATCTTTTATAATAAAGGGCTGTCCATCCATCTTGGCCAGGTTGGTTCAGTTGTAGGTTTTCTTGCTTGGGAAGTTTTGGGAGAGAGAGATTTTTCAAAAATTCTTGGTGAGCAGAAGGAGTTTTTTTGAGTCTGATCAAGAGTTATATCAATATAATATATATTTATGTAAAAATCATAAAATTTTGGGCAATTTTATCCGGGTTCGAGGTGCAAGAACCGTTTCCGGATCTGATGGAGTACTCTGTATGTATTCTCTCTTTTGTCCTAAATCTTGTGGCTAAGAGTCGGTCTGGTTTGTTGGTTATTTTAAGATAGGTAGATTGGGTCCATTGAGAGATCTGGCCAGTTCTTTTTTTTATAGAAACCAATTTGGGGTATATATAATGCATTGAAAAACTTTTATTTATTTTTGTGGGGGCAATGGAAAAAATCTATTTCATCGTTGTTTTTTTTGGTATTTATTTTTATGCTATTCACAGTGTGGTGTAAATATTGTGTTACATTTCTTCATTAGGATTATGACAACACCAAATTGATAGAGGTTTTATTATGTTTTACCACTTTTACATCATATAAACACTTTTTTTTCTTCAAAAATACCATTTTTTTGTGGCACCACATTCTATAGGAGCCCCAGTTACCACAGAACCACAGTATTTGTATTTTTCAGTTGACAGAGCTTACTAGCTTACAAGGGAAGACTAGAAGCAGTGGGATGAAACTGAAAGGGAGGAGACACAGATTAGATATTAGACAGTGAGGGTGATCAATGAGTGGAACAGGTCACCACGGGAGGTGGTGAGTTCTCCTTCAATGGAAGTCCTCAAACAGAGGCTGGACAAATATCTGTCTGGGATGATTTAGTGAATCCTGCACTGAGCAGGGGGTTGGACCCAATGACCCTGGAGGTCCCTTCCAACTCTATGATTTGGTCTGTGCTTAGCAGATTACAGAGCTAATGAAAATCTATTAATCTATTCATATAGGAATATTTTTCACGGCTGTGTACTAAAAACGCAAAGTGCTAAATATATATAAATATATATATATATATATATATATATATATATATATATATAATTGTTAATATTATTTTATTTTTAAAATACACTCATTGTCTGTAGATAGTGATTAAAATACAGACATATCCGCATTGCATCAGTAGTTCTGCATTTGTTTGATACCGTGTTTCCCCGAAAATAAGACAGTGTCTTATATTAATTTTTGTTCAAAAAGGTTTAACTTTTTTACATGTATAGCTGCCTGGACACTATTTAAATTGACCTTTTTAAATTAACTGTTAGCAGGGCTTAATTCTGGGGTAGGGCTTATATTTCAAGCATCCTCAAAAAGCCTGAAAAATCATTTTGCATCCCCAAAAATTCTGGAAAATCATGCTACGTCTTATTTTCAGGGTATGTCTTATTTTCAGGGAAACAGGGTAGTATGATCTGCATTTGTCTCAATATTTGTATTTATTGGTATTATTTTCTACTTGGCAAATAATACATCCGTCTCTGCAGAGTAGGAAATAAAATCATTGGGGCCTATACTTGCAATCCTAGACGCCATACTTCTGTCATCAAAAAAGTCACAATTTTGGTGCATGTGTCAAAGCTGTAACTTCTGTGGCTTGCATGCCTCACCATTTTTTCAAAAAGTACGTGAGGCCTGGCTTTAGGGGAAATGTATGCTCTTACCTGGAGTCGATTTTTCACCTGGCTCACGGAGTCTTCCTCCAACAATCCAGTGCTGAAGCCCTGGTGGACAGCAAGACATTTTGTACTTCTCCTCTCCTGGCAGTGTAGTACTCCTGACATCATGGCTTCCTTCACTGAATGGTAATGCCAGGATTATGGCACGTGATCACTGCGGCCGATGATTTTCCACAGCTGCCACATACTGGCCGCTTGTAAGCAAAGACCGCGAGGGCTTTTGATCAAGGGGTGTAACTATAGAGGGTGCAGGGGATGCGGTTGCACCCGGGCCCAGGAGCCTTAGGGGGCCCATAAGGCCTCTCTTCTCCATATAGGGAGCCCAGTACTATGAATAAAGCATTATAGTTGGGGGCCCCATTCCAGGTTTTGCATTGGGGCCCAGAAGCTTCAGGTTACGCCTCTGTTTTGATCATAATATTTCTAAGTTAGAAAACATAGCTCCTCCCCTGTCAGCGTAGTTTCCCTTCTGTTCAGATAGGTAATTGCCAAGTGTGTTGAAAGAGAAAACAGATGCTAATGGAAAACGCAGCCTCACTCCCAAAAACAAATATGGGTGTCTTTTCAGGCAGCTGATTGGTTAGATGTAACTCTGGTGCAGAAACAGTGGCTTAAAGGACCTTTTTAAAGGGGTATTCCCATCTTTGGGATCCTATTTCACTGCGTTCAAAATCGCAAACTAATACACTCACTTATTTATTTCCAAAATGCTCCATTCGCTTGATATTGCACACTTCTTACTACTACCTTTCATGTAAATCTGGTCCCCGGGATATCGGGAGCGCATGTGCACTAGCTCCCGGTATGGTCACTAGCTCCCGGTATGGTCACTAGCTCCCGGTATGGTCTCTAGCTCCCGGTTTGGTCACCAGCTACCCCTCTGCTATCTCTTTCCATTTTGGAAATAAACATATTATGGGTAGGGCTGTGCCTGGCCCTTCTGCTGCCTAAGGTGAACAGCAAATTGGCGCCCTTTAAAATTATTTTTTTTATACACATACACACACGGACAAACTTACCAAGGAGTTGTTCCTTGTGCTTTTTCGGTTAACCCTGGAGCAATTTTCTTTACCTCCCTCCAGCTTCTTCCTGATGGTTTTGCTTGCAATCAGGTAAGGGCTGAAGGTGGCACTTCTAGAACAATGCTAGGGAGCACTTGGTACAGGGCGTAACTATAGAGGGTGCAGGGGATGCGGTTGCACCCGGGCCCAGGAGCCTTAGGGGGCCCATAAGGCCTCTCTTCCCCATATAGGGAGCCCAGTACTATGAATAAAGCATTATAGTTGGGGCCCTGTTACAGGTTTTGCATTGGGGCCCAGGAGCTTCAAGTTATGCCTCTGTGCAGCATGGTTTAGGTATGGGTACGGGTACAGATACAGATAGAGGGGGGGGGGGGGGCAGCTCATGTTTTGTATCAGGATCCCTGAGCCTTTAGTTACGCCCCTGACTTGGTAGCCTATATTGTGACTACACGGTGTGAAATGGCATATAGGGCACAGACCTTTAGCTCTCGTGCTGCCCGGTAAAGCTGTTGTCCAGTAGTACAAAAAAACAGCCGAAAATTGTCCTGAAATTTAAAAATAGAAAAAACCTTGGTCTGCTGTGTAGTGATGGAAGTAAAAACGGCATGTGACCACTGAGGCCAGTGATCGGCTGCAGTGGTCACAGGCTAAGAGCACTTTCCCACGAGCGTATATCAGCGCTCCTTATTATAAGTGAGTGTGTAATTTGCCATTTTGAACACATTGAAATAGTATTCTCAAGATGGAAATACCACTTTTAAGGGCCCGAACATTAGGAACGAATTTTAGCTTGGAAGTTCATTTGCCCAATTATCAGGCCGAGTGAAAAGGCCAATGATCAGCTGATCAAGTTTTTTTTAGCAAGCATGAAAATGCTCGCTGGTCAGCAGCATATCTTACCGTGTAAACAAGGAGTTGTGCAGCCAACAAATAATTGCTGTGTGCAGAGAAACAATCATATTAACGATCACTCAGACAAGCCCTTGTTGGGTTTCCATGCCTGTGAATGAGAGCCTGCCCTAACGGTGCTTTATTCACAGAGCTGGTAATATGGCGGCTGCTGGGTTCACAATAAGTGAAATACTAGTAAAATAAACAATAAAACTCGAGACTTTTGCATGAGGCTGAAATTTTCTTGCACACTTTTTTATGCTGATTACTTGGGATTTTCACATTTTATCACATAAAAATCTCCCTAAAATACATATTTTATTTTTCTCTGCCCCTTGTGTTTGATATCAGGGAGAGGACAAGGTGACAAGAAACAGACACAGGCAGCATAGATATCTGATTTAGTGACACATTACTTTTCTTCTCCATTTGGCCCAGACCGTCCTTGCAGTTTCTCCTGAAGACTGCAGAGTTTGTTGTCAAAACATCTTTTACCAGGGCTATGGTTATAATGGGTGCAGAAGAAGCAGTCGCTTCCAGGCACTGGAGTCTGATGAGACCTGTAGGAACCACTGCCAAAAAAAGAAAACATCAGTATTAAAAATGACACATGGTGGCTATGAGGCCCTTTTACAGATATTACACTGACCCCCAGATCAGACACCCTAATTGATACAGCCCCCTATTTCAGACCCTTTAATTAATAGACCCCCAGATTAAACCCCATAATTAATTCAGACCCCTTATCATTCCACAAAATTAATAGACCACAAATCTGACCCCATAATTAATACAAACCCTAGAAACAACACCATAATTAATGCTGACACCAGGTCTGACTGCATAATTAATACAGACCCCGGATCTGGCCCCATGATTAATCAAGACCGCAGATCAGACCCTATAATTAATACAGACCCAAGATTCGACCCCATAATTAGTAAAGACCCTCAGATCAGACCCCATTTTTAAAACGGGCCCATAATTGAAACAGACCCCAGATCAAACCCCATAATTAATAAACACCCCAGGCCAGATTAGATTCTATAATGAATATAGGCCCAGTCACCTGAATACAGACCATTGAAAAGAGAAAGTATTCACCTCTGCTGAGTCCTGTCCAGGCGCCGCTCCTACCAGTCTGTGAATGCCTTGTTGGTGGTGGTGCTGCTGGAGCTGCGGATGATACTCCAGTCTTTTGGGCCCTTCTTCGCTGCTGATACTCCTGGTCAAGATTAAGACATGGGTGCATATTGAGTGTGAAATGCGTTGGTGGGCTCTTTGTAAGTCACTAGCATCTGTATCTTTTAATGTGTGGCAGTAAATATATGGATGTTAATTAGCATCTCCTGTGAGCTATCAAGTTTATTTTTTGTATGATACACAATATGCTCTAGTTAAGCTTACTATGTCCGGGCCAGGGCTTCATTCATATATGAGTATGTGAGCAGTGGAGGGTTTTTTTTTGTTTTTTTTTACATATTATCTTTTTATTGTATTCTACTTTTATGTTTTATGCTGTATCCGTAAAAAAAACCCCAAAAGATATGTGTCAACTAATTATAAACCAGTTCTAGAATAGCCCTGACAAGTGATAACTGTTACTATCCAGTTAAACCCAGCAGCATAAATTAATTTGACAAGATGGCGCTTAGCAAAATGTTATTAGCATTAGTATGTACTATGAAAAAAAATTTAAATCCCATCCTCGACTTTTTCAAGAACCACTGTTGGCTAGCCCCAAACAAAGGTGAGGGTAACTCAAGAAAACAAATAAGGACCTGCGCTACACAAAACCTCTAGGTGAAATACTAGATGCAAAGGAGGAATTGCTTACTTGAGGAGGGATTCCCCTGCCAGGAGACCCCTCATAGATGTAAAAGAGCCCGTAGATATAATAATCTTGGGTATCTTCTATCCAATTGGATCCTCATGCTTGAAAAAGGCTTCACAGCAGGCCGAAACGCGTTGCAACAGCCTGTCAGATTTACCCGTATTGACATTGGCACACATCTAGTTTTTGTTTGTTTTGAAATTGTTTGTCTTGTCTGTATTAATAAGCAAGTCTGGAGAAACTTTTCGAGAGGATCCAATTGGATAGAAGATACCCAAGATTATTATATCTATGGGCTCTTTTACATCTATGAGGGGCAGGGGCGCAACTATAGTGGGTGCAGGGGATGCGGTTGCACCCGGGCCCAGGAGCCTTAGGGGGCCCATAAAGCCTCTCTTCTCCATACAGGGAACCCAGTACTATGAGTAAAGCATTATAGTTGGGGGCCCTCTTCCAGGTTTTGCTTTGGGGCCCAGAACTTTCAAGTTATGCCTCTGTGCAGCATGGTTTAGGTATGGGTACGGGTACAGATAGAGGGGCAGGGAGGGCCCAGCTCACCTTTTGCATCAGGGCCCCTGAGCCTTTAGTTACGCCCCTGATGAGGGGTCTCCTGGCAGGGGGATCCCTACTCAAGTAAGCAATGCCTCCTTTGCATCTAGTATTCCACCTAGAGGTTTTGTGTAGCGCAGGTCCTAATTTGTTTTTTTGGAGTTACCCTCACCTTTGTTTGGGGCTAACGAACAGTAGTTCAGTATCCTGGGCACCATACAGTGTCTGGTGTTTCTTTTGGGAACCTGGAGCTCTCCACTATCTAGTGGATAATACCCAGGGTGCAATACATATTACATATAAAACATTATTTACGGGGTTGAATATTTTAGGCTATTTTTGTTTGCTTGACTATTTCAAAGACACATGAAACTCAGCAATCATGTCACATGTAGTCACCAATTAGCAGCAACAGCAAACAGCAGGAACAGGAAACGTGTTCCATGGATGTGAGGCCCCTTAGCTCATAGTGACAGAAAATGGAAAGCATCTTCTTTATGTTACTTTAGGAAAAGTCTAAAGTATGTATGTAATAAGATTTGTAACTGTCGGGAATTTGCAGCTGGCAGTTTTTTAACCATAGTGGATAAAAATATATAAGAAGCAACTTATCAGCTACTGACATTCAAACTGTAAAATTAAAACTGCCGAACTGGTAAGATTTTTAAGCATCAGAAAGCAATTATAGGTGACCTTACTTCGTGTAGCTAATTCATGGTCTAGGATCTTTTGCCAGTATTGGCAGCACTCCACAGAATGAGAGTTTTTGCCAGTATCAGTGAAAGTCAATAGGACCACCCAGTTTAAAGGCAGGGTGTGAAAATAAAAAGTTGGAAAATGAAGGACATACAAAGAATAACATCTTTAAATAATTATACTCAAGTAGAGATCTGGCTCATAATTTTGATGTGTATCTAATGCACAAAACTGAATCATTTGTGATTTCAATTTTATTTTTACTGTTTGGAGCCTCTGGTGACATACACACACAGAGAAATACTGTCGATGAGACCAGCTACAGCGTTAAACCACTGACAGTTAAAGTGAATAATGACATTTTTGAATTCCAATGGCACCTGCCCAGGGGTAGCATATATTAGGCAGCAAGTGAACAGTCAGCTTTTGAAATGGATGTGTTGGAAACGAGAAAAATTGGCCCAAAGTCACTCATATTCTTACATTTGTCTGTGACTGCTAGATAACTGGGTCAGAGCATCTCGAAAGAGGCAGGCCTCGTATGGTATTCTTGATCTGCAGAGACTAGTACCTATCAGAAGTGAGCAAAGTCAGGATAGCTGGTGAACTAGCGACAAGGTCATGGTCACTGGCTGACTGAAGTGCGTGGGAAGGGAAAGCCAGCCAGTTTGGTTAGATCCCACAGAAGAGCTACTGTAGCACAAATTGTTGAAAAGGTAATTCGAGCTATCATAGAAAGATATCAGAATTAACAGTATATTGCAGCTTGCTACATATAGAGCTGCATAGTCTCAGAATGATCAGAATGCCCATGTTGTCCGTCAGCAAAAGTAGCTGCAATAGGCATGTGAACATCAGAGCTGGACCACAGAGCAATTGAAGAAAGTGGCTTAGTCTCACGAATCATGTTTTCTTTTATATATTGTGAATGAATGGGTGTGTGTTGTTTACATTGGAAAGAGATAGCACTACAATGCAGGATTGGAATGAGGCAAACTGTTGGAGGCAGTGTGATGTTCTGGTCAGAGGCGTAACTTGAAGCTCCCGGGCCCCGATGCAAAACTTGTAACAGGGCCCCCAACTACAATGCTTTACGCATAGTACTGGGTTCCCTATATGGAGAAGAGAGGCCTTATGGGCCCCCTAAGGCTCCTGGGCCCGGGTGCAACCGCATTCCCTGCATCCTCTATAGTTACGCCCCTGGTTCTGGTTCAATTGCTAAATCTTGGATCCTCGCATTCATGTTGGTATTACTTTGACATTAACTACCTACCTAAATATTGTTGAAGATGGTAATGGTAATAACATTGCCTAATTGCAGTGACCTTTTTCAGCAGCAAAAGTTGCAAAAATTGTTCAGGAATGGTTTGAGGAACATTTTTAAAAAATGCAAGATGTTGGCTTTGCCTCCATATTCCCCAGATCTTAATCCAATTACACATCTGTGGAATGAACCAGTAAAGCAAGTTTGATCTATGGAAGCCATGCTTCATACTTTACAAGAGTTAAAGGATCTGCTATAACATTTTAGTGCCAGATACCTTATTACACCTTAAGAGGTCTTATGGAATCCATGCCTTGAAGCGTCAAAGCTGCTGTGGTGGCATGAGCATGGCAAGGTCTCTTTGGGTCCTGCAAGACCCATGTCCGGAGCTCTGTTCACATCTCTAGCTAACTTCTCCTGGGGAAAGTGCCCCACTTAGTATCCCCCTAGCAATCCTATTAGCTTCCTAGCAGCTTCGAAGCTTCTGCAGCTTTTTCAGTGAACACGAGTTAACGGGGAGTTGCTTGAGTGAGTGGCGGCAACCCTCGCCTAGTTACAGAGGTGGCTACTCGGCCTACAAGGATAGCTCAAGCTGCAGGCGGGATTGTAAAGGGGTTTCTGGCTAAATTAATTAGTGTTGGCTTATCGTGATACCAGTGCCTTGACAATGTATTCCCTTGGTGAAATAAGGAGACATGTCGGATGGTGGTAAAATAAACCTGAAAGCACACAGTTTACTTAGATTTTCAGGATGAGAACAATTCACACAACGCTTAGTAAAGCAACCGGTAGGATCCACAATATATTAACATGTGAAAATGGAAGATGACCATTTACTTCTCAGCAATCACTGTATAATAAGATTATGTTGAAAGACTGAGTGAGATACTTGCTGGACTCTGGTGTTATCCTCCCACCTGAAACTAACACTTTTAGGAATGGGTTAACTTTGGATACTGAACTCCTTTGCGAGATGTGAAATATGGTGCAGGCTCTCTTAAGGGGACACTAATGTTACGATCGTGTGGGCAAACTAAGCGCGGGGCCCACACAATCGTGACCAAGACAGACGGATGCACACACGTTTCAGACAACTAGCCCTGTGCTATAATGGAGGATGACATTGCCCTACCTAAGCGAGAACATCGCCCCAATAATGGACGGTCCAGCAGAATTCGGATCTAGGCACTAGCTGATCCTAGGAACCACGCAGCAGAACAGGATACATAAACATGCCAGGGACAGAACAACAGGACACACAGAGCCAGAAAACACAGCATACAGCAGGCAAAATGCAACCACTAGTAACAGATAATAAGTTATATATAAATACCAGATATTAGTTGACATTTTGATCAAAACATGGAAGCTAGCGGGCCACTTCACGGCTCCTGGCTATACCGCTAGTGCCTACACTAACCAGGAGTCCAGCAGCACCGGACACAGGTCACACAGCAAGCTGCAACAGGACAGAACAGGGCACAGATCACACAGCAAGCTGCAACAGAACAGGGCACAGATCACACAGCAAGCTGTAACAGAACAGGGCAGAGATCACAGATGAAATTCCACAACAAGTCTGTGTGTCCTCATACAGGGGGATAGACAGTCAGCCATAGAGCTGACATAGGGAGCTGTGTCAGGGATACACCAACTGACACACAGAGCGAGACATAAGACGTTTAGAGGCCTCACCTGTCAGGGGAAGGGAAAAGGGCACTGCATGTGCTGCAGACTAGGACTACAGGTGTCCAAACCATCTTTAGGGAAACAGAGAGACACAGACCTACTTGCAAACACAGGTCTGAGTGGGAACAAGACAGATACATCCAAACAGTGCAAGACCAGCCTCAGACTGACAGGAGCTTGGTTTATATGCGCTGAAGACTAAAGGAGATTGGCTGCTAGAGAATACCACACCCAGCCAGCTCAATTAACCCCAACCTGTGAGATGTGCTGCTAGGAACCTTAGTACTACAGATCCCAGCAGCACACCCTGACAACTAACTCCTGACTGTGCAGGGACTTCTGCGTTTTGGCCCGTAACTCATTTGCGATGTCTGGTATCTTTCTGGCTTAAACAAAGGTCTTCCCCCAGCTCAGGTGTTTCCTGGCAGGGTTGAAATAGACTCCACTCCCACTCAAGGCTCTTTTTTTCAGCCAGGCCTTGACTTCTACTCCCTTCTGATCACTTCACTCCACCAATTCCTCATTTCTATTTCCCTACGTACTGTCTGTGCTTGGCGCCCTGCTCTTACTTTTTTCTCTTTCAATCACAGGAGCTCTTACAGTTTTCACTCTGAGTCAGATGGCCAGTTTTCCCCAGTCACATGAATTCTACCATAAGGAAAGACTGACCAACCCAAAAATTAGCTAGAGGCAGATTTTATTTAACCCTATTGTTGGGAAGAATAGGGCTTTTACCCTAAAGGGTGCCTCCCATGTCCCTATAAGGGCTCATTGCGAGTTCCCTAGGACCTATTAGCCTTAGGACTGTCCTGTATGACCCTCTGGGTCACTACACTTTCTTGTTCTTTTCAAAAATCTCTCCAAAAACATGACTTCTTTTAAATCCTATTGTATTCAAAATACTCTACCCAAATATATCTTTTACCTTTTTTATGAGTTGTTGTTATGGAATAGAGATAGAGCTAAAGACTCACCTCCATATCACATTGCTTGAGAATAGGAATTGGGAACTTTCAATAATTTTAGGAATGGTCTGAACCCTAAAGAAAGGCTTGCTTCATTATGACTATGAGATCATTGATACACAGATTATTGTGGTCATCTGTTCTAGTGTTCACTCAGCCATGGAAGAACATGATGGCCACAGAAGGAAATAACTCATGTTCTTTCATGTCTTCTGTTTTCCATGGACCTGGCCTAAGAGATTCCTTTGAATGGGCCTTCAAGATAGGTATACTCTGGATTGTTCCCTCCTACTCTTTTCTTTCGTACATCATGGATCTCCCTAATCCTGCTCTTCCTACCAATTCACCTCCTTATGTTTTTTTTTCATATCTGTGTCTTTGTGTTACCTCCCCAGACAGTTTGCTTGATATTTAATTGCCACATATTGTTCAATCTTTGATAAGTTCCTCTTTGCTGTACCATAAATGTTCTATTTTGCTTTCATAAGCAATTGTCATTACCTTTACAATGGCTTAACTGACATGATATTTGCTATATACTTTAATACATTACACTGAATGGCCACTTTATTAGAGGCCCATCTACTAGTGCATTGGACTTTCTTGGCCTTCAGAACTGTAGACGTTAGTTGTGGCGTAGATTCAACTAGGAGTTGAAATTGTTCTGTAGAAGTATTGGCCCATGTAAACAGGATAGCGTCTTGTGGTTGCCGCAAATTAAGTGGAGACACTGGCATGCTCTGAACAGCTGATAGGAAGGGGTCATAGATTCATACTGCTTGCACCAAATTGTAACCCTCTCGTGGGCATGTTGCAATAGAAATCTAGATTCATCTGTCCAGACAATGTTTTTCTTATTGTTCAGTGATCCAATTTTTAAGCTTTTCTTGCCCACTTGAGTCTTGCTTTTCTGTTTTTCTTGGACAGCAATGACACTCAAACTGGATATCTACTATTATAGCCCATTTGTGTAAAAGAACAACACGTTATTTGAAGCACCAGCTTTACCTTTGGCAGTTTGCAGCGTAATAGTCATTAATCTTTCAAATAACATGTGCTTATATGATATGCCAGTGTGATAACTAGCTACAGAGCAAATCAATTTATTTACCTAAAATGACATTTATGTGCTGAAAAATCCCTATAAAGTATTGGCCACTAGTGGTCCCCCTTTCTTTTAATTTGCTGTCCACTGCCTGTTCTCAAGTGTTGCCCTTCTTCAGGATCAGAGATAACAATACGGGAACAGGGAGTAGAGGAGCATGTATGCTGTCAATAGACGTCTGTGGAGAGTAAGGAGTAAGTTACTGGATGGAAACATACTGAGAGAGAGACTTCAGCTACTGAAATTACATCTACACTGCTCAGTATTGCAGTAGAATGTCCTTTCATGATGATGTAGCTATAGACATTAAGGGAGCAGAATCTGCCGTTTTCTCTGTGTGCTGTGTATAGCATGCAGCATAATAGCAGGCTCCTCCCAACAGCTCAGAGACAGCTGAAAACTAGATATACAGCCTGCAGAGGGAACAACTGGTGAATAAATGCAGGATACAATTCATATAATGGCAAGAAATAGTTTTGTTCCTGATGTACATACATGGCAGCTTATTCTGAAATGCCATCTGGAAGGTTAGCTACACTTAAATTCCAAATACCCACGAGGCAGGGGTAGACCCAGAAAGTGTAGGGCTCTATAGAAGTCCCTCAATAGTGTGCCAAATTATATGGTTTATTGTAATCCACCAATTATTATGAGCCATGGCAAGCATTAATGTCAGGATCGGCAGCTCTCTGGGGCTCTGTGCCCGCACCGCTGGCCATGTCACCCAGGCTGTTGGGGTGCGGCGCAGGGCAGTTCCGGTCCTTGTGACCGCCCCTGGCTGCCGGGGTCCGGACGCCGGCTTCGGACTTGATCCCGTGAGCAGGGGGCAGCGCCTTGGTGAGCAGGTTGTTGGGGATGCGGCGGGTGCCGCCCCGCGCCGCGTCCCTGTTGCCATGACACCCTGACTAGGATGCTCTGTCTCTGCAGGCGCTGGGGGATGTTCCTTCCAGTGTCCTTGAGTTGGTCCTGCTGCTGTCAGGCTCCTGCCCCAATCAACTGCTGGGCCGGGAGTTCTGACAGCATTTAAATGGCTCAGTTTTTCCCTGTGATTGCCAGTGTATGTTAGGTCTTCTAGCTGCACCCGCATTTTCTTGTATCGACACCCGTTTTGAATCTCTTCTTCCTGGACCCGAATTTGTCTTTCGCCTGACCCTTGGTACTGCATTCTTTCCTGTTGCTGACCCGATTTGTCTGACCTGCCAGTTGATGGTTTGTCTCCTTGTTTGTTTGTGGTCTGACTCCTTGCCCTGCTTCCCTAGAGAGCCTAGGGACTGTCGCCCAGTTGTCGCCCTGGGGTTTAGCCCAGGGGGGCAAATAGGTAGGGACAGGGGTTGTGGGCAGTTCAGGGACTTCCCGTACCCAGACCCTAGTCCCCTGACAATTAAGAGTCATTATCTACATTCTGGTATTCAGTACATAAGACTGCTATTTTCTTCTTTTAGATAGTGGTGGGCACCTTTGTTTACGGCCCCCCTGTGAATCCAGGTACACAGGCTATACATATGATATGTCTAGTCCTTACACAAGAGAGTGATAAAGAAAGGAAGAATGGATCGCATAGTCTATTATGGTAGGGACAAGGGGAGGAGTGCATGGGGAAAATTTACTAAGCCAGGCATCTCCATCCTAGGATGATTTTCCCTGGTATACAGTGTACCTAATAAATAAAGAGTCATATGCCTCTTCATGTGGTGAGCACATCCCTGACATCTTAGTGTGCCTAATAGAGAATAAACAGGATATAAATACTGTTAATAGTTGAATGCACATATAACGTGTTTCTCAAAAATAAGACCCTGTCTTATATTAATTTTTGCCCCAAAAGACGCACTAGGTCTTATTTTCAGGGAGGTCCTATTATACTTACCTAGCAGGCTCGGTCCAGGTCCCGCCTGCTGTTTTCCATAGCTCAAACACATTTCCCGCAGTCCTCAGCCACTCATACAACATCATTTCTTGGTTATGTGATTCATAAATCCCGCCTCCAGGAAGCGATGGCTGTGATTGGTTCTTCGACCACTGCTCAGCCAATCAATACAGCGCTGGATGAACCAATGTGACGGCTGTGTTTGGTTTACCCAGAGCTGCATTGATCGGCTGAGAAGTTGTGGAAGAACCAATCAACAGCCATTGTGTTGCAGAGGTGGGATTTATGAATTGGCTGAGCTGCAGCCGATCACAGCCATTGCATTGGTCAATGCAGCACTGCCTTGATTGGCTGATTAGCAGTCGAAGAACCAATCACAGCTGAGAATTGTGGGAACCGCGTCAAGCCTATAGAAAGCAGCGGGAGGGACCAGAACCGAGCCTGATAGGTAATGTATTCTTTTTTTTTAATGTAGTGTAACTATAGCTTTTTTTTTGGGGGGGTAGTGCTTATATTTCAAGCCTCCTCGAAAATAAGGCTAGAGCTATTTTCGGGGCAGGTCTTATTTTCGTGGAAACAGGGTATGCCACAAAAGTAGATGTCTAATAGTTTTATTAGTAGTTTATAGTTGAATGAACAGATATTGCACATAAGAATATGCCGAATAATTTTCCTGTGCGAGATAGATGTGGAATGAACGGGATAGATGTGTAGTTTATATTGGAATTAATACAAATTCAGCTGCGCCTGATTGGCATGCAATGAACTAGATATAGCTGTAGTTTATAGTCAAAACAACACGTCTTCATCATACATCGCTGCCTAAGGCTCTTTCACACGGGATGGAATTGTTTGCAGGACGCAGCGCTGATGGAGATTTTTTTCAGTTAGTGCGGATTTTGTTGTAATTACTAGATATCTACTCATGTGGCATATCACTTCATTCCAATATAAACTACACATGTATCCTGTTCCTTCTACGTCTATAACGCACAGGAAAATTCCTAGGCGTTTACTTATGTGGAATATCTGTTTATTCCAGTATGAAATACATATCAATCCCATTCACTCCACATCTATCCTGCAAAGGAAAATTATTAGGCATTTACTTATGCGCAATATCTGCTAATTCCTCTCTAAACTACACCTGTATCCTGTTCATTCTATATATATCTAGTGCAGGAAAATTATTAGGCATTTACTTACGCGCAATATCTGCTAATTCCTCTCTAAACTACACCTGTATCCTGTTCCTTCTATATATATCTAGTGCAGGAAAATTATTAGGCATTTACTTACGCGCAATATCTGCTAATTCCTCTCTAAACTACACCTGTATCCTGTTCATTCTATATATATCTAGCGCAGGAAAATTATTAGGCATCCACTTCTGTAGACTATCCGTTCTTCCCACTACAAGATACACATCTATGATTTTCATTCCACATTGCACAGGAAAATGTTTATATCTTTCTTTATATTTTGACTAATTGGTAATATTGTTCATTCTATTTTCATTCCTTATAGTATGTCTCCATTTTTAAAACTTTTCTAATACATTATATGGTGCATTAAATTGGATCATTAAAAAAAATGCAAGTCATCCAGCAAAAAAACAAGCCTACATACGGCTTTGTCAGTGGAAAAATAAAAACTGTTCTCTCTCTTATACACTGGGATGAAAAAAAAAAACTACAACGAAAGCTTGACGAATGGCTGGCAGTTAAAGGGTTAACATAGTATTTGGCTATTTTGAAAGCAGTGCTGGACCAGCTGATGGCAGGAAGGGGTTAACTGGCAGGAAGGAGTTAGGCCGCCTGCAGACGACCGGGTCAGATGCGGCTGCGAGAATTCTCGCAGCGGGACCCAACCCAAGCGTCTGCAGAGAGCAGCGCGGGCACTCACCTCTCCCGCGGCCCCGGCTCTTTCATGTGCCGGCTGCTGGGCAGCCGGCGCATGCACAGAGCGGAGCCGGTGGCCAGTGAGTGACGCAGAGCCCCGCAGAGAAATAGAGCATGCCACGATTTGTTTGCCGCGCGGCCGTCTGCAAAGGATTGCATTTGTTAAAGCAATCCTATGGCAGCCTCCAGCGGCGGAAATCCCGCTGCAGAATTTCCGCCCGTCTGCAGGCGGCCTTAGGAAAGTTGATGATAGCCTCTAAGTGCAGATCTCATAGACACAGACTCTATACATGAGATGTGACCCTGTTCTAAGCCGTCCATGAGTGCTAAGAGTCATCTGAATGCAAAAATATGAAATCACATGTTCTAACTGCTGCCCACCCCCTTCCAACCCCGCTCTGACAGCTATCAGCCTGAGCAGCACTGATACAGGAAGGTTTCTCTTCTGTAGACCTCTCGTCTAGTCATCCACCTGTTTCTACTAACTGCAGGGTCTTCTTTGGCTCCTTCTGAACACCTCCCCTGGTCTTCAGCACTAGCGCACTAGTACCAGTAGCTGTGCAGCACTGCACACCATATAGCAGGGGTGTCAAACTCATTTTTACCAAGGGCCACATCAGCATTATGCTTGTATTCAAAGGGCCGTTTGTAATTGTAAGGCTGTATAAACATAGCGCAGGACAACCACAAGGGATGTGTTAAAAAAAACCAAAACATATTACTTACCCGAATCCCCGCTCTGCGACGTCTTCCTTCTTCCTTCTTCTTCCTTCACCAAGATGGCCGCCGGGGTCTTCACCCACGATGCACCGCGGGTCCTTTCCCATGGTGCACCATGGGCTCTGTGCGTTCCATTGCCGATTCCAGCCTCCTGATTGGCTGGAATCGGCACACGTGACGGGGCGGAGCTACGCGATGCCGCGTAGAAGGGGGCGGAGCCAGAAAGCCGCTCGTGCCTGGACCGAGCAGAAGGGGAGAAGACCGCACAGCGCAAGCGCGTCTAAAAAAGCAAGAAGACATCAGAATTAGACGGATCCATGGCGACGGGGACGCCAGCAACGGAGCAGGTAAGTGAATAACTTCTGTATGGCTTATATTTAATGCACGATGTACATTACAAAGTGCATTAATATGGCCATACAGAAGTGTATAACCCCACTTGCTGCCGCAAGACAACCCCTTTAAATAATCTGAGGCATCACATCACAGAATCCTCATCCATTGATCATGCTCTGAAAATAACAACAGACACAAAACAAGATGTCCCTTAGGACCAGGTTAGATAATAGCCAGTCCCTGGGATGCCTGGGAAGGGCTGTCAGAGTTGTGCCATGACCTGTGAGTTGCTGAACAGAATAGTGTGGAAGTGTATACCGCAGCTCACAATCCAAGACAGCGTCTGCTTCCTATGCTGGAGCCACCCCGTCTGCCAAGTGTTGGCTGCCCCCTCCAGGGAAAGTGGAGAGCCGCTCCTTCTGCATCCAGCCATCACGGGCCACAAAAATTAAGTGGCAGGCCGGATTCGGCCAGTGGACCATGAATTTGACAAGTGCCATACAGGACCCACAGCCATTTTGGCAGCTCTAGCATGCTGCCTGGACACTTCCTTCTATGTCAGCAGCTACTCATTGGCTAAGTCACTTCATAAACAAGCTGCTGAGCGGCCGCAGCTCCTATGTGGGGGACAGAACAGCACATATTAGCATCATGATTCTGTTCTATCAGGTCTTCATCATCTCTGATATACAAAAGTGTAGCATGCTGCCCTATTCTATCTGCCCCCCCCCCCCCCCAAAAAAAAAAAAATTCAGGTCCCATTATGGGTCACAGGGTGACATTACAATTTGTTGCAAAATTATTTTTTTTAGTAAATACGTGTATTCTTTCTCAAATAACCATTCTGTAGCATCTTTTCTTAGAAATCTGCATTGTCGTTCTTCTGTTATTTTTTATGGAAATGTATACCTGGCTGTTACCATTCCCCTTATCAATAGGGTGTCCCTATACAGGCTGTCAGCATTCATTGATTGGACAGTATCAGACTGTGCGAGGACAAACCTCTTTGACAAGAGGAACAATAACGCCCAGTTGAAATTTATACATTCATACACCCAATGTATTCATACATTTCGAGGATGAAAAACAGAGGAATGGCACAATGCAAGTTTTTATAAAAAGATGCTCTAGAAATGCAAAAATGCACTAAACAGATGCAGTATGTCAGGATAGCTGATTGGTGGTCTTTATTGTGGTCTGCAGATATTGCAAACTACCACTGGCGTAACTATAGGGGATGTGGTTGCACCCGGGCCCAGGACCCTTAGGGGGCCCATAAGGCCTCTCTTCTCCATATAGGGAGCCCAGTACTATGAATAAAGCATTATAGTTGGGGCCCTGTTACAGATTTTGCATTAGGGCCCAGGAGCTTCAAGTTACGCCTCTGGTTCCAGCTATGACTATAACTAACTGATTGGTTCAGGTCGTGATAAAGGCACCTGGATCAGAACATGTTAGTTTAATCTATCCCATAGTGCAGGAATGCCACGATTGGCAGGTCCCTGCAGCTGTCACAGTAAGCAACAATTGGTCCTGTTCCCATTGTTACTTACTGTGACAGCTGATTGTTCCTGTGCTTCAGGGACCCGCCAATCTCAGGAAATCCTGCAGCATTGGATAAGTCTCACCTATGCCCCCAAATGTGGAAGCACTGCTTATTCATTCGGGTGGTTGCTAGGGAATCATTGTGCTGTCGGTAATGACGTCATAAGGATTCCCACTGCATATTGGATCTAGCAGGCATGCAGAGAGGACCTAATGTGCATCCTTTCTACATGTCTGTGACTACAGATCACTGCTAACTGCAATCTAATTGGTTGTTACCACTACATCACTGTTATCAGTGGTCTGCATGTGGGGACAGCAGGGAACACATAGATAATGTGTTTCCTGCTAACCTGTGTCCCCATAGTAAAATAATAGTAATAAGTAAAATGTGTGAAATAAATAAAATGTGAAAAAAGATTTAAAAATATTAAAAAACGCACAGCTCTCCAATCTCAGGTGCTAAAAATATTTATCTAAATGGATGATTATCATCCACATACAGGGGCTGCGGTTAAAGCTAAGGGAGGAAGATACAGTTATGGCTACAACAGGATTTTAGTTTTAGTCACTATTACAACACCATACATCATACAGTGTACATGTATGTGAAGTTGTTATACATGAGAGAACTAGAGGATTCATTATTGGGGTAAATATTAATAATTGAACAAACAGCTTCAAAACATGGTAAGAAAAAGGAAAAAATACAGTTTTTTCCTCATTTTGCCACACTATTTTTCCCTAAAAAATAAACTACAAAATTAATTAAAATCTGCTTTAATTTCAAATAAAAGGGAATACCCATGTGCCCCCAAAATAAAGGAATAAAACATTTTGGGGTAGACTAAGAATCTGAAAAGAAAAATCACCTTCAGGACACGGCATTCGAAAAGGTAAAATTTTGCTCTAAGCATGGAGGCCCAAAAAACACCTTTGGTCATGAAAGGGTTAAAGTGTAATTGATCTCAGCTATACTAAGAGCATCAGTCTTTAGAATGACCCATTGCATTCTAAAATTGCATTCTAGGAAAGCCAGATTTTTTTTCTGTGCAGCCACACTCTTTGCCACTCCATTAACCCTTTCCAATCCAATTTGTATCCTGCTTTTCCTAGGGGGCTTACTCTTTTTCTGCTGTTATACAACAGCGCCATCTGCAGGCTAAAGCCAGTACTGCATGACGTGACACGTTGGATAGGCTCTGACAGCAAAGAGGCTGGCTGGGACCCCGACCGATGTGTTGAGCAGGCCCATGCTGTCCGCGCTGCAAATACAGTGGTCAGAACGGAAGCCTTCATGCTGACCTCTGTGTAGTGGCTGGCGCTTGTAACTGCAAGCATGGCTTGCGTTGCTTTCCCGATCAACAACTTTAGGGGAGCAAATATTTTTTCACTTGAATGCTTGTAATTTGGGCTGCCAATAATTTTGAAGTGGGGTTTACTTAAAAACTTTGCACCATTTTTTTTCTGCAGCTTGAACAAATCACTGTATATAGACACGGCAATCTAAGGGAGCGTTCCCATAGAGGTGTCCATAGTAGAGATGAGCGAGTATACTCACTAAGGCACATTATTGGAGCAAGTAGTGCCTTAGCCGAGTATCTCCCCGCTCGTCTCTAAAGATTCGGGGGCCGGTGCGGGTGACAGGTGAGTTGCGGCGGGGAGCGGGTGGGAGAGAAGGAAAGAGAGATCTCCCCTCTGTTCCTCCCCGCTCTGCCCCGATGCTCCCCGCCCCCCGCCAGCCCCCAAATCTTTAGAGACGAGCGGGGAGATACTCGGCTAAGGCACTACTCGCTCGAGTAATGTGCCTTAGCGAGTATACTCGCTCATCTCTAGTCCATAGCCTTTCATATTCATAGAAATGTTTCACCCCAAAATATGCTTCATTTTATCATCAGATGTTTGCTGCTGACGAAAACGTGGACTTTCGAATTCATGTGGAAAATCAAACAAGAGGAAGGGACGACGTGAGCAGGAGGCAGCTTCGGCTCTACCAGCTCTATAGTAGAACAAGTGGGAAACACATTCAAGTTCTTGGAAGAAGAATAAGTGCTAAAGGTGAAGATGGAGATAAATATGGTAAGGTAATTTACTTTCAGAATGATTGGTGAAGCAAACCTTCCTCTTCCGATTCTTTCTTCATATTCTTGTTCATGTAGAGCATGTATCCTTTTAATATATTTGAAAGTCTTAGCTCAACATTGTTTATCCAGAGAAAGGCAAAAATTTGACTAAGAGGAAAAAAATCCTTCTTGATCTCCATTCTCCACTCTTTTACCCCTGGCAAGCTGGTAAAGACTTGGCCGTTTTAATTTTCTTAGTATGAGTATCTTCAGAAGTGCCTTCTAGAGATGAGCGAGCATACTCGCTAAGGCAGATTACGCAAGCGAGTAGTGCCTTATTCGAGTAACTACCCGCTCGTCTCCAAAGATTTGGCTGCCGGCGCGGGTGAGCGGTGTGTTGCGGGAGGGAGCAGGGGGGGGGGGGAGCGTGAGAGAGATCTCCCCTCCATTCCTCCCTGCTCTCCCACGCCGCTCCCCGCCCCCCGCCAGCAGCCGAATCTTTAGAGACGAGCGGGCAGATACTCGAATTAGGCATTACTTGCTCAAGTATTTTTACTTAGCGACTATGCTTGCTCATCTCTAGTGCCTTCCCATCTGTGACGACCCAGAACAAGGCCTGTAAAAATACCTGCTGTTTCATGTTTTTATGGTACTTTTTCATGTTTTGGTGGTGTTTTTTTTAAACAATATCTTATTGTACAGACATGTCAATCTGTACCTTAATTTATATTTATTTCAAAAATCGCTATTCGTTCACCATGCTGCATTTTTAATACAAAATGTCACAGATCACACAGCAAGCTTCAACAGACAAGGATTCATGACTGCTCACCCTGAACACTAGACAGAGACTAACCAGGAGCTGGGTTTATATGTGAGCACAGACCCAGGAGATTGGCTAGCAGGAAGTACCACACCCAGCCAGCTCAATCAATTAACCCTGTGGGGGCTGTGCTGCTAGAAAGCTTAGAACTACAGATCCCAGCAGCACATGCAACAAATAGCTAGATTTACATTGGCAAGCGTGATATCTGTCCGAGAAAAATCGCTCATGTAAATACACCCATTATAAATAATGGCTATTACAACAGACGACTTCTGTGCATCTTGCAATCACACAGAACTTGCATATTTTTCTCGCCTGTGTAAATACGGCTTAACTTACTGGGGAAGATAAATCAAAATTGGCGCAAAGCAAAACTGGCATAGTTGCTTATAACAACTAATCCAGGGGCGTAGCTAAAGGCTCATGGGCTTGGGTGCAAAAGTTTATCTTAGGGCAGCCCCAACTTTGCTTAAGCCCTTAACTAATTATCAGATTCTACCTCTGAGAAATTAAAGCAGAGATCTGATTGATTGCTATGGGTAACTAAGCCAGTTTTCCTTTGCACCAGTTTTGATTTATCTCCCCACTTATTTTTCACTCCTTTTCAGTCTTAACTAATTTTAAAAAATTGGCGAAGACAAACTAAGCTTTGGACAAAAGAAATGTATCCTAAAGTGCTACTGGAACTTTGAAAACGCAGTCGAAATTCAAAGACAGTTTCGGAGAGAATTTCAAAAAAATGCATCTATGCAACTTTCTATCATTCAAATTAAGGATTTGAGAGAGTTGAGACAGATGGACCTGCTCAGAATGTCCACAAGAAACATTCCAAAAGACCTTGGACATCAACGAGCCCCACAAACAAGAAAGGTTGATAGAAAAGTATCTCCAAGGTCCAAGAAAATCTATGTGCCAAATCGGTCGTGAGACAGGAATTTCAAAATCACATGTCCATCACATTTGAAGAACTGTCATTGGGAAAGTTACATTCGAAGAATAGTCCATGCTCTCAATGAAGATTATTCAGACCAGAGAATGCAGTTTCGCGAATAGTTTTTTGGGGCAATGAGGCTAGATTTCAATGAAATGGCTCAATTAACTGCCACAATTGCACCTACTGGGAACCTGTGATATACTGAGGTATACTATGTAGAAACATGGTAATTTTGCAGGAATTAAGATACCATTACATGGGGTAATTATTGCCCAAATAATCGCTTGAAACAGAAATTTTCTGCGATAGTCGGACCCTGTATACACAGCAACAGCTAAGTGAGAAATCACTCACTAGTTGCTTCTTGTCATTCAATCATTGAATACTACCTATTTGCAGTGAATGGAGGTGGGTGGCCAAACGAAATCTCCAGAACACTATTCCTCCAATCACTGAACAATTATCATTGCTGTGTGAAAGCACAGGAGCGATAGTCTTTGGGATGGCTGTCGAGTGCTTATGCGACTTGACTTGTGTAAAGGCACCTTTACAGTGGGCTGCGGCTTATCATTAAGAGGTTAGTTGGACCATTCTTTTCTTGATGCTAATGTGATTACTGGAACTTGCTGCAGCAATCTGTCTTACCACACATTCAAGAGGACGTTGAGGATGAGGAGTTTTATTTTCAACAAGATGGAGCACCCCCACACTACTATCATGAATCTGCCATACAGTGACACAGATGAATAGATTCATTGCAGGTGTTACTGCTACTGATAGCTATTTAAACCAAACAACAGAGCGACTGCTGGAGCGTGGTGATGTGTGCTTGACTTCAAGTGTGTGTGACTTAAAATCAGGTGGAATCTCTTCTTATTTTTGTTTGTATTTATTTGTGTTTTATATCAAGTCCCAGTGATTTTGAGTTTGGTAATGTGTTCAATCTCCAGTGCCCTGCGTAGTTGATTCATTGAGGCCCAATGCCCATGAACGGAAATTCCGTGGCCAGATTCCGTGTGGAATTTCCGCCGTTGCACACTGCCATAGGTTTTCATTAGTTAATGCAATCCTATGCTGACAGCCGTGATTTGACCGTGTGAAACATGGCGTAGTATTAAAATCTCGGCATGTCCTATTTCTGTGTGGGCCTCGCAGAGGCTCGCACAGAAACGTCACCACCGACGTGCTGGCTCTGCCCATGCGCAGCTGTGTGCCAGCCGGCACATCGCCGAGCAGAGAGAGAAAACACCGGAAGGTAAGTGGGAGGCCAATGCCGAGGCATGGGTCGCATCCCGCTGTGTGCATCTCGCACGTGGAATCCGACGTGGCTGTGGGCATGAGGCCTAAGGGTGGGGTTACCTAATTAAGGTCTGATACATTGCAACAGTGGAACTTGCTCGGTCCTTTCCAAACAGATAATCGATTGCAGGAATTACTGCTGCTGATAGCTATTTAAACTAAATAGAGCGACTGTTGGAGTGTGGCGAGGTGTGCTTGATTTCAAGTGTAGTTGTTTTAAGTGTGTGACTTCAAATCTGGTGAGTTAAAAGTTGGGGTATTTTAGAAGGGAGTCACATATCTATTTACATTTATTTTTTACTTTTGTAAATGACTTGATTTTTAACTGTACAATTCCCATTTAGAATGTGCTCTCTGATTTACAATGCTGTCACATATATATATATTGTGCCATGCAGTCTTTAAACAGTCGATTGAGAGTTCATTCTGCTGTGCAAGATGTGAGTGTATTGTGCATTTGGAAGTCCAGATCATGGATCTAAATGTGCAGCTTGCAACACTGAGATCCATTGGCAACCTAGAAAGGGGTTTTCTGCTCACTGAGCAGGCACTTGCTGGGGGTGAATGGTAGTATGGGAATCAGTAGGATGATCAGGCAGCTTAGAAGGAGATGTAAAGGGAAGAGTGCCAGGGAGGATAGTCCTGAACTGGCATACTCCAACACGTTTACAAAGTTGGCAGATGAGGGAAATACCATTACAGAATTAGCACTACTGCAGCATGACATGCCCTCTGACTGCCAGGTAGATGAATGCTCCAGTAAGAATGTGAATAGGAGTGCAGGACAACCTACACAGGTCCTAGTAGCAGGAGACTCAATTATTAGCTGGACAGGCAGGGAAATCTGCCACAAAGACCAGGATCATCAAATGGTGTGTTGTCTACCTGGCACTTCAGTTTGACACATAGCAGATCAGCTTGACAGATTACTGAGGATCCGCTGATCATGGTACACATTGGAACCAATGAGAAAGTTAGAGGTAGGTGGAGGGTCTTTGAAAACTATTTGAGGCAACTAGAATATAAGCTTAGGCAAGGACCTCCTAAGTAGTATTTTCTGAAATACTATCTGTACAATGTGCCACACCAGAAATGCAGAGAGAGATTAAAGAAGTAAACAAGGGGCTCGAAAATTAGTGTAGGAAGGATTTATGTTCCAGGTTCGACCGTAGGGATAGGCTGCATCCCAATGGAGAGGGTGCAACTGTGCTGGGCGAGAAGATGGCTAGAAGGTTGTAGGAGTGTTTAAACTACGGAATTGGAGGAGGGCACCCAAAAAGATAGAGGAAGATAATGTAGACAGTGATTTGGAACTAAGTAATGGAAATGGGGGTAGTTTGGTGGGTGGGGTTAGTACAGTTAGAACTGGCCAAACAATTAATAGGAATACACTTAAAATTAAAAATAACCAAAACTTTCTAAAATGTATGTTGACTAATGCTAGAAGTCTGACCAATAAGGTTGCCCCACTTGAAGTATTTGTATCAAATAGTGAACCTGGAAACAACAGGCCACTACATTCTATTGTGGGTAAAATGTTTGAAGGATTTCTAAGAAATTCTATTCTGAAAATAGCTGTATAACTACATACCAGCATGGATTTATGAGGGGGCACTCCTGTCAAACTAATTATGATTAACTTTAAGTGGAGGTCAGTTCTAGAATGGACCAGAAGAGTCATTGGATCTCATATATCCAGATTTTTTTCGAAATGTTGGATACTGTGCCGTATAAAAGGTTGGTTCATAAAATGAGAATGCTTGGTCTGGGCGAGAATGTGTGTAAGTGGGTAAGTAAATGGTCAGTGATAGAAAGCAGAGGGGGGTTATAAATGGTACATACTCTGATTGAGTCACGGTTACAAGTTGGAGGTTTGGGTATTAAAGTGGCAAATGAGGTTTAACACTGATAAATGTAAGGTTCTGCACATGGGCAGAGGAAATGCATGTAACCATTACACACTAAATGGGAAACCACTGGGGAACACTGACATGGAAAAGGACTTGGGGATTTTAATTAACTGTAAACTCAACTGTAGCAACCAGTGTCAGGCAGCTGCTGCCAAGGCAAATACGATCATGGGGTGCATCAAAACAGGTTTATAGGCACATGGCAAAAACATTGGTGCTCATCTTTACAAATCACTGGTCAGACCACACATATAATATTATGTATAGTTTGGGGCACCTGTACTCAAGAAGGACATATCAGAGAGGGTTCAAAGACAGGCAACTAAGTTAACAAATGGAGTGGGTGGACTACAATACCCAGAGAGGTTATCAAAATTTGGCTTACTTAGTTTAGAAAAAAGATCCCTCCCATGATCTTTTTTTACCAAGTGCTGTGACTATGTCTAGAAGAAAGAGGGCAGCCATTGAACAAGAATGCAAACAAGTACCACATGAAACCATTCCATTGCTTTGCATTATCTACGGTGTCTGGACCAGAATGGTCATCAGTTTGAAAACAGGCGTTGACAAAAAGACTAAAATAATTGGACAAAATTAATTATTAGTTTCTGTATGAATAAATAAACTGTATGCTATTTAAGGGCGCTTACCCACTTGCGTTGCCGATTTTCGCGCGTGAAAAACGCGGCGTTTTCGCGCGTTTTTTGCGCGTTTTCCGCTGCGTTTTTTGCAGCCCTCCATTGACAATCATGGGTGCATTAAGAGAAAAATAAGGAGACATATGCAACTGACAGTTCCTATGTGAAAAAAACCCACGAAACGGAAAAAAAAACCCAGATTGACAACACATTCTATACTAATTGCTCTTGAGAAAAAACGCAAAACATCACAGGAAAAAAAATCGCAAGTGGGTAGGCACCCTAACACTGAGTTTATAAATACTCAAAGTGTGTATACATTTTTTGGGACACTATATATTACCCCCACTCCCACCCCTATTGTATCTTGTCACCACCACAATTATGGGTGGAGACCTACACTGAGAGCTAAGGGCTAGGGTACGCCCCCAAAGGTCTTCATTGGCTGCCTGCAGGAAGGAGCCATGAGGGAAGCGGAGGTGGGAGACTGCTGCCGGGATGAGAGTGACAGCGGGGCCGGTAAGGGTAGCGTAGGTGGGAGACTGCCGCCGGGACACAAGAGTGACAGTGGGGCAGGTAAGGGGAGCGGAGGTGGGAGACTGCCTCCAGAACAAATGAGTGACAGCGGGCCGGTAAGGGGAGATGGTAAGGGGAGATGCTGTCACAACAGCACTGCTGGGAGGGCACAGCCGGTGGCTACAGTAAGAGCGGGGGCAGGAGCAGCCCCGCCAAAGCAGCAGCAGCAGATGGCAGCGACACACTAACATCTGTGGCTTGTGTGAAGGGTGGTGGGACACTCATCGGAGACCTGAGTGGTTAGTGCCAGGACCTGTGAGGCCGAGGAACGGGAGCCAGCCATGCAGCCAATCAGGAACAGGGGGCGTACCCGGCCTGTCAATCTTGTCTCCACCACTACTTCCCGTGGTGACAAGATACAATAGTACCCATGTTGATTTTTTCAACCTTGTCAGCTCTGTGACACAAATGACTACCGGCATGAAGATCACAAAATTATTTGGCCTTCTCAGTTCCGATGACTTTGTAAAGATATGTGTTTGTTGATGTAGGCATAAATGGTATGTATGAACTCTGCATGTCTTGAACTTACTTTTAGGAATTATTGGGCATCCCAGTCTCTGCTTAGATGAGATTTTTAACCTTTAATACATTTTTTTTAGAAACCATGATTTAATACAATATATTAAATTACATAAATGTACCCTGAATTTGGGAATGTTAGCAGTGTGAATTTAAATACATCCTTTTCCCTTATAAGCTTATTTATTGGGGCACAGTTACTTAATTACTTTTTCCTGGCCAACTTCAGTAAGACCTAATCAGTGTCAGGCTTGCTAGAGTTAGGAGAAAGGAATAGTTGTTGATGAATTGCTGGTCGCAACTGGAGATACCAAGGATAGCCTTGAAGCCAACAGACATGGCAAATGCCAGCTGAAGATTGCCAAATCCTTTTTTGGGTCCATATACAACAAATATGGACTTCTGAAACTTTTCATACACACAGTTCTGGCAGAGACATGTTATGACTTGGTCCTTCTGTACTCTGATATGTCAAGAAAATGTTAGACAAGTTTCCAAACACAGTTCTGCTGACATACAGGAGATCCATGCCTAAGGTTTCTATTTAGTTATTAAATCTAGAAGAAAAAAAAAACTCAATTTTATCTGGAAATCTTGAACTTTATTAAAAAATACATGTGCGTACATACGGAAAATAAGGACCCTGGGATTTTTTGGTAGTCAAAACTTATAGATTATTGGTATTTATTGAATGCTTTATATTTCCTTGTAACATTTTTATGTGAACACATGGATTTTGTTAACAATACTTGGTCTCTTGAGGTACATTTTCAGCGAAACCCCTTGGCAGAAGAATGGTTAAACCATTAGATCCTGGAGAAAGATTTATGATTAGTCACAGCAGGCCTCTGCTCACAGGTGCCAGAGGTTGAAAGGCTTTTCCCGTACAACTTATTGGCAACAGAAAATGAACAGAGAGAATGAGAAAATGTGCAAACTGAAGCTGGATGCTGTATATTGTTTAGCATAGTCATTTTTTAAAAACTTTTTAAACTTTTTAAACAACTTTTGGGCAAATTAAATATTTTTGTGGGTTTGGTAAAAATGTGTGTCAATGTTCATTTTTATTAACTGCCGAGGTTACCGCTTTATGGTTAATGTTAACAAATGTGTGTGTTATAGATAAATATATGTAAATGAACGTTATACCCTTTTCTGAAGTTTTGTACCATTCTTAAAGGGGTTGTCCCGCGAAACAAAGTGGGGGTATACACTTCTGTATGGCCATATTAATGCACTTTGTAATATACATTGTGCATTAAATATGAGCCATACAGAAGTTATTCACTTACCTGTTCCGTTGCTAGCGTCCTCGTCTCCATGGTGCCGTCTAATTTTCAGCGTCTAATCGCCCGATTAGACGCGCTTGCGCAGTCCGGTCTTCTTCTTTTCTGAATGGGGCCGCTCGTGCCGGAGAGCGGCTCCTCGTAGCTCCGCCCCGTCACGTGTGCCGATTCCAGCCAATCAGGAGGCTGGAATAGGCAATGGACCGCACAGAAGACCTGCGGTCCACCGAGGGTGAAGATCCCGGCGGCCATCTTCGCAAGGTAAGTAAGAAGTCACCGGAGCGTGGGGATGCAGGTAAGCACTATCCGTTTTTTTTTTTAACCCCTGCATCGGGTTTGTCTCGCGCCGAACGGGGGGGCTATTGAAAAAAAAAAAAACCCGTTTCGGCGCGGGACAACCCCTTTAATATTGTTAAAGCTACCACCCTTGTTTGTCAAAACTTCTATTCCACCCACCCACAGATGGCATCCATAAGAGGGCTGCAAATACAGGGCCTTATGACCGCACACACACATTATTCAGTCTCATCCATTGAAACATGCCCACGGTGACAGGTACAAGCCATACTATGCTTGGGACTGTCCTGCGGACCTAGAGGGAAAGCTTGCTCAGAAAGTGGGTGTGGCTTAATAAGAATCAAAAACAGCACAGGACTTCAGAAAGGATATTAATATGTTGTATATATTCTTCTATATCACATGTTTGTTACATTAGCCATTAAAGAGAGTTTTCGGGAATCTGTGACCTGCAAGCTACATTTTCTGTAGGGAAAGGACATGCAATCACTACTTCAGGTAAAGTCCCAGTTAGGGCAAGGCTTCCTTACAGGTGATGCTTCGCTCAGATGTAAGGCACAGCACAGGTGTGGTGTTATATATGGCTTAACAATGAACAGCCAAGGTGGGATAGTTGCAACATACAAAATAGCTTTTACATACTTTATACAGACCTATCATTCCCTACAGTAAACGACCTCTAAAAGTCTTTATATAGGCCTTAAGGGGTCAACTATGTACAGCGGTCCCTCACCACTCTTCAATTTCTAGGTGGACCTCCATGATACAGGGACAATATTCTAAGTAGATATCCACCTGCCAATGGTAGTGATGGTTTAGGTTCTTCCTTTAGTTTCTCTCAGGACATTGTGGCTTTGCTGTACTTCCCTTGCTGGAATGTGATATTGTTGTTTCCCTAATCTAATAGACTGGCACTCCATCGAGGAGTCTGTACTGTGACTTACTGCCATCGACAAATGGGCTAACTACTTCTGCATCACTTCTGCCGCTCTACTGTCATTGTTTTTGAGTAATGACCATCGTAGAAAGGGAAACTCTTCCCTCTCCTCCCACATTAGGGTGCTTTACTGGTCCGGGCATGCAAACATTTGTGGCTATCATTCACTCACCGCAGCCATGGTAAGAACTCTGTGTGCCTGGTCTTGGGCCTTTCGACCACTCTTTAGCCCTGGGCGTCTTTGTCTATGCCGCAAGTGTTCACATTTGGCCATATTCCCTACTGATCATTAATGTATCTCTTGCTCACTTGCCCTACTCTCTTCCTCTTTACTTCACTAACAGGTTTTTACTTGTTAGCCACTTAGCTGCATCTCTCTTCCAGGCCGCCTCTTGGGTCCCTCTGTTTATATTTGTATACATTGAACTAGAAGAAAAGTCAATAAGTGTGTCCAAGTGCCTAGCTCACGTCAGTGTTATCATTAAACCATGAAGGTCTTTTTACATAGCTCAATTGCATAAGTGCTGATGTCAACATTCATTTTTTAGGTCTTCACACAGGTTGGTGCAAACTGCATGGGTGACCAATAGAGATGAGCGAGCATATTTGCTAAGACTAACTACTCGAGCGAGTAATGCCTTAGTCAAGTATCTGCCTGCTTGTCTCTAAAGATTCGGCTGCCGGCGGCGGGCGGGGGAGAGCGGGAAAGAACGGAGGGGAGATCCCTCTTCCCCCCCCCCCCCGCTGCCCCCTGCTCACTCCCGCAACTCACCTGTCACCCGCGCCGGCAGCCGAATCTTTAGAGACGAGCGGGCAGACTAAGGCACTACTCGCTCGAGTAATGTGCCTTAGGCCTTAGTCAGACGGGCGTTTTTTCGCGCGATTTGCGGATCGCATGACGGATGCGCATCCGCAAATCGCGTGACCGGTGCACGCAAGTCGCCCGCAAATCGCCCGAAAATCTGCTCCTAGCCGCGTTTCATTAGAAACGGGCCGGAGCTGTCCAGCGCATTGCATTCAATGGAGATGGCAATAGAGCCGCCTCCATTTAAAGCAATGCGCTGCGGGCGAGCCCGGGATGAATTGTCGGGAAGGGCTTAAATGTATAAGCCCTTCCCTGCAATTCATCCTAAAATGTGTTAAAATAAAAAAAAATTGTATACTCACCTTCTCCCGGCAGCCGGAGCTCCGCGCGGCCGTCCTGCAGTGGGTGTGAAGGGGGTGTGAGTCAGACCTGCCCCCTGATTGGCTCAGCGCTGAGCCAATCAGAGGCATGCCTCACTCACACCCATTCATGAATTCATGAATGGATGTGAGTCAGACCTGCCCCTGATTGGCTCAGCGCTGAGAGGCAGCAGTCACTCACCCATTCATGAATTCATGAATGGGTGTGTGAGTGAAACCGGCCTCTGATTGGTCAGGGCTGTGACCAATCAGAGGCAGATCATTCAGCAGGCGGGGATTTTAAAGCCCCGCCGGCTGAATAGTGCCGAGAAGCAGTTCAGGAGAACTGACAGCGGCCGTGGCTGGACTCCGGCTGCAGCGGAAAGGTGAGTATACAATTTTTTTTTATTTTAACACATTTTAGGATGAATTGCAGGGAAGGGCTTATATATTTAACCCCTTCCCGACAATTCACCCCGCGCACGCTGGCAGCCCATTGCTTTCAATGGAGCGGCTGTATTGCTGCTCCATTGAATTCAATGGGCAAACATCGTTCTTCTCTGCCACAGCTGTTACAGCTGTGGCAGAGAAGAATGATTTGTCTTCTATATGTTCTCAATGGGGTCGGTGCTGCTGCCGCCAGCCCCATTGAGCGCATATACAGAAGAGAACAGGAATCGCAGATCGCAGATAGGTGCGATCTGCGATTTTTTGTTCTATAATTTATCGGACGAGCGCATAAAAAGCGCTCATGTGTCCGATACCATTGCAAAGCAATGGTTTTATAAAATCGCCGGACGCATGCGCATGCGCAAATCGCGGCTAAAAACGCCCGTCTGACTAAGGCCTTAGCGAGTATACTCGCTCATCTCTAGTGACCAATGAGATGTGTTGCCGGCAATGACTTTTTTCAGGTGCAGAAACAAATGTAGTCAGCCAGCAAGCAAAAAGTTGTAGCAAAGTAGGTGTGACGGGGCAAACTGGAGGCCTCCGATCAAAAACTAGCTACAGCACCAAGGAGTTAATAGATGTGTTATAGGGATTCAAAACAATGTTGCAACGCTGATGCTTTCAGTGTAAGTTACTTCTTCATAATATGACCTTTGCAATTGGCACAGATAGAGGCTAGACTCTGTACGTTATGTCTGATGCTTAAAAATTCTTTCCCAGTTTTTTAACTAAGAATGTTTAGTTAAGTGTACTAGGAAACTTCTGCTACAGAAAGTGTGGAGCTGTTCAAGTAAACGCTCGCCAACTAGTGAGGTTTTATGATTCCAAAATGCCTTTGAAATATGCAAGTAGGTCTTAGATCCAAATTACAAAGTGATTTAATGGAATGCTAAAAAATGTAGCAAGCTTTTGGCAGAATTTAAAACCTGTCTGATTTTGTATAAATGATTGAATTCCTGCCTTCTCTGATTTGTATTTTTCTCTTGTGTACTTCAAAAAATGTAAATTTTTGTATTATGTTAAGTGCAAGATATTGCACAATGTACAGAAGTATTTAGTTAGATATTTAAGGAATTCCCTCCTCCAGTGGGAGTTCTCAGGAAGTTTTAGAATAAACTCCCCAATAAGTGTACATCATGTAATAGAAGATCCATGTTTTAAAAAATATATAATTAGGGAAATTGTTCAAATTTCTAGTTTTAAGGAATGTGTGCAATGTAGACTGCTTATGTCTAGACCGACGGAATTGTATGGGAAAGAACAGATGCAGGTGAAATAAGCAAACATGGAAACTAATTATACAACAAGGTTTGACATTAGATTTAAGGTCAACTACAGCTGTGCATAAAGACATTGAAAGTAGAATACAATTTGCACAAAGTAAGTGACAGACTGAATGTAGTATGAGGTGAGAAGAAGGTTCCGGTTCTTACTGTCTAGTGGTAGCTGTTACCTGTCAATATTTCACACACACTCATATCAGTAGGGTACAACTGATTGCTGGAGATAGGACTTTGTGACCTTGATTCTGTAGTATTGAGATACCTCCAAGATAGGAATGTATGATGGTTGAGACTGTTCTTCTCAGAGTTAAGGATTCCAAATCACGAGATTAATTACCTAACGACAGGTCTTTGGGGGAAAGAAGGATCATGCATTTTGGATTTCAACATGCCCAATCTTTTTGTTCCCATGGAAATGTAAGGTTCTCTCAAAGTTGTCTGGCAATGCCGTTATAATAAGGTTCCTAAAAGCTATACAGTAAAAAAAAATACATAATTATGTTACATTCAATCGGTGCACTAAAGCACCACCCCTCCGTGCGGATGCAGGATTGTGTCCTTTTAAAACTGCAATCACTCACACAGTGTTGCATAGACCAATTGCACCTCTCCAGGCATAGATGGAAGGACCCTTGTCCCTTACTAATCAGGGAAAATGGGGAGCCCCTGCCTAAAAGCAGGGTAGTCGTCCTGATAAGGTCTGCCCCTCTGTTTTCACCTGGGACCTAGCTATTCCCGATCAGAAACCTGGAGAGATGCACTAGACACACATAGGACACAATACTGTTTACACACACTGAACACAGAACAGGACTGCGCATAGAGCACATGTCTGGCCACCTGCACAGACATAACACATGTCACTGTTCACACCAACATACCAGGTTATGCATTGAACATATAACAGGAACCTCACCCAGAGCTCACATGCATACAGTCGGTAAACCATAGCCAGTCCAAGTGTACTTACACCAGGGGAATAGAGAGTCAGCCACCGTGCTGACATAGGAAACAGTGTCAGGCATCACCCATCTGACACACACACAAGACATCAGATGTGCTTAGTGTATTATATGATGCAATATCCACCAAACACTGCCTGCGAAGAAATGTAATCAAGACAATGCTCAGCATGTTTTTCCATACAGTATCAGCTAGAAAAGGTATAAGGATAATTTCAGTGCAGATGAATGGGCTGCTATTAGAACTCTCACTGCCAGAAATGACATATATACTACATCCCGCCGATAAAGGCGGTGGCAGTTTCGTCCAAGATGGGAGTTATTATTTGAGTGAAGCCTACAGAATGTTGTCAGACTGACAGTTCTATGAGCAACTTTCCTCCAATCCTCTCAATCACTATAGATCAGGTCTGCCTCGTAAAAAGGAAAGTGAGTTCCTCACAGTCAATGAGAGTGTCCTCCCTTTTTTTACTATCTGCCAAAAATGCATGAGTTTGGTTAATCCACCCAGACACACTGAAATCAACTCATTGAGTATTAACCAAAGCCATTTTGTCAATCTCCAAAGGTGGGTGGTTAACCTTTGAGACTCCACCCAGCTTATCACTGAGCTCATGCATTTGGAGTTGTATTGGTCCAAAGTAAACTTTCTGACAGCAGATGCTGCCACCCTTTATACAAACATGCCTCATGAAAGAAGGGTAGAGGCAGTAAATTATTTTCTATTTCAAGATCCTATCATGCCATACTTGCAGATGAAGTTTTTTTAGATGGTCTATTACTTATTCTCCAAAGCAACTTCTTTTAATTGGAGGGCTCTATCTTTCGACAAATCCAGTGATGTGCGATGGAGAGCCGTTTTGCTTCTTTCATGGAAAACTTTACATGGGGTACTTTGGACATAAATTCCTTGACAAGAATACGCAATTCAAGGTCAAAATCCTCTGTTATCGAAGGTACATTAATGACCTCTTCTTTTTGTGGGCAGGAGATAGTGTGGAGGCTGCCGAATTTATATCCTGATAATCACAATCTGACAATCCCAATCTTCAGCACCAGGCGATGAAAACTGGCATAATTAAAAGTCGAAAACTCACCGACTTCCCCTGTAATTCTTGTTGCCAATTGCAACTAACCACAGCTTAGCTTTCATTTCTTAACGCATGGGTTCTGCAGGGTAATATATAATAAATTTGGTAATCAGAAGAGAGGTGAACGCATGCACATGTACACTGAATGTTTGTAGTTTTATGGAAGCATCCATTTTTTCATGCAGGGATGCAATCGTGCAGCTTTGATACTACATAGGAGGTATGTCTTTCTACTTGTATGTTGATTGGTTAGTAAACCTAGCGGGTGGTGTGTCATCTGCTTTAACGTTCAGGTGGGAGATCTCAGGCGTCACATCCCATCATCTTGGATATCAACATCTGACTTTCTAGTCCATTTTATCTACCTGTTAGGCTAACATGATATATGAAGCCGATTGAGGCTTACTGAATATTCCCTGATGAACCCTTTTTTAACAGTGTGTAAAAGGAGAAATGTATCCGGAATTAATTTTGGAGTCCTGAAGGATGGGCTTGATAGGGAATAATAGTGATGAGTCTTCAGGATCGCGGGGATGTCTTTTCAGGATGACCCCTCCTCATGCAGGGACATTTTAGGGGCATTACAGGGAGAGTGGTTGTTCTCTGACTTTTCCCCTCGTCTTTCTGCGTTACTTGGAATTTTTGGTCACTGATTTATTGAAGATTATATATGAATGGAAATAGACAATCTATCCTACCCTGATTCCCTGAAACAGCGCTGCTTCTGATTGGTCAAAGCACTGAGCCAATCAGAGGCAGCACTTCAGGAGGCGGAGATTTTCAATCCCTGGCCAGAAGAGGAGCAGAAGAAGAGTGCTGAGAACCTGCCAGAAGATGCGCTGGAGATGACAGCACTACTAAGGTGGTCTATTCTTATTTTTTATTTTATGTTTTCTACAGTTATGGACTATTTTCGGGGTAGGGCTTATATTTCAAGCCCTTCCCTGAAAATCCTCGTCACCTAGAGTCCCCTGCCACTGCTGTCAATGCAGTGTCAGAGGATCGTGATCGTGTCCCATTGATTTCAAATGGGGCTGGCGCTGCTGCCACTGGCCCCATTGAAATCAATGGGAGAAGATTACTATCTCCTGCCATGGCTGTGACAGCCACGATAGGAGATTCTTTCAGCCCTGCTGGGATGGGAGGCTGTTTCCCTTCGGAAATGCCTCGCATCCAGGGCTTCTGAAAGATTACGAGAGCGATATTGGGGTGTCAATCACATCCCGATATCATTCTCGCCAGTGTGCGGGAGCCCTAAAACTGATACATGGCTTTTGGTGAATTTACCTAAGATACCTAGGATTACTTTTCAGAGAGCTACAACTTTAAAGAATATTTTTGCCCCTAGTCATTTAAGAAAGAAACTATCAAACTCTATTAGTTTGTTCCTTTAGGTGTAGTAAATTATGTTGTCTATGTTGTTTTAGTATCTGTCATGAATGCAATGTTTTTTTCTATAGAATTTGCTCTAAAACTTTTAAGATCATTTTTTTCCTGAACTGTAGCTCCGATTTTGTCATTTACCTGATTAAATGCCCATGTAATCTTCAATACATAGGCAGGACTATACAGTCATTAAAGGGGTTGTCCCGCGCCGAAACGGGTTTTTTTTTTTTTCAACAGCCCCCCTGTTCGGCGCGAGACAAACCCGATGCAGGGACCTAAAAAAAAATCCGCACAGCGCTTACCTGAATCCCCGCGCTCCGGTGACTTCTTACTTACCGGTTGAAGATGGCCGCCGGGATCTTCTCCCTCGGTGGACCGCAGCTCATCTGTGCGGTCCATTGCCGATTCCAGCCTCCTGATTGGCTGGAATCGGCACGTGACGGGGCGGAGCTACACGGAGCCGCTCTCCTGCACGAGCGGCCCCATTGAGAAAAGCAGAAGACCGGACTGCGCAAGCGCGTCTAATCTGGAGATTAGACGCCGAAAATTAGACGGCACCATGGAGACGAGGACGCCAGCAACGGAGCGGGTAAGTGAATAACTTCTGTATGGCTCATAATTAATGCACAATGTACATTACAAAGTGCATTAATATGGCCATACAGAAGTGTATAGACCCACTTGCTTTCGCGGGACAACCCCTTTAAGTAATCATCTCAATAAGCATAGGTCTAACATCGTGAATAAGTTTACATTACTTAGTGTATCTCGCTATTTCATGTTTGCTTATCATTCTAAGTACAGTCAGTTAACTATCCCTCTAATAGAGGAAGTGTCCACTAGCTGTCCTAGTAGGCTTCTCCATTGAAAAAAGCGAGAAGCTTACTGGATCTTCAAACTCTGCACACACAACCCTAAGGGCGAGCACCCACTGGCGTTTGCGTTTTCCGCGGGAAAAAAACGCAGCGTTTTCGCCGCGTTTCCCGCGTTTTTTCCGCGCGCTTTTCGCGGCGTTTTTCGCGGCGTTTTCGCGGCGTTTTCGCGGCTTTTCCATTAATTTCAATGGAGAAAAATAAGGACACATATGCAACTGACAGTTCCTATGTTAAAAACGCAAACGCAACGCAAAAAAAACGCCAGTGGACAGGAACACATGTTATCTCTATGCCTGTGCAGGAAAAACGCAAAACGCAAAACGCAAAACGCAGGTAAAAAAACGCCAGTGGGTGCTCGCCCTAATAGTCAGAATGAATGACTGAATAGAGATAGACTGATGGTCTTAATTCCCCCTCCCACCATTTTTTTCCAGTTTTTATTGATATTTACACAGCTTAATGTCTCAAATGTAACTTGAGATGAAAGCATGGAACAAATTAACAGTTTAAGATGAATAAAAGTAATAGATTAACTTTGTTTCTCCAAAATTACTTCTAGATTTTCGGGTCTTCAAAGTTCCACCTCTAGTGGTATAACAGCTTTACACAATCGAGGCATTCTTTCTACAATTGCATTCAGATATTCCTTCCCAACATTGTTGCAGAAGTTCCCACAAATATGCTTCACTTATAGGTTGCTCTTCTTTTCACCTTTCTATCCAGTTCATCCCAAATTAGCTCAATAGGGTTTAAGTCAGGAGACTGTGAATGCCATTCCATTCTTTGAAGCCAACCTGCTTCTTGTTGTCTTTTTAAGTAGTTTTGACATAGCCTAGAAGTATGTTTTGTATCATTGTCTTGCTGTAATATGAACCCCTGACCAACGAGACAGACACTAGAAGGTATTATATGGTATATCAAAATGCTGTGATAGCCCTTTTTGTCCAATGTGCCTGTCACCCTGTGCAGGTTGCCAACTCTAGAACCAGAAAAAGAGCCTCAGACTACTATGCTTCCTCCTTCATGTTCAACAGTTTGCTTCACACACTCAGGCACCATCCTTTCATCTACTCGATATCCAAGAACCCTGAGTGATGTGCCAAAAAGGCAAATGTTGATTAATCAGTCCATAAGACCTTCTTTTGCTCTTCAGTAGTCTACTGGAGGTGCTGCTTAACCGAGGCAAGTCTTCTTTATTTTTCAATCTTAGCTGTGGCTTTCTCGCTGATACTCTAACTATCAAACCTGCAGGTAGAATTCTTCTCTTCACAGTTGCAATGGAAACTCGGTTATTTTTTGCTGCATTAACCCTTTCTAATCCACTGTCTGACATCTGAAGACATTCTGATTGAAGGCTGTGCAGCTCTGATGTCGGAAGACGTCCGGCAGGGTATTCTTACTGTAAATGACTGGCTGCACTGTTGTTGGGGGCCTCTCCAGCATTTCCCAGACCACAGTATTGGCTCTAGCCAGCAGATGGCACTATTGTATAATGGCAGAAAGAGAAAGCCCACTAGGAAGCCCTAAATCCAAAATTGGATTGCAAAGGGTTAAGCTGTACTTGAAGATGTTGTGCTATGAGGCACCAATCATGCACTCTGTTGACTCTCAAAAACTTGTCATCTGAATTTGTAGTGACATTTGGTCTGCCAGACCTCTTCCTGTCAGTTTCCTCCGGTTTCCAAGTACCTTTTGATGGTATAGGAAACTGTACTGACTGCCACCTTGGCTTTCTTGGCAATTTCTCTGTAGGACAGACCTACACTTCTAAGGCTTAAAATTGTCTGTCCTCTCTGGTTACTTGCCTTTTTCTTCCCATTATGATAGCAGTATGCTCCGTCCCGAAGAGCAAAACTGTTCAAACCCTGCCCTGGAGGGTGTTGGAATGCAGTCTGTCCCAACACTGGTTATATAGAATCTGAGGGTTTGAAAGTAATCTACAAAAGTTGAGATATGTGTTGGAATAGTTTGCAGCCAATTTCAAATCATAATTTGCTTTCTGGGCTACAGAGCAGCCGCCTTTAATCTGTTCCCTGAAAAAAGTCCTTTGGTTAAAATCATTATTTCAGGCAATTGTTGTGTTTCCAGCTAAAATCCCATAATATTTTTATGTTTATAACTTACTTTTGAAGCTTTGAACCATTTCATGTTATTTGCTGGACTTGAACTGTGTCGAAAATAACTGGAAAAATTGAGCTGTTCTAATATTTTTTATATACATGCAAATACAAATATCTATACACATATGCATACTGTGGTGACCTGGGGGTAATCGCCTATAGGATCGCGATCTTTGCCTTTCAGCAGGAATAGGCACCACGTGCATAAAGGCTCCAGAGACTTGGATCAGTTTGAACTACTGACTTCCACCAGCTTTTATTTCATATTACATCAAGTCCTTCTGAAACATACAAGACTCAGGGTTCACAACCTGAAGGGTCTCTATCACCATCCCTCACCCAGGGTTTCTAGAGGGAGTCCTCTCCTGTCAGTCCTTGTGATGGGCCCAGATTGATCCGCACCACTACTCAGGCTCCCAGTCCTCATACTGGTGCCGCAGCCTCTCTCTCTGGCTGGCAGCCAGCTTTCCCCTGAGTTTGGCAGGAACTGATCCTTTCATGTAGAATTTTTTAATTCTTATTTTAATTGTTCTTTGATAATGGTCTTTGGAAGTGCTTTCATATGATCTATATTTATCTCCTTTTGTTATCTACAGTATGAATTGTAACTTAGTTTTATTTTTTTAATTTGTGTAACTAGTTTACCGGTGCTATAAAAAGGATGAAAAAACATTTAATACTCAGCTTCCTGAGGAAGCAGAAACACAAAATGTGTGCTGGGGATACAGACGCTTAGAACTATGACCCAAAATGTTTGGATCTGTCAGTAGCACTTTTGTTATTGTTTAGAATCCCACTTTTTATTGCTGAGAACACTAGTACTAGTGCTCTCTTGCATAACTGTGTAAGTCTCTTGGCTGTATTTCCACTTTGATGGCTTTTTGGTACAAAGTCTTCTGAATTGGTGATTTTTGAGGCTGGTTCTAGCTCCTGCTTCATTCTTGCTCAATGGCTCATCATAATCTTGTCATGTCATTGCTGCTGCATTAGGCTGCCAACTTGTGACTGCTTCGAGGATGGTTACCTGGAGATTTTCTACAGCAATGCCCAGATCCTTGTTTAGGGGATAAAGAGTGAATATCAAATAATTCCTTACTCTGCCTCTATTTAGATAGTGTCATACTAGTTGTGGCCATAAGCATCCACATTCTTGTCTTAAGAATTTGCTTAATGTTGAGAACTGATCCCTTCTTGCTGATTTTACTTTTTATCTGCCAATAACATAAACTGTAATGTTTTTTTTAGCAAGATGGTGTAGTTTTCCCTTTTTAATCACCAGCGGGGATAGCCAAGGGCCTGAATCTTCTCATCCATTGATTGTCTGCAGAACCATCCCTTCCCTCCGCCAACTGCCTATTAGAGGAATATCGTTGAAAGAAATCTACAATAACTGGTCAACATTACCACTGAATTGGTAGAAAGAACACTTTGCACACTGGTGGTATGTGCCTGGTCCATACAGAGAGTGTATAGGGCATAAGACAGCCTGTCTTTTATCTATAGAGTAAATATCCCTTGTAATCTTTTTTTTTTTAATCAACAATATTTTATTAGATTTTTTAACATAAAGTAAGAGAACATGTGAATTACATATTGCAAAATTTACCCAGTGCACAAGGTGTACAATACCCAATTTATAGCCTTTAGTATAGACAATCAAGTAAGTCAACATATGGTTCACGTTCCAATATATAGTGGGACCTGGGTATGATGTTGACTGGCTAACTTGTTTGAATCCGAACCTGCACATGTCCAAGTGGGTGGGAGAGTATACCATCACTCGGTATGCATATGTTGGGTTGTGTTGGTCCCATCAAATCTTTGTGCAGATCGGGGGCTAACATGAGCAAAGCTTAAAGGGGTTGTCCCGCGCCGAAACGGGTTTTTTTTTTTTCAATAGCCCCCCCGTTCCGCGCGAGACAAACCCGATGCAGGGGTTAAAAAAAAAACCGAACAGTGCTTACCTGAATCCCCGCGTTCCGGTGACTTCTTACTTACCTTGTGAAGATGGCCGCCGGAATCTTCTCCCTCGGTGGACCGCAGGTCTTCTGTGCGGTCCATTGCTGATTCCAGCCTCCTGATTGGCTGGAATCGGCACGTGACGGGGCGGAGCTACGAGGAGCCGCTCTCCGGCACGAGTGGCCCCATTCAGAAAAGAAGAAGACCGGACTGCGCAAGCGCGTCTAATCGGGCGATTAGACGCTGAAAATTAGACGGCACCATGGAGACGAGGACGCTAGCAACGGAACAGGTAAGTGAATAACTTCTGTATGGCTCATAATTAATGCACGATGTACATTACAAAGTGCATTAATATGGCCATACAGAAGTGTATAACCCCATTTGCTTTCGCGGGACAACCCCTTTAACGTAACAATACTATTGAAGAGAGGAGAAAAAAGGAAAAAGAAAGGAATACGGACCCTAACAATGCGTGTCCACCTGGATAATAACTCAGCTGCATTATTACATCATAATCAATACCTAAATGAGGCTATGCCTAAGGATATATTTTCTTTTGTACCCAATGGATTCATTTTTGAGGCAGGAAGTTTACATGAGTACCCTGAGAAAAGAAGCCACTTTGCCCAGTAGTTTTTAAATTTTCGCAATTGGACAAATCTGTTTGCTGTCAGGTGTTCCAGAAGGATCTCTGTCAATGTTGGGACCTCAGGGGTTTTCCATTTTTTAGCTATGGAAGATCTAGTCGTTGTCAGCACATGTGATATAATAGACAAGTCGGGGGGGGGGTGCAATTTTCTATACCAATGATAAAAGGGCCACACCTGGGTTCTAATTAAGGTTAGAGTGCAAAATTGAACACAATGCTAAGTGTACTTGATCTCATAGTGGTTTAAGAAGTTCACATGATCACCAAATATGTAACAGTGAACCAATTTGTTTCTGACATCTCCAGCAAATATTGGAATGCTGGGTGAAAATTTGGCCAAACGATAAGGAGTCAAGTACCATCTGTACAGCAGCTTTCTGTTGGTTTCGAAATTGTTTATACAGTGGGGAATTTGAAGGTTGAGTTGAAATGCCATTGCCCACTGGTCTGTACTGAAAGATTCTTGAAGGTATTTTTCCCAATTAATTTGGAACTGGAGATTGGATGGGGAGTATTGTGATAATAATGCTGTATAGGCTTTGGAAACCCCTTCAGCCTGATTTCCATAGTTATATAAAAAGATTTCATATTTTGTGAGAAGGCTGTAGTCGAGGAATCTAATGATGAGAGAAAATGTCATAGCTGTAAGTATCTATGAAATTCTTTGTGCGGTAATTGGTGTGTCGCATGTAGTTGTGTGAAGGATTTCATGATTGGTCCTTCATATAAATCCTCAACCTTGGTCCAAAACAGGCACGTCACAGCGGGGAGGAGCCAAAAACTGGGGCGGGGTCGAACACGGCTTGATGCTCGTTCTAGTAACGAGCACCATCGAGTAAGCTAATACTCGAACGAGCATCAAGCTCAGCAGAGTACGTTCGCTCAACTCTATTGGTGATGCCTTTGGCTCGCCATACATCTAGCCTAGATGGATATCTGGTATTAAGAGTTGGATCACCTCTATGGGTATTTTGAATTTTCGAAGGTGGAAGAAAGCCAGGGAGGTAGTAGGATACTTTTTTCCAGTTATACATAGTGGCATATACTGTGGGGGAGATAGATGTGGGGAATTTCTTTGTTAATCTGGAAACCCATAACAGGTTCCAAGATTACGTTCCCTAACATTGTTTCATCTAAGGAATACTGGATGCTTTCTTACATGCTTTACAATGACCTCAAATGACTAGTATTATTCACCTGGATACTACAATCAAGCTGATTGCTTGGTCCACTACATCAGGCCCAATCACGCCCCCATATAATTCTTACAGAGAGGCAACTAGTAAGGCTGAAATATTGTGTCTGATTGAAAACTAGCACTGTTCCAAATAAAATCTTATTTTATTTAAAATTGCATTAAAAACAACCAAAATAAATCAAGAACCATATGTACATAAATCCATATACTGTATAATGTTAGTATGTGGTCTTTAGTCATAGCCTCATGTTACACACATCACAGGAGAGAGATATGGCCACAGACCTCATACCTGTGTTATTCCTATGGACATTGTCAGCAGTTAGAACAACTTGCAACAAAAAAAAACATGCTTAAGGGTGGCTTCACAAGAGCGTGTTTTTGTGTGTGCATACACGCGCACAAAAACACGCTTCTATTAGAACCAATGCATTCCCTATGGTGTGTGCACATGTCCGTGCTTTACAGGTGTGCGCCTGCAAAGATAGGACATGCGTGCACCACAGGGAAAGCACGCATTGTATTCAATGGAGCCGCGGCTGCCAGCGGCTCCATTGCAGACAATGGTCTGCCAGCACCCCTGAATTGTTTTTCAGGGAAGAGCTTTACATATAAGCTCTTCCCTGAAAAACAAGCCCTTCCCTGGAGAACAAGTAAAAGTGGTGTTGAAAATTAAAAAAAAAGAATATTCACCTCCCTTCAGCTGCCGGGACTCAGCGGCATCCTCTCTGCGCTGTCCCCGGCTCTTCAAAGCAGTTCTTTTAGCAGCCGGGGATTTAAAATCCCCGCCTGCTGAAAGAGCTGCTTCTGATTGGCTGAGGCGCTCAGCCAATCACAGGCAGCTCTCAGTTGTCATTCATTCAGCGAGAGCTACCTGTGATTGGCTAAGGTGCTCAGCCAATCACAGACAGCTGCTTTTGATTGTGTGACTAGATGCTGGACAGAAAGTTGAAGCTCACTGCTGCCTTGAGGATAGATTAGAGAGAAGAGAGTTTGATGAGCAAAAATGATTAGGAGTAAATTAAAGTAATCAAGATAAGAATGAATCAGTGCAACAATAATACTTTTTGCTTTTGCCAAATTAAGAAAAGGACATATTCTGTAGATATTTTTGATTTATTATGTATAGGTAGTGTAGAAGTGCAGTACATAGAATGGCCTGCAGAGGCTGCTAGACAGGCATTCTGGCTGCAGAAACCAGAGTGTTAACACCTGGGTGTGGGAGGAAGCAATATAATAGTCTTAGTTCCTGTCACACTTAGGAGAAGAGAGAGCTTAGTAGAGCTAAGGTTGCAGGCCTGAGGTCCAGTGTGAACCAGAGAGAAGTTGAGAGATGCCACGCCAGGGGCTTGGAGCCTGAAGTCCAGTGCGGACCAGTTTGGGACCCTGTGGTTTGTGAAACCCTAACTTATGGACTGTGATATGCTGTGTTTGCTGTGGGAAAAAAACTGGCAGGTACCAGATTTAAAGAAAGTAAAGTCTCCTGGAGCATTTGCCTATACACGTGTGGTGTCCATTTCGTTCCAAGAGGTCGGCGATCCACAAGCGAGAAACCCCCTTGCCACAGAAGATACTGGAGGAGTGCTTGAATATAGGGAGATAACTGAGTCAAATATAACCATAAGGCAGCTGGCATGCTGCCTAGCAGTTATGGTAGTAAAGCATACTGAATTGGAAATATCAGGTTTAGGTAGTTTAGTAGATGGTGGAGACACAAGTTCAGTTTTTGAAAGATTAATTTTCAGATAGAGAACCTGATGCTCTGGAGGCACTGTAGAGATGGTACTCAATGCCAAATCTACTGATAGCTTGTCCAAAAAGGGATGTATAGATAGAAAAAAAGAGGACCGAGGACCAAACCCTAGGGAAAGGAAAAAAGAGAAGTACAGCTGACAAGTGATAAAAGGACAGAGAGGTAGGAAGAAAACCCAGAAGGCAGTATCTTCAAGGCAAATAGAGTGAAGCATACTAAGGAGGGGTTGGTGATCCACAGTGTGAAATGCTGTAGAGAGATCCAGGAGAATAAGTAAAGAGCAGTTTCCGTAAGACTTAGTTCTCAGGAGATCATTTGACACTTTAGTAAGGGCAGGTTCTGTAGAATAAAGAGTATGGAAACCAGATTGACAGTAAGGGGTCAAGGTGACAGTTCACAGAGAGCTAATTGACTAGGTAAGAGTAGATCAAGTTCTCCAGAATTTTGAAGATGAAAGGAAGATTAAAGACACTAGGTTGACCCAATGTTCGTGAAACTACGTGAACATAAAATGTTTCCAAAGTGGTGTTTGTGAACTTCTAAATCTTCTTGGTTAGGTGATTATTTAGAGTGTCACTTTGTCTCTCTCTGTCTGTCTTTCTCTATCTCTGTCTGTCTGTCTTTCTCTCTGTTCCTGTCTTTTTTCTTTGTCTGTCTTTTCTCTCTCTCTGCTCTCTCTGTGTCTGTCTCTCTATCGCTGTTTCTTTCTGTCTCTATCGCTCTCTCTCTCTCTATCGGTCTCTCTCTCTGTCTCTCTATCGCTCTTGGTTGGGCAGTGTATGGTGCAGCGTAGTAGTGTATGCTGCAGTGCTTCGCAACGCTTCACTCATTCCAGCAGGAGCCTGAAGCACAGCAGCGCCGCCCATAGACTTAACAATGTAACTTTCAACCCGCCTGACAGGTCCCTGAATGTATTAAACTCACATTTGATGATTTTACGGCACCGATGAGAATGTGTCATCTAATGGGGTGCAAGAAAAGTACGTGGGCTTATTTATATCAGATGTCGGTAAACAGCAGCACAGACTGGGCCAGGAGATGTTTTTTAGGGGTTTAACCCTTTGCAATCCAATTTTAGATTCAGGGTTTCCTAGGGGGCTTTCTCTTTCTGCCATTATGCAATGGCGCCATCTGCTGGCTAGAGCCAGTACTGTGGTATGAGACATGCTGGAGAGGCCTCCTGACAACAGAGCGGCCAGTAATCTACAGTAAGAATACCCTGCCGGATGTCTTCCGACATCAGAGTTGTACAGCCCTCAATCAGAATGTCTTTATACGTCAGACAGTGGATTGGAAAGGGTTAAATGTTGTAAGGAGGTGATTAGTGACACCTGGGATAGAGACTGGACAATGTGTGAGGGATTATGGTCATTAATGTAGTTAGTAGGTTTAGAAGAAGAGAGGAGCATGGAGACTTCTTCTATTATTGAGTCAAATGCTGAGAGTGAACAAGAGGCAGTTCGGAAGGGAGGGGAATCAAACCTAGATGGAAATTGGGAGGTTATTTCCTGACAGATGTTGTCAATTTAAAGGTTTTTACTGTAAGTGGTAATGAAGACTGGCATATCTTCTGCATTTTTTTTTATTTTTGTGAAAGCAAATCTTGTTTATCCTTGCTGTGAACTATACAGTATGTTTTGCTCTATTCTGAGTCCATCTGGTATAACGCTGCCAACTCCATCTCATGCATGCATTTTCTTCTTGTCTTCAAAGGAGTTCTTTTTGGAACAAGTCCTTTTTATTCATGTTAACTCCCTTACAGATGCTTCCTTTACTGTGTGCTTAAAAAATTGGCAATTGTAATAGCAAAGTGCAAATTGCATGAGTTTATATTAATGTAATCAATAAAATGCCATATAGTTGCCACATTGGCTGATCATATCATGATGACATAGTTGATTTAGTGACCATATCACACCACATACCAAACAAGTGGGTTATCTGTAAAAATATATTGTTCTTCCTAGCTATGAATGAATAGCTAAGGGCAGTGTGTCATTGGCTGAGCGCTCAGCCAATAGCTAAGCAGTAGCTGCTATTGGATGAGCCCTCAGCCAATCTGCACAGCCCTTTCAGGAGGCGGGGATTTTTAAATCCCCGACTGCTGAAAGAGCTTAATAGCAGTGCAGGGGAGCCACCAGGAGGACGCGGCTGAGCGCCGGAGAGGTGAGTAATTTAAAAAAAAAATTTTTTTACACACTTTTTGAAGATTATAAGGGAAGGGCTTATATTTCAAGCCCTTCCCCGATAATCTTACTGCGGGGCTTGGCAGAAACCATTGCCGATCCCATTGAAAGCAATGGGATAGAATGCCGGGGACTTCTGCCACAGCTGTGACAGCTGTGACAACTGTGGCAGAAGTCCCCAGCATTCTGCTTCTCTTTTCGATGGGTCTAGCACTGCTGCCGCTGGCCCCATTGAAAGCACTGGCGATAAGCCGGCGTCATGCCGATATCCCGGTGTGATGCTGACTCTTTTCTCGCACTGCGATGCGAGACTTTAACTTTAGTCTCGCAGCGCAGTGGAGAAAAAGACGCCAGTGGGTGTCCACCCTTACTAGGAGCAGTCAGTAGTGTCCGTAGCATCTAGGTAGGGAAGGGGCACTCTGTGTCACCCGTGAGTCACCCCACAACATAATTGCAGAGTGCTAACGAATTACCTTGTCAGCCGTGGCCTATAAAAATGTCTGTGCTTTCTGTTTCACCCCAAAAAGGGTTAATAGAAGTTAAGTAATTAGTTATATGTATTCCCAAAGTGCTACAGTTAAAGATTACAACTCGTTCCGCGAACAAAGGAAAAAAAAGTCTTAGGGCTTTTATCCACTAGCGTTTTTTTTTCGCTGACATATAGAAAAAAAAACGTAGTGAATTTGCAGAGGAAAAAAAAGGTAGTGGGTAAAAGCCCTTATACAGCAATGAACAGAAAAATAAAAAAAGTTGTTTCTTCTAAGATGCGATGGCACAAAAGCAAAACAGATTACTGCGGTCCTAAAGGCAAAAATCCACACAATGCCGAAGTACCCCATTTCCCTGAAAGTAAGCCCTACCCTAAAAATAGGCCCTACTCAGATTTGCCGACGAGGCTTGAAATATAAGCCCTTCCCTGAAAATAAGCCCCAGTTGCATTACATAAAAAAAGGAATACTTACCTAGCAGGCTCGTCCAGGTCCTCCTGGTGCTGTCAAGAGCTCCGCGGTGCGTCCTGCAGTCCTCGTTTGCCTCATAAATGGGATTCATAAATCCCATCTCCAGGAAGCGATGGCTCTGATTGGTTCCCGAACACTGCTCAGCCCATCAATGCAGCACTCAATGAACCAATGCGATGGCTGTGATTGGTTCATCGAGCGCTGTATTGCTTGTCTGAGCAGCAGATGAAGAACCAATCACAGCCATCGTGTTGTGGCCACTGAATTTATGAATTGGTTAATCAATGCCACGGCTCAGAGTGTTGGAGGCCCGGAGTGTAGCAGGAGGGACCTGGAGCGAGCCTGCTAGGTAAATATAATGAGACATCCCCCCCAAAATAAAACCTAGTGCCTCTTTTGGGGCAAAAATTAATATAAGACAGGGTCTTATTTTTAGGAGAAACATGGTAGTTAATGAACTACCACCTGCCACAATGTGCCTTACTGTCTTACTGAGAATCGGTCCTTTCAATTGATTCATATAATATATGCAACTCCCATGGGGAATGGTGGATAGCACATAGCATAATTTCAATACAGGTATTTACAAATCTGTACCATATTCAAAAGGAGAGGAATATATATAGCATGCGAATTCACATCAATATTGACTGGGCAGCATGGTGGCCCAGCATTGTTACTTTACAGTGTTGGAGGTTCAAATCTGACCAAGGACAATATCTGCATCCAGCCTTCGAGTTTCAGCTTATACATTTTCCATAATGTAATTTAGCCATTAGTGCTCAAAGTACCCAATTTAAAATCCAAATATTCTCTCTTTTAATTTACTGTCCAAGTCTATTGGGGGGATTTGCTGGGATCTCTTCCAGAGCTATAGAAGATAAATGATTAGGATCCAAGATATGTATGGCCCACATACTGGTGTTTTCATAGACACTCCAACATAAACTCCATGGTCCAATATATAATTAATAAACATCTTAATAGGAAACGATTCCTGTATATTAGATGAAAATGATTTCATGTTGGATGATCTTGCACTTAAGACTTTTGGAAACGTTTCATTGAAAGGAACCTGCAACAGATGTAAACATAAGACTTGATTGTACTATGGCCATGGAGAAAACACCCCATTTAGTCGCAACTAGAGATGAGCGAGCAGCAAAATGATCGGGCACTCGTTACTCGAGCAGAGCTTTTTGTAATGCTCGAGAGCTCGTTTTGAGTAAGGAACCCCATTGAAGTCAATGGGAGCCTCGAGCATTTTGAAAACAATGGTCTGCCAGCACCCCTGAATTGTTTTTCATGGAAGGGCTTTACATATGAGCCCTTCCCTGAAAAACAATAATTTTAGTGTAAAAAAATAAAAAAAATAAATAAAAACTTGCCTCTCCGCCGCTGCCATGTCCCGCGGGGATGCAGAACACATCTGCCGCATGCGGCAGATGTTTCCTTCATCCCCGCTAGTAAAAAGAATTCCCTGCTGCAGCTGCTACATCTGTAACAGATGCAGCAAAGGAATTCTTTAATTCCCTACCGCAGATGTCCCACATGACATGACAGTGTCCTGTTCTGCTTGTATGCTGTTTACCTTCTATAGCGAGCCAGGCCCCTAGGTTCCACCGTGGGTCTGTCCCTGTTTGGACGATTTCACCAACTTACAGGCAGGATTCCCTTAGGTTTGAGTGGTCTTGTTAAAGTACTGACTCACGAGACCCTTGTCGTGGGCTCGTGAGCTTAAGTATCTTGGCCAAAATGAGAGCCAATACCTCGTACGTACTTTAGCCATTCTTCCTGCTTATGCATGTGGGTATTTTTGGTAAGTTTTTTGGTGTTGGTCAGTCGCTGTTGGATGTCTGCTCGCAAGTCCTATTTACTATTCAGACCGTTTCAGTGTCTATTTGTGTGCATTTTCCTTCTATCCTGGGCGTGGTGTACATTACGCTCAGGACGAACATGACACTGGTATTTATATGCAGCAGACTTATGGTGATGGGCTGGTGAAAAACTCCACACCATCAAGCTGCTAAATCAACCACAGCCGCAGCAATGTGCTCCTGGAAACCCATAAAACACAGTAATGAAATTGAGAAATTGTAATTTTTCAGATTTTTTTTTCTAACTTAAAGGGTTGTTAAGTAACAAGTTATTTAGCTGTAAATACAAATCAGTATCCAAGTACACAGTTGAACTCCCTCTTTGAATAAATAGTAATGTCTGTGTTGTTCTACAAGGAGCAGATGGCACATCTTTCTTTTGAACAGAGGCGAGGAGTCTTCAAAACGTAAGCACGTAATTCCATCAACTCCTGCTGTACTAAATCCTTAAACTTATCCAAAATCACTGAATGGGCATGTATAGGATGAGATTACAGGTAACATTACAGATCATCATGTTGCTGTGATTCCCTTTGCAGTTGACAAAAATCTTTTTAGATAATATGTTCTTGAAGGAGAATTGGAACAGAAAGTTCCTCGATTCTTGAATACTCAGTTGTATTTACAGCTGAACAAACATTTACTGGATGACCCTGCAATTTATAAAAAAAAACAAGAATTTACAAGGATTTTTCAAGAGGATTTAGGTAAATTAACTCTCCTCCCATAGGAAAAAAAACTAACGAATACCAGCCAAAGCAAAAACTCCTCAAAAAGGAAGATATACCTATCTGTAGACAGCTGTTTCAGAGTTTTTCCTCTCATCAGAACAGAGCATGAGATCCCTTTGATGCAGCTCTTGGTGGCACTGATTATCTTCGAAAAGATCCAGCATTGCATGGAGACTTAATTCAGGTAAGAGCAAGATGTGATTAGAATAGTAGAATTGACAGGTGTTTTGCCAATTAAGAAAGGCACACAAAGCCTGGTTTGTGACCTATCTGTCGAATCAGAAAAGTAGAATGTCATTGCCAAGACAGCAAATGTTAGAGAAAAGAAATCTGCATTTTTATCCTATATGTGCCCGCCTCTTTATACTGATAGGTTGTGAGATAATAGATATCACAACACCATAATAATACAGTGCTGTAAGTCATCACTGTGTCTGGAGTATTGCTGCGAAAAGCACCAAATGTCTGTCATGACTAACTCATGAAGAATACGTGTATGTAAAGAGTCTGTCACATGAAATTCAAGAAAAATAATCCTCCACCCATGTATATAAGTTTTCATTTAAAGCGCACCTGTCTCATTGAAAATGCAGTCCAATCTGCCGACAGAATGTTATAGAACAGGATTCAATGAACAGATTGATATATAGTAGAAAAGTTGTAGTACAACATTTTTTATTTAAAGGGGTTGTCCCGCGAAAGCAAGTGGGGGTATACACTTCTGTATGGCCATATTAATGCACTTTGTAATGTACATCGTGCATTAAATATGAGCCATACAGAAGTTATTCACTTACCTGTTCTGTTGCTAGCGTCCTCGTCTCCATGGTGCCGTCTAATTTCAGCGTCTAATCGCCCGATTAGACGCGCTTGCGCAGTCCGGTCTTCTCCCTTCCGAATGGGGCCGCTCGTGCCGGAGAGCTGCTCCTTGTAGCTCCGCCCCGTCACGTGTGCCGATTCCAGCCAATCAGGAGGCTGGAATCGGCAATGGAGCGCACAGAGCCCACGGTGCACCATGGGAGAAGACCCGCGGTGCATCGTGGGTGAAGATCCGGCGGCCATCTTACTAAGGTAAGTAAGAAGTCGCGGGAGCGCGGGGATTCGGGTAAGTACTGGACGTTTTTTTTTTTTTACCCCTGCATCGGGTTTGTCTCGCGCCGAACAGGGGGGCTATTGAAAAAAAAAAAACCCCGTTTCAGCGCGGGACAACCCCTTTAAACCTCTGCTCATCCTGGACTTAGTAGGCATCTGGACAGTTCTAGACAGTGAGTGACAGCTATCTCTGCATGCCCACTCATACAGAGATACTTTACAGTCACTAGGTAGAACCACCCAAGGAACTGCTAAGCCCAATAGATTTGTAGGTTTAACTGAGTAAAGTACAAGTGACAGTGGCAAGAAAAAGTAAGAGAGCCCTTTGAAATTATCTGGGTTTCTGCATTGATTGCTAAAATAATGCAATCTGACTGTTATACAAGTCACAATTATAGGAAAGAGAATCTAACTAAATATCCATGGTGCACGGAATGAAAGTGAGTGAACCCTTGAATTCAATAACCCATAGATCCCTCACTAGCAGTAATCACCTCCACAAAGATTTGTATTTCTTCCTGCCAATATGTTTCAGATCATAAATATTTCTGGGATGTATTGATTGCACAACCCTCTTCAGGTCATGCCACAGCATCTTGATAGAGTTAAAGTGAGGACTCTGACTTGGCCACTTCAAAATATAAATCATCTTTTTCAACCGTTTTTAGTAGATTTCCTCATGTGCTTTGGGTCATTTATTTTGTTGCTGGGTCGTCCCTGAAGATTCGGGGGGGGGGGGGGGTTGCGGAGGGGATCGGGATGGAGAGAGAGAGATCTCTCCCACTCTCCACCCCGCTCCCCTCCGCCGCCCCGCACCGCCTCCCACAGCTCCCCCGAATCTTCAGGGACGAGCCAGCAGGTACTCGAAAAAGGCGATGCTCTCTGGAGTAAATCGCCTTAACGAGTATGCTCGCTCATCTCTACAGGGCATCCATGCAGCAAAGCAGTCTGAAACCATTATATTCCCTACACCATGCTTCACAGTTGGGATAAGGTTTTGGTGTCAGTGCACAGTATTCTTCCTCCAAAAATAGCATTATATATTTTTGCTGAAAAGTTCCACTTTTGTCTCATCTGTCCATAGAACATTTCCCCAAAAGCATTGTGGAACAACCTTAAGTCAGGCCACAATATTTTGTTTGGACCTCAAGGCTTCCTTCGTGGTGTCCTTCCATGAAATCCATTCTTGTTCAGTATTTTTCTAATTCTAAACACATGCAGAGAGTTCTTGCAGTTTGCAGAGTCATTGTAGGTCATTTGCTATTACCCCTGGGTCCATCCTCACCTCTTTCAGAATTGCCCATTTTGCTTTTTGAGTATTTAATCTCAACAGAATGCTCACTTCTAGGGAGAATAGCAGCAGTCCTAAATTTTCTCCATTTGTAGATAATTTGTCTAACCAAGGATTGATCTGCACTCAGGTCTTTAGCAATGCCTTTGTAGCCTTTTCCAACTTCACTTGTCTATGCTGCATGTCTTCTGAGGTCTTCTGAAAGTTATTTACATCAAGGCATTGTTCACACTAACCAGCCTTTTTTTTTATTTAGAAAAACAGATTGTCAGTAGCCAGGCTTTGTGTGCCTTTATTTAATGGCCAAAGCACCTTTGAAACCCACACTTGCAATCTAATCTCCTTAATTGACACTTTTGTCAATTAGCTCTTTGAGAGGTCATTAGCGCAAAGTTTCACTTACTTTTTTGCCCTCTACTCTGGATGTTTACTCAACATGCTCAATAAAAGATGTGAATGGTACAACTGTTTGTATGTTATTAGTTGAGTTGGATTGTGTTTGCCTATATTTGTGACTATATACTGAATTGTTAGCCAATGATGAAGCATTTCAAGCATGCTTACAATGCTGGTGGTTGGACCGTGAGTTGACATACAGAGCTCGTACATAGCTGAAGACCACACATAATCTGAAGTTTGGTTAGATTTCTTCATTTCTCAAAAACACTAAGGCAAATCAGACAAGTTTAAACGTCTTCTGTTACTGGATGCTTTTCAGATCATCTATAGAAATGATTTATGGATTGTTGCATTACAATACAGAATTTAAGTACAAGTATCACAAACATAATAATATTATATCAACTGTTCATATGTGTGGAATTAGAGGTGCAAAATGCCGTGCACCTAAGAAAGATAGAACATGCACCATCTTGGGTGTGCGAGGGCGGGAGTTTCCATTGACTCCTATGGGAGCTTCTGGCCAGAAGCACCTTTTCAATGTCCCACTGTAAGCAGCAAGGTATTCCTCCTGCCTCCCTGCTGGGAAATTCCCCAGCAGCAGGGGGCAGTAGGGGACTCCCCCTACATCACTCCAAAAGGGATTTCCCTATTGCGGGGAGGGAGGGGGTGGGGTTACACACATTCCCCCAAGAGTGTGGGTGGGCAGCTAGATGAATTGCCCTCTAGCCCTGTCCCTCTATCCCCACCTCCTATGGTTTTCTATAGGGATTCTTTGTGAGAATCCCTCTTGCCCCGCCCACTCACTCTCCGCTATGAAGATATCCCTCAGGATTTCCCCATAGCAGGAAGATTTAGCGGAGCTATGGGTGATCTCCCCAGAGCAGGAAGAGTGAACTGACCTATGGGGGATTTCCCCATAGCAAGGGACAGAGAGCAGAGCAATGGGGGATTAACCCTTCACCCTGCTTCATCTCTGCATGCTATCGGGAACCCCCCTAGCTTCGCTCACTCACCCTGCTTTGTGGAAATCCAGAAGCCCTGCAGGGCTTCTTCTCTCTTCTCCTGGAGTAGCTCAACTGAATGGGCAATGTTTCATGCGATTCACATGTGAAACATTGTCCCTTCACACGTTTTCAGCACATGCGAGCGGCGCATTTTTTTTATAACACCCAATAATCCACCTAGTATGCTCAAAAACAAAAGTAAGACAATGACCATTGATTAGACATGCTGATAAGCAGCATAGAGTGCAATATGTAAACCCTAAAGAACGAAAAAATCATCAAAAGAATAAAGTGTATATATAAGCTACATGCTAAAAAACAGGCAATTATTGAGTATGTGATACTGTGAATAGGATAATAAAGAGTGTGAACCGATATTAAATAGACATTAAATAATCCAAATAGGACAGTAAATTGCTCCTCAAATTACATAAATAAGATTTGTAAATAAATAAATGGCAATATATAATCTGATGAGAATAACATTTTTTCACTGATTATATGTTTATTAGTTGTGCAGCCATTTAATTAGTTTTGACACGTCACCTGACTAGTTATATATTATGGTGTTTTCGTGTCCAACTGTTTTCTTTGTAGGCCTTATTTTTGTTCAGAAAGGGTACCGTATTTCCCCGAAAATAAGACAGTGTCTTATATTAATTTTTGTTCAAAAAGGTTTAACTTTTTTACATGTATAGCTGCCTGGACACCATTTAAATTGACTTTTTTAATTAACTATTAGCAGGGCTTAATTTTGGAGTAGGGCTTATATTTCAAGCATCCTCAAAAAGCCTGAAAAATCATTTTGCATCCTCAAAAATTCTAGAAAATCATGCTATGTCTTATTTTCAGGGTATGTCTTATTTTCAGGGAAACGGGGTATGTAGATATTTAATTAACGTATGGTTGTCATATTTGCTTCTGGTCTAGTGGACACAATGTTATCTGATAACTGTACAGTATTTTTTGTTTGGGAGGGGGCACAACATATGCCTTGGTGCTTGCACCCCTCATCTTTTAAGGGCTTTTTCACATGGGTCCATAACGGGACTAAATCACGCCCATCTATTTAAGCCCTTAGCAATGACCAGAACTTTTTTCTATTTTTCCTTCAATGTAGCCATATTGGATTTTGCAAGTCAAGTTGTATTTTTCAATGCCACTATTTTAAGATAAAAACAATTCTGCTGTTTTATTTTTTAACACTGCTAGAAATATGTTCAACGTATTCTGTGCGTTACTACAAATATGGAGATAGCAGATAGATTATATTCTTTGCATACTCTGGAAAAAAATCACTGTTGTTATAGGATAAATACAGCACCAGAACCAAGCTCATTCCACAAATATAGCGCAAGAACCGATCTCCTAACATAAATACAGAACCAAGCCCAAAACATAATTACAGTATCAGAACTAACCTCAATACATACTCCAAATCAGGTTAACCCACCGTCACATACATAAAAACTACACCTCAAAGTCTGCCCTTTAAAATGGTAAAACTATGCTGAGGGTTATTGTTTCAAAGATCAGAAATCTATCACCCATAATGATACTGTAAACCATATGAGTGGCTGTAGTGCTGCCACAGAGGCAGTCAGTGGCAGGATAAACATTGGCACACACTAACTCTTACGTGACACTTTCTCTGATTGGAATTGTTCTTTTCCTTTTTCTTCTCCATGGTGCCCAGACCACCACTAAGTTTTCTCACTTTTTGCACATCCACTCCTAAAGCCGGCCATACACATTGAACAATGATTGGCCGCAATGTGGGAATGTTTGGGAGAAAGATCCCACCAGCAACATTGATGCCCAAAATGGACAACCAAAGATTCGGTTCTTAAAAAAAACTGATTCCATAGGGCTTTGCACAAATTAGTAAATGAGCGACCGGATTTGGCCTATCATATTCATACAAATGTAGTTTTGGTTAACATTGTCGAAATTTTCCAACCTGGATGATCACATTTTCGGCTGACAGAAGTCTGCCATTGGCCATTGTGAAGGGTCATTTGTGGTAATTTTTCAAACGATGGTCACCTGAAATAGCAACAGTTGACAATTTCAGGGAAGTTTTGTCTTATTTAGACGATCGTATATCGGCTCGGTTTTCACGCCGAGCCGATATACGGTGTCCTTGTCTGCGGGGGGGGGGGGGGGGGATTAACAGGGCTTCTGTATGATCTTGATGTTCTTGATTTTTCATTCTCCGTTAACGAAGGGAGAAGGGGGGGTGTTTTAGGGAGGGGGTTTCTGAGTGTGTATTGTCTTTTTTAACAAACTGTACTAAGCTGTAAACTTGAAAACTTTTAAGAACTTGTGTAAAGAAAAAGTTAAAGTGCGTTATTTAAACAATACTGGATCCAAAAACGTCTTCATGACCTATATATATATATATATATATATATATATATTTCACTAACAGTTTTGGTTAAAACTTTTGCTCAGTGTCATACACATTACGTTCTGTTTTGTCTTTTGATGACACAACATGCGCGATAATATTGCAGGTTAGTAAATCAATATTCTTCTTTCTTTCCAAGCCCAGCTGCTAGTGGAAACTGACACTTTTGGAAGTCAAGTCCGGATAAAAGGAAAAGAAACGGATTTTTACCTTTGTATGAATAAAAAAGGCAAGCTTGTCGGAAAGGTAAGTCTTGTACTCCATTACAGCTTCCCTTAAAGTTACAAAATATTAATTGCAACATATTCCCAACTGTATCAGCAATATCAGGTCTTCAGATACATAATTCTCATATTTGTTAGCTTCTGAGCCTAAGCACAGTGATAAAAAAGAACTAAAAATACTGAAGGGAAAGCAGGTGGAAACTCAAACACTTTTAGACTAAGATTATGGTGTAAAGAAGTTTCGCAAACTTTTGCATCTTTTCTGCTTTTGTAAAAAAAAAAAATGGGCCAGTCACAGCTAATCACATTCACTATCATTTATGTCAGAAACTGCGGGAAATTGTAGTGCAAGTCTACAGCAGATCTTACCTGCCATATCAGCTGCGGGCCCAACATGCATCAAATGGAATAAGAGACTTGTGCCTCTTATTACATTTGGCACATCTTAGGCCCAAAGTCCACAGGCAGGTTTGAATTGCAGGAATCTGCGTAGAGGATCCGCAAATCAAGCCGCCCATAGGGAAACATGGGCATCCGCAAATGAAATAAAGTATGTGGATGTGATTTGCGGACCTTCAGGTCCGGAAAAAAAATCGCAGCATGCTCTATTTTATTGTGCATAACGCACGGACGGCTTCCATTGAAGTCAATGGAAGCCATCCTATTTGCGGCCTGTCCGCAATTAAATTGCAGACGGGATGCGGATTCTGCGGGTAAGTAGGAGTTTACAAAAAACCACTCCACTGGCGCACCGGTCGGCGCTTCAACACCCATCTACAGTGAAGAAAATGAAGACCAGGACGGGTAAGTAGAAGACCTGCAGTGTCCTTGGCCGCGGGCAGGGTCGGATTCTGCTCCCACATGCGGTATCTGATCCGCCCGTGACTCTGCCCTCTTTTATCTAAGACCAGTGTGTAAAACATCAGTCTTAGATAATTGTGCACCACAGTTTGTAAATTATGCCATATATTTGAATCTCCAGCCAAAATTAAAAACTTGGCAGTGTCACTGAATCCTGTTTGCGCTGCAACTGTGGGTAGTCTTTATTTCGTAAGCTCCACCATTGTCCTTCAGACATCTACTGCTGTCAGATCTCGACAAAAATGCTTTCCTGTCAGCCAATTTAGCTTCCATCTCTGATAGCCATGCTGAGAGTCTACAACCTTCTGTCCTCTTCTTCTAGCTCTGTCTAAGCAACTAATCAATGTGAGGTTCCCCTCTTCCACCCCTTACATTGTGCACATATGGGCAATTCGATTTTTGCCTTGAGTTTAGGATTAGAGTTGAGCGAACGTACTCTGCCGAGCTTGATGCTCGTTCGAGTATTAGCGTACTCGATGGTGCTTGTCACTCGAACGAGCATCACGCTGTATTCGACCCCGCCCTAGTTTTTGGCTCCTCCCCACTGTGACGTCATTGGCAAATTTTGGGGTCTGAAAGAGAGAGAGAGAGAGAAAGAGAGAGACGAACCAAGAAAAAAAAACAAAAAGCTCGGCACCTGGCATCCCACATACAAAAATGCTCGAGTCTCCCATTGTAGTTAATGGGGTTCGTTACTCAAGTAGAGCTCTCGAATTTTACGACGCGGCCGGCCTCTTTGACTCAGAGCTCAAACTTTAAAGTGTGTTTATTATGAAATTGATAACACATACACAGAGGCAAAGGGCATACCTACCTCGGGTTCATGCTGCCGGGTTCAGGTAGCATGTACCCTGTGACAGGTTAATCCTGAGACTCACATTCTGGCTAGAAAAGCTTATAATGAGCTAAAAACTAGTGCTTGGCATCGAATACCAGGGCAGCGGACCCTTGGAAATAAATAAGACAATTATTTTTCTCGCTCTGACATTCTTCACAAGCAGCGAAGGGTTCCTCATTCCAGGTTGCTAACCTGTGCAAGGCGAACTACCTTCTTTCAGCAAGGGATTGCTTTCGGTGTGCAATTAACCCCTTAAGCCTATTTTGGGCTTAAAGGGGTTCTGACATGAAAAAAAAAAATTTGTACTCACCTTGCCTGGCCTGGCCCGATCGCCAGGCATGTCCCCTCCAGCCGGCATCTTCTTCTGTGCCTTTAAAGCAGAGCAGGAGCGGTCAAAAAGACCGCTTCCTGCTCTGGTCCGTCCGTCAGGCACTTCCGAGGTCAACGGACGGACCGCCACAGCAAGCACGTCACAAGCAGTGCTTGCTGTGGGCGGCCCGTCCGTCCTGGCTGAACTCCGGAGTGCTGAGCATGCGCAGTGGAGACGCGGCCCGTCCTGACTCCTGTCAGAGGGCACCTCTCCACTGCGCATGCGCGCGATCCCGGAGCGGCGCGGCTGCTGGAGGAAGAAGACTGCCTGCCGGGAGGCATACTAGCACTTTCTGCTTAGGTTAAGCAGCGCTGCTGATTAGAGCCACCTGATTGGCTCTTCGGCACCACGTGACTGCACAGCGTGCACCAATCAGGTGGCTCTAGTCAGGCTGCTTAACCTAAGCAGAAAGTGCTAATATGCTGCCGGGAGATGACCCCCCGATGTCAACAACAACAGGAGAACAGGTAAGTATAAGATTTTTATGCTTTAGCAGCCATTAACCCATGGGTTCCCTGGGTCCATTAGGCAGACCAGGGAACAATGGCTGCTAAAGCATAAAAAAATTATTTGTGTCAGAACCCCTTTAAGGACGCAATGATTTTTGGCGGATTTTCTTCTCCATTTGTCAAAAGTCATAACTTTTTTATTTTTCCGTCGACGCGGCCGTATAAGGGCTTGTTTTTTGCGTGGCGAACTGTAGTTTTTATCGATGCCACTTTTGGGTTCATAGACTATATTGTAAAACTTTTATTATTTTTTTTATGATAACAGGGAGAGAAAACGCATCAATTCTGCCATAGATTTTTTTTTTCTTACAGCGTTAATCATGCAGCATAAATGAGACACTACATTTTTTCTGCGGGTCGGTACGGTAACAACGATACCGAAATTCTTACATTTTTTTTTGTTTTTTCCACTTTTATGCAATAAAAACTCTTTTTTTTGGAAATCCTTTTTTGTTTTCTAAATTGCTGCATTCAAAGTCCTGTAACTTTTTAATTTTTTATGTATGGAGCTCTACGAGGGCTTATTATTTGCGAGACGACCTGTAGTTTTTATTGGTACCATTTTGGGGTACATACAGCTTTTTTGATCACTTTTATCGCGTTTTTAGGTAGGGAAAATGCTAAAAAAAATTTAAGCTTTTTTTTTACGCTTTTTTCCGTGCACACTCAAAAGCATGTGCAGCTTATTGTACACATCGTAATGGACGTGACAATACCAAATATGTGGGGTTTTAATTTTTTTTAACCTTTTTTAGGCTAATATGAGTAAAAGCATTAAAAAAGGGTTTTTTTTACTTTTTCTTTAAATTCATTTTTTGAAGCTTTTTTTTTTACACAACTTATGTCCCCCTGGGGGACTTTGACCACAGTACTGCCTTATCGCTTATACAGCGACAATAGGCATTGGCAATACAGGACGCGATAACAGACACAGAGGGAGCGCACTCGCTCTGTGAACTCTTTCCCTGCCGCGATCTACTTAGATCGCGGCAGGGAAGGGGTTAACAGCAATTGCCCTTAGCGAGTATGCTCGCTTATCTCTAGTGGGCACTATTACAGTGTTGATGCTACTAAGGTGGCACTCTTTCTGTGAGGGACATTTTGTACCATCTGTAGCACTATGTGTTGGAAACTATTAATTTTAGGGTAACTGTAGTTATGACACCATCATTTCTGAAGTACAGTATTTGGGGGGCAGTTTACTACAAAGTAGGTTCAGTAATGTCAGCACCCGGGGCAGCAGTAGACACAGTAATGGGGAAGTAGTAGGACAGTACTGTTAAAGGGTGACAGAATGGGAAGTTTGTGTAGAGGGTGGGAAATAAATGTGGAAGGTGCTGGAAAAGCAAGGAGCTATAGGTGATCAGGAGAAGTCATCATGGTGGTTTGAGTTGGATGGAGAAAACTAGGTAAAATAAACAACTTGAATCAGAGAATATGTCACCTGTGGGTCACAGGATTTAACTGTTTGCATCATTAATTAACATGCCTTCCAGCATGCCACACTATTAACATAGAGTGCCCCAGCACGCTAATCTATTTGAGTAGCATGGCCATTCACATAAAAAGCTTGGTAAGCAAAAAGTATTAGTCAAGCATCGCCAATAGCATGGTCATGTTAATGAATAACATCTGTATATGGTCTGCAGACTGTGTAGGACTGGTAGATACCACTGGTCCTTGTATAGTGCTAACATTGGTCTTTGTATATTGGTATTTTTTTCTTCACAGTATGGTGGTATTATTCACACTGGTGGTTATGTGGTCATTGTTTAGCCCTTGTATTGGTGTAGTTATAGGGGTGGCAAAGGTCACAGTTGCAATATGGCCTTACAACTAGAGGTAACTGCAGGGCCCTCCTCACAATACTAGAGATCTGTCAAGAGCAAACTTAGACTGGTCCCCTGGGGACCCCCAGTGTGCCCCAAGTGAAAACAGCAGTAAGTTTAATTTGCTCCCAAAAAACTGGCATACACTATTTTGCACCAAATTCGACAAGGAGACATTGTGTAGCGTAAAAGTGCGACAAGATGCACCAACATTTTGACACAATGCATCAATAGGTGCTGTAAAGTTAGACAAAGGTGTCTTATCATACCGCAGGAGCCACTTTGATAAATGTGGCCCCTTTTCAGATTGTCTTCTGTTTTTAGAGCTCCTTCCCACGGACGGATTTCCGCTGCGTTGCCCGCAGCTATTAGGTTCTATTGAACCTAATAGCACAATGCTTACGGTGCAGGATTCCACCGCGGAATTCCGCACCGTAAAATCTCCCGTCCTCACCCGCGGCATGCTCTATTTGCCCCGGGTGTACGCGCGGACGGCTTCCATTGCAGTCAATGGAAGCCGTCCGTCACGCTATCTTCCGCTGTAGCACAGCGGAAGATAGCGTGAAACCGCTTCCCCGCCTACCGGCAGCCGCATCATATGACGCGGCTGGCGCGTCATGTGACGCTGTGGGTGTGTCATATGACGCGCTCTATTGCGAAGCGTCATGTGGGACGTAGGACTCCGGATCCGGAGGTAAGTATTGGGGTCTCTGGGGGGGGGGGGGCGCCGTGTGAAGTCAGCCTTAATGTGTAAATCTGACCCATTATGTGTGTTTTATAGGTAAATGTGATATTGATAAACAGGATTCTTTTAAATACAGAAAACTTAAAATCTGCATTTTATTTTTGATGCAAAACCTGTAACAGGACCCCAAAATATAATGCTTTACTCATAGTACTGGGCTCCCTGTATGGAGAAGAGAGGCCTTATGGGCCCCCTAAGGCTCCTGGGCCCGGGTGCAACCGCATCCCCTGCACCCTCTATAGTTACGCCCCTGCATATAGTCATTCTTCTGTGGAAACTTTAAATATAAATGCTTTTGAATTTACCATCTTATGGGAATTAAGAAATATCTATTTTTCTCTTTTTTCATGTCTCGGATTTATCTGGCTGCCTCCCAGATTACATTTCTGTCTGCGTGTTCGCTTCTCAGCCACATGTTTTCTTCTACTCATTGTAATGTAGTACCATACACGGGATAAATGTAACAAGTAATACAAAAGCTGACTGTTACATATATACGTATACAATATACAAAAATCTGAAGAACTGTGTATATATATATATATATATATATATATATATATATATATATATATATATATATATATATACACAGTGTATTGTTCTCAGTATTAGAATGCAATGTCTTTCTGCCTGTCTTTTCATTTCTAACTTGAGAACTGCTGGTTTAACCCTTTGCAAACCAATTTTAGATTCAGAGTTTCCTAGGGGGCTTTCTCTTTCTGCCATTATACATTGGCGCCATCTGCTGGCCAGAGCCAGTACTGCAGTATGTGATATACCAATAGAGGCCCCTGACAACAAAGCGGCCAGCAATATATAGTAAGAATACCCTGCTGGACGTCTTCCAACATCGGAGCTGTACAGCCTTCAATCAGAATGTAGGAAGACGTCAGACAGTGGATGGAAAGGGTTAACTTACACGCGGTTTTGTTTATCATGTAGCTACATTATTGGGTCATACTATATCAGGTAAAGAAAGAAGGACCAAACAAAAGCGCTCAGGGGAAAAAATGGATAATAGACAACTTGGTATAAAAAAAGGAAAAATCTACTTACTCCATGAGGGGCCGTGAATTCATTCCAACAGTCTTTCCTATCCAGGTACGCCTTTTAGGCAATCCCAATGTAGATGCCGGATCTGTTGCAAGATCTTCAAACAGTTATAATGACCGTATTCCTTTACTCAGATTCCATCAATGGATGACCGATACAACCGATACAACATAAGTAGCAGACATTCATATACAGAGAGTAAAACAAAACTCACCTATCACCGATCCTGAACATCACTTGGTTTCCATGTGGCAAAGCAGTCAGCTCCAGCATGCCGGAAACACTGTGCATTCCAGTGTTCAAACAGATGTATATTGGAAGAGCTGTGCAGTCCACAGCTAACTGTAGGTTGCTGGTTATGTTTCTTGTGTCTCATACTGCAATGCCTTATCCACATATATTCAAATTTAATTTGAAACATGTATTTAAAATCATATTGAAATAACTTAGTAGACTGTTCTACAATAAGGCTTGAAGGAATGCTGCCTTCCAATAGGTGGCACTGTGGAGGTATTATTCCATCTCCCTTATTTGCATATTACCCAGAGGAGCATGAATGGCCTTTTGAGTCTCCTCACTCACCATCTAGGTGCTTTCCCTAAGGAGAAAAGATAATGTTTTTGACCGCCATGCCAGGGCTCTCACTAGCAAAGCCAGACTCCTACTGTACACTGATGAAGGGCAAATACCCTGAAACAGCTGTCTGCACATAAAGTCTGGCTTTGCTTTTAATTCCCAGTCATTGTTACAAGGCTTTTATAAAGAGTCTAACTTTGGCTTGAAGGAATGCTGCCTTCCAGTAGGTGGCACTGTGGAGGTATTCTTCCATCTCCCTTATTTGCATATTACCCAGAGGAGCGTGCATGGCCTTTTGAGTCTCCTCACTCACCATCTAGGTGCTCTCCCTAAGGAAAAAAGATAGCGTTTCTGACAATAAGGCTGACATGGAGACCAAGCAATGTTAATGATTAGTGGTAGGTGAGATTTGTTTACTCCTTATATATGCATACACACTACTTATATATAGATGGTTTTTTCTGGATGGAGAAGGATGATGTTGGGACCCCCCGAAACAAGTTGCAGTCTGTATCCGTGTTGTATTGAATATCCATTCATGTCATCTGAAGTGAGGGATATGGTTGTCAGAATTTTTTGAAGATCCTGCAATTGTCTAAGGCCTCATGTCCACGGGCAAAAGAAGAATTAAAATCCGCAGCGGATTTTAACTCTTCTCCCGCACGCGGATCCGCACCCCATAGGGATGCATTGACCACCCGCGGGCAGATAAATACCCGCGGATGGTCAATAAAAGTGATTTTAAAAAAAATGGAGCATGAAAAAATCTGGACCATGCTCCATTTTCATGCGGGTCTCCCGCGGGGACGGCTCCCGCGGGCTTCTATTGAAGCCTATGGAAGCCGTCCGGAGACCTAAAATAGGAATTTAAAAGAATTTACCCATCCGGAGCAGACCGGGAAGGTCTTCTCTTCCTCACGGCCGCATCTTTCTTGCTTCGGCTCGGCGGATGTGCCCGGTGCATGCGCGCGGCACGTCGGCGAGGTGCCGGCGACGTGCCGCAGCCGTGACGAGTTCATCCGCCGGCCGAAAAAGAAGATCCGGCCGTGAGGAAGAGAAGACTTTCCCGAACCGCTCCGGATAGGTAAATTCTTTTAAATTCCTATTTTCAGCGCTCATGTCCGCAGGGCAGGAGGGACCCGCGCAGATTCTCCATGTAGAATCCGTAGCGGGCCTGATTTTCCCCGTGGACTTGAGGCCTAAAACATACACCTGGATATTTTCCAAGTGCTTTGTTGTTTCTTTACCTGGTATTCTACTGGATCAAGCCCTATGGATGTTTGGGAATGAGTAGTACTCTCCGTTATGGATGTCACAAGTTGACAGGGAATAGAGGATTGACATACCTGAAAGCCCAGTTGAGCTCAGGTGAAATGGGAGACCACTTACTATGTGGGCCTCTTTCTTGGAAACAGGTGAGTTCATTGTAAATGTTTATTATATTTTATAGCAGTTCTGGGAATGCTTTCTCCTTATTCATTTTCTGTCTGTTTTTGGGTCAAATTATAAGCTCATCAAAAATCTGTTTGGTACTTCTAAAGTAATAGCGATATTTATGTGCAAGGGTAATTTGTATCTTCAAAAATGAAAAAAAGGTTTGGTACTGTGCCAGCCAGTAGAGCAAAATGTGATTGTTCTCAATGAGGCTTCGTTCACACGAGCATGTTTATGCGCGCATAAATCTGCGCATCTATTAGAACCATTGGTTTCTTATGTGTTCATATGTCCGTGTTTTACAGGCATGCAAATGCGTGCACCTGCAAAACATAGGACATGCGTGCACCATAGGTCTGTGCTGCGCATCAATACTCCCCACGGGGAGTCCCCTTGTCAATGAACACTGTCACAGTGTTCAGTGATAATGGCACTCCCCGCAGGGAGTAAAGAATCCCCTGTCACTGAACACTGAACGCCCTTCTGTGTGGTATATAAAGAAACAATATAATGTGAGCAAAACTGGGAATATATCTACTTTTCCTTAAATTCAGCTTTAATATGGGCACAACTTGTGTGTGTGTATAGATAGATAGATAGATGAACAGTCTAGCCACCTGAGACCCTAAAAGTGGCTCTAAGGCTACATGCATGTAGTCTACCTCCTTTTCTGCTTGTGTAGAGCTTGTTGACCACCAGACATGATTCTACGATGCAATTAAAGTAATTTTGCCCAGTTAACAAAGTTTGAGATAGGGGGCATTATTGGAATGTGGGAATCTGGATGGTCGCATTGACGAATTGCCAGCCACTTGGGTCGTTCTGCACAGACTATTAGGAGGTGTTGGGACCGGTGGACACAGGAGGACATGCACACAAGGCAACTGGCCTCAGGACACCCTTGACAGACCAGCAATAGAGGAAAACATTTGATCTTCTGACAAGCAGCTCCAACTTTTTCAATGTCCATTATCCAGAGTCAGGTGGCACCATCGATATAGGCCTCTATGTCTCTGTGAACCATTTCCAACCTCTTAGCTGAAGAATACATGGTCTTCACGGTGCTCATTACCTATACTGCCTTTGACACCCACCCATCATCACCTCCGTTTGCAGTGGTGTCATAAACGATGAAACTGGACTGCTATGGAATAGAATTGGTTGTCTTCAGTGATGAATCCAGGTTTAGTTTGGGCACTGATGATGACTGTGTTCGTGCCTGCAAACCTAGGGGTCAGCGTCTCAATCCTGCGTTGCACACTGCACCCACTGCTGGTGTGATGGTCTAGGAGGGGCCATCGCATATGGCAGTCAGTCACCCCTAATAGTGGAACGTAGGACAGCTCAGCGATATGTTCAGAACATCTTGCAGCCACATGTGTTGCAGGATAATGCTCAGCCACAGACAGCAAGCATGTCACAGGAATGCCTTCACAACATTGCCACACTTCCTTGGCTTGCCCGGTCACCAGATTTATCGCCAATAGAACATTTTTGGGACCATCTGGGACACCAACTTCGACAGCCTACAACTTTGTACGATCTAGAGGCTCATTTATAGCAAATGTGGTCGACATGCTGCAAGATACCATACAGAATGTGTATGCCTCCATGGCTGTCAGTATCCAAGCTAGAGGTGGCCAGCAGGGTACTAGAGCCTCCCTTCAAGTGATCAGTTTTCCACAATAAATTATCCTTTTGCTCTGAAATTGTAGCCACTTACTTATATGTTACAATCACACATATAAAGTTTAATTTGATTTCGACATCTCCTAGGTGCTTGATTTTTTTTGACAATGAGCGTACATATGTATCTATCTTTATACCTATCTGCATTTTGTAATGTTGTGGCCTTTTTTAAAAAAAATATATACTTTTTTTCCCCATCATTATGCACTCAATACCCCATAATGACAAAGTGAAACCAAAATGTTAGAAATCTTTGTAAAGTTTTTAAAAATGAAGAACTAACATTTTGCATTGACGTAAGTAATTGGACCCTGTTCTCAGTACTTAGTAGAAGCCTCCAGTCTTCTTGCGTTTGCACACCTGAATTTGTGGATTTTCTGCCATTCTTCTCTGAAGATCCTCTCTAGCTCTGTCAGGTTGGATGTGGAGCATCTGTGTATAGCCATTTCCTGATCTCTCCAGAGATGTTCAATTGGCTTCAAGTCAAGGCTCTCGCTGACCAATTAAAGGACATTCACAGTTGTTGGCCCTAAGCCACTCCTGTGTTGTCTTGGCTGTGTGCGTACAGTCATTATCTTGTTGGAAGATAAACCAACTGCCCAGTTTGAGGTCCCTTGTAGTCTGGATCAGGTTTTCATTAAGAATATCTCCTTACTTTGCTCCATTCAGCTTTCCATCCACCCTGACCAATTTCTTGGTCCCAGCTGCTGAAAAACACCTCCCACAGCATGATGCTGCCATCACCATGGTTTAATTGTAGGGATAGTATTGGGCAGGTATTCAGTTTCCTCCAGACACAACGCTGAGAATTGAGGCAAAAATAGTTCAATCTTGGTTTCACCAGACCAGAGAGTCTTGTTTCTCACCATTTGAGGGTCTTCTAGGTGTTTTTTGGCAAACTCCAAGCTGGCTTTCATGTCTTTTACTGAGCAGATACTTCTTTCTGACCACTCTGTCATAAAGCCAAGATTGGTAGAGTGCTGCAGTGATGGTTGACCTTCTGGAGGTTTCTCCCATCTGCACACAGGATATTTAGAGATCAGTCTAAGTCACCATTTGGGTTCTTCATCAACTCTCTTACCAAGGCCCTTCTCCCTCAATTACTAAGTTTGTTGGGTCAGCCACCTCTAGGAAAAGTCCTGGTTGTTCCAAACTTCTTCCATTTAAGAATTATGGAGGTCACTGTGCTTTTGGGAACTTTCAGTGCAGCCAGTGTAGCTTTCTCCAGATCTATGACTCTATGCAAATCCTGTCTACAGTCAGTTTTTTGCCTCCACATGGCTTGGTTTTAGCTCTGATATGCATAGTGAACTATAGGACCTTATACAGACTGGGTGTGCCTTTTAAAATGATGTCTAATCAACTATATTTACCACCAGTGGACTCAAGGTGTAAAAAATATTACAAAGATGATCAAGAGAAATGGGTGGCCACCAGAGCTAAATTATAAGTGTCATACCAAAGGGCTTGAATAGTTATGTCAATGCAAAATGTTAGTTTTTCATTAAAAAAAAATTACAAAGATTTCTAACATTCTGTTTTCACTTTGTCATTATGGGGCATTGGGTGCAGAATGACAGGGAAAACTTGAATTTGTTTTTTCATAAATTTGCATAAGGCAACACCATAACAAAATTAAAGGGTCTGAAGACTTTGCAGACTCACTGTATGCCCTTCCAGATCAGTTTATAATCCTGCAATGTTGACCTTAAAGGAAGGAAAAACACCCAACGAGGTAGAAGCCAATTTGTCTCATTCTAGGGATAAATTCCTTCCCGACTCTAAATCTGGCAAACAGAATAACTCCCTGGATCAAAGATCCTGCTTCTAAAGCTAGCGACCACAGAATGTAATAATGTTGCACTCAGGCATCCAGGCTCCTCTTGAACTCTTTTAGTGAGTTCACATTCACCATGTCTTCAGGCAGAGAGTTTCATAGTCTCACTGCTCTTACAGTAAAGAACCCCCTTTTATATTGATATAGAAACTTACTTTCCTCTAGACATAGAGGACGACCCCTTGTTACAGTCACAGTCCTGGGTATAAATAGATTATGGGAGAGATCTCTGTATTGTCCCCTGATATATTTATACAAAGTTATTAGGTCGCCCATTAGCCATCTTTTTTCTAAACTAAATAACCCCAAAGTCTCTCTGGGTATTGTAGTCCACCCATTTCTTGTATTACTTTAATTGCCTGCCTTTGAACCTGTTGAAGTTCTTGAGTACCGGTGACAAAATTGTACTAAGAGAGAGCCCTTTCTCTCTCCCTCTCCCCCCCCACTCCCCGCTGCAACCCCCCACTCACCCACGGCGCCCCCCAAATCTTTTCGCCCGAGTACGGAAGTACTCGAAAATCGCGGCGCTCGGGCGAAAAAGGGGCGTGGCCGAGTAGGTTCGCTCATCTCTAGTATTCAACAATGGTTTGGTAAGAGCTCCAATACTGGCTTCAGGCACTGCAAAGTGTCAGAAGGTGACTTGCATCAGCAAGGGTGGGCTGAGGCAGCAGCCTGCTGGGCTCCCAGTAGATGTTTGGGGTCGCCTGGTTTCTCTCTGCTGATATGCTGACTGTCCTGGCCTCTGCTTCTTCGCATCCTTCTGTAGGCTGCAGGGCTGCCTGCTATCATTCTGACTTGAAGTGCAACCTCTTTCCTCTCAAAGAAAAGCAGCCACAGCACAAGCCAAAGTGTTCAGCGGCCCTGCAGGCTGCAGAAGAACACAGAAATAGAGGCCGGACCTTCAGCAACCTGACGCAGGTGGCAGGATAATGTCATTCCATCGTGCCACCTGTGTCGGGCCAAAGGAGAACTCTGTGCTCTTCAAGTTTAGGGACTGGGCACTTTTTAAAATCAGAGGCATAATTACTTTAGAGGTATCTGAGGCACTATTACAACTAAGAGGATACTTGTGGTTCACTTTTATAGCTAAGGGGGCACTATTACCACTAAAGGGGTGCTTGGGGGCACTGTTACCACTAAGGGAGTGCTCGGGGGTACTGTTACCACTAATGAGATATTTGGGGACACTATTACCACAAAGGGGACACGTACTATTAGAGGGCATTTGGGGACACTTGGGGCACTGGTACTATTTTGGGAGCACTATAAATACTATTAAGGTGGCCCTGTTACCACAATGGGGAAACTCAAGGACATTATTACTATTAGGGGGACAGTTGGAACAAGTGTTGTTAAGGGGGCATTGCAAATACTATTAATGAGTCTCGTGGGGACACTATCACCACTAAGGTAGAAATTAGGCAGACTGTTACCACTAAGAGGGCAATTGGAGCACGATTATTTTGTTAGAGTCCGCTCACGCATAGAAGAAATGCTGCATATTTTTCACAGTAGGGAATTCCATGGAAAAATCTGCAGCATTTCTGCATCAAAAACTGCGTCAAAATCCCCACCAGCAGTGTGATAGGCAGCTGATTTCAGCAGCTACAGTGATCCCTTTCATTTTGCAATACTTTATGCTGTAGGTGCACCCCATCACCTGACAGCCTCCAGTGAGCTCTGCACCACCCACTGTCTATGTACTGTAGCTCCAGTCCTAAGACCACCAGTTCCTTCAGAGCTTCCAAGGCTTCCTCATCAATAAGTAATTAGTAAAATGGAAGCTGAGACAGTACCTCCACATAGACCATATGACTGTCCCATCAACCACCACCAACCTGTAACAGGGCCCCCAACTATAATGCTTTATTCATAGTACTGGGCTCCCTGTATGGAGAGGAGAGGCCTTGTGGGCCCCCTAAGGCTCCTGGGCCGGGGTGCAACCGCATCCCCTATCGTTACGTCCCTGCTGCAAACTGTTGCTGTGTATCTGCATACCAAATTTGGATCCCTTTTGATTATGTCCCTGCCTCACACCTAAAACTGTTGCTGCTTGTCTGTGTACTGAATCTGGACTGTTACTTGACTAGACTTGGTTCAGTAACAAGATCCATCCGAACGTGTTTCCAGACCTTGAGAGATTATTCTGGCTCAAAAATGGAGTCTACTGTGATGGTTTTGAGGAAACAAGTTTCCGAATTACAAAAATTTGGCATTGTTTAAAGAAAGTGAAGAAGAAAAAAAAAACAAAAAAACAGATACTGTACAAATACAAAGTTCAGTGATGATTGTCACCCATACTGAGCTTTTCTCAATCAATGCCATGTATATTTTCAGATGTACTCTGCTCCATTTACCAGTCGTAGGAAAAAATTACAGTTAACCCCTTAATGACACGGCCTATTTTGGCGTTGAGGACCAAGCGATTTTTGGTATTTTTTCATCTCCATTTTTCAAAAGCCATAACTTTTTTATTTTTCTGTCGGCGCGGCCGTATAAGGGCTTGTTTTCTGCGTGGCGAACTGTAGTTTTTATTGGTATAATTTTTGGGTACATAGACAATATTGTAAAACTTTAATTATTTTTTTATGATCGTAGGGAGATAGAATGCATCAATTCTGCCATAGATTTTTTTTTTTTTTAGAGTGTTAATCATGCAGCATAAACGACACACTACATTTTTTTCTGCGGGTCGGTACGGTTACAACGATACCAAAATTCTTATATTTTTTTCAAGTTTTTCCACTTTTCCACAATAAAAACCCTTTTTTTGGAAATTATTATTTTTTTCTAAACTCACTGCATTCAAAGTGCTATAACTTTTTTTATTTTACAATGGACAGAGCTTGTGGGGGCTTATTTTTTGCGAGACGAGCTGTAGTTTTTGTTGGTACCATTTTGCGGTACACACTTCTTTTTATCACTTTTATTGCATTTTTTTGGGAGGCAAAATGCTAAAAATTTGCATTTTGCCTCAGTGTTTTAGCATTTTTTTTAACGCTTTTTGCCGTGCAGGAAAAAAAGTGTGTTCAATTTATTATACACGTCGTTATGGACATGTCGATACCAAATATGTGGGATTTTTTATTTTTTTTATGCTAATATGAGAAAAAGCATTGCAAAAAATTTTTTTTACATTTTTATTTTTTGTACTTTATTTTTCTCTTTTTTTTACACAATTTGTGTCCCTCTGAGGAAATTACACAGCAGGACTGCAGATCGCTACGATAAGGCATGGAGGGACTTCTCTCTTGCCATGCCTTATCGCTTACTATAGCGATCACAGGCTATGGCAATATAGGACGCCGGTATCTGGCGTCCTGTTGCCATAGCAACCAGCCGGGCTCTTGCAATGTTATCGCGAGAGCCGGCTAGAGTCACAGAGGGAGCGCGCTTAGATCACGGCAGGGAAGGGGTCAACAGCAGGGAGGCACATCTCCGATGCTCCCCGCTGTCGCAGCAGGACGCCGGCTACTAGTGACAGCCGGCTCCCGCTGCGGGATAGCGCGAGATCTGCTATGATCTCGTGCTATCCCTATGACGTAAGGGTACGTCATTTTGCGGGAAGTACCCCGCTCTCATGACGTACCCTTACGTCATGGGGCGGGAAGGGGTTAATATCAGTATTTGATGATCCTAATTGTTGTGTTACATCTGATGCTGAACGGCATTATCTGTGGCAAGGAAATCACTCGATGGCTGAATGCACCGCAGAATTTCTCCACTGTCCACTGGGAAGCTGGTTCCAGTCAATGGAAGCTCTTCGCCGTGCGGCGAGTCACCGCAGTTCTACATCATAGCCGGTACGACTCTCTGCACTGCACATGTGCGGTGGCGCGCCAGCCGACACATACACAGAGCAGAGAGAAGACTACAAGACAGGTACGTGGGGGTCACTGCCGATGCACAGAGTCTGATTCCACTGTGACATCTTGCAGTCAGAATCCGACCCGGCCACGTGCATCCGGCCTTACTAAAAGAAACCGGTGAAAGCTGTTTGTATTTGGAAACAAGCCTGACTTTACTTTCAGTTAACCCTTTCCAATCCACTATCTGACGTCTAAAGACATTCTAATTGAAGGCTGTACAGCTCCAGCGTCAGTAGATGTCCGGCAGGGTATTTTTACTGTGTATTACTGGCCGCACTGGAGTACTGGCTCTAGCCAGCAGATGGCGCCATTGTATAATGGCAGAAACAGAAAGCCCCCTAGGAAACTCTGAATCCAAAATTGGATTGCAAAGGGCTAATCAACATTGGGGATCAGGCAAAATTCAGAATCCGTTTCTAAACCTTTGCTGATTAATTTGAAAGCCTCTCAATGCATTAGAAAATGAGAAATGATGTACAGAAAACTATTGCCTTTATTGTGGGGATTCAGGGCACTACGCCGTTAATTGCCCAAACCCAGACAATTACTGTCACTAATGGAAAAGAATAGATTTAACTGGAAGCATCTGATATGTTGGATGCAAGAATTCCTTTAATTTCTCTTGTGGCACAGGGTGAAGACAGAGTGTTGGCACCAGTCTTAATGTATATTGCCAATACACGTCCACACTAAAACACATGAGGTTTCTTGTTCTGCTATCCTGGACTCTGGGGCTGGTGGAAATTTCATGGACATAAACGTTGCTCATGATAATAATATTACATTGTGAAGGTTAGCACCCATAGACATGGAAACAGTTGATGGATCACAGCTATTGTCAGGGCCTGTTACTTATGAAGCTGTGCAGCTTCAAGTATTCGAGCTTGAACATCATGAAGTTATTCACTTTTCAGTGACTACTTCTACAAAGTTTGAAGTTATTTTGGAAAAATTCATTGGCTATTTACTCAAAATCCATCCATTAACTGGAAACACGCTATATACATTTTTTTCTCTAATCATTGTCAGCTGAATTGTCTGCCTAAACCTACTTTTTACTTGAGAGCAGGGCTGTATTTACAGCTCACGCTACCTTAGGCGCTGAGGAACTAAGGCATTGAGTCTGAATACGCCCCCATTAACGACTTAAAACTCACCAGTTATTGTAGAAGATTTAAAAGGCGCACATGCTCAGTAGGGATCACTGTTGGATAGCGCAAGCACATTGGAGGAGAATGGTGAATTTAAATAAAGTCTGTAAAAAGAGCACAAATACTCAAAGAGGACAACCCATACCTATATACCATATATACTCGAGTATAAGCCTAGTTTTTCAGCACGTTTTTTATGCTGAAAAAGCCCCCCTCGGCTTATACTTGAGTGAGTTAAAAAAAAACTACAAAAAACCAACAATACTCACCTCCCAGCCTGTGTCTGTGTCCTCGGCACGATGGTTTCCCCGCCGGTGCAGCAAGCTTCTTAAGAATTCTCCCCGCTGTCCTCTCCCTGCTCAGCTTTGAATTCCCCCACCATCAGTGCTGTGTAGGTAAGTGCTGTGATTGGATTGAGCGCCAGCCAATCACAGCTGGCGCTCGATCATTCACAGCCATTCAGTGGATGACATCACTGAATGGCTGTAATTGGCTGGCGCTCGATCCAATCACAGTGCTTACTTACACAGTGCAGACAGTGGGGGAATTCAAAGCCGAGCAGGGAGATTACAGCGGGGAGAATTCTCAAGCAGCTTGCCGCACCACCGGGAGACCATCGCGCTGGGGACACAGACGGCGGCTGGGAGGTGACTATTGCATTATTTCTTTACCTAGTATATACTCGAGTATAGGTAGGCTATACTCGAGTCAATAAGTTTTACCAGTTTTTTGTGGTAAAACTTATTGACTCGGCTTATACTCGGGTCGGCCAATACTCGAGTATATACGGTATATTAAATGTGCCTGAATCATTTCTTTCCCAGCCAGAATAATGATTCTGCTTGGAAATCCATAACGGGTATTTAATTAATATATGTTCCTCATACAACTGATAATGATACCATATTAGTTAAACCGTCAGTTATATAAGAATTTATTTGTAAGGTAGAATAGGGGTTGGTGCAGGGGCGTAACTATAGAGGGTGCAGGGGATGCGGTTGCACCCAGGCCCAGGAGCCTTAGGGGGTCCATAAGGCCTCTCTTCTCCATATAGGAAGCCCAGTACTATGAATAAAGCATTATAGTTGGGGGTACCTGTTACAGGTTTTGCATTGGGGCCCAGAAGCTTCAAGTTATGTCTCTGTGCAGCATGGTTTAGGTATGGGTACGGGTACAGATACAGATAGACGGGGGGCCCCAGCTCACATTTTGCATGAGGGCCCTTGAGCCTTTATTTACGCCCCTGGGTTGGTGTATGAAAATACCCACCACAGCAAAAATCTCATAACATCAGGCGTTAAATGTATTCAAGGGTAAGGATCAAAAAAGTACAAGCACGTCCAACAAAACTCAATACCATGGTTGGTTACCAATCTTCATTCATTCACTTTACTTGGACACCAGTTGCTCACGATGCTTTCATTAAAGACTATTCACATCAGCACCCATATTAATTCATCCATATCCAGAGTTTCCTTCCACTGTCGAGGTTGATGCATCTAATTCAACAGTAGAGGCGGTCCTGTCTCAGTAGTCTGGAGACAAGTTGTTGCACTCACCGAATGCCCTCATCTTAAAGGAATTATGCCCTCATCTTAAAGGAAATAAAGAACTCCTAGCAATTAAAAGTGCATTTTCTGCTAGGAGACAACTTTTGGAGGGAATTGCTAATCTTGTAGCTTCACTTACTATTCATAGCAATTTAACATCCATGATGAAAAAAGATTATCCTCCAGATACATGAGATAGAGTTCCTTCTATTGTCGATTTTATTTTGTGGGGGCAACTCATTCAAAAGTACTTCTGAAACTACTTAAGGATGGCTACAAGATTGACTCATTGTTTAATCATCTTCTAAAAACAATTGAATCTCTTCTTTAACCCCTTAACGCCACAGGCGTAAGTGTACATCCTGGCAGAGGGGTACGTAGCGCAACAGGATGTACACTTACACCCTGCGAATAGCGTGAGGTCAGAAGAGATCATAGGTGTTATGGTAAAAGTCCCCTACAGGGACATAAAAAGTGTAAAAAAAAAAAAAAAGATAAAAATAGTGTAAAAAAAAAAAAAAATGAAAAATGTAAAAAAAAAAACCTTTTGGTGCTTTTTTCCCTATTAGCGTTAAAAATTTTTTTAATTCCCACATATTTGGTATCGTCGTATCCATAACGACTGAACAACAAATTGAACACACTTTTTATGCTGCACGTCAAAAAGCGTACCCCCTCCTAAAAACGGAGGGAAGATGCTTATTTTTTTCTTTCTGCTTTTTTTCAAAAAACGCAATAAAAGTGATCAAAAAAAGTGTATGTAACCCAAAATGGTACCCATAAAAACTACATCTCGTCACGCAAAAAATAAGCCCTCACGCTGTAAAAAAAAAAAACAATGGCAGAATTGATGTGTTTTCTCTCCCTGCTATCATAAAAAAATTAATAACAGTTTTATAATATAGTACCCAAAAATGTCACCGCTAAAAGTTCACTATGCAAAAAACAAGCCCTCATACGGCCGTGTCGACAGAAAAATAAAAAAAAGTTACGTCTTTTGAAAAGTGGAGATGAAAATCCCCCAAAAATCATTACATCCTCATGGCCAAAATAGGCCGTGTCCTTAAAGGGGTTGTCTCGCGAAATCAAGTGGGGTTATACACTTCTGTATGGCCATATTAATGCACTTTGTAATATACATCGTGCATTAAATATGAGCCATACAGAAGTTATTCACTTACCTGCTCCGTTGCTAGCGTCCCCGTCGCCATGGTTCCGTCTAATTTCGGTGTCTTCTTGCTTTTTTAGACGCGCTTGCGCAGATGGATCTTCTCCCTTCGGCTGGTCTCGGAAGCATCGGCGTTTTGGCTCTGCCCCCTTGTACGCGTCAACGCGTAGCTCCGCCCCCATCACGTGCCTATTCCAGCCAATCAGGAGGCTGGAACCGGCACATGTCATGGGGCGGAGCTACGCGATGACGCGTACAAGGGGGCGGAGCCAAAACGCCGATGCTTCCGAGACCAGCCGAAGGGAGAAGATCCATCTGCGCAAGCGCGTCTAAAAAAGCAAGAAGACACCGAAATTAGACGGAACCATGGCGACGGGGACGCTAGCAACGGAGCAGGTAAGTGAATAACTTCTGTATGGCTCATATTTAATGCACGATGTATATTACAAAGTGCATTAATATGGCCATACAGAAGTGCTTAACCCCACTTGCTGCAGCGGGACAACCCCTTTAAGGGGTTAAAGATGGATTATGGTTGCAATTTAATTAATTTTATGCACTAGAAAAACTGCACTTTATGTACTAAAATTGGACCACGATTCGAAGCTCACTGGACGTTTAGGCTTTAAAAAGACTCGAGAAAATCTTTCCTGTTCCTTTTGTTGGCCAAGTTTGAAAATATGTTTCGGCATTTATGGTTTATGTTTGAAATAAAACCCCACGCTCTTCTCCTGTATGTTTCGGCCCCTCACCATTCCAGGTCGCCATAGGGACCTAATTTCTTTGATGTTTGTGGTTGAACTACCTCTTTCCAAATGAACGAATACTATTGTGATAGTCACAGACCATCTCATCAATATGTCCCATTTTATTTCAACCCATTTTTGGTGACTGCCTTTCGCTGAAGGGGCCTCTTATAAGTGTAAATAAGACTTATTTGCATATTACCCAGAGGAGCGTGCATGGTCATTTGAGTCTCCTCACTTAGTTTATAGTTGCTCTCCCTAAGGAGAAAAGATAGCGTTTCTGACCCACCATCCCAGGCCTCTCACTAGCAAAGCCAGACTCCTACTGTACACTGATGAAGGGCAAAAACCCTGAAACAGCTGTCTGTACATGAAGTCTGGATTTGCTTTTAATTCCTGGTCATTGTAACAAGGCTTGTATAAAAAGTCTGACTTTGACTTGAAGGAATGCTGCCTTTCAATAGGTGGCCCTGTGGAGGATTTATTCCATCTCCCTTATTTGCATATTACCCAGAGAAGCATGCATGGCCATTTGAGTCTCCTCACTTACTTTATAGTTGCTCTCCCTAAGGAGAAAAGATAGCGTTTCTGACCTCTCATAAGTGTAGCATACCTGGGCTCCCCTCTCATCAATGTTGTAATTTTATCTGCCACTATTTGCCAAATTGCCCTGGTTTTAATTCAAGTCAATAAAGTTTATTTTTTAATCCTATTCTGTGAAGATTTTTTTTAAGTAATTAGGTTTTTTTTCTGCCTGCCGTGATCCCACTGCAAATTAGGTTTATTTCCCAAGTTTACTAACTTTCAGCTGTTTGCAAAAAGGCAATCAAACAAGAACAGTTCAAGTAGCTCAACACAATTAATATAACAAGCAGGTTCCCCAAATTCAGCACAAAATGCTACTTTTGACGACTTCTGTAGTCTTAGAAGATTCTGGAATGACCTTCACAGTCATCTGACATGAACAGAATGAAATATACTTGGTGAGATTTGAAGAAACCCAATTTGCTATGGGAGCTTGAATAATTTTGATTGCAACTAGATTTGGGTCTTTCTAATGCACAGGCATAATGTACACCATGATGTTACACTAGAGGTATATTGTGCATAGTGATGACATACTATAGGGATAATGCACACAGTGATGTCACTATGCAGAGATAATCTACTCAGTGATGTCACAGCACAGAAATGATACAAATAGTAATGGCAGATTAGGAACATCATAAAAAAGGCATATTGCACACAAAAAAGTTCTCCATGACTACACAACATTGGACAAAAAAACATATAATGATGTCATATGCAAATATACAGGAATAACGCAGTGATGTCACAACACAGAAATAGTATAAAAAGGAATGCAGAAGAGAGGTAATAATGCAGACAGCAGTGGTAACTATGGTGCTCCATAGTAAAATGGAGAATGGGGCAACATTCACTTTTTTATAACCCGTTCCATTATCCATAGTCATCACTAACTGCATCATGTCTGAGTAGAAATGAGCCTTTTTAGTTGCTGGGTCCCAAAGCAGCTGCTATATCTTCTACCCCGGTAGTTACGCCCATGGCTTTTGGTTTTAGCATCTTTGAAACCTGTGTACTCTTTAAAGAATTTGTCTACTGCAGGAGAAGTATTCCCACCATATGAGGCCCCATGGACATGGGTGGGGAATCCAACCCTGTGTGTGGCCGAGGACACTGCGGGACTTCTACTTACCCATCCGGGTCTTCTCTTTTCTTCACTGCTGATCTTTGCAGAAGCACCGGCTGGCGCGCCACGTCACATGTGCAGTGGAGTTTTTCTTTTTCAATGGAAGCCATTGATACTGGATTCGCGGTGAAATGGAGCATGCTACGATTTTCTTTTTTTTCTGGACCAAAAGGTCCACAAATCAAATCCTCATGCTTTATTGCACTTGCGGACGCCCATGTTTCTCTATGGGTGGCTTGATTTGCGGATCTTCCATGTGGGTAACCTGCGCAGGTTCCGCAAATCAGATCCGCCCGTGTACATTGGGCGTGAGGCTGAAACCCCCATACATCACATCACTGTTAGGATAATATTTAGTTAGGTAACGGTGATATTTTATGACAAACTCCAAACTTGCTTTGATGTGGCTCTTCTACAATAAGAGTTTCTTTTGAGCCACCCTCCTATGCAAGCTAGTTGTATATAGGCTAGTTGGATATAGTTGACTGTTAGCTCAAGTGTAATTTACAATCCAGAACAAACTACCGCAGTGTATGTTTTTGTTATGCTTTGACATAGGACTTAGAGATGAGCGAACATACTCGCTAAGGGCAATTACTCGAGCGAGCATTGCCCTTAGCGAGTACCTGCCCGCTCGAGAGAAAAGGTTCAGCTGCCAGCGCAGGGGAGCGGTGAGTTGCGGCAGTGAGCAGGGGGGAGCAGGGGGAGAGAGATCTCCCCTTTGTTCCTCCCTGCTCTCCCCCGCAGCTCCCTGCCCGCCGCCGGCACCCGAACCTTTTCTCTCAAGCGGGCAGGTACTCGCTAAGGGCAATGCTCGCTCATCACTACATAGGACACAAAGACCTAATTTTTTGTGCTGCTTCCTGACAAGTTTGTTTTTTGTCTATGTATCTTACAGCCAGAGGGAACAAGCAAAGAATGTGTCTTCATTGAAAAAGTGCTAGAAAACAATTATACAGCTTTGATGTCAGCGAAATATTCCGGCTGGTACATTGGTTTTACCAAAAAAGGAAGGCCTCGAAAGGGACCGAAAACTAGAGAAACCCAGCAAGACGTGCATTTTTTGAAGAGGTACCTAAAGGGTGTGGCGGAACTACAGAGACCTTTCAAATACACCACAGTAACTAAAAGGACTAAAAGAATACGACCCACAAAGCCAAGTTAAATGGAAAGAAAGGAAATTTAAAACATGAGCTTCTTTAATAAAATCTATCCAGTTTGAATCTAGTGCAACACAAGACAACTGTGCATAAAAAATATATCAAAAGGAAAACTAACACTGCTGCCCTATCTCCTAAATATTTGGTTTTATTTTTTATTTTTTTTTGCACTAGATTTGTGCTAAAGACGTTTTATTAAGTGCTCACATTCTCAACATTACTGCACCAGAGGAATATTTTTACATTTTTTGAAAAAATGAGGAAAAGCTTTATTTTTGTATTTTGTGTTTAAAAAAAAAAATATATTCAGGAATGCTGGAAGACTTCACTGTAACTTGAAAAAAAACTTTATTCTATTTTAACTGACACAGGTGCTCGTTTTCAATGAGTAGCTTCTGAGCAGATGACCAGAAAAAAACTGCCCAAACCAGAGGGTTCTTACTTCCCTAAAATGAGTTTAACAATATGAAATCATGTGCTTTTTATGTGCTGCAAGTCTATAACAAAAATATCTATGTGAGCACAACGAATCATTGAGTTTCTTTGGAATTCTCAATACCGTTTTTCATGTTAACGACATAAGGCGTCACGTTTGCGTGATCCTGCACTAGCCTCACTTTTAAAAAAAATGCTGCTACTATTACAGATGACTCCATCATCAGACGGAATGCTTTTACAAGCCGCATCTAAACGCGGTGTTTCAATATACATACTGAGATGTGAATTATACGTTTTGAAATGAACATTTTTAGAGGTTACTTTTTGGACATATGTCCTTTTAACATGCATTTTGGTTTTCAGATATAGAAGTTTTACTGGGAAAATTTGCACTATTTAAACTGGTTGCATCTTTTCCGTCTATGGTATGTATTGTATATAGCTATTTATTGCACTCCTGTAAATAATAGTTCAATAAACTAAGTCCTAGTGCCTCAATATCCAAGGCATATTTAAATAGAAAACCTGAATGCTACAAAAAGTTGTTCTGTTTTTCAAAAACTGAAAAAAAAACAACTGGTTAGTCCCACGAAATTAACTTATCTCCCTTCCACGGGATAGAGGATAGGTTTCTGATTAGAGATGAGCGAGCACGCTCGTTTAAGGCTGATGCTCGATCGAGTATTGGTCTTGTCTAGTAACTAGAGATGAGCGAGTATACTCGATAAGGCACATTACTCGAGCGAGTAGTGCCTTAGCCGAGTATCTCCCCGCTCGTCTCTAAAGATTCAGGGGCCGGCGGGGGGCGGGGAGCGGCGGGGGAGAGCGGGGAGGAACGGAGGGGAGATCACTCTCTTCCTCTCTCCCCCCCATTCCCCGCCGCAACTCACCTGTCACCCGCGCCGGCCCCCGAATCTTTAGGGACGAGCGGGGAGATAGTCGGCTTAGGCACTACTCGCTCGAGTAATGTGCCTTAGCGAGTATACTCGCTCATCTCTACTAGTAACTGATTACTAGACCGAGCACCATTCGGGGTGGTGGCAGAGGGGAGCGGGGGGAAGAGTGAGAGAGATCTCTCTCTTTCCCCCCCTGCACCCACCTGTTGCCCCCAGCCGCCCCCCTGCATGATGCTCGGTCTAGTAATCAGTTACTAGACAAGACCAATACTCGATCGAGCATCAGCCTTAAACGAGCATGCTCGCTTATCTCTATTCCTGATCAGTGGGGTCTGACTGCTGGGCCCCTCACCAATGACAAGAGTGAGGGTCCCAAAGGTCTTTGTAAAAATCAAATGTTTACACTACCATTCCATTTAATGGCAGAGATAGCCAATCCGAACAATCAGCTATCACTAGGAGAAATTCATAGACTTGTACTGTGACCACAGCTCCATTCATGTGCGGTATGTTCAGGATCCCTACTCTCTTGATCAGTGGGGGTCCAAGTGGTCAGACTGCCACTGATTACTTATCCCCTATCTTGTAAATAGGGGATCAGTTTGGTTTTTTGAGATAACCCCTTTAAATACCGCAGTGCATAATATTTCAAATTAAGCTCCACCTTTGATTAAGCTTATCTTTATAGCCGGCAGATTTCAAATCTAGCAGCTTGGTGATATTTACATTACACTTTATACTTCTGTCTTAGAAAAAAGAGTCTACTTTTCTTTAAGTTGTCCGTGGGATGTGTCTCTAGTATTGCATCTCAGTCCCATTGCAGGGGTGTAACTATAGGGGATGCAGGGGATGCGGTTGCACCCTCGCCCAGGAGCCTTAGGGGGCCCATAAGGCCTCTCTTCTCCATATAGGGAGCCCAGTACTATGAATAAAGCATTATAGTTGGGGGCCCTTTTTCAGGTTTTGCATTGGGGCCCAGAAGCTTCAATTTACGCCTCTGTCCTATTGTAATAAGTGCTGTAGTTGCACCGTTCATAGACATGAGTGGCGCTGCTGCTCGATAAAAAAGTAGACCCTTTTTGCTAATGCTGGACAGCCCTTTTAGCACTTTATGGATATGTTCACAACTGGCAGGTTTCATTAACCCTGTTCATACTGATCTATATTAGTTATAGGATGTACAGGGCTGATGGAATATAACGCTGAGGTATATAGAAGACACTAATCTGCCTTGTGTGAAGATAGCCGCTGAGGCCTGTTCACTAAAATATTACCCATGAGTACCAGGTACATCTATTATGCATTCATATTGTAACCTATGACTATGACTGAATCATTGGCATGTACTCCAGCCATGATCCTTCAGTTGCAGCTAGCTCACTTGTCATTGGTTTTCAGGTAGCAAGAGGTTTTTTTTTTTTTTTTTTGTTATTTTTTTAACGACACTGCACTGTGTACTAAATTATTATTTTATATTACATACTATTATACTACATCTGATGACTTTATAACGAATTGTCAAACACAGAGCTTCACTTTACTGTAAGAAATTGAAAGCTAACTGGAAAGCCAGTAAATAAGGAAAACTAATGTGCACTCCTCTGCAAAAAGCTTAGAGAAAGATGTTTTTTTTTTTACCCATTCTACATAAATATGTAGGAAAGTACCTGACAATCCTAAAGGCTAGGTTCACACCTGCATTAGGGAATTCTGCTTCCCCGCTCCATTACGGGGGCAGGAAAGGGGAATCCCCTGGCTGATTAGATCCATTTTATGACAAAACTGAAAGGCGCCAAACTGACCCCATTGACTATAATAGGGGTTCATTCGGTTTCCATTCAGTTGCCTGGCATTTTACCAGATGAAAAAAAGTCCTGCATCTATAACTTTTTTCTTCTGGCATTTCATGCCAGATCTGCGACTGAGGCACTGAATGCAGATGTGAACACAGCCTTAATCCTTTCCAATCCACTGTCTGACGTCTGAAGACATTATGATTTAAGGCTGTACAGCTCCGTTGTTGGAAGACGTCCGTTGGGGTTCTCTTACTGTATATTGCCAGCCTCTCTGCTGTCAGAGCCTATCCAACGTGTCACCCCATGCAGTACTGGCTTTAGCCAGCAGATAGTGCCGTTGTTTAACGGCGGAAAAAGAGTAAGCCCCCTAGGAAAACCACCAGGATACAAATTGGATTGGAAAGGGTTAATGGTTCATGTTTTGTGTGTATAGTTACTTTAACACATGTAGAATTCTATTTGATCGGGGCATTTTGCACACATGCAGGCTTTGCCAGACCATTAATGTGCATGGCCTAACCAGAACCCCAAAATATACAACTATTATTATTTTTGGTGAAAACTGTTTATTGTATTTATTTATTATATACTGTATCTTTAAAATATTTTATGCACACCGGATGGAGCCCATCCTATCTCTACATTCTACTCTAAATTAGCTGAGTCTTATTTGTCCTTAGCTACCTTATCTACAGTTAAACTCTCTTGTGTTGAATTCCTCTAAGACCCCCTGCACACAGGTGGACATTCTGCGGCGGGATTCCCCGCAGAATTTCCGCCCCTGCCCGCCTGCACAGGATTGCATTAGAAAACGCAATCCTACGCAGACAGCCGCGATTTGTCCACGGCACATCACAGAGCCGGATCCGCGGGAGAATGTGGGAGCCGCACTGGTCCCTGCAGGGGCGCCGGTTGGGTCTCGCTGCGAGATTACTCGCAGGGGATCCGGCCCAGCCGTCTGCAGGCGGCCTAATGCTAGCTAGGCTAGATATGTTCCATCTTCAAACTTGCTCCATATGCCACCCAAGCTAGAAATAGTGACTGGCCAAAAAGCAAGTGGCTACCAGGTTAAAGTTCAATGAACTAATATGCCTTTGCATTTAACACAGGAAAGAGAAACTTTCTAGCTTTACTTAATGTATGTAAGTTTTCTCTTTAATCCCTTTAAGTCTATTCTCTTTAAGTAAAAAAAATCCTAATCAGTGTTCACAGGCCCAACATGTCATTGCTTGCTGCATAAAGGTAGGTAAACCCTTAAAAAGGACCAGTTGTGTCCTCATATCAGCGGCTCCAGCTGCATAGCTTTATACATATAGCATCCGCTACCTCCAACAATATCTTTTTTTATTTATTTTTACCCTTTTTCCCCATACGGACTCTTCCGAGATTCTTCTTCTGGCAGTCAATGTCAAACTTGACATCGGCCATTGATTGATGGGGACTGCCCACTTAACACATTTAGAGTCAAACCTAGGAAGAGCCTGTAGAGGGGGACGGGAGTGAATACAAGCAAAAGCAAGACATTGTAGTAGTCAGCAGGCCCAGGACTGCAAAGCTATGCAGCCGGCTCCGTTGACATGCAGACGTAATAGGCCCTTTTTAATGTAAATATCCAGTTTTTAGAAATATGTAATTTTCAGGTTGAACTTTCTGTGCTGAGTAATTTCTTAATTGAACTTAGAATAGCTCAGGTTTTTTTGATACAGAGCTACCTGCCTGCTCGCCCGCAAAGATTCCGGTGCCGGCGGGGGTGAGCAGGAGGAAGCCGGGGGGGGGGGAGGAGGGAGAGAAAGAGATCTCCCCCTGTTCCCTCCCGCTCTCCCCCACCGGCACCCGAATCTTTACGGGCGAGCAGGCAGGTACTCGAACAGGACGATACTCGCTCGAGTATGTGTCCTTAACGAGTACGCTCGCTCATCTCTAATAGAGATACATTAATTAGTACAAAATGTTGGTCCCATTTGGATTAATAGAAAATGTACACGTTCATCTGTTTAATTACCTTTGGTCAAGTGCGGGTAACAATAGTTGTAGCCACATAGAAACCAAATGTCACAACACTAAATCTGTACTAAAAGATTAATTCTTTTTTAATATTTAGTTTTACCGTATTTCATATTAGGTAACGCATCACAAAGAAACGGAAGATTTAAGCTGATCCGCCCATTTGGAGGTACTTTAGCTAAACTTTTGGAGAAATTACATTATGGGCAATTCCCAAGTAGCTGATTAGTTAGTAGCTGAAGTGATGAGAATACAAAGAGGGTAATGTGTTATTCACAACATCATTCAATTATGGACTGATGGAAAGTAGTCTATGGTCTGTTGATCCTTTGTATGCGGGGAATTCCCCATAGCTGTCCCATCTGTGTTTGCATCACTTCCTGACACTACTCTATCTCATAGAGCCATTTCCTGCTAATATTTTATGCCTCGTGGACAGTTTCACATAAGTTGAGTGCGTGTTTATGCATATTCATACTTTACGGGAATAATTGGCAAACCTCATCACATGCTTACATGGGTCAAGAGAAGGTGAAAAAGTAAACTGGGAATACCAGTCCCAAAAGGCTTTCTAGGGGATACCACATAAATAAGTTAAATTAAAAGTCACCTAAATGTAGTAAAGCTGAGTTCATGATTAGAATTAGAGATGAGCGAGCATACTCGGTTCGGGTGTTTTTGGACTCGAGCACCGCTTTTTCCGAGTAACTGACTACTCGGACAAAAAGATTCAGGGGGGCGCCGAGGGGCGGCGTGGTGGAGCGGGGGGTAGCAGTGTGGAACAGGGGGGAGCTCTCTCCCCCCCCCCCACTCCCCTCTGCAGCCCCCCGCGCACCCCCGGCACCCCCCGAATCTTTTCGTCCGAGTAGTCAGTTACTCGGAAAAAGCGGTGCTCGAGTCCAAAAACACCCGAACCGAGTATGCTCGCTCATCTCTAATTAGAATTATACTTTCAAGTGAAGTTAAAGCAGAGAAGTAGCAGGGACTTTTTCCTGTTGGAAGCATAATGGACAAAATATATTCTAATGGCTCAATCCATGTCATTGAACAACATTGAAAACTGTAAATGGATCGAAATGCTTTAAATAATCCCTTTCATATATTATGAAACTAACCCATTTCTAGCAAGAGTGAAATAATATACCGTATATACTCGAGTATAAGCTGAGTTTTTCAGCACACTTTTTTATGTTTAAAAAGCTCCCCTTGACTTATACTCCAATGAGGTAAAAAAAAAAAACCTGCTACGCTCACCTCCCAGTCGGTGTCTGTGTCCCCGATACGATGGTCTCCCCACTGTCATCTCCCTGCTCGGCTTTGAATTCCCCGCCGTAAGCACTGTGATTGGATCAAGCGCCAGCCAATCACAGCCGGCGCTCGATCATTCACAGCCATTCAGTGGATGACATCACTGAATGGCTGTGATTAGTTTATTAAGTGCCGGCTGTGATTGGCTGGCGCGCGATCCAATCACAGTGCTTACTTACACAGCGCTGATGGTGGGGGAATTCAAAGCCGAACAGGGAGATCACAGCAGGGAGAATTCTCAAGCAGCTTACCGCACCGCTGGGGAGACCATCATGCAGGGGACACAGACACCGGCTGGGAGATGAGTATTGTTTTTTTTTTTTACCTAGTATATACTCGAGTATAGCTAGGCTTATACTTCAGTCAATAAGTTTTCCCAGTTTTTTGTGGTAAAACATATTGATTCGGCTTATACTCGGGTCGGCTAGTACTCGAGTATATACTGTACTTTCTTTCATTATATCTTCATGTGGATCACAACAACTAATTCTGAAATCACACAGTGTTTTTCATGGCATTTTCATAGGTATTTTTCACATTGCCTTGTTGAAAACAAAAACACCACCTGAGTTCTTATTTTAAAGTCTGGGGTGTTCTAAAGTGTGGAGTTTTTTTTCTAGCATTTTTGCCATAGACCTTCTCCATAGGAGTTGAAAAACGTCAGGAAAAAACTCTTGTAAAAAACCACTATGAAACCAATTGAAATTTCTGGCATTTTAAAACAGTGAAGAACAAGTCCTAAATCTTTTTCCTGCCCCTACACAGATACAAGATATAGTCCTGACTGCATGAGGCCACCACAAGGAGAAGCATAGGAGCTTACTGAAAATAGTTGCAATAATATGTCTGCATACACAAAAAAGAAACCGATAGGCATAGGCTTGTATTGGGCATATGTTTGCCTATAAGTTTGTATCTGGATTTTTTGTTTACTACTGAAATACATAGGCTGCTATGCTTGTCAAAGCCACAACATTTAGTAATAGAAGTCGAAGGCAGACAGATTCAAAAGTGTGGTTTTACATTTGCACAGTATTGGATATGGATATATTCTAAAATTAAATCTAATGCAGATCAGTGTGTGAACATGCCCTATACATTTTAGTCCAAACCTACAAATCGAAAGATATATTTAACCCTTTCCAATCCACTGACATCTTAAGACATTATGATTTAAGGCTGTAGAGCTCTAATGTTGGGGTTCTCTTACTGTATATTGCCAGCCTCTCTGCTGTCGGAGCCTATCCAACGTGCCACCTCATGCAGTACTGGCTTTAGCCAGCAGATAGCGCCATTGTACAACAGCAGAAAAAGAGTAAGCCCCCTAGGAAAACCAGGATACAAATTGGATTGGAAGGGGTTAACCCTTTTCAATCCACTGTCTGATGTCTGAAGACATTATGATTTAGGGTTGTACAGCTCTGATGTTGGAAGACGTCCGTCGGGGTTCTCTGACTGTATATTACCAGCCTCTCTGCTGTCGGAGCCTATCCAATGTGTCACCTCATGCATTACTGGCTTTAGCCAGCATATACAACCATTGTATAACGGCAGAAAAAGAGTAAGCCCCCTAGGAAAACCAGGATACAAATTGGATTGGAAGGGGTTAAACCGCAGAAAACATTATATAATGCTACTTGTCAACCAAACATATGTCATGTTACCCACCAACATCATCTTTATTGATATAACATCAGTCTACTTTTATAAATTTCAGTTCTGAGCGACCATTGTTTTCTCTAATTTTCATCATTTTATGTTAAAGACTTTCTATCACTTGTCTAACAAAAGTGCATAATACATCCAATAACAAAAGAAATAGTGAAGAACCAATTTTTCAAGACTAAGCAGGGTAGATATATTCCACAGACATAATTTAGCTGCATTATAGCATCAATTTTATGACCACAGTACCATGACGCCCCACCACCACCTCCAACACCACCACCTCCAACACCACCACCTCCAACACCACCACCACCTCCAACACCACCACCACCACCTCCAACACTATGAGAACTTGCTTGTTGTCTCAGTTGTTGCGGCTGTAAAATGAAACCTAACATACAGTCATATTGTGGCCATATAAACCCGCCTAAATGTGTACTTTTCCCTAGCATATAACAATTTAGCAGATTAAAGTTTGCAGATAAGCCTCAAGGCAAACATTACCATTAGAGATGAGCGAGTATACTCGCTAAGGCACATTACTCGAGCGAGTAGTGCCTTAGCCGAGTATCTCCCCGCTCGTCTCTAAAGATTCGGGGGCCGGCGCCGGTGACAGGTGAGTTGCGGCGGGGAGCGGGGGGGAGAGAGGGAGAGAGAGAGTTCTCCACTCCGTTCCTCCACGCTCTCCCCCGCCGCTCCCCGCCCCTTGCCGGCCCCCGAATCTTTAGAGACGAGCGGGGAGATACTCGGCTAAGGCACTATTCGCTCGAGTAATGTGCCTTAGAGAGTTTACTCGCTCATCTGTAATTACCATCATGTGAAATGATCATAAGCTCTGGAGTCCGAATGCTGCTCAACTTCACCATTCTCTATCGTCCGTGGTTCTAATAGATAACTGAACCTTTGCTTATGCATCTGTGAATATCTGTATAAGCTCTATTATTTAATGTGTATTACAGGTTTTAATGTGGTTCAGTAATATGATCTTGTAATTGTAATCTACTACATGGCAAACGACTGACTTCTCAATATTATATTCAGTGATGTCTGTTCGAATACTACAGTAGGCTAAAACAAGGTGTACAGTAACATCGCTACAAATATTAAACAACATGAATTTAAGCCATAATTGCCGAAGTTGTATGGTGCCTTGTTAAAGTTCAGGGTGTGATATGAATACTATGTTGATTCATGCATACTATGCAATAAATTAAGATTCTTCACTTCTTTGGTATCTTATTTTTATTCTATAATGCTAGAAATCGTTTGGGATCAAAATTGGTCATTTAGAATTAACTAAATTTCAAAAATTACTCAACTCTTCGTTTGGGGTGTAATCTGATTTGTTTTGATAAAATAACATTCGGATCCATCAAAAAAAAAGGTATATGATTAGCATTCCCTGCTTTTTTTTCAATTTTTTTAGAGCAGGATTGAAGATTTTCTTGACTTTTTATTTTTTTTTTGTATTTGGGGCGAGGAGTGGCCATTGGGGAGCAAGAGGGCACTGAACATAAGCGCACTTAAAAATCGATAAGTGGTAAATAGACATGAAATTCGGTGATTCTTAGGTGCCTATCTGCCTTTTATTGCCTTTTTAGGCCCTGTTCACATAAGCTTAATGATTTATGCTTAGCATGTATGCCAAGAAATGGTCCAAGAGTTTACACTAAGTATATTCATAGGACTACATTCATCTTACATTCAGAGCCTCTCATGGTACAGAGTATTAAAGCAGCAGAAATGCAGTCCTAAGCTCTCACTCATGACCTGAAGGTTGCAAGTTCAATCCCCGCATGGTTCAGGTAGCCAACTCCAGATTGACTCAGCCTTTCATCCTTCCAAGGTCGGTAAAATGAGTACCCAGCTTGGTGGGGGGTAATAAATAAATTACCCTCAAAGTGCTGCGGAATAAGTTGGCGCCATACAAAAAACAAGATTTTATTTTTTATCCGACAGAGGCTAAATAGCCTCCTTTAGGCCTTCATCATACTGATGTATATCGGCATGCTTTTTTTTTCAGCATGTTATAGTGTGGTGGACTATGCTACTGCATAGAAGGTATACAGTAAAAACAGCAGACAGTTGCAAAAAAAGGTAAGCAAACCCTTTGAAATTACCTAAGTTTTTGCATTGCATTACTAGTAAAATATGGTCTGATTACTATTCAAGTCACAATTATAGGCAAGCAAACTCTAATACACTAATAACACACAAATAATTGTGCATTTCGTGTCTTTTTTAGAACATTTAGTAAAAATCCACAGTACAAAGAGAAAAAGGTATGTGAACCTCTGTGTTATTGACTTCTCCAAAAACTAACTACCAAAAGATTTTTTAATTGAGTTGATGAGATTACAAATGTGGGTTTCATAAGTGTTTTGCCCATTAAATCAAAACACACATACAGTAGCCTGGTTACTGACAAATCTGTTCTTCTCTATAAAGTTTGGTTAGTGTGAGCAATGCCTCGATACAAAAAACTTAGAAAGGACCTTAAAAGAACTGTTACATAGACACATAAAGCTAAAAGAAGTCACAAAAGAATTGCTAAAGACCTGCAAGTACATCAGTCCACCAATGGCAAATCATCTGCAAATGGCGAACCCTAGGGGAATGATGGAAGGACTCTATGAAGGAAGCATCTGTTGTCCAATAAAAACATTGTCACCTATCTCAAGATTGCAAAAGGTCACCCGGATATTCCACAATCCTTCTTGGAAAATATTCTATAGACAGATGAGATAAAAAGTGGAACTTTTCAAAAAGCACACATGTATAATGCCGTATTTGAAGGAAATACACCGTGCACTGACACCAAAACCATATCCGAACGGTGAAGCAAGATGGAAGGAGCATCATGATTTGGGGTTGCTTTGCTGCCTCTAGGCCTGGACACACCTTGTGACTATTGAGTGTATAATTAATTCTAAAGTGTATCAAAACATTCTACAGCAGAATGTAAGGGCAGCAGTTCACGGCCTCAAGCTGAAGAGATGTTGGGTGATGCAACAAGACAGTGACCCAAAGCACACAAGTATATCAAACTTGAGAATAGTTGAAAAAAATGTGTTTTGTTATAGCTAGGTCAGAGTCCTGACTTTAATCCTATCAAGATCCTGTGGCATGACCCAAAGAGCTGTGCATGCAAGGCATCCTAGAAATATTGATACATTTGCAGGGAGGAAAGATCCAAAATGCCTCCTCAACATTGTGCAAATCTTTTTTGCAGCTACTGTAAGTGTTTAATGGAGATGACTGCTGCTAAAGGAGGATCTACAGGTTATTAAAGGGGATTTACCAATGCTTTTTTCGAGTAACTGCCTACTTGGACAAAAAGACTCAGGGGGCGGTGGGGTGGAGCAGGGGGGAACAGGGAGGAGCTCTCTCTCTTTCCTCCCCCCCCCCCCGACCCCCCCCCCCCCGCTCACCCCCTGCACCCCCCCCCCCCCCCCCCGAATCTTTTCGCCCGATTAGGCAGTGGCAGTTACTCGAAAAAAGCGATGCTCGATCGAGTAATTGCTCTAAACGAGCACGTTCGTTCATCTCTATTCATATGGTAGTATATATTTTTTTTAATTTTTTGTGATTTTTTACTTTTTGCTCTCTGTATCACTACTTTAAAAACTTTTATTATCTTGCAGTTTTTACTTTAGCTGCTAAGCCTAATAATAGGCTGAGACTTACTGTTCTGTACAGCAGCTTCCTCAGCCATAGACCCAATAGACTATTCTAGACATGCTCTGTGACTTGTGCAGGAAGACGTGCGTGAGCTGTGATCATCCCTTAGGGCTCCTTCACATGAGCGTTGTATAGCCCAACCAATGGTTTCCTATAGAAGCGTTCACATGAGAGAATGTTAAGCGCGCTAAATTCGTGCACATAACAAAGATAGGACATGTGACTGCGAGGTCGCATCTAAGCTTCGCGGTGCCCACAAAGATAAGACCTGACCTATCTTTTGTGCGTGCTTTCCATAGACTCCTATGTAAGCTGGAAAGCACGTACCACGCAGCTTGGATCGTGTGAATGGGCTAATTCAAGTTGCTGGAATTAATCCATTCACGCCAGATCTTTGCACGCAACTATACTGCGCGCCTACATCGCTGGTGTGAACAAGCCCTTATTGTGAATGGTGGATCCTGTGTTGTCTTTATATATAAGTGTTAACATTTCTTTCTAATCCTGTCTGTGATGATAATGTGGCGACTACTGCAAAGTTTTCTCTATGGAACAGGAAGCCTATTAACTTAATGGCCAAAGTGAAAACTGCAAGATATTCTGATTTCTTTTAACCTTTTTCAATCCAATTTGTAACTTGGTTTTCCTAGGGGGCTTACTCTTTTTCTGCTGTTACACAACAGCGCCATCTGCTGGCTAAAGCCAGTATTGCATGAGGTGACACATTTGATAGGCTATGACAGCAGAGAGGCTGGCAATATACAGTAAGAGAACCCCGACGGACGTCTTCCAACATCGGAGCTGTACAGCCTTAAATCATAATGTCTTTAGATGTCAGACAGTGGATTGGAAAGGGTTAAATTGCATAGAAAATTCACAAATGAAAAAATGTGAATAAAAAAAAATATGTTTTGCGAAAAAAATTGATTTAAACAATAAGTCAACTTTCTGATGTCACATTCCCTTTACATTTAAGGATTCACTTACCTTTTCTCCTTATACACTGTGGCCGTTTAGTCATCGGTGCAGCTGCCTATGTGTGTTATTAGTTCAGCTAGTTTGTCTTTGGCTGTAATTGTGACGTAGATAAGTCAGATCACATTTTATCAATAATCAATGCAGAAATCAAGGTGATGCAGAAGAGATCCCATTTAGAATAATATCGTAGTATCATTTTATACATAAGGAGAGTTCTGCATGCATTTATATGTAATATTTATCAAATATACATCAAACTATTCACTGAATGGTCCCATTATGAGAGACACTGATCTGATATCCTGTTGGACCTCCTTTGGCCTACAGAACCGCAACATTTCATTGTGGCGTAGATTCCACTAGTTGTTGAAATAGTTCTGCAGGTATATTGGCCCCTGAGGACAGGAGAACTTGCAGTTTCAACACATTAAATGGAGGTACTGACATGCTCTGAACAGCTGACAGGAACGGTTCATCAATCCATGCTGCTTGTGCCAATTTTGACCCTCCCATCAACATAATGCAACAGAAATCTAGATTCATCTGACTTGTCCCAGTTAGTTTTACACTAGAGCTGAGTGAGTATACTCGCTAAGGCTAACTACTCGAGCGAGTAGTGCCTTAGTCGAGTATCTGCCCGCTCGTGTCTAAAGATTCGGCTGCCGGCGCGGGTGACAGGTGAGTTGCGGCGGTGAGCTGGGGGGAGAGAGGGAGAGAGAGATCTCCCCTCCGTTCCTTCCCGCTCTCCCCCGCCGCTCCCCACCCGCGCCGGCCCCCGAATCTTTAGACACGAGCGGGCAGATACTCGACTAAGGCACTACTCGCTCGAGTAATGTGCCTTAGCGAGTATACTCGCTCATCTCTATTTAGCACCAATAACAATGTGTCATGCAGTTTTTCAGATCTTTTGATCTTTCTGCTGTAATGTGGATTCACGCTGAAATTGACCCATGGAAACCTCGCTTACTTGATTTCATTCTGCACTCTGGGCTCACGTATCTCATTTCCATACAGGGCGGCTCCAGTGTTGAGAGAGCAGGTCTCTCCAGTGGAGTGGCCATTCAGTGTATAGCAATAAGCGAGAAAACAAAATTACTGGAACGATAAGTGGGGAAACTAAACTTCAAATGATATGTAGCATTATAAAAATAATATATATAAAACCATTTTATATAGGCCTCCACTGGCATAGGAAAGGACTATAAGAAAGCCAGGTCACATGCCCTAAGCCAAGAGAATTAGAGTGGCTACTAGAGATGAGCAAGCATACTCGCTAAGGACAATTACTCGAACGAGCATTGTCCTTAGCGAGTATCTCCCTGCTTGGAAGAAAAGGTTCGGCTGCTGGTGTGGGTGACAGGGGAGTTGCGGTCATGAGCAGGGGGGAGCGGGGGGGAGAGAGAGAGAGAGAGATCTCCCCTCCGTTTCTCCCCGCTCTCCCCTGCCGCTCCTCGCCCGCCGCTGGCAGCCGATTCTTTGCTTCTGAGCGGGCAGGTACTCGCTAAGGGCAATGCTCGATTGAGTAATTGCCCTTAGCGAGTATGCTCGCTCATCTCTAGTGGCTACCCCAAAGCAATATAAATGTATACCCTAGTAGAAAGCCCGTCCCATGATGGTGAATGCAATCTATATATATAAATATCCCCGCTCGGGAAAATTATTCAGTGGACACAGCACATTTCTCATTTTACCTTAGTAGTATAAGAAGTTAAAGCTGTGCTATGATTGGTTTCTATGGGCAAAAAAACCACATTTTTTAGACAACCTTCATAGGAGTGTGGTGCTGAGCTACTTTTCAGTGGTGCACCTTGTAGATGCTATGGTGATCATGAGTCATTCAGTGTATATACATAATGCATAGACTTGAGGGCAGTGTTTTGAGAACAAACTGTGCCACATCAGGCTAAGATGTATACATATATTAGACATTCCAGAAAGTGACATTCAGTGCGTAGATGTATAGATAGTTTAACAGGATACATTACTGCATGTAAACGCAATAGTATAATGAGATGCTTAACAATTCACAAAGGAAGAAAACAAAAAAATCATTACCTTCAAAAACCAAACAGTGAACAACAATTAGTTGATAGATCAAGCAACTGAGGTCATAGGGAGGAATGAAAAGGAAAGGGCCCAGTGAATTAAAATGCAGTATATTCATTCAAAATATATTCTGGAAAATCAATCAGCAAAATTGTGTAACAGTATCTATTAGCACTGGTATAGATATAGAAAAAACTAATGGTGGAAAGGGAAGTATTCCTTGTAGAGAGATAGAGAACGTTGAATACCAGAAGATATGTTTTGTATAGTAACATAGTATGAAAGGCCGAATGAAGACAATGTCCATCTAGTCCAGCCTGTTTATCCTCCTGTGTTGTTGATCCAGAGGAAGGCAAAAAAAAAACAAGAGGCAGGAGCCAATTAGCCCTTTTGGAGGAAAAATTCCTTCCCGACTCCCTAATGCCAATCAGACTAATCCCTGGATCAACCCCTAATATTTCCTACCTGCCTGTATACCCGGAGTAACAATTAACCTAAGATTTACAACCTATAATATCCTTCCCCTCCAGAAAGACATCAAATCCCCTTTTAAACTCCTCTATGGATTTTGCCATCACCACTTCCTCAGGCAGAGAGTTCCACAGTCTCACTGCTCTTACAGTAAAGAACCCTTTTCTGTGTTGGTGATGAAAGCTTCTGTCTTCTAGACGTAGAGGATGCCCTCTCGTTACCGTCACAGTCCTGGGTATAAACAGACCATGGGAGAGATCCTTGTATTGTCCCCTCATGTATTTAATGTATTTAGCTGTGTTCAAGTCTAACCAAAGGCAACATCTACATAGAGTTTGTATATTCTGCCCTTGTTTTCAATGGTTACCTCTGGGTATTCCAGTTTCCACCGACACTCTAAAACCATTGTAATAAGTGAATCTTGATTGTGAGCCCCAATGGGGACAGGGACTGATGAAAAATTCTGTACCGCACCGTGGAATATGTATGTGCTATACAAATGAGTAAAAATAACACAAAAAATAAATTTTGAGAAATTTTTAAAAAACTGTGTCTAGAGGAGGATAACTTGAGATGGATGATAATTTGCAATGAACTATCTATCACAAATGGTGATTTAGAGACACACCCTGAAAGGATAGAATCTGGTGTTACAAGTATGAATTAATATGTTAACTTCAAAATTGTCATTGTCTATAGTATCATATATACTAATTTATTCCTCTTATTTCAGGACTCTACAGATGGCGGCCTTCAACTCCTTTACAAGAATTATCTATGGATACTTGGGGAAGGGCTGAAGAATCCCAATTATAGCATGTGTGGTACAAGAAATAAGCCATTTTTCCGAAATCTTGATGGGGTCTATTAGAGGTTTCCATTATCAGAATGACTACGCAGCCACTGATGGGGCTTTGGACTTCCAATCATTTTTACTATTTAACATGTTAATTCATTTTCTAAAGTTTGATACACTTTTAAGATTATTTATTTTTTTACATTTCTTCTACAATTTCATGTTATAAACATGTTATGTAATAAAAGATAATTGATTCTTGGTATGGACCTGTCTTTTTTACCGACATTCACCATACAGTTGTTGGGATTCATGGTATAGAACGGCTTGGGGCAACTTTATACATGGCGACTTTCGGCTATCTTTGACAGCTAACACTCAGCTGCAACTGCCCAGATAAATCCGATTCTGGCAGTCTAGCACTTAGTTACTGCTGCCAATTATGACAGCAGCATTTAAAAGACCCAACGGAGGGAGGGAGCTCCCTCCACCGTCACTAGTATTGTGGCTTCAAGTTTAACGGAAAGAAATGTTTAGTGTCTGAAAGATTCATCAAATTACACTGAACCGGAGGTTGACTTGAGCTTTCGATCGAGCATTGTCCTTAGCGGGTATCTCCCTGCTCGGAAGAAAAGGTTGGGCTGCCGGCGCGGGTGACAGGTGAGTTGCGGCCATGAGCAGGGGGGATCGGGGGGGGGGGGAGAGGGAGAGAGAGATCTCACCTCTGTTTCTCTCCGCTCTCCCCTGCCGCTCCCCGCCCGCCACCGGCAGCCGAATCTTTGCTCCCGAGCGGGCAGGTACTCGCTAAGGGCAATGCTCGATCGAGTAATTGCCCTTAGCGAGTATGCTCGCTCATCACTAACCTTCACCCCTAAAAAAAACCCCTTTTTTTCATTTTTCCATCATCTTTGGGCAGGTCTTATTTCTACGGCGTACACACTGCAACAAAAATGACCTGATAACCTTATTCTGTAGGACAGTACAATTACAACAATTCCTTATTTATATAGTTTTGCTTTTGCTGTACGGCTTTTAAAAAATAAGTTTGACAGCTTTCTTCTGCCAGCCGTAACTTTTATATCTTTCTGTCGATATAGTTGTGGGAGGGCTCATTTTTTGCAGGATACCCTGTACCGTGTTGGAGTTTGTGTGACTTGGCTTGAGGACTTAGTCATTTATTTAGTTTCGGTATAGCTTGAAGACGAAACTAGTTGCTGTTTGGTTAAGATTCAGTGATACATTGTTGAGTGAAGCAACTGACAATACTTCCATTGGTGCACAATAAGGGTTCATTCACATGGGCATAAATACACATTGTATTACGTAAGAATGGGTTTATTCACATGTGCATATTTTTCATGTGAAGTGGCTCAATGGTTGGTGTAGGAAAAAGAGCTTTGGGTCGCTGTTGGCTACAGATTTTACCATAGGGATGTGCTGCATGTCAATGGGACAGGGTGTAGTTGTGCTGGGGAAGAAGCGGTCTAGAACATTGGAGGAGTGTTTAAACTAGGAACTGGGGGGGAGAGCAACTAGAGAGATAGGGGGAAGATAGTGTAGACCAGGGGTGGGCAATTAATTTTCCCATGGGGCCACATGAGAAATTGGAATGGTTTTAGAGGGCCAGACCAACATACGAAGGCTCCATGCACATTGCCTTAATGGGGCCGTATTCCAGCCGCCCGATTTGGACAGCCATCGGTTGTAACACCTACCAATTTGTTCCATTTTAGTCCTAGCTTGTCCATGGATGCATTTACCTCTGTAAACAAATCACTCCCCGTTGTAGTATCTTTCATTGATCGCATAGCTGCCAGCTCTTCCATCATCTCAAAGTTTTTTGTTATCCCACGTACAAAAATAAGTAACTGGGCTGTATCTCGGATATCACAGCTCTCGTCCAGAGCCAAGGAAAAAAAGGTAAAATCATCCGCTTTCTTTTGCAGCTGAAGCTCCAAATTCCCCGCTATGTCTTCGACCCGTCTCGTTATAGTTCTCAGTGTTGCCAGTTGCCCATTTAGATCCAGAATTTGGGCTTCTAAATGTTCGACGTGCACGCATCTTGCGCAACAGTATGCACCCTCGATCGGCTGATCAAGGACCGCATACATTGCACAAGTAGCACACTGGATGACATTGCCAGGCATGGAGCTCATCCTAATGGGGATCTACAATTTACTTGCGGAAGTAGTGAAGATAGACTTGTTCACACTCCGCTCACGCGCTGCTGCAACCGCTCAACCGCTGACCCGCTGCTGCAACCGCTGACCCGCTGCTGCAACCTCTCACACCCTGCTATAACCGCTGACCCGCTGCTGCAACCGTTGCTGCGACCGCTGACCCGCTGCTGCGACCGCTGACCCGCTGCTGCGACCCCTCACCCGCTGCTGCGACCCCTCACCCGCTGCTGCGACCCCTCACCCGCTGCACCCCCTGCTGCGACCCCTCACCCGCTGCACCCGCTGCTGCGACCCCTCACCCGCTGCTGCGACCACTCAACTGCTCACACGCTGCTGCAACCGCTCACTCGCTGCCGCTCTCGCGCAAACGCTTACCCGCTGACACGCGCTCACCAATTTTTTTTATTTTTTTTTTCCCCCCTCACAAACACTTAGACCCCCAGACACACACACACACAGAAGACACAATTAACCAGGTACACAGAAGACACACAGCTCACAAACACACACAGAGGTAGAGGTAGATACTTATCAGCTCACTCTGCCCTCCTGTCTCAGCTGCTCCGTTCAGGTCCCCTCCGCTGGTCCCCTCCGCTACTGCCGGTCTCTGTTTGCTGCCCCCGCACCTGCTTCTGCTCCGGCGGCCGCTCACTCCACCTGTCACTCTGCCCTCCTGCTGCTGCTCCGAGACCCGCTCTGCTTTTGCACTCCTCCTGCTGGCTCCTGTCACCTTCGGGCACCGGTATCGGCTCCTCCGCTGGTCCGATGTCTCCCTCAGACCCCCCGCTCGTGCCTCTGCCTCGGCGCGCTGCTACTCCATAGTTTCGCTGCTTCCCGTTGCTGACACCGGACTCATTGGTGAGTCACCAGGACACTCTTTGCGGGCCGGTCCGAGCTATTCAGCGGGCCGGATGTGGCCCGCGGGCCGTGCTTTGCCCAGGTCTGGTGTAGACAGTGATCTGGGACTAAGTAATGAAATTGGGGGGGAAGCAGTGGGAGGGGTTAGTACAGTTAGAACTGACAGAACAGTTAGTAGGGATACATTTAAAATTAAAAAAAAAAAACGAAAATGTCTAAACTGTATGGTGACTAATGGTAGAAGTCTGACCAATAAGGTTGACGAGCTGGGAGTAATAATCACATAGTGGGAATAACAAGACCTGGTTCAATGAAAGCTGTGACTGGGTGGGTAACTTACAGGGTTATAGTTTATTTATAAGGGATTAAAAAATGGAAAGTCCTGTTTAAAGCCCACGCTACAGGAAGATATATTTGAAGGAGATGAACATTTGGAGTCTGTATGGGTAGAGATTAGAGATGAGCGAGCACTCAAATGCTCGGGTCCGCGTTATTCGAGTCGAGCTTTTCGTAAAATTCGAGAGCTTTACTCAAGTAACGAACCCATTGACTATAATGGAGACTTGAGCATTTTTGCATGTGGGACGCCGGGTCCCGAGCTTTTGTTTTTTTTCTTGGTTCTCTCTCTCTATCTCTCTCCCCCCTGCCTGCCAGACAAAAAATTTCCCATTTACGCACGCTGCATCGTGGTGGGGAGGGGCCAAAACAGGGACATCACAGTGGAGAGGAGCCAAACACTGGGGCAGGGTCAAACACGGCTTGATGCTTGTTCGAATAACGAGCACCATCGAGTACGCTAATACCCGAACGAGCATCAAGCTCGACAGAGTACATTCGCTCAACTCTAGTAGAGATACATGGGGGGAAAAACTATAATAAAATCCTCATGGGGGTTTTCTATAGGCCACCAAATATAACAGAAGCCACCAAAAAATTATAATTAAGGGAAATAAATGAAGCCAGAAATCACGATGACAAGAAAATTGGAGCTACAAAGGGTGTAATATTTATATAGACTGATGCTTTCTTACTATTTACAGCAATTCCCAATAAAGGTAAAAGAAAATTGGGGAAAAGATTTAGTCCACATTAACAAAGATAAATGGGCCACAGTGCTGCATATAATTCCAATGGTATCTCAATCGGAAAGTCAACGAGTATAGCAATAGTATTTAGTGCATAGAGTTTATCACGCTCCATTAAAGTTCTTTAACATGGGTGTTAGATTAAACTTAGACTGTCTGAAATTTAATGCATATGCTCTGGAATTGTGTAAAAGTGCATGAATTTTGCAATGGCATACTAGATATAATTTACAAAATATATATATCTTGTTGATATTGGTCTTAATTAGAGATGAGCGAGTATACTCGCTAAGGCACATTACTCGAGCGAGTAGTGCCTTAGCCGAGTATCTCCTGGCTCGTCTCTAAAGATTTGGGGGCCGGCGCGGGTGACAGGTGAGTTGCAGCGGGGAGCAGTGGGGAGCAGGCGAGAGAGAGGGAGATCTCCCCTCTTTTCCTCCCCGCTGCTCCCCGCCCCCTGTCGGCCCCTGAATCTTTAGAGATGAGCGGGGAGATACTCGAGTAATGTGCCTTAGCGAGTATACTCGCTCATCTCTAGTCTTAATCCCATAACCTGTATATTGGGTATTGTGGATGGGCTTGATAAGCATATTTTTTCAGAATTCAGACAGCATTGTATCATTGACCTTCAGATAAGGATAACATCGGTATCAGAACACTGCAGTTCATTAGCATTACTAATTTGACCTAGATCTTTCCCCCCTTTTTAAGCCTGTACTGGGGATTGCCGTGAGTAATAAGAAGGTATGTCTATATAAATAAGATATTACACCCTTCGAGACTCCTAAACACTCAAGAACGTTCACCAATGGGTGAAGCACAGACACTGACCAAGCCTGAGCAGAAAACGCATGTCATAATTGAAGGAACTGAAAGAAGAAACTATAGGGAACATCATAAAGCTGACTAAATTGTTCAAAATCATGAAAGAGGCCCCAGAATTCATGTGGTTCAGAAACCTTACCAGCCTCTTCTCCCACAATGAAAACTTCTTCAATATAAAAAAACTCTGGCCATTTGGGGTTTCTCCAAAGGGTGGTGTAAATAGTAAATCCTTCTAGTTGTAAAATCTGCTTAAATTTATTCCATATCTTAATTATTAGTGATGAGCGAGCATACCCGCCAAGGGTATTGCCCTTAGTGAGTACCTGCCCGCTCGGGAGCAAAGATTCAGCTGCCGGCGGCGGGCAGGGAGCTGCGGGGGAGAGCGGGTAGGAACGGAAGGGAGATCTCTCTCTCCCTCTTCCCCCCCCCCCCCCCCTGCTGACTGCCGCAAATCACCTGTCACCCGCGCCGGCAGCCGAACCTTTTCTCCCGAGCGGGGAGATACTCGTTAAGGACATGAAGCGAGTATGCTTGCTCATCTCTATTAATTATTAAAGTAATAATTGGCTATAACCCCTTTTTTCCTTCTTTCTTTCCTTTCTCCCAGCCTTTCATTCTAGAAACTAATTTTCTATTCAAACCCACCTGATTTCTTTCTCTCCAACCATTCAACTGTTGTAATTGCAAAGCCAAAAAATATTGCCAGCCCTCCACTCCATTTATCCCTTTGAACTATCTCCAAATTAATTCTAGCAGATTTCTTATTCTACAATAAGATCCTAAATATCCTGTGAAATCTAAAAAATATTGTGATGGAATCCAAACTGTGGAGTTTTGAAATATATAAAGGATATGTAGCATAATAATCATTTTGATAAGATTTCCTCTGTTGATTATCGACAAGGGACAATGATGCCACACCTTGACCTTATCCTCAAACTTTCCTACCAATAGCAGCAATTAATGCAGAAAAAAGGGTCCTGAGGTCTAGAAGATACCACAATTCCCAAATAATTGAATTATTTCACTATTTGTAAATAATAAGTATGTTTCAACTGAAAATCTGACAGCAAAAGGTCTAAGGGAAGAAAAACGGATTACCCCCAATTAATAGTAAGACCTGACATCCTACCAAATATATCACAGATGGACATAATAATAGGACCCCATACATTTACTCACATCCCCCATATACAAGAATAAGTCATCTGTGTACAGTGAAACACGTTCTTCAATTTCTCTGTAATGCAGTTCGACTTTATCAGGTGATTTTCTTATCAAACCAGCCAAGAAAGTCTCTCTCTACGCTACAAATCTCAGCTGTACCAGATATAAAACAGTGTAAGGCGGCTGCAACCCTCATAGCCTTCTCTTAAAGATATTCTGGTAAGAGAGCTGTATGATGGCCATCTATAGTTATTTTTGCCATCTCTCTTGCACTCTTTAAAGTAATGTCCTGATCCTTGTAAAGTTGCCACAGGAAAAAAATAAATGTCCTCCTCAATAGTTAGTTTTCTTTTTTTTTATTTTTTTTTTTACGTCTTTTAATTTCCAATAACTTTTATTGAAGTGTTAACAAGTACACACTTTATATTTTCAATAATATTAATGTTTTCAGTACAAACAATATATCTCAGTGTCCCGTTACACTGTTATTTTAAACTTTTTGGGGGTAGGGAAGGGATGGATATGGGAAAGGAGGGGTAGGGGTGGGGGGGGGGAGGAATAGGTTGAACAGGGGGTAGGGTATGTGGGAAGGTGAGAGGTACGTGATCCAGTCCAATTATTTCTTCCTTTGGAAGTAGTTTGTTTCTTGTTGTCCAAGTTCTTCTTGGTTGACGCTAGGAGTTGCTTTTCTTTATTGGTAGGTTAGAAATCCTTTCGTTATCCCGTCCATCCAGGGTTTTCATGTTTCTTTATACTTAGACATTTTATCCTGTCTATATGCATAGAGTTTTTCAAATGAACAATGCTCAGATACCATGTCGATAAGATTGTTTATAGTGGGGATATCTGTGGATTTCCATTTTCTAACTATCAGCAGCTTAACACTGAGAAGAATGTGTGCCGTAAGTTTCCTGTTATGAGGTGGGATTTTTTCTAGTTCTAATAATAATATGGCTGTCTGTGGTCCGATCGTAATTGTCAGTCCTAGTAATCGATTGATCATTAATATTACCGAGGTCCACAGTGGTCGTATGTGTGGACATTCCCATAGTAGATGCAATAAGGATCCAGCATTCCCACATCCTCTCCAGCATAACCCCGAGGTTTCCGGGAAGAGTGATTCTAATTTCAGAGGGGAATAGTACCATCTCGTCAATACTTTCTGGTGTACTTCTAGTAATCTAGAACTAATCATGCTCTTGTATGTTCTTCTACATGCTTTAGACCAGTATTCCAAATCATAGGACATCTTCAGGTCCTTCTCCCAATTGAGCACGTGAATTTTTTTTTGTTTACTTACATCTCCTCTAGCTTCTCCATTGAACACCTCGTACCAAAATTTTAGTTTAGTTTTTGGGTTTTCCTGGCTAAAAAGGAATTTATATAGGTATGTGGGAATTGTTAGTGTGAGTTTCCTGTTGTTCGTCAGCAAGCTTTTAATTTGCCTATATTGAAAGAGGTTATCCCAGGTTAAATTCCCCTCAATAACCATTCGTCAAAAACATCTATCAGGTATGACCCTTCCAGCTGTTCTGGAACCTCCACCAATTGCAAATTGTTTCTCCTAAGTCTATTTTCCAGATCATCTGTTTTGCATTGTAAGATACGAATAAACTGATCATATTTACGAATAATATCCTACATAGGGACATTTTTTTCTTCCATTTCATTAATGTGTCTTTCTATTGGCTAGCAACTTGGGCAGAAAGGGAAGCCAAAACAGTATTGCTTTTAGTCATGCAGAGTAGGTTCATTTTATATACTCTATGGCCTTCTCCTTTCGCATATGGTGCCACTCTGGGATTTTGTTGATGGTTATTTTTGAGTATAAGACAAAAAATAATACCAAACTGCGAGACAGTAAAAAGCCAAAGTGTGTGTGGCGGCCTCAGACATTTTTCAAAGTTGGGAGTCTGGCCATTACAAATTTGCAGGTGTTACACAGTTACCTGGGGGATTGTTACGTGTGCAGCTGGCATCTGTAGTTCTAAGCTTCCAGCAGCACAGCACTCTCAGGGTTAATGATTGAGCTTACTGGATGTGGTTCTTCCTGCTAGCCAATCTCCTGGGTCTGTGCTCACATATAAACCCAGCTCCTGGTCAGTCTCTGTCTGGTGTTCAGGGTGAGCAGTCATGAATTCTTGTCTGTTGAAGCTTGCTGTGTGATCTGTGTCTTGCTGGTTCATGTCTGTTTGTTCATTTATATTCTGTCAGTTTTGTGTCAGCTTGCTGTGTGACCTGCTATCTGTGTCCTGTCCTGTTGCTGCGTTCTGTGTGAATGCTGTCCGGTTCTGCTGGATTTCTGGTTAGTGTAGGGATTAGCAGTATAACCAGGAGCCATAAAGTGGCCTGCTAGCTTTCATGTTTTGTACAAAATGTCAACTAATACCTAGTATTTATATTCAGCTTCCTATCTGTTACTAGTGGTTGCATTTTGGCTGCTGTATGCTGTGTATTCTGGCTCTGTGTGTCCTGTTGTTCAGTCCCTGTCATGTGGCATGTGAATGTGTCCTGTTCTGGTGCGTGGCTCCTAGGATCAGCTAGGGCCCAGATCCAAAGACCGCTGGGCTGCCCTTATTGGGGCAATGTCCCCGCTTAGGTAGGGCCATGCCATTCCTTGCCTGTAGCACAAGGTCAGTTTGCCTGAAAACCGAATACCTGGTGAAACCCGTGTGAATACCTGGAGGAACCTGCGAACTCATCCAGTCCCTTTTGGGTACGATCGTGTGGGCCCCGTGCTTAATCTGCCCACCCGATCGTAACAGAGATGAGCGGAAAGTAATTATGCATGCTCAAAACAGGAACAGTTCACAATCTACAATATATACTCTTTGGTCTTCTGCTGTCGCATATTGCGCTGTTGTCGAATTGCAGCAGAGTAGGTACCTGTGTTTTTTTGTGATTATAAATCAAGCAAACAAAAAAAAACAAACAGGGAAACCACAAATACATGCAGTGTGTGTCAGTGGCCTCAGATGTTGTTCGAAGTCACAAGTCCAGCGACTAAAAATTTTTTGCAGGCATTATACAGCTACCTGTGGGGAGATGGGAAGGAAATTGCACAGTGCAAAACAGGGACAGTTCACTATATAATCTGTAACCTTCTGTTCTCCTATATCATGCCACCCAGGGATTGCGGTCTAGTTAGTTGGTGGTGGCTTTTTGAAGATATAAAACAAAAAGAAGCCCAAACAGGAAACAGCAAAAAGACGTAGTGTGTATTGTGGCCTCAGACATTGTTCAAAGTCACTGGTCTGGCCACTACAAATTTATTTGCAGTATCCTCGATATGTTATATTATGTAACATAGGAGAGTAAATATAGATCAGTAGCAATATCATACAAACCCAGAAGTTGCCACAGCACAACACACGTTTCGCATCCAGCTTCAGCAAGGGGTAGTTTGATATGAGCTCTTCTAACACTTATACAGCAGTGCATAGCAATCCCTACCAGCTAAAATAAAAAACAGTCATCTGTTCTCCATAGAACTCGAAGATGGATGTGAATGGAATGCTGAAGCGCATGTGCTGATGTACACAACAGGATTGACCACAATGCCAGCATGCACCGGAGCACGCCTGAAATAATGGATGTAGGTGTCCATATATACACTATAGATAATGTCGGTGAGTTGCGGGAGTGAGCAGGGGGGAGAGAGTGAGAGAGAGATCTCTACCCCCCCCCCCCCCCCCCCGTTCCTCCCCGCTCTCCCCCGCCTCCCGCCGGCACCCGAATCTTTTGAGACGATCGGGCAGGTACTCGCATAAGGCACTACTACGCTCGCTCATCTCTAGTAAGTAGTGGTAGTGGTGGTAGAGGATGGGCCGAGTTTGTACTTCAAGTGTCTCCCACTGAAGCAATGGCTCCATATTCTTCAGAAGGTGAGTCAAGCTCGCTGCCATTCCTTAGAAATGGTTCTGCCTGTGTGTTACATCTGCAGCCTGTAGAACAGGTTGGAGAGTGAATGACACTGCATGCCTGAATTACTTCCACCTCCTCTTCCTCCTAGTCGCAGGCAAACAGCCGTCAGTCTGCACCAGTTGGCCATGAGCATCCTCCCTCTACTTCACCTGTGCCAAATCCCCCGCACACTCTAAAGCAGTCCACATGGATCAGTCAAAGGAGCTATTCGATCATTCAGTGTCATGGATGCCAACAGGGCAGTCCAAACAAAGATATTGAATGCACTGATGAGCAACCATTTTTTTTCTCCAAAGAGGAAGATGAGGGTTGGTCAGTGTGCAATATCAGCTCTCCACAGGCAACATGCACTTAGAGGGTTGCAGAAATGGAGGTGCCAGCTCCTTGTTCTCACTGAAACAGCGTCCACTCAGGAGGACATTCACAAAGTAGGGTAGGCACCGAAGCCAAATAAAGTGGGCAGAAAGAGAATCCAAAACAGTAGTGCTTTTAGTCATGTAGAGTAGGTTCATTTTATGTATTATTTATGTAGTGCACACTGCCCTGCAGGATGTAGAATGTAGCGAATGGATGCTACATCGCAGGAAATAGAAGACTTGGCCTACTTGCGGTGATGTGACCCAGTTGACTGGAGGAGCCAAGAGAAGATTGGTGAGAAGATTTGGTAAGAACACTGTCTGGGGAAGAATAAGTAAGTATAGAGGTTTTTTTAATGACAGAACCCCTTTAAACCTCATTTGTCACTTTTCTGCTCAAGCCCCTTCTGCAAATATTGATATTTTACTGTACAATCCTTCCACAACATTGTTAATAAATAAAGTATATAAAAGGAGGCGTGGCTTGGCTGCCGATGGGAATGGTGGCCTGAAAATCATAGAATAATAGAGTTGGAAGGGACCTCCTTGGTCATCGGGTCCAACCCCCTGCTCAATGGAGGATTTAATAAATCATCCCAGACATATATTTGTCCAGTCTTTGCTTGAACACTTCCATTAAAAGAGAACTCACCACCTCCCATGGTAACCTGTTCCACTCATTGATCACCCTCACTGTCAGAAAGTTTTTTCTCATATCTAATTTGTGTCTCCTCCCTTTCAGTTTCATCCCATTGCTTCTAGTCTTTCCTTGTACAAATGAGAATAGGGCTGATCCCTCTGTAGTGTGACCATCCTTCAGATATTTGTAGACAGCTATTAATTCTCCTCTCAGCCTTCTTTTTTGCAAGCTAAACATTCCCAGATCCTTTAACCGTTCTTCATAGGACATGATTTGCAGACCGCTTACCATCTTGGTAACTCTTCTCTGAACTTGCTCCAGTTTGTCTATGTCTTTTTTAAAGTGGGGTGCCCAGAACTGGACACAGTATTCTAGATGAGGTCTGACTAAGGAAGAGTAGAGGGGGATAATCACCTCACGTGATCTAGACTCTGTGCTTCGCTTAATACATCCCAGAATTGTGTTTGCCTTTTTGGCTGCTGCATCACATTGTTGACTCATGTTCAGTCTATAATCTATTAGTATACTCAAGTCTTTTTCACATGTGCTGCTGCTTAGCTCAATTCCTCCCATTCTGTATGTGCTTTTTTCATTTTTCTTGCCCAGATGTAGGACTTTGCATTTCTCCTTGTTAAATACCATTCTGTTAGTCGCCGCCCACTATTCAAGCTTTTCTAGATCTTTTTGAATACTCTCTCTTCCCTAGTGTTAGCTATCCCTCCTAGCTTTGTGTCATCAGCAAATTTGATCAGAGCAGAGCTCCTGATCCACTAAGACTTCACAGTGACTCCAAAGCATTAAAAATCCCAGCTAATAATAATAGTCTTTATGTATATAGCGCCAACATATTCTGCAGCGCTTACCTTACAGCTACACCTTACCTGATAACCTACCTCTCCAGGATGCCACAGGGGTTGGATGGAGGTTGCCAGCAAAACTGAAGAAGCTCATCAATTTATGCTTGTCCCAGTTCCGGATGCAGGACCAAGGCAGCATAACCAGAAGCTCACATGGAAGCTCCCCTATATCTAACCCTGCGGAGTGCTTGCCTGAGTGCTCGAATTTCGAGGGGCCAAAGTAAAAGAACAGCTCTGAGCCATTGGTTAGTGGGGCCTCCCAACCAAGGCATGCAAATTCGAAAGTAAGCCCTGCAAAAGCTAGGCTGGAGATTCCACAACAACACAGTCATCATCATCAACTGCCAGATCTGCATGGTGGATATGGTCTCTTCTCCCTTGGATAGCCCAGCAAAGTGAAGACAAAAAATGGACTCTCAAGAGAAGTAACCTAGTTCAGGGGTAAGTGACCAAATGCTTCTTAAAAGCTACAACACCGCCATCTTTGATGACATTTCTGTCAATGATACATCAGTTACTGATTCTCACTGAAAAAGGCCCGAAAATAAAATATAATCTTTATTAATTTAAAGGATAAAAAACCCCTCTAGATTCCGGGGGTAATTGAGACCCGAAACAGACACAAAGAGACAAACACACAAAAAACCTATGGGAATTTAAGCAATTGGCTTAGATACATCAATTCATACCGACCTCATTGGTTTTAGAGGTAGGTAATACTGTGAGGGCGTAAAATGAATTAGTGAAAGCGATGGCCGTTTCCTGTGAAAGGGGGCCAGAAAGGTGGTCACTAAATAATTAGCTTATGGTTATTATCCACTGATGGAAACGTGCGCGTTATGTTAGAGGGCCTCGTTCACACCAGGATAATTGCCACTCCACAGTATTAAGTAAGGGGTGCTGATACTCAGCAATCCATTACACAAAAAAATATTATTGTATTCATGTCCAATTGTGACAACAATGCCCTGTGTCCATATGTCACAATTGCTACAATTGCTATTCCGATAGGGGCAACGGTCCGTCAAGACCCTAAAATGTGATATAATCCCAACCTATGTTGGGTCTGACAGCGATCTAAATGTTTTAATAAAAAGCTGGACTAAAGTGGTGTTGACAATTCCTTATGCCAATTATATCAGAAGGAGTCAACAACGTTTATAGTATAAATAGTACACGACAGACATACACTTGATTCATGTGTGTGTCAAACGCTGTAGTCTAATAACGACTAAAGCCAACAGAAGTCGTCCGTAATCGTCGACGCGTTTCTGCAGCACGGGTAAAATAAATTTACCGCTGCTTCATCAGGACGAAATTGAGACAATTTATTAAATTATACTAGATTTGTTGTTGTTGATCAATCTGTGTAGTGTGCATCAAAACTGCACAGATCTGACTTTGTATGCTGATGCCTGATAGCTGATGCTCAATACACTTAAGACGCTGCTGCGAGGACTAGTTTAGTGTAGTATTGATGGACACACGGGCAAGCACATTATAATGCCGTCCGGGTAATAGCCGCTAAACTGGGTTCATATAGCTGAACAAATTCTGGCCTGCGACACTTATATTGAATGAGTGCGTTATTTGATAATTATATAACGAACTTTTTTCAAAGTGTCGGCTGGTTAATTGTATAGGAGTCTGATGATTGACTTCCAGACACAATAAAGAGCCAAAAAGAGTCAGTTTAGAATTGTGTTAGTAAACACCCAACCACAGCTAAACTACACAGATCTGATTTTGTATGCTGATGCCTGACAGCTGATGCTCAATACACCTAAGACGCTGCTGCAAGGACTAGTTTAGTGTAGTATTGATATACACACGGGCAAGCACATTATAATGCCGTCCGGGTAATAGCCGCTGAACTGAGTTGATATAGCTGAAAAAATTCTGGCCTGCGACACTTATATTGAAATTATAACAGCCCCGCTGACCGTTTTTTAGGCCCACCCATTGCCAACTATTTCATGCGGGAGCGCAGAAAACCGGCTTATCAACAACAAGTATAAGGGTTAACCCTATGAGTACCGAAGAATCCCTGAGCACCACTACTAGAGCTGTAAGTTCAAGTTCTATACATAGTAATGATGATTTTCAAATCATCAATTTATCTTCAAGACCGCTTTCCACAAATGAAACTAATCTCTTGACAAAAGGTCTGTCATTCGTCCCCACTTATCGTTACGACCCCTTTATATGGAAAAAAGATATAGCATTATTTTTAAGGAAACTGAAATGGAAAAAGTTTTACGCCATACAGAATCGCAAAAAGAGCACTGAATTGGGGCTCGATGTCAATGATTTACAAGCTTTGAACGACCTTGAGGATCTGGCACGAGAAGCCAACAAACCACCGGGTGAGGGCCCATTCACTACTCTCAAATCAAAGAGTACAAATATGCCACCCATTCACGATTCCCCCTATATCGACATGTTTGAAAAACTAGTGTCTGAAGAACTAAAACCCCTATCGGAAAAAAGACGTTTTCACTATCAAAATCTAACCCAAGGGGAAAAGAAAGCTTTACTTGAAATCGAAAATGATAGGAGTATAGTAATAAAACAATCTGATAAGGGAGGGAATCTAGTTATCATGGATGATATGGCATACAGAGAGATGTGTATGAGTCTATTGGGTGACAATACCAGCTATGGTAGATTGGAACGGGATCCTACTTATTTGTTTCAAAAAGACTTATTTGAAATTTTGACACGAGCGGAAAATCAACATCTTATCAGCCATACGGAATTTAACTTCTTGTATCCGCAGCATCCCCAGATTCCTACCTTTTATGGTATCCCCAAGATTCATAAGGGTCTTTCTCCACTGAAAGGACGCCCCATTGTTTCTGGTATAAACAGTGTAACTCAGGCGTCTAGTCAGTACATTGAAACAATTCTTAAACCTTTCGTGGAATCACTACCATCCTTTGTACAAGACACGACCGATGTACTCAGGCGCTTAGCGGACCTACATGTTTCTGATACCACACTTCTGGCTAGCCTTGATGTAGAGGCGCTCTATACCTCTATTCCACATGAAGGCGGTCTAACAGCCATTAATTTCTATCTACAACAAAGGGGCAGACATTTTCTTGATCACAACAAGATGGTTCTAGAACTTTTACAGTTTATTTTGGAACACAATTATTTTGTGTTCGACCGAAAGTACTTCCACCAGCTCAGGGGGACCGCGATGGGGAGCCCTTGTGCGCCCCATTACGCGTGTCTTTACCTGGGCTGGTGGGAGGAAAAGTACGTCTTTAATGAGGCCACCATCATATGGACCCAATACATCGATATGTGGATCCGTTATATCGATGATATTTTCATTCTGTGGACCGGGACGGAGGTTCAGTTTCTTGAATTTGTCAGTGTACTTAACAAAAATTCCCTGGGCCTGTTTTTGACTTCGGAAGTCCAGGAACAATCCATAACCTTTTTGGACCTCAAAATTTCAAAGACTGAATCAGGGCTCATTTCCACAACACTTTTCAGAAAATCTACATCCACCAATAATTTTCTGCACTATGATAGTCACCACCCGAGATCGTTAAAAGATGGTATTCCAAAAGGTCAATACATCCGTGTCAAACGTAACTGCTCCAGTGAAGAAGACTGTCATGAGAAATCCAACGATCTCACGCGTAGGTTCCTGAATAGGGGTTACCCCCAGGAGGTTTTGGAAAAGGCACGCCAGGGAGCAACCACTAGAACGAGAACAGAATTATTAAAAGGGAGAAATAAGATGGAGGGGGTAAACCTCATACGTCTTATTGGTACCTACGACGACGAGGCTCCCAGGGTTAGAAAAATTATTTCCAAATACTGGGACATCTTACGTGAAGACCCTGACCTAGTCGATTCGTTACATCTGTACCCCGCGATCACCTATAGAAGGGGTAGGAGTCTTAAGGACCGCCTTATGCGGAGTCATTATACAAGACCATCCGCTCCCCCAACCTGGCTCACAACAAGCAAGATGGTGGGCTTTTTTCGGTGCCACGGTTGCAAGGCTTGCCCGGTAATGGAAAAAACAAAAACTTTTCAAAGCGCAAGTACTGGGCAGATTTTTTCTATCCGCGACTTTATAAATTGTCGATCATCCTATGTGGTGTATCTGGCAACCTGTCCGTGCCCAAAAGACTATGTGGGAAAGACTATCCAACAGTTGCGTAGACGTACACTGGCCCACTTGGGAAATATAGACAGAAACGAAGTCACAAGTCTTTCCACTCACATGCGTGAATGCCATCCTGATCACCTTGAATCGGTTGTATTCAGAGGCATTGAAATAGTACGGGACAACGGCCGAAAAGGCGACATGAATCGAAGACTCCTCCAAAAAGAGGCCTTTTGGATTGACAAATTGGATTGTTTGGCACCCAAGGGTCTTAACGAAAATTTGTCATTTGTTCCGTTTATTTAAGAATTCTGACTTCGGGTTATCTGTGATGCACCCCCACTACTCAGGTGCTTTAATCCCTCTTCTTTCTTGTTTCAAAAATATACTGAACCGTTCTTGTCCCTGTCTACTATCATCACACTAGGAGATAGTTACGTCATTTGACTTAGTAAATTGGACAATTTTCTATTCAATCATATGGTACCCTAAATCTATAGATCTTTCCCAAGGGGCTGATTTATCGTAATTCCATGATCTACCTATAAAGCATGTTCATGCTGGTCCAGCATTTTCTTATAACCATATGTTCAACAATAACACTTATGGGCAGACATTTTTTGAGGTAGCCATGTGGTAAAAAAGAAGGAAAAAAAAAAAAAAAAAAAGAAAGGTTTTAATGCCTTCCAATAAGGTTGTTTCTAACTGTAATTCGACAACAATAAATAAACAATGTATGCAGAGTGTCTTCGATAATTTCTACGCAATCTATATCCCACTGCAGTGCTTTATTATACCAAATAATATCTATATAGTAGGTCCCACAACACTTCATGCTGGGGATCCAAATAATGTGTTGAGCTGCATCATAATGCATATTGTTTTGTTTGTCCTTAGTAGTTAACACACGGTGGCTGTCAGTTTTTTCTGTGACCTGTTAGCCACGCCTTCTCATACCTTACCTCTGTCAATAATGAATGAACAATGTGTTGTACTGGAACGCCTCTGTATTGAGGAATTCCCTAAGTGACAGTCACGTCACACGGAGGGGGCGGAGCTTGCGCTCAACGGCATCACGTCAGACGCTGCAGCTCTGCTGGTAGGCCGATCGGTAGCTGAGCAACGAGCAGCGTTGGTAGCGATGTACATAGGGGGCGGAGCTAGCGCCGCAGCGTCATCACTCCACACGCTGCGGCCTCACCCCTAAGCCGTTCGGCTGCCTAGCAACGCACACGGCATGTGGCGACGCGTCAAGCGGCCTGACGTGTATATATATATATATTTTTACGAATCAACTAGGTGTTGCTTAGCAACAAACCATGCGTCCTCCTCCCCATAATGGACATGTCATTCTGGACCTCCCATGAGTCTCTTGCCCAATTGGAAACACAGGGTATCTCCCTCCCACTAGGAGGAGCTAGCCCTATAAGAACAGACCAGTTTCAGACAGTTACCAGGTCTGTCAAACTGAAGTGCTGTCTCACAGGGGCTAGTTGTGTAGTTTAGCCAGCGGTCACTACCTTGGACCGCGCTGTAGTTTAGCCGTGGTTGGGTGTTTACTAACACAATTCTAAACTGACTCTTTTTGGCTCTTTACTGTGTCTGGAAGTCAATCATCAGACTCCTATACAATTAACCAGCCGACACTTTGAAAAAAGTTCGTTATATAATCATTCAATGACGCACTCATTCAATATAAGTGTCGCAGGCCAGAATTTTTTCAGCTATATCAACTCAGTTCAGCGGCTATTACCCGGACGGCATTATAATGTGCTTGCCCGTGTGTATATCAATACTACACTAAACTAGTCCTTGCAGCAGCGTCTTAGGTGTATTGAGCATCAGCTGTCAGGCATCAGCATACAAAATCAGATCTGTGTAGTTTAGCTGTGGTTGGGTGTTTACTAACACAATTCTAAACTGACTCTTTTTGGCTCTTTATTGTGTCTGGAAGTCAATCATCAGACTCCTATACAATTAACCAGCCGACACTTTGAAAAAAGTTCGTTATATAATTATCAAATAACGCACTCATTCAATATAAGTGTCGCAGGCCAGAATTTGTTCAGCTATATGAACCCAGTTTAGCGGCTATTACCCGGACGGCATTATAATGTGCTTGCCCGTGTGTCCATCAATACTACACTAAACTAGTCCTCGCAGCAGCGTCTTAAGTGTATTGAGCATCAGCTATCAGGCATCAGCATACAAAATCAGATCTGTGCAGTTTTGATGCACACTACACAGATTGATCAACAACAACAAATCTAGTATAATTTAATAAATTGTCTCAATTTCGTCCTGATGAAGCAGCGGTAAATTTATTTTACCCGTGCTGCAGAAACGCGTCGACGATTACGGACGACTTCTGTTGGCTTTAGTCGTTATTAGACTACAGCGTTTGACACACACATGAATCAAGTGTATGTCTGTCGTGTACTATTTATACTATAAACGTTGTTGACTCCTTCTGATATAATCGGCATAAGGAATTGTCAACACCACTTTAGTCCAGCTTTTTATTAAAACATTTAGATCGCTGTCAGACCCAACATAGGTTGGGATTATATCACATTTTAGGGTCTTGACGGACCGTTGCCCCTATCGGAATAGCAATTGTAGCAATTGTGACATATGGACACAGGGCATTGTTGTCACAATTGGACATGAATACAATAATATTTTTTTGTGTAATGGATTGCTGAGTATCAGCACCCCTTACTTAATACTGTGGAGTGGCAATTATCCTGGTGTGAACGAGGCCCTCTAACATAACGCGCACGTTTCCATCAGTGGATAATAACCATAAGCTAATTATTTAGTGACCACCTTTCTGGCCCCCTTTCACAGGAAACGGCCATCGCTTTCACTAATTCATTTTACGCCCTCACAGTATTACCTACCTCTAAAACCAATGAGGTCGGTATGAATTGATGTATCTAAGCCAATTGCTTAAATTCCCATAGGTTTTTTGTGTGTTTGTCTCTTTGTGTCTGTTTCGGGTCTCAATTACCCCCGGAATCTAGAGGGGTTTTTTATCCTTTAAATTAATAAAGATTATATTTTATTTTCGGGCCTTTTTCAGTGAGAAATAGTCTAACAGCTTATAAGAGCCTTGGTTGTCGCAGTGAATACATCAGTTACTGATACCTCCATGAAAGCCATGTTGAAAGCACTGCCAATTTCCCAATAGTCCAAGTTTGCTCAACTCATTCAATCCCTTAAGTAGGCTATTGCTGAAGCAAAGAACAGAATTTCTCAGGTGGAGACTAAAATGGCAGAATTTGCATTGTAGCATAACAGTCTCATAGATGCACATTATCCCTTGGAGTCAAAACTCGAGTGACTCCAAAATAAAGTGGTAGACTTAGTAGACAAGTCCCACCACAATAATGTTAAATTATGAGGGATTCCAGAAATAGCGCCTGCCTCCGAGTTGATGCAGTACATGCAAACTCTTGTGAAAACACTGTTACCAGAGTGCCCCTCGTAAGACTTTATAATAGACAGGGCGCACAGACTTCCCCGTTCCAAACATCTGGCTGAACACTTACCAAGCGACGTTTTGGCACGTACTCATTTTTTCCATGTTAAAGAAAAGCTATTATTTTCTTATATTACATAACTCAAAATTGTACGAAACCTATTATATGATTTCTGGAATGTCATAATTGTACTTATCTTTAATACTTGTTAGCATTTTATCAAGCATGTTGTATTTTTTTCTGTTCGAAAATGAAAAAAAAAAAACAAAAAAAAACTATTGAAACAAAAAAAAAGAATAAACATATCAAAAAGAATAGGACCTAATACTGATCCATGTGGTATTCCACTAGTAATTGTGATCCATTTGAAGTATGTGCCATTAATAACCACACTCTGCTTTCTATCATTGAGCCAGTTACACACATTACACACATTCCTGCTCAGACCAAGCATTCTCATCCTATATACCAACCTTTTATGCGGCTTCGTATCAAACACTTTAGAAAAGTCCAGATACACAAGATCCAATGACTCTCCCCGGTCCAGTCTAGAACTTACCTCCTCATAGAAGTTGATCAGATTGGTTTGACAGGAGCGACCCCTCATAAACCACGCTGATATGGAGTAATACAGCTATTTTCAATGAGTTACTCCAGGATAGCACCTCTTAGAAACTTTTCAAACATTTTACCCAAAATAGAAGTTGGAATTACCGATCCATGTTTGCTTTTTGACCTCTTTTTGAATACCGACACATTTGGTATGCACCATTCCAGTGGAAAAGACCTTGTCACTATAGTGTCCTTAAATATAAGAAACAACAGTCTGTCTACCCCATTACTTAATTCCTTTACAAGCTAGGGGTGTATGCTATCCGGACCAGGCGATTTGTCTATATTAAATGTTTTAGGATGGCTCTGCACTTCTTCCTGGGATAGACTGGTGATATTTAATGGAGAGTTTACTTTATCACTTAGTATTCCACCTGACATTTCATTTTCCTGTGTGAATAAACTTGCAAAACATAGATCAGAGTTTTGCTTTCTCAACACCCTCTACAATTTTTCCCTCATTACTGATTAAAGGGCCAACACTTTATGTTTTCATGTTTTACTATTAATTTAGTTGAAGAACAGTTTAGAGTTTACTTTACTCTCCTTGACAATGAGTCTCTCTGTTTCCACCCTTGCTGCTTTTATTCGCTTTTTACTCTGCCTTTTTCTCTTAGTAGTTTAAATGCTTTTTTACACATTGTTTTTTCCCCATTCCTAACCCTTTTATTCCTGTAAGGTATGAACTGCTTACAGTGAGTATTTAAAAAGGTTTTAAAAACGTCCCATTTATTGTCTGTACTCTTGTTTATGAGGACATTATCCCAGTTGATTAGTCGCCAGCATACCACTGAGGCTGGTGCTGCTACTTTATTTATTTTGTTCCTGATCTATTGGGGGAAACTGGGTTATTTTATTTTGTTACCTAGTGTTAGGATCGTCTACCTCCCGCTCTCCTTGCTTATACCTTCATACTTAGGAGTTCATTTTTTCAAGGTCTTTATTTTTCTGACCTTTTTATGGTTCCTGATGAGGCTACATCATCCGTAGCTGAAACGCGTAGAACCTTTTTGAACCTTTTTTTGAAAATCGAACGTCTTTTTGTGATCTCTTTAATTATGGAACTTGTTTATCTAGATCTTATCTCTTCTGGTTGATATTTTCACCAATAGTGTATTGGCCCCCAGTCATCCATGCGATATAGTTCAAGGTGGCGCTGGACCATTTGCCCTCTGACCTTCTGTCACCCAAGTGACATAACTCAAGGCGACACTCGACTATTTGTCCTTTTGCTAAGACCTGGATTATACCTTTTAAAGAAGTTCCTCAGCCATAGTCACCTTTATATGTTCAAATAGCATTAGACTGCCACGCTCTGTTAAGAGAATCGTGTATCAGAACCGAGATCACGAGCTCCTATTTTTTGACTACGACACTAACGGCTGTCTTTATGCATAAGGCATTTATAAGGAATAGGAACAACATTCTTATTAAGAAACCCGGGTTGTCCACGGCATATATACTTAATCTTTGACGCTGAGGATAACGGGTTTCATACTTGACCCTGTTAGCAAAAGAACATTGTCCTGTATATGGTTCTTTAAATAATTCCACCTTCCCCCCTTCTATGACGGGGGTCGTGTTTGGAATTATATGTGTTTGTTTGTCTGTGTCTAAGGAGGATTTGATTGCATAAAGTCCCCCTTTTTTAGCTTTTCCTTGATTAAAAGTTATGTTTTAGAATTTAGTGGAACCCCTTCTGTGACAACAGTTGATTAGGTTAAGGACATTTTTTAGCTCATTGAAGTTTGCATTCCTAAAGTTTAGTATTTTTGTAGCTCCCCAATAAAACTCCCTATTAAAAGACAAGTGGAAATGTATTATATTATAGTCACTATTTTCCAGGTGCCCCCTGACCTGCACCCCTCTTATTCTGTCAGGTCAGTTGGTTAATATTAAAGGGGTTGTCGTGGGACAACCCCTTTAAGTCCAAAATGACCAATCACCTAGTTGGGTCCTGTATGAGTTGAGAAAGCTTTCATTATTACCAGAAATGTGTTTCGTTTATGAGATTTACAGGTTCCCGTCTCCTATTGTATATCTGGATAGTTGTTTTTTTTAGTCAGATCATTTTTTTAAAATTATATTTTTGAATAAAATTACCCCTTAAAGGGGTTGTCCCGCAAAACAAAGTTGGGGTATACACTTCTGTATGGCCATATTAATGCACTTTGTAATATACATCGTGCATAAAATATGAGCCATACAGAAGTTATTCACTTACCTGTTCCGTTGCTAGCGTCCCCGTCTCCATGGTGCCGTCTAATTTTCAGCGTCTAATCGCCCGATTAGACGCGCTTGCGCAGTCCGGTCTTCTCCGTGTTGAATGGGGCTGCTCGTGCTGGAGAGCTGCTCCTCGTAGCTCCGCCCCGTCACATGTGCCGATTCCAGCCAATCAGGAGGCTGGAATCGGCAATGGACCGCACAGAAGACCTGCGGTCCACCGAGGGTGAAGATCCCGGCGGCTATCTTCGCAAGGTAAGTAAGAAGTCACCGGAGCGCGGGGATTCGGGTAAGTACTATCCGGTTTTTTTTTTCAACACATGCATCGGGTTTGTCTCGCGCCGAACGGGGGGGCTATTGAAAAAAAAACAACCCGTTTCGGCGCGGGACAACCCCTTTAATTTCATGACGTTTACATATACATAAGTAGAATGTACATAGAACATATAATTACCCCCCAAACAACACAATCAATCATAATAGAAGCAAATCATAATCACCCATATCCCCAGAAAAAAAAATATTTAGGTACACCTTTATGAGATCCACAGGTTTCAGTTTCCCAATTTACATCTGGATAGTTAAAGTCCTCTCTAATAGTTAACTCATTGTGATTTACTACCTCATCTATTTGACTTAGTAATAGATTTTCAGTGGCTTCTATGACATTTGGTGGCCTACAGAAAACCCCTATGAAGATTTTAATATAGTTTTTCCCTCCAAGTATCTCAACCCATGGAGACTCCACATGTTCATCTCCTTCAAATATATATATTCCCATAGTGAAGACTTTATGTAAAGACAAGCCTCTCCCCTTTGTGTTTTTTTCCAGTCCTTTCTGAACAAACTATAGCTCTGTAAGTTAACCACCCAGTTACAGCTTGCATCCAATTAGGTCTCCATTAATCCCACTGTTACCACGCAGGGTGGCGCAGGGTCCCGCGGTCGGCGTGCGCCGCTCCGGTGTTGGCTCCGGCATCGGTTCCGGCGTCCTGGAGCTCTGGAGTCGGGGCTCTCCCGGCGGCGTGGGGCAGTGTGCGGCGGCGTAGGCGTGTCTGCCCGTAGGGTGACGCCCGCACTCATCCACCTTTCTTATGCAGTAGTGGGAGAGTCAGCTTCTCCCACCCTCCGCCCCTGGGCGGAGGCTTGCAGTTACAAGGCTGGCAGTGACCTGAGCTCACTGCCAGTTATTGGTTCTGCTAGCATCTAGTCGGTCCTGTCTGCAGCTAAGTCTCAGTTCAGCCTCTAGTTTGCCTGTCAGCTTCCATTTCCAGCTTTGCTTTCTCTGTATGTTCTGTTGGTCATTTCCATCTGCCTTCTCTGTCGGCACTCTGTTCCCCCCATCAGTTAGTCACATCTTGTCAGTCGCCAGGTCCCTAGCCAGTGCCGGGACCGCCGTCCAGTTGTCCGCCTGGGGTTAGCCAGGGCCGAGGCAAGTAGGCAGGGACAGTGGGGTGCGGGAAGATCAGGGCACCCCACCTGGTGCTCGGGGGGGCAGAGTGCCGTAACACCCGCTATATCATAGGTTTCCTCAGTGATTATTACTTCCAGTTCGTCAATCTTACTGGTCAGACTTCTAGCATTATCCACCATACAGTTTAGAAAGTTTTCTGCCATTTCTAACTGTACTAATCCCTTCCCCCGCTCCACCCCATTTTCATTACCCAGTCCTAGATCATTGTCTACACTATCATCTCTCATTGCCCTCCCCCATCCCTGGTTTAAACATTCCTCCAATCTTCTAGCCATCTTCACTCCTAACACAGCTGCACCCTCCCCATCGAGTTGCAGCCTATCCCTACAGTACAATCTGTAGCCAACAGTAAAGTCAGCGCAGTTCTCCAGGAACCCAAATCCCTCCCTCCCACACTAACTCTTGAGCCATTTGTTTACATTCCTAATTTCCTGCTGCCTTTTTGGTTCTAAAATCATTTTTAAGGACCTTATACCTACCTCTAACTTTAACATTGGTGCCAATATGCATCATGATCCTTGCCAGCCCCTTTGAGTAATCTGTCATCCCGATCAAACTTGAACATCAGGAAAACAACTCACTGCTTGATGATCCCGGTCTTTGTGGCAGATTAACCTACCTATTTCCCTAATAATTGAGTCTCTTATTACCAGGACCTGTCTAGCCTGCCCTGTTCTGTGCTCCTATTCCCCTTTTTATTGGAGCAGGCATACCCCTGACAGTCATAGGGCATGTTATGCTGCAGCAGTGCTAATCCTGTAATGGCATTCCCCTCATCTGTCAACTTTGCAAACTTGCTGAGGTGTGCCAGTTCAGGACTAGCCTCCCAGGATCTCTTTGTAGACCCCAGCACCGTGAACTGAGCAGCATTGTACCCAGCTTCCCCACTCAGTGCCCTTTGTATATAGTAAAAAAAATAAAGTTATACTCACCTGTGCTGTTCCCCTTGGCTCCTGTCCTTTTCAGCGATCGCATGTGCATGTCAAATGATCACTCTACCCAGAACTCAGCGGGAAGCTGTACAGGTTCAGACTGCAGAAGGATGGGAGCAGGAGATGTGGCACAGGTGAGTACAACTTTTTTTTTTGCTTTACCTCTCAGCAAAATTTCCTCCCCTCCACTGACTCAGGATCTGACCGGTCCTCCGGGAATTTTACAGGTGGGTTGAACAGCCATTCCACCCCTGCCCCTGGTCCAGTCTCCTGTTGAGTCGCATGTATTGATGAATGATGAAACACATAGGAAAAGCTTAGGGATATAATCAGGTTATTTTTCCTGCCTGGGTTGCTCTTTTCAGGGTGGTAGCCCCATTGGTTCCACACCTGAGGGATAGATGAAAAATTTTTAGTGTGCAGTATAGAGCTTTTTTAATAATTGTAGACTGAAGGATCAGGTACCATGAAATGAATTGAAAATCACTCCTGAATCATCATAAGGTCATTCTTTGCTACTCTTTTGCTACACTACAAACAGCAAACCAGTGAATAACTGATTGACAAGGGTCCCAAGCGCCGGGCTCTCACCGATCAGCTGTTGATGACCAATTCTATGGATAGGTCACCAACTATTTAGAGCTGGAACACTACTTTATAGCATGAGAGATGAGTTACAGTAGTACTAATGGGAGATGGCAACTATTGAGTTCTTACAACCTAAATACTAAGGCTACTTTCACATCTGCGTCGGGGTTCCATTTCCCTGCTCTGTTATGGAATCAGAAAAGGGGAATTCACTGGCCAGATTCGTCTTATGACGGAACCGAACTGCACTGAATGGACCCCATTGACTATAATAGGGTCTGTTTGGTTTCCGCTCAGCTGTGCGGCATTTTACTAGACAATACAGAACTTTTTCTTCTGGTACTTTGTGCCGAATCTGCGGCAGAACCTCCGAAAGTGAAAACCGCCTAAGGCCTCCTGCCCACGGCCGTGTCGGACTCCGAGATTGTGCCTATAATTAGTGTATTGGGATCATGAAATCCAAATCCAAATAACTGCATATTGAATATTTATCTAAAAATCATTCTAAATCATTTTTGATGTACATTTATATAGTAATTTTTTATTTTGCTAAGCGTTTGTGCCAGGAGCCAGGGCCATAACTATAGAGGGTGCAGGGGATGCGGTTGCACCCGGGCCCATGAGCCTTAGGGGGCCCATAAGGCCTCTCTTCTCCATATAGGAAGCCTAGTACTATGAATAAAGCATTATAGTTGGGGGCCCTGTTACAGGTTTTGCATTGGGGCCCCGGAGCTTCAAGTTACGCCTCTGCCAGGAGCCTTCTGTATATTGCACACAAGACACAAAAGGGAGTGCAGGGTGTTCGGAGTACTAGCTGAGAGAACTTCTAATGCATGTACAATTCCTGTACCTCTAGGCCTCCTTACTGTTGGTTCCATTCTTTTTCGATAGCTCTTTGGCTCCATCTGCAGATCAGAGTCTTAGAATATGTCTTACATTTCTTTTTTAACCTCTTGAACATTGGTAATGATGGAATAAAATAAATGCAGTTTATTATCTTTTTACGTTGATGTCTGCCAAGACATTGTTCAAAAAAGTCATCTTCCTCATTTTACTAATAACATCCTTGCTTTATGAAGTGGTTTGTAGGACTTAGATGCTACCATAAGACCAACCAACAAACTTAAATGAATACAGGATTTCCCAGTATTTAAAAATCATGTGCAAACAATTAAATGTAGTTAGAACTCTCGTTCAGGACTACATTTGTGGGGGGGGGGGGGGCCGTTTTTCTTGGAACGCCTCCCTACAGGGACCAGTGTTCTTTAAGCTGTTTCTAAATTCATCCCACTCAGTCCAGTTTGTAAGGGGAAGGATGAGTGCACCCCTAAATTGAATTATCTGTTGCAAGAATGTTCATTTTGTTCCCCAGTCCACCTACTTGCTTGGCGAGCTGCTGTTCGCAGTGGCGCTGCCCAGTGCAGCCATCATTGCCAGTTGCTAGGAAACAGGGAAAGAGATTGTCCCAAGCGTCAGCATGGGCTCACTCAGAGCCTGCCTTTAATGTGGACTAGTTCATGATAGTCACTGATTGACAGCTATCTCGCTATGCAAAGTAATAGGCAGAGAACAGTCAATAAATGACTGGAAGGTGGGCGTGGCTAGTTGCAGATCATGTATATGGAGGACTACTTTCTGTAGTCCTCTATATCTGGCTGCTACTAATCAAATGCAAATTTCTCCCAAACTACAGCAGAGATAAATAGAGCAGACCTATCACTCTCTTTAAGGCCGGGCTCACACAAACGTATCTGGCGGTGTACAGAATGCGAGATAGACAAGCAGAGCGCAGCCAGTATGCAATAACATTTTTCTTGCGTGCGTATTATGCACAAGTCATGTGAGCGGCAAGATGGCTGCCTATGGTAGAGCATATGATGAGCGCAAGACCCGCTCGTGTGAGCCTGGCCTAACATACGAATACCTGTAGATGTATCGCCGATGCAGCCCATTCTGCTGCACAGGGGCCCAGGGTGGAAAAGAAGGCCAAGCATTTCAGCACCTCTGATTTTAATTTTTGCTAAAGTGTGTTAAAAGTAGAGATGAGCGAGCACCCAAATGCTCGGGTCCGCGTTATTCGAGTCGAGCTTTTCGTAAAATTCGAGAGCTCTACTTGAGTAATGAACCCCATTGACTACAATGGGAGACTCAAGCATTTTTGTATGTGGGACGCAGGGTGCCGAGCTTTTTTTTTCTCCCTAGGTTCGTCTCTCTCTCTCCTGCCTGCCAATGACGCGCGCTGCGTCGCGGCGGGGAGGGGCCAAAACAGGCACGTCACAGAGGGGAGGGGCCAAAAACTGGGGCGGGGTCGAACACGATTTGATGCTCGTTCAAGTAATGAGCACCATTGAGTACGCTAATACTCGAACGAGCATCAAGCTCGGCACAGTATGTTCGCTCAACTCTAGTTAAGAGGCATTGTGTCCAGGCTCGGAATTATTTCGCTTATAACAAATGAAGCTCCGTGTTCTGTCCTTAACTGATAGACGTACTCTAGCTGACATGTCCATATTTGAGCACATTTGTAGTACTATGGTAGGTAGCTCTGGGATGATTACCAAGTTTTACTTTAATTTCATTACATCTACAGCTAAACTTTTCTATATGCATAAATGGGAGGTGGACCTGGTCTTGGAATGTCTTAAAATTGCCACTTCAACCACCAAGCTTTCAATCAATGTATCCATTATGGAAGCAAGCTATGAGCTATTAAGGCGCTCGTATCTGAAGACTGTCTTGTATGTTCCCTGGAGAATTTGGTCTTTGCTTCTGGTGGAATTGCCCAGACTTTATCACTTCTGAATTCAGGTGTACTCCTTGATATTTTCCATCACAGACCTAAACCTGTGTAATGTCCCTTGGAAGGCACTTCTAGATAGGTGGGTTATTGAATACCTAAAAACATATCTACATGGGTTTTCCTGTGTTTCCTCTCTGTAAAGCAATAGCTCTATCCTGGTGGAAAACATCTGTCAGTATTGACCTTGTCAAAATTAAATTGTCATGGCTAATGGTGAGTGAGAAGCTAGCAGCCATCCTTACAGATCATGAAGAACTTTTTGAAAGACCTCTTGGTACCAATATTCACTTAGCATGTGATTATGGAATCCCTCAATCCAATCTTGGATGAACATTAGCCAGTCTGTCAGTGTCTCGGCCATTTGACTTAAAGTCCAGACCAAAATCCGAGGATGTGGACAAGTTACAGATTCTGTTTTCATAATTTTTCTCTTAGTTAATCTCTCCCCCCCCACCATCCATTCCTTCTTGTGTTTGTCTTCCCTAAACTTCTTGTTGAAACTGTTTCCCCCTTTTTAAATCTGTAAGGGATCCTTCATTCATAGTAGACTTGCATTATATCAAAGTATATCTGTGCAGTTTATTGTCTTTAAGGCCCCCTGTCCACGGCCGAGGTAGAATATCACTAGCGATATTCTGCCGCGGGGGAGGAGGGGGAAGCCCTGACAGGTCTCCGAGATGATCCTATCTGATAGAGAGGCTCACTGTAAGGAATCGCAGCAATTGCCGCATGCCGTGATTTAAATCCCCTGAGAGGATAATCGCTATAATTCTCCGCTTGTGGATACCGGTTGTTGCGTCCAACCGGACATGCAATATCCAAAACAAACGAAAAGGCACACCTGTGCAAAAGAAACATAAAACTACAGGAAAACCTCTCCCTATAAACCCCTTACCCGGGAGGGGGCCCTGCCTACTCGGCAGGTGGATCGCTCCGATAGGTGCGGACCCGCACTCGTGCATGGGCCACTGACAAGTCCCTATCAGGGAGCCCTAGAACCAAAAGAAAGGGAAACAGAAAACCAAACAAAACAGATATAGGAACTTAGCTAGCACGGAGGAGCTTCAAGCAGGATGTGTTCCTCAGCAGCTGTCCAGCGGCAACTGAAGCATTGACCAGCACAGGAGTCAATACTATCACTGCTTAAATAGGAGCAGAGCTACTCAGCACCAGGTGATGACTGACATTACTCTTGCAACCACCACACCCCTCAGCTCCAGGAGAGGTAGGAATACTGCTAAACCCTGGTCTGGCCTGAAAGCAAGGTGGGAACCTTTGAACGGCTGCAACACCGGTGCTGCGCTTTCCAAAGCAACACTATGGAAAGCTTTGCAGAGCGTGATCCGTGGGTGATTTATCACCCTCGGATCATCGCCCGTGGACAGGCAGCCTAAGACATCATATCTTTTATCATTGGTCCCTATATTCCTATTGATTAAAGTAAAATGTAAAACAGTATAAAAAGTTCAAAGAAAACTCAGTTAAAATGATGTAAACCTAAAAATTGTGGAACAATTTTAAGAAAAATGTTCCTTAATGTAAAATTGTGAAGACTTTGAATATCCCACCATCTACAGAACATAAGATCAGAAAAAGATTCAGAAAATCTGGAGAAATTCATGGTCACAAGGGGCAAGGCTGACGGTCAGTATTGGATGCTTGAGATCTGCGGGCCCTCAGGTGTTACTGCATTAAAAACAGGCATGATTCTGTATGCCAATCACCGCATGGGCTCAGGAATACTTCTAGAAATCATTGTCTGTGAACACAGTTTGCCGTGCAATCCACAAATGCAAGTTAAATCTTTATAATGGAAAATAGGAATCATATATCAAAACAGTCCAGAAATGCCGGTGTCTTCTCTGGGCCAAAACTCATTTAATACGGACTGAGCCAAAATGGAAAACTGTTCTGTGGTCAGATGAATCAAAAGTTAAAATTCCTTTGAAAACCTTGGATTGTGTCCTGCAGACTCAACAGTAGAAGGACAATCCAACTTGTTATTAGTGCACAGTACAAAAGCTTGCATCTCTGATGATATGGGGTTGCATTAGTACCTATGGAATGGGTAGCTTACACATTTTGAAATGCTGAACAGTATATAGGGATTTGTAGAAGTTTTAAGCAACATATGCTCCAATCTAGACACTGTCTCATTCAGGGAAGGTCTTGCATATTAAGACAATGGTAAAAAAAAAAAACTACATCCATAACAACAGCCTAGCTTAGCAGAAGCCCTGCCGTCCCTCTGTGGCCCGCGGACTATTCCAACAGTGGCACCTGGTCCTCTGCTCTAATACCAGAGGTCGGCATCCCACAGTTTCCTGCGAGGCTCTACTCTAACACCACTCAAGCGGAGTTGCATACAGGGGTGTAAGTAAAGGCTCAGGGGCCCTGATGAAAAAGATGAGCTGGGGCCCCCAATCTATCCCTATCCCTACCCATACCTAAACCATGCTGTACAGAGACATAACTTGAAGCTTCTGGGCCCCAATGCAAAACCTGTAACAGGGCCCCCAACTATAAAGCTTTGTTCATAGTACTGGGCTCCCTATATGGAGAAGAGAGGCCTTATGGGCCCCCTAGGGCTCCTGGGCCCTGTTGCAACCGCATCCCCTGCATCCTCTATAGTTACGCCCCTGGTTGCATATATAAGGCCCTACATCTCCTGACTCTCATTGAGGACTTCCATCTCTCCATTACTTAGGGTCTGAAACCCTTCACCACTGCATGGTATAACTGTGCTGCACTGCTGGCAGCTCTGTGAACTCTGCATCTACATAGTTCTCTGAGGAGCTCTATCCCGAGAGCTGTACCGGGGAGACAAGTGTTCAGGAGCATCCTGTGGAGAGGTGGTCTGCCTCCTGATAAGTCTGAGGCTAGTTACATTACCAGGTAACCTGAGGAACAATTTCCAGAACCTGCTTTTTGTTTACAGAACTGCTCCAATAGTTATCTGAGCCAGAATGTGACCTCCTAGCTATCATCATCATCTCCAGCCAGCCATAAGCAATCAAGTCTTATGTCTAAGACCTCTGAATATTTTGTAGCATTTAATGGTCACCAGCCTTTATTACTCACACTGCCAAATATGCTTTCCAACAGTATGTGACCATGCATGTCAGAATTAAGGTTTAAGGAAAAGTTGTGATCCACATGATGAAACATCTATTTCAATGAGTCACCAGACCCTTTTGTAGCAATTGAAGATTCCATCAACTTAAACTGACCCAAAATTTCCATTACTGAGATGGTGAAGATAGGCCCTAGCAAATCAAGAGACCCCACTCTTGTGTCAAATCTGACAATATTAATGACTTTATTAAAAAAGGCACTCTACTAAACTCCCCAAATCACAGCTCAAGCGCTAATGTCTGTTTAACAAAAACCCTCTTCATCTGCTCATGCAAATATGGACAACGACAGCAGCGATTGTGAAGATACTTTAATCAATATGGACCTACCATTCTCTAGGTCCTTTATTAGCAGAGTCCTCACTAAAGCTCCAGACCTATTCTTAAAAGGCCTACAAGACCTCAAACAAGATGTGAGACAGATTGGGGGAAGAGTTGATCAACTCAAAACTACTCAAGGGCAATAGAGACTTAAAGGGGTGGTCTCGCGAAACCAAGTGGGGTTATACACTTCCGTATGGCCATATTAATGCACTTTGTAATGTACATCGTGCATTAAATATGAGCCATACAGAAGTTATTCACTTACCTGCTCCGTTGCTAGCGTCCTCGTCTCCATGGTTCCGTCTAAATTCGCTGGCAGCTTGCTTTTTTAGACGCGCTTGCGCAGTCCGGTCTTCTCCTTCCAGCACGAGCCGCTTCAGTGTGCTCCCCGCTACAGCTCTTCTGCGCATGCGCAGACGAGCTGTCACTGCTCGGGAGCGCGCTGGAGCGGCCATTCTGTACCTTCCTCTGTTAGAGGAAGGTGCAGAGCTGCCGAGCTGTCCGGAGAAGCCGCCCAGCTGTCCCGCCGTCCAGCTGTCCTGGTAAGTGATGGGCCGGGGGGGCTGCCGCTGCGCCGGGCTGCGCCGGGGGGGGGGCTGCCGCTGCGATGGGGGGGCTGTCGCTGCGCCGGGGGAACTAGCGCTGGGCCGGGGGGGGGCTGTCGCTGCGCCGGGGGAACTAGCGCTGGGCCGGGGGAACTAGCGCTGGGTCGGGGGGGGCTGTCGCTGCGCTGGGGGAACTAGCGCTGGGCCGGGGGAACTAGCGCTGGGCCGGGGGGGGGGCTGTCGCTGCGCCGGGGGAACTAGCGCTGGGCCGGGGGAACTAGCGCTGGGCCGGGGGGGGGGGGGGTCGCTGGGCCGGGGGAACTAGCGCTGGGCCGGGGGGGGCTGTCGCTGGGCCGGGGGGGCTGCCGCTGTGATGGGGGGGGCTGCGCCGGTTACCTTCTGCCTGGCGGTGGGTGACTGGTCGGCCGTGTTCACTCCAGGGGTCCGGTCGGCGGTTGCGGGGCATCTGGTTGCCATGGAGACACAGCTGGTAGCGTCTCGGGAGCGCGCACGTCGGGCTACAGCAAGCGATGCGAAAAGAGCTGGCGGCCATCTTGGGAAAAAGTTTTATAAGTTGCTGAAACGCTGGAACGGTAAGTAGAAACCAGCTAGGAAAGTCATTTACAGGGGTAATTAGTAATGTATGTTTAATTAGGGGGACTGGGAAAAAAAATTCACTGCTTCCTCGAGACATCTCCTTTAAGCTCCATTTACACGGGACGAATGTCGGGCAAATGATGCCCGACACTCGTCTCTGTGTCTCTGCGCTCCCGTGCTCCTGCACGGGAGCTAGCAGAGCTGTCTTGCTCATGGAACGGGGCAGTGCAGGAGATTTCTCTCCTCTCGCTCCACCGAGCTAACACATTGAGATAATACAGCGGCTGTTCACTACTGAATGGCCGCTGTTTAAACTGAACGATGAGCTCATCGCTGATCTTTTATGCTGCATAAACATTTGTAGACTTGAACCAATATTAAAGATGAGGTGGCAGCATCAATTGGTGCAAAACAGTTTCAAATGTATTTATTTTCCCATAGCAAAAAGTACAGCGACGTTTCAACCAGCGGTTTGGCCTTTACAAACCGCTGGTTGAAACGTCGCTGTACTTTTTCCTATGGGAAAATAAATACATTTGAAACTGTTTTGCACCAATTGATGCTGCCACCTCATCTTTATTATTGAAGCTTTTGGGACTGGATCCACGTCCTGGTGGCTGCTGCATCCCAAGATTGTCCCACCCTTATGGGGATACTTTAAAGTGCTGCTGGTGAGATATACTTTCTGTAGACTTGAACCTTGGTGTCGCTGAAAAATATAATTTGATATGTTCTGTTATTCTCAATAAAATTAGTTTAAAAATTAGATTATAGACCCTATAACACTTTTCATTATTCTTGTATTTAACTCACTACATGTTGTTTTATTGCGGTTCTGGCACGCAGGTGGAAAACTACCTTGTACATAATTTACTATGTATTGTTGCCTACTATTTTCTGTTGACAGTGTTTACTTGTCCTTCCTTTTATGTCTAGACCTTGACAGTTCATCTTTGTGCTTTCATTCGGTCTCCTTGTGCTGTCATTAGTGTTTACTTATTCTGATCTGATACCTAACTCGTTTGTAACACGGTATGCCTTTATCTGTATCTACACAATGGTAGACATGGCCCAGCTCCAACTTTTCTGATTTGTCTTGCTGCCATCAATTTCTAAATTACTTAATTCTAGTAAATGAAATGGAAAAATGTCTGCCTTTCACCTTCTGATATGTGTTCTACCCTGTTTTCCTGAAAATAAGACATAGCATGATTTTCCTGAATTTTTGAGGATGCAAAATGATTTTTCAGGCTTTTTGAGGATGCTTGAAATATAAGCCCTACTCCAAAATTAAAGGGGTTGTCCCGCGAAAGCAAGTGGGGGTATACACTTCTGTATGGCCATATTAATGCACTTTGTAATATACATTGTGCATTAATTATGAGCCATACAGAAGTTATTCACTTACCTGTTCCATTGCTAGCGTCCTCGTCTCCATGGTGCCGTCTAATCTTCAGCGTCTAATCGCCCGATTAGACGCGCTTGCGCAGTCCGGTCTTCTCCTTTGCTGAATGGGGCCGCTCGTGCCGGAGAGCGGCTCCTCGTAGCTCCGCCCCGTCACATGTGCCGATTCCAGCCAATCAGGAGGCTGGAATCGGCAATGGACCGCACAGAAGCCCTGCGGTCCACCGAGGGTGAAGATCCCGGCGGCCATCTTCACAAGGTAAGTATGAAGACGCCGGACCGCGGGGATTCGGGTAAGTACTATCCGTTTGTTTTTTTTTATCCCTGCATCGGGTTTGTCTCGCGCCGAACGGGGGGGCTATTGAAAAAAAAAAAAACGTTTCGGCGCGGGACAACCCCTTTAAGCCCTGCTAACAGTTAATTTAAAAAGTCAATTTAAATAGTGTCCAGGCAGCTATACATGTAAAAAAGCTTTTTTGAACAAAAATTAAAATAAGACACTGTCTTATTTTCGGGGAAACACGGTATGTTCTCCTGTGAAGAAAATATGCTTATATATTTCCAAATCATTGCATTCCTTTCTTCTTTATATTTATTTGCATTTTACACAGTGTGCCAACTTTTTTGGACTTGGCGATGTATGTTCCATCTTGCAATGAATGCAAGATTGAGGGAGTGGAAGTAGATCAGCCCACCTGTGGTCATGCCGACATCACATGCTGAGAAGGCCTGGTTTGTGACTCTATTGAAGATGAATGATCGTATTACCAATAACCCACTGGCCTGTCTCTATAAAGAACCACCAAAACCCACCACTCTCATTGAGTTTAAAACACGTGCTTGTCAGTTTGTAAAAAAGAACCTTTAGAATGCCACCACCCATTAGGCATAATACACAAGTGACTTTGGGACTGATTTGACATAGTCAGTGGCAGAATAATCAATGACTTTCGGTGACTCACAGGTGATATCGTCTCCGATTGAGGTGCTCTTTTCTCCATCTGGGTCTAACCACCACGATGACTTCTGGCCATGATTTATCTCTACTGAGATTGTACCCATAAAGTGACCCCTTAATTAAAGTATGTTCCACAGTGTTTATATATACATATATATCTTTTGTATTATTTTTGATGGCTTCTGGTTTCTGCTGTTCGATATAATATTTGTCATGGGGCTAGGGTTGTGATCAGACTTCCTTCCTGTTTTAAATGAATGTGGTGACCATTTCTGATCCTCACCTGTTGGAAGATATTTTTGGACAGGCTATGTTGAAGATATTCAATGAATGCAATTAGAATTATCTGGGATATAATCTAACATGACCATTTATTTAACAATGGGTCCCAATACAAAGTGCTTATTTCATCAATTTTGATGCATCCCGTATCCTCTTTTGAGATATATGGTTGTTACAATATTACAGTTGAGATCAAACCTTCCCCTTTCAAAAAATGTGGTCATCGATTCTTGTCTCCATTTGTTGGAAGATATCCTTTGGGCAAGTAATGTGGGGAAAATTCTAATTATGCTAAAAGGATACATTTAAGGCTTTCTGGGATACAATCAGATGACTTTTATTAGAGAGGTATATATATATATATATATATATATATATACACACACATATATATATTACACAGACTGAGGCTGCATTCCCACGAACGTATATCGGCTCGGTTTTCACGCCGAGCCGATATATGTCGTCCTCATCTGCAAGGGGGGGGGGAGGATGGAAGAGCCAGGAGCAGGAACTGAGCTCCCGCCCCCTCTCTGCCTTCTCTCCGCCCCTATTCACTATTTGCAATGAAGGGAGGGGGTGGGGCTAAGTGGTGAGAATTAGCCCCACCCTGTTCCGCCTCTCCCCATTGCAAATAGTGCAGAGGGGGTGGAGAGGAGGCAGAGAGGGGGCGGGAGCTCAGTTCCTGCTCCTGGCTCTTCCATCCTCTCCCCCCCCCCCGCAGGGAATTTCGAATGTAATTAATTTTATCATTCTGTTCTTATTAGTTATTATCATCACTCTTCATATCTCTATTGTTTTGGTGCAGATGCCTCTCAAATGTGTGCCCTTTAGTGGTGCAAAATAGAAATTTTGGATATCAATCAACTTTGCCAATCACCTTTATTGTAACACTTATTATCAGCTTTATTTTGCTATAGAGGATAGATTTTAATTCCATATATACTTATCTTGTTCATATATATATATATATATATATATATATATATATATATATATATATATATACCTTCTTAGTGATCAACTTTTTCCCACGGCTCCAGGTGGCAGCGTGGCGGACCAGCCTGCTATAAGCTGTTCTTTTTAAGCGGCAGCTGCTCACGGCTTCACGCCAGGAGCGCGGCTGGAGTGGTTTGATAGCCATTGCTCTCTTTGGTGAGTTACTGACAAGCCTCCTCAATAAGGGATCTGAGCATTTAAGGCCAGATGCCGGGTGGCATACCGCCATTATCTGACTAGTCGCTGGCCAGATATCAGTACCACACAGCATCTACATATATCGCATCATGTTTTATCTGCTCCTGAGTATCCAGTTTTCTGGGGAAATGCATTGAGCAGGTTATAGGGAGATTTAATGCAGTGACCTAGCCAGTTTCAGTCTGTCAGGTCCTTTGGGTTTAGGATATCCGCTCCCTTCTTCATAAATGTCATCAGCAACAAATTTCTTTATTCGGATTAATGATATATCTCTTATGTAATGCAGAAAAGTCAACATTGATACTATTATCTTTTCACTACTACCCTATTAAAGGGGTTGTCCCGAGGCAGCAAGTGGGTCTATACACTTCTGTATGGCCATAATAATGCACTTTGTAATGTACATTGTGCATTAATTATGAGCCATACAGAAGTTATAAAAAGTTTTATACTTACCTGCCCCGTTGCTGGCGTCCTCGTTCCCATGGAGCCGACTAATTTTCGCCCTCCGATGGCCAAATTAGCCGCGCTTGCGCAGTCCGGGTCTTCTGCAGTCTTCTATGGGGCCGCTCGTGTAGAATGCCGGCTCCGTGTAGCTCCGCCCCGTCACGTGCCGATTCCAGCCAATCAGGAGGCTGGAATCGGCAATGGACCGCACAGAAGCCCTGCGGTCCATGGAGACAGAGGATCCCGGCGGCCATCTTCAGCAGGTGAGTATGAAGACGCCGGACCGCGGGGATTCAGGTAAGCGCTGTGCGGGTTGTTTTTTTAACCCCTGCATCGGGGTTGTCTCGCGCCGAACGGGGGGGGGGGTTTAAAAAAAAAAACAACCCGTTTCGGCGCGGGACAACCCCTTTAACTCTGGGACTTCAGTCTCTCACTGTTGCTAGTATCCGTGTAATGAGCTATTCGCATGGGACGATAATCGCTCAAAATTCATTCAAACGAACGAATTCGAGCAATAATCGTGCAAAAACAAAAATTTGCTCACTCTTGATTTGTAAGTTGTTATCACTGACTTTCAGTCGGCATAAAAACTATCACTGGCTTCTCATTTCATCTAAATGCTCCCCCCTCAGCCTTTCACATAGAGGGAGGAGTGCTGAGAGAGAAGCCCGCAAGCCAGCGCCAAAGTCTATCTGTCTAAACCAGAGGTCCCCAACTCCAGTCCTCAGGGCCCACCAACAGGTCATGTTTTCAGGATATCCTATGGTAAGAACACCTGTGGCAATGTCTGAGGCACCGACAATAATTACATCACCTGTGCAAAACTGAGGAAATCCTGAAAACATGACCTGTGGGCGGTCCCTGAGGACTGGAGTTGGGGAACCCTGGTCTAAACGCTCTGCATGAGCGCGAACAAATTTAGCAGTGACGTCAGCACTTGTGCAGTCCTTTACCCGACTCCTGTCCGTGTAAAAGGGCCATTACACCTTATTGTTAATCCATAGTCACCTGGGTATGGTTACAGCAGATGAAGCGGTTTCTGTTTTCTGTTTACTCCCTCTATAGGGAGACGACATGTCTGCGGTAATGATCAATATTCTGCAGACGCAATGTCTTTGAATAACAGCTTATTATTTTGATCATCTGCTTGCTAATTTTTAGATTTTAATTTGGTTCATTAAAAATAACGTTTTCGATTCTATTTCAGTGAGTGGGCTGTGATATAGTAATTAGAATCTATTCTGTTCCCAGTGATTGTTGGAGTGGTGAAGTGGAGTGCAGAAAAGGCCATGACACCTCGTCGAAGGCTTTCTTGCAGAGATGAGCAAGCATACTCGCTAAAACAAACTACTCGAGCGAGTAGTGCCTTATGCGAGTATCTGCCCGTTCGTCTCTAAAGATTCGGGGGCCGGCGGGGGCGGGGAGAGCGGGGAGGAACGGAGGGGAGATCTCTCTCCCTGTCTCCCCCCCCGCTCCTCCCTGCTCACTTCCGCAACTCAACGCTCTCCCCTGCCGGCACCCGAATCTTTAGAGACGAGCGGGCAGGTACTCGCATAAGGCACTACTCGCTCGAGTAGTTTGCCTTAGCGAGTATGCTCGCTCATCTCTACTTCCTTCACATCTAGACTAAGCAAATGCATCTGAGGGGCATCTGGATGTCTTGCTCAAGCTTTGCTGCAATGGCAGTTCGAATGTTTTTGGTAGATTGTCTACGAGCCGTAAAGCCTTTCTGGGAGGGGTGGATAAAAGATGGGAATATTTGTTGAAGGTTACTAGCTAATTCTTGCAGGAGTTTTAAATCCCAGTTTAATTAAGAGATTGGCCAGTATGGTTGTACTAGTGTGCGGTCTTTATTACATTTAGCTATGAGGGCCATTCTGGAATATAAGAATGTGTCGACCCCGATATTTTGGGCATGAACGTTGTTGTATAACCTAGTTAATGTAAGCACCATTTCTATTTGTAATAGCTTATAATATTCATTACTGCAGCCATCAGGGCCAGGGGTTCTATTATTTGTCCAGACCATAATTACTACTCGTATTTCTTCTGACTTGAGTAACCTGAGAGATTTTTGCCAAGAGTTAATATCATTCATACTTGTGGCGAATACCCTATACCAATAATATCAAATAGTTATATAGAACATTCTGCATATCTAGAGCCTGTTATGGGATCAAGTCAAGACAGAATTGGTTTATATTTTGATTGTGAATTCGCTATAGCTAATAGGTGACCTGGCTTGTCGGTAGAACTTATTTTGATCCATTTTGGCTTGGGTTTGGGCAAAGGATTTCAATACTTGTCTTGTTGATAGGTTAATATATTGTGTTGGGATGGGTAATGTCTCCATGAGGTGTAGTAGATCTCTTGAGGCCTGGTGAAAGTAACATTTTGCGAGGACCTATGCAGGACAGAGTGGGTATTAGTTACGATCAGGTTTGGGTCTTCTCTTGGAAGTAGTAAAGAGGTGACATAGTAACATAGTAACATAGTATGTAAGGCTGAATGAAGACATTGTCCATCTAGTCCAGCCTGTCTATCCTACTTTGTTGATCCAGAGGAAGGCAAAAAACCCCAAGGCCAGAAACCAATTAGCCCTTTCGGGGAAAAAATTCCTTCCCGACTCCCTAATGGCAATCAGACTGTTCCCTGGATCAACCCCTAATAGTTCCTACCTGCTTGTATACCCGGATTAACAATTAACCTAAGATTTATATCCTGTAATATCCTTCTTCTCCAGAAAGACATCAAGTCCCCTTTTAAACGCCTCTGTGGATTTTGCCATCACCACTTCCTCCGGTAGAGAGTTCCATAGTCTCACTGCTCTTACAGTAAAGAATCACCTTCTATGTTGGTGATGAAACCTACTTTCCTCTAATCGTAGTGGATGTCCTCTTGTTACCGTCGTGGTCCTGGGTGTAAACAGATCACGGGAGAGATCCATGTGTTGTCCCCTCATGTACTTATACATAGTTATTTGGTCCCCTCTTAACCTTCTTTTTTCTAGAGTAAATAGACCCAATTTGGATAGCCTCTCTGGGTATTCCAGTCCCGTCATTCCATGTATTAGTTTAGTTGCCCTTCTTTGAACCCCCTCCAATACCGCAACATCCCTCCTGAGCACCGGTGACCAGAACTGTGCGCAGTATTCCATGTGAGGCCTGACAAGTGCCTTATATAATGGAAGGATGATGTGACTTTTACAAAGAAGTTTGTATTTGGCTGGTTGGGGGCATAGACGTTAATGAAGCTGTAATGTTTATCATGTATGCAGATTTGGAGCAGTAGCTATCTACCTTCCCTATCCGCTAACTCCTCTTCTATGGAATGTGGCAGACCTTTACAAAAAAAAGAGAGCTACACCTCAAGATTTTGATGTATAGGTAGCAGTGTGGCAGGAGTCCAGCCAGGGGCTTTTAAAGAGGCCCCAAGTTGAGTTTCCCAAGTTGAGTTGGAGATCGATAATATCAGGTTGAAGGTGTTTCAAATGAGTACCAAGTTTCTTCCTATTAATTAGTGCATTGGGTCCCGCCACATTCCACGATATCAGCTTAATATTCGTGGGAGTCAGGTATTCCTCCTCTACTATGTTTCCGACATTCATCATCGTGGTAAATCATGTGGGGTGTGTGATGTGCAATTATGATATACCTCATTCCTCCATTGTCCCAAAGGGTTGATTGAGATATGATAAGTGATCCGCGTGTTGGTAAGCCGGGTATAGAAAGCAGCAAGGGAGAGAAACATTACTTTTAATAAAAATATCAAATAACATGGTTAATCAATAGACCAAGGGCGTAACTATAGGGGATGCGGTTGCACCCGGGCCCAAAAGCCTTGGGGGACCCATAAGGCCTCTCTTCTCCATATAGGAAGTCCAGTACTATGAATAAAGCATTATAGTTGGGGGCCCTGTTCCAGGTTTTGCATTGGGGCCCAGGAGCTTCAAGTTACGCCTCTGCAATAGACCTCTAAACTGGGGTGAGGTCTGAACACCCTCACTTAATCAACAAATGGAAAAGTTCACACCGCAGTCCAGAAGAGTCACTACTGGTATACAATTTGTATATTTCCATCACGGGGGGAAAGCACACACAACCCCCAAATTACAGTTTGCGGTGGTTGACTACTATCCTGAAGGTGACAATGGTGGCACGCTGATCTTGGATCATCAAAAATCATTTGTCCACCATTATTCTGTTCTTTTAGTTTAGCTGGGAACAATAATTAGAATCGTATGGAATTTTCATGGAGTTGGAGCAGATCGGGGTGGTTTTTCATTTTTGAAAATCTGAGGCAGAGAAATTTTGAAATTTCAGGATTGTGAAGCTTTCGTTGGCAGGATTGGTTGGCGACGATAATCCTTCAAGATGCGTTCTTTTAAAATATTTTGCAATCATTTGTCTGGGATGTCGGTTATTGACGACTGGTGGTCTAGGAGGCCCCATTCTGCGGGTTCGTTCTATGCTGGCTTTGGCACTTCTGAAGATGGTGCTCTAGGAAGATCCTCTGTTAATAAAGTTCATCTCCCACAATATTTTCAGGAATGCCGACAAAACATAGATTGTCTCTAGAATCATGCTTCTCTAGATCTTCGAGTTTGTCTTTAAGGGCCTCTTCGTTCACCTGACATCTAGTTATTGTTTGTTCGAGACTGGAAATCGTAATTTCATAGGAGCTCAACTTAATTTCTATGTGAGAGCTAAGTGATCAGTTTAGTAATGCAGCTCAAGAACACTGGAGTATATAGTCAGATATAGCTCAGAGTTATTATGAATAGAGTATCCGGATCCATTATTGATGCTCTGGAGACCTCTAGTGGAGTAACATTGAACGTGCACATGGTTTAAGAGGGCTTTACATTGGATATGCTGTTGTCAATATGTATACCTACGTATGTATACCTATGTATCTCTAAGGCCTCTTTCACACGGATTACAGCGATATCGCTGCTACAAAATCGCTGCTATGTACACACGATTTTGTAGCATCCGTGATGCTTTTTTCTTGGGAAGAATGTAGCATCGTGTTGCTGATGAACGAGATTTTCTCGCACGATCAGGAAAAATGACATCCGCAGGTATTTAAATAGCCCCCCACTCAGGATCCCCGGAGGTTCCAGGACCGCGGTCCTCCAGAAATGTGGCCCTCCAGGCACAAGGAGAGAGGGAGTCTCTCAATGTCCCAGCTCCATATCACGCAGCGGGTGAGCCCGCAATATCAATGACAATCCGACACATTTTGTCTTCAAGCCCATGTGTCCGCTCACGTGGGATAGCGGGCCGTAAGGCTCGTAGGCCTCACCCCTCCACTTTGGTGGCCGACAGATCCTGAGCGTACGCCAGTGGCCAGATAGGATAAGGAGGTGCAGCTCCTTCACATCCCCCATAAGGGGAAGTCAGAGGGATATGGTGCAGATTAAGTGGATACGTAGGGATAATTTGTAGAGTTCCTGGCTCACATGTCTTTGCACCTCATTAGTAGCTCCGCCCCTCTCTTCTTCTTTTTTATGTTTACATTATATTTTTTTAAACATGCACACTAGTATTCCCAAAACTAAAGCTCTTTCTATGATATGACGCCCAAGGTTCACACTTGACGCTCTTTGTTAAGAACAGATTTGTCAGTAACCAGACTTTGTTCCCTTCATTTAATGGGCAAGGCATCGGTTTAACTCATACTTTCAATCTCATTTCCATGATTGAAACTTCTGTCAATTGGCTTTTGGGGAAGTCATTAGCACAGGGGATCACTTACTTTTTCTCCCTGTGTGGATGTTTACACAATGCACTTGATAAATAGCATCATTAGTACAATTGTTTGTGTTATTAGTTTAAATAGATTTAGGTTTGTCAATAATTGTGACTTAGCTAACAATCAGACCACAGTTTACTAGTGATGAATGCAGAACTCCAGGTAATTCAAAATTTTCACTTACCTTTTCTTGCAACTTTGTGAGTGTTGCACTAGGCATATATACTGAGAATTGTATTTGGACATTCTGTATGATGTGTTGTTATGGTGATATTAAAAGTTAAGTCTTACCATTTACCATGATTACCATGGGCCTCGTGTGGTGCAGAGTGCTAAGCTCATGACCTGAGGGTTGTGAGTTCAATCCCCGCTTGGTTCAGGTAGTCTTCTTGACCCCACAGTTTGCAAGAGAGCTAGCAAAAATGGAGTCCTACATAGTAACTCCTTCCCCCACTCAGGTCATTTACATTAACAGAGCAGAGCTGAAGTCCTGAGAATGGCCAAATGTTGAGAAGTACCATACACATTGCAAGTTTGAACAGGCAGGGTTCTTACCTAATGTATCTTGTTTCAATGCCTTTTGCAACCGTTATAATGTGTTACTCCATTATGATGCTTCCTAAAGTGCGACAGAAGTTGCTGGCGCGGTATTAATAAATCACAGTAATAAAAAGCATGGCTGTTTCTGTGGCCCCAACAGCTAATGGGCCGCAGTAACCCAACAAGCACCATCAGCTTATCTCTTCCTGATTGGTTATGGCCGTGTGCTGGATATGGTCCAGGAATGGTCAATTCCTGGAAAAACACAAAATCTTGGAAACTTTTAAAGGAGGAAGTTACTTGTTCACATGGGGGATACGCGTTTGGCCATCCTTGATCGTGGCAGGCAATCACTAGATGCAAAGATGACATGCTGTTCATAGTGACAGCAACGTGGACCAATTACAGCACATCCCGTATGATGCATCATTGCCACCGCCTAAAAAATAAAGATGGAGGCATCTAAAAAAGGTATTGCTATCTTTAGTGATATGCTTTGTTTCAGCTCACTGAAAAGACATGACTAGTAAGCAACTTCTCGATATTCATTGGGGCGAATGTTGGGTGCGACTGCACCTGATCCCGTGGAGGAGTACTATTATATGTTGGTTTTTGAAAAAGTCAGAAAAGGTTAAAGAAATGCAGAATCCATAATGTAGAAATTACAAACCGTCTTGGCCTCATTTTCCTCAAGTTCACAACTAGTAGGATTTATATATTTATCTGTCTTCATGTGGTTTGGTCACAGTACCCTTAGGGTCATGCAGTTTTAGGCCTCTTTCACACGAGCGTCAATCTCACGCCGAAGTTAGCCATGCAATAAAATCGCAAGCATTGCTGTCAAAAATCATGTGAATGGACCCCCCCCTATTTTTCCAGCTCCCATAGGAGTCTATGGAGGCTTCAGCATTTTTCAGTCCAAAGATAGGTCAAGACTAGAGATGAGCGAGTGTGCTCGGTAAGGACAGATACTCAAGCGAGTAACATTCTTACCGAGGACCTGCCTGCTCGCCCGCAAAGATTCGGGTGCCGGTGGGGGGTGAGTCTTGTGTTGCGGGAGTGAGTAGTAGGGAGCGGGGTGAAGAGAGAGAGAGATCTCCCTCTCGTCCCCGCCCGACGACAACCGGATCTTTGCGGGCGAGCAGGCAGGTACTCGGTCGTGATTTTATTGCGTGGCTAACTTAGCCGCGCTAAATTGTTAGTGTGAAAGAGGCCTAGGGTCAGTTTTTTGGGTCAAAGCCAAGAGGAAATTCATTGAGATTGGGAACTATAAAGAAAGCACTTAGGATAAGTCCAACCCTGGGAACGGTCCCTACAACACTCAGAATCTTGGAGTCAGGTGGAAAATTCTGCACCAAAATCTGCATGTCTAAAGTGCCTATGTTGATGCAAAATTGGTAATAGGCAGCAGTTCCACATCAAACTTGACATACAGACATGCAGATTTTGGTGTGGATTTCCATAATTGCCAATTCAGCTGCGTACTATGGAGAAATCTGTGCCCGTGTGAAAGGTCCCTTATGCTTCGCCCTTCTGCTGGATCCACTTTTGGCATGGACTCCCAACCAACTGCACCTTAAACTGCATTAAGAATTGTATGTTTAATTTTTGCAGATTCCAGTACATCTTATAGAAATAACCAAATATGCACTAATGGTAGCATCTTTCACATTGCACTTTATTTTGACAAGTAATTGTATAATATGTGTAAAGATGTACAATTAAAGGCTACACCAAGTAACGGTGTAGTTTGTTGCTGCATATGGAATGTAATCTGCAGCTTCCAATGTACCAAGTTGTATCGTAGAGACACGTGAAAATATTGGTGTCTGGAGAAGTCATGTTTGGGGACAACTGATTGTAGAGCTGGTTATACATATAAAGTAAAGTAAATGTCAGAAGATCCACCTAATGTACATTTATCCTAGATTCCATGAAGCCTGTACATTATCCCCTAGCAGATGAACAGCAGGGGTGTCTGGTAATGGCAGACACCCCTTTCACTATGACAGTGAACATGTACACTCAGTTAATACGAGTATGCATGTTTATAATATGCTGTTGGTTGTATGTTTCAGCTCAAAGACTATGGTCATCTTTGTATTTTGTTATTATTGACAATTATGTAATCAGTTTCTATGAAGCTAATTAAATTATGGCAACCAATATAGCTGCACTCTCACCACAAAAAATGCCAATACCTCTTTAAGTAAAAAAAAAAAAACATAGTTACCAAATGTTGGATGTTGCTCTAGCATCCAATTTACAGACTACAATTGTAGTTTTGAGTTGAAATCATCTTAAGGCCACCTGTCCACGGGCGGGACGGATCCTGCAGCGGAGTTCGACCCAGTCCCCAGCTGGTGACCCCCGCTTATCTGGCCGGTGTCTTCTGCAAGCGCTGCTAATGTGCCAGCCGGCACTCCGTTGCGCATGCACAGTAGTCACCGGTGTGTGGAGAGCGTATCCCGTGATAGTGCTCACTGTGGAAGTGCCGCGGGATGGACGACTTCCATTGACTTCAATGGAAGCCGGCCCTGTGTAGCCCGCACAAAATCACAATCAATTTTCACTCGAGGGCAGAAAATCACATTTTTACATTGAATGCGATTGGCTGGATTTGCTTGCAGAATCCCACGCCGGAGTCGCACTGCAAACCCGTCCATGGACAAGAGCCCTTAAGTTTCAACTTTAATAGTCTATATAATAAAGAAACGTACATACACGGCTATTTACCAATAAAGCACGGATTGATACAGCAGAATAGAAACAATAGAAATGTTATTAGGATATTAACAAAGTAGCGCCACCTGTTGGCAGACAGCAGCTTGTAAAAGAATTCGGAGAACAAGTATTAGATCGGTGTAAACAAACTTTTCTGGTCTGAGGGTCATATCAAATTGTACAAGGGTCACACTAAAACTCAAGCAGATATACCCTATCGGGATATTTAAAGCATATCAATGGTATATGAGGATGTACATGTGAAGATACTTTTTGGACGTCCACCTTTCAAGAAACTACAGGAGGTCAGCATTAGAGATGAGCGAGTAGTACCTTATTCCAGTATCTCCCCGCTCGTCTCTAAAGATTCGGCTGCCGGCACGGGTGACAAGTGAGTTGCGGCGGTGAGCAGGGGGGAGAGAGGGAAAGAGAGATCTCCCCTGCGTTCCTCCCTGCTCTCCCCCGCCGCTCCCCGCCGGCACCCGAATCTTTAGAGACGAGCGGGCAGGTACTTGAATAAGGCACTACTCGCTCGAGTAGTTTGCCTTATCGAGTATGCTCGCTCATCTCTAGTAAGCATCCATGAGAAGGAGAGGATATGGCATAAATGTCTCAGATGGCAAGTAAAGGAGTAGAACTGGCACAGCCAGAGGTGGCCACAATTAAGGAAACTGCTGAGCTGGCCATTTCCATAACTCTCATTAAAAGGAAAGGGAGTTACAGAGAAACGATCGGGCAGTCAGCTTGGTTGTCTCCATATTCCCGGCCACCGCTAGTCGTGGTATACCGGCATGTAATGTAAAGCAAGGTTTCCAAACAAATTGCATTCATAAAGTCTATAGACATAGATTGAAGTAATTACACAGTAAATACTAAGGAGTACTCAGCGGAATTTAATGACAAGGCGGAAGAGGAGGACGGTGCGCCGATCATTTCTAGGTTTCCATATTTCCCACTTATTTTAATAAAACGGTTGTTGAGCATGCTTGGTTGTGTCTTCATTCTTCTTCTGCATCCCTTCCACACTGATGTGACCCTTATAAGACATGTCATTAAACAGTCAAGGTAATGCCTAAAACTGCAACCACCAGATAAAACCAATAGTTACTGATATTTATACCTACATATGTAATATGTTTAGAAACTAGTGATGAGCGAGCGTTGCCCTTAGCAAGTACCTGCCCGCTCGAGAGAGAAGGTTCGGGTGCCGGAGGCGGGCAAGGAGCTGCGGGGGAGAGCGGGGAGGAGCGGAGGGGAGATCTCGCTCTGCCTCTCTCCCCCCTGCTCACTGCCGCAACTCACCTGTCACCAGCATCGGCAGCCGACCCTTTTCTCTCGAGTGGGCAGGTACTCGCTAAGGGAAATGCTCGCTCGAGCAATTGTCCATAGCGAGTATGCTCGCTCATCTCTATTAGAAACAGATCAAACTAGCCGTCTCTGTATAAGAAGTGTCAAAAAACTAAGCAATATGGCCAACCGTACCGGAATGAGAAATAGAATAAAGGGTCAACATTCACATTTCCCATTGATAATTCGATATAAACAATTTATTAGAATCAGTCATTAAGCTGTGTACATTAGATGGATCATACAGTGTATATTCACCAATATCTAGGTGTGTATAAAGAAATACTGATACTGATTCTTCTCTGGGAGTGCCGTGGCGTAGAGAAGTCACTAGAATCACTCAACAGATATAAAGTAACAGTTTGATGAGCTTGTCCATATTTCCTCCAAGAAACTAAAGCAAGTAGTAAACACAAGCAAAAAAGGTTATATGAAGCAACAAGACGTTAACATATTGGTGTTAAACCTGTTCCCTTTAAGGGACCTTCACACAGGAGGGAATAGGCTGCATGATGCAACGCAAGGCACAGAAAATTTCGGACCAAATACATGTGGAATTGAGAAGGTCAAAATTCTGGTAGAATTTTGGTGTGGAATCACGCAGCTGCGGATTTGGCTGCAGATGGGTCTCATGTGGCGCAGAGTGTTAGGGCAGCAGAATGCAGTTCTAGGCTCTCACTCACGACCTGAAGGTTGTGGGTTCAATCGCCGCCTGGTTCAGGTAGCCGGCTCAAGGTTGACTCAGCCTTCCATCCTTCCGATCGGTAAAATGAGTACCCAGCTTGCTGGGGGGGGGGGGGGGGGGGTAATAAACAAATTACCTGAAAAGGCTGCGGAATAAGTTGGCGCTATACAAATAACAAGTCCTGTGGCATTATTTTGTCCCGTGTGAAAGATCCCTAATAGGAATGAGCGAGCATACTCGGTAAGGCAATATACTCGAGAGAGCATTGCCTTTTTCAAGTACCTGCTGGCTCGGAAGATTCAGGGGGGGGGGGGCGTTGCAGAGGGGATCGGGAGGAAGAGAGAGAGGGAGGAATCTTTCTCACTCTCCTCCCCGCTCCCTCTCGCTGCCCCCGACCCCCCCCCCCCCCTCCCGAATCTTCAGGGACGAGCCAGCAGATACTCGAAAAAGGCGATGCTCTCTCTCGAGTATATTGCTTTACCGAGTATGCTCGCTCATCTCTAATCCCTAAAGGAAAATTCCACATTAAAACAAAAATGTGGTTAGCATGTGAAAAAATTTCTTTAAAATAAAAAAACTGGCCACACAGATTGAAGGAGTCTCAACCTTGCGGAGAGTAGCTGTTCTCATCTTGTGAGAGGGTCAGCTTGGTTGTCTGCCTGTTTCTAACCTCATACAGATTTTTACTCATGCTTTCACTATTTCCCAATTGATACAATGCTTGTGAAAGGAGGTTTATTTTTTTGTCTAAGGAGAAAAATGAAGCAGAATAACAAAGACATAGGGACAATTAATTTAATAATTTAAGACACAAAAGGAGTCGAGAAGAACCAGAATAGAAGAGCCATGAAAATACATTGCCCTGTAGGCTAATATTACGACCACAGCCTACCACTGAACCAAAAACAGTGCTACTAGAGATGAGCGAGTATACTCGCTAAGGCACATTACTCGAGCGAGTAGTGCCTTAGCCGAGTATCTCCCCGCTCGTCTCTAAAGATTCGAGGGCCGGCGCAGGTGACAGGTGAATTGCGGCCGGAGCAGGGTGGGTGGGTGGGGATATCTTCCCTACGTTCCTCCCCGTTCCCCGCACCCTGAATCTTTAGAGATAAGCGGGGAGATACTCGGCTAAGGCACTACTCACTCGAGTAATGTGCCTTAGTGAGTATACTCGCTCATCTCTAAGTGCTACTAATAAAAATGGGAGGTTGGGCAAGTTTTCTTGGCCCGGTTTAATCCAGTTGGGAATTATGTTTATAGTGTGAATCACTTCATTAACAGTAACCATTCTACTCTTAAGGTGGAAAGAAAACCTGACCACACATTCTCTGTGCCATCACACCAATTTTCGATAACACACTACATAAAAAGCGCATCTTCCGGTCATTAGCACCACGTATCAACGCAGAATTTGCAACCAGAAACATGTATGAAAGCATGAGGTTGTTACAAACCGGGGCTTATTAGAGGTTTGAGTGACAGAACATTTCAGGTGAATCAGGTCTCTCTGAAGAATAAGGACTCAAGATATCAGACAAAGTACTGCCAAGTCTAGGTAGATGCTATGAAGAAACACTCCATCATAACATATGTTCCCCTGAAAAAGCAAAAATGAAGGAGATGGCTTTACAGCGCCACAAGCTATATATAAAGGAGCTGCAATCCATACGATGGGTGGTCTTGCAGTTCATACTGGTTTGGGTTCTCTCTTCAGTAACCCACAGCCAACCTCCTTGACATCTACCAGCTCAAGGGAGGTCTAAATGAGAATATATATTATATATGCACTAAATAACCCCTTTAAAGGGCTCAAAATCATTCTGGCTTTCAGGTCCAATGTGTACTTTTTGCTTCGCAGGCTGTAGTCTTCACATGGTTGTAGTTGTAGGACTTCTTGTTTTTGTGGAAGTATCTTAGTATCATTTTGAGGTACGTAGTACACGCTAGCCTTTGCACAACTCAATGGCAAATGTTAAAGTATGCCTAAAAATTCCTTAACAGGCTATATGGGCAGACCGGCCTGGAGTTCTCACTGCATTTCCATGTGTGGGATGGTCAACAATCACAAACCATTCTTGTGATGCTACCAAGGGTCTTGCCCCTGTGTTACAGCCGGCTGAAGAGGAGAAGTAGAAGAACCTGCAAAGTCATTCCCAATTACGACTTCCACATTTAGTATTTTATGGTCTTCAGGTTGAATTTTCCCTTAAATATCACATCAAGTTAAAACAGATTGCAGTGATAGAAGTAGCAAGCAATACATTCTTAGTTCAATAAGTACTGAGATTGGCTATAGATATTCGAGAAAGGTCTAGGCTCTCCGACAACCACTCATTTGTAGGGCTGGCTAAAAAAAACATGCAACCCTATAAACCTATAGCGCTGCATGTTCAAAGTCAACCACTGATGCTACCCTAGTAGTGTTTTTCCATTGCTTGTAGGCGCTCATTTTGAGAAACAATCATCAGAGCGTTGGCCAGTAAGGTCAAGACCAGACTGCAGTGAACAAGAAGTAGATGAAGGTTAAAAGGAATTTCACAGGGAAATCCTATTGATGACCACTTATCAAGATAGGTCATCAGTAGTTGGTCCCGAGCGACGGACCCCGGCCGATCAACTATTGATGACTTATCCTGATGATGGGTCATTAGTAGGACCCTTTAACGTGTCAACCTCTCCTCAAATCGAACACACTGGCATCACAAAGGATTAATTAGGACTAAATGTTAAGCGAGCATTGAGTGAAAGAGTCAGAATTGCTTAGACTTTAATTCGATGTCTATAGCCAGCTCAGAAACAACACAAGGCTTATACAGTGCTAAGGAGTATTCATGTAAACGTTCCAGCACACGGTCAAAGACAGATTGAAGACTAGGACACCGTTGGGGTGCAAATTTCTTTTCACTTAAATGCCTGTATTTTGGGTCTACAATTTTTTTTTGCAACCAAGTTTTATTAAAAGTCTTGCACTGTGTCTTCTACATCTCACTTTATATAGAGACTGCAGTCTAAGGGGCCTTTTACACATAAAGAGTGTCGGGCAAACGATGCCCTACACTCGGCCTGGTGATGATCCCTCTGCACAGAAGTATTGCTGTATTGCTCACAGAGCGGCCAACAGGGAGCCGGGGCGGCTGAAGGAGAGTTCTCTCCCTGCACCCCTCTCCATTCACTGTAATCAGCGGCCGTCCAGGGTGGACTAATGACATAAGGTGCATTTATACACAAAGATGATAGCTCAAAAGATGGCTTTTGATCGATCATTTTGCATAAACTACTACTTGGTACTAATGCCTATTAGTACCAATTAGTAGCGTGAGCCGCCGGGAACTGTATTCAGAGAACAGACCACCTGCTGTTCGCTGAATACATTCCATTTGTTCTGCCAGGAGGCTGACAGCTGAGACAATGTAATCAGCGGTCTCCAGGCAGAACACAGCCTGTTGTCTGTCTTATCAGCTGTTCTGCCTAATGATGGATTTCATGCCGAACGATAAATTTCAAAAGTGAAAGATGGGCACGTTTACACCCAACAATTATCGATCAAAAGATGGCTTTTGAGCAAATTTTGAGCAATGATCGTTGTGTCTAAATGGGCCTTTTGTTTTCAGCACTTTTCATTAGCCAATTTATGACCACAACAAAAAAAAAACTTTTTCTGGTAGCCGATAATGTTCAGGAGAAGAGCGAGCAGAGGGAAACTAAGTTGTCAGCCCAACATACTGATGGATCTCCTATTGAGATTTAGACAGTAGTATCTGCAAACCACCTCGCAAAAACAGCCTGCCAAGGAAATGTCCCGATGTAACGTCACCGAGGAGTCAGTCATGACTCGGTGCTTGCACCAGGGGACTTTACCTTTACGATCGGCATACAATGATATGTTGAAGATGGAAAAGACAAATGGGGCAACCCTTAATTAAGCCCTAATGGGAAAATGACTGTTAGCTAGAGATGAGCGAGTATACTCGCTAAGGCAAACTACTCGAGCGAGTAGTGCATTATGCGAGTACCTGCCCGCTCGTCTCTAAAGATTCGGTTGCCGGCGGGGGGTGGGGAGCAGCGGGGAGATCTCTTTCTCCCTCTCTTCCCCCCGCTCCGCCCTGCTCACTCCCGCAACTCACCGCTCACCCGAACCGGCAGCCGAATCTTTAGAGACGAGCGGGCAGGTACTCGAATTAGGCACTACTCACTCGAGCATGCTCGGTCATCTCTACTGTTAGCCCAAAATACATGAATAAGTGTGAAAAAAATGCCCCCACCAGGTGTCCATAGCCTTTAATAAAATTATACAGTTTCTCAATACTTAAGAAAAACAACACATATGAAATCTTATATCTTAATCGCACCAACTCAATGAAAGTCCATGAAGACATGAGGAAGGGGGGTTTATTTATATTATGTCCAGTTCATTCTCTAAAACATAGAGCAAATATGTCATTCATAATACCACTTTACAAACTCATAAAAGTCACATAAGCGATTGTGGCCTTCCTGTTGGGAGCGTCGGCACTTCTGACCTTCTTTGCCAATCATCATGGAGGTCCATGGTGGATCCAAGAATTGTTTTGTAAAACTCCTGCCTTCTCTACATTCAGCATTCTTCATGAGAGGACTGAAGCAACAGAAAAAGCAAAAAGTAAAAAAGCACCCGTCTCTCTCTATGCAATAAGCTTTGACCTTCGACTGCTGTAAGAACAGGGACATAGAATAGTAGAGTTGGAAGGGACCTCCAGGGTCATCGGGTCCAACCCCATGCTCAGTGCAGGATTCACTAAATCATCCCAGACAGATGGCTGTAAACAAGTACTGTATAAGGGGGGAGCTATGAAAAACTCTTTGTTGCCCATAGCAATCAATTACAGTACAGCCATTACTTCTTGAAAAATAAATGCTGCGCTATGATTGGTTATTATGGGCAAAGACCGTTTTGTTTTGTGTAATGTTCACAGGGGGTCGAGAAGTATATTGTAAATCAGTCCACTGAGCTCAGGACAGTTTTATGAAGTGTCTTATCTTTCCTTCAACCTGCGCATGGAGATGCAGCACCACCTAGTGGATGGCAACATTATTACAAGTCAAGCTCTGAATTTTTATGAAGTTTTAAAGCAAAAATTAAAAAGATGATTCGGAGGAGGACATTCCTTTTGACCTCCTTCAGACCTTTCATATTTTCCACTTATGCAAGAAAAATGTTTTGTGAACTACCTGTGGCACCATTTTTGTGGTCAGGGACACAGCATAGAGCAGATGAGAGTTATTATACTGAAGGGACAGAAGAATTTGGGAGTACAAATTTATGGTCATGTTTGATATCCTCAAGAATAGATTGAACCTCAGCCCGGGATTCTTGCATAAGTGGAAAATATGAAAGGTTTCAAGGAGGTCAAAAGGAATATCCTGCTCTGAATCATTTTTTTTTGTTTAAAAACTTTATAAAAATTCAGAACTTGACTTGTAATAATGCTGCCATCCACTAGGTGGTGCTGCATCTCGTTCCATGTGCAAATTAAAGAAAAGATAAGACACATCATAAAACTGTCCTGAGCTCAGTAGACTGATTTTCAATATACATCTCCACTCTGCCATCCTAATTAGTTTCATTCAATAGCCTGACGAAGGGCGCGGGGGGGGGGGGGGGGGGGCGATATCCCCGAAAGCTTGCTGTAACATCATGCATTTTTGTTAGCCATTAAAAGGTATCATATCTACAAGATTACTTGGTTTCTCTCAATGAGAACAATCACACATAGTTCAAATGATAAAACGGCTCATCTTAAAGGGCCTCTTTAGACAGTTTTCATAAGGCTGCCCCTGTATATTTCACTATAGCAGAGGTTGGATCTGATGGCCCTGAAGGTCCCTTCCAACTTGACCAATCTATGAACTACCCATTATATAAAGCCTAAAGAATGGCTTACACAAAGAAACTTCTCAGATTGTAAATGGTTTACTGTGATTTTGACACATACTTTACATAAAAGTTACGACTTAAACTATTCCTACTAGGAGCTCTTGTGACTATTCCAGAATTTCCAATTTGTCCCCATTCAAAAAGATCGCTTTAAACTTTTTTTTTTTTTTTTTTTAATGCAGCACGTTCTCCCTGGGGTGTTCCTTCGGAACGCCTCGCCTATTGTTTTTTAATGGGACGTTCGAAGACATCACATGGCGCTCGCATGCTGGTTGATGTGCATGACAGTGCGATGTTTCCCATTGATGCGACAATTCCATGTAAGTAGCCCATTATTTCACAGATTTAGCATTGTTTCGCACATGGTGAACGCCCTTAGAAAAAAAAAAAAAAAAAAAGCCAGAATTGCGTGTCCCAATAAAAAAACTGATCAAACAGTCATATGTATCCAAGAAATACTAACAATAAAAACTACCGCTCACCCCACAAAAATCGAGTCCTCATACACTGATAGAAAAATACCAATTTATGGGGCTCTGAACGGGAAAACAAAAAGTTTTTTTTTCTTTATTTAAACAAGTTATTTTTTTAAGTTAGTAAAACAAAGAAACAAAAAAAACTAGAAATGTATCATAATGATACCAATTAAGATACTTTTACCGCGCCATGAAAATGTTTGAGAGGAGAGAAAACGGAAAAAAACATTTTTTTTTTTAAAGTTTTGCTATACATTATATGGTACCATTAAAAAAATTAAATCCGTCCCACAAAAAAAAAAAAAAAATATTATATATATATATAAATGATCATATGGCTACATTGGCAAAAAAAAAATAAAAAAATCATGGCTCTTGGAACACGTGGATTATAAAACAAAACAAAAATGGCTGGTAGTTAACAGGTTAAAAATTTCCTAAAGTTTTATTTCTATACCCCCTATGCATCACCATGGTAACAGGCAACAAACAAGCCCATGCAGTCTGATCCTGCAGTCATACTCCCTTCCCGCACCTCTGGCTAACCTACCAAATGGACATTAGCAGAAAGTAGGTCATAAATTTAAGGAAGTACGAGACTGCAAGGCTGCAGGATTACGGCACGCAGAATTTGTTTGCCGTCTGCTGCCATGGAGACGGCCTGAGTAGGAGCTGGAGGAATAAAAGGAAATTTTTAATTAGGATCTGATGAAAACCATCTTCATTTTAGGTTTAGTAGAGCAATCAAAAAATTCTTTGCAAAGTTGTACATAGTGTTTAAGCCCCCCCCCCCCCAACCTTACCCCTCCCCCCTCATTCACCTCATGGACAGCGAATATCATCTACCTACAAACTGGAAAACCATAGTGAATCATATCCTCCCATGAACACATTAGAAGCATCCACTGCCAACAGTAGAGTAATGATCCGCACAAGCTACTCCAACCTTCAGAACAATTGATGTGCGCATCCGTGGGCTTTTTGGACCGTGCAGATGTTTATAGGAAACTAAAGGGGTTTTATGGGAGTAGAATATTGATGACCAATTGGTCATCAATATTCTACTATTCTAATATTGCTACCCAGGATAGCACGAACAAAAATTATTTTTTTTTGGGGGGGGGGGGGGGGGATCAAGGGCCCACTGGGCTTAAAATTGTACCCAATCCCACCACAGCCATTGCTACTCTAATATATTTTATTACATAATCAATAAAAGTTACTTTTTCAGGGGACCCAACTGAAGGTTTGGAAAAGGCTGTGCTGGGATTGGTTACAATCCCCAGGATAGGTCATCATTGGTGGGGTCTGACAACTGATACTGGTGACCTCTCTTAAGGTCATATGATATCCCAAGAAAACCCCTTTAATCCTTGAATTAGTTAGTCCGTATGATTTACTGCCTATTCCTGAAAAAACTGTGTGGGCAAGTTTTTCTCTTGTTCTCTTATATCATTCATCAGTAGGGTTAGGGTGGTCTCTGGTGGGCTGCTCTCCTCTGTTTCGACTACCCAGCCTGTTCTGATTGACAGACGTCCTTTTACACAGTGAGCTTTCCTATAAAATGGGGTCTACTACCCATTTCATCAAATTAAACTTTAACTCTAAAGGGGTTGTCTAAGTTGTGGGGTTTAACTACAACGTCTGCGACGTCCCATAAACAGGCTGGGCAGCCTGTAAATGTGACCAAGGGGAGCCCCAGGGCAGGACCCAGCGGATGGGGTACAGGCGAGTATATTCCTGTTAGTTATTTTACTGCGTGGGAAAGCAGTTTTAGTTAAAACCCACAACTAGGACAACCCCTTTAAGGGTATACATGTCTAATCCATTACAAGAATGAGGGTCCAATGTCTCCTTCCATATGAATGCAGTGGAGAATGAGCAAGCTCACTGCTACTATATGTAACTCTGCCAAAGAAGAGAAGTACAAAGTGGAAGCGCAAATGCTGGACCACCACTCCAATCATACAAGAGGAGCATGTGACTCCTGTCCTCCTAATCGCTGAGGGCCCCAGCAACCACTTATCCTCTCTTCTATTTAAAACTTAGCACAATCCCTTTAATCACCTAATGGAACTTTTCGGAGTTTGGTAGTGCAACTCTCTCCCATTCACTACACTGGGAAGGAGCGGCACTACTATACCAGACCACTGCGTTATGGACCCATCTAGAGCTCCTGCTCATCAGCTGATGGGAGCCCATGAGCGGCAGACCCCTCCAATAGGCTATGCTGAGGAGAAGTCAGCAATACCCCTTAATTCCTCACCATCTATTTGCTGTCCATAAAGGGAGTACCCAGTTTATACATCCGGAGGTCCTACAGCCTAATGGCTCATTAATCTTTAAGCCCATTTACCGCTTTTACTGGCAAAACTCCTATTAAAACCTAACTTAATGATAAATTATATAGCAGGACATGCGGCTTGTATCAACAGACAACATAAATAATAGTCAACGCTGGCAGGCACCTATTGTAGGAGGTGGGAAAGGTGTATCTATAGGTCCTAGAGGAACAGGTAATGATTCCTGTGCATACGTAAGGGAGACCTAAATGACACGCACAAGTAATGCCTGCCTGCCCGTATCCTAAAAACGTATAGGCTTGTCCACTAAGGGGCAAGAGGAGGGACAAAAAATGAAGAAGATACTCGTAGGAAAAACAGGACCCAGATGATGTAAGGTCTCTGTATATCCTGGTATGGAAGGACTTAAACAGGTGTAGAGCTATAAAACATATATATATATATATAGGCCCAGAGTGATTATCAAATCTGGAGAATTTAGGATACAGGTAGGCAGGCATTACTTGTGCCTGCCAGCGCTGACTATTATTTATGTTGTCTGTTGATACAGGCCGCATGTCCTGATATATTTTATAATTTATCATTAAAAGTTAAGTTTTAATAGGAGTTTTGCCAGTAAAAGCGGTTGAAATTTTCTTTACTCCCCTGCGCCTGTGACTTCCTAAAGCCCATTTACACACACAGATAATCTTTCAAAAGACTGAAAGATCAGCGATCGTTTTGCATCAAGTACTAATAGGCACTAATTGCCTTTAGTACTTTATCAGCTTCATTTGCATGCAAATGAGCTTCTGGGAGCTGATACAGGAGGTCTGAGCTCTGTAATTAGCTCCATTGTTCAGCCAGGGGCTGCTTAGAGAAAACAATGTAATCTCTAGCTCCGCATCAAGAATTAAGCACCATGAACAGCAGACAGTGTCTTGCTTATCACCTGTTCTGCTGGTCAGGCTGACAGCTGAGACAAAGCAATCAGCTGTTACCAGCTCTCCCAGGGGCAGAACACAGCATGCGGTTCTGCTTATCAGCTGTTTTGCTGAAGGATGGTTTTCAAGCAGAACTGAAAACAGTCATTCGGCAGACAACTGAAAGATGGGCACATTTAGACACAACAGGTTATCCCTCAAAAGATGGATTTTGAGTAGAGATGAGATGAGCGTACTCGTTAAGGGAAATTACTCACGCGTATATGGGCATTTTCGAGTACATGCCTGCTTACCCGAAAAGATTCGGGGGCCTGCGGGGGGAGATCCCCCCCCCTCCCCCATGCTCACTCCCGCAACTTACCACTCAGCCCTCAATCTTTTCGGACGAGCAGGCATGTACTCGAAAATGCCCATATTCGCTCAAGTAATTTGCCTAAACGAGTACGCTCGCTCATCTCTAATTGTGAGGGATAATCGTTGTGTCTAAATGGGCCTTCACTCTCAGTTTGATAGCGCACCAACTGGTCTAGTAAGCAGACTAGATGGCAGCCTGATATAATTTACCACCTTGGATACTTTGTAACAAACTATAAGGACATCAGAGACATTTATGCTGGGACGTGTTTAGTTCACAGAAGATTGCTTAAACCGATACAACCATAGCAAGATCTCACTTTGCAGCTATACAGCAATTTATAACTTTGGATGCAAATAACTGTGTAGCTATTCACTGACAATAAGCACAGATCTTAAAAATTATGAGAACAAAAAGTACTTTAAACAATTCCAGAGCTTTCTTTTATTGTCCCAATATATCTAAATTGAAGCAACATGGTGATTGGCATTGATTAGCCTTTTCTGCACAGCTCGGTGAATATATGGTGTTGGGTGCCATCTGTAACATACAGCTGACACGGCAGGGATAACTCAAATCCTGCCCATTTAAACCCCTTAGAAGCCGCTGGTAAAAGTGACCACAGCATCTAAGTGGTTGTGCAGAGGAAGCAGCCATTGTGGCTCCTGTGTCCTGAATGCATGGAACAGATTGTTAACCATGACAGCGGAGGGCACAACCAACGCCCACTGGTCTGCCATGGAGGTGTAACACTAACAGACATAATCCACCATAATATATAGAAGCTACTAGGCTTAAAATTAAAGCGTACATTAAAAAAAACGAAAAATAAGGAACATTCATAGGAAAAAATGAATGGAAAAAAAACTCGTGTAGCAAAAAAAAAACCAAACAGGTTTTGTCCTTTTACAAAATGCTACATTAGAGAAGAGCCCCCCCCCCAAAAAAAAACAAAAAAAAACCTAATTGGTATTGCCGCATTATTGACTAATCAAACTATAAAATTATGTTATCTACTACTGTGAAGGAATTTATTTTTTGTTCATCCTGCCGCCCCCAAAAAATAAAAGGTGATCAAAAAGTTATGGCCCAAAATGGAACCAAACGCAAGTTACAAGTCAACCCGCAAAACAAAAACAAACCCCTCAGATTGTTCCACTGACATTGATACCGCCGTACTCCTAGCAACCCACCAAATAGTTATATTATTACTTCTGCTGCATTGTAGACCGTGGAGAAACAAAACCCAAAGAAGCGGGACAGAATTGATAATTGAGACAAAAAAAAATTTTTTTTATAATATACCCAAAAATTGAAAAAAATCCCTCACTGCTACATAAAAAGACAAAAAGGAGAAGTACGGAGATTCAATACATAAATACTTGTTGTGTTCTTACAGCCGAACGGCCTAAATGTGCCTGCGTGCGAACACGCTACAAACAAACGCCCTCTATAGTTGCATCCTGCGGTCTGAAGCTGCCCGTACACTGGGGGTAGAGATGAGCGAGCATACTCGCTAAGGACAAATACTCGAGCGAGTATTGTCCTTTTCGAGTGCCTGCCCGCTCGTGAGAAAAGATTCGGGTGCTGGCGGGAGTGAGCAGGAGGGAGCGGGGAAGGGGGGGGGGGGGTAGGGGGAGAGAGATCCCGCCCCCTCCCTTCCCTCCCGCCAGCACCTGAATCTTTTTCTCATGAGCGGGCAGGTACTCGAAAAGGACAATACTCGCTCGAGTATTTGTCCTTAGCGAGTATGCTTTCTCATCTCCAACTGGGGGGGGGGGGGGGGGGGATTCAGACGAAATGGCCGATTTTGGCCAACCATCTTTGTAAAATTAATACAATCATTTGTGATGGCCAACTTCTACGACCGGTCAGGATTTGGCTGTTGCCGGCTGAAACTACTATTGGCTGATCTGCCACTTGGCGCATGTCTTCGGGAGTCGTTTTTTTTTGTTTTTTCTTACTTTCCCCCTTATCACCCAGTTTAATGTCTCCTGTTTCTAGAGGGTTTCTTCATATGTGTACGGCCAGCTAGACTCGCATCCACTTGTCCCCAACTCTTTTTGCTAGCCCACTGTATGAATATTAGGAGAGCGTAGAGGACAGACGGAGTACGACTGCAGGATCCGACTTCGAGGAGTTAGTTTGTAGTGTGGAATCACGGAAACAATCTGCTCATAAACTACCTGCAAAGTTGCTTCATTTTAATGAATCGGGACCATAAAGTAAATTGGTGGCAGTACTATACATCGCCTTTAACAATGACAAGTCAGCGTTGATACGCGACTACCAGATGACATCACGAGACCCATATTTCTTCAGACAGACATCATGAAAAACACTTTAGGGGACATTCAACGGTAAACACTTCCTGTTTTTCTCTGTTAACAAGGGTTCCCTAAGTTCTGCCAAAAATTGGCCAAGTTGAGTTTGGCGAAGGGAGGGGGGTGAGGGGGAACATCCCATTTGTCTTTAGTTGGCTGCAGTGATGACGGGACCGTATGCCCTCGTGACCACTGCTGTCAACCACTGGCCTCAGCCAGTAAGTGAATGCCGAGGCCAGCGATTGGTTTCAACAGTCGTGTGAGTATACGGGCATGTCATTGAGTCACTCAAGTAAGCCAAGACCTACCGTCCATACCGGAGCTGCACCCCCTTCCCTGCCCAGCCAAATTTTGCAGAGCTCAGAAAACCCCATTGAGGATACATCCACACGTCAAGTCAGTGGAAAAGAACTGTTAAGAAATCCGCACCGGAACTGCGTGAGTTACACGTGGATTTGCATCCGATTCACCCACAATCACAGTGTCCATTGCAGAAAATCTGCAGTAGAACCGCCCCATGTGAACATACCGTGCACTAATTCGGTAGTACTACACTAGGGTGCTTTCACACGGACCAGAATTAGCCCGCAGGATGCGCCAGAATCGGCAGGTCTAACTATGGATTTTGATGCGGAATTGCACTGCCGGGTAGCCTGTAGATTTTGGTGCATAACCTCCAGCGGCTTGTTGGCCAATCCCATCCCGTGTAAAAGCCCCCCCTACAGGATATATACGGTAATTCTGCATATGCACTTCAATACTATTTCATAGAACGCGCCCCAAACCAGAAGCAAATTCATCATCACGTCTGATCATGCAAAGCTTCCCGCTAAACAGCCCCCAAACTGACAGCATACATAGGAGCCCCCCCCCCTCCTAAATAGGAACAAAGGGTTAACATAAAGGCACAGTGGCACCACTGCTCAAGAAAAGAGGCCGTCTTCACATGAAGTGAATGAAACTGTAAGGTAATGGTGATACAGGATCACTTTATTAAAATACACAAAACACGGTTTTTTTGGGATCGGACTGATCCCTTTATCATAGGAGCATATAATACAGAAGCTTGCTGTGCGGTATATATCTGTATATATACACATAAAAAAGGTGCGTAAGTGCGGCAAAAAATAAACATACATACAATTGTACAAATAAAGTGCACACAATTCCCAATAAATATATCTTTGTATTCATTAATCTATACACAAAAAAGTTATAAAAGTTGATCATTACAAAAACCGTTAGATCTCTATATTTATATATTTATATGTGCGCGGCTGAACTGGAGCAAATGACCAGGGTTACCCTTTAACACTATCGTGTCTGCTACGGAGGGCCAATGGCAGAGGTGGAGAGAATCAGCACAAAGAGGTCGTTCGATGGATTCCTATGGACATCAAGGAGACATGAGGAATGGGTCGGTGGGCGTTCTATAGGGCGAGATCTCGGAACAGAGTCACTGTGGGGGGTGCCCGACACGGAAGAGACAGGGGAGCCATGGTCAAAATAGGAAATAGTGGTCACTGGGGATCGGCAAGAGTAATGCAATCACCAACGGGGATCAGTTTGAGCCCCGTGGGGACGTAGAATAGGACATTTCTGTAGAAGGCTCTTTTCCCTCCTCGTTCCTCTCCGGCGCCGCTTGTGTCCCGTTTCCATCTTCTATGGGGGACAGCACTTTTGTATCCAGTTTAAAAGACTCACAGGGACGGAAACCAAGTGAGACGGAGACCAAAGAGGTCCCACACGTTCACCTCTATGCCCCTTTTTTTTCTTTTTTTTCATACAAGATGGAATCGGCGTTGAAGAGGAAAATCGAGGTGTGAGAAGTGTCTATGTCACGGATGAACAAGAGAGGGTTAAAAAAAAATAATTAAAAAAAGCGTATCCATATTAATGGCGTTTTCTGGTTTTATGTAAAAAAAAAAAACTTAAAAGGGGATGTCCACTTTTATATGTAGGTTTGAATATCCTGAAAACTATTCCTGCCCTTCTTATTTATAAGCAATGACCTGAAGTCCTCACTGAGAACTTCCGTCCATGCTGGCGCCACGTCATGTAGTGGCGAATGGTGGCCACTAGATCACATGACGGGACATTGGATACAAAAAGCAGGAACAGCACGGTGACGATTTGGCATGTACCGGAATCTATAGGATCTAAGTATTACAGGAGTGATCATGTTATTGGCTGAACAGAAAACATGAACGGTTTATAGCTTCTGGAACCCAAAACCCCTTCGTTGGGCAGGTTTAGAAAGTCAATGAGGAAACCGCAAAACCCCTCAAGGACACGGCCCATATTGGCCATTAAGAGGCAATGATTTTGGGAGGGAGCATTTTCATCTCCATTTTTCAAAACCCATAACTTTTTTATTTTTCTGTGTTTTTGTGTTTTTTTTTGGGAGGCAAAATAAAAAAATATTACAAGTTAACAGCGGGGATCGGTAGTCTCACTGATCCCTGTTGTTGCAGTCACAGCTGGCTCCTGCTTCGTGATGACCTGGGCTCACTTCTGAACCTGTGCTATCCACAGGGCGTAGGTTTACGACCTGTTGCATTAATTACCATGTGTCCAGGACGTAAACTTACACCCTGTGGCACTAAGGGGTGGAAAGATGCTATGCTGAAGCTAGCCATACTCATTAGATGTGTATCGGCCACATCCAATCATTTAATGTATATAGGAGCTTCCTGCCAACACATGTTGGGGAAGATGAGAATCAGACAGTTGGATTTTTAACGCCCCTTATCCTTGAGGAAATAAGCCGCCGCCAGAAGTGTCACAATATCATTGTTTCTGGTTAGCCAATAAAAAGGTATCACTTCTATAATATTTTTGTGTAAAAAAAAAAAAAAAAAAAAAAAGACTAAAGAATTTAAAGGGCCACTACAGGGAAACATTAAAACGGTGAAGATCTGAAACTAAGTATATTAGAAAGATGATCTTTTTTAATTTTACAACAAAGAAGCTTTTTTACCATAAAACCACAAAACCCTTTAAAAAAAAAATCCTTTGAAAACTCGAAAAGACAATTTGAAAACTGGGAGGTACACCAACAAGTGCGGTGACCAGGTTAGAAACAAATGAGATCGAGAGGGGTTGATGTAACTACAGAGGAGGTCTACAAACTGCTCTGGCGATAAATCGGGATATGGCCATAAAATGCCATCGGCTCGTTAGCTGTAACAACATCTCTGGATCCTCTTACTTAGGGACTACAAATTGGTAAGTCAATAAACAGGAATGAGAGAAGTCATGTCCGATATTTCACTGCAACCCTAACTTTCCCTAAGGAATCTTTCCTGGCAACTTGCAAGAAGAGTATTGAGTGGAGGAGGTAATGGCCAACGGCTCGAGGCCGATAGACTATCATACATACCAACTATGCATGGCCCTTTAAGTACATAGCTTTTTGTATTTATGCCAAATAATATTGTATTGATGAGGATTGTGTGGGAGATGGGCATAAGTGTAGCTAAATGTGAGGGGTGGCAGTCTAGAAATGAGCCTGTACTGTAGACATACTGTCTTCATGTATTGTTGTATTATAGTTGGGGCTTGCTTATTAGGTGGCTGCTAGACCAGGAGATACTACCCTTGTATCATCAGTTGGGGCTTGTTTATTAAGTGGCCGCTAGACCAGGAGATACTACCCTTGTATCATCAGTTGGGGCTTGCTTATTAGGTGGCCACTCGACCAGGAGATACTACCCTTGTATCATCAGTTGGGGCTTGCTTATTAGGTGGCCACTCGAACAGGAGATACTACCCTTGTATCATCAGTTGGGGCTTGCTTATTAAGTGGCCACTAGACCAGGAGATACTACCCTTGTATCATCAGTTGGGGCTTGCTTATTAGGTGGCCGCTAGACCAGGAGATACTACCCTTGTATCATCAGTTGGGGCTTGCTTATTAGGTGGCCGCTAGACCAGGAGATACTACCCTTGTATCATCAGTTGGGGCTTGCTTATTAGGTGGCCGCTAGACCAGAAGATACTACCCTTGTATCATCAGTTAGGGCTTGCTTATTAGGTGGCCGCTAGACCAGGAGATACTACCCTTGTATCATCAGTTGGGGCTTGTTAGGTGGCCGCTAGACCAGGAGATACTACCCTTGTATCATCAGTTGGTGCTTGTTTATTAAGTGGCCGCTAGACCAGGAGATACTACCCTTGTATCATCAGTTGGGGCTTGTTTATTAAGTGGCCGCTAGACCAGGAGATACTACCCTTGTATCATCAGTTGGGGCTTGCTTATTAGGTGGCCGCTAGACCAGGAGATACTACCCTTGTATCATCAGTTGGGGCTTGCTTATTAGGTGGCCGCTAGACCAGGAGATACTACCCTGGTATCATCAGTTGGGGCTTGCTTATTAGGTGGCCGCTAGACCAGGAGATACTACCCTTGTATCATCAGTTGGGGCTTGTTTATTAAAGGGGTTTTGTCATTTAAAAAAAAAATATCAACACTTGTCTATTCCTCCCCAGGTAGACTCCTTACCACATCTACTCCCCTTTCTTCTCCAATCCCTCGATTCACCTCACCTGCAGCCGGCCAGATCCTCTTCTTGTTATGATGCGTCCATTCTCGGCAATCTTCTTCTAGAAGGTCAGTGAAGGTTACATCACTGGTGACGTAATGTTCACTGCCTAGGAAGGAATGCCAAACTATTGCCGAGACTGTCCATGTGCGCTGTCTCGGCAATAGCTCAGCACTCCCTACTAGGCTATGAATGTTACATCACTAGTGACATAGCGTACACTGACCTGCAGGAAGGAGACTGCAGAGAATGGACGCTTCATCACCAGAAATCGAAGAATGGCCAGGCTTGCGGTGAGGTGACCTGGGGCACTGCAGGAGACAAAAGATCGGCGGGGATGCGGTAAGAAGACTAACGGGGGAGGAATAGGTATACATTTTTTGTTTCCCAATGACAAAACCCCTTTAAGTGTCCACTAGGCCAGGAGATACTACCCTTAGATCATCAGTTGGGGCTTGTTAAGTGCCCACTAGGCCAGGAGATACTACCCTTATATCATCAGTTGGGGCTTGTTAAGTGTCCGCTACACCAGGAGATACTACCCTTATATCATCAGTTGGGGCTTGTTAAGTATCCGCTAGACCAGGAGATACTACCCTTATATCATCAGTTGGGGCTTGTTAACTGTCCGCTACACCAGGAGATACTACCCAAAACACTAGATTATAGTCATTTGCAAAACATTATGGTCATATAACTGAGCAATTAGCATGGATGACACGACTACTTCTTGGCATCCGAGTGGGCAGATATTCATTTCCCAAACGTCCTAGCCAAAAGGAAACATATAAAACAGCGTTGATGGTACAAGGAGGCGACTAAAAAGACACAGCAAGAAAAAAAAAACAAAAAAAACCAACAAACATTAGTAAAAGTACAGCACCGTATCAGCGGAGCGGGCACAGGTCATAACAACCAACCAGTGAAGAGGGCTTCTGAGAATAAGGAAAAGGACCTAATTAAAAACCTTCTTTAATAATTGATTTTTTTTTTTTTTTTTTTTAGAAGTGCATCAAAAGTCATCAACGATATATTTGTTTTCCATGTGTAATACAAAACATACTGTTCAGCATCTATACATAAACCTTTTAGTCTATAAATACAGAGATATATACATGGCAGACATTTAGAAAGGAGGAACAAGCTTATTATTATTATTTTAATTTTTTTTTTCTCTTTTTCATTATTTTTTTTTTTTTTAATATATATATATACTGGAAATAAATTATCCGTTCCAACTGGCAAAAATCACAAATTAAACCAAAATTTCATTTAAAATGTTCTCGTTTAATCATTTTTTTTTTTGTAACTTTTTTTTTTTTTTTTTTATGTTTCATCACATAATCGTCACCGACCATTAAATTTTTTGTTTTTTTATTATTTTTTGTTTTTTCCATAATGCTCTAGGTCCAGATGCAATGCATATCGTAGAAAAGAGAGCACTTTTTTATTGAATAACCTATGTACCTTGATACTCTACAAACCTCTGCATAACATGGAGACAAAGCTCAGACACACAGCATGCCTATAGCCCTCGTATGTACACGGCCCTAGAGAGAGAAAAGGGAAGAGAGGAGGAGAAGAAAAAAAAAAGTGGCACCTCTACAGCCCAGTGGGAGGGGGGGGGGGGGGGACGGTAAAAAAAAAAATGGGGGAAGAAAAAAAAAATTTTTTTTTTAAATTAAAAAAATCAAAAAAAAACAAAAAACACGACTTCTAAAATATCTCTTTTGTGCTAAAAGTCAAATGTTATTATCTAGCGACATGAAAGGACCTGTGTCTGTCTCGTCTTAGCTCATCATCAGCGGCATCGTAGTAGTAGTAGTAGCAGGTGTAGAAAAGTTCTGGGTTAATTAAGGGAAAGAAACACTCAATAATCCTTTATAAGTTTCACCATCATCAAGTAGGAAACACAGTTCAATATATAATGTTATTACTCTGTTTTTTTTTTTTTTGTTTTTTTTTTTAGCAGCTGCTTACTGTTTGATACGGTGGGGAAGTGGACGACATCCAGCGATGGGAGTGACAAGTCACGATCTGTCAGTCTGTGGAGGTTGTTTGGTGGGCGGTGCTCCAGAGTTGTTACATTATAACAGTTTTAAAAGGTTCTTCTTACTTTCTTCGATGATGCGATCGCTCTATATGGAACGCCGGTGATCAATCGTCGTCGTCCCCGTGCGCCTCCCCCTCCTGCTGCTGCTGGTGCTCGGACGCGCGCTTCTCCCGCTGCTTCTCCTGGATCTTCTTCATCTCCTCGGCGTACTTGCAGAACGTGTGCCCGAATTTGGCCCAGACTTTGTACGGGACGGTGATGGAGTTGCGGTAGGTGGGCTTCACCTCGCTCACCCGCATGAACACCCCGTACTTATTGGAGCCGACGTCGAAGAAAAAGCGCTTGTTGTCCACAGTCAAGGAAGTGCCCTCGGGTAACTCGGCGGGCTCCTCCTCCACCCCGTAGTCGTCGATCAGCTTGGCGAGGGCATCGCGGAACTCGATCAGTCCCTGCGCGGGCAGAGCGATGGTCTGACCCTGCGTGGAGCCCAGGCCGGGCCCGCGGTTCACCGTCTGGCGGATCCTCAGGAAGCGGCCCCGCTGGTTCTCCTTCAGGTCCATGTAGTACTTTCGGTTCTCCCGCACCAAGAACTCGCTCTTCAGCGCCCGCCGCGGCTCGTCCTGCGCCATGTCGGGGTTGCTGGGTCCTAGCTGCGCGTAGTGCTCGATGAAATCCCCCAGGTAGTCGCGGAACTCCACCGCCACCGACATGGAGAGGGTCAGCCGGCTCTTGTTGCCTCCAGCCCCGACCTCTGCTATCTTTAGGAAGCGGCCCTTAGCGTTCTGCTTTACGTCCAGGTAGAAGCGCTTGTTCTGGATGTCCACGCGCTTGGAGGCCAGCTCCTGCGTCTCGTGCTGCAGGGCCGAGCCGCCGATCCCTGAGGCCGGGTGTAGCGAGCTGCCACCGGAACTCATAGCCGCTCCTCCTTGCTCGCTTCCACTGTCTCTATCCGCCATGACGCCGCCTGCCTTCTTCCCCTCTCCCTGCAACTCCCACAGACAGGACGCTGATCTCGCGAGCTCTGGCGGCTGCGGCGGAGGGGGGCGCTGCGCCGTCTGCTGGACCCCGCGGTGTGAGGGGAGGCGCGCCGCGCGGCGTCAGCTCTTACCTCACGGAGAGGAGACGGGGAAGAAAGGCTGGCCGCTGTGCTGTGCTGTGCTGTGCTCCGCCGCCGCCGCCGCCGCTCTGCCTCCCCCCTCCCTCAGCTGGGAGAAGCTGTCATAAATCATGAAGTTTATCATATCTACTGCAGCCCCGAGTACTGCGGTGTGCTGTGGGGGGATGATGACCGTAGACCGCTGCCGCCTTATATACACGCCTAGAGAAAACGCGCCCCCTGTCTGTCGGTGTCGGACGCGAATCCGCCGTCCGACTAGAGCGAAAATTGGCACGAAATTAAAAATCGTAAAGCCGCTGTTATTTTTGTTGCCCGTAGCAACCCATCGCGGCGCAGCTTTCGTTTCTTAGTACTGCTGAGGTCAAATGAAAGCTGGCGGCACTTAGGTAGCAACTAATGACGTTAACCCCTTAACGGCACAGGACGTAAGGTCACGCCGCAGGAGCGGGGTGCTTAACGCAAAATGACGTAACCTTTACGTCATGCGGATAGCGTGAGATCAGAAGTAAGCCGGATGTTACTGATAGTCGGCATCCTGGTGCATGAGGACAGCACACACACCCCGCCCAGCGTTAACCCCTTATATGCCGCAATCTAGATCGCGGCTAGAGTTGAGCGAACGTACTCTGCCGAGCTTGATGCTCATTCGAGTATTAGCGTACTCGATGGTGCTCGCTACTCGAACGAGCATCAAGCCGTGTTCAACCCCCGCCCCAGTTTTTGACCCCCCCCCTGCTGTGACGTGCCTGTTTTGGCTCCTCCCCGCCGCGACGCAGCGCACGTCAATGGTAAATTATTTTGATTGGTTGGCAGGGGGGAGAGAGCAAGCTCGCCACCCGGCGGCCCACATACAAAAATGCTCGAGTCTCCCATTGTAGTCAATGGGGTTCGTTACTCGAGTAGAGCTCTCGAATAACGAGGACCCGAGCATTTGGTTGCTCTAACCGCGGCATGTAAAGGGTTCACAGAGGGAGAACGCTTCCTCTGTGATGTCATCGGATCCCCGTGATGCAATCGTGGAGGGCCGATGGGTTGCTGCGGCAACAGGAGGCCAGATACAGGCGCCCTGCTTTGCCAGTTTCGACGATCGCTGTTACATGCAGTTATGCCTTATCATAGCCGCTAGGGTTCAGCTCCGCTACAGGGACATAAAGGCCGCCTGCACACGAGCGGGTCGGATACGGCAGCGAGAATTCTCGCCACGGGACCCGACCCGAGAGCCTGCAGGGACGAGCGCGTACTCACCCGCGCCTGGCGGCCCCAGCTCTTTCATGTGCCGGCTGCCACGCAGCCGGCGCATGCGCAGACCGGAGCCGGCGGCCGGGTGAGTGCGTGCCCCGCACAAAAATAGGACATGCCGCGGTTTGTTTGCCGCGCGAGATTTCGCGTGGCCAAACCACGGCCGTGTGCATAGGAGTGCGTATTGTAATGCACTCCTATGCAGACTTTCAGTGGCGGAAATCCCGCGGGAAATCCCACAGCGGGATTTCCGCCCGTGTGCAGGCGGCCAAACAGTGTAAAAAACACAAGAAATAGTGTAAAAGAAAAAAATATATTTAAAAAAAAAGGATTTTTATTGTGGAAAAACCTAAAAAAATATTGTTTTTGCTCTCATTGTAATCGTGCCGACCTGCAGAAAAAATGTACTGCGCCATTTATGCTGTATGATTGACGCTGTAAAGAAGAAAAAAAATGTAAAAACAGGCAGAATTGAGGTTTTCTCTCCCTATCAAAAAAAAAGTCATAAAAGTTTTACAATACATTAAATGCACCCAAAAATGCTACCAATAAAAACTACAGTTCGTCACACAAAAAACAAGCCCATTTACAGCCGTAAAAGGGGAAATCAAAATGCGTTGCGTCCTTAAGCCCAAAATAAGCCCTGTCCTTAAGGGGGTTAACCCTTTCCAATCCAATTTTGGATTCAGGGTTTCCTAAAAGGCTTTCTCTTTTTTGTTGTTCTACAACTGTGCCATCTGCTGGCTAAAGCCAGTGTGTGGCAATAGACGGTAAGAACACCCTGTCGGACGTCTTCTGACGTTTGGAGCTGTACAAGCTTCAATCAGAATGTAGGAAGACGTCAGACAGGGGATTGGAAAGGGTTAATGAAGAGTTCAGCTAAAAGAAATCTTACTGAAGATGATTGTGCGTGAGGTTGATGTGCCAGTTGTGCCGCGCCTCATAATCAAATTTCTGACGAATGAATGATTTGGGACCGATGCAAAATGGCGCAGTGACGTCAGCTGTTATGTAGAAGAAGGAGATAACTTTGAAAGACCCGTTTTCGATAACCGATCCCTCCCGTAGGAAGTGTCATTGGACAACCCTACTATGTGTAATTGTAACCTTGATCGGAGTAAGGCCGCTTTCACACCTGAGAAAATCACGCGAGATGTGTGCCTTGCGAGACGCACAAATATGGACCCCATTCTTTTGAATGGAGTCCCCTGCATGAGCAGTTTTTTTTCTATCAGTGCCCACACCAAACATGGCTTCGTCGATGAAGACAATCCGATTCGACTCAGTAGCAGTCTAGTTTTGTCATTCACGACAGCATTGCAACCGGAGGCGATGGTAGGTGGGTGTCAAAGGCAGCACACATAATGGGCACCGTGAGACCAATTGTCCGCCAGCCAAGTGCCTGGAAATGGTTCTGACAGACACAGGGGTGTAACCATGGCGCCACCAGTCTCTGGATGGTGATCAAGAATTGGAGCTTGTGGCACGATCAGATGATCCTCTACACTGGTGGTCTGTCGGGAACATCCTGAGCCCGGTCACCTTGTGTGCCCTCACACATCCACTGGTCCCAACACCTCCTAACAGTCTGGTCAGAACGGCCCAGTTGGTGGCAATTCGTTGATATGACCATCCAGCTTCTTGCATTCCAATAACGCACCCCCTCTTAAACTCTTAACCAGGCGATATCTCTTCTCTGCGTCGTAGAGGCGTCTGGTGGTCAACAAGCTCTACACAAATGGAAGAAGAGGTCACTACACACAAGGAGCCTCCGAGAGCCTCTTATAGGCCAAGGGGGAACCACTTTTAGGGCCTCAGGGGTAAGACCGTTCATCTAATCACACCACAACTCATCCGACGATTGATGAACAAGCATACATTTAACAATGTAGGCTTGTGTGCTTGATTGAGAGAGCTTCATGCCGCTTGTGTGCACGTAGATGATGTCAGGTATGAAGATGGTTGTATGGGTGGGCCACAGAAAATTAGCCCAGCACCACTAGTTGTCTTAAGACTACATGGGGTGGAAATTCTGCAGAATGTCTGTAGCGTAAAAGTCTGCAGCTAATTCCGAAGCATTTCCATATGCATTGGTGTGGATTTTAACTCAAACTCAACTGCATATCCAGCACCTGGTAGCCTTTAGTGAGCGCCGAACCGCTGGTCAAGCGAAGGGGAAGTGGCATCACTTGACCAGCAATTGGTGCTTGCTAGAGGGTAACAGTGCAAGCATTGTGAAGTGAAGGAACGCTGTATATGCCAAAATCGGCTGCAGATACTCAGCTGGTTTTGATTAAAAATCCACACCAAATCAATATAACGCTGAGCAGTTAGTGTACCTGGAATGAAGACTAGAGGGGTCTCTTACTGTACATTATGCCACCCCGCACCATAGTCCTGGGAGTAGGTCTGGTGATATGTTCCCTCTTCATGGCATTGCCCACGTGGTCTCCAGACCAATCTCCGGCTATCATTGCGTCGGAGACAAAAGCAGGACTCATGGCTGAAGAGTTTAGACCTCCATTCCAGGCTCCGTCTTGCTCTGCACCATGATTGCCTTTGAGAGCTGTGGTGTGAGGTCAATGGAAAGCCCGTCGCTGGATGTCTGGCTCGTAGCCCAATGTTGTACAAGCATCTACCGATGGTTTGTGTAGACCCTGTCCAATACCCTAGACTTAGGATGTGATGTGCAATTTCAGAATGTACCGTACAAGAATGAAACTGAAACATCTTCTAAAGAAGTTGGCACAACTGGACAGCGACATTTTCTTTTTGACCAGATGCAAGAAGGAACATCTAATTCCCAAAGACTTTGCCTGAAGAACCCCACTCTGCACACTTACGATACTCGTTATGCACAACATCTTTGCTCCATGTCTGTGCCTTGTCATAAGTATGTATGTTATAAGTGTGTATAAATATTCATGCCTCTTCAGATCTATTCCATTTTAGCCCGACGAAGAACCCGAGAGGTTCGGAAACTCGCTATTACATCATGTATTTTTGTTAGCCATTACAAGGTATCATATCTACAAAATTACGTGGTTTCTCTTGCTGAGAACAATCACATTTTACTTGTAGTACAGAATAGATCACTATGCGCCATTCTTCTAATCTGATGCTTTATCCATGCAAAGGTTCACCTCAGTACACCTCTGGCAGTCATTCAAGTTCATCATTGTTCTCCCAGTTACTGGGACAGGCAATGTTGAATAGTGCTGACATCTTGGCCTATGCGCGTAGTGTTCTGCCGAAGAGATAAGTTTAGGGTTCTGTCAGTGTCAATAAGTATCAAAGATGGATTTTGAGCGATAATCGTTGTGTCTAAATGGGCCTTTAGAAACCCTTCAAACATTTTACTCACAATAGAAGTAAGACTTACCGGCCTGCAGTTTCCAGATTCACTTTTTGACCCCTTTTTGAATATTGGCACCACATTGGCCAATCCAGTGGCATAGTCCCCATCACTATTGAGTCCTTAAATATAAGAAACAATGGTCTGTCTATCACATCCCTTTGAATCCAGGGGTGTATGCCATCGGGACCCGGAAATTTGTCTATTTTAATCTTATTAAGTCGGCTCTGCACTTCTTCCTGGGTTAGACTGGTGACCTTGAATGGAGAGTTTACTCTATCACTCTGCATCTCATATGATATTTCATTTTCCTCTGTGAATACACTGGAGAAAAAACTAATAGATTTGCTTTCTCCTCATCAGCCTCTACAATTTTTCTTAAATTATTTGTTAAAGGGCCAACACTTTGTTAGAATTAATCTTTTTACTATTTATATAATTGAAGAACATTTTAAGGTTAGTTTTTACTTTCTTTAGCAATAAGTCTCCCTGTCTCCACCTTTTATTGGCTTCTTACATAATTTATTTTTCCCTTACAGGTTTTTAATTCTTCTTTGCTGCCTTCTTGTTTTAGCAGTTGAAACGCTTTCTTTTTGCTGTTTATTGCCCTCTTTACAACTTTATTGAGCCACATCGGTTTTCTCCTATTCCTAACTATTCTATTCCTGTAATTTATGAACCTCTCACAGTAAGTTTTTAAAATGTTTTTAAACATTTCCCGTTTATTATCTGTACTCTTCTTTGTGAGGACATTGTCTCCGTCAGTAAGTTTAAGGGCATCTCTGAGCTGGTCAAACTTTGCCTTTCTAAGGCCGGTCTCACACAACCAGATTTGTATTGCGGACTCCATGATCGTCACCCGCATGGATGAGCCACGCTATTCCACATGCATTCAGAAAATAGAACATTCGCTATGTCCACTCACATGAGCAGACAGCGTTGCGGTTTCCACTCATGGAAATTAAATCGCAGCATGTCCTATTTTCTTGCAGATTCCACACAGATGGCTTTCATTGAAGTCAATGGAAACCGTCTGACCCGAGGCCCATCCACAATCAACATTGCATATGGGTGGCAGGTACCCGCGTCATCGCCTAGCGATGGCATGAGAAAATAAACATTTTTTAAAAAATTGTCCTCCGCAGCAGCTTGCAGTACAGAAAAAGAAGAGAAAAGGCAGGTACGCACAGACGCCAGCAGTGGTCAGGGCCAGATTCCGGTGCGGGCTCCCACATGTGGAATCAGACCCGTCCCATGTGAGACCGGCCTAAAGTTTTGTATTTTCCCCTATAAAACTCTCTCTTGAAAGACCAGGTTAAAATTTATTTATTATACTATGGTCACTATTTCCCAGGTGCCCCCTGACCTGCACCCCTGTTATTCTGTCAGGTCTGTTGGTTACTATTAAGTCCAAAATGGCCGTCCCTCTAGTTGGTTTCTGAACAAGTTGAGTAAGGTAATTATCTTTAGTTATTTCCATAAAAATACAACCTTTCTTTCTTGACGTTGCAATTTCAATGTGGAGGAGTGTATGTCGAAAGGATAAACTTGTTGCGTATGTCTGCAATATACAGCCATACATGCTGTGAATCTAGCCTAACTCATGCAGCCACAGTCATCTTTGTCTAGCCCTAAGGTCAGGAACAAATTGCTGTGCACTAGAGCCGTGCTGTAGAGTTCCATACAGGTACTGGCGTTACTATAGGGAATGCAGTTGCACCCGGGCCCAAGAGTCTTAAGTGGCCCATAAGGCCTCTCCATATAGGGAGCCCAATACTATGAATAAAGCATTATATTTGGGGGCCCTGTTACAGGTTTTGCATTGGGGCCCAGGAGCTTCAGCTTATGCCACTGCATACCAGGCTGTCGGCACATTGGTATGCCGTGAGAAGCTACCAGGGATGTTGCGGGATTCTTGGTGGACTACCTGACTGCCGATCCATAGTGCAGCTGCTAGACTATCAGGAAAGCCGCATCAACGTCAGGTAAATGCCCTCCTCCCTGGAGGCATAAGGATGCTTGGTACAGGCGGAGCTAACAAGGTAACAGACAGTGTTAGCTCCACCTCCCAAGTCCACATTGCCAATGCTGTCAGCACCCGCTGCTGTTTCTTTCCGTAACACATTCCTATTGGCCGCCGCTGACATGATTCCTTTAGGCTCATCTGTAGTCTCTTCATCCTGCGTTGGCTCCAGTGCAGTCTTCCATGCCAACCATGTCCCGCAAGTCCAACACAGCCTCCTGCTTTAACTTCTTATGGATGAGTTAGTGACAGTGACGATTGGAGTCAGGAGCTTCAATGGCAAAATGGCGCAGTTTTGCAATGCAGTTTTTAGCCAATTGGCTTCTACAGATGAAGCACTTGTAACAATGTGCCTCACCTGTAGAAGTCGATCAGCTGAAAACCGTATCGCATAACAGTGACGTTTCACAGTTAAAATTACACCAAAAACACCATAGAAGCATCATAAGTGTTGGAATGCAGCCTAAGGATACATTTAACACAAGCTTGGTTCTACTGCCGTATTTATGTTTTCAGCTGGGTTCTGGTGTGGTATTTATGTCCGTAGCTGGGTTTTAGTGCTGTATGTATGTTCTAACCTTGTTTTCCATGCTGTAAGGCAAAATTAGTCACAGCATGAATTGAGCACCACTATTTTTCTGCAATAATAAGGGGGGGAAGACAGGAAATTAGTTCCTGTAGGACACCCTCTGACTTAGCAAAGGGCAGAAAATCGATGTGGCATTGATTCCATGAGTGAATAGAAAATGGAAGGATCTTGAGCCATGCCATCTGAATAGCTACCCACTGCTCCGTGGTATTTGTAGGGGCAGGATCTCAGGTGACAATGGACCTCTCCACAACATCCCATAAATGTTTGAGGAGCTCATGTCCATTGAATGTGCAGGTCACACCACTTGCAGATGTGTAAGTACCAAAAAAACTGGTATCTCAGCGCCACTCTCCAATGAAGGTAGTGAGACGGTAGGGCGTAATATTCAACTTCCCTCTTATTGCATAGATTAAAAACCAGCATAAGATACATGTTTCATGGCGAACCCCTTCATCAGTCAAGCTGGGTAGGACTAATACACAAAAATATATGAGGTAGAGGCAATGATTGTAACATACAGTAAAAGTATAGAATAGAGAAAGGTATAAAAAAGGGGGGAAGCAAAAGGAGGGCATAAGAATAAAATATAACAAAAAAATGAATGTAATGAAATGCATGAAGAAGAGGATGAGCATAAAATGTACATATATAGAACATGTAAAATATATAGAAACACATAAAAGCTATTGTCTAAAGGTAAAAAGCAAATTATGTCTATTGGCATAAATTTATGAAACTGTAGACAGCAAATGGTTGTGTATAAAAAAATAAAATAAAAAAAAAAGTAACCACTAGAGATGAGCGAACACCAAAATGTTCGGGTGTTCGTTATTCGGAACGAACTTCCCGGGATGCTCGAGGGTTCGTTTCGAACAACGAACCCCATTGAAGTCAATGGGCGACCAGAACATTTTTGTATTTCGCCGATGCTCGCTAAGGTTTTCATGTGTGAAAATCTGGGCAATTCAACAAAGTGATGGGAACGACACAGAAACGGATAGGGCAGGCGAGGGGCTACATGTTGGGCTGCATCTCAAGTTCCCAGGTCCCACTATTAAGCCACAATACCGGCAAGAGTGGGCCCCCCCCCCTCCCAACAACTTTTACTTCTGAAAAGCCCTCATTAGCATGGCATACCTTTGCTAAGCACCACACTACCTCCAACAAAGCACAATCACTGCCTGCATGACACTCCACTGACACTTCTCCTGGGTTACATGCTGCCCAACCGCCCCCCCTCCCCCCCCACAGCGCACACCAAAGTGTCCCTGGGCAGCCTTCAGCTGCCCTCATGCCACACCACGCTCATGTCTATTTAGAATTGCGTCTGCCATGACGAGGGACCGCAGGCACACACTGCAGAGGTTGGCACGGCTAGGCAGCGACCCTCTTTAAAAGTGGCGGAGCGATAGCCCACAATGCTGTACAGAAGCAATGAGAAATAGAATCCTGTGCCACCGCCATCAGGAGCTGCACACGTGGGCATAGCAATGGGGAACCTATGTGCCACACACTATTCATTCTGTCAAGGTGTCTGCATGCCCCAGTCAGACCGGGCTTTTTAATTCATAGACACAGGCAGGTACAACTCCCTATTGTGAAGTCCCTGTCGACCCACAGCATGGGTGGCTCCCTGGAACCCACCGGCGGTACACAGAAATATCCCATTGCATTGCCCAACACAGCTGAGGTAGTAATGTCGTGCTTAATGCAGGTGGGCTTCGGCCCACACTGCATGCCCCAGTCTGACTGGGGTTCTTTATAAGTGTACAGATGTAGTAAAAACTCCGTGTGCACCTACAGCATGGGTGGGTGCCAGGAAGCCACCGGCGGTACATAGAAATATCCCATTGCATTGCCCAACACAGCTGAGGTAGTAATGTGCTTAACCCTTTCCAATCCAATTTGTATATGGTTTTCCTAGGGGGCTTACTCTTTTTCTGCCGTTATACAACGGCGCTATATGCTGGCTAAAGCCAGTACTGCATGAGCTGACACGTAGGATAGGCTCCGACAGCAGAGAGGCTGGCAATATACAGTAAGAGAACCCCGACGGACGTCTACCAACAACGGAGCTGTACAGCCTTAAACCCTAATGTCTTCACAGGTCACACAGTGGACTGGAAAGGGTTAATGCAGGTGGGTTTCGGCCCACACTGCATGCCCCAGTCAGACTGGGGTTCTTTACAAGTGGACACATGTAGGTTAAACTCCCTGTGGACCCACTGCCTGGGTGGGTGCCAGGAAGCCACCGGCGGTACATAGAAATATCCCATTGCATTGCCCAACACAGCTGAGGTAGTAATGTCGTGCGTAATACAGGTGGGCTTCGGCCCACACTGCATGCCCCAGTCAGACGGGTTCTTTAGAAGTGTACAGATGTATTAAAAACTCAGTGTGCACCTACAGCATGGGTGGCTCCCTGGAACCCACCGGCGGTACATAAAAATATCCCATTGCATTGCCCAACACAGCTGAGGTAACGTCAGCTGTAATGCAGGTGGGCTAAAAATTAATTTGATTACACTGTAGGCGAGGGCCCACAAAAATTGCTGTATCAACAGTACTAATGTACATCCCAAAAATTGGCCATGGCCAGCCAAGAGGGCAGGTGAAACCCATTAATCGCTTTGGTTAATGTGGCTTAAGTGGTAACTAGGCCTGGAGGCAGCCCAGTGTAACGAAAAATTGGTTCAAGTTAAAGTTCCAACGCTTTTAAGCGCATTGAAACTTATAAAAATTGTTCTGAAAAATTATTTGAGTGAGCCTTGTGGCCCTAAGAAAAATTGCCCGTTCAGCGTGATTACGTGAGGTTTCAGGAGGAGGAGCAGGAGGAGGAGGAGGAGGAATATTAGACACAGATTGATGAAGCAGAAATGTCCCCGTTTTGGATGGTGAGAGAGAACGTAGCTTCCATCCGCGGGTGCAGCCTACGTATTGCTTAGGTATCGCTGCTGTCCGCTGGTGGAGAACAGAAGTCTGGGGAAATCCAGCCTTTGTTCATCTTGATGAGTGTTAGCCTGTCGGCACTGTCGGTTGACAAGCGGCTACGCTTATCTGTGATGATTCCCCCAGCCGCACTAAACACCCTCTCCGACAAGACGCTAGCCGCAGGACAAGCAAGCACCTCCAGGGCATACAGCGCGAGTTCAGGCCACGTGTCCAGCTTCGACACCCAGTAGTTGTAGGGGGCAGAGGCGTCACCAAGGATGGTCGTGCGATCCGCTACGTACTCCCTCACCATCCTTTTACAGTGCTCCCGCCGACTCAGCCGTGACTGGGGAGCGGTGACACAGTCTTGGTGGGGAGCCATAAAGCTGGCCAGGCCCTTAAAGACTGTTGCACTGCCTGGGATGTACATGCTGCTCGATCTACGCACATCCCCTGCTACCTTGCCCTCGGTACTGCGCCTTCTGCCACTAGCGCTGTCGGCTGGGAATTTTACCATCAGCTTGTCCGCAAGGGTCCTGTGGTATAGCAACACTCTCGAACCCCTTTCCTCTTCGGGAATCAGAGTGGGCAGGTTCTCCTTATACCGTGGATCGAGCAGTGTGTACACCCAGTAATCCGTCGTGGCCAGAATGCGTGCAACGCGAGGGTCACGAGAAAGGCATCCTAACATGAAGTCAGCCATGTGTGCCAGGGTACCTGTACGCAACACATGGCTGTCTTCACTAGGAAGATCACTTTCAGGATCCTCCTCCTCCTCCTCCTCCTCCTCCTCAGGCCATACACGCTGAAAGGATGACAGGCAATCAGCCGGTGTACCGTCAGCAGCGGCCCAAGCTGTCTCTTCCCCCTCCTCCTCATCCTCCTCATGCTCCTCCTCCTCCTCCTGTACGCGCTGAGAAATAGACAGGAGGGTGCCCTGACTATCCAGCGGCATACTGTCTTCCCCCGCCCCCGTTTCCGAGCGCAAAGCAGCTGCCTTTATGGTTTGCAGGGAATTTCTCAAGATGCATAGCAGAGGAATGGTGACGCTAATGATTGTAGCATCGCCGCTCACCACCTGGGTAGACTCCTCAAAATTACCAAGGACATGGCAGATGTCTGCCAACCAGGCCCACTTTTCTGAAAGGAATTGAGGAGGCTGACTCCCACTGCGCCGCCCATGTTGGAGTTGGTATTCGACTATAGCTCTACGTTGTTCATAGAGCCTGGCCAACATGTGGAGCGTAGAGTTCCACCGTGTGGGCACGTCGCACAGCAGTCGGTGCACTGGCAGCTTAAAGTGATGTTGCAGGGTGCGCAGGGTGGCAGCGTCCGTGTGGGACTTGCGGAAATGTGCGCAGAGCCGGCGCGCCTTAACGAGCAGGTCTGACAAGCGTGGGTAGCTTTTCAGAAAGCGCTGAACCACCAAATTAAAGACATGGGCCAGGCATGGCACGTGCGTGAGGCTGCCGAGCTGCAGAGCCGCCACCAGGTTACGGCCGTTGTCACACACGACCATGCCCGGTTGGAGGCTCAGCGGCGCAAGCCAGCGGTCGGTCTGCTCTGTCAGACCCTGCAGCAGTTCGTGGGCCGTGTGCCTCTTATCGCCTAAGCTGAGTAGTTTCAGCACGGCCTGCTGACGCTTGCCCACCGCTGTGCTGCCACACCGCGCGACACCGACTGCTGGCGACATGCTGCTGCTAACACATCTTGATTGCGAGACAGAGGAGGAGGAGGAGGAGGAGGAGGGTGCTTTAGTGGAGGAAGCATACACCTCCGCAGATACCAGCACCGAGCTGGGGCCCGCAATTCTGGGGGTGGGTAGGACGTGAGCGGTCCCAGGCTCTGACTCTGTCCCAGCCTCCACTAAATTCACCCAATGTGCCGTCAGGGAGATGTAGTGGCCCTGCCCGCCTGTGCTTGTCCACGTGTCCGTAGTTAAGTGGACCGTGGCAGTAACCGCGTTGGTGAGGGCGCGTACAATGTTGCGGGAGACGTGGTCGTGCAGGGCTGGGACGGCACATCGGGAAAAGTAGTGGCGACTGGGAACTGAGTAGCGCGGGGCCGCCGCCTCCATGATACTTTTAAAGGACTCCGTTTCCACAACCCTATACGGCAGCATCTCAAGGCTGATGAATTTTGCGATGCGGACGGTTAACGTTTGAGCGTGCGGGTGCGTGGCGGCGTACTTGCGCTTGCGCTCGAACACTTGCGCTAGCGACGGCTGGACTGTGCGGTGCGAGACATTGGTGGATGGGGCCGAGGACAGCGGAGGTGAGGGTGTGGGTGCAGGCCATGAGACGGTCGTGCCTGTGTCCTGAGAGGGGGGTTGCATCTCAGTGGCAGGTTGGGGCACAGGGGGAGAGGCAGGGGTGCAAACCGGAGGCGCTGAACGGCCTTCGTCCCACCTTGCGGGGTGCTTGGCCATCATATGTCTGCGCATGGTGGTGGTGGTGAGGCTGTTGGTGTTGGCTTCCCGGCTGAGCTTTGCGCGACAAAGGTTGCACACCACTGTTCGTCGGTCGTCAGGCGTCTCTGTGAAAAACTGCCAGACCTTAGAGCACCTCGGCCTCTGCAGGGTGGCATGGCGCGAGGGGGCGCTTTGGGAAACACTTGGTGGATTATTCGGTCTGGCCCTGCCTCTACCCCTGGCCACCGCACTGCCTCTTGCAACCTGCCCTGCTGATGCCCTTGACTCCCCCTCTGAAGACCTGTCCTCCTGAGTAAGCGTTGCACACCAGGTGGGGTCAGTCACCTCATCGTCCTGCTGCTCTTCCTCCGAATCCTCTGTGCGCTGCTCCCTCGGACTTACTGCCCTTACTACTACCTCACTGCAAGACAACTGTGTCTGATCGTCATCTTCCTCCTCACCCACAGAAAGTTGTTGAGACAGTTGGCGTAAGTCCCCAGCCTCTTCCCCCGGACCCCGGGAACTTTCGAATGGTTGGGCATCAGTGACGATAAACTCCTCTGGTGGGAGAGGAACCGCTGCTGCCCAATCTAAGCAGGGGCCCGAGAACAGTTCCTGGGAGTGTTCCCGCTCCTGAGCAGGTGTCATTGTAGTGGAGTGAGGAGGCTGGGAGGAAGGAGGAGCAGCAGACAGAGGATTCGGATTGGCAGCAGTGGACGGCGCAGAACTGCGGGTAGACGATAGGTTGCTCGAAGCACTTTCTGCCATCCAGGACAGGACCTGCTCACACTGCTCATTTTCTAATAACCGTCTCCCGCGTGGACCCATTAATTGGGCGATGAATGTGGGGACGCCAGAAACGTGCCTCTCTCCTAATCGCGCAGCAGTCGGCTGCGACACACCGGGATCAGGAGCTCGGGCTGTGCCCACACCCTGACTTGGCCCTCCGCGTCCTCGGCCGCGTCCACGTCCTCTAGGCCTACCCCTACCCCTCAGCATGCTGTATTACCAGTGATTTGATTTCACAGGCAGGAAATAAATTGGCGCAAGACTGCAGGCCAAATATAATTTTTGCCCTTTTTGGAAAACGAAAGGCCCCACTAATGTGTCCCTGCTTATGTGTCACAGAACGTGAGGGTAGCAGAGTTATTATAACTCTGGCAGAGCAGGTATTTTTTTCCCAATTAAGGAAAGCAAATAGCGAAGCCAGCAGTAAAGCGTAGCTGGGTGCGTCTGATTTAGCAATGTTGTTCACGCAGCTCACACGTGTCCACCGCCCTTAGGACGGACAGAGGCTGGACAAATAGATTTGTTTTCAGTTTTTTTCCACCAAAAGGCAGCACTGCGTATATTCAATGAACATGAGAAGTTTAATAACTGTGCTGTGTCCCTGCTTATGTGTCACAGAACGTGAGGGTAGCAGAGTTATTATAACTCTTGGAGAGCAGGTATTTTTTTCCCAATTAAGGAAAGCAAATGGCGAAGCCAGCAGTAAAGCGTAGCTGGGTGCGTCTGATTTAGCAATGTTGTTCACGCAGCTCACACGTGTCCACAGCCCTTAGGACGGACAGAGGCTGGACAAATAGATTTGTTTTCAGTTTTTTGGCACCAAAAGGCAGCACTGCGTATATTCAATGAATAACAACTGTGTTGTCGCCCTGCCTATACAATTCTTTCCCTGCAGTATCAATGGAGGGTGCAATGGTCTGCAGAGGCGATTTTGAGAAGCAAAAAAAAATGCAGCACAGCTAACAGCAGCCTGGACAGTACTGCACATGGATAAATATGGCCCTAGAAAGGACCGTTGAGGTTCTTGAAGGCTACACTCACTCCTAACACTCTCCCTGCCTATGCAGCACTTCTGTCCCTAATGCCAGGTGCAACGGTCTGCAGAGGCGATTTTGAGAAAAAAAAAATTGCCACTGCTAACAGCAGTCAACACACAGCTATCAGTGGCCCTAATAAGGACCTTTGGGGGGTCTTGAAGCCTACACTAACTACCAATTCTTTCCCTACAGCAGCTCCGGTACAAACAGCACTGTCCCTCATCTAACTCACACCGCATCTGAGGCGAACCGCGGGAGGGGCCGACTTTTATGTTCGGGTGACACCTGATCTTCCCAGCCACTCACAGCAGGGGGGTGGTATAGGGCTTGAACGTCACAGGGGGAAGTTGTAATGCCTTCCCTGTCTTTCAATTGGCCAGAAAAGCGCGCTAACGTCTCAGGGAAGGAAGTGAAAATAACCAGAACACCGCATGGTGTTCGTTACGAATAACGAACATCCCGAACACCCTAATATTCGCACGAATATCAAGCTCGGAAGAACACGTTCGCTCATCTCTAGTAACCACCCTTCAGAATGCTCCTCAAACCAATTTTGGACAATTTGGGCCCGATACCATGGTGCATTAGCCTACCGGAATATCCCATCATTGTGAGGGTAAATGAGGGACTGCAAATGGTCATCAAGCAATGAAATGTAGTGGACACTGGTCAACGATGTATTTATGTGGATCAGTGGACCCAGCCGATACCATGAGAACACCCCCTACACCAGTATGGAATGTATGGATGCGGGGCCTTTTGAATTGAAAATGCATGAAATTCTGGCGAAGTTTCTTGCTGCTTGCATAGGGAAGTTTCGCCCGACGACGCCAGTTGAGATCATTTAAGGGAACCTGTCACCACCATCTCACCCCTAAAATTAACTTCACTGACAGGTGTTAAAAAAACAATTGTAGTGGCCTAGTACATGCTTTCCTGGCCCCCTCCATAATGTCATACATGTCTGTCTTATGTGGATGCTCTGTGCAAAACTGTCTTTTAGGGTTAATGTCTGCAAAGTATGAGCTGATTGCCTGTAAATGTAACAATTTCTATCCTGTCATGTGGTGTGAGTGAGGCTATAAATGTGAGTGCTTGAGAGCAGGAAAAGAGATCCCTCTTAAGCACCACCACAGAGCAAAGCACAGAGGCACATGGGGGCACCTTCAACCCTCATGTGCTGAAGATGGAAGAGGAGGAGAGGTTTCCCAAGCGCAAGGATCAGCATAAATTGTGAGTGAGCCCATCTGAGAGAGAGAGAGAGTGAGCAGTTAGTGTAGGACTTTCTCAAGGCCCAGTGCAGAGGTACTTTTTCTTTTTCCTCAACTGTTCACACCCAAGCGTCCTAAAGTCTGGGACCACTGAGTGGAGGTACTCGTCTCCAGTTGTCACACACGCAGGCGTCCTGAAGGTTGGGATCACTGCGTGGAGGTACTCATCATGAAGTCTGTGTATATTATATGTTTCATTTTGCCTACACTTGGAGTACTGCTGATTTTTCTGGTTCAATAGGTTTTTATTGGAATGAAAAGACATACATCGATCATATCAGCATACTGTGTATATCAGGCTTTGAAACTTTTAAAACATATGCATATTTGAGTTGCATCCCCTGCCTGCTCCACTCCTACATCTCTGTGGAGACTGCAGCTTATCAGTCTTCATTCCAAACATTTTTTAAACTTTTCAATAACAAATATATTCTTTCCCCACCTCCGGGTAGGGGACCAGGAGGTGTGGATAAAAGAAATTAAAGAGATAAACGAAGAGAAAAGAAAAAGTGAGAGAGGGGGTAAACAATAGGATGGCTCTGGCGAGCTGGTGGGGGGGGGGGGAGGGGGGATATAGGTGGGGGGGGAGTGGATGCCTTAGGGGACTTTAGTGGCCCTCCTTCTGAATAGCCGGGAATTAATTTAGCAAACTCAGAATTGTGTCTCCTCAGGGAGGGCGGGCCTGAGCTCAGAATACCTCACCGACCTCAGCCCCCAAGATGGGCCTGAGTTCCCAAACCACCAAGTGCGGCGCTGATGAAAAGCCGCGTGGCTGCGTCAAATTTGCCTACCGGGAGGCCCATTCTCCCAATCCCGGTGACTGTCTAAAGTCCAGCCACGGTCGCCATGTTGCGTAAAACCTCTCTACCGTTGTCTCCTCCTCCGCCCTCATTTCCTCGAATCTGGCCAAGGTATTGACAGCTTCTACCCAGTGGTACCTTGCGGGTCCCGAGGTAGCTCGCCAGAATCTTGGAATGATCTGCCGCACAGCCATTATGAAGAATCTTAGGAGCCCTTTTTTAACGTGGGTCATGGGTTCCTGATAAATGGATAGTAGGGCCATCTCGGGTGTGAGCACAATACTCGTTCCGCTCAATCTGTTGTGAAGGGCCTCTACGTCACCCCATTATGTCGCTATCGGAGGGCACTCCCACCAAATGTGTACCATATTACCCCTTCCATTTGCGCACCTCCAGCACTGGGTGGAGGATTGAGGGAACATTTTATGCATTCTTTCCGGGGTTGTGTACCACTGAGATAGGACCTTGTAGTTGAGGTCATGTAGTTTTGAGTGAACTGTGGCCTTGTGTGTTAGAGTGAAGGACTTCTGCCAAAGGTCTGCGGAAAAGCCCCTCCCCAGCTCATCCTCCCACGCTCTCGTGAACCTCGGGAGTTCGTCCCCCATCTCACGATCCAGCATTAGCTTGTATAGCCGGGAAATTAAGTGTCTCGGGGCTTCAGTAGACATGCACAACTCCTCGAAGGGAGTGAGGACCTTGTGTAGACCCGACCCGGGTGCCAGGGCGTCCAGTGAGCCCCTCAGCTGTAAGTAGACCATCCAGGCTCCCGGCGGAGCCCTAGTCTCATTGAAGAACTCCGTTAAGGTTTTGATCCCCGAGTGACCCACTACGTCCTTTATTCGAGGTACCTGGATCATTGGAGTTAGTAGCAGGGTTCTATTATGCTCGAAAGCTGCGAATTGAGGGTTCGCCAGAAGAGGGGTGAGGGGGCCTGGGATCGAGACCAACCCATCTCGCCTTGCGAAGCTCGACCATGCCTCAGACAGCAGTCTCAACAGCGGGGATACTCTAGGCAAGTCTCTAATTAGGCCTCCCGGAATCCAGAACATCCCTTGGGCCCGGTTCGGCTCCAGGTCCAACTCCATCTCCACCCAGATTTTGGATCTGCTACTCTTAAGGAGATCGAGTACACACCTAGCTATATTAGCCTTATAGTATAGGGCGAAGTCTGGGAGGCCCAGTCCTCCCCTAATTTTGGTTCTAATTAGCGTACTGTGCTTTAATCTGGGCCTGCGTCCTCGCCACACAAATTTAGTGATTAGGGAGCGTATGTGCATCAGGTATTGTCTGTGAAGGCGTATGGGGAAGGCCTGGCAAAGGTAAAGGAACCTTGGAAGCGAGACCATCTTTACCGTGTTGATTCTGCCACTCCAAGACAGGAATAAGGGGTTCCAATTTTTCAAGTCTTTGTCAAGGTTCTCTATGAATGGTTTATAATTTAGATTGAATATATGTGAGGGGTTGGCGGGGAGCTGGACACCCAGGTATTTTATAGCGCTGTTTTGCCACCTAAATGGGAATTGCCTTTTCAGCCTTTGTTCTTCTGCCCTAGGGACCGTGACATTCAGAATCTCTGTCTTTTGGAGATTAATTTTAAAATTACTAATTTTACTGAATCTGTTGAACTCTTGTAGCACTACCGGGATGCCGACGCTTGGGCAGGACAGGTAGACCAGGAGGTCATCAGCGAATAGGGATAGTTTGTATTCCGCCTGACCTGCTCTGACGCCTCTGATGGAATCGTTTCCTCTGATCGCGTTAGCTAACGATTCCATCGTTAATATGTAGAGGGTGGGTGATAGTGGGCATCCCTGTCTAGTTCCGTTATGGATAGAGAAGGATTCCGACAGGACCCCGTTGACCCTCACCCTAGCTGTGGGGTTCGTGTACAAGGCCTTAATTCTCTCTAACATGCGGGGTCCCAGACCCGTGCTCCGCAGGGATGCCTCCAAAAAGCTCCATCTCACCCTGTCGAAGGCCTTTTCGGCATCGACAGCCATGAGGCAGAGTGGGGTCTCCGACTCCCGTGCCCTCGAGATCAAGGATATGGATTTGATCACATTATCCCTACCCTCCCTTCCTGGGACAAACCCCACCTGATCCCTATGTATAAATTTCGGGATGAAGGGTTGCAGACGGGTCGCAATCAGCTTGGCAAAGAGCTTAATGTCTACATTCAGGAGTGATATGGGCCTGTAATTACTACAGACTGCAGGGTCTTTTCCCGGTTTTGGTAAAACCACTATATGCGCCTGCATAGCCTGAGCTGGAAAGGCACACCTCCCATTCACCGAGGTAAACGCTCCCAGCAACCATGGGGTGATTTCATTCCTGAACATTTTGTAGAACTTGGAGGAGAACCCATCCGGGCCCGGACTCTTACCCGTTTTAAGCTCTTTTATTAAGCTGTTTAATTCAGGTGTCGAGAAGTCCCCCTCCAAGTCCCCCAGCTCATCTACATTAGCTAATTTTGGGGCAAAATTATTTAAGTAATCTCTGGTATCCTCCTCATCCGCCTCCTTGGTTCTCTCTGAATCTGATTTAAGGTTATATAGGTCCTTGTAATAGGTTCGAAACACCTCCAATATCTCGGAGGTCGCGTGGGCTACGCCCCCTGATTTCTGTATTTTGGGAATGTGGTTTATGGGGGCTTTCGGGTGCAATGTTCTCGATAGCCACCTTCCGCTTTTATCCCCGTATTCAAATGCGCATCTGCGTAGTCTTTCTCTGGCCCCGAGGGATCGTTGGTCTAGAATTTGCAGGATTTGATGGCGAATCACTGAGATTTCTGCCTTTGTTACGTCCGAGGGGCAGCTTTTATTACGGGATTCCTTTGTGTGCAGCTCTCCCAACAACCCCTGTAGCTTGGCTGATCTAAATTTCTTCAGACGAGCCCCATGCGAGATGAATATTCCCCTCAAAACGCACTTGAGCGCTTCCCACTTAACCGGGGGGTCTGTGGTGTCATTACTATGGGTAGCCTCGAAGTCCGCTATTGTTTTTTTAATGTCATCGACACAAAGTGGGTCATTAAGGAGGTTTTCGTTAAGTCTCCATAGGTTCGAGCGAGGTCGTCCCCCCAGGTCCGACAACCCCCCATATATTGGGGCGTGGTCCGACCAGAGGAAGGGCCCCACCGAGCATGTCGGGTTCTGGTCCAGGAGGCTATGGGAAATTAGAATGTGGTCTATGCGACTATAGCTATTGTGGGCTGCCGAGTGAAAGCTGTAGTCCCTGACACCCGGGTGCAAGATCCTCCACATGTCCGTTAGGTGCATTCTTTCTAGCTCCCTTTTCAGTGCTTTTCGTGCTGTGTGTGAGATGGGGGACTTACCCACCGATGTATCCAGCTCCGGGTCCATTACCAGGTTAAGGTCCCCTCCAAGTATCACCTGGGATCCGGCTGCGAATGATTCCAACTTTCTCAGCGTGGTTATCCCGAAAGGAACCTGGCCCTGGTTGGGGAAGTAGATGTTAGCAAATGTTAGTATTACCCCTGTAACTTCCAGTTTAATAAAAACGTAGCGTCCCATCGGGTCTGTCTCATGGTCCACCACGGTGTGCTGCAGAGATTTATGTAACCCTATTGAGACACCTCCTGCCTTTTTCTCAGGATGGGGGCCGTGAAACCATATTGGGTAGTATCTGGAAGAGAAGCGTGGAACACTGTCTACCTTAAAATGGGTCTCCTGCAGCATGGCAACCTTAATCTTCTTTCTATGCAAGTGATACAGAATCTGATTTCTTTTTTCTGGGGTATTGAGCCCCTTGACATTGAAAGTACACATAGATACATTAGCCATCAGGGGGGGCTGTCGATTAGAAGCTTATGAAATCCCGGCATCCACGCCCCTTTAGGGTGTTGGGAAGGAAGGAGGGGGAGGGGGAGGGGGGAGGGGAAGAAAAAACCAGAGAAACATGAGGCTTAGGGCCTCTCAAACTAAACAACACAGCAGTACGAAATGCCATTTCGATATAGCACATAGGCTATAGCCCCTATGGGGGGGGGGTGATAACCGACAGCAGGGCCGCCATCCCTAGCGGCTTCGGCCAAATGACAAACATTATGCATTGAGATATTAGCACATTACCGGCATGTGAAAATGACGTTTAGCGAGGGGTTCTTGCCATCTTGGAACCTAGAACATGAAGCAAACAAGAACCCGCCAAACAGGCAAGCGTTACATCACATTAGACTCAGACTTATGATATCAGCGTTTGTCCTTGGCTCCCACTTTCTGCCAGGGGGAGTGAAGGGCAGGGGCTAATATCCCCTCTTGGGGGGGCCAGTCCGGAAGGGCTATCATCGGAAGTCCCAAGGAGCCTAAAAAGCCCGGCAAGTCCCCCAGAGCTCTGAAGGAGACCCTCTTGTTTCCTTTTCTTGCCGTCAGTTGGAACGGGTATCCCCACTGATATTGTATTTCTTTTTCTCTCAGGACTAACAGCAGAGGTTTCAGCGCTTTTCTTAACTGTAGTGTACGTCGTGACAAGTCCTGAAGAAGGAGGATGGGGTTGCCCTGAAAAATCAGCTCCCCGGCCTCTCTAGCTTTGCGCATTAACAATTCCTTATCCTGAAAAAAATGAATCCTGCATAGGACGTCGCGAGGTCTCGCCGGATCTAAGGCTCTCGGGCCCAGCGTGCGGTGAATCCTATCAATTTCGATAAATTTGTCTGCCGGTCTCTGAAGAATGTCATTGAAAAATTTTTGGGCCCAAGCTTCCAGCTGATGATTTTCCACCTTCTCGCTTAGGCCTCTGATTCGCAGGTTGTTCCTCCTATGCCGGTTTTCTAAATCATCCAGATGCACGAACAACTCTTCAATTTGCGCTGCCTGTTTCTGAATAACTTTTCTATGGGATTCAGTTGTTTCTAGAATTTTGTCTTGGAGATCTTCCACCTCGGTCAGGCGTTGGCCCACGTGGACGATGTCCTTTTGTAATGCTGCAATGTCTCTCTTGTGGGACGCCTCTAACTTATGTAAGGCACCGTCCAAGTCTCCTTTTGTGGGTAGGGATCTTAAATGGGCCCTCCAGTCCCATCCCTCTCCTGTGTCGCTATTGTCTGCAGCGCTGTGCTGGGGGCTGCATTTTTGTCTGGATACATGTGTACTTCTGTAGGGGGACTCTGAGGGGCTATCGGGCTCGCTGTTGTCTCCCCTCCGACCGCTATCTTGTTCAGCATGGCTATGGGCTGCGGGGTGTATGGGCCTGGACTGCCCTGTTTGCTGTTGTGTTCGTGGCAGTCTCTTGTCAAGGGGCACTGATGAAGGTGAGTGTCTTGCAGGGTCAGGGTCTGCTGTCTCCTGCTCATCCCCCCCCCTCGCTGGGTACTGCTCTGGGTGTCTGTGGGTTGCAGGGTGAGTGGTAGTAGTCTGACCTGTATGCTGCTGCTGCTCCTGTATCTGGCCGATGGTCTCCTTCTGCCTCTTGGAGTGGAGCGTCTGTGGTGAGGAGTGCTGCGCTGCTTCAGCCTCCGCTGTCTGCCGCTCGCCTCCCTCCGTCTCTGGGTACTTCTCATGGGCTTCTGCCCGAACCCTTCCTTCAGCGGCCGCACAGCCGCTCCGCGCGCTCCCCTCCCCCGCCGGCGCCATCTTAAGTTCAGCGCCGCGGTCAGGAGCCTCTCTCTGCGGCCGTGGGAAGTGCTGCACCGCTTCAGCCCCCGTTGCCTGCCGCTCGCCTCCCTCCATCTCTGGGCTCTTTTCCCTGTGCACCTCTGTCCGAGCCCGTCCTTCGGCGGCCGCGCCGCCGCTCCGCGCGCTCCCCTCCCCCGCCGGCGCCATCTTGGGTTCAGCGCCTCGGTCGGGAGCCTCTCTTTGCGGCCGTAGAAAGTGCTCCAGTCCTCCTCTTTCTCGTCCCAGCAGGTGTCCAGAGGTACTCTGGGCTCTCCTGCGTCCCATCTTGCCTGTTTGGGCTTGTTCTTTGTGCCGGTAAATAGCTTTTAGGGCCGTTGCCGCGGGAGCTCACTCAGGGCACAACTTCCACTCGTACTGCTGATTTTTGCCTTGTATCATTTGAAGTTATTATTCAGTAAAGTTATTCCAAGCCTTGACCATTCCGGGAGACCTGAGGTACTATACTACTGTCTGTAGCTCATTTATTTCCTTGCCGAAGATCATACCGGTGGGTGCCGGAACGGTGGCATCACCTGTGATAACCCCTTCACCTGTCCTAATGTTTACTGGGCATGCCCATGCCGGGGGTGTCTGGAAGAGGCCCAGCGCTGCCCTGGCCTTGGCTGCATATGTCCCTTCACGAGGGAGCATGGTAAGTGTCGCCGTGACAAACCAGCATCTTGCCCTCCCATCTCCTCAGCATATGCCATGTGTCCGGGATGCTGGACGCTGCACAATCACTTCTAATGCCTTCTCTTTTCCTAATGAGATCATGCATCTCTGCAACTAGGTTCCAAAGTTAGCCATATGCAAATGAGTAGAAAAGGGTAATTTGGCTAAGAAGAGTCACGCTGATTCATGAGTTGCTGAGCTAACTAAACCCCCTTTCCCTTTGATAGACACTGTTTCCTGTATAATGGAGGGGGAGGTGCAACAAGCTGTCTCTCAAGAGAAAGGGGGCATGGTCAGCTGAGCAGTTCATGAGTCAGCATGACTTTTCTCGAGCATGATCTCTCTCTGCTCATTTGCATACAACATGGGGTAACTTTGGACCCCAATTGGAACCTAATTGCTGAGTTGCAAGAGCTCAATCTCATTAGAAGTGTTTGATTTTTCTTCCCCTGTCGAGGCAGTGAGGTTAGTTTTAGAAGTGAACTGGTGGGGACAGGTTCCCTTTAACCCCTTAATGACACGGCCTATTTTGGCGTTGAGGACCAAGCGATTTTTTGGTATTTTTCCATCTCCATTTTTCAAAAGCCATAACTTTTTTATTTTTCCGTGGACGCGGCCGTATAAGGGCTTGTTTTTTGCGTGGCGATCTGTAGTTTTTATCGGTGCCACTTTTGGGTATATAGACAATATCGTAAAATTTTTTTTTTTTTTTTTTAATGATAACAGGGAGAGAAAACGCATCAATTCTGCCATAGATTTTTCTTTTTTCTTTTACAGCGTTAATCATGCAGCATAAATGACACACTAAATTTTTTCTGCGGGTCGGTACGGCTACAACAATACCAAAATTGTTATATTTTTTTTAGGTTTTTACACTTTTTTGCAATAAAACCCCCTTTTTTTGGAAATCTTTTTTTTTTCTCTATAGCTGCATTCAAAGTCCTGTAACTTTTTTATTTTTCTATGTACGGAGCTCTTTAAGGGCTTTTTTTTTGCGAGACGAGCTGTAGTTTTTATTGGTACCATTTTGGGAAATGTACGGCTTTTTTGATCACTTTTATTGCATTTTTTGTGAGGCAAAATGCTAAAAATTAGCATTTTGCCTCTGTTTTTTAGCGTTTTTTTTTATGCTTTTTGTCGTACAAAATAAAAAGCGTGTTCAACTTTTTGTACACGTCGTTACGGACGCGTCAATATCCAATATGTGGGGTTTTAGTTTTTTTTCCCTTTTTTTATGCTAATATTAGAAAAAGCATAAAAAAGGGGTTTTTTACATTTTTTTTTTTTACATTTTTCTTTTTTTTACACTTTTCTTTTCTTTTTTTTATACTATTTGAGTCCCTCTGAGGGACTTACATCACTGTGCCTATGATCGCTGTCATAAGGCATGGCAAAGCTACTGCTCTGCCATGCCTTATCGCTTGTACAGCGATTATAGGCACAGGCAATACAGGACGCCAGTGTCTGGCGTCCTGTTGCCATGGTGACAGGCCGGGCTCTCGCGATAACATCGCGAGTTCCGGCCGGAGACACACAGGGATCGCGATCCCTCTGTGAACTCTTTCCCTGCCGCGATCTACTTAGATCGCGGCAGGTAAGGGGTTAACAGCGGGGGGCGCATCTCCGATGTCCCCCCGCTGTTGGAGCGGGACGCCGGCTGTGACTGACAGCCGGCTCCCGCTGCGGGATAGCGCGGGATCTTATGTGATCCCGTGCTATCTCCAGGACGTACCAGGTACGTCATGTTGCGGGAAGTACCAGGCTGCCATGACGTACCAGGTACGTCCAGGAGCGGGAAGGAGTTAAGCACCTGTGGGTGGCAATGCCTTCTATGACATTTTCCTGATACACACGTGACACTATGGTTTGGATAGAGGAATATTAAATGCCCACACAACTTCAGAAATGGAATGTCCAATGCATCTGGCACCTATTATAATGCTTTGTTCAAACACTAATACGTTGCCTTGCCAAGTGCATGCTGGACAGTATTCAACCTCACTCACAAGATAACACCTTATAACTTATACAAGCCATCACCTGAGGTAGTGCCACTTCGTAATCAATTTACATACTTCTATCCCGTAAGTTTTGGCATGTCAGTGTAGTAGAGATCTATTATCTCCCCATAGCCATGTATGGATGTGAAAGCTGGACTGCGAAAAAAGCTGATAAAAGGAGGGTTGATGCGTTGGAGCTGGGGTGCTGATGAAAGCTGCTGCGTATACCCTGGACGGCGAGAGTAACAAACAGAGAAGTCCTGAATCGTATAAGACCCGATATATCACTGGAGGGCAAGATGACCGGGCTCAGACTCACAGAAGACAAGGCGACCGGGCTCAGGCTCACGTATTTTGGCCATGTGATGTGAGCAGAGTTGCTAGAAAAATCTATAATGCTTGAACAGATCAGTGGCAAAAGAAGACCCGACCACCAAAGGACACGGTGGCTGATACTGTCAGAGCTGATACTGGCATGGATATCACACAACTGAAAGAAGCAGTGCAAGACCAAAAAACATGGAGGGAGCTCGCCTTTAGGGTCGCGAGGGTCATAAACAATGAAACAGCTAACAATAATAATATCTTGCTGCTCTAGGGCAGGGTTTCGAAATTCCAGTCCTTGGAGCACACCAATAGGTCATGTTTTTAGGGTAACCTATAGTAAGAACACCTGTGGCAATAATCACATCACCTGTGCAATACTGAGGAAGTCCTGAAAACATGACCTGTTTGGGTGCCCGGAGGACTGGACTGGGGGAACACTAGGGGATCAGCCTGAGGCTTTGTTGCAAATGTGCCTGTGTTTTATGTACATACTAGTCTTTTATCAATACAAATCCTGGATATTTAGGAACTTCAGGCTCCTCTGCTAGATAAATTGTACAACACAGTACCACTTTGGTGACCACAAGCCACTGATTTTACCACTACCAGTAACAACTGATGTAGTTTCCACTGGCTAAATGTGCTATAGCTCATTAACCCCTTCCCTCCACATGACATAAGGGTACGTCCTGGCAGCGTGGTACTTCCCGCAACTGGACGTACCCTTATGCCCTGTGGATAGTGCGAGATCATAAGAGATCTCTTGCTATCCGGCAGTGGGAGCTGGCTGTCACTGATAGATGGCCTCCTTCTGCAACAGTGGGGGTGCATTGGAGATGCGCCCCCTGCTGTTAACCTCTTCCCTGCCGCGATCTATGTAGATCGCGGCAAGGGAAGGGTTCACAGAGAGAGTGTGCTCCCTCGGTGACATTATCGGGCTCTCGCGATGTAATCGCAGAGAGCCTGGCTGGTTGCCATGGTAACAGGATGCCACCTATAGGTGTTCTGAATTACCATTGCCTATGATCGCTGTAATAAGCGATAAGGCATTGCAGGAGAGAAGTCCTGCAATGCCTTTTTATAGCGATCATCGGTGCAATGGTGTCAGTCCCCCAGAGGGACACAAATGGTGTAAAAAAAGATCAAAATAAGGTACAAAAAAGAAAAATGTAAAAAAAAATTTGAAAAAAACCCTTTTTTTGTTCTTTTTCTCATTTTTGCATTAAAAATTCCACATATTTGGTATTGTCATGGCCATAATGAAATTTAAAAATTAAATAAAATTGTTTCTTTTTCTATAAATTTTATACTTGGGGGAAGCTCTTTTTTAAGAGAAACCCCAATTGTTTCTGCTGCTCTCCCCATATCTGGAGGATAAGAACTGTTCCGCTTAAACAATCAATTGGCGACCCTGAGGCGCTTTCTGAACACCGTTTGTATACCAAGATGTCCATAATTACACGTACTATAAGCTGAACATGCTTTTTATCCTGCACTGCAAAAAACGTTTTAAAAAAACGCTAAAAAATTGAGGCAAAATGCTATTTTTTAGCATTTTGCCTCCCAAAAAATGCAATAAAAGTGGTAAAAAAAGCAGCTCGTCTTGCAAAAAATAAGCCCTAAGAGCTCCATCCATAAAAAGGTTCTAAGACTTTGAATGCAGTGATTTAGAAAAAAAAAAGATTTCCAAAAAAAGTGTTTTTATTGCAAAAAAGTGGAAAAATCTAAAAAAAAGAATTTTGGTATTGTTGTAATCGTACCGGCCCACAGAAAAAATGTATTGTGTCATTTATGCTGCATAATTAATGCTTTTAAAAAAAAATTATGGCAGAATTTTTGCGTTTTCTCTCCCTGCGATCATAAAAATAAATAAATAAAAGTTTTACCCTAAAATAGCACGAATAAAAACTACAAGCCCTCATAAAAAGTTATGGCTTTTGAAAAATAGAGATTAAAATCCGCCAAAAATCGTTGCGTCCTTAGGCCCAAAATAGGCCATGTCCTTAAGGGGTTAACATACATGTCTGTCATAAGTTGTCACTTTGACCAAAATTCCACCCCCCCCAACCCAAGTAACAACACATCCAAATAATATATATATATATAAACAAACAAGGGAAAGGAAAGAAGGCAAAAGGGGGAGGTTATATGTACATGAGGGGAGCATAAATCATTTTTAACCCTTTCCAATCCACTGTCTGACGTCTAAAGACATTCTAATTGAAGGCTGCGCAGCTTCGGTGTCGGAAGACGTCCGACAGGATATTCTTACTGTAAACTACTGGACGCTCTGTTGTCGGGGGGCCTCTCCAGCATGTCCCATACCGCAGTACTGGTTCTAGCCAGCAGATGGCGCCATGGCGTAATGGCAGAAAGAGAAAGCCCTCTAGGAAACCCTGAACCCAAAATTGGATTGCAAAGGGTTAAAGGGGCCTCACACTAATATGCATTAAGTCATGTCAATAAGACATGATGCAAGGAGTGTGATTGGTAGGCATCTGATTACTGGAGCCCCCACTGATGCTGGAGGAAATGGGTCCAAAATCTCACTAGCCTGTTTCTGTAAGCCCCATTCCCTTTTATGCAGAGTGGCTTCTGGTGGCCAAGACATTTTACACAACGCTCACTTAACCAGTTTATTAAAGAATTTGTTTTTTTGTGGGGTGGTTTGCCATTGACTTCTCCAGTCATCTTTAGGTTAATAGATGGGGCACAAATGTTGCACTGAGCCAAAACTAGAATAGTATGTGTGAGAGGGATGAAAGGAGAAAAAAAGGGATATCATCTGACAATTATTTTAATAATTAAATTATGGAATACATTTAACCCCTTGAGTGGCGGGTTTCCTACCACCCTGTCAGACCCACCAGGGCAGGTTTTTTAAAATGGTCTAATCATTTAATTTCAACTCATTTTGCAGTCGCGTTCCAAGAGCCATAACTTTTTTCATTCTTCCATTGACACGGCCATGTGAGGGCTTGTTTTTTGCGGGACAAGTTGTACTTTTTGATGGCATCATTTTTGGGTATATATAATGTATTGCGTAACTTTTGTAAAAAAAATAGTAGGGAGATTGGGGGGGAAAAAAGACATTCTGCCATTTGTTTTTTTGGATTTCATTTTTACGGCGTTCAGCGGGCAGAATAAATAGTGTGATAACGTTATTCTCTGAGTCACACGATTCCAGCGATATCAAGTTTTTTTATGTTTTGCTATTTTTGTACATTTAAAACATTTATTTTTTTTATAAAGGTTTGCTTTTGTGTTTCCACATTCCAAGAGCCGTATAAATTTTATTTTTCCATTGCCAGAGCTCTAGAAGGCCTTGTTTTTTGCGGGATGAACTCTAGTCTTCATTTATCTAATTTTTTGGAACATGTAAAATGTTGATCGCTTTTTATTCCATTTTTTCTAGGGGCAGGATGAACAAAATCTGTAATTTTGGCATGTTTTTTATTTTTATTTTTCACTGCCTTCTCTGAGTAGTATAAATAATATATTAAAGTCATTCTACAGGCCAGTACAGATTATGCCAATACCAAATTGTAATAGTTTTTTTCTTTTTTGCAACTTTTTCACAGTTTAAAAAAAAAGTTATAAAAGTTTAAATCACCTAATTTTGCCATACCTATAATAAAAAAATCTAAATCATAAGAAAAAATACATATTTGGTATCGCCGCGTCCGTAAAAGTCCGATCTATCAAAATAGTGCATTATTTACCCCACACGGTGAACGAAGTCCAAAAAAAAAAAAAAAGAACCCCACAAATGCACTTTTTCAGTCACCCCGTCTCCCAGAAAAAATGCAATAAAAAGCGATCAAAAAGTCGTATGTATTCCGAGTTAGTAAGAACGTAAACTACAGGACAACCGTCGAAAAATGAGCCCTTGCTCAAGTACGTCGACGGAAAAATAAAAAGGTTATTGCGCGCCGAAGATGCAGCAGAAAATAATTTTAAAAAATTAAATGTCTTTGAAAAAAAATGCAAGTACTGCAGCAAAAAAAAACTATACAAATTTGGTATTGTAGTAATCGTACCGACCCATAGAATAAAGTTATCATATCGTTTTTGTTGCAGTTTGTGCGTCGTAGAAACAAAACGCACTGAAAGATGGCGGAATGTCATTTTTTTTCCATTTTACTCCACTTGGAATTTTGTAAAAGTTTTTCAGTACATTATATGGTACTTTAAATGGCACCATTGAAAAATACAACTCGTCCTGCAAAAGACAAGCCCTCATACAGCGACGTCAATGGAGAAATAAAGGAGTTATGATTTTTTAAACGGGGGGAGGAAAAAAAGAAAAGGGGGAAAAAAAAAAGGGGGCCGTGTCATTAAGGGGTTAAATAATGTACTAACTTCCCTCTCTGGGTCATTATGACGCAGGAATACCACATGGGGAATTTTGTTTTAAATTTTTTACAAAGTAAAGGGAGACAAGTGTTTTTATTTTTTAAATAATTTTTTTACTTTATTTTTTTTATTTTTGTCCCTTTAGGGGACTTCCACAAAGACCCATCAGGACCCCCTGATCACATTCTGGGGGTCTGATGGTGACAGCCCTTTACATGCTGCAGTCGCATAGACTGCAGCATTTAAAGGCTTAACACAGTAGAGATTGGAGGTTTTCTCCATTCTCTGCTGTGTAGAGCTGGTGCCCGGCTATCCTCTGACAGCCAAGCACCAGCTCTCCCTGCCACAAAGACCATTGGCTGACTTCTGACAAGCTGATGGTCTCTATGGCAACCTGTAAACAAAGCAGTGCAGGACTTTGAAAATTAGAAGCGGGAGATTGCCGGCAGATTGGCGATGTCTTCCTTCTTCTGCTTTTTAAAGTCCTGCACTGTTCTGTGTGGGACTGTGCAGGCAGAGCAAAATGCCACAGCTTGTGGCATTGTGCTCTGCAGCTCCCATAGTGAAACATAGCCTGGAAATCTTCCGGGCTATATCGCTATGGGTAGTGGAGCTCGTCCCGGAAAATTTCCAGGTGTGCCACTCAAGGGGTTAAGCGGATGCAGCAACTAGATGGATATACTACATACACCCCCTCTCTGCAGGACCCCTAAATTGCCAGAGCTTTTTAGGCTGGAGAAATTTTCATCATGGAGGGGGGTATAATTTTTCTGCAATAGATCCATTCTGGGGTCCTTTTTAAATGTTTTTGAGCAATTTAGAGAGATTTATGATGTTCCCCATAATCGTTTCTAGTTCCTTCAGTTACGACACACATTTGCTGCTCAGGCCCGATCAGTATCCGTGCTTATAGTTCAACACTAGAGATGAGCGAGTATACTCGCTAAGGGCAATTACTTGAGTGAGCATTGCCCTTAGCGAGTACCTGCCCGCTCGGAAGAAAAGATTCGGCTGCCGGTGCGGGGGAGCGGTGAGTTGCGGGAGTGAGCAGGGGGGAGCGGGGTGGACAGAGGGAGAGATCTCCGCTCCCCCCGACCGCTCCCCACCGGCAGCCGATTCAACACCCTTTAGTGAATTGTCTTGGGTGTTCTGGAGCTACGAAGGGTGTAACATCTTATTAACCCCTTAATGACACGGCCTATTTTGGGCTTAAGGACGCAACAATTTTTGGCGGATTTTCTTCTCCGTTTATCAAAAGCCATAACTTTTTTATTTTTCTGTCGACGCGGCCGTATAAGGGCTTGTTTTTTGCGTGGCGAACTGTAGTTTTTAATCGGTGCCACTTTTGGGTACATTTGACTATATTGTAAAACTTTTATTTATTTTTTTATGATAGCAGGGAGAGAAAAACGCATCAATCATAGATTTTTTAAAAATTTTTTTACAGCGTTAATCATGCAGCATAAATGAGACATTCCAATTTTTCTGCAGGCCGGTACAATTACGACGATACCAAAATTCTTACATTTTTTTTAGTTTTTCCACTTTTCTGCAATAAAAACCCTTTTTCTGGAAATCTGTTTTTTTTCTAAAAAGCATTAAAAAAATGTTTTTTTTACTCTTTTTTTACATTTTTTTAAATTCATTTTTTTAATCTTTGTGTTTTTTACAACATTTGTGTCCCCCTGGGGGACTTTAACCACTGCCCTGATGATCGCTGTCATAAGGCATGGCAGAGCTACTGCTCTGCCATGCCTTATTGCTTATACGGCGATCTCAGGCACTGGCATGCCAGTGTCTGGCATCCTGTTACCATGGCGACAGGCCGGGCTCTCGCGATAACATCGTGAGAGCCGGCCGGAGACACAGAGGGAGTGCGCTCCCTCTGTGAACTCTTTCCCTGCCGCGATCTACTGAGATCGCGGCAGGGAAGGGGTTAACAGCGGAGGGCGCATCTCTGATGCCACCCCGCTGTTGCAGCTGGACGCCGCCTGTGACTGACAGCCGACTCCCGCTGCGGGATAGCGCGGGATCATATGTGATCTCGCGCTATCCCCAGGACGTAAGTTTATGTCCTGTTGCGGGAAGTACCCTGCTGCCAGGACGTAAACTTACGCCCTGCAGCGGGAATGGGTTAACCCTTTCCAATCCACTGTCTGACGTCTAAAGACATTCTAATTAAAGGCTGTACAGCTCCAATGTCGGAAGACGTCCCGCGGGGTATTCTTACTGTAGATTACTGGCTGCTCTGTTGTCAGGGGCCTCTCCAGCGTGTCACATACCGCAGTACTGGCTCTAGCCAGCAGATGGCGTCATTGTATAATGGCAGAAAGAGAAAGCCCCCTAGGAAACCCTGAATCCAAAATTGGATTGCAAAGGGTTAATATAGACAGATGCTTATTTGTCATTTACACGAATTCCCTTTAAAGATAAAAGAAAAATGTTAAATAGATTTTAGGCCACATTAGCGAATATAAATGGGCCACAGTGTTGCATACGATTCCAATGATCTCTGCCTGAAAGTCCATGAGTATAGCAACAGTATTTAGTGTATAGAGTCTATCGTACTCCATTAACGCTCTTTAACACGGGTATTAGATTAAACTCAGGCTGTCCGGAATGTGACATGGATGCTGCAGATTTAATGCATAAGGTCTGCGATTGTGTCAAATTGTGTGAATTTTGGAATGGGATACTAGAGATAAACTATATCTTGTCAATATTGGTCTTGATCCCAGAACTTGTATATTGGGTGTTGTTGATGGTCCGGTAGGTATACTCTTTCGAGAAGTCAGAAAGCATTATATCAGGCATGGAAGCTGATTACTGCCCGTTGGAGAGCGAATTCTTTCTTTCTATATTTTTGAGTGAATTTCTGGTTTTGAATGTATTTCGTGTGTCATAGGCCATGTCAGCAACCTGACTACACAACCCACTGGAATTTTTAATCAACTTAGTGTGCCATCTAGTGGAGATTTCTGGAACAGGCATTAGTACCACTGCAAGAAAACACTTAACCCCTTGAGTGGCAGGTTTCCTACCACCCTGTCGTGCCCACCAGGGCAGGTTTTTTAAAATGGTCTAATCATTGAATTTCAACTAGTTTTGCAGTTGCGTCTCAAGAGCCATAACTTTTTCATTTTTCCATTGACACGGCCATATAAGGGCTTGTTTTTTGCGGGACAAGTTGTGATTTTTTAAACAGGGGGGAGGAAAAAAAGAAATGGGGAAAAAAGAAAAAAGGGGCCATGTCATTAAGGGGTTAAATAATGTATTAACTTCCTTCTCTGGGTCATTACGACGCACATGGATACCACATGTGTGATTGTATTTTTGATTTTTTACAAAGTAAAGGGAGACAAGTGTTTTTTTAATTTTTTTAATAATTTTTTTACTTTTTTTTTTTTTAATTTTTAAAAAAATTTTTATTTTTTTTTTGTCCCTTTAGGGGACTTCTACAGGGACCCATCAGGACCCCTGATCACATTCCGGGGGTCCGATGGTGACAGCCCTTTACATGCTGCAGTGACAGCCCTTTACATGCTGCAGTCACATAGACTGCAGCATGTAAAGGGTTAACACAGCAGAGATCGGAGGTTTTCTCTGATCTCTGCTGTAAGAGCTGGTACCTAGCTGTCCTCTGACAGCTAACAACCAGCTCTCCCTGCCACAGAGACCATCGGCTTGCTTCTGACAAGCCGATGGTCTCTATGGCAACCTGTAAACAAAGCAGGAGGTTGCCGACATGTCGGCAATATCTTCTGCTGGTTTTTCAAAGCCCTTGCTTTGTTCTCTGTGGGTCTGTGCAGGCAGAGCACACTGTCACAGCTTGTGGCATTGTGCTCTGCAGCTCCCATAGTGATACATAGCCCGGAAATCTTCCGGGCTATGTTGCTATGAGCAGTGGAGCTCGTCACGGAACTTTTCCGGGCGTGCCACTCAAGGGGTTAAAGGGGTTGTCCTGCGAAACAAAGTTGGGGTTCAGCACTTCTGTATGGCCATATTAATGCACTTTGTAATATACATCGTGCATTAATTATGAGCCATACAGAAGTTATTCACTTACCTGTTCCGTTGCTGGCGTCCCCGTCTCCATGGTGCCGTCTAATTTTCAGCGTCTAATCGCCCGATTAGACGCGTTTGCGCAGTCCGGTCTTCTCCCTTCTGAATAGGGCCGCTCGTTCCAGAGAGCTGCTCCTCGTAGCTCCGCCCCGTCACGTGTGCCGATTCCAGCCAATCAGGAGGCTGGAATCGGCAATGGACCGCACAGAAGACCTGCGGTCCACCGAGGGTGAAGATCCCGGCGGCCATCTTCACAAGGTAAGTAAGAAGTCGCCGGAGCGCGGGGATTCGGGTAAGTACTATCCGTTTGTTTTTTTTTAAACCCCTGCATCGGGTTTGTCTCGCGCCGAACGGGGGGGCTATTGAAAAAAAAAAAAAACGTTTCGGCGCGGGACAACCCCTTTAAAGGCATTTGCGTTACTAATTGTAGCAGTCGGTATTTCACTAAAGAATAATAAAATGGAGCATCTAAACCTTTTTATTTCTTTTACCCCTGAATTTAGTTCTTTATTTCTTGGGTCAGTTTTACAAAAAAAACCCTACTAATTTTTTAGTCTATAAATTGGGTGAAGCTCTGATCAATATGGTACGACTCTGATCAACAGAAAGATATTACAGGTTGCTCAAGATTATATAGATTTTTAAGAAATACATTTGGTTATGGTATGTCACACAGAATTGTTTTGCTACCAATTGAACAGGGCCCCTCCATAATGTTAAGTGTTTGTCCTGTGCAATCGTGCTGTCAGTATCTTCTATGTTGAATGCATTTGATGTGTATTGCATCTCTGCAGCACTGAATGGGTTAACGTCTGGGTTATGTCTGAGAAATGTATCTTGTTGTATGTCACATGACAGTATCATATATACGTGTTTGCAGGGTGTACGCAAGGGTCTTTGGTTTTTCGGGCTTCTGCTTCCTGCCAGAGAGATCTACAAGTGAGTCACACAGACACTGTCTGGTCTGTCTGGTCCAGAATGGAGGAAGCTAAAAGATATCCATCACCTTAACCAGTGCCTGCACTGAGGAGGGAGAAGAATACCAGAGGAGTGTGTGATGACCGGTAGAGAGTATGAGAGTTTTTTGCCGGGAGCAGGATCTCACAGACAACTGAGACTGTGGACTTACTGGGTTACCTCGATAGTCCTCCCTGTCTCACCACCTTCTGAAAATGTAAATGGGTTATTCTTTTGAATTGTTACTGTTTTATTGGATTTAAGTAAACGCGCATTACCGACTGTTCCCGGTTTGCTTTAGAAAGTTATCCCTCTGCATGGACTACTTTATTTCCGTCTCAAGGTTCACCTCAGAGGAAGGAACGGTGGCGTCACGAGTGACAAATAACTGTAAGTTAACCGCTAGTTACCCTTTCTCTTTAACCTCCCCCAACAATAACTTAGACAGGTCCCGAGCTAACCCCAGAGAAGCAGATGGTAGAGCCACCGTGACAGAAACCTTTATCTACCCCGCCATCTCCTCGGCTGTATGGCCCGCACCTCGGACGCTGCACAGTCCTGGACTGAGCAGAGCTGATTACTTCTTTATGGGCTGGGCTTATACAATTTTAGTATTAGATGCTGAAACGAGCAAGGCCAATTACTTATATATGTACTGTGCTTACATGACTTCCATAGGAGCTGATATGACCATATATGACTTCAGTAGGGATTATCCACTAGCCAGTGTGAGGATGTTTTTTGCCAAGCGGAGCTCAAAGTTAGCTCTGCTGCCTCCCGCTATTGACTAATGGCCCTAACATAGAGGTGGTATGGTGTGCAATGCTATTCAGAGGGCACAGTGTGGCAGTATTACCTTCAGGGGCACCATATGTGACACGATTATATTGGTATAGAAGAAAAGAAACAACATCTACAGAGAAGCCATTAGCTCTCCTGACCTGTCTATTATGGTAAATTCTTGTTTTGGAGCATCTACTTAGAGTTGCACTCTTTGTCAAGAAAAATCAAGCACCCAGGAGTTGTCGTTTTGATGCAAAAGTCTTTATGCAGTTACATCTCAGGCAGATATGTAAATTTTAATAGAGTTGTGGTTGAGTAGAGGAATGGTCTTGACACCCATAGCCTGAGAGCCTTTTTATAGGCCACTTGTGTGTAGTGACCTCTTTTTCCACTTGTTGACCACTAGAAATGACTCTACAATGTAATCAAAGAGACTGCGCCCAGTTAATAGAGTTGGAGGGAGGCGGGGTTGGGGGTGGCGATAAGGGGCGCATTATTGAATGCCAGAAGATGAATGGTTGTATTGACGAATTGCTATCAACTGGGCCATTCTGACCGGACTGTTAGGAGGTGTTGGGACCAGAGTTATCATACAACAAGCAGCTCCAACTGTTTTGTTGTCCATCATCCAAAGACAGGTGGCGCCATCATTACAGAATTCTGTATCTGTCAGAACCATTTTCAGGCGCTTGGCTGAAGGACATTTGGTCTCACGTCACCTATTAGATTTTTCCGCCTTTGATACCCACACACAGTTCTCTCTGTTTACAGTGGTGTTGTGAACAATAAAATTGTGCGGCTATGGAGTGGAACTGGGTGGTCTTACAGCTACAAATTCAGGTTTGGTTTGGGTGCTAATAATGGCAGTGTTGGTCACTGCTTGGGTCTCCAGAGACTACCTCAATCCTGCTTGTGCTATGGAACGGCACAGTGCCCCCACTGCTGGTGTGATGGTCTGGCAGGAATCACATACAACAGTTAGTCCCCCACTAGTAGTGATACGAGGGACTATGACAGCTCAGTGATATGTTCAGGCCATCCTGCAGCCACATGTGTTGCCTCTCATTGCAGGGCTTCCAAGAGGCATCAGGATAATGCTTGGCCCCACACAGCAAGAGGGTCCACAACATTGCCATACTTCTGTGGCTGCCTGGTCACCAGATGTATCGCCAATAGAACATGTATGGGAGCATATATGGGACATAAACTTCAACAACCTATGGGTTTTATTCAAGCTAGAGGTGGCTCAGCAGGGTACCAGAGCCTCCATGCCGCCCCGTATCGCATCTTGTATCCAAAGCTAAAGGCAGTACAAGAGGGTACTAGAGCCTCCATGCCTGCCTGTATCACATCCTGTATCCAAGTTAGAGGCGGTACAACAGGGTACTAGAGCCTCAATGCCTGCTCGTATCACATCTTGTATCCAAGCTAGTGGCAGTACAACAGGGTACTAGAGCCTCCATGCCCGTCTGTATCACATCTTGTATCCAAGCTAGAGGCGATACAACAGGGTACTAGAGCCTCAATGCCCACCCGTATAACATCTGTATCCAAGCTAGAGGCGGTACAACAGGGTAGTAGAGCCTCCATGCCTGTCCGTATCACATCTTGTATCCAAGCTAGAGGCGGTACAACAGGGTACTAGAGCCTCAATTCAAGGGGTCAGTTTTCCGTAATAAACCATCCCTTTGCTCTGATACTGTAATCACATACTGCAGTTATGACGGTGTTTTTTGGAATGATTCATCATATTGTAATGATCGATAGCCCATAAAGTGGGTTTCTGAATTCTATAGAAACGGTCTCATGGGGAGGTGTGTCCCTTTGGCCGTCTCCACCTCCAAGATGGCCGCCGTCAGAGGGGACACACACAGTTCCTGGAGACACCTATGAAACTTCTAATTGTAAGTTATGTCTATATATACTGTTAATGTAGAATGTTTTTATGCTTGAAAAAGGCCATCTCTACGGCCGAAACGCGTTGCAAATAAACCAGGAATACTTCTTATCATTTAGTGGAATATTCTTCCCCAGTGAGCGCTGGGGTCATTTTTTCTTTTAACTTTTCTGTAATCCTTGTGGGTCCCCTTCTGGGTGATCCACAGATCCCAGCAGCTCTCCCAACAACTGGATTTGGAGGAAGAATTTCCTTTATTAAGGCGACCTTGGACTAGGAGATGCTGGCGGGGCCTGTCCTCTGTGGGGCCCTGCTTAGTACCGGGTAAGTCCTTTTGAGTATTTATCTTAAACCTCATATGGTCGACCGCAGGAGCGCCGAATTGACCTCTGTTCACTTTACCTAGAATGTGAGTTTGTAGTGAATCACTCTAGACTGATAGGTTATCGCAGAAGCACACATTTGGTAAAAAGGCCAGTGACCCTTAGTGCACTTTTATATGGGGCAGAATGTGCCATCCTGGAATTCCGCATGTCTAAATGCGGATTTTAATGTGGAGTTGAAGACAGAATTCTGACATTTTCAATTCTATATGTTACCAGTTCGGATTTTGATGCAGAATATTCCACAACTCTCCATTGCATGCACACACATTCCATCCCGTGTAAAAACACTCTTTAAGGCCCCCGTGCAGACAACAGTTGTGCAAACTCTACAATTTCGGAGGGATCCAGAGGAATCTTCATGTGTATGAGGGGACCTCCTCGCTTTCTCCTGACAGATGTTGGGGTAAAGGATCAGACTTGTTGCATTTCAGCAACTGATCCTTTTTCCCACCTAACTGGAGATAAGCCGCCACCAGACCAGTTTGAACGGTCACCTCCACTGAGTGTGATTTTACGCTTTGGCCCGTTTGACCATTGTTGTGATTAGTTACACCCCCGAGTGCTGGTATATATTTTCTTTCCCGTATATGTTGAGATTAGAGATGAGCAAGCGTACTCGGTAAGGGCAAATACTCGAGTGAGTATTGTCTTTTGCGAGTACCTGCCCGCTCGTCTCAAAAGATTCGGGTGCCGGCGGAGGAGAGCGGGGAGATTTCTCTCTCTCTTCTTCCCCCCCGCTGCCCACTCCCGCAAATCATCGCTCACCCCCGCCGACACCCGAATCTTTTGAGACGAACGGGCAGGTACTCGCATAAGGCACTACTCACTCGAGTATTTGCCCTTAGCGAGTACGCTCGCTCATCTCTAGTTGAGATTCAGAAACTGGAACCAATTACAAGATCAGTGCGCTTCTCCTGGGCAGATGTCCACCTTGGACTGGTGGACAGATTCAGAAAGTCACTATTAATTGTTTTAAGACTTCCAAGTATTGACGGTGTGAGGGAGTGCTGTCGGGCGCTGCTATCACACTAGGAGAGTCCTAAACTTGTTTTTATTGAACAAGTCTGCAGATTTGCCAGTTAGAGCACATTGTGCTTTAAGTTCGTATTGAAACTAGGAGCAGGTTGCAAACTGCATATCACGGGTCCTGAAAACAAATGAGGAAATGAAAATTGAAGCCTAAAACTAAGGGCTTATGCATAAGGCCAGATCCGTGTGTTTACAAAATCGGACCCAATTACCCATTTACACATGTAATTTTTTTTTGCTCAAAACATATCCATAGGCTTCAACCCTTTGCCTGCCAAGGATGTTATGTTCTATGTCTATGCACAGTGTCCAGCAGCCAAGGATTATGAGAAATGTCCTTGCTTCAAACAGCTATATCTCAGGCTGTAATGCAGATAGAGTTTTGACTGTAGTCTTGTTTTAACACGACTAATCATAGCTTTTAAAACGACCATATATAATACAGCCATCTGAAGTGGGAGTTGCATATACCTGTAGCTCTCGCTGTAGCCTCCACTCCCAATTATAATAATAATAATCTTTATTTGTATAGCGCCAACTTATTCCGCAGCGCTTTCAGGCATGGATAAATGCAACACAATACAACAATTGCAACAATTACAATGTGAGATACATTGGGTTAGACACAAATGGGTTGAGGGTGGTACAGGAGGTGCAGGGGTTGGGGAACACAGGCAATAGGAAATTTTATGTACAGATCATTTATCAGAAGGCAAACAGGCTGGGGCACCATAGGGAGGGGCGAGGGACTAGGTCAGGAGATTTGGTATGCTTCCCTGAAGAAGTGCGTTTTTAAGGCACGTCTGAAATTTCGTGCATCGGGAATTGTCCGGATGCCTTGGGGTAGAGCATTCCAGTGGATGGGTGCTGCTCTGGTGAAGTCCTGTAGGCGAGCATGTGAGGTTCGTATTACAGGGGTGTTTAGTCTGAGTGTGTTAGGCGATCAGAGTGAGCGGGCTGGGTGGTGTACTGACAGTAGGGAGGCGATGTATGGTGGTGCAGCACCATGCAGAGTTTTATGAGTGAGGTAGAAGAGTTTAAATTTAGTTCTGCAGTGGATGGGCAGCCAATGCAGCGACTGGCATAATGCAGAGGCCTCTGAATAACGAATGGATAGAAAAATGAGTCTAGCTGCTCCAATTATATTTCTACCCCCCATATATCAGGCTATATTGCAGCTAGAGCTTTGCGGTCTAGTTTTAAAAAGAGCATTGATTTTGGTTGTTTTAAAGCCAGGATTTCGCATCAGCAAGACGGCCTGGTATATAGTGAGATAATGTGAGTTTCGGGCACAAATGTTCTGCATGAAGAATCCGCAGCGGTCCTGATTTTCCCTGTGGGCATGAGGCCTAATGGTATAAGCACTCATAATATGTTGACCAAAGACTTGTATTTTGTAGTAAAGTTTACTTAATCGCCAGTATAGAAATAAGACTTCTGGATTTATGACAACATTTTTCAAAGCTTTATTCAGTGTTGTGAAATGTGCTTTCGGTATAAATTATAATTCTAAATTTAAAAAGGAATGTAACCAAGAAAATGAAAAATACAAAATTGCAGTTTTTACCTAAATTCCTTCAAATCTGAAAGTTTGCAGTTCTATTAAGCGTGAAACGGAGGCTAATAATTATCTCTATCGGAAAACCACATTTACCATTGCCAGAAGGGCCATAGAATCAGTAGGAAATGACAACCACAACCTAGCAGTAGGTTGTGCCTTCCTATGGATATACCAGATGACCCATTTAAGAGTAGTAGAAAGACATTAAAGCTTTCCTCCATAGACTGTACTGGGCATCAGGCACGTCTGACTCTATGGAGTATGTCTAGGGATAGATATCACAATTATATAACAAAAAGCAGCTATATAATATTGGAGACAACCATTATAAAGACAACGCTTTACTACTCAAGAGGCAGCAACGATACTTTATATAATGTGATATATGTTTTCTTACCAGTGCTAATAGAGAGAACAACTGACTTCCGATTTCAGTGTTAAAAGGGTCAAGTTGTAAACTATTTATGGGCTATCCTCAGTCAAACCGTAAAGTTTCCACTGAAATGAATGGGAACTTTGCTTGTAATACCAAATCTGGCCACTGCAGTGAGAATGGAGCTGTCTGCTTCCTGCAGAAATCAGCTCAGTGCACCAACTGGAGAACAACTGATCAGCAGAGCTCCTAGGCAGCGGACCCTCAACAATCTACTATTGATGGCTTATCCCAAGGATAACCCATTAGTAGTTTACATCTGGACAACCCCTTTAAAACTTTAAAAAAGTGGTATTTAAAAAAATAAAAAAAATATATAAAAAGTGTAAAAGTTAACTATCATCTAATCAAATCAGCAAAAGCACAGGCAAATAAAAGAATCTACCGATTTCCGTATAAAGTGTATAAGCAATATATCATTCTGAGATAAGCCCGCTGCTGAATACTATTACAACAGACTACGGCTTGAAAAAAATAGAGATTTCGCTCACAGTTTCGTAACTTAATCTATCATGCAGGCAACAGATAAACTACGGAAAACAACATTTACATCGTTTTCCATACAGGGAGTGGCGTCCAAATGCTATAAGAACACTCCCCAAAAGCTTCCATCTATTTATCAAACGTTCTCCGGGATTATTTGCTCCCCTCATCTGAATTAACAACGATCCAACTGGCTTAGGGTGGATTCAGACGACTGTATATCGGCTCGGTTTTCACGCCAAACAGATATACGTTGACTCATCTGCAGGGGGGGGGGGGGGAATGGAAGAGCCAGGAGCAGGAACTGAGCTCCCGCCCCCTCTCTGCCTCCTCTCCGCCTCTCTGCACTATTTGCAATGAAAGGAGGTGGGACAGGGGTGGGGCTAAGTTCCAAGAATTAGCCCCGCCCCGTCACCCCTCTCCCCATTGCAAATAGTGCAGAGGGGCAGAGAGGAGGCAGAGAGGGGGCGGGAGCTCAGAGCACTGCTCCCAGCTCTTCCAGCCTCCCCCCACGCAGAGAGACGACGTATATCGGCAGGCGTGAAAACCGAGCCGATATACGGTCGTCTGATTCCAGCCTTATACTGAAAAAAGTGAACAATGCAAAATAACATTTCGGTCTCGCATCCTTATATGCTCTCCATGACTTTGAATTCACTGAGCGCCTGCACGGGGTTGACGTGCTTCTTCTGAGAGGCCCGTTTGATTTTGGTCTGAGTCTCGTCCTGTTTTTCTCTCTTGACCAGGGGCTTTTTCTCGGGAGCCTTCATTTTCCAAGAAACTGCGGGGAGGTTTAAGGAGGCCATTCCTTGTGATTTCTGGTACTTTGTAGAAGCCACGTAAGATGCCTTCACTGTTTGCACCACGGCATTCATCAGATTCTTGGCAGCTTGAATGAGGGACATGGCGCTATCCACCTAAAATAGTCGAAAAACCAGATTATAGTTACCAGAGAACACTGACTAGAGATGAGCGAGCACCCAAATGCTCAGGTCCGCGTTATTCGAGTCGAGCTTTTCGTAAAATTCGAGAGCTCTACTCAAGTAACGAACCCCATTGACTACAATGGGAGACTCGAGCATTTTTGTATGTGGGACGCCGGGTCCCGAGCTTTTTTTTTTTCCCTTGGTTCGTCTCTCTCCCTCTCCCCGTCTCTCCCTCTCCCCCTCCCCCTCCCAGACCAAAAATTTTCAAATGACAGGCACAACACAGCGGGGAGGAGCCAAAAGCTGGGGCGGGGTCGAACGGGATTTGATGCTCATTCGAGTAACGAGCACCATCGAGTACGCTAATACTCGAACGAGCATCAAGCTCGCCCGAGTATGTTCGCTCAACTCTAACACTGACACGTCTGCATTGGTTGCACTATAAATATTTCTTCTAGGTTAGGGATGCACAACATGTGGCCCCCAAACCAAGTTTATAGAAGTTGGGAAAACTTTGCCTATTTCCACAACACCCATGATCTAGAATGGAGAAAGCCAAATGCATGCATGCTCTCCTTCTCTCTGGGGTGCTAAGTGGTGGAAAGGTCGAATCCCATTATATAGATAAGTGGGAGTCCTCGAAATAGAGCTACCACCTAGTAGATATACCGTGTTTCCCCCAAAATAAGACCCTGTCTTATATAATTTTTTGCCCCAATAGAGGCTCAGGGTCTTATTTTTGGGGGATGTCTTCTACTCAACTAGCAGGCAAGGTCCGGGTCCCTCCTGCTGATTTCCAGCATTCTGTGTAGTTGTCAGCGTGACAGTGCATCTCTTGTTGCCTGCAGCAAGAGATTGCTCTGATTGGCTGAGCCGGCAATCAAGAACCAATCAGAGCCGGTGCTCGATGAACCAATCACAGGAATTCATTAATTGAACACCGGGACAGCAGGAGGGACCCGGACAGCGCCTGCTAGGTGAGTATTTATTCATTTTTCACGTAGTGTAGCTAGGGCTTATTTTAGGGGTAGGGCTTATATTTCAAGACACCCCTCCCTGGAAATCAGGGTAAGGCTTATTACTCGGGTAGGTCTTACTTTGGGGAAACACAGTACATGTTATATGTTTTTGATATATCTCAGATTGGAAAACCCTTTTAAGTTTTATTGGACGTGCTTTATTATGACAACGGGGCTCTCAGACCAGACAGAATAGGCTGCACAGGGCAATTCAATATCACCGTTATCATATCCTTAACATCAATATTCAAAAACAAATATCTGCCATGATGCAACAGTTAGGACAGTAACAAGATGTACTGATATCATTCACGCTGGAAGTTCAGTACGATCACACATTAGAGCTCCGTTTCCAAGGAGAATCTGTGCTAAAGTAGATCATTTCATTTAAAGCAATCAAATAACTTATTTTAAAGCTTTTTAAAAAAAAAAAAAAAAAAAAAGGTTTTGTTATGGATGGATATGAACAAGTCAAACGGAAAAAAAATATATAAAAGAGTCCAAAACATATGCGTGTCTATACTTTATAAACGAGGTGCAAGTCTTAATATAACGAGAGCCGCAGACACAGCATATCTCCCAATTCACTCAGATTCTGCGCTATATGATCCGACAGCTTATGCTTACAAGGGGGAATATTTTCTGTTTTTTTCCCCGCACAGGGGGCGTCTTAGAAACTTAAAGGGGTTGTCCCGCGAAAGCAAGTGGGGTTATACACTTCTGTATGGCCATATTAATGCACTTTGTAATATACATCGTGCATTAATTATGAGCCATACAGAAGTTATTCACTTACCTGTTCCGTTGCTAGCGTCCCCGTCTCCATGGTGCCGTCTAATTTTCAGCGTCTAATCGCCCGATTAGACGCGCTTGCACAGTCCGGTCTTCTCCCTTCTGAATGGGGCCGCTCGTGCCGGAGAGCGGCTCCTCGTAGCTCCGCCCCGTCACGTGCCGATTCCAGCCAATCAGGAGGCTGGAATCGGCAATGGACCGCACAGAAGACCTGCGGTCCACCGAGGGTGAAGATCCCGGCGGCCATCTTCGCAAGGTAAGTAAGAAGTCACCGGAGCACGGGGATTCGGGTAAGTTCTATCTGTTTTTTTCTTTAAACCCCTGCATCGGGTTTGTCTCGCGCCGAACGGGGGTGGGGGGTGGGGGTGTCTATTGAAAAAAAACAAACCCCGTTTCGTCGCGGGACAACCCCTTTAATGAAGTTACAAAATCGTTATTCAGAAACGCTCTTTTCTCCTTAGGGAGAGCAACTAAATACTATAAACTAAGTGAGGAGACTCAAATGGCCACGCACGCTCCTCTGGGTAATATGCAAATAAGGGAGATGGAATAAATCCTCCACAGTGCCACCTTAAAAGGAATGCTGCCGTTCAATAGGTGGCACTGTGGAGGATTTATTCCATCTCCCTTAGTAAAATAGTTAGTATGATACTTTGCATAAAGACACAGGAGCCGACTTACTCCAGAGACGACCAATTCACCTCCGAGATTCTGAACTTCAGCTTTAACTTTGCTGCAGATGTTCAGCTGGTGGCAGTATAGCGCGATGCGCTGCAGATACGCCAGAAGATCCTGTTTACAAGTGGAATCAGGACACTGGGAAATAAAAGAAAGTTTCAGGTGAGCACAAAGTAGAGACTGTTTATTTAGCACCAATAGGTTTTTATCTTGCTTGCAGTATCAGCTCCCAGTTCTCCTGAAAGGGCTAGCTCCATGCCAATAGTGAAAACAGACAGCAACTCGATTAAAGGTCCCTTTAGACATCTCTCAAAATTTGCTCAAAAGCCATCCTTTGAGCGATAATCGTTGTGTCTAAATGTGCCCATCTTTCAGCTTTCAGTTCTGCTTAAAAACCATCATTCAGCAGAACAGCTGATAAGCAGGTCCGCTGCTGTGTTTGCTGTCCATGGTGCTGAATTCTCCATGGGAAGCTAGAGATTACATTGTTTTCTCTTAGCAGCCCCTGGCTGAACTGAACAATGGAGCTAATTACAGAGCTCAGACCTCCTGATTTCCACAACAGCTCCCAGAAGCTCATTTGCATGCAAATGAAGCTGATCCAGTACTGATAGCAATTAGGGCCCATTAGTACTTCATGCAAAATGATCACTGATCTTTCAAACTTTTGAAAGATTATCTGTGTGTGTAAATGGGCCTTCAGAGACATAAATTAGAATTTGGGAAGTTCTGCAAGTCAGAGAAAGTAGAAGTGATATAAAAGCGGTAGATGCACAATGGGAATATAGTACCTGCCTTGGCTTTAAAGAAGGATTAAATATACTTACATGATCAGCTATGGTACGTCCCAATTTGTCCATACGTGACCCAGCTTCTGCAATCTTCTTTGCTGCACTAATTACATCTGATGTATTTTTAAGTGGTCCCTTTCCCCTGTAATTAAAAGTGTATTTAGAAGATTTTGTGAAAATAAAAAAAAACAAAAAAAAACACACAAACCTCAAAATATTAAGGCCGCGTTCACACGGGCGACAAAATTGCACGATTTTCTCACAATACAACAGTGCTACAAATCGCATGTATGTGAAGCCGCAATTAGCGATGTTTTGTAGCCCACGTGTCCCTATGGAGCCTTCCTTTCTGTTGCTTCGGTTTTCGTGCAGTGCGATGCAACTTTCACAGTAGGAAGTCCTATTGTTTGTCCCTAAAATAAGGTCTGGCTACATAAAAAAAGGAAGAACACCACATTACCTAACAGGCGCTGTCCACTCCGCCGCACTTCTCCTAAAGCTCCGGCACTTGTTTGTAGTCTTCAGCCAGCGCTTCCTGGTGGACGGGTTAAAAAACCCCACCTCCAGGAAGCGCTGGCTCTGATTGGTTCATTGAGCGCTGCAGTGATTGGTTGTTGTGCACCGTGGCTCAGCCAATCACAGCCGGTCACTAGGAAGCGCTGGCTAAAGACTACAGAATATAGTGCTGGAGCTTTGGAAAAACAGCGGCGGAACAGATCGCGCCTGTTAGATAATGCATTGTTTTTTCTTTTTTAATGTAGCCAGGGATTATTTTCGGGGGTAGGGCCTATATTTAAAGCCTTCCCCCGAAAATGCCGGCAAAAAAGTGCAACAAAGTCATGTGACTTTGTAGCGCCGCAAGATCATAACAACACAAGAAAATGCAGCGATATCGCACAAAACACAGATGCGATATCGCTGAGATTTTCCCACGACGATATCACTGTTGCCCGTGAGAAAGAGGCCTAGAACACTGATGCTACTGTGCATGCCATGTTCACTGCCCCCATGGGGGCATAGATGTTCACTGCCGTCATGGGGGACATAGATAGTAAAAAACACAATTACACACACATATAAAACAAAATAACAGAATAAAACCCGTTCCCATACTTTATTTTAGCATAAATATACAAAATTTTTAAAAAACTATAAAAAAGTAAAAAAAATCATTTTCTTTACCATTTTACTCCCAACAAAACTCAAAAAACAAAAAAAAACGGGAAAAAAAGTTAGTGAAAAAGATATTTAAAAACAAATAAAATTAAAAAAAATAAAAAAAAAAAATAAAAAAAAAATCACCCTATATGTCACAGAAAAAAAAAACGCAGTAAAAATGGGGCAGTAAAACCACCACATGGGTAAAATCCCTAAAAAGTGTCTGGTCCTTACGGTACAAAACAGCGTAAGGGGTTAATAAAGAACCATAGTGCGTGCAAGCAAGTCCACATTTCCAAATGGATTCTAGAACACGGCTGACCTAGTAAAGTCGGTCATCTCCATCATTATCATACACATCTGCTTGGCCAGAACGATGATGTCATTGCCGCTGTCATCCCATTTCGATACTTCAGCATCGAGTTTACTCTTCTCTTCCTGGAAGCTGGCGACCTGCTCAGCAATCTTAGCTTTCTGTTCTTGTGGCAGTTGAGCCATAATTGCCTAAAATATATGAAAAAGAAATTATTTTTCTGCCCAACCAAGAAGTAACCTGTTAGTTTCAGAGGCCGGTCAATCCCGCCAAGCTAGCAGGGAGAAGCCATTTGTTAAAGGGGTTTTGCAGGGAGATGACCTATCATCAGCATAGGTTATCAATAGTTGATCGGCTGAGGTCCGACGCTCGGAACCCTGACCGTTCAGCTCAGCGGGCGCATGAAGTCAGCGTCGCAATAACGCAAGAGGTCGGAGCAGTAGCCTCCGCACCGACATCCATGTAGTGGCCGGCGCTTGGAACTGCAGGCCATGGTGCTGACTGCATGCGCCCGCTCAGCTGATAGTTTGGGGTTCCGGGGCGTCAGACCCCGACCGACCGACTAAACTGTTGATAACCTATCCTGATGATAGGTCATCAATAGAATTTCCTGGAGATCCCCTTTAACATTTAACCCTTTCCAATCCACTGTCTGATGTCTAAAGACATTCTGATTGAGGGCTGTACAGCTCCGATGTCAGAAGACGTCCGGCAGGGTATTATTACTTTATATTACTGGCTGCTGTGTTGTCGGGGGGCCTCCCCAACATGTCCCATACCGCAGTACTGGCTCCAGCCCGCAGATGGCACCATTGTAAATTGGCAGAAAGAGAAAACCCCCTAGGAAACCCCGAATCCAAAATTGGGTTAAATTCTACAGAACGTCTGATACCCTAGTAGTAACAAACAGATACAAAATAAATCAGTTGAACTCAGCTGGCACTTGAACGTTGCCGATTCCAGCAATGAAATGTATAGGGCAGCGATGTATATACAAAGCCACTATTCCATTATTTCAGCGTACACAGGACCCCTATTCTTGGGATCGGTGGGGTCCCAGTGGTCTTACTCCCATTGATCAGCTAGTAATCCCCTATCCTACGGCTGGCTAGGTGTTAAAAGGAGCATTCTGGTAACATGCAGTTAACTATTGTGCGATTCCCAACTTACATTCCTACATCTAGGTCAGCAGCATACAGATAGACAAACTGAATTTAGGAAAGTGATTAAATGAATACTATTTGATCAAAATCCCAAATAAACTCACTCTAGCACTCTGTCCTGCAATAAGCTGGTCATCTTCCGTCTGGACGCTGGTTCGACTTCTTACATCAAAGTCTTCAGTCTCAAAATCGGAATCATCCAACTCTTCAGGAGTCTGGAACAACAGCAATAAGAGTGAAAACAAGATCTATGATCATTTAATTGCATGTATGGAAATTACATATCAATTATAAGAAAATCTGTGCCGATCGTTACTTTCTCAATCATCAGGGGTGGCCAAATTGCAAATCTGGCAGGGACCCGTAAATATTGATCGGAGGTCACTAGGCTATTCTCTTGCTGGCTTCACATATTTGCCCTCCTGTATCAGTAAGTATATGGCAATTGTCAGCGATTGTTTGTTTTTATATTTCCCTTTCTCTGATACATTTATATTAGTGTAGGGACTCACAAAATGCGAGGGGCCTTGGCGATTGGCTTGTGAGCTTAAGTATTCTGGCCAAAATCAAACTCATACCTCGCATTTGCTATGTATTATTCACATGCAGTGTGGCTTTAAACGCCGGGGGTGGCAGAACCAATGTGGTTCACTCTTCGAGGTGCAGGGCAACCCGCCGAACGATTATGGCATCATTAATAGGTTGCTACTCTGCATGGTGCACTACAAGTATCAGAAGGTCTGGTACTTTGTATCTACTCTGTGAAGGAGTATGAACTAAGCAGCCACCCCCCTCTATATTAGGAGTTTGTGTGAGTGGCTGTCTCATCGGTGTCCCCCACAGGTGTAACTGGCTCCCTCATTTGTTAGTTTGGCAGCCTGCATGTTGAGGTGGTGCACATATATGGCAGTTTTCAGTGATTGTTCAACTCTGAAAGACACGTCTACAAGGATGCAGTATTGCCAATTCTATGTGTCTGTTAACTAGTGAAATGCTCATAATCTAATCGGAGAGACCAGCAGAAATTGACAAGAGGTAATAGCAAATTTGGTTCTCACACACTCCCTGACCACTAATATACAGAGTACAGGGCAGAGCAGAGGAGCAGCAGCGCCGTCCTGTATAAATAATGGAGAAGGCCTCGAGGCGAAGTAAGGGTAATAAGTAACGGGGTTTGGCCGCTACAGCCGTTACGGTGGCCATCTGGAAGAGGCATGTAAAAAGTCAGCATTGTCTTTCAAGTAACAACTAGTCCCATGGTTGATTATAAACTCAAGTTAAACTTGTAAATTTGCTGTTCTGTCTCATCACTTTCCAAAATGAGCAGCGCCTGCCCAAATGGAATATTTAACATAAATCTTGTAAAACCTACTCTTATCATTAGCACTGCCTTCCGGATATCCCGAATCCCATCGTACACTAAACGAGATGCATCAATGAACTCATTTTCATCCATCGGCTGATTGGTGTCCCCGCTGAGAGCCTCCACTGCTGCTTCCACTTGCTCTGTGAATCGTGGCATGACTGAAAAGAACATTGACAGCTCAAAACACGTAGTAGAACGGGACTGCGGAGCCTACAACTCAAAGCGACAGACAACAGCACTGACTCCAGCATAACAGTGCAGCTCGCGAAATACAATTATGCATCAAGACTTCCTTTTCTTATAGACCCATTTTTAACCCTTTCCAATCCACTGTCTGACATCTAAAGACATTCTGATTGAAAGCTGTAAAGCTTCCAATGGTGGAAGACGTCCGGCAGGGTATTCTTACTGTATATTACTGGCCGCTCTGTTGTCGGGGGGACCTCTCCAGCACGTCCAATACCGTAGTACTGGCTCTAGGCAGCAGGTGGCACCATTGTATAATGGTAGAAAGAGAAAAACCGCTAGGAAACCCTGAATAAAAAATTGGATTGCAAAGGTTAACCCCTTTCAGACATATGTAGTGACCCAGAAGGATACTATGACTCTCTAATGAAAAACTGAGGTAGTTTTTTGAAATAACCCCAGGTTCAGGAATGGGTGAAAGCAGCACCCCTGATGAGTAAGTCTGCCTAGCAACAGGGTACAATAGACCTTTGCTATTGGTTGCAGGAAGTGATTTTTTTTTTCTCATTGGCCAGTCTGCTAAATGTGAGAAATAACGTCACTTGCCAGAAGACAGTGGTGTGAGAAGCCTGGAATTGGAGGATCAGTTGCTTAAGGTGCTGCTGAGAAAGTCCCGCACAGGTAGGAAGTGTGCAAGGAGTCTTCCGGTGCTTGCCGAGAAAGTCCCGCACAGGTAGGAAGTGTGCGAGGAGTCTGCCAGAGCTTGCTGACCACCACTGATTCAACCTTACTCTCTGCTTCTGCATTACTGCTATTAATTCCATCATTGTGCTAAACGGCACTGGCGTCACGATTATCATTGACTGTAAAAAGCATAAACACCCATTTCAACCACTGCAGATGGCATTGGTGGAGGAAAGTGCTGGTGATAACCACTGTGATCCAAGTTACCTACTGCCACTTTCACCATCCATAGCTCCCTGCAGCACATACAATGCTAACTTACCAGTAATAACCTAAGCAGTATAATTAGTTTCAGCCCAGCTCAGTTGCATCCACCCATTTTTGAACGCTTTCGTTAGGGACCGCTATATCATGTGATCCTCTGTGAACTGCCAGTCCATGTCAGACTCTGCCGTGTGAAGGACTTCCCGTGAACTACAGGATTACATCAGCATCTATCAAATGGCAGTTCCTCCTGGTAGCTTCCATACTCTTCTCCTAACCACCAGATTCCAATCTCCTTGTCTTTCTGCAAATCCCTCCCAACATGTAGACTGCTGATGACTGTATCATTCATGCCTTATCAGAAAGGCCGAGAGTGCGGTGAAATAGTAGGGAAGTCCATACAACGATTAGTTGACTCACAATAACTACCCTGACTCACACTGCTCTCCCGTCTCCTGCTTGTTAAACCTGACGAGGTACTCGAGTATCGTATACAAGCGTTAATCATAGAGTAGATTACCTGTAAGGAGTACTGACTAATAAATGTAGGTTACGTCCCAATTTTTACATTTTTGTTTTTTTAGACATGAGGGAGCAATTTTACTTTTCAAAGATTCGGCTTTTCTGAATGCTAATCTTGGGTTTCTCATAAAGACCATATTTAAAATTGGGTCATTTAGAAAGAGGCTAGAGTTGAGCGAACATACTCTGCCGAGCTTGATGCTCGTTCGAGTATTAGCGTACTCGATGGTGCTCGCTACTCGAACGAGCATCAAGCCGTGTTCGACCCCGCCCCAGTTTTTGGCTCCTCCCCACTGTGACGTGCCTGTTTTGGCCCCTTAATGTTCTCAAAGTATGCTTCCAACTCTACCCTCAAACCTTTCCATAAGTTGCTTAAAGATAAAAAAAAAACCTTGAAGACAATAACCCCCTTTCAATCTCAAAAGCCCACATACACAAGTCTTCCTACCAAAGATTTTGGTTTAATCCTTCATTAACCCTTTGCAATCCAATTTTGGATTCAGGGTTTCCTAGGGAGCTCTCTCTTTCTGCCATTACACAATGTACTTCAGTATGGGACATGCTGGAGAGGCCCCCCCCAACAACAGAGCGGCCAGTAATATACAGTAAGAATACCCTGCCGGACGTCTTCCGACATCGGAGCTGTACAGCCTTCAATCAGAATGTCTTCAGACGTCAGACAGTGGATTGGAAAGGGTTAATTTCTTAGAGTATTCTACATCGCATCGAATGCCACAGGATTCCTTATGATACTACCGCATAATCAGAGTCCATAATGAGTATACCACCAGCGGAATGCACATTCTTAAAGGGCCACTCCGTTCTGGTTTTTTTTTATTCATTTATTACGCAGCTATCCCCCAGTGTACAGAAGTGGGCTAATATTACCTTAAGTTATTTCTTTTTCTGTCTGATTCTTCCAGCCTTTTTTTCCTCAGATGGTCATGTGATCTCAATTCTGACCAGCTCAGGTCTACTTGGGGTTATGTAGTCATTTTCTAGTCAGATTCTCAGTTTGTGCAATGCTGTTACATGGAACTACTACAGAAACAAACTTACAGGAGGAGACCGGTATTCCGGTTAGGACTTATTCAGACGGGCGTATATTGGTCGGGTTTTAACGCCCAGACGATATAATGGGGAGGAGGCTAGTGCACTGAGCTCCCGCCCCCTCTCTACTGTTTGCAATGGGCGGGACGGAGCCAAGTTCTGCCCCGCCCCCTATCAAACACAAAAGGAAACCCTGCAGACCTGAGCAGCCATTGTACCTGTATTTGACAAGAGTTTGGTCGCTTCCAGCACTTTCTCCGTGTATACGCCAGGTTCATAATTATCCATCTCCGAAGTGACAACATAAATGACTCTAGCTGCGCGGCCGCGTATGGCACCGGCCGTACGGTCCAGACCATCAACATCTTTTTCCTGAAGCGCTATGACACATTTGTTGACATCCTCCAAAATATGATTTTCTAGGATAAAAAAACAAAATCATACAATTATGAAAAAGTTACAGCAGTGGCCAAAAGTCAATTCCAGTTATTATATATTTTTTTCTATTTGCTTGCACCGGCTGTTGTCACTAAAGTAAAACCGGGAGGTGCAGCCATCTCTTCTGACTTCCGCTCCTCAAAAAACAAATTAAAAGTACTTGGCGGCACGTTTCATCGATAGCAAATGGTCAGCGCACAGAATAGATAAATAAAAGGCCAATATATCCACGTGTGGAAGGAGAATTAAAACACTACTGCTCTTGCCTATAACTTACAATTTATGAATATTTTTACATTTTGGATGTTTTATGGGTCTGTTAGAAAGAAGGGACGAAGCAGGCAGGATGATCTGCGCCCGTGACGAAGCAGGCAGGATGATCTGCGCCCACGACGAAGCAGGCAGGATGATCTGCGCCCACGACAAAGCAGGCAGGATGATCTGCGCCCACGACAAAGCAGGCAGGATGATCTGCGCCCACGACAAAGCAGGCAGGATGATCTGCGCCCACGACAAAGCAGGCAGGATGATCTGCGCCCACGACAAAGCAGGCAGGATGATCTGCGCCCACGACAAAGCAGGCAGGATGATCTGCGCCCACGACAAAGCAGGCAGGATGATCTGCGCCCACGACAAAGCAGGCAGGATGATCTGCGCCCACGACAAAGCAGGCAGGATGATCTGCGCCCACGACAAAGCAGGCAGGATGATCTGCGCCCACGACAAAGCAGGCAGGATGATCTGCGCCCACGACAAAGCAGGCAGGATGATCTGCGCCCACGACAAAGCAGGCAGGATGATCTGCGCCCACGACAAAGCAGGCAGGATGATCTGCGCCCACGACAAAGCAGGCAGGATGATCTGCGCCCACGACAAAGCAGGCAGGATGATCTGCGCCCACGACAAAGCAGGCAGGATGATCTGCGCCCACGACAAAGCAGGCAGGATGATCTGCGCCCACGACAAAGCAGGCAGGATGATCTGCGCCCACGACAAAGCAGGCAGGATGATCTGCGCCCACGACAAAGCAGGCAGGATGATCTGCGCCCACGACAAAGCAGGCAGGATGATCTGCGCCCACGACAAAGCAGGCAGGATGATCTGCGCCCACGACAAAGCAGGCAGGATGATCTGCGCCCACGACAAAGCAGGCAGGATGATCTGCGCCCACGACAAAGCAGGCAGGATGATCTGCGCCCACGACAAAGCAGGCAGGATGATCTGCGCCCACGACAAAGCAGGCAGGATGATCTGTGCCCGTTTAGGACAATTTTAGGGCCACTGAACACGATCATTTCCATAAAGTGTAAAGGTACCTTTGAACGGGCCAATAGTCGCACGAAATTGCTCAAACGAGTGATTGTGAGCAACTGTCAGTCCATGTCCACACTGTCAGGACTCGGGGTCCGGGAAACTGGAAGTCCCTGAAAATACCCACAACCCCTGTCCGTACCTACTTGCCCCCCTGGGCTAAACGCAGGGCGACAACTGGGCGACGGTCCCTACACTCACTAAGTAAGGGGAACACCAGGACTAACAAACAGACAGACACTGGAACAAACAACAGCAAGGAGAGTCAGACTATCCGGGTCGGCAACGAGAGGGTACGCGGTACAAGAGGGTCAGGCAAAGGCAACGTCAGGTCAAAAACAGGGAGTCAATATCAGGAGTCACAACAAGAAGTACGCTGGTGTAGCGGGAAGACCAAACTAACACTGGCACTGGTCTGCAGACACAAGCAGGTTTAAATGCTGTCAGAGCTCCCGCCCCAGCAGCTGATTGGGGCGGGGAGTCTGACAGCAGCTGAGTGCACCCAGCAGCACTGGGGAACCTGCCCCCAGGCCTGCAGGAGGCAGGGAATAAGACACATGCCTGGTTGCCATAATACCGAGGACGCAACGCGGGGCAACACCCACCACGTCCCTAGCAACCAGGTGGCGAAGAGGAGGTTGGCGGCCAGGGGAGGGGACGAGAACCGGGGCTCCTCTGTGCCGCACAGCAGCAGCCCATGTGACAGGGCTGGCGATGAGGGCACGAGGGACCCATGAACCGCTGGTCCTTACACACACGGCCCCCAGCAGGGCACCGAGTGAGAAGTTCTTAGTGGTTGTCCCACTTCATCTAACTGAAGCGGAACACCTACTTAGCGGTGTCCGTAAACAAGGGTTGCGCAATTTATGAGCGCTTGGTTGTAGCGAGTGAACTCTGGCCCACGTCAACGTCAGATGGCACGCAATGTGCAAATCCCAATAACAGAGGGATTAATCCTAAAGACTCAAATGGAGGGTGACGGTGGGTGTCAAAGGCCATACTAGTAATGGGCACCCTGAGACCAAATGTTCTTCAGCCAAGTGCCTGGAAGTGGATGCAACAGACACAGGGGTGTAACGATGGCGCCCCCTGTCTCTGCATGGCGGATAACGAAACAGTTGGCGCTGCTGGTGCTGGTTGAATGATCAGACGCTCCGCTCTATTGGTGGTCTGTCGATTACGCCCCGAGCCCGGTCACCTTGTGTGCACTCCCACATCCACTCCTTCTAGTGGTTTTTTTGACAAAGTGTAATAATATATCTCTGCCACTTTATGAAAAAAATTATATTTTTTAAAAATCTTTCCTTGAAGATGTGATCACTGTGTGACCAACGAAGTGTAAGCAGTCATATCTTCAGCTTTTCATTATTCAATACGCTCATGTCTAGAGCATACTTGCTAAGGCTAACTTCTCAAGCAAGTAGTGCCTTAGCCGAGTATCCTCCCGCTTGTCTCTAAAGATTCGGGGGCCGGCAACAGGGGATCTGTCTCTCACTCTCTCCCCCCCCCCCCCCCTCTCTCACCGCCGCAACTCACCTGTCACCTGCGCCGGCAGCCGAATCTTTAGAGACGAGCGGGGAGATACTCGGCTAAGGCACTGCTCGCTCGAGTAGTTAGCGAGTATGCTCGCTCATCTCTACCCATGTCTTAAAAGGGTACCAACCCAAAGTGAAAGGGTTTGCGCCTGTATATAAAGTTATCCTCTCTCCAAAAGATAGGCGATAACTTTATGATCAGTAGGTTCCGAGCGCTGCGAACCCATCAACCCTGAAAGCGGTGGTCCTGAAGGTCCATGCATGAAGGAAGTCGCAATCCCACGTGCACACCACTAATGTGTTCATTAAAGGACAGTGATGAACATTGTAGAGTCCTTGTACCGGGCAACTTACAGTGTAGTCATTGAACTGAGCGGCAGCTCACACATACGACCGCCACTTCCCACATGCAGGGACCCCCATTCTCAAAGGTCTCGGCAGTCAGACCCCCACTGATCATAAAGGTATCACCTCTGCTGTGATAACATATTTTGGTACGACACCCTTGATAACTCTACATCCCATTTAAGGACATAATGTGACAAAATTAAAGGCCAGGTTTGAAAAAAAAAAAGTGAGAGATCTACCTGAAACGGCCAAGAAGTCATCGATGGACGTGATGTCATCAACTGCATCTGTCAAGATACGGACTTGTTTTTCCCACTGATCCTTGAAAAGATCCATCGTTTCTTGAGCGACTTTGCTATGAGGTTTAGCAGCGAGCGCCAGAGCCGCGTTTATTACCTTCATTAACAGAAAGAAAGAACAGGTTTGGTCGCGGCGTGTTAAGATACGCATTAGAACCGGCGCTCGATTACATGATTTATCACAGTTTTCACTTGTTCGTTGAGAAGGAGAATAGACGATCTATCACCTTCAGCTCTTTTAACCCTTTCCAATCCACTGTCTGACGTCTAAAGACATTCTGATTGAAGCCTGTACAGCTCAGATGTCGGTAGATGTCCGGCAGGGTATTCTTACCGTCTATTACTAGCCGCTCTGTTGTCGGGGGCCTTTCCAGCATGTCCCATACAGCAGTACTGGCTCTAGCCAGCAGATGGCGCCATTGTATAATGGCAGACAAAGAAAGCCCCCTAGGAAACCCTGAATCCAAAATTGGATTGCAAAGGGTTAAGCGGTGTAATATATTTCTCCATTGAAATCTACATGAAATGTGTTAAAGCCATTCTATGAGAGCAGCGACTGAATGCATGAGGGCAGCGGTGGGCTGCAGTACCGTCTGCGGGCTTGTCCATGCGGGCGGCTCCACAGAACACTAGACTTGCTCCCGCTTAGAAGAGCTTGCAGCCACTATTCTAGCCCCTTGCACACATGACGTAGTTCTCTCAGCTGCAAAATTACTACAATGTATATTACGTGCTAATCCACAAATAATGCAAACAAGAACATAGAATCCAGGAACTTTCCAGATCAAATATAGAATAAAACGTCCCGCAGTGTTGGAATGGCAACAACATAGGAGCGGCAGAAGAGGAAACCGCAGTTTACGTGTTCCAGGCGGTAGAGCCCTTAATCATGACCACATGTAATGTCGGACCACGAAAAGTATTGTAAGTCACACCTACTCCCACATGACGGACTCCTTATTACAACCACATGGACTCAAGAACCTAATCAACATATAGAATGTAATCGCAAGCAAACATAAGCACTTATTTCCATCTTAGCAGTAGAGATGAGCGAGCGTGCTCGTTTAGGACAATTACTCGATCGAGCATCGCTTTTTTTCGAGTAACTGCCTAATCGGGTGAAAAGATTCGGGGGGCGCCGGGGGTGAGCAGGGGGTGGTGGGTGGGAAAGAGAGAGAGAGATCCCCCTGTTCCCCACTGCAACCCCATCTCCACCCCGCCCCCCCCCCCCCCCCGAATCTTTTTGCCCGAGTAGGCAGTTACTCGAAAAAAGCGATGCTCAATCGAGTAATTGTCATCTCTAATTAGTAGTGAACGATCAAGTCCTTTTGATGATCCAACCCATTTACATGGGAAGTAGCAGACCCAAGGATCCAGTACCCCTCTGTCGAGAGGCGCCATTTATTCACATGACATACTCAAATAAAAGTAATAGCAAACAACAAATACAAGAGTTGTCATCCGCCACCCTCTGAAAATGCCTCCCAAGACTTTACATTCAGGGGCGCCTCAATGAAATTTTGCATCAAAGCATAACTGTAATGAAAAAGGTCATATAATAGTATGTAACCGGCCACAGTGTAGTTAAATAGGCATTCCCAACTAAAACCCTTTTAGCATCTACACCTGGATGTGGGATGCAGAAGTCACAAATCTATCCCCAGAATTGCCTCCCCCACCCTCCCCACTGTATGTGGCAACAGAGATTATGGAAGAAGCCAAGCAGGACCATGTTACGCCGTTTCCATAACTCACATAGCCTGGGATCACTCACTGACAACGGTGCGGACCGCCCACTTGACCCAGACAACGGTGCGGACCGCCCACTTGACCCCGACAACGGTGCGGACCGCCCACTTGACCCAGACAGCGGTGCGGACCGCCCACTTGACCCAGAGATAAGAGTCCCTCTAGGCAAGGGAGAACAGGGATGGAGAGAGCAAGGCTGTGGATGCAGAGCCATGCAGCCAGCCTTGCTGACTTTATCCTATAGAAAGGCCCTTTGTAATGTGTGATACAGAAGAGTGTGCAGTCCATATATTGTTCCCCAATGACAAGAAGATAAAACGAACATCTAGCAAATGAAATGTTGCCTGTTACCTGAGGACATAAAGCTTCCAGCTGATTTGCAGACATGCGAACAAGTTTAACACCTTCTTCATTATTAGAGATGGAGCACGCCAGATTGGCCACCTACAAGAGCAAGGCACGATGTAACATATGTACGCAAATCATCAACACGGTGAAGAACAAAAAAAAATATATATATATATGGATATAAAGACAGTATAACTCCAGCGGATGTTTGAACTCCTTCACACCTGAGGAGATTTTTCGTTTTTTCCTCCCTGCTTTGAAAAAAACCCGTTAACGTCTTTATTTTTCCCATCGATACGGCCATAGGAGGGGCTTCTTTTTTGTGGGAGGAGTTGTATTATTTTCATGACACCTTATAATGTACTGAAATACTTTTAAAAATTTGTAAGGTGAAAAAAAAATGAAGTTCCTATAGAGGACCTGAACTAGCAATCGTTTGATTGCTTATACAACATACTGCAATACTTCAGTATCACAGTATACTGTATTTCTGCAGGCACTCGTCACAAGGCACAACACCCCGCACAATCTCAGGGTGGATTCAGACGACCGTATATCGACTCAGTTTTCACGCCGAGCCGATATACGATGTCCTCATCTGCAGGGGGAGGGGTGGAAGAGCCAGGAGCAGGAACTGAGCTCCCGCCCCCTCTCTGCCTCCTCTCCGCCCCTCTGCACTATTTGCAATGAAAGTAGGCGGGATGGGGGCGGGGCTAAGTTCCCACCCCCATACCACCTCTCCACATTGCAAATAGTGCAGAGGGGCGGAGAGGAGGCGGAGAGAGGGCGGGAGATCAGAGCACTGCTCCTGGCTCTTCCAGGCTCCCCCCCCTGCAGAGAGAGACGACGTATATCAGCCGGGCGTGAAAACCCAGTAGATATACATTTGTCTGAATCCAGCCTCATAGCGAGATTGGGAGGTGGGAATTTGGGAGACAGAGCAAGGCCCTTGTATCCGTCGGGCAATTTAAATGCTGTTGTGAGAATAGCACTTTATAGGACTTAAAGGGGTTGTCCCGCGAAAGCAAGTGGGGGTATACACTTCTGTATGGCCATATTAATGCACTTTGTAATATACATCGTGCATTAAATATGTGCCATACAGAAGTTATTCACTTACCTTCCCTGCGCTGGCGTCCCCGTCTCCATGGCTCCGTCTAATTAAGCGTCTAATCTCCTGATTAGATGCGCTTGCGCAGAAGGGTCTTCTCCCATCTCTTCGCTCCGACACGGGCCGGCATTCTGGCTCCGCCCCCTTGTACGCGTCATCGCGTAGCTCCGCCCCCGTCACATGTGCCGATTCCAGCCAATCAGGAGGCTGGAATCGCACATGTGACGGGGGCGGAGCTACGCGATGACGCGTACAAGGGGGCGGAGCCAGAACGCAGCTGCTGCCGGAGCGCATGAAGGCCTCCTGGAAGCGCGATGCACCGTGGGACGGGACAACACAGGCGCCATCTTAGCTGCTGAACTTTATAAGTTATTATTTCATCTCAACAGTAAGTAGGAAGCGGTTTTTAAACGGTTTAAAGGGCTGCTTTATGCCGGGGGGGTGACTGGGGGAATGTGCAGATTTAAAATTTTGCGTTTTGGCTCGGGACAACCCCTTTAAAAAGTAACATGTTTAGGTGGTGTGATGATGAAAACAGAATCATGAATGATAAATTGCTATTGAACAAAAATCCCTTTTTATGCATTTTTACCTCAATTAGCTTGTTTGCATGTTCACGGAACACCTGGGCATATTCCTTCACCTCCTTCTCATTTCCATTCTTGGCAGCTTCAATCAAAACAAGTAGTGGTACATTGGTCTCCAGGAAGGAGTCGGAGACGTGATCCATAACAGCTTTACGCAGCTAGGAAGAATACAAAGAATTAGGACAAATCTGAAAAAGCGAAACAAAAGGCATTAATTTGGGGGACTAAAATATGTTCCTGCCGGTTCAAGAAAAAAAAAAACACATTTAAAAATGGATTTTTAACTTTTTTTTACCTGTCTGCGCAAGTCTCGTGTTTTTCGAGTCATTTTGTCTATTGCAGAGTTTAGGGCGTCACTTCTTTCCTTCCGACCAGTCTAAAAATTAAATACAAGGAAATGTGTAAAATGTTAAGATTTTTAAACTTTTTTTTAATGAGGTACATCTGCAGTGGAGGTTAGACTGCAGCCTTCAGCACAGTCGTAGACGAAATAGTACAGCATGCAGGGGGTCGCAATGCCGGAAGCACCCCATTATAGTCACTGGGGCCCTCTGCATACTACCCTGTTTCCCTGAAAATAAGACATACCCTGAAAATAAGACATAGCATGATTTTCCAGAATTTTTGAGGATGCAAAATGATTTTTCAGGCTTTTTGAGGATGCTTGAAATATAAGCCCTACTCCAAAATTAAGCCCTGCTGACAGTTCATTAAAAAAGTCAATTTAAATCGTGTCCAGGCAGCTATACATGTAAAAAAGTTAAACCTTTTTGAACAAAAATTAATATAAGACACTGTCTTATTTTCGGGGAAACACGGTAGTTCATGTGTAAGGAAAGCTATAGATCAATTTCAGGCCTGGCAGCATTGAGGCCTGCGAGAAGGTTTTGCTTTTCTTTTTCGTGCAAGGAGCAGAAAAAAAGAAGAAGAAGAAGAATTACACAATCTGTCACATGACGGACGCAAACGGCGCCCACTGACACATAATGGGGTCCGTCAGGTTCTGCTGTCGTCTTCATCATTTTGACAGGAATGCCTTTGGATTCTTCGTTACTCTTCTCTTCAACGGAATCCCCGTCATGTGAACAGAGCCATAAATGGCTTTTTACATGAAAATACCGAATAAAAAAACTACACATTTTTGTCAATCTCAGCGGCTCCCTGTATGTCCTGTGCTGCTGTGAGGTAGGGCAGCAGAGGAGACGTGACCCCCCAATTAGTCACCATTCTATCCTATACCATTATTTACAAGGCAAATGTTCCTATATTCACCTGACTTGATTACTAGAGATGAGCGAGCATACTCGCTCGAGTAATTGCCCTTAGTGAGTACCTGCCCGCTCGGAAGAAAAGATTCGGGTGTCGGCGGGGGAGGGTGGGGGGGGCGGGGAGCGGCGGGGGAGAGCAGGGAGGAACGGAGAGGAGATCTCTCTCCTCTCTCTCCCTCTCTCCCCCCCCGCTCACTCCCGCAACTCACCGCTCCCCCGCGCTGGCAGCCGAATCTTTTCTTCCGAGCGGGCAGGTACTCGCTAAGGGCAATGCTCAATCGAGTGATTGCCCTTAGCGAGTATGCTCGCTCATCTCTATTGATTACTATTTGGTAGTAAGGCGAAATAAGAAGTTAATAGTCCTTACATTTCCCATGTATTCGGAGAGAAGATCCTGTAAAGCTTGTCGAACAGAGTTGCACTCGGCTACTATTCTTTCCCGGCGGTCATCACGGGTGCAGGAGGAGTCGGCCATAAGAGCAGCCCCACTGATGATACTTTCCAATCGCTCCTCCAAGGATGGTCTAAATCTTTCTTCAGTAAAGCCGAGAGGATCCACAATGATTTGTTTCTAAAACAAAAAAACACAGCTATGGATCATTCCATGTTTTTACTTATATACAAAATTTCATTAACTTAAACTATATCTATGTGTAGGGGAATATAGCATATCTATCTCATAACTCACCACATAGTCTAAGGCTGGGTTCAGATGAACGTATATCAGCTCGGTTTTCACGCTGAGCCGATATACGGTGTCCTCATCTGCGGGGGGGAGGATGGAAGAGCCAGGAGCAGGACCTGAGCTCTCGCCCCCTCTCTGCCTCCTCTCCGCCCCTCTGCACTAATTGCAATGAAATGAGGCGGGAGGTGGAGGCCTAAATTGCATGAATTAGCCCCGCCGTGTCCCGCCTCTCCTCATTGCAAATAGTGCAGAGGGGCGGAGAGGAGGCAGAGAGGGGGCGGGAGCTCAGTTCCTGCTCCTGGCTCTTCCAGCCTCCCCCCCTCCCCTGCAGAGAGAGACGACCTATATCGACTGGGCGTGAAAACCGAGCCGATATACGTTCATCTGAATCCAGCCTAAGGTAAAGCAGTAAATGGAAGACAGGGAAGAGGGGGATGCAGCTGCAGATATGATGTTAAAGAGAATGTTTGCTGTTTTTACACAGGGGTGTGTGGGGGCTGGACCGATCATTCATTGCAACATTCATTGCAAAGGGCAATTTAATTTCTCGCATTGTATAGAAAAACTTACTTTACAAAACTAATGGCCCATTTACACGCAACAATTATCGATTCTAATCATTCACAGAAATCGCTGGTTAAAAACCATTGTTGGCTCCCAGCTTCCCCATAGGAGGTGAAAACCAACGAGAAGCCCACGATCCAGCGGTGAGGTCTTTCCGTGTAAACGGTCTGCACGAGCACCGACGACCTTAGTGGTGACGCCAGTGCCCCTGCAGTCGTTTACCTAACTGCTGGCCCGTGGAAAGGGGCAATAAGTAACTGCTTCACACAACTTAGGAAGCTGTGAAGATCTGCTGATTAGCCTTTACGGTAGAGTGAGCTATCTCATGAGAAGTACCCGCACATGTACAGTAGTCTAAGGCCTCATGTCCACGGGGAAAATCAGGGCCACTACGGATTCTCCATGGAGAATCCGCAGCGGGTCCCTCCTGCCCTGCGGACATGAGGCTAAAAATAACAATAAACTCACCTGCTGCGGACGGTGCAGGTCTTCCCTTCTTCGCGGCCGGATCTTCTTCCTTCGGCCCGGCGGATGTGCTCGGTACGCCGGGCCGAAGAAAGAAGATCCGGCTGCGAAGAAGGGAAAAACAGAGTTTAATTCAGGCGCGGATCTCCCGTGGATCCAGACGGCTTCCATAGTCTTCAATGGGAGCCGTCCCCACGGGAGACCCGCATGAAAATGGAGCTTGTCCATTTTTTTTCATGCTCCAGAAATTTTTAAGTTCACTTTTATCGACCATCCGCGGGTATTTATCTACCTGCGGGTGGTCAATGCATTCCTATGGGGCACGGATCCGCTGCGGATTTTAATTCTTCTTTTCCCCGTGGACATGAGGCCTAACAGTGTGAAAACAGGAACAAAAAAAAAGAGCCAAAAAGAGTGAAAAAGGAGCAAAAGAAAAAAAAAAAAAACTAAGTAGGGTTGGAAGCACAAACAACTTCAAAATCTAGCCAGAAGAAAAGATGTTGGTTGGGGAAGGAGAGTAAATGAAGACTTTCCCTGCACATCTGTGCTCCCGGCTACCTGCACTTGTGAAGGGAACAGAGGGCTATCATGAGGTTCCCCGCATTGCTGGAAGCGCAGTGAAACGAAGTGTATAAATAAGCACTGCGGTCCCTTCATTCTCAGAAACCGTGGGTTCCTATGTAATTCACGCCAAACAAATCAGAAATATGGGCTATCCTCTCCGTATGCCGTCACTTTCCGAGACATTTATATAAAGGACTTATAATATTAACCCTTTGCAATCCAATTTTGGATGCAGGGTTTCCTAGGGGGCTTTCTCTTTCTGCCATTATACAATAGCACCATCTGCTGGCTAGAGCCTGTACTGTGGTGTGGGACATGCTGGAGAGGCTCCCAACAACGGAGCGGCCAGTAATATACAGTAAGAATACCCTGCTGGACGTCTTCCGACATCAGAGCTGTACAGCCATAAATGAGAATGTCTTCAGACGTCAGACAGTGGATTGGAAAGGGTTAAATGTTGTAACATTAAAACTTACATCAAAATTGTTTAGCGCAATAGCCAGCTCCCCCCCTCCATGCTGGGAAGCCACTTCCTCCGATGAGGTGGCCTGTGCCGCGTTAGAGATGCCAGTAACCGCTTGCTGGAGCTGCTTGTAGATCAGGTCTCTGTTGGCCTTGTAAGCAGCGACGTCAGGATGTTGCAGACACGCTTGGGAAGCCGTATACAGGATAGGAATATTCTTCTGCAGAACCCCACGGGCGGCAGCCATCTGATCTCTGTGCCCCACATCCTTCAACTCCTAAAATCAAGAATAAGAGCGCAGTCAAAACGTGATAGGTCTTACATCTCCACAAATCCCTTCTTTACGCAGATCCGCATTAGATGTCCACAAGTGGATTTTTATCTTCTACCTTTTGGAAGATAACGTTGTCAGCGAGAGCGGATAAGAATTTGTTGGATCCATTACTGTTACCGGGCAGAGATTCCCAACAAATGTCTGGATCGGTAAAATCTCCCATAATCACTATGTTGTACTTTTCTGAGAACTTGGAACTTGGCCATCGGATGTAGAAAGAGTTCATCCATATCTTCTGCTCGTCCAGGCGGCCTATAGTAAATGCCTACAATGGTGTCCTTTCTGTTGTTCTCTCCTTGTATTCTCAGACCAAGTTGACATCTGCATGAGGATTCTATCTTCCTACTCCGTTATGGCAGCAAGAAAACGGAATCTCCTGGACGAACAGGATGGAAGCAAACGGACCCCATTGACCAAAGTGCGGTCCGTCCGGTTCTTCCACCTGACCGGCATTTTTACCGGACTAAAAATTCCTGCATGCACAACTTTTTCGTCCGGCATTTCCTGCCAGATCTGTGTCGGAGACTTTGAACAGAGCCTGTGACACAGATGTAAACAGGACCTTACCCAAATAGTTTCGACACAACTACCATTCTCTAATACCTTACTGATCTCCATTTGAGCAATAGAAGCCTATGGTTCCATCTTCTCAGAGTCCTGTGCCCGCTCTCCCATTGGCTATTTTCTGAGTCCTGTGCCCGCTCTCCCATTGGCTATTTTCTGAGTCCTGTGCCCGCTCTCCCATTGACTATTTTCTGAGTCCTGTGCTCGCTCTCCCATTGACTATTTTCTGAGTCCTGTGCTCGCTCTCCCATTGACTATTTTCTGAGTCCTGTGCTCGCTCTCCCATTGACTATTTTCTGAGTCCTGTGCTCGCTCTCCCATTGACTATTTTCTGAGTCCTGTGCTCGCTCTCCCATTGACTATTTTCTGAGTCCTGTGCTCGCTCTCCCATTGACTATTTTCTGAGTCCTGTGCTCGCTCTCCCATTGACTATTTTCTGAGTCCTGTGCTCGCTCTCCCATTGACTATTTTCTGAGTCCTGTGCTCGCTCTCCCATTGACTATTTTCTGAGTCCTGTGCCCGCTCTCCCATTGACTATTTTCTGAGTCCTGTGCCCGCTCTCCCATTGACTATTTTCTGAGTCCTGTGCCCGCTCTCCCATTGACTATTTTCTGAGTCCTGTGCCCGCTCTCCCATTGACTATTTTCTGAGTCCTGTGCCCGCTCTCCCATTGACTATTTTCTGAGTCCTGTGCCCGCTCTCCCATTGACTATTTTCTGAGTCCTGTGCCCGCTCTCCCATTGACTATTTTCTGAGTCCTGTGCCCGCTCTCCCATTGACTATTTTCTGAGTCCTGTGCCCGCTCTCCCATTGACTATTTTCTGAGTCCTGTGCCCGCTCTCCCATTGACTATATTTTCTGAGTCCTGTGCTCGCTCTCCCATTGACTATTTTCTGAGTCCTGTGCCCGCTCTCCCATTGACTATTTTCTGAGTCCTGTGCTCGCTCTCCCATTGACTATTTTCTGAGTCCTGTGCTCGCTCTCCCATTGACTATTTTCTGAGTCCTGTGCTCGCTCTCCCATTGACTATTTTCTGAGTCCTGTGCTCGCTCTCCCATTGACTATTTTCTGAGTCCTGTGCTCGCTCTCCCATTGACTATTTTCTGAGTCCTGTGCTCGCTCTTCCATTGACTATTCTCTGAGTCCTGTGGCCACTTTCCTATACAAGTCTGAGTTTCGTGCTGTGCATTGACTTCAGGGTGGGACACTACGGGAACTAGGAAACGACCAAGTATAAAACAGTGCAGTCCCCAGCTTCCTGCCATGTCCCCTAACAGCCCCATAACTTAGTTTATGGTGTTTTGGGGGATGGGCCAAGTTCCCTTTAAGCTTTAGCTATATACAACTCCAATAAAGTAAAAAATGTTAGCGATGTAGATGTTTACAGAATCAAATCGGAAAGTATACAGTTGTGATAAAAGTTGACTCATAACTTACCTGTTGCCGTTTTGCAGTCATTATATTTAACTTGTCAACCTCCGCTTTCAAGGCTTTGTATTGTATTCCCAGATCCTGCTCCGTGCCGGCATTTCTCAGTTTGACAATTCCTTCTTCCACCTTTAAAAGTAATACATAACTTAAAAGGGTTGTTTGCCCTCTTTTTCACTGATGACCTATCTTCTGGACAATAGTTGACGGACAGAGGTCAGCCACTCGGGAACACCATCCATCAGCTGATTGTCTGACCCACTGTCAGTGCAGCAAGTCCAGGTGCCGGCCTCATTCCCATTGAAATCGATGGAAGCGCCATGCTGCTACTTCTCTTCCTGCTTCTCTCCTAGCCAGGACTGGGTGTGGCGTCCTGACCAGGAGAGAAGCGGGAAGTGGAGGAGCAGCGCGACCCACACTTCCTCCTCTGTCTGCTGATGACAACTTCTGGCCCGCTGCACTGGACAATGGGCGGCGGATGGATGGGGTCTGTCAGTCGGGACCCTTGTCCATCAACCATTGATGACATATCCAGGACAGGACATCAGTGGAAATGAGGGCCGATGAAACAATTTAACTATTTGGTGCAATTGAACTGAACTTCACGAATCTCATCCAGAATAGGGCAGATATTGAAGTACACAACAAAAGTACTTTACCACTTTCAGCTGAACAAGTAGTTTGTAGACATCCGCCATATCAGCCAGTATAAGTAACCTTGTAACCGCGGACAGCAACGCTCGTGCAGCTCGGACCATGTTCCCACGTTTCACGGAAGAGCATGGATCATCCGCAAACTCTCCAGAGGCGCTCCTCATTAACTCTCCTGCAAGTAATTAAAAGTTTCTGTCAAATGATATTGAGAATAGAAGAAGAATACCAGCAACACAAACATTTCAAATGTGGATTCTCATTGGTAATTACATCATCTGATGCCATTGCTGACTCTATGGTTTGACTAATTAAATATTAAGCAGAATGCTGCTATGCAATGGTCCAATGCCGAAAACTCCAAAAAGAACCTTTGATAAAGATGTGAAAGCAGCCTTATCATCTTAACCCCTTAAGGACCAGGCTGTTTTGTACCTTAAGGACCAGACACTTTTTAGGGATTTTACCCATGTGGCGGTTTTACTGCTCTATTTTTTTTTACTTTAGCTACCAAAATTATTTTTACTGCTTTTTTTTTTCCCGTGACATATAGGACTATTTTTTTATATCTTTTTCACTGACTTTTTTCCCGTTTTTTAGTTTTATTGTGGGTAAGAAGCTAAAAAAAAAATCATTTTTTAACATTTATAGTTTTTTTTAAAATTATTTTTATATTTACACTAAAATAAAGTATGGGAATGGGTTCCTCTATCTGTTTCGGACGTTTTGATATATAGTATGTATGGTTTTAGCTTACAGGGCGCATTCGGCGACGGTTTTTGTTGGCGTCTGCTTTGTGTTATTCTCTTTCTTTTGTATGTATTGTTGTTTTATTCTGTTGTTTTGTTTTACTGATGTATGTAATTGTGTTTTTTACTATCTGTGTCCCCCATGACGTCATATAAGACCTCTGGGGGACATTCACATATATATATTTTTTTCTTTATTTGACACTTTCCCACTGTAGCTGGGGCGTCCATAGGAGCCCTAGTTACAGGGGAAAGCAACCCCTGTGGTGACATTAGTCACCTACAGAGTTGCCAGGGTCTAGTCTGACCCTCCAGCTCTGCAGTAGCAGGGAATCCCGGGAGGTCACATGACCCCCCGAGGCTCCGTAGTGAAAGTACATGTTACTTTCACTTTCCCCATACAGTGAGCACTGTATATTGGGGAAGCAGAAGGCAGGAAGGGTTAAAAACCCCTCCTGCCTTCTGCTCCGGGTTATCAGCTGTCACTAACTGATAACCTGTTCCTGGCTCTGACTGATTGCAGAGGCAGGAGACTTAAAGCACCGCCGTAATTTTACTGTGGCTGGTCCTAAACGGGTTAAAGTGCTGCAATTTTCAGCCTCCTTGCGGCTATGTCAGTGCCTCTTCGTGGGTTTCTACCCTCAGGTTGCTGTAAAGTCTCAACATACAACTCAGGTGTGAGTCTATCGTAAGGGAAATGGTGGTATACACATGGGTGGGGGTGGGAGATTATGGCTAGTTAAGCCCTTGTCGCTGACTCATTTGGTATAGGTTTTCAATTCCAGCTTCTTCCAGAGCGCTGCTCTCCTGGCTGTGACTGGTCACTACAGCAATGAGTGCTGAGGGTTCATAGTGGCAGCCAGAAGGAAGATGGGCCAGGCCCTGGTACCAGTCCATGGGGAGAAGGAGGTAACACAGCCCCGCGGGCCGCAGCACCACTGCGCGCACTGGACTCCTAGCATCAGTAATAAGGTGAAAGGCAGCGTAGGTAAGAGTTAAACCAACAGTAGAGTGGAGAATAGACAAGACACAAGGCAGGGTGATCAGCCACATAGCGGACAGGAGCAGTGGTTGAAGAACACAGGTGACACAGAGAGGGGAATGCTGGACTCATGCCAGGAAGGAAGACACGGATTGCGAGGTACAATGTGGCTGTGCTCCCTCGGTGGGCAAAGGAAAGGGGAGATTCGGGAACCAACTTTTTTTTTTTTTTTTTCTTTATCACATGCATAGTAAAGTTCTATAAAGAGGCTTATAGGAACCCCTCCCCTCAAATAAAAATAAACAGGGGTTTTTGAAAATAATGCCACTGACCCAACAAGCTTTTCATATACTTTTCATTACACTAGAGAGACTTTAACCCTTTGCAATCCAATTTTTGATTCAGGGTTTCCTAGGGGGCTTTCTCTTTCTGCCATTATACAATGGCGCTGTCTGCTGGCTAGAGCCAGTACTGCAGTATGAGACATGCTGTAAAGGCCCCTGACAACAGAGCGGCCAGTAATATACAGTAAGAATACCCTGCCGGACGTCTTCCGACATCGGAGCTGTACAGCCTTCGATCAGAATGTCTTCAGACGCCAGACAGTGGATTGGAAAGGGTTAAAGTAAGATCTAGACACAGCTTTTCTAGCATAAAATGGCCTGATCCGGTCTGTAATAATGAGATGTGAGCTCTACAAAACCGTCCCATTCATTGCAGGACACAGCAAGACCTTGGCTATAGCTGCTGCCACGAGGCGGTGGATACTAAGCATCAAAACTTAGTCTCTCCTACCAGCTATACCCCTCCTGCAGATACTGAGCTAAATCAGTTTGTACATAGCCAGCAGGAGAGAAAACGAAATAACACACAGAGTCTATCAATACAGACCATAACCCTAAAAGAAATAATTGTACGCGGGAAAAAAAAAAAAAAAAAAAAAAGACCAGATTGTGAATCACTTTGTGAGAAAAACCACCAACGGGATTGGTGCTGTGTCCTGGTAACAAAATCCTGTTTTCTCACGCCTCATTGGTAGACAGAGAAAGACCATGGTGTGTTCTTATTGGACAAGGGGGTGATGTTCTTGTCCAATAAGAGGTATGTCTCACTGAAAACAAGTATGGACGGACAAGGCGGCAATAGCTATAGGTAGAGATCTGATTGTCAAGGACAGCTGATCACTATAGCAGTTGATGGGAAGAGATAGATGTGATCCTCACAGGGGCTGAAGAACAGGAGAAGGGCAAGAGGAAAATACTGTGGTGGTTGGATGCAGAGGGTCAGTAGACTTGTAATGTGGGACTTCGTTTGGTCCAGTGTGCTGGATGCCATAGATACAGCCATAGCGATGTGTTGTGTATGCCCGATTGGTTAAGTATGCCACTGTTGCAATTTTCTTAGAATGGCCTAGAGCGGATAATGAGATAGTGAATTAAATCAGGTCTGTCGCCTGAAGGATAGAATAGCACTGGGAAGAACAGAGATGGTGATACCAAGACAGGGTGCTTATGGGATCTGTCCCAGGACGAAAAAAGGGCATGACTGGAAAAACCAAGAAGACTCCTTGGACATTGAACAGAACTGAAGAAGAACGAGACTTGAGGCTTGATCCATCCAGCAGGAAGGGGAGATGGGGAGGTAGTAGGGTAAGGATCCACGGAGCATGCCCCTTCTGGACTAAACTAGCAATTGCAAGGGGAGAAACAGTCATGAGATTGTGTCGTGCGCAAGGGATATATCATCCTGGAGTGGTCCTAAAAACAGTATGCCAGACGCCTTGGCCGTAGGAAAAAAAAAGCAATCGACGCGACAGAATAAACCCAGTCAGATATTATGCAGAGCCCATGATGTAGGTTTTGACACTTAGCATACTAGGAACGTAGGGAATACTATGACCAGAAGCTCATAGAAGATTAAAGATGGATACCGATGAATGTACCCATCAGATGAACCTCAGCAGTGTACAAGCTTCATATAGACGGCTAACTCTTTGTATGAGAAGGATTGCCATGGGAAGCTAAAGCTGGAGCGGACCACTTAACGTGGCTGGTGCCCTGCACAGTGATGAGAGGGTAGTCTTCCCCAGACAGATGTAATGACTGGAAGGGCTTCAAGAATCCTCCTCAATATTATCAAGACAAACTCATGGAGGAACCCAGGCTGTGAAAAAGGCTGTACTTGAAATAAGGGCATCCCAGTTCACTAGGCGGGCTCGGCTAGTGTGCTGCCAAGATTTTTCTTACCATCTGGTGTAGAACAATATGTAGTGCATGGAGGAAGTAAAGGATTAACCCTCTCCAATCCAATTTGTATCCTGGTTTTCCTAGGGGGCTTACTCTTTTCTGCCGTTATAAAATGGCGCTATCTGCTGGCCAAAGCCAGTACTGCATGAGGTGACACATTGGATAGGCTCCTACAGCAGAGAGGCTGGCAATATACAGTAAGAGAACCCCGATGGACGTCTTCCAACATCGGAGCTGTACAGCCTTAAATCATAATGTCTTCAGACGTCAGACAGTGGATTGGAAAGGATTAATCCTCCATACTAGTGTGAAGTAGCATCTACATAAGAAAACAGAGCTAGGAGGGAGGGCAATCTATCATGCAGTACTGCTCCACGTAGGGGAAGGGCGAAGACAGATACATGAAGAGCTGAAGGTACCAAGATGAACTGACCCAAATATTCCCTCATGGGAGGAGTTTAATGAGGTTGTATGGCGGATGAGACCTAGTGGACTGATGGTATGCCATTATCTCTCTGGCAAGAAGAGCCTAACAAAAGTGAGGTAGAATGTAGTGATCCACACCTTCCTAAGAGGGATTCGTGAGGCCACCTGATTCTCCCAGGACTCTGTGAACCTGCTGTATAGAGTATAACAGTAACATGGTTGTGGTATGGAGGGTAGCCCTGCGGTTCATGTGGATACACTGTTACACAGTAATATAGATACTCCTCTATAAAGTAAGAAAGTGACCATCTGATAGTAGTGGGCACTGCCCAACGATGTATCGTTATGGCAAAACAGTTATGGATGGTATGACGGAGATAATATGGTTGATTGAGATTGCACTACCTTCTCAGGTAGCCATACCCAATTGTTCCCTCCATGCAGGGAGGATGAGATAGCATAAAAAAATGGTCATCGTCGAAGCCATGAACTACCGAGTTGAGCAGCAGTCTCAATGTTTGACCTATGGAGAAGGTAAGGGTGTTACCTGGTTATCATTATATTCGGATGAAGGGAGATACACGGTCCGACAATAGTTCATTCCTGCTATCCAAAGGGTATGATAGGTGGCTTTACGCCTTTACTGACTGCATCATTGTATCAATGCAAAGAGAAGGCGCAGATATTTATATGTGGAGGAGATGACATGTCGGCCATACTTACAATTATGACCCGAGACCTCAGTGGTCAATGAGGGGACAGGATGCCTGCTACAGCCGCATAGTCAAAGGAAAACTACGAAACACAGGGAGAACATACAAACTCCATGCAGATGTTGCCCTTGGTTAGACTTGACCCTAGGACTCAGGCGCTAACCACTGAGCCACCCACACTGCCCTGAAGCATAGTGCTACCGCGTGACACTACTCTACCATTTGACATAATCGCATAGCCAAAAGGGATGGAGGTTTGCAGTACTACAGTTACTCCTCCTATAAAAGGGGGAAATGAGCATGGACAATGCTTGGCATGACCGCACAGTCATGTGCGATACCCACAGTATGACAATTACTTCCACCATAGGAGAGGGTAAATAAATGGCAACCGTAATTGTGTAGTCATGTCCCATACCGGGAACCACTGTACTAAAATTACTCTTCCCAAGGAGTAATGCGAATCTGCAACTGCTGAGTATTGCGGTGGACAATGGTCGTTATTACGGTGTAGTATTGTCCGAGGTGGAAATTCAAAGTACCGCATAATATCCCTTCTGTGAAAGGGCAGTGGCAAGACCAAGACTGCTGAACATGTCATGTTAGATACAAAAACTCACAGTACTTGGGCGATGATAGTTATTGCAGTTTACGCTTATCCAAGATCCACATAACATGCCTCCTATGAAAGAGGGTTGGCGAGACAGACTGCTAATGAGGCAGTAGATGCTCGTCAATACCTGTAATTATGTCAGGTGCAGCCTGGCTGTACAACCCAATTACTCCTTCTACAGAAGGGGGTAATGAGGCGGTATATGCTCAGGCATACTTGTAATTATATCCGATGCAGTCCGGCTGTACAATAAATTACTCCTCCTACATAAAGGCAGTAACATGGCGGTAGACGCTCACTAATGCCTACAGTCAGGCAGAGTCTCATACAGCAATTACTTCGTGTCTGAGAGGCAGAGTAAAGTGTACTGAGAGTAAATTCTCGGTCACGGTAAACTACAGAGCACGGGTGTACCGACAACTAGCAGTGGCCATCCCACTTCTATGTTATTTTGTATTACGGAGTTAGATGCGACCAGGAGGTCCCATGCCTGAACTGGAAAAGAACACACTAGATATGAACAAGACCACTGCCCAAAAAAAGGGTGGGTGGGGGTGGGGGCGGGGGCATGTACTCTATGGAGCGCAGAGAGAGCCTGAATCTTGGTTACCAAGTGAGTAATATGAGGTGACAGGTGCCAGGGTAAACTGAGGGAGAGATAGTCTGGATCTAATTCATGGGGACTATATTCAACCTGAAAACGGTAACGAAATGCTGCTGATAAGCATGGACAGCATATCCCTGAGGTATCAACTTTATCTAGGATGAACTGACAATCGGTGGGCACTCCATGGCCATAAATGTGGGGAAGCTCTGGGGGTGGAAAAGGTACAAATATCTCTCCTATTACTGTTTTTTCCCCAAAATAAGACACTGTCTTATATTAAATTTTGCCACAAAAGAGGCACAGTGTCTTTTTTCGGGAAGGTGGGGCGCATACTCACCTTGCAGACGGCATCTTGTGTCCCCCGCTATGGTCTACCGGATGCTGCAGCAGGCTGCTCTGTAATCCTCCCCGGTGTCATCTCTCTCTGATAAACGGGGCTTTGAATTCCCCGGCCTCCAGCAAGTGCTATGATTGGATCAAGCGCCAGCCAATCACAGCCATTTAGTGATGTCATTCACTGAATGGCTGTGAATGATTGAGCGCAGGAGGTGATTGGCTGGGGCTCGATCCAATCACAGCGCCTACTTGCTGGAGGCGGAGGAATTCAATGTCCCGTTTACCAGAGAGAGATGACAGCGGGAAGGATTACAGAGCAGCCTGACGCACCGCCGGGGAGACCATAGCAGGGGACACAGACGCAGACTGCGATGTGAGTATTGTATTTTGTTTTTCTTTTTTATACCTAGTGTAGCTAGGGCGTATTTTTGTAGGAGGGCTTACATTTCAATCAGGGTATGGCTTATTATTGGGGTAGGGTTTATTTTCGAGGACACACGGTACAGATTTAAAAAATAAAATAAAAACACCCCAAGCATACATACTACTTTCCTAGTGGCTGATTTTTGTCCCTGAGGTATCTCTTGCGATATTAGGATAGCTAATTAGTTGCCTGCAGCACCTAGAAGCCCAGAGCCTACATATGTACCTCTATGGGCCCTTTCCTGGAGGGCTCCAGCAAAGAGTCCAAAAGTTGGGCTTGGACTTAGCAGACGACCTATCAGAACCAAGAAAGGAAGTCCCACTGTCGTCCCCGCCAGAGCACCAAGAGGAAGTCCACTCTTCCAAGCATGTCCTGTATAGGCCTGGAAGCCAGAGTTTTGTTAAGAAGAGCCGGCCGTCTGTAGGAGGACACGTACCTGCGGGCAACAAAGAAGAGACCCCGCCAGCGCAGTCCCAAGCGAAGCTCCACCATGGGAGTCCCACCACTGACCCCAGACCAAGAAGGCCTAAGATGGGACTGGTAGTGTCATGCAAACCCAATTAGAGCTGCCAGGTCGAGGTATGCAAAGTACCCATGAAGAGGAGGGGGAGACAGAGAGATCCAACCCTGAGACAGAGACTGCAAGAGACTGTCACTTAGTGTTGTGAGAGATCGCTGGATGTAAGGGAAGTAGACAGGAATCTCAAGTGACCCCATGGCTGGAGGGAAATAGAGTCGTTAGCGCTGCTCTGTTACACTTGGTCTTCTTGGAGGAGGGAGGAATACCCCGTTTCCTTGAAAATAAGACATATCCTGAAAATAAGACATAGCATGATTTTCCAGAATTTTTCAGGATGCAAAATGATTTTTCAGGCTTTTTGAGGATGCTTGAAATATAAGCCCTACTCCAAAATTAAGCCCTGCTAACAGTTAATTTAAAAAGGTCAATTTAAATAGTGTCCAGGCAGCTATACATGTAAAAAAAGTTAAACCTTTTTGAACAAAAATTAATATAAGACACTGTCTTATTTTCGGGGAAACACGGTAGTGTGTCTGATGCAGCACTGTTCACCCTCCTCAGTTAGGGACAATCAGGGAAGCTAGGACACCAAGATAAAACAGATTTATCTCAGTGTTTGGAGGAAGGACTAACTTTTTTTTGTGCTTAGTGTCGCCTCCTAGTCCCACCATATATTACCTCACCCTTAGGCTGCCTTCATACTGGCGTGAAAACTGCGCAAGATTTGTGTGGCCCGATATCGCGTTCACCAGTGTGAAGGAGCCCTTATTAGTACAGGGAAATTTTTTAAAAAGCATCATTTAAAGAAGAAGAGTAGGTGAAGGTTGGGTTATTCTTCCTATGGCACATCCATCACATACAACATACCTTGTTTTCGAACATCCTCGACTGCCTCTACCAGCTCCTGCTTGAGAAACTGACTCTCCTTGGCTATCTTGTCTCCCTTCTCCAAGAAATTTTGAGTCGCTTGCTCAACAGATGCGGCCAAAACATGAGCCTTCTTAGAACGGCCTTTCTTTTTATTTGATGGCCCCTTGTTGCTGGTATTAACCAAGGTCGTTACCTGCATATAAACATTTATACACTCAATCATGGGTAACTGATGCTCCATAACAAACCTAATCAACACGAAAACCCGTATATTAAAAAATGTTAATATTTGCAATGAAAGGAGGCGGGATGGGGCGGGGCTGAATTCCACAAATAATTTAGCCCCACCCCCACCTCTCCTCATTGCAAATAGTGCAGAGGGGTGGAGAGGAGGCAGAGAGGGGGCGGGAGCTCAGAGCACTGCTCCTGGCTCTTCCAGGCTCACCCTGCAGAGAGAGACGCCGTATATCGGCTGGGCGTGAAAACCGAGCCGATATACAGTCGTCTGAATCCAGCCTTATATAGAGACTGCAAGCAATCAAGTTATGGTTCTATGTAAAGGAAGGGACTAGGAAGGAGCTGCTGAAATGAAGATGGAGAGACACACAGATGCTGCTGAGCCTATATCCCACTGCAGTGCTGAATTCACATCTCCACTGCTCAGTACTGTTGTATTGGTCTCAGGCTAATGCAGCCTTTGAGGGTGTGCTACAGAGAAACAGGAGAGCAGGATCGCCTTTTCTATGGATGGGAGATGCAGCAGCTAGTGCTAATCCACTCTAGAGCTTAGCTCAGTGAAAACGGACAATTTAGAAAAAGCCTAAAAAATGAAAAAATTAAGAAAAATTGCAGGCTAGAAGTCATACGGTTTTCAGAAACAGGGTTATTCCTGGGCAGACAGGATAGTTTATTCTGAAAAGTCCTCTGAAGTTTAGTTACACTTTAGGCCTCATTCATATCTGAACTATGCATTTCCGCTGCTCGGTTAAGCGGTACATCCAGTATATACGGTACCCAATGGACCTCACTGATTAAAATAGTGCCAGCCGGGCGTCCGTCCTGCTGCTTGTGCTATTCTGTTCAGGATTATTATTACTGGTTCTGCACCGAAGCCTCCAAACTGTCTAACGCCCATGTGAGCACAGCCTTAGGCCAGGGATACACTTACGTATTTCGGCTCCATGTTTGGGGCTGTAATATAGAAATGCGTCCCAGCCTGACTGCAGGGTTTCCAACCCAAACTCCAAGTACCATATATTCCTATGATGTTTGGGGTCAAGAGACACGTAGTCAGGTCGGGACGCACACCTGTATTACAGACACAAGCACAGAGCTGAAATATGTAAGCGCATTCCTGGCCTTAAAGGGGTTGTTCAGGCTTTAAAAAAAACACCATGGCTGCTTTCTTCCAAACACAACAGCAGCTGTATTCATGGGTTGTGCCCGGTATTGCAACTCAGCTCCAATTCACTTCTGAGTGGAGCTGAGCTGCAATACCAGGCAACTCCACAGACAAGGGTGGCGCTGTGTTCGTAAGAAAGCAGCCATGTTTTTATAACCCTGAATGTGTGCTATGAGCTTGGCTTTGTCTAATCTGTATATCATCATATATCTTGGAAAATGGGGTACAGGCAAAAGAGAGAAGGATCTTACATACCTGAGTAACCAATGGCTCAAGAAGTCTCTCAACCGCAAGGGTTCGAATTTCCAGACTTTTCGGGTCCCACTTAAAGTTAATATTTCCTGCGTTCAGAGTCATTTCTGAATAAGTAAAGAAAAAGTTATTGGCGTTGGTTGACCTTAAATGTGGAGCCGATGTATCTAATCTAGAACCTCCCACGGCACACAGTACGGAAGCGGAGCAGTGAAGATATATATCGTATGCCTGTGAAGCGTACGGTAAGACATGGCTGACAGCATTGTAAAAAAAGTTCAATCTGGGGGTTAATCATGACTGCAGGAAAACGGGTTCCCAAAACTGAAATTAGCCTTCGGCTCCCCACATACTGCTTTAGTGTAAAAGACAAAACAAGATGTACACATTTTAGTATTACAGTTCTTCCCTGACTGTTAAGGCCCATTTAGACAACGATTATCGCTTTTGAGCGATAATCATTTGGTGTAAATGTGCCCATCTTTCACTTTTCTGCCAAACGATGGATTTCAGTTCGGCATGAAATCCATGGTTCGGCAGAACAGCTGATAAGAAGGACCGCACGCTGTGTTCTGCCTGAGGAGCGCTGATTACATTGTCTCAGCTGTCATCCCCATGGCAGAACAGAGGGAATGTATTCAGAGAACAGCGGGTGGTCTGCTCTCTGAATACAGCTCACATACTACTAATTGGTACTAATAGGCATAGTACTAATTATGCAAAGCCATCATTTGAGCGATCTTTGTGTCTAAATGCACCTTTACATGAAAATCCAATGAAGGATCTTGAAACTAGAATTGTCTGGAAATCTAGTAATTTGTTTCAAAACTAACAGCGATAAAACTACTTATATATAAAAATGAGCTGAAAAGTGATGAAAGATGAAATAATCATCGTTAGTGTCCTGTACGGCCCGGTGTACAAGAGAGGAGGTGGGACTTTAGGCTTCTGAGACCCAATACAAAATCTGCAACAGGGCCCGGTGTGTAACTAAAGTCAATGGAAGCCGTCCGTTCCGCGGCCCCTCCGCAATCATCATTGCTGCGGGGAAAGGCCTGGGATTCTCATCATCGCCTAGTGACGGCACGGCATAATCTGTACTGAGCATGCGCGCTGGCCAGCATCTCCGCAGTACAGATAAAGAAGAATCCGGACAGGTAAGCGGGGTCACCGGCCAGGCACAGGGTCGGACCACGCATGCCGGATCCGACCCGGTCGTGTGCAGGAAGCCTAAGGGGGTTGTGCTAAGATTGAAAATTATCTCCCATTCACAGCATAGGAATAAAAATCAGAACGGTGGGGGCGGACCATGAGGACCCTCCCCTGCTCATGAGAGCGCGCTAAGGCGGCATTCATCTCTGTAGGCTAGCTGGAGATAGAGTTCAAGCGTTCGCCATCTCCAGCAGTCCCACTGAAATAAATGGCGGGGCTGAATGCTGCTCCATTCATTTAATGACACTAGGGACCCCCATTTTCCTGATTGGTGGGGGACCCAATGGCTGGCCTCCACAGATCAGTTATCCCCTATACTGTGGGCAGCAGGTTCTTACACTACCCCCCTGTATGTTAGGGTTCCTTCACACGAACGTATTATAGTGTTGTCTGCGCAGCAATCTACCATCGGCTTCCATACTGCTCGAAATACGCCAAATAAAGATGGCAGCAAGTTCTTTCCTGGCGTGTATTACGTGCGCACACATGCCAAGATGGCGAACGGCGGCCTACAGCAAGAACCCAATTTCACTGCGTGCCGCGCGACTGTTACATGCGGGCGGCACACAGTGAATTACACTTAGAGCGCAGAAGCAACTACTGTTATTCCCATGTAGTACAGGATTTCACTATATCTGTTCTAGAGTTCCCTCCATCTTTTTCGCCGCACAATGCGGTTCGGATACCTGTAGCGGTATGGTATTGGGTGTCGGCAGCATTTTATTTTAGGCCTCTCTCATACGGGTGGTTTCTCCTGTTCGCCGTGGGTGTATTTCCTGCTTCGGGGATGCTCTGCGTACGGATGTGCGCTTACCAATCCCCATACACTATCTTAGGCATGCGTAATATGCGCCTAAAGCAAGCAAGTTGCTTCTTTTTGCACGCTGTGTGTGAGAGGTACCGCGGAAAGTCATGTAAAGTCAGAACTCGTAAACCTTGGTGAAGAACACGGATGTGACCGCCTCACTGCAGAATGGGATTGATAACAACTGCCAGGCGAAGCAAAGTTAGAAGGAAATCGAGGTCCAGGAGGCGCAACTACCGGGCGAGGAGGTGGAAACTCCCCAGGGAGCTTATTTACTCATCACACTCATATTAAACCAACAATCCCAATAGGAACACTTGAGGAGCGGCATAGCAGCGGGCCGGGCGTACAAGCAGGGCGGCTTCACACACTGCATGCCTGTGGAAAACACACCCGCAGTTTTTGATGCCAAAGCCAGAAGTGCATTAAAATATAAAAAAAATTAAGAAAGAATGGGTACGATGAAAGGAAGGACTTCTATTCCCGCGTCCCGCTGGATGCACTTCTGGCTTTGGCTCAAAAAACTGCAAGTGTGTTTTCCAAAAAATGCTGTGTTTGAGCCCTTAGAGCTGCTTGCCACAGGTGTGTTTGAGCAACACACAGAGAATAGAACCCATCGAATTAAAGTCTCCCCGCCCCTAGCCCAGAGAGGTCACGAAGAACCGCGGTATGCACACACAAAAAGAAAACGCATCATGCTGTACTTTTCTGAGCAAAACAAATATGATACGTGTGCAAAAAAAAATCATAGTTCGTTCCGCAAATACATTGCGCCGAGACTCGCGCAAAAGTGCATACGCTCGTGTGAATGAGCTCTTAGGGTACAAACAAGGGGCAGCCATCGTAGATGGGTGGGTTTGGGCTGAGTGCAGCCAGCCGCACCAGGTTTTCACCCTTAAGCTAATTTCACCCGGGCGAGTGCGATATCCACCTGTGAAACTCGCCATCGTGCGATCTCCCCGTGGATGTGAGTGTTTGCGTCAAAAACGCCTTGCATCACTACGCTGTGCGATACTTTGTCAGCCCCACTGAAAACAATGGGTGATGCGAGGGCAAATCGCTCATGTGTATGACCCCATTCCAAAGAATGGTCTTCATATTCGTGCATCTCAACGCACAAATCTCGCACGATTTTCTCGGCCGTGTTAAAGCAGCCCAAGGGACCTTTCACGCAATATTTCTGCAAGACGCACCTAAAGATGCAGGAAACTCCACCCCAAAATCTGCATCTATACACGAGGGCTATATAGAGTAGACATCCACAGCAGCAGATGAGGCCGCATCTATAGGTGCGCCTTGCAGGAATATTCGGAAAGTCCCTCAGCATTCATCCTCTATCAGCAGTCCATGGCACATGCATCTGACCCCAGTCCCAAAACACTATAGGTGGCCATACGCCTTATAGAGTTGTTGGTCTCCCACACACGTGATTCAGGAAGGAGGGTGGTGAGCAGCTGCCTGGCAGTGCCAACCTCCAGATCGCCACTTGTGGACTTCGTGGGGCACATGTGGAATGAAGACGCTGGGCGACACCGACATGGAGAAGGATTTTGGGATTTTAATTAACTGTAAATGTAACTGGATTGTTTAAATCGGCAACTTATTTTTCATACATACCCCGTTTCCCTGAAAATAAGACCTACCCTAAAAATAAGACATGGTGTGATTTTCCAGAATTTTTGAGGATGCAAAATGATTTTTCAGGCTTTTTGAGGATGCTTGAAATATAAGCCCTACTCCAAAATTAAGCCCTGCTAACAGTTAATTTAAAAAGTCAATTTAAATCGTGTCCAGGCAGCTATACATGTAAAAAAGTTAAACCTTTTTGAACAAAAATTAATATAAGACACTGTCTTATTTTCGGGGAAACGGTATATATAAAATTTATGGCCATATGTCATTTTTTTTTACTTATTTCTCTTCATTGCTTTTCCTTTCCCCTTCCCATGATTACTGTTCTATCTAGCCCTTCTAAGGAAGAGACTGCATTTCTAGAACACGTCAATAGGCTTGTTGTTCTCCATAAAGAGGAGTTGGGTTACTTCTCTGGCCTAGTTGTCATTTATTAACAGAGTTGCACCAATAGCCCGATTGTTCACCTCCGTGACTATGCACGTCATACGACTGTTGGCGTAATTTGAGCCGGCAGCGCCTGAAGATCTGCACTATTACCTAGTGGATATATACTTACACACCCCTTAGGGATTCAGCTACCTTTGGAGTAGCTCCACTACTTTGTACCCGCTCAAGCTCTGATATGTCTATCTTGAGTACCGGAGCCCAAAACTGTCCACAATACTCCATGTGTGGTCTGACCAGTGACTTGTAAAGAGGAAGAGCAATGTTCTCATCATGCGCCTCTACACCTCTTCTGATGCCCCCCATGATCGTATGGCCTTGACAGCAGCTGCCTGACACTGGTTGCTCCAGTTAAAGGGGTTGTCCCGCGGCAGCAAGTGGGGTTATACACTTCTGTATGGCCATATTAATGCACTTTGTAATGTACATTGTGCATTAATTATGAGCCATACAGAAGTTAGCAAAAGTTTTATACTTACCTGCTCCGTTGCTGGCGTCCTCGTCTCCATGGTGCCGACTAATTTTCGGCCTCCGATGACCAAATTAGCCGCGCTTGCGCAGTCCGGGTCTTCTGCTGTCTTCAATGGGGCCACTCGTGCAGAATGCCGGCTCCGTGTAGCTCCGCCCCGTCACGTGCCGATTCCAGCCAATCAGGAGGCTGGAATCGGCAATGGACCGCACAGAAGAGCTGCGGTCCACGGAGGGAGCAGACCCCGGCAGCCATCTTCAGCAGGTGAGTATGAAGACGCCGGACCGCCGGGATTCAGGTAAACACTCTCCGGTTTGTTTTTTTTAACCCCTGCATCGGGGTTGTCTCGCGCCGAACGGGGGGGGGGGGGGGGGGGGGGGGTTAAAAAAAAAAATAAAAACCCGTTTCGGCGCGGGACAACCCCTTTAAGCTTACAGTTAACTAAGATCCCCAAGTCCTTCTCCATGTCAGTGTTCCCAGTGGTTTCCCATTTAGTGTGTAATGGTGACATGTATTCCCTCTGCCCATGTGCAGAACCTTACATTTATCAGCGTTAAATCGTTTGCCACTTTTCTGCTTCCAACTTCTCCAGATCCATTTACAACTGTATACCCATCCAGTTTTAATTACCTTCTTTTTTGCTTTTCGGGGGGAGTCCGTGCATTCTATAGCGTGAACATGACGAAATTCAGACCCGGCTGGCAGCTGTGTGGAAGGAATCGCACGTACTTATCACACAGCTGCCGGCTCCATAGTGGAGGAGGAGAGCTGCCCGTACGTACAGCTGACTGGTGGGGCGGTGGAGCCGTTCCCTCCAGCGCTCACTAGTCAGCTGTTCATATGGGCGGCTCTCCTCTCCTGCAATAGAGCTGACAGCTGTGTGATAAGCATCGCAAATCCACTCCACAGCAGGGGAGGAGAGCCGCCCACACAAACTGCTGCCCCACCTCCACCAATCAGCTGTAGGTACGGGCGGCTCTCCTCCACTCCGTATCACATAGCAACAGAGGTGATCCGCCCATAGGTACGGCTAATCGGTGCTGAAATGTACACCCTATAGTCACCATAATAAGACATGACACGCAGGTTTCCTGGAAAGTTGGGTGACCACCAATGGAATCATTGTTAGATTGTCACTCAGCTCTTCCAGAATCCTGAATGCCAACCGCAGAGTTTTGCAAGCATTTATACAACATCGCTATAACTAGTCAAACATTGCATTCAGGCCTCCTGGAAAGCTGGGTGACAAGTAATAAGATCACCATTACATTTACCCTCAGCGGTCCCTGGATCCTGAACGGCTGGTTGACCTAGTGGTATATACTTCATTCCGAGGGGGTACTTCTGCTCTTTATTCCTCCTGTAATACCTCCCTCACTGATTGGTCTGGGGGAGTTTTTTCTATTTTCCACCTCTAAATCTGGGTGCGTCTTATCATCAGATGCATCTTATAAGGCAAAAAATAGGGTACTTGGCACAGTTTTGTTACATGAAAATATTGGTATTCTACAATCTTTCTACAAGGTTGATAATATATTGTAGAAGTGCAATGCACAGAAAAGCCTGTAGGGGGCTGTAAAACAGGCATGTGGAGGTGCTAACGAGCAAGGACAGCTGTATTGGGGGTGGCTGGAGAAGTTAAAACCTCCAGACACATTAAGTTTGGGGGGAGAAACCCAAAGCATGGCTGAAGGAGTTACTCTCTGGGCGGAGGCTAAAGACCCGAGGTCTGTGGCAGAACAGGCTGCGGTACAGCCAATGAGTCTGACAGGGAAGGACGCCCCCTGGACCGTCGCCCTGGTTGGTTACACTGTTGGACATTGCTATGATGTATAGTGGCGCTAGGCCACTGTTTTAGCTAGCAGAGAATCCAATGTGAGTAGCCAGACAGCTAGGATTTTGGTTGTTGATGCATGTGTGCGCTGTGACAGAACAGGGCGAAGAGTTGTTACTGGTGTAATTAGTTACTGCCAAAATAAAATGAACTTCCTGAATTTTACCACCCACTCAGGTCTGGATATGGGCCATTGAAGTATGCTCACGCACCTAGATGGAGGAAAGCTGGCGATCCTGCGAGGCGACTAATCCCCTAATTACCACATAAAAAAAAAATAGGGCTCAATACTGCCCCCTGTGGTACCCCACTAGTAACCGTGAGCAAGTCAGAGTATGTACCATTAATAACCCCCCTCTGTTTCCAATCATTGAGCCAGTTGCTTACACACATTTTTGCCCAGACTAAGGCTCCTTATTTTATATACCAAACGTTTATGCAGCACAGTATAAAAAACTTTGGAAAAGTCCAGATACACAAGATCCCTCATAAACCCATCCTGATATGGAATTATACAGCTATTTTCCTTGAGGTCCTCCAGGAATGCATCTCTTAGAAACTCTTCAAGCATTTTACCCACAATAGAAGTCAGACTTACTGGCCTGTAGTTTCCAGTCACTTTTTGACCCCTTTGTGAATACTGGGACCACATTGGCTATGCGCCAATCCAATGGAACAGACCCTGTCACTACAGAGTCCTTAAATATAAGAAACGGTCTATCACATTACTTAATTAACGTAGAGCCCCGGGGTGTATGCCATTGGGACCCGGTGATTTGTTTATTTAATCTTTTTAAGGTGGCTTTGCACTTCTTCCTGTGTTAGACTGGTGACATTTATTGGAGAGTTTACTTTTGCACTCTGCATTTTGCCAGACATATGATTTGAGTGAATACACTGGCGAAAAAAACTATTTAAAGGGGTTTTTCATGGCATTGATGACCTACCCTAGACCCTGACCAATCAGCTGATTGTAATTGCAGCGCTGTCAGCAGGTGCACACAGGGGTCGAAGCGGAAGCAGCAGGAGTCTCTGCTCCGACCTCTGTAGTGGTCTGCGCTTATAACTGCAAGCGCACCTCTCATTGAAATCAATGGGAGCCACCACGTGTAAATGGGCCATTAGTTTTACTCACTGTCGCCACTTTTGCTGCTTTAGGGCGCTTACCCACTAGCGCTGTTTTCTTGCGATGCGAAAGCGAGTGAAAACACAAGCCTTGCAGCACTAAGAAAACTCTGCGATATCGCTCATTGTTCTAAATGGGGCCGGCGGCGGCAGCAGCTGCGCCAGCCCCATTGAAAACATAGGGAGCACATCGCGGACTTCTGCCACAGCTGTGACCGCTATGGCAGGGGATTCCTTCATCCTCGCGGGGACCACGGCAATGAAGGAATCCTCTGCCATAGCTGTCACAGCTGTGGCAGAAGTCCGCGATGCTATCGCATTGCTTTTAATGGGACCAGCGCTGCTGCAACCCCATTGAAAGCAGTGGGTTGCAGGCAAGCACGAAAGCGATGATTTTCAGGGAAGGGCTTGAAATATAAGCCCTTCCCTGAAAAACCTCCCTAGCTGAAAAAAAATAAAAATGTACTCACCTAGAAGATCCGTCCAGCTCTTCTCTCCGGCCCCAGCAGCCATCTTCTGGAGGCGGGGGATTGAAATCAATGAATGGCTGAGTGCTGCCTGTGATTGGCTGAGTGCTGTGAACAATCACAGGCAGCGCTCAGCTGTCATTCAATGGCTAAATGCTGTCTGTGATTGGCTGAGCGCTCAGCCAATCAAACCAGCGCCTTCTGGGGACGGGGATTTTTTAATCCCCGGCCTCCATAAGACAGAAGACGACTGCCGAGGCCAGAGAGAAGAGCCGGACGGCTCTTTTAGGTGATAATTTAACTTTGTTTTTAAGCTAGGGATGATTTTTCAGGGAAGGGCTTATATTTAAAGCCCTTCCCCGAAAATCACTGCAGGGGTGCCGGCGTCCTATTGCTTTCAATGGGGCAACACCATCCTGATTGAAATCAGTGGGAGAGATTCGCGATCCGGAACGGATTAATGGCTTTTCCATTCATTTCAATGGGGAAAATTGATTTGACTTACGAGTGTTTTGTGTTAAGAGCTCCATCACAGAACGAATTAAACTCCTAACCCAAAGCACCACTGTATCTTTAACTATTGACAGAAACACATTTTCTTTTACGAGATCCATGGGTGTCAGTCCCCCATAATAATTACCTGATTGTGATTTGCAGCTTCATATATTTGCTCTAGTAGTACATTTTGGGTGGCTTCTGCTATATTTGGCGACGTATAGAAAACCTCTGAGGATTTTATTATTGTTTTTCTCCTCCACAGATCTCTACCCATAGACACTCCACATGCTCATCTCCTTCAGATGTATCTTCCTGTAGTGGAAGCTTCAAACAGGACTTTATAAACCCTCCCCCTATTCCATTTTTTGCAATGCCTTCTGAACAAACTATAACCCTTTAAGTTAACCGTCCAGTCACAGCATTTGTCCAACCAGGTCTCAGTTATTCTCACTATGTCATACTTTTCCTTAGACAATATTACTTCCAGCTTGTCAACCTTATTGACCAACCGACTTCTATGGGGCAGAAATATGCCTTTAGATAGAAGTCAGAGGACGCTTATTTTTGACTGTATTGAAAAACTTTTCAAATGAGCAGCCAGCCCTAGAGCAAAAGTGTACTTTGTGTAGATTGCAGGGATCCTAGGGCACGCTCCTGATGTTTAATTCCATATTTGAAGTTCAATGGTGCTAATCCGTGGCTTAACGGCACACAAAACTTGCGTCGGATGCGGCTCGCTCACTGGAGCAGATTTACTCTGGTGTATGTGAATGGGGAACAATATAACAGAATCGAGCGCAACTGTTACACATTCTGTCTGACGTTAGGTGGGGAATCCACGATGTGCAAACATGCACTTACATGTCCTACTTTGACAACAACTTTTGAGATGCACGTAGAAAATGACATAAATCCACCATCTTTGACAGCCCTGTCATTTTGCATCCCTGCATTCCTTTTTTTACTTTATGCTTGAGGGAGCATAAAATGGGTCAGATCAGCTGCAGGTCTGACACCGAAGCACTGCTTTGAAGGGAGGCTATGCAGGTACTATTGTATCTTGTCACCACCGGAAGCTAGGGGTTTGACAAGGCTTGCATGGAAGAACGCCCTGTCACGCCCTTAGTTCCCGATTGGCTGTCAAGGTCCTAGCAGAGTGTCTATGGATTTTTGCCTGGCCTGGAGGGTTAGGGTTAGTTTTCCTGTTAGGTTTACATTACTAGCCGTAAGAGCGGCCTTGACTGACAGCCAGGCCATAATGCAGGTGGGGACACTAATACATTACCCAATCAGTTCCTGGGGGCGTCACTGGCCTGTCAAGCTGCCTGTATCTTGTCTCCACCCATACTTCCGATGGTGACAACATACAATAGTACCAGCTATGCATGCTAATGCAACCAAGCCGTGTGATGCGTTGGGGGACTTGCATCTTTTGACCCCCCCCATAACTATTGTTCTTTTATCGGGTTGCATGGGGACTCATTTTTTTGAACAGTGGCCTTACGTTTTTACTAATATTTTGGGGTACATACGACTTATGGATTACTTTTGTTCCTGAATACAGGGTGACCAAAAATTCTGGCTTTTTTTTTTTATTTCCCGAGGAGATGACTGTGTGTGGGGGGGGGGGGGGGGGGGGAGTGTAAAAAATAAGGCTTTATTAAATATTGGAAAAAAAAAAAGTTGTGAAAAATTGAAAAACACTGAAGTCCTCATAGAGTCTAATGCAACATCCCAGTACTGCATCATACTGTGTTCTGACAAGCTGCCTATCAAGACGTGCCACATGCACGTCTTGATAGGCAGTCATTCACGGCAGCACTGGGGGCCTTCAGAAGTCACCAGGCTGCCATGACAACTGAAAAGAACCTCGATTGTTCTGACTGGGTTGTTTAAATGTTGCTGCCAGAAGTGACAGCACTTAAAGGGTTAACAGCCGCGATGGGCAAACGGTGATCGTGGCTGTTGTCGGCAGGCGTCAGCTGTCAAAGATGGCTGACACTTGTTATGTATGTAGCGAGCCCGGCTTCATACAGACACCTGACATCCGCCGTACATGGACGATACTCGTCGGGAAAGGGGTAGTACAAGGTCACAATAGGGTTAACTCGCACACTTTTGTGAGGTTTTTTTTTTTACTTTTAAAACAAAAAAAGGCATCCTTTTCATGCAGTTAGAGGTCGGTGATGCCAATCATGAGAGGCCATTCAGTAATGGGAATTGGACAAGGCTTAAGTACTTAACCCCTTAAAGACAGAGCGCTGTAAATTTACGGCACTTGGTCCTGGGCTTTAATCCTGACTGATAGCAAAAACATAGCAAAAATCAAGCAGAAGCAGGTTGGGTGCTCGGCTGTTAGTCACAGCTGAGAACCCGGAGGAGAAGCAGTTTTTAGCTACTTCTGCCTTCTCCTTTTTCGGGTACATAACGCTCAATGAGCGCTAAGTACTAAAAAGCGGAAGTGGAGGGTTTCTTCCACTACGCAACCCGGCGGTCACATGACCCCCAGGAGCCCCCTGTTATAGCAGAGCGGCAGGGTCCTGGCAGAGTGACTATTGTCACTACAGGGCTATCCTTCCCTTGAACTGGGGCTCCTATGGATGCCCCAGCTACAATGGGAAAGTGTGCAATATGAAGCTCTTATATGAAGCCATGGGGGAGGGGGGGGGGGCATAGATGGTAAAAGAAAAAAAGTTACATGAAGTAAAAAAAAAAAATACAGAGTAAAAAAATATATATAAATGTAAAAAGAAAATTCTTTTTTTAGCCCTTTACCCGCAATAAAATTTAAAAAAAGGGGGAAAAAAAGTCAGTGAAAAGGATATCAAGAAAACAGCTCAATACGTCACAAACAAAAAAGGCAGCAAACACAATTTTGGCAGCTAAAGGGAAATAAATAAAAAGGACAGTAAAACCACCACATGGGAAAAATCCTTAAGAGGTGTCTGGTCCTTAAGGGGTTAAAAACGTGCACTATGAAAATTATAGCATTCTGAGTAGAGATGAGCGAGCATACTCGCTAAGGACAATTACTCGATCAAGCATTGCCCTTAGCGGGTATCTCCCCGCTCGGGAGAAAAGCTTAGGCTGCCGGCGCAGGTGACAGGTGAGTTGCGACAGTCAGCGGGGGGGGGGGGGGGGGGGGGGGGTACAGAGGGAGAGAGAGATCTCCCCTCCGTTCCTCCCCGCTCTCCCCTGCAGCTCCCTGCCAGCCGCCGGCAGCCGAATCTTTGGTCCAAAGCGGGCAGGTACTCGCTAAGGGCAATGCTCGCTCGAGTAATTGCCCTTAGCGAGTATACCGCTCATCACTAATTCTGAGTAATAAGAGGATTCTAGCTGAATGTAAAAATTGACGCAGCCCCCTATTGGGAGGGGGTCCCAGGTGTTGGACTTCCACCAGATATTGATGGCCTATCCTGAGGATTCCAGACAACCCAGATAAACCCTTCTCCTAAATTGTAGAAGTAGCGGGCACACCGCGGGCGAGACTGGTTTCTTCTTAGCTTCTGTTAGAACCTGCGTCTCCACCCCGTGTGACCGCACCCCACCAGTGAGGAAAGCCAATAACTGATTTTCTATCACCGTTTCCACATCCTGGGTATCAATGTTTTTGATAACTGCCGGCTTAGAGGACGGGAACAGATTTATAGCAAACTTCACAAAACTCCTAAATTACTGCAAAATATGCAACAGATTCCGCATCTAATTAATTAGACCAGATTTATAACAGACATGGTCTTATAGTCCGGGGTCGGTACATTCAATCCACTCCAACTCCGCAGCCCTGCTGTAAACATGACATCCTGAGGGAGGCCCAGGTGGCGTGGGGCACAGCAGGGCGAGGGGGGCATGTGCCCATTTGTTGTTTTATGCCAGGGAGAGATGGGTTTTATACTTAAAAAAAAAAGGATCTTGGAAAACCCCTTTAACAGGCAGACCTGTACGGCAACCTGGGGTCCTTTATGAGACCCCTAACTGCCAGGCTGCAGGAACAGTTACCACCATTTCATTACAGCAAGCTGTTCCCGTGACCGAGGGCGCCCCCTCCCTGTAGTGGGTCATTAAAACACCGCTGTCAGAATGGAGGACATCTAAATGGTTAACAGCTGCGACTGGAGTCATCTCCGATCACTGGCGGGTGTCAGCTGTCAAAGAATCCGGAATCCACAGCGGCATCCGGCTCTGACCCCGGCCGGCGACCCCGCGTACCTTCTCTGTATTGCGGATGACCGCAGACGCTCGCTGTCAGTCACGGGCAGGGCAGATTTTTTTTTAAATGTGTTTCCCAGGCCGGCGCTGGGCGATGAGGCGGGTCCCCATGTTAATTGCCGATGGGCTGCAGGTTGAATGACTTCCATCGCCTTTAACGGAAGCCGTCCGTGCGGAGTCCGCACAAAAATAGAACATTATGCGCTTTTAAATCCGCTCGCTGCAATGGCAGACCGCTCAGCGGAGCGACACGAGGATGTTCTATTTGTTGAACGGGTGTGGGATACCGTCGATCGTCCGCGAGGGTGACGATCGTGGACTCCGCCATTGAAATCCGGCATGTTCAGCGGATGGATTACGCATCCTACTAGATCAGTGGAATCCATCGGCGTGCGTACGGTCGCAGGAGCCGTGGATTCACGCAAAATCAATGTGATTCTGTGCATTTGCTTCAGGTGTAAAAAGATGGCAGAAAAGCGAAGCAGCGTCGTATCCCGGCCCGCGCTGCGTCGTATCCCGGCCCGCGCTGCGACGTATCCCGGCCCGCGCTGCGACGTATCCCGGCCCGCGCTGCGACGTATCCCGGCCCGCGCTGCGTCGTATCCCGGCCCGCGCTGCGACGTATCCCGGCCCGCGCTGCGTCGTATCCCGGCCCGCGCTGCGTCGTATCCCGGCCCGCGCTGCGTCGTATCCCGGCCCGCGCTGCGTCGTATCCCGGCCCGCGCTGCGACGTATCCCGGCCCGCGCTGCGACGTATCCCGGCCCGCGCTGCGACGTATCCCGGCCCACGCTGCGACGTATCCCGGCCCGCGCTGCGTTGTATTCCGGCCCGCGCTGCGCTGTGTCGTATTCCGGCCCGCGCTGCATCTGCCGCTCCTTGCGGAGTTTGTCGCAAACTCTACTTCTGCGGGGATTCCAGCTGCTTTCACTTCCCATCAGAATCCAGGAGTGCGGCGTCCGGAATGCGGAACATCCCGCGGGGGGAAGGAGCCCCAGGAGGAGGGAGAAGTTAGTGGGAGGCAGGAGGGCGGCTGCGGGGACATTCCTGGGGGAGCAGTGCGCAGGAGGGGCCGCAGCCGGACACCCGCAGTCCGCAGGACCTCCACAGCTGCCGCGGGACCGTCATGTGTCCCGGACTAGCGGGCGGCACAAGTACTGAAAGTAACTCCAGAGCCGCCATCTGCCCCGCAGACCCCCACTACTCCACCAACAGGTGTCCGCACGGTCCGGCGCGGCTCCCCACGACTGTCCGCAAGCACCTACCTGCAGCGGGTACAGCGGGGCCCCAGCCCAGACTTCTCCCACCTCGGGCTGTAGGAAACAGGATGAGCCGGGCAGTTCCTGCCAGCAGACTCCTCCCAGGGTGCGGGCGGCCTCATTCCACAGGCGTCATGTGAGCCGGGGCTTCACCTGGCCGGTCGGGACAGCAGTGGGGGCATCGCGACATGACAGGGGGGCACCGAGACATGACAGGGGGGCACTGCTACAAACTTCATGCTGCTCCTTGGGACGGGTAGAAAGTCCTGCTCAACTCCTGGGCTGAGAGCAGAACAGGGACTGAGCTGTAGGGGGCGTCACAGATCCTGGTGCAGGGACTGAGCTGTAGGGGGGCTTCACAGACCAAGGTGCAGGGACTGAGCTGTAGGGGGCTTCCCAGACCCCAGTGCAGGGACTGAAGTGTAGGGGGGCTTCACAGACTCCACTGCAGGGACTGAGCTGTAGGGGGCGTCGCAGACCCCGTTGCAGGGACTGAGCTGTAGGAGGCGTCGCAGACCCCGTTGCAGGGACTGAGCTGTAGGAGGCGTCGCAGACCCCGTTGCAGGGACTGAGCTGTAGGGGGCATCGCAGACCCCGTTGCAGGGACTGAGCTGTAGGGGGCGTCGCAGACCCTGGTGCAGGGACTGAGCTGTAGGGGGGCGTCGCAGACCCCGTTGCAGGGACTGAGCTGTAGGGGGGCGTCGCAGACCCTGGTGCAGGGACTGAGCTGTAGGGGGCGTCATAGATCCCGGTGCAGGGACTGAGCTGTAGGGGGCTTCACAGACCCCTTATGGCCAAGTAGGGCACACTGGCTTTATCATATGTCCTATTGTGGTCCATATCCCTGACCGGACTCACCCATTGCTTGAGGGTCTCGCGCCGCATACGGACACATTTCTGTGGAAGCAAGTTGTGTCCGAGAGCGTCAAGCGGCTCATATACGTGCGTGTGCGCGCGCCCCGGCTGCAGCTCTGCCAGCTGTCGCGTTTCACCTGCAATCTTAAACTTGAGACTAAGCAGCAAAGGGGAGGAGATTTGCAAAATCTCCACACGCTGCGGTCAAGCCACGCTGAAACTGACATGCGGTGCGCGATTCAAAACCGCAACATTGTATCTCCGCTTGCACTGCGGGCTCTCATCTTTCTATGGGGAGAGATGGCCGCCGCAAAATAAGCTGCTTTCCAAACCCACGCCAAATGTCTCGGGACTTCAGCTGCGGAGTTTCCATGCGGTCCCACTGAGGATATGCCGCAAGACTTCTGCCAAGCCTAGAACCGCGTGCTGCATTAACCCCTTGAGGAGCATGACGTCATATAAGACCACTGGGGGTCATTCCCACTTTTCTACTATAGCCAGAGGCTGTGACAGGGGTCACTTTCACTTTCTCTATTCATTACATGGCACTCATTGAGCACTATGTAGTCTGCAAGAAAACCGCTTCTGCCTTCTCCTTCGGGTCCTCAACTGTGCCTAGCAGCCGAGGACCTGAGCTGCTACATAGCAGGAACTCTAAAGGGGTTTTCCATGGAAAATACTATTGATGACCTGTCCTCAGGATAGGTCATTAATAGTGTCCAGCATGGAACTGCTGGCGCAGCTTGCCTTGATTTCAATGACAGCTGGGCCTGCAGTTACAAGCGTCGGCCACTACACAGAGGTCGGCAGGCAGACGTCTGCTGCTCCAGCTCAGACCTCTGTGTATTTGCGCCACTGACAGCATGCGCCCGCACAGCTGATCGGTCGGCGTTCCGGGCAAAGGGACCCCGGCCTATCAGCTATTGGTGACCTATCCTGAGGATTGGTCATCAGTAGTATTCTCCCTGGAAACCCCCTTTAATCCCGCGCCGTACTTTACCATCATCTGGGATTAAAGCCAAGGACCAAGCCCTGTAAATTTATGGCACTTGATCCTTATCAGGACGTGGCATCTCATGCCAGTGTGCCCTAAGGCTACTATTATGCAAGCGCTAGTGTTTCTTACAGCCGACACCCAGCGGCAGCAACTCTGATCAGCCACGTGGCTGATCAAAGCTGTTAACCATTTAAACGCTGCTGTCAATTCTGATGAGATGGAAGGGAGCCATGTGGGTGTTATTGAAGGAAGGGGCCTCCTGAAAATTCCCAGGGCTGTCTTGGCACGTTGCCTATTAAGCCGTCCCTATGGGGTGGCTCGATAGACTACCTGCCCGATCGCAGTATGCCGTGCCAATCGCGTGCGTGAGAAAAATATATGTCTGAATGGGCAAATGTACATCAATGCCCTTTTGGGACTGTGTATTACACACATAATATGCAGCCCCCATACGCCTGTGTCAGCCATTAGGGGGCCTTTAGGCAGAGCGAGAAATTGCTCACCCGAGTGAACGATGTCGCAGTGTGCTCATTCGCTCTGCGTTCTGTTTAACCCCTTAGGGCCATGGCCCTTCCCCCCCCCCCCCCATTTTCGTTTTTTACTTCCCCATTTAAAAAAAATCGTAATTCCTAAATTTATTCATCAACGTAGCTGTATGAGGGCTTGTTTTTTGCGGGCCGAGTTGTATTTTTCAATGCAGTGTACTGAAAAACGTAAAAAAAATTCTAAGTGGAGAGAAATGGAAAAAAAATGAAATTCTGCCATCTTTCGTTGCCTCTTGTTTTTTACGGCGCACCAACTGCCATCGCTCTGTGCGCCCAATGTATGAAGAGGGGCGCATCTCCTTACATACTTGGCGAATCTCTGCTCTTCAGTACATGAACACACAATCTAAGCTAGTTGGAGCAGCTTATAGTTATGTCCTAGCGTATGCCATTCTGGCTTTAGTTCTACATACAGCTATACGTCCCAGACCGCCATACCACCTTGCCGAAAACCCTGCCCATTTCTCAGTCAAGCATCGAGGCCAGCGCACAGGTCATGAAAGTCGCAATAACTTTGCGCAAGCATTGCCTTGCGCCACATTTTGACTTTTTTTACCACGCTGATGTTTAGTAACGGCATGTTTTAGGAAAACCTCTAAAATGGCAGTTCACATATTTTGCCAGCCATAATTAACCCTTTCCAATCCACTGTCTGACGTCTAAAGACATTCTGATTGAAGGCTGTACAGTTTCCAATGTTGGAAGACGTCCGTCAGGGTATTCTTACTGTAGATTACTGTCCGCTCTGTTGTTGGGGGCCTCTCCAGATTGGGCCCCCTGACCAGAAATTGCTGGCGCCATATAACTCTCCGGGCTGCGATACAAGCTAGTTTGGGAGTTATATCGATGACATGGTTCTGCTAGAAGTAATTGGCAGGGGGAGGATCTAGAAAGGCATTGTCAAGATGTCTTGTTTGGATTGGATGAACAGATAAATAAGAATCTGGAAGAGACATTGTCCTTGGTTTGGCAGTTGGAAGGGGCAGGACCATTAATCAAAACCCAAATCCTCGTTATTTCTTCCAACTTCTACTGCCTGAGATGGAGCAAATTACAACTGTACAAGTGCCACAGTGAGGTCTACAGAGCAGTCTAGGAGATCCGGCACTGTTTTCTCCCCATCCCACTCCTGTCCCCCTCTGGCAGCTACATACCCTGTCCACATCCACCGCCTAGTAGCCCGATGCTGCCCTTCCACACTGCTTCCACCTGCATAATACATACCACCTCACCGTGTCCCAATGCCGACACAAATATTGGTATTCACCAGCACACTTCCCTCTTCTGCTCGCCTGGCAGGGGCTTTCCTCCCCATGCTAACCCTACTTCAAAGTGAGGGAGAATGGGGAGAGGGCCGTCAGCCAGGAAGACCAAGGAACTATCATAAGGGATTTACTAGCCCTGGGGGTGTTTGTCAGCACATCTGGGCTCACCCCTGCCCTGCTTAAGGGCACACAGGGAGGGGGACTTCAGCCCGGAAGACCAAGGCATCCTCATAGTGGTAGTACTGACTTTGGGTGTGTTAGTCAGCGTAGATGGGGCGTTCCCCTTCCATGCTTCATGCTCGCCCTTCTTTAAAGTGTAGGTGCAGAGAGAAGGGGCACCAGCCAGGACCAGCAAGAAATCCACAGAATTTAATTCTATACAACTGTTTAGGGAAATTAAAAAATACATAAATATCTAAATTAAAAACCTAAAACATTCCCAGAGAACATTACAGAGCGTTCCCACCAGAAAAATACATAAAAAGCAAATTTAAATCATTCAGTTTTGCCAATCCTCGCATTCTGGTTTGCGAAATTAAAAAATTTTCAAATTGGCCTCGGTGTTGGCTGACCTGAGTGATGGAGTGCGGTTCAGGAACATTTGGGCCTTGGGCAAGCGGCTCCAGTTAATCTGTAGCGATGTCAGGAGGCCCCTTGAACAAAATAAAGTTATGCAAAACAACGTAGGCCTTGATGACATCATCAACTGTTTTAATTGGATGGGCCAATGGAATATTCGCCATTTGGTAATAAGTATGCCAAAAGCATAATCAACCCATGACTTGAGTAAGAATTCATCAAATTGCCAAATATTTGGAAAGTGTCGGCTAGAAGAACGAATGGGATGGGTGGCCCATCAGTTACCAGAAATGGCTTTTGGCGCTGGGAGGCCAAAATCCTGGGACAAATACCTCAATGTGAGCAGTCGGCATGCTTCAGGTGACACATTTCTATGAAAGTAGCCTTCCCTTTGAAGAAGGCTGTAGAGACGCAGAAGAAGGTCATCCAATGTATCCACAGTCATTCGGTAAACCTCTCGGGGTACTTATGGAGATCTTGGTATAGTGTGTAGTATGCCTCTCGTGTCATCCAGGCAGAGGTAATGGGGTGAATCACCCTTCTATACTTGGCCTTCTCTCTATGCTGCCACATTAGGGCATCAGATCCGAAATACACGTGTCCTGGAAGCATCGCCGTATTATGAGTTCCAGGCGACGGACTACAAAACGGCTTTTCTAATCTCTGGTTTTGAAATGAGGAGAAAAGATGCAAACCCTATATATGTATATCCTTCATAAACAGAAAAAAACGAAGAAAACGAGTAAAAACAGATCCGTTACTAATGGAAGGAAACTGATTACACATAAAAAACAAAAACTTTGTCTTTCCCTTGGATTGTTTGTCTTCCGTTACAGTTTTCCATTCATGAAAAAAAAAGCATCAGTATTAACCCTTTCCAATCCGCTGTCTGACGTCTAAAGACATTACGATTTAAGGCTGTACAGCTCCGATGTTGGAAGACGTCCGTCGGGGTTCTCTTACTGTATATTGCCAGCCTCTCTGCTGTCAGTCTATCCAATGTCTTACCTCATGCAGTACTGGCTTTAGCCAGCAGATAGCGCCATTGTATAACGGCAGAAAAAGAGTAAGCCCCCCCTAGGAAAACCAGGATACAAATTGGATTGGAAAGGGTTAAATGGGAGATCGAGCGCAGGTTTAAATGTAGCCACACTAAGTAAATATTCACAGTGCAAGGAGGAAAATTCACAAACCTTGAATTCACATAACTTGAATTCACAGCCGAGAAAATTGCAGGAGATTTGTGAGTTGCGAGATGCAGATGAACCCCGTTCTTTTGAATAGAGTCAGATCCATAAAAATCGCGGCATGTCTTATATTTTAAAATTCCTTGGAACGATGTGCCCATTGTTTTAAAGGGGTTGTCCCGCGCCGAAACGGGTTTTTTCTTTTTTCAATAGCCCCCCCGTTCGGCGCGTGACAAACCCGATGCAGGGGTTTAAAAAAAAAAAAAACGGATAGTACTTACCCGAATCCCCGCGCTCCGGTGACTTCTTACTTACCTTGCGAAGATGGCCGCCGGGATCTTCACCCACGGTGCACCGCAGGTCTTCTCCCATGGTGCACCGTGGGCTCTGTGCGTTCCATTGCCGATTCCAGCCTCCTGATTGGCTGGAGACGGCACACGTGATGGGGCGGAGCTACGAGGAGCAGCTCTCCGGCACGAGCGGCCCCATTCAGAAGGGAGAAGACCGGTCTGCGCAAGCGCGTCTAATCGGGCGATTAGACGCTGAAATTAGACGGCACCATGGAGACGAGGACGCTAACAACGGAGCAGGTAAGTGAATAACTTCTGTATGGCTCATAATTAATGCACGATGTACATTACAAAGTGCATTAATATGGCCATACAGAAGTGTATAACCCCACTTGCTGCCACGAGACAACCCCTTTAAATGGGACAGGAAAACGATTGCCGATCCTTCGATGCAGCTGAAAGCCACGCCGAAGGATCAATACTTTAGTTAAAGTGATGGGAGAAGTTTTTAAAGAAAAACGCCTTGCTTCTGCACATAAAACGCACGTTGGCGAGCGCGATATTCGGCCAAGTTTCACGGCCCGATATCGCGCTTGCTTGTGCGTAGCTAGCCCAACAATCATCTCAGCGGAATATTTCCTGTAACTGGAAGTAAGATCGGCACAACCTTTTCAGGCAGTCAGTTTCTACATTGAAATCAAGTCGATTGGCTGAAAACTGCATTGCAAAATCACAGCATTTCACAGTAAAACAGAAATGGTTTTCATGCACTTTTCTTTAAACACAAACATTGAGGGCCTATGGGCTTTAATATACAACGCTGCAGGAGACCCCCAGTACTGAACGCATACGCCCCTGTAAATGAGCCCTTTAGCTGAGATCTAAAAGGCTGACAGCTACCTCCCTGAAAATCCCCTGGTTAGCAGCACTCATCAGGCCATACAGGTGGGATCTAGCTATTGCCTATACCTGGGCATCCCAGGTACCTTGCATAACAGAGATACTAACAAAAAAGGACTTCTAAGGCACTACACTGCAAACTAGCATTCTCTTTTACTTGTTCTTCCATTACAGCCTGTGAAATTACAATCCCTTCCACAAGAGGGCACATATCTAATCTACTGCCTATCTGTATAAGGGATCGGCAGACGATCCCTTCCACAAGAGGGCACATATCTAATCTACTGCCTATCTGTATAAGGGATCGGCAGACGAGCCATTATTCTTCAGTATTCTCACTTCCATTACGTGATCCCTGCCATTCCTATTGTTGCCACTAGAGGCTGATACATTCCCAACAAATTCAAACCTACATAGATACAACCCTGACTACAACCATAGCAGCTCCGTCGTCCTTGGAATATAATCAAGGCTAAAGTATATAAATATCTCCTAATCTGAGCTAAAACCTTGCAGCACAGAACCCGTTACTGGGAGAAAATCAGCCAATCTGAATGTGAACCATGGGTGCCGAGGCATTCTGTCTGCACAGCAGTCTTTATGTGATGCCCTACTTCATATATACATCCTCCATATTAAGGACCTACACAAGGACTTATTATCAAGTCTCTCTCATGTCCTTTATAGCTCCCACTTTTTAAAATAATCTCTGCTATTCTTAACATTGCCACTAGGGTTCACCAAACTCCGTCATAAGCGTTTCCCGCTGTGTTATCTGACTGGAATAGAAGGAAAAAGAGAAAAAACACTCCTAACCCCAATACTCCCTCTGATAACTCAATTGCAGGTTCAACCCCGAAACATTACCTCTGTTACAGGAGCACATAAACCAGCCAATCCATGATTGATCTACCAGGCCCCAGAAATTACAACTGTGTGTCTAACAAAAGTCTCCCTCTCCAATAGCATCGATCACATGTTGACACTTTCGGATCCATGACTTGACTATTTAGAATTCCCAAATGTGATCCAACCCTCCAAAGACATTCACCCTTGGGGGTCTATATCTAGCTAAGTAGATTGAAGTTTATTGTCCAACAAGACTCCAGTATCTCCCTACTCCTCTATTATTCTAGATCAGTGGTCCCCAACCTTTTTTGCACCAGGGATTGGCTTCAAGTACGATCATTTTTCCATGACCCAGCAGGGTGGGAAGGGGATGGGGTTTTGGTCATGTGGGGGCAGGGTTTCAGTGGCTTCAGTAGTAATGCTATTACTACTGGGGCCGATATAGAAACACTGTTAGCGGCCCCCTGCAGTATTAGTGACATCCCACAGCGGCCCCCAGTATAATAATGACACCCCACAGTGGCCCCCAGCATAATACTGACACCCCACAGCAGCCTGCAGTAGTAATAGTGACATCCCACATCGGCCCCCAGTAGTAATAGTGACATCCCACAGCAGCCCCAGTATTAATAGTGACATCTCACAGTGGCCCCCAGTATAATAGTGACATCCCACAGTGGCCCCCAGCAGTGACAGTTCCCCCCTGAGACCCATATATACTTACCACCTCCACCTTGTGGCAGCGCCACTGCTCCTCTGCCCAATGCGCCCCTAGCAGGTCAGTGTGCTGCCGGACGCATCCTCCCCTCTGCTCTCGCGGAACCAAGTAGTAGAAGACATCGGGGGAGGGAGAAGGAGGATCCCAGCTGCACACTGACATCACAGTGTGGCCGGAATCAGTGCCACTAGTAGCGCTGCTTAGTGAATCCTGGCAGGGGAGCCACGGCCCCTGCCGGTATTCACCACTGATGTGGTGAGTGGCTGACACTGCCGCCGTAGACCGGCAAGAAACCCCCAACAGCCCAGTCCGTGGACCAGTGGTTGGGGACCCCTGTTCTAGATCATGTAAAAGTTCCTTTGTTGCCAATCTTCTCTAATAGCTCGAAAAACTACCCAAAACAAAAACTCAAAAACACCTGATTCCCAACCGCCTCACTGCCACCACTATCCGGAAGAAAGACAAAGCACCAATAAAAGCCCATGAATAACAAGTCAGATCCTTGTCATCTGCTCTATCTAGGTTAGCATGGTTGCAAGATTCTTCCATTTCCAGATGAAAAAGGACATATTGAGGGCATTCAAAAAATCTCCATTGCTAATGATAAATGATCATAAGATCCTAATTTTTCAAGACTACTCTGCCTTGGTTACCCAATAAAGACAGGTCCTCACTCCAATATGCAAACACAAAATGTTTCAACTACACTATCAATCAAGGTTGCAAGTGACCATTAACAACACAACCATCTTCTTGGACATCCCCTCTGATGCAGGAGACATCTCCTATGCCCAACCCATGAGGTCTTAACCTTTACTCCCTGTCTCTGCATTCAGCCCTCCCCTCCTTCCCCAGCAGAGGAATACATTGAAAAATCGTTCTTAATGTTTCAATTCACACCGTCTACCATCTATATATTGTTTATGTTGGTTGGGTCCAAAGACCCATTCATTTCTATAATTGTTCATTTCCTTCTCTTCTAGCTTTTCCCTTCGTGTTTCTGTTCAGGAACTCCTATCGACGCAGTACTCTCCACAACAGGCATTTCTTCCTGCTTGCTGGGAGTAGATGGAACCACTATCCATTGGATTCATCCAACCTCCACACTGGTACTGGTTTTGGAGTACAAATGAGTACTATGATACATAATGGGACCAACACGTAAGTAACTTCCGGCAATATAAGTATAGTCTTCTGGAATGTTGTGGGCTTAATCCAATTTCCAATTCTATTTGTTAAGTCATGTTCAACTCTTGGATATTCTGTAGGCCGGTCCTCTCCATGCTTCTCTACAGCTGCTTTTAATTGCCTGATACCCTTTCCCGTGTCCTTCTTGATGGTGTCCAACTATCTTGTCCTTTGTGTTCCCTGTTTCCTTTCACCAGGGACCATCTCTTTTTCTAGCAAATTCGCCCTCATTGCATGTCCAAAGTAAGTCCGTCTCTGTTTCGTAATCTTCTCTTGCAGGGACACCTCTGAGTTGATACGGTCTGGGACGTTGTTATTGGCCACCCTAGCTGTCCAGGGAATTCGTAGAGCTTTTTTCCAACACCACAACTCAAGTGTCAATTTTTCTTCTGTCTGCTATCCTCAATGTCCACGTCTCATAGCCATATGTTGCAATCAGGAAGACGATGGCCGTAATTAACCTTCGTTTGTTGGTAACTGAGACATCCTTGCACTTCTATATTTGGTCCATGCTCACCATGGCCGTACACTCCAGTGCTAATTGATGCTTTATCTCACCTGTCGAGTTGCCACTACGATGGATGAGGGACCCAAGGAAACCGAAACCTGTTAACCACTTTGATTTCCTCGTTGTTGACCTTTATGTGCAATTCCTTGTTGGCAGTGGTCATGATCTTTGTCTTCTTGGTTTCAGGTGAAGTCCGATCTTCTCACTTTCTTCTTTTAGTTTCAGGATCAGCTGAAATCAAGCTGGATTCCGCATGAGCACAGGGACCTGTGACTACATCACAAACCTTAGGTGGATCATGGATTACACTAAGGCTTTCGACTGTGCTGAGCATGATAAGCTTTAGGAAGCACTGAGGGAGGTAGGAGTACCAGCGCGCCTCATCATGTTCAGTAATCAAAAAGCCACAGTGAGAACCCGGTATGGGGATACAGAATGGTTCAAGATCAAAAATGGTACAAGTCAAGGATGCATCCTCTCCTTTTTTTTTTCAACCTTTATGCGGTAGTGATTATGAGGCGGCTGGACTTAAATGATCAGGGTATTGGGCTGAAAATAGGTGGAAAAACCATCACTAACCTAAGACACGCAGACGATAAGACCCTGGTAGCAGAGGCAGCAAAACATCTGAAGACACTGATCCTGAAGCTAAAAGAAGAAAGCTGTCGGTTTGAACTCTTCTGAAATAAAATCCTCATCCACATAAAAGCAGCCATGGTGTTTGTTCAGGAAACACATTGGAGAAGGAATGATCACCCTCTTTGGAAGCATATAGGCTTTACCGCAGTCTTGAGGCTGCTTTTGTATGCAAAATTAGGGAAATGGCCATCTTTTTACAAGAACTTAACGCATTCTTAAAGGGGTTGTCTCGAGGAAGCAGTGAAATTTTTTTTTTGCCCAGTCCCCCTTATTAAGCATACATTACTAAGCACCCGTGTAAATGACTTTTCTAGCCGGTTTCTACTTACAGTTCGAGCGTTTCAGCAACCTTTAAAAAGTTTCCTCAAGATGGCCGTCGGCTCTTTTCCCGTCGCTTGCTGTAGCCCGACGTGCGCGCTCCCGAGACGCTACCAGCTGTGTCTCCCTGACAACCAGACGCCCCGCAGCCTGCCGACCGGACCCACCGCGGCCGCTGACCACAGCACACGCTCTTGGGCCACAGTCACCCACCGCCAGGCAGCAGGTAACCGGCGCTAGGCCCCGGCTCCCCCGCGCTAGGCCCCGGCTCCCCCGCACTAGGCCCCGGCTCCCCCACGCTAGGCTCCGGCTCCCCAGCGCTAGGCCCCGGCTCCCCACCGCTAGGCCCCGGCTCCCCACCGCTAGGCCCTGGGGCCCAGCGGTAGGCTCCGGGGCCCAGCGGTAGGCCCCGGGGCCAAGCGGCAGTCCGTCACTCGTCACCCCCGTCAGTCCGTCACCCATCACTTACCTGGGCGACTGGGCGGCACGGCTGGGCGGCACGGCTGGGCGGCACTGCTGGGCAGCTCAAGTTTCTGCACCTTCCTCTAAGAGAGGATGGTAGCAGAATGGCCGCTCCAGCGCGCTCCCGAGAAGTTACAGCTCGTCTGCGCATGCGCAGAAGAGCTGTAGCGGGGAGCACACTGAAGCGGCTCGTGCTCAGGACAGAAGACCGGACTGCGCAAGCGCGTCTAAAAAAGCAAGCCGCCAGCGAAATTAGACGGAACCATGGAGACGAGGACGCTAGCAACGGAGCAGGTAAGTGAATAACTTCTGTATGGCTCATATTTAATGCACGATGTATATTACAAAGTGCATTAATATGGCCATACAGAAGTGTATAACCCCACTTGATTTCGTGAGACAACCCCTTTAAGGCCCATTTAAACACAGCGATAATTCGCTCAAAAGGCAACCAATACAGTCCACTAAAAACATTCAGAAAGCCATAGCTATAACCATTTATGGCCAAGATCATTCAATACACCTTTGCATGATTCTAAGTTTGGATGGTAAAAGCTTTCGACAAGGTTGCATGGCCTTTTTCCTATGGTGCCTTGTCCAGATTCAATTTTGGCCCCCTTTCCTTTATGGGTTAGGCAAGCCTCTTCAAGATGATTGACATTTCTAAACTAATGTACATGTTGTGAATGTTGCCAGTATATCTCCGCCCCAGGGCCGAAAATCTAATTTACTATCTGTACCAACAGTATATCTGGGGTGGAAAGAGGTCTGAACTCTCACTTCAGGTTGTGCAACAAGCTAAGGAGAAAGGGGGACTCAATTTTCCTGACATTAGAACTTTAAACATGGCAACACAATTTAACATAAAAAAGTGGATTCAATCTACTGCGGTACATACAGAATTTCCATTCTGGACCAAGCCTTTTCCCCGCCCTCTCATTGCTCAATTTTCTCCAAACTCCTTCCACTAATTTGCCACCCTCTATCCATAAAGGGGCCTTCACACTAGCGAGAAAATCGTGCGAGATTTGTGCACTGCGAGACGCACAAATCTTGCACCCATTCTTTTGAATAGATTCATTCACATTTGCAATGTTTTCCTGCATAGCACCGCGATGCAATGCTATACAGGAAAGAAATTGCAGCATGTCCTATCTTTCGTCAATATCGCCCATTGTTTCCAATAGGGCCGGCTGCAGCATTGCTGGTCCCATTGAAAACAATGGGAGAACTCCGCGATCCTCTGTGACAGCCGCGGAGGGGAAATCCTTCAGCCCCGCCGTGATGCAAGGTTGTTTCTACATGGAAACAACTAGCTTCCTGGGGTTTCACATATATTGCGAGGGCGATATTGGGGCGTGAAACACGTCCCAATATCACCCATGCTAGTGTGAAGCCGACCTAAAAACATATTGTGTAAAGACATGAGTCAAAAAAGTATTGACCACCTGGGATACTTTTATTAACATACTTCCTTCCAGAATTCAAGGAAAATGAAGTTCCACTTCCAAGCCACTGCTTGGTACATTGATCATGAATTAGTGGGTAACCCTCCTATCTAGAACAGATTTGTGCCTCGCTACTGAGCTCCTTGGAGTTCATGGATCCTTTTTTTGTCTCCCTCTCAATCACAAAATATGATTCAGCTATAACTTTTGTTATATTGGACAGAATCTTCAACTTACCTGTTTGCAGAGGGCCTTTTTCTAGGAAGCCAAGGCGTATAGCTTTGAATTTCCTCTTAAAGGGGTTGTCCCGCGCCGAAACGGTTTTTTTTTTTTTCAATAGCCCCCCCGTTCGGCGCGAGACAAACCCGATGCAGGGGTTAAAAAAGAAAACTGGATAGTGCTTACCTGAATCTCCGCGCTCCGGTGACTTCTTACTTACCTTGCGAAGATGGCCGCCGGGATCTTCACCCTCGGTGGACCGCAGGTCTTCTGTGTGGTCCATTGCCGATTCCAGCCTCCTGATTGGCTGGAATCGGCACGTGACGGGGCGGAGCTACGAGGAGCCGCTCTCCGGCACGAGCGGCCCCATTCAGAAAAGAAGAAGACCGGACTGCGCAAGCGCGTCTAATCGGGCGATTAGACGCTGAAAATTAGACGGCACCATGGAGACGAGGACGCCAGCAACGGAACAGGTAAGTGAATAACTTCTGTATGGCTCATAATTAATGCACAATGTACATTACAAAGTGCATTAATATGGCCATACAGAAGTGCTTACCCCCACTTTGTTTCGCGGGACAACCCCTTTAAGCTTTTCTCTGCGACTCCAGAGGGCAATTGTAATGTTTACTACAGTCTTTCTTTGCACATGGATTTGACACAATTGTTTTAGTATTATGTTATTTTGCCACCCCTGTTTATCAGATTTTGTCCTATTACTCCTGTTTTAAAGTTAAAGAAAATGGTTGGCCTAATAAAATAAATTGTACAAATACTTCATTACTTCTGCAAATGTGTGCTGGTCTTGTACTGTTTGGATGTATTTGTCTTGTTCCCACTCAGATCTGTGCTTGCAAGTAGGTCTGTTGTGTCCTCTGCTTCTCTAAAGACAGTTTGGACACCTGTAGTCCTAGTCTGCAGCACATGCAGCTCCCCTTTTCCCTTCCCCTGACAGGTGCGGCCTCCAAACGTCTTATGTCTTGCTCAGTATGTCAGTTGGTGGATCCCTGACACAGTTCCCTATGTCAGCACGGTGGCTGACTGTCTATCCCCCCTGATATGAGGACACATAGACTTGCTGGGAGTTTCATCTGTGTGCATGTGAGCTCTGGGTAGAGTCTGTGTGGTTTGCACTATATGTTGTAGTCTGCTGTGAGTCCGTGCCGGTAGAGTCCGTGCCCTGTGTTATGTTCCTGTCCTGTTACAGTTTGCTGTGTGACCTGTGTTCTGTTCCTGTCCTGTTGCAGTTTGCTATGTGATCTGTGTTCTGTTCCTGTGCTATTGCAGCTTGCTGTGTGACCTGTGTCCTGTCCTGTTGCAGCTTGCTGTGTGACCTGTGTCCGGTGCCACTGGATTCCTGGTTAGTGTAGGGACTAGCGATATAGCCAGGAGCCGTGAAGTGGCCCGCTAGCTTCCACGTTTTGATCAAAATGTCAACTAATACCTGGTATTTATATTTAGCTTATCACCTGTTACTAATAGTTGCATTTTGCCTGCTGTATGCTGTGTTTTCTGGCTCTGTGTGTCTTGTTGTTCTGTCCCTGTCATGTGGCATGTGTATCTATCCTGTTCTGGTGCGTGGTTCCTAGGAGCAGCCAGGGCCCAGATCTAAAGACCGCTGGGCTGCCCTTTATCAGGGCGATGTCCCCGCTCAGGTAGGGCCATGTCATCCTCCCTGTAGTTCAGGGCCAGTTGGCTGAAACCTGTTGTGAGGAGCGTGGGGACTGTTGTACATCAGGGACCGATTCCCCACATCTCTTACATATTCCCTCCTGGTATGATCCCCCATCTCTGAAAACCATGTCCCCATTCAAGGCCCCTAAATTTATTCCTAGGCTTCTGTCTCTGCTTTCCTTTAGTAATACTCTGATACAGATACATCAGTTGATGGGGCCTCAGAGTCCCTAATGTCTGTTTTGGCTTCCTTTAAAAGTTCATATGCCTTCCCACTCTTTAAATCAGCAAGATCCCTAATAAACTGATTGTGTTTACGTTCCTTAACCTCTTATTGACCACTCCATAGACTTTTTACGTCCTGCTTTGGTGGGCTTTAATCCCCAGGGTCGTAAAAAAATCGCTCGCTCTGGGGATTAAAGTCACGTGGGCTGTTGACGTGACAGCTCCATGCTGTTGGCTACCAGAGGTCGATCAAATTATATACCAAGAACCTTGCATTATTTAATATGGTTAGAGTATTGATTATAGGTATGTATACCTCTGATAATAAATGTATTATGAGTGCTGTTGCTACTTTTTGGTTTCTGCTTCTATTGTATGTTGTAGCCATGGTTTAACATGCAGCTATAAATTTCTTTTAGGAAGTGCTGACCTATTTTATCCTTTTTTTCTACAAATATTGTGGAATTGCGACTGCCTACACTTGGTGGTGCACGCCCACTGCCCATTTACCCTCTCTGATTTTACCTGTAGGCTTAATCCCAAGAGAGGAGCATTCTTAGAGGTAGGAATGATCACCCTCTTTGGAAGCATATAGGCTTTACCGCAGTCTTGAGGCTGCTTTTGTATGCAAAATTAGGGAAATGGCCATCCTTTTACAAGAACTTAACGCATTCTTAAGGCCCATTTAAACACAGCGATAATTCGCTCAAAAGGCAACCAATACAGTCCACTAAAAACATTCAGAAAGCCATAGCTATAACCATTTATGGCCAAGATCATTCAATACACCTTTGCATGATTCTAAGTTTGGATGGTAAAAGCTTTCGACAAGGTTGCATGGCCTTTTTCCTATGGTGCCTTGTCCAGATTCAATTTTGGCCCCCTTTCCTTTATGGGTTAGGCAAGCCTCTTCAAGATGATTGACATTTCTAAACTAATGTACATGTTGTGAATGTTGCCAGTATATCTCCGCCCCAGGGCCGAAAATCTAATTTACTATCTGTACCAACAGTATATCTGGGGTGGAAAGAGGTCTGAACTCTCACTTCAGGTTGTGCAACAAGCTAAGGAGAAAGGGGGACTCAATTTTCCTGACATTAGAACTTTAAACATGGCAACACAATTTAACATAAAAAAGTGGATTCAATCTACTGCGGTACATACAGAATTTCCATTCTGGACCAAGCCTTTTCCCCGCCCTCTCATTGCTCAATTTTCTCCAAACTCCTTCCACTAATTTGCCACCCTCTATCCATAAAGGGGCCTTCACACTAGCGAGAAAATCGTGCGAGATTTGTGCACTGCGAGACGCACAAATCTTGCACCCATTCTTTTGAATAGATTCATTCACATTTGCAATGTTTTCCTGCATAGCACCGCGATGCAATGCTATACAGGAAAGAAATTGCAGCATGTCCTATCTTTCGTCAATATCGCCCATTGTTTCCAATAGGGCCGGCTGCAGCATTGCTGGTCCCATTGAAAACAATGGGAGAACTCCGCTATCCTCTGTGACAGCCGCGGAGGGGAAATCCTTCAGCCCCGCCGTGATGCAAGGTTGTTTCTACATGGAAACAACTAGATTCCTGGGGTTTCACATATATTGCGAGGGCGATATTGGGGCGTGAAACACGTCCCAATATCACCCATGCTAGTGTGAAGCCGACCTAAAAACATATTGTGTAAAGACATGAATCAAAAAAGTATTGACCACCTGGGATACTTTTATTAACATACTTCCTTCCAGAATTCAAGGAAAATGAAGTTCCACTTCCAAGCCACTGCTTGGTACATTGATCATGAATTAGTGGGTAACCCTCCTATCTAGAACAGATTTGTGCCTCGCTACTGAGCTCCTTGGAGATCATGGATCCTTTTTTTGTCTCCCTCTCAATCACAAAATATGATTCAGCTATAACTTTTGTTATATTGGACAGAATCTTCAACTTACCTGTTTGCAGAGGGCCTTTTTCTAGGAAGCCAAGGCGTATAGCTTTGAATTTCCTCTTAAGCCTTTCTCTGCGACTCCAGAGGGCAATTGTAATGTTTACTACAGTCTTTCTTTGCACATGGATTTGACACAATTGTTTTAGTATTATGTTATTTTGCCACCCCTGTTTATCAAATTTTGTCCTATTACTCCTGTTTTACAGTTAAAGAAAATGGTTGGCCTAATAAAATAAATTGTACAAATACTTCATTACTTCTGCAAATGTGTGCTGGTCTTGTACTGTTTGGATGTATTTGTCTTGTTCCCACTCAGATCTGTGCTTGCACGTAGGTCTGTTGTGTCCTCTGCTTCTCTAAAGACAGTTTGGACACCTGTAGTCCTAGTCTGCAGCACATGCAGCTCCCCTTTTCCCTTCCCCTGACAGGTGCGGCCTCCAAACGTCTTATGTCTTGCTCAGTATGTCAGTTGGTGGATCCCTGACACAGTTCCCTATGTCAGCACGGTGGCTGACTGTCTATCCCCCCTGATATGAGGACACATAGACTTGCTGGGAGTTTCATCTGTGTGCATGTGAGCTCTGGGTGGAGTCTGTGTGGTTTGCACTATATGTTGTAGTCTGCTGTGAGTCCGTGCCGGTAGAGTCTGTGCCCTGTGTTCCTGTCCTGTTGCAGCTTGCTGTGTGACCTGTGTTCTGTTCCTGTCCTGTTGCAGTTTGCTATGTGATCTGTGTTCTGTTCCTGTGCTATTGCAGCTTGCTGTGTGACCTGTGTCCTGTCCTGTTGCAGCTTGCTGTGTGACCTGTGTCCGGTGCCACTGGATTCCTGGTTAGTGTAGGGACTAGCGATATAGCCAGGAGCCGTGAAGTGGCCCACTAGCTTCCACGTTTTGATCAAAATGTCAACTAATACCTGGTATTTATATTTAGCTTATGACCTGTTACTAATAGTTGCATTTTGCCTGCTGTATGCTGTGTTTTCTGGCTCTGTGTGTCTTGTTGTTCTGTCCCTGTCATGTGGCATGTGTATCTATCCTGTTCTGGTGCGTGGTTCCTAGGAGCAGCCAGGGCCCAGATCTAAAGACCGCTGGGCTGCCCTTTATCAGGGCGATGTCCCCGCTCAGGTAGGGCCATGTCATCCTCCCTGTAGTTCAGGGCCAGTTGGCTGAAACCTGTTGTGAGGAGCGTGGGGACTGTTGTACATCAGGGACCGATTCCCCACATCTCTTACATATTCCCTCCTGGTATGATCCCCCATCTCTGAAAACCACGTCCCCATTCAAGGCCCCTAAATTTATTCCTAGGCTTCTGTCTCTGCTTTCCTTTAGTAATACTCTGATACAGATACGTCAGTTGATGGGGCCTCAGAGTCCCTAATGTCTGTTTTGGCTTCCTTTAAAAATTCATATGCCTTCCCACTCTTTAATTCAGCAAGATCCCTAATAAACTGATTGCGTTTACGTTCCTTAACCTCTTATTGACCACTCCATAGACTTTTTACGTCCTGCTTTGGTGGGCTTTAATCCCCAGGGTCGTAAAAACACGCTCGCTCTGGGGATTAAAGTCACGTGGGCTGTGGACGTGACAGCTCCATGCTGTTGGCTACCAGAGGTCGATCAAATTATATACCAAGAACCTTGCATTATTTAATATGGTTAGAGTATTGATTATAGGTATGTATACCTCTGATAGTAAATGTATTATGAGTGCTGTTGCTACTTTTTGGTTTCTGCTTCTATTGTATGTTGTAGCCATGGTTTAACATGCAGCTATAAATTTCTATTAGGAAGTGCTGACCTATTTTATCCTTTTTTTCTACAAATATTGTGGAATTGCGGCTGCCTCCACTTGGTCGTGCACGCCCACTGCCCATTTACCCTCTCTGATTTTACCTGTAGGCTTAGTCCCAAGAGAGGAGCATTCTTAGAGGTAGGTACCCAACTTTCCAGGTTAAGATTAAACCACTTGGTATTAGCGTTAGGACCCATTTAAAAGCTTGGTCACCTGGACGTTGGTAGATGGGCCAATATGATTTGATCAAACTATATACCAAGAACCTTGTATTATTTAATGTGGTTAGAGTATTGATTATAGGTATGTATACCTATGATAGTAAATGTATTATGAGTGCTGTTACCACTTTTTGGTTTCTGCATCTATTGTATGTTGTAGCCGTAGTTTAACGTTCAGCCATAGATTTCTATTGGGAAGTGCTGACCTATTTTATCCTTTTTTTCAACAACCTAGAGCTGTCAAGGGGGGCCGCAGGAAGACCCCTCTGGTCACGAGATCGCCGGTATCTGGTGATTGCATAAAAGTGTAAAAAAAGTAAATAAAAGTTAAAGCTTCAGCTCCCCTCATGGATCGGGTCCGTGAGGGGAGCTGAAAGTACTCACCTCCGTCCTCTGCGATGTCCTGCGACGATCTGGTCCTTCCAGGACCTTACACCGGCTTCTGCATATATGCGCCACACGTCATACATTGGGCGCGTTCACAGAAAGGCTCGTGGCCTGAGAAATTTAAAATCCCTCTGCTCCCAGCTATCATGTGTAGCCGAGAGCAGAGAGATATCACCAGGAGCTGCTGTATGCGGTTCCCAGTAACATGATCGGTGTTATCCAATGGATATCATTTAAAAGTAAAGAAAAAGTGTAAAAAAAAAACAGAGGAAGTTTAAGTTTCATCTCCCATCTCTGATCATATCCGTGGGGGGGAGATTGAATTGTGTACCTAAGGCCCCCTGATTTATCCGCGGACCTTACCACGGCATCCGCGCATGTTGCCAAAATGGTGGACGCATGCGCAAAAGCCGCAGATTGCCAGGGTAATTTAAAATCTCCCTTCTCCTGGCTACCAAACGTAGCTGGGAGCCTGAGAGCTCATGGGGTTCCGCTGTTCGCAGTTCTTGGTCACGTGATTTCTGTTATCTATTGGATAACGGCGATCACGTAAAAGTAAAAAAAAGCTAAAGTTTCACCTCCTGTCGCAGATCCAAACTGTGAAGGGAGTTGCAATTACTTACCTAAGGCCTCTGACGATGTCCCCCAATAGGTTCTTTGTTCGCTGACCTTTCCCAAGCTTCAGCGCATGCGCCCCTTGCCAAAATGGCAGATACAAGTGCAGAAGCTGGCAAAAACCCAGGAAATTTAAAATCTCCTTGCTCCTGGTGACTAAAGGTAGCCGAGAGCGTGGAGCAGTGACCGAGGGCAGCGGTGAGCGGTCTCCGGCCAGGTGATCGCAATGGATAATGGCGAATACGTAAAAGTTAAGAAAAGAGTTGAAGATTAATGCTCCTTTCGTTTTGGGCCCCGTTGTGCATACAGACATAATATTAGGGCCACAATGGGTATGTCTCTAAACAAACGACCAACAGGGGGATACATTTTTGGGTTAAAGTTTTATTCTTATGTATGTTGTACAAAAAAAATGCTTTTTTTTAAATGACACAATTGCCAAAAAAATTTAAATTGTAATTTTTCCCTTCTGCTTTGTTCAGATTAATTCAAAGACTTTGGCGTCAAAATACGCAGTACACCCCTAGATGAATTCGTTAAGGGGTCTATTTTCAAAATGGGGTCATTTTTTGTGGGGGTTCTCCATCGTTTTGGCCGCTCAAGGGCTCTACAAGTGTGCAAGGGGGCCTAAAACACCTTCAGGCAAAATGTCTGTTCTGAAAGCCACCGGCTGTTCCTTTCGGTTTGGGCCCCGTTGTGCATACAGACAGAAGATTAGGGCCACAATGGGTATGTTTCTGAACACAGTAACAACAGGTGGATCCACTTTGGGGTCCAAATCCTCATTTTATATTCAAATAAATTTTATTGCACATCGACAGCTTGGTCACATTTGTATATCACTTCAACCTTATCAAGACAAGCAGTGAAATAAACTTGGTAAACTATTATAGATGTGTCTGCTTCAGAGACTTATTATGCGAGCAGAAAATTAGCAGAGAAGAGGAGACAGAAAACAGAGTATCATGGGGGATTAACGTTGCGCTTCCCCCAGTAATTCTAAGGCATCTGGTTTGCGTTGACTCCTTGTTGTGTATTATCCCCTTCTCTCCTCTCCGTCTTGGTCTATGTTACAAGACTGGGTGTCCAGTCTCGTCCCGTCTTGTAGTTCTGATATGGACCTTTCCTTTGCTGTCGACATTAGTTTTGCTTACTCTATGACACACATTGGGGGGGGGGGGTAGTGGGGTAGGGAAGGAGGGAGGCGGAAAGAAGGGGACTGGGGAGGGGGAGAGGAGAGGTGTGTGGAGTTAGAGGTAGGTATGGTCGCGTGTGTTACGCTCAGGGGGTCTTTCTTACGATCTCACTGGTCTATAGAGCCTTGCTCTATCCATTTTCTGAGATTATCCGTTCCCCTGAACGCCACCCACGGCTGCCATAGCTTGTAGTAGGCTTCCCATAGTTTGGGCTCGTCTGCCCCCAGCTCATCAAATCTCATGAGAGTATGGAGTTCTTCCACCCACATGCCCCTGGTTGGGGCGGCGGCTGAGCGCCACAGTCTTGGAATGAGTCTTCTCATTGCTATTATAAAATGTTTTAATAGACTTGCTTTCGCCTCCCTCACGGAGCCCGGGAACAGCGAGAGCAGGGCAAGCTTGGGTGTCATCGTAACGTCTGAGTGATTGACTTGATTGTACAGGGTTGTCACTTCTTTCCAGAGCTCGGCTACTGGCTGACATTCCCACCAAATATGTAGCATGTTGCCTCTGCTCCCGCTGCATCTCCAGCAATCCGAGGAAACCTGGGGAAAGATCCTCTGCAGTTGGTCAGGGGTCCTGTACCACCTTGAAACTATCTTGTAGTTAAGGTCTTGAATTCTCCCTGCCGTGGAGACCTTATGGGTCAGATTCCAGATCCTTCCCCAGTCCTCCTCTGTGAGGTTGTCCCCCAACTCCCGCTCCCAGGACTCCCTGTACCTCAGGGCCTCGTCCCCCGTCTCCCGGCTCAGCAGCATTTTATATAGCTTAGAGATCATGTGCCTCTGGGTTAGGTCTGAAAGACAGATTTGTTCGAACTCCGTAAGGGACGCTGTTAAATTCACTTTCGGCATCAGCGAGCTCACAAAGCCCCTTAACTGTAGGTATTGCAGCCAAAAACCTGGCTGTGGTGGAGCCTGGTCTAGAATCTTTGTCAAAGATTTCAATCCTGACTCTGTCACTACGTCTCTTAGTCTGGGGGTTGGTGTAGCCGGGAGGGACAGGAGACCCGTCCTATTTTTGGTGGTTTCAAATAAGGGATTTGCAGTAAGCGGTGTTAACGGCCCGGGAACCGTGACCAGGTCGATGCGAGGCGCAAAGCCCGCCCATGTGGTAAACAGTTGGAGACTGAAGGGGGAAATATTAGGAATATTTTTTATCCACCTGGTTGGTATCCAGGGGGCTCCGTATAGGCCATCCGTCTCCCCTGCGTGCTCTATTTCCACCCATAGCCTTGAACTCCTGCTTTTGATAATATCAAGGGCACAGTTTGCTATGTTGGCTTTATGGTATAACGAGAAGTCTGGTAGGCCCAGGCCTCCCTTTTCTTTTTCCCTCGTCAGTATGGAGTGGCGCAGTCGTGGTTTGCACCCCTTCCATACAAAGTTAATAATCAGGGATCTAATTTTTTTGAAAAAAACTCTTGGGAGACCTATTGGAATGGTTTGGCAGATGTATAGAAATCTGGGTAGCACGTCCATTTTTACCGCATTAATTCGCCCATTCCATGAGATGTAGAGGGGGTTCCATTTGCCCAAATCCTTCTCCAGGCTTTCGACAAATGGGATAAAATTTAATTTATAGGCTGCCGTAGGCTCTGCTGAAATATTTATTCCTAAATACTTTAAGTGTGAGTCGACCCACCGAAAGAGGAGTACCGACTTCAGATGAGAGACCTCGGCCTGCGGGAGTGTTATGTTCAGGGCCTCTGATTTCTGTGCGTTGATTTTGTAGTTATTAATTCTCCCGAATTTCTCGAATTCCTTTAAGAGCACAGGCATGCCGATTCGGGGGTTAGACAGGTATAGCAGCAGATCATCGGCAAATAATGCCATTTTATGTTCTCAGGTGCTAACCCTGAAGCCCTTTATTGAGTCGTTGCTGCGAATAGCGTTCGCTAGGGTCTCCATAGTAAGAATGTAGAGAAAGGGGGAGAGGGGGCACCCCTGTCTCATCCCGTTGCTTACTCTGAGCGTGTTGGACAACGTCCCGTTCACTCTGATTCTCGCGGTCGGGTCCTGGTAAAGTGCCATGATCCACTGGAGCATCCGTGGGCCCAGTCCGATTTTCTCTAGTGTGGCAGAGAGGAAGGTCCAACTCACCCTGTCGAAAGCCTTCTCTGCATCAATCGACAGGAGGCATAGGGGGGTGTTAGTCGATTTGGCCCTAGCTGTTAGGGACATTGTTTTTATAGTGTTGTCCCTTGCCTCTCTGCCAGGGACAAAGCCAACCTGCTCCAAGTGAATCATCTTAGGGATTTGGTTTTGTAGTCTGTTTGCTATCAATTTAGCAAACATCTTGAGATCGACGTTTATCAGCGAGATTGGCCTGTAACTCCCGCAGGCCGAGGGGTCCTTACCCGGTTTAAGTATAACTGTGATGTGGGCCTGCAGAGCCTGCTTGGGGAACGGGTGGCCTTTGTTTACCGCGTTAAATGTGTCTAAAACTATTGGGACAAGTTCTTCCGCAAATAATTTATAGAATCTGGCTGTATATCCATCTGGACCCGGGCTCTTATTTACTTTCAGATTTTGGATTATATCGGTCAGTTCTGGGGGTGAGAAGTCCTGCTCCAGGGCCTCGGCCTCTGTTGGTGCCAGGCTCTTAGGTGCATATTCAGAGAGGTAAGTATCTATCTCGTTTTTAAGGGTCTGGTGTGGAGTATGTGTCTCTATCAGGATGTTGTACAGTTTGTCGTAGAAGGATTTAAATTCCTCCAGTATATCCTTGGTGTTGTGTACTACTTGGCCTCTGGCGGATTGAATTTTAGGGATATATGTTTGGGGGGACCTGGGATGGAGGGTCCTAGCCAGGTACGCACCACATTTGTCCCCGTATTCAAAGGACCCTTTTCTGATTTTGTCCCTGAGGGCCAGGGAGCGCTGGTCTAGTATCTCTAAGATCTGTTGGCGGACCAGCGAGATTTCCGCACGCAGTGTTTCGTTTTGCTGTCTTTTGTTAGTGTTCTCTTTGGCCCTCAGGGTAGCCAGTAGCCCTGTCAAGGTGGCTGCTCTTTCTTTTTTAATCCTGGTTCCCTGGGAAATCAGCACGCCCCTTAGTATACACTTGAGGGCTTCCCATTTTATTGGTGCCGGGGTCTGATCTGCTTGGTGTGTCTCCTTAAAAGTTTCAATTTCTTTTCTAAGTGTTGATACGCATAGGGGGTCTTTTAGAAGATTGTCGTTGAGTCTCCAGGACTGACATCTAGGTGTGGATCCCCATCCCGCTAGACCCCCAAAGACCGGGGCATGGTCCGACCACAGCAGGTCCCCATGTGAGCATGAAGGGGAGCTATCTAAGAGGCTGTGTGAGATCATAAGATAATCGATCCTACTGTAGGAGTTGTGAGCCGCTGAGTGGAACGTGTAATCCCGGGTGTCTGGATTTAGTGTTCTCCAGAGATCTATTAAGTGTAATGCATCTAGCTTTTTTTTAAGTGCCCTGATTGCTGCCCGGGAGACGGAGGACTTACCCGATGAAGTGTCCACTGCGGGGTCCATTGCCACGTTAAGGTCTCCGCCCAGAATTATTCTCGATCCGTCCGCGAATTTGGCTAAGGCGGTCAGCACTCTCATCGCCGCAGGAATTTGGTTCTGGTTGGGGAGATAGATATTAGCAAAGGTGGTCACTGTACCCGTTATTTCAACCTTGAGAAAAATATATCTGCCCTCTGGGTCAATAAAGGAATCAACTGGCTGGTATTGGAGCGTCCTATGTAGGGCAATGGAAACCCCTCCTGCCTTTCTCAGAGGGTCGGGACTATGGAGCCACTTGGGGTAGTACGAGGAGGAGCAAGTTGGCACGCTCCCCTCCCTGAAATGGGTCTCCTGTAGCATAGCTACCATTACTCTTTTTCTATGGAGGTGATAGAGGAGCTGTCGTCTCTTCTGTGGGCTGTTTAGCCCCTTGGTATTGTGGGTGCAAAACGTTAAATTCGCCATTTAAGCCTAGGGACCGGGGTGGATGCGTATCTCCCATCTCTCCTCAGGTGGGTTAGGGGCGGGGAAGGGTAGAGGGGGATGACACAAGAGGAAACGACACATCGGGGAAGACCAAATAGGGGATAAACACGTAACTTAAGAACAAATAACATCTGGTAGAGGGCCGCTAGCGGTCCCCTAGAACTAGTGGTACGCCTATACTAGGCAGAAAATAACAGCTTAAATTAGCTGTCAGCCCTATGTGGGAGTGTGGAGGCCAAGGAAGGGTGGGCGGGTGGGCTCCCTCCCTCCCTCCCGCCTCTCAACCCCGTCGAGAGTGCATCCCGTGTGTGGGAACCGGGATCGTTAAACATATGTGTCGGCGTTCCCAGACCCGGCTACGTCAAATTCGTCCCCCCTGCTAGTAAGATCTTGTGGCATGTTCACCCTATACAGGCGCATTTGAGGAAGGGGGGGGGGGAAGGGGTTATAGGTATAGTAGGGATATATGCATGGAAAGAGGAGAAGCAAGACAGTATGAGGTTGTGGAATAGAAGTGGCTGCGTCCCGGTCACTCTGCCGCTCCGCCTCTGGCGTCTTCATTTCCCCCCTGGCGTTGGTCTCTACGTCGTCGTCTGGATCTCGGAGGTACCGGTATCCACGTGTTTCTTGGGGGTGGCACCGGAAGGGAGCACGGTGTTGGCCAATCTGGTAATCGGACTGGGGGTAGTTCCAGAGTTCCCAAGAAATGTGGTAAGTCCCCCAGTCCTCGGAATGTTGCTGCCTTGCCATTCTTGGAAGCATGTAGTTGGAAGGGGAAACCCCAGCGATAGGGAATCCCCCTATCCTGGAGGATGGTCAGCAGCGGTCTCAATGCTCTGCGCAGCTGCAGAGTTCAACGCGAAAGGTCCGGAAGAATCAGGATCTGGGTACCCTTGAAGGACAAATCTTTGATGGCTCGTATTTTTTGTAGAATTAAGTCCTTATCTTTGTAGAAATGTATTCGGCAGACCACATCTCTGGGTCTGCTAGGGTCTGAGGATTTCGGGCCGAGTGACCTGTGAATTCTATCTATTTCTAGTAAGGCGGACTCCGGTCGCTTTAGTATATTATTGAAGAATGACTGGGCCCAGCTTTCAAGTTGTGATGGTTCAACTTCTTCAGTAAGGCCTCTTATCCGTATATTATTTCTCCGATGACGGTTTTCTAGATCATCGAGGTGCGTGTAGAGATCCAGGATCTGCTGGGAGTGTAGGAGTAGCTCTTGATCATGCGCCTCAAGCGTTTCTGTGACCTTCTCCTGGGCCTCCTCTACTGCCTCTACTCTCTGGCCTATTTGTCGTATCTCCTGCTGGAGAGACGCTACGTCCTTCTTACGTGCGGCCTCGAGTTGCTGGAAAAGGGTATCAATGTGATTCTGTGTCGGTAGAGCCCTTAGATGACTTTTCCAGTCCCAGTCCTCTCCCACTTCTGGTTCAAGGGTTTGGTTGTTGGGTTCGCTCTGGGCTAGGTGTCTGAAGTTCAATCGTCCTGTTCTGTTGCCGGAGTTGTCTGCGCTGCCTGTCCCCAGGTTCGGTTTGTTGGCTTGCGGCTCGGGAGTCTTGGGTTTGGCTGCGCTTTGCACATCGGTCTGTGTGTATCTTCTCTGTCCCGCGCTTCTTTGTGGTAGCGGGGCGCTGTGATATGGTTGTACTGGTGGGCCAGTCTCTGTCTTGGGCTGGTGGTAATCTGTGGGTTCTTTGGAAGGGGCTCTGGGTCCTAGAAGTTGCTCTGGCGAGCCGTGTGTCAGTGGGAGACTGGACCGCGGGGGAGCCTGATCCGGTTGTGGCACAGGGGGTGTTGATGCATTCTTGGCCCAGTTACTGGACTCGTTCTGCATGTTTGGCCTCTGTGGTGGCTTAGTTGTGGTTGTGGCCTGCTCGTCGGCCAATCTGGTCTTTCTTTGTGATGCACTTTTTTGCAGCTGAGGAGAGCTCGGTCGTGGCTGGCTTGTGTCTGCGTCCAGCGTGTTTATGTCGGGCTGTGCGTAGGGCCCTTAGGCGTGTCTCCTTGCTGGGAGGGCGGCTCTGGGGAGCTGGATATTGGTGGGGTACTGTTCTGCCTTGAGAGACTGTTTCCTGGTGGGGGGTGTTTGCCAGCCAGTCCTGCATCTTGCTAGGGGGGCTCGTCCTGCCTCACTGGGTGCTGTAAGTCACTTTGGTTTGGCTGTACCCCCTTGCTGGGCTTGTTGCCTGTGTGGGTCGTTGCCCTTTTCCCCTGCTCCACTAGGGGCTCTTCTGCTGGGGGTGGTTGTCGGGCTCTCCCCTTTTTCTGGACTGCTCTCCCTGGTCCCTTTTCCCCTGCTGGGTGCTGCAGGTCTGCCTGTGGGGGGGCTATCTGGGCCGCAGGTGGCTCTGTTTCTGTGCTGGTGGAGTCTCCCCTTATCCCTGGGGCTGGCTCACTGATCCCCCTCGCCGCTCTCACCTCCTCAGTTGCTGTAGCGCCCTCGGCGCTTGCTGCTCCTCCTCCCCCCTCTGTTAGGCTGCTGCTGCCGGCGGGTTCCGGCGGTCCGCCGTCCGCCACTGGTATCGTGCCTTCACCTCCTCTCTGCTCGATGTGGTGATCGGGGTCTTCCGCTGGGCCGCCCAGGCTTCTGGTTTCTCCCCTGCTTCCAGCCGGCTGGTCGCTGCCCGATGCAGGGCTGGGTTGCCGCTCCGGAAGTGGAGCGGGCGCCATCTTGGGTGCGCGCTCCCGGGACTCCGCTCCCGCTGTTCTTCTCAACAGGGTCGCGATGCTTCTCCTGGAGTCGTCTGGGGAGGTTAGTGCGACTCCTCTCTTCTTCCCCTTCCCAATTTTTGCGGATTGCCGGGTCTGGGTCCTCCACGTGTAGGCTAGATGGGGCTGGATGCGGGAGCCGAGCTGAGGCACGTCTCACTCCTCCATTAGCTGGCCACGCCCCTCCCAAATCCTCATTTTCATGTGCACTATAGAATTTAATCCTGTCTTTAAAATGACCTATTTGCAAAAATTTGACATTTTATTTTTTCTCCTCTAAATTGCATTAATTCCTGAAAAGAAATTGTGGGGTCACAATACTCATGAACCCCCTCAGTGAATAGATTAAAATGTTTTTTTTTTAATGGCCACATTTGTGGTGGTATCTATCATTCTGATACCTATAAGCCTTTGCTATCTTGACTTGGTGTAGGAAAACAAAGTGTTCCTCAAAATGTTATAATCAATGTTAAATTTGTACATCTCTTAAATAGTTAAAAAAGGAAGTTTTTCCAATGTGCTTCCATAATAAAGTAAACAGATGAAAATATATATCTCATCAAAAATGTGTACAGTATGTTTGCACATATTTGAGATATTGCAGTTGGAAATGTGAAAAAATCTCAATTTTTTTCAAACTTTTCCCAATTTTGGCGCTTTTAATAAATACACACAAATTCTGTCGGTCTATTTTTACCACCTAAATAAACTATAATATGTGGCGAAAAACTGTGGAAACATAGAACTTGTAGACAGCAGCACACTTACAAACCACAATTGTTGTAGGAAGGATCCTAACACCGCACACTCCATATACGATCCCAACCACGGATCAAGTCCATCCAGCCAAAGTATGGTAGGAGCAACCAGGTGCAATAATGACATCCTCCTATCCAGAGGATGCTCCTTTATTGTAATCCACATAAAGACACGACGTTTCGGCTAGTGCAACGTTACTTGAAAAACGCTGGTTGCACATAGTTATAATGATCGAAAATGGAGACTCGTTGCATTGACACAAGAATGGAGGGGGGGGGGGAGGATATCACTATGAATGTTCACTCCATGGTAACCCAAACTACTAGCCAAAGGGTCAAGAATGATAGTAAGCCTTTATAGCATCTTACTGCAGATGTACTAAGCAGGCATGCACTACATCAAAAACCCATCAGAAAAAGGAAATAATGAGAGGGTCTCAATCTGACCTCCAGGTGCCATGGCTCTCAGCCTATGGATCCATTAGGCTTCTTAACGCAGTATTTTCCTATCCCAATCCTCACCGCGGGGTGACTTCCTAACAATCTCTTTGGCTTTGTGTTTTTTTTGTTTCTATGGTAACGAATGTTACATCACATGAAAGCCTTATGTGTCTAATATATGTTTTCAAAATGTTGTGTTTGTAGCTTATGGCAACAATGATCTAGGCTCGCAGAAAAACAAAAATGGCGGAGTCTAAGGCGATATTCACAGCAAATGGGAGCAGAGGAGTGATAAAATTCTTGTTTCTGCAAGGAAAGTCCGCGAAGGATATTCATGGTGATATGTGGCAGACATTGGGGGATCAATGCCCTTCATATTCTACAGTTAAGAACTGGGGTGCCAAATTTTATGGTTCAAAAATAATTTTATTGTTCTGCCATGTAGTAATAAAAAACAATGTAACATTGACAAAGTTAGCAAATAAACAACATATCCGTGTACAAACATTCTTTGTCTTTGTTATTCTTAGTTTAGTTTCTTGTCGTGAGGCAGTTTTTTTTTTTTATCTAATAAAACATTCCTAAACTTCCAAACATCTTTGAAGTCCGAAGAGAGTCGGAATTGGCTCCATATCATCCAGGTCGCGGTACATTTTTTGTGTCTTAATTCATCCCTGGCACAGAGCTCTTCCATATGTTTCAATTGGTCTAGGGTTTCCAGCCACATCAGTCTAGAGGGGGGTATCGTGGACTTCCACATTTTGGGAATTATCTGTCGCATGGCCATTATAAAAAATCTAAGTAAAGAGCTTTTGGAATGTGCCACTGATCCCGGAAACATAGACAGTAATGTTAATTCTGGTGTAAACTGGATATGGTTTCTGCTGACCGTGGAGTAAAGAGCGTTAATCTCCTGCCAAAGGGGGCAGATCCGAGGACAGGACCACCAGAGATGAACAAATGTCCCTTTATCCGACAGGCATCTCCAACAGGTATCCGGATACTGGGGGAAAATCCTGGCTAGAGTCACTGGGGTCCGGTACCATCTTATTAGTATTTTATAATTTAGTTCTTGTAGTTTACTGGAGATCGACATTTTGTGTGACAAGATGTATGATTTTTTCCAGGACTCCTCTGGGGGTGAGCCACCCATGTCCTGTTCCCACAGCCTCTCTATATCTTTGGTTGCCAAATTTTAAACGGGCCACTTCAGCACCAATGATGAGGAAAGTTCTGGATGACCGAGAGAGGTTGTTGTTCCAGAGATCGTCGATGCTGTGCACAACCTCATACTGGAGAATCGGCCAATTTCAGCTGCAGGAATAGCAGACATCATGGGGATTTCTGGTGAACGTGTTTGTGTCATTATCCATGAACATTGGAACCTGTAGAAGCTATCTGCAAAGAGGGTCCCTAAATGTTTGACAACAGATCAGGAAAAGCATGTGAGTGAAAACTACCCAGTCCATTTGTCAGTGTTTCCGGACTGATAAGAACTTCCTGGATTGACTGGTCACTATGGATGAGACCTGGGTTTATTTGTATGACCCTGAAACCAAGAAGCAGTCAAAAGAGTGGAGGCACAGTGGTTCTCCTTACCCAAAGAAGTTCATGGTGCAAAAATCAGCCATTAAGGTGATGGTATCTGTGTTCTGGGATAAGGATGGCGTGCTGCTGGTGTACTACCTTCAAACTGGTTCCACCATGAATGTAAGGTATTACATTGAACTTTTGGACCAATTGAAGGCTGCTCTGAAGGCCAAAAGGTACGGCAAGCTGTCCAAAGGAATCAACACCTCCGCTTACACTGCACAAACCACCACGGCAAAACTGGTGGAGCTAGGCTTCCAGCTGGTTGACCACCCACCTGATTCACCAGATCTAGCTCCCTCCAACTATTATCTGTTTCCAAACCTGAATAAACACCTCAAGGGTACCAAATTTCACACCATTTCTGATGCCATGGCTGCTACGGATGACTGGTTTGAGGCACAACCGAAATCCTTCCTTTTGCAAGGCTTACAGAACTTGGAATACTGATGTAAGAAGTGTGCTGACATCAGTGGAGAGTATGTGGAAAAAATGTAAAGTTTCATTTTCCTATCTCGTTTCTTTCTGGGTAAAGCCAAAGACTTCTCAGCAGCCCCTCGTATCATCTCCCCAGATGGTCTGAGTATGGACCCTAGCAAAATTAAAGCTGTAGTTGATTGGCCCACTCCAAGAAATCTAAAAGACCTTCAATGCTTTATAGGATTTGTGAATTTCTACCGGAGATTCATAAAAGACTTCTCAAAAATCATCCTACCAATCACTTTGCTTACAAAGAAAGCCAAAACATATCCACGGCCCGTAGAGGCACAGGGTGCCTTTGAAAAACTAAAAGCTCTTTTCACTTCTGCACCAGTGTTGGTTCATCAAAATCCGTACCTTTTGTTGTGGAAGTGGACACCTCCGATGCTGCTGTGGGAGCTGTCTTGTCTCAACAATTCAGAGACAAGATGCATCTGCACACATGTGCATTTCTGTCTCCTATCATGTCACTTACTGAAAGAAACTAGGAGATCGGAAATAAAGAACTGTTAGCCATTAAAATTGCCCTCTCCAAATGGAGATATCTTTTGGAAGTTGCCAATCATCCTGTAGTAGTTCTTACTGACCACAAGAATCTAGAAATTATCTGTGTAGCTAAAAGACTGTCAGCAAGACAAACATGATGGACCTTGTTCAATTTAATTATTTCCTATTGGCCTGGTTCAAGAAATGGCAAGACAGAGGCCTTGTCCAGGATTTTTGCTGAAGCAGAGGAGGAGTCTAGCATATACAAAGAGGGTGACAGCATTCCAGGCGTATCAAATCAGAATATAGCTTTTATTCCTCTATAGATGCGACGTTTCGACCCGCTCGGGGTCTTTGTCAAGCAGAAGGAGGAGTCTAACACAAACTGTACTATTCTGCCCTCCAATAATTCCTGGGTGTTCTTGACTTTAAAGAGATCTTAACAAGATTCAAAGAGGAGTATGAAAATGACTCTTTCCTCAATCACCCTTCTGAGAACCCTTCTAACTTTTTTTAAATAGGGGTTTTAGGTGCAGGAAAACAGACTGTATGTTCCGGATTCTGTTCGACTCGAAGTCTTAAAACTTGTCCATGATTCTAAACTTGCAGAACATCTTGGGGTCATGAAAATTTTGGAACTATTGCTTCATTCATTTTGGTGGCCTGATTGCAAGAACAAAGTAAAAAATGGCCGCCTCCTGTGAAACATGTGAATGAAAGAAGACACCACAACCTTCTCCCTTAGGATTTCTTCAACCACTTCCAGTTCCATTCAGGCTGTGGAGATCAATATCAATGGATTTTATTGTTGATCTTCCCCCTTCTAAGGAAATGACTATTATCTTTTTTTGTAGTGGATCGACTCACAAAAAAGGCCCATTTCATTCCCACTAGTAAGATTACACAACAGAACAAACTACTGAATTAATGATCCAGGAGGTATTTAGGCTGCATGGAATGCCTGATAATGTAGTATCTGATAGAGATGTTCAGTTTACATCAAGATTTTGACAAAGCGTCTGTACAGCTTTAGGGATCTCTATTAATTTGTCTTCTGCTTTCCATCTGCAGTTTAATGGTCAGACTGAAAGGACTAATCAGACTCTTGAGCAATACCTCCGCTGTTTTATTTCCTACATCCAGGATGATTGGCTGGACTACTTACCAACAGCAGAATTCGCCTATAACAATTCCAAACATAACTTTACATCTCAAAGTCCATTTTATGCTAACTGTAGCGCACATTCAACATTTATTCCCGATTTCCGTTTAATACTCCTACTCCTACTGTTAATCACAGACTAAGGGCTCATGTCCACGGGCAAAATGTGATTTAAAATCCGCAGCGGATCTCCCACGCGCGGATCCGCACCCCATAGGGATGCATTGACCACCCGCGGGTAGATAAATACCCGCGGATCGTCAATAAAAGGCATTTAAAAAAAAATGGAGCATGAAAAAATCTGGACCATGCTCCATTTTCATGCGGGTCTCCCGCGGGGACGGCTCCCGCGGGCTTCTATTGAAGCCTATGGAAGCCGTCCGGATCCGCGGGAGACCAAAAATAGGAATTTAAAAGAATTACTCACCCGGAGCGGACGCTGAAGTCTTCTCTTCCTCACGGCCGCATCTTCCTTGCTTCGGCTCGGCGGATGTGCCCGGCGCATGCGCGCGGCACGTCGACGACGTGCCGGCGACGTGCCGCTGGCGTCAGGGATTCATCCGCCGGCCGAAAATGAAGATCCGGCCGTGAGGAAGAGCCGCCCGCTACGGACAGGTAAATGCTTTTAAATTTCTATTTTCAGCGCTCATGTCCGCGGGGCAGGAGGGACCCGCTGCAGATTCTACATGTAGAATCTGCAGCGGATCTGATTTTCCCCGTGGACATGAGGCCTAACTATGTTGCAGGAAACCCAGAAAAATCTAATAGAGATGCTACGAGAAGCCCAGGAAAACTATAAGCAGGAAGCCCATAAACAGTGCAAGGCCACTCCTTTCTTTCAAATTGGTGACAAAGTTTGCTTATCCACAAAGAAATTATAAACGCACATACCCTCTCCCAAATCGGGTCAAAAATTATTAGGGCCCTTTCGGATTACTACAAAGATTAACCAAGTTGTGTTCTACTTGGAACTCCCTGACAAACTGAAAGTTCACCCAGTGTTCCATGTGTCACGGCTCAAGCCATTCAGGGAGAACAAATTTGCTGGGAGAAGTCAGCCACCTCCTCCATCAGCAAAGTCCAAGGGGAGGAAGAGTTTATGGTTGATAAGATTCTGGACTCTAGAATTTTTAGAGGGGACTCACAATGCCTTGTACAGTGGAAGGGGTTCAGGCCAGAAGAAAATTCTTGGTAGCTGGACTGGAATTTTCATGCTCCGAGGCTCACGGAGCAGTTCCACAGGAAGTATCCGGGAAAGTTGGCCTCTGGGCTGTCAAGAGGTCTTCCTAAAAGGAGAGGGCTACTGTCAGGGTTTGAATCCAGGAGCTCCTGTGTTCCAGGCAGCAGCTCTATCTGCTGAGCTATTCTGCTCCCTGGACAGCTCCCTGCTAAACCTTGTTCCTGGTTTTCTTTCCCTGATTGCCCCCACCCTGTTCCTTGATTGCACATGCTATATAAATCTATTCTAGCACCTCCCATCCTTGCAAGATTATTGTGCTTTTTGTCTTTAGCAAAGCTTTACTACCAACAGCTTCTCCCTACACAATTGCTGCTACCCATTAACGACCTCTGGCTAAATTCTGACTACACTACCTGCCTGCTCCCTTGTACTGCAACAGATATTTACCCATTACAAACCCTTGGCTTTCCTTGACCATGCTATCTGTCAATTTGGGTTACAATATGAGACTCAGAACTTGCTCTAGACTGTTACATGCTGAGTGGTGACCTATATGGGGTATTATTGATGAGTGAGGGCCTATAAGGGCCTTGTGTGGTGCAGAGTGTTAAGGCAGCAGAATGCAGTCCTGAGCTCTCAATCACATTGCGAGTTCAACCCCCGCATGGTTCAGGTAGCTGGCTCAAGGTTGACTCAGTCTTCCATCCTTCCAAGGTTGTTAAAATGAGTACCCGACTTGCTGGAGGGTAAAGAATAAATTACCTGAAAGGGCTGTGCCCCCTTCCTATAAGGGGCATAAATACTGAGTGGGTGCATTATGGAGTGGGTTTTTTTGTGAGGGAGCACAAAAAGGAAGATATTATTACTGTCACTTCGGGTTTATATTTTATATTACTAATATAAAACTGAGGAGGAAAAAGGTCTGTGTCAAATTCTGCAGAGACAAGTTATGATCAGGAGAAGTCATCATGACGGTCTAGGCCAGATGAAGAAAAAAGGAAAATGAATGGCTCCAATCAGAGGAGTGATCAAATAAATGATTACAGTGCCGTTATATCCTGTTATGTCCCCCCATACAGTTACCATATATCAGTATATACTAGATCTACACAGGCACTTTGCAGATTCTATAAATGATTACAGTACCATTATATCCTGTATTCACTGCATAGAACAGTACTGTAATCATTTATAGGGTCTACAACGTGCCTGTGTAGATTTAGTATATATGGTAACTGTATGGGGAGGGGCATAATTTTGGTCTCCGTAGGGTGTTTTTTTTCAGCAAAAAAAGACAACTGAAGGGCAACCTAATAGCTTATCAGATTGTCATCTTTTCTCCACCAGTAAACCACATCCAGACTAGAAGTTTAGTAAAAACTTAGTAAATCCTTCCTTTATGGAGGTAAATCAACAGCAATCATATCAGAATCTTTCATATCAGATACAGTTGTATGTATTCGCAATACACTGTGACGAATAACAAGTCCCTGGCTGTCTGGCCGCTATATAACATAGGCTTTGTTTTAACCAGCAAACAGGCCTAATGGCTTAGTATATGTCAAAGGCCATCCACCCTTGTTAGACTCCTGGTTCTCACAACTAGCAGCAGGAGTTCCACAGTAGCCCACTGCTTGGTCTCCAATGGATCAGAATGGACCCTGGGCTTTTCTGTACTGCAGCCACACCCAGTCAGGTGTTGGCTGATTGATTAGGAAAAGAAACTTCTGTGCTGGAGATTTTCCTCTCAAAATCTGATCTCAAGCCCCCTAGAGGCCGCTTCTGCTAGTGCATTCCTATACCATGTATAAATATATTGGAGACCATGCAGAGCTCTCTCGTATGATCTATTTATACCCAGGACTGTGACTGTAGGGTTCATACGTGTCATGGACAACCTGGGATTTGATGAAAGTTATGGAATACCTGGAAATGTCATGGAATTTTCTGATATGTCATGGATTTTTGTTTTTTTTTTACATGGAATTCTTTCTGCATCTTGCTAGGAGTTGAATCGGTGCTTTTTTCACCCCCATCACTGAGAGATTACTTTTTCTTGTATTTAAGTTAATTGACTGCAGTTCATACGTTAAAGATGGGAGGATGGTTGGGGGATCGACAGAATAAAAGAAGCTAGTTTGTTAAAATATTAAAAGTTGTTTTCTATCTGAGAGTAAAGTCTGTTAAAAATTTTTTTTGGCAAACTGGCTTAACCCTTTCCAATTCACTGTCTGACGTCTGAAGACATTCTGATTACAGCCTGTACAGCTCCGATGTCGGAAGACATCTGGCAGGGTATTCTTACTGTATATTACTGGCAGCTCTGTTGTCGGGGGCCTCTCCAGCATGTCCCATGCAGCAGTACTGGCCTTAGCCAGAAGATGGCGCCATTGTATAATGGCAGAAAGAGAAAGCTCCCTAGGAAATCCTGAATCCTAAATTGGATTGCAAATGTTTAAGACATTGTTTTGGATAAACAGAACTAAAAACATACAAGAATCCCAATACTCACAGTCTTGAAAAACAACAAATATTTCAGATTTTAAAGTGAATTGAAGTTTTGTTCTCAATTGGCCTCTCATGGTTGGGGATTTTTTTTAGTTAAATATATATATATATATATATATATATATATATATATTTAACTGGAAATAGCTTGACTTAGCAGGATGAGTCTCTTATTATTTTTGTATACAATTACAAAAACCAAAACAATAAGGCCTTATGTCCACTAGGAAATTTGGGCCCGTGCGGATTCTCCATGTAGAATCCCACAGCGGGATCCTCCTTTCCCGGGGATATGAGGCCTGAAAATAGAATTTTCTTACCTGTCCGGATGCTGCGGGTTCCTGTCCGTCGCGACCGGATCTTCTTTCTCTGTGCCCGGCGGATGCGCTCAGCAGAAATTCAGCTGCGGGTGTACCGCGAGACCGGACGGCCTCCATAGGCTTCTATGGAAGCCTGCGGGAGCTGTCCGCGCGGGAGACCCGCAGAAAATGGAGCATGCTGCGTTTTCTCTCACGTGCGGGAGAAAACGCAAATCCATTAAAATGCCATCTGTGGGTGCAAATTACAATGGCTAATGGATCCCTATGGGCAAAATCGAATGCGGATTCCGCAGCGGAAATCCGCAATCTGATTTTGCCAGTGGACATGAGGTCTAAACCTTTGTTTGCATGTATTTTGAGTTCCGCGGGTGTCATTGAAAATCAGGATTTTGTCATGAAATTTTTTTTTTTAAAAACCTCTATGAACCCTGGACTGTAACAAGGGGGCCCCCTCTATGTCTAGAGGAAAGAAGGTTTCCATACCAACATAAAAGGGGGTTCTTTACTGTAAGAGCAGTGAGACTATAGAACTCTCTGCCTGAGAATGTGGTGATGGCGAACTTGCTAAAAGAGTTAAAAAGGGGCCTGGATGTCTTTCCTGAGTGTAATAAGTAATTAGTTATAGTCACTAATTACTACAGAAGGGTCGGTGATCCAAGGGTTTTGTTGAATGACAGTATGGAGGTCATTATATGGGCTATGATTATTACATGATACGGTGTGTAGTAGCTTATTTTTCTTCACTCTACAAAACATAGGATTACTTACCAGTAATCAGTTTTCCATGAGCCCATAACAGCACCAGTTAGAGTCTACCTCCCATCCAGACAGGAAACATGAACCTCCCAGATTTCTTTAAAAACAGGCACACCCTTCACCTCTATTTAAGACCTATCCCTTATTTATACTTCAAAATATGGTAATACTGCAGTAGGGGTGGAAATCAGTGGTGCTGTAACTGGCTTATGGAAAACTGATTACTAGTAAGTAATCCTTTATGCTCATGACAGCACAACTAGATCGATAACTAGGGAGGGTTCATAGCCTGAAATAATATTCCACAGATAACTAATTACTAATTGGATTGGAGTACTGGTTTCTCTATTAGAGCCAACTAGAACATGGAAGATGCTTTGATGATTCCAAGAAAGAAACGCACTATTTACACAATACTACACCAATATATTGTACTTAGGATGAATCTAAGCCAAAATCCTTGCTTGGAGTTCTCGATTTTAAAGTTAGGAGGATCCGTTTAGATAGCTTATCAAAAATGTTCCAAAGTATAAAAGCATCTTACAATTACTCCACTCCACTAGACCACAAGGCAAAAACCACAAAAGTCATAAAGGTTTTCAGGCAGAGCTGTAAGGCTATGTGCAAAGCCGTAAGGTTATCAGGCTAAAGACAGAGCCGTAAGGCTATAGGCAATGCCTTAAGGTTATAAGCAGAGACATAAAAGCTATCATGCTACAGGCAGTGCCATAAAGCCTAACAGGCTATCAGGCAGAACCGTAAGGCTATAGGCAATGCCATAAAAGCTATCAGGCAGAGCCGTAAGGCTTTTGGTCAAAACAGTAAGGCTATAAGCAAAACCATAAAGTCTATCGGGCAGAGCCATAAGGCTATAGGCAAAGCTATAAAGCCTATCGGGCAGAGCCATAAGGCTATAGGCAAAGCCATAAAGGCTATCGGGCAGAGCCAATTTTGTTGCCTGTGTGAAATCAGCCTTAGTCCCAAGAGAGATGTCTGCTAAAAGTCGGAAACCCATCTTTATCAGGTTGTGATTAAACTGCCTGGTATTAGTGTTAGGATCCAACTGAAAGCTTGGTTACCTGGACGTTTGTGGATAGGCCAATATATTTTGATCAAACTATATAAACCAAAAAGAAACACATACATCACCTAAGAGGCACTGTCCAGCCCCTTTTAGTTCTCTGGTAGAGCTTCCTGGTCAGGATTTTGTAAAAATCCTTTGAAAAACCCCACCTCCAGAAAGCACTGCCTCTGATTGGCTGAGCGCTGTGGTACTCAACCAATCAGAACCAGCGCCACACGATAAAGTAAGATAATACATCTCCGGCAGTGACTTATCTCCTGAGGACAAAAAGATTATGACCTCCAGCATCTGCAGTCAGGAGTGCACTATTCACATTGCACAATGTTCACATAGCATAATTTAATGCAGAATTCATGTGGCATCTCCACCAATTCCACTTCCACTCCATGAATGTATGGCTATTCTGAAGACCCTCTGGGCCACTACAGTTCCACCCTACTTCAAACCACAGCAGCCCTTTGCTGTACTGAGCTGTGAAGAGCGGAGAGGTGTACCTACTGAGTTTATGAGTCAGCACATTAGTGTTAGAATTTTTACAGTACTTGCAAGTATTTTTTGAAGATGAGTTGGGCTAAAACAAAAACTTAGATCCCAGCTAGCTATGGGGCACCTACATAGTTTTTCTCCCCAAAGGCAAACAGGATTTGCATAAACATTAATGCAATAAATAAATGACATTGTGAGAACATGTACTAAACAGTAGGCAACCTGGAAGGGAAGGAATTCACTTTTTGAAACAAGTCACATACCATTATTCTTATGTCCTGTGCAAAGTCCATATGCATGTAAAGACCTGAAAGAGAAACATGCAAAAAGACAGTAGTTTTCAGCTTGGCAAACCTTTTCTGGTGGCTACCTTGCCACGAAGGGAAGGCATGAGTCCATGTGATGAGCATGGAAGAACAAAGAGACCAGAATGCTTTTGTGCGGTGCACTAAGTTTAGTGTCTCTGAAAGAACAGGTTAAAAGGTGAGCATTTAAAACATTATGAACAACAATAACTTGTAGAATCATCAAGAGGTCTTTTGAGGCACATTTCTTAAATGTTACATAACTTGTAGAACACTCTGGAAAGTCTCTCAGAGCACAAACTTTAGTTACTGGAACTTTAATAAATTTCTTGCAGAATCCATAGGATTTAATAAATAAACCTGAAGTAAAGTTAATCCTGCAGCCACAGGGGCAATTGTCCAGGAGTACTCCTTGTGGATTTCCTGAGAACGGGTATTCCTGAGGATCTTCTTGGCGTTGGTGAAGTTGGCACTGGTGATGGTGAAGAAGGAACTGAATTTATCGGTGGTGATGAAGTTGGAACTGCTGGGATTGGAGGAATACTTGGTGGTAGTGATACAGGTGCTGGTTGTTGTAATCTGGTGAAGGGATTTTGGTATCACATCATTTGATTTTTCCAGTCGAATAGTGAAGGGCATTCAGTATCTGGATCTTTACTTAACTCAGTCTCTGAATCAGTTTCAATCTCTTCTGTTTCAGAATCAGTTGATACAGATGAAGAAGGTGGGGCCAGGCACATTTTTAAGCGGTTTCTGTGTACTATCTGAACAGTTCCATTACGATGAGCTATACGGTACAGTCCTCTTTCTGCTGAGATGATAGTGATGATGGTGTAGGTTTGCAATTCCCATCTTGGATCTAATTTTCCTGTACAGCGTTCCTTTCTTAACCATACTTGGTCTCCTACTTGCAATTCTGTAGCATGGCCATTTCTGTTGAAGTCTGTGGATTGTATTTTCCTTATTTTTACTAAGCGGGTGTCTTTTAATTCTTGTGCTTCTTTGAGACAACATTGATGGTCTTGGACCCATTCTGTTCTAGACAAAGGGCTATTGTCATCTGAGACTTGTACTCCAAGTTTGAGATCTGCCGGCAATTTTCCTTGGCGACCAAACATTCGATAGTATGGACTGTAGCCTGTTGAACAGTGAGGAGTATTGTTATAAGTATAAATTAACTCAGGTAGCAATGTTGGCCAACTGGATCTTTGTTTCTGTGGGATGGTTCTTAATAACTGTAGGATAGTTGGTTAGCTTTTTTCACATAAGCCATTTCCTTGGTGGTGATATGCTGTAGTTCTCAGTTTCTTGTAGTCATATACATCACATAGTTCCTGGAAGAGTTGCGATTCAAAGTCAGGCCTTCTGTCGGACAGTATTTTATCAGGACATTCATAATTCAGGACAGAGTGCTTCCAGACGATAGCTGCTGTGGTTTTTACGGTTAAGTATAACTGTGACTGCCACGGTGAATTTTGTGTAGTGGTCAATGAGAGTGAGTACATAACTGAACCCAGACTTACTGGTTTCAATTGTAAGGTGATCAATTGCTAATAGCTCGAGTGGTTTAGTAGAAATGATGGGCTGTAGAATGGCTTTTTGGTCATTTTTAGTTCTCCTACGATTTTCACAAATGGTACATTCTTGACACCATTTCTCAATGTCGTTGCGCATGCCGATCCAATAAAAGCTTTGACGGATAATAGCTTCAGTTTTATGGACTCCAAAGTGACCCGATTGATCGTGATAGGCTTGTAATACTTGACTGACATCTCTTCGTGGAATTAGGATTTGTGAACTCTATTTCCAGAGGTGGAATCAGTAGAACTTCTAAGTATAAGGTTCTTTTTTAAGAAAAGCCTTTTTCTCTGTCTCCATAACTGTTGTAACTCTGGGTCAGTGGATTTGCCAAGATTTCCCTTGGGTATAGCTCCTGATAACAGATGCTCCTGTAACTCTCCAAACTTTCTGCTATCTTGTTGCAGTAGGAACCATCTTTGTAGAGTATCTGTAGATTCAGTTGAGGAGTAAAGCTCCATTTAGACGGTTCTAATAGCGGTCACCTGCGATCCAGTATCAAGCAATGGCACACCGTCCACATATAAAGTTACTTCAGGATGGGGTTCTGCGTATTTAGAAATCCCTTTCGGGGTTTGTGGACCTACTGTTTGTCCTCCTGAGGTACGGTCCTTCTTCCCAGGGCTTGCCCATTTAAACGGTAGCAGGAATTGAAACTAGTGGCAATGATCACAAAATGGCTGTGGGGTACGTGGGTAACTTCTAGTCGGCCAAGGCAGTCCAGGTGGTAGCCTACGCTCGGGGCGATGCATTTACGCTCTCCAGCTCACCTTTTACATAGAGCAGCGACACTGCTGGTGTTCCGCCATCTGCATCTCTAGCAGGGACTCGCTAGCAGCATCGCTGGCCTGCACAACCTGTCGGTGCATGACATGCTTGTGGGGATGGGACAGCCTATAGTCACCCATTTGAGTCACTCCATGCTTAGACTCCTCCCCTTCAGCGGCCGGGTGCTTAGTACCCAGAATTGTAATAGCCAACTCTTAAATGCAGTGTCCGGGTGCCATGGAGCTCCTAAACTATACGGCAATGCCAGAGGCATGAAACCAGACGCACTAGGGACTACCGATGCGGCTGCTGCGGGCACATCAGCAATTGGCGCGGCAGCAAGCGTGGGTTTCAGGGAAACTACCGGGGCATCAGGAAGCGCTTGTTGGTTGCCGGAGGGGTTATTTTCACTTCCTGACATTTTTTAATGCTCCTTTGAATTTTGAAGGTGATTACTGTTAAGGTTTGCGGTAACGCAACCACATGTATGCGGCACAGAGGCGTTTTATCCTGTTCATGACACCAAAGCGGCGGGTATGCAGCGTTTGAGCGAAACGGGCCAATGTGGCAAGATGGGTGTCTCTCTAATCACTCCCGACAATGACAGCAAAGGGTGTCCTACTCGGTCCACGCACAGTGGCACAAGAGATATACATAAATTTCCTTTTATAATGAACGGTGGTTTGTCACGTGACGCCAGCACTCCATCCGGAACTATAAGGGTCAATGGCGGAAATAACTTGACATAAGTCCCGGTAGCTTTTGATTAGTAAACTGGAAGTGCACAGTTTTACTGAAACTTGAACTTGGTAATGCAATACAACAATGGCCGTCTCGCAGAAATTTGGCAGAGCAATTGGTTATGCAGTAAAACAACACGTTATAATACAGCTGAATTTTGAATTAAGAGTTTCCTCTTCAACGCTCTAACTGGATCTAGAGGTTACACAGTAGAAAGTTCCACAGGCCAAGTTATCTGATAGGCTTACTGGAAGTTAGTGATGCAGTTGAGTTGAGATTAAGATGGACCTCTGTACTATCCCTGGCTTTGACTTCATCGGGTGTTGTGTAACTCACTGTTTAGTGGAATGGGTCCCAGCTTCGCTCCTTCTCACTACTGGCAGGCTAGGGAGCTGATGGATCTTAGCTTTCCTGCTGAAAATAGTGTGTTGTAGCTGCTCGCTCTGCAGACTCCTCTGACTGCTCGCTCTGCAGACTCCTCTGACTGCTCGCTCTGCAGACTCCTCTGATTGCTCGCTCTGCAGACTCCTCTGATTGCTCGCTCTGCAGACTCCTCTGATTGCTCGCTCTGCAGACTCCTCTGACTGCTCGCTCTGCAGACTCCTCTGACTGCTCGCTCTGCAGACTCCTCTGACTGCTCGCTCTGCAGACTCCTCACTGAAGACTGCCCTGACTCCTCCTTCACTTCCTGTCTTGTTCTCGCACTTTGCCTCCACTCCTCCCCCTCAGCATATTGGCTCACTATGAAGTTTCCCACTCTGAACTCTACCCCTCCTCCCTAGACCAATCAGTGAGGGCATGACATACAGCCAATAAGCAGCCAGCTGTTGCCAAACTTTAAGCTTAGGGAGAAGTTGGAAACAAGGTTTCTCTGACGTACTGCATGATCTATGTCTCCTGGAAGCACATAGCAAAGTGTGACAGGACTAGGAATGTGTGGCTATTCTGGAGACCCTCTGGGCCACTACACCTGTATCCCAGTAGTAACAGTGTCCTCAGTAGTAATAGTAACCCTCACAGTAGCCTCGGTAGTAATAGTGTCCTACGCAGTAGCCTCAGTAGTAAGTGTCCCTTTTTATCAGCCCCAGTAGTAATAGTAACCCCAACATTAGTCCCAGTAGTAACTGTCCCCCACAGTGGACTCAGTAGGACCCTTATATTGGCCCCTGTAGTAATAGTAACCCCCACAGTCGCCCCGGTAGTAATAGGGTGCTACACAGTAGCCTCAGTAGTAAGTGTCCCTTTTTATCAGCCCCAGTAGTAATAGTAACCCCAACATTAGTCCCAGTAGTGTCCCCCACAGTGGACTCAGTATAGTGTTCCTTATACAGTTCCTAGTAGTAATAGTGGCCCCCACACAGTGGCCTCAGTAGGACCCTTATATTGGCCCCTGTAGTAATAGTAACCCCAACAGTGGCCCCAGCAGTAATAGTGACCCTCCACAGTGGCTTCAGTAGTAATAGCTTCCTTTTATTGGCCCCAGTATTACTAGTAACCCCATCAGAAGTCCCGGTAGTAAGTGTCCCCCCCAAAGTGGACTCCAAATAGTGTCCTTTCTATTGGCCCCAGTAATAAAAGTAACTCCCACACAATGGCCTCAGTAGTAATAGCGTCCCTTATTTCGACCCCTGTAGTAATAGTGATTCTCACCGTGGCCTCAGTAGTAATAGCGTCCCTTATTTCGACCCCTGTAGTAATAGTGATTCTCACCGTGGCCCCAGTAGTAATAGTGTCCCTTATTTCGACCCCTGTAGTAATAGTGATTCTCTCCGTGGCCCCAGTAGTAATAGTGTCCCTTATTTCGACCCCTGTAGTAATAGTGATTCTCACCGTGGCCCCAGTAGTAATAGTGTCCCTTATTTCGACCCCTGTAGTAATAGTGATTCTCACCGTGGCCCCAGTAATGATAGTGTCCCTTATTTCGACCCCTGTAGTAATAGTGATTCTCACCGTGGCCCCAGTAGTAATAGTGTCCCTTATTTCGACCCCTGTAGTAATAGTGATTCTCACCGTGGCCCCAGTAGTAATAGTGTCCCTTATTTCGACCCCTGTAGTAATAGTGATTCTCACCGTGGCCCCAGTAGTAATAGTGTCCCTTATAATGGCCCCAGTGGTAATACTATCCCCCACAGTAGCCCCAGTAGGATTACTATTATTACCAATATAGACCCCATTACTAACAGTGACCCCCACAGTAGCCCCTGAAACCCAAATACCCTTTTTCTGGTCTTCAGAGTGCTGCTGTGGGCAGCAGTGTGAGCGTTCGTACTCCTTCTCCCCTCTCCCCTGGTGGAACCAAGGAGAGGAGAGGGGAGGAGGATCCCGGGTACTCACAATGAGGTCAGTGTGTGCCTCCCGCAGCAGCACTGCTGAGTGATTACCAGCCAGGGAGCTGCGGGACAAATGGCTGTCCTACTTGGGACTCTGGGGAAAGCGAGCGGTCTGATCACCTTACAGTCACACATAAAAAGTGTCATTGGCTTCGGAGAACTTCCAGGGGAGGGCTTATTACATGCGGCAGTGAGTGTGCGCGGGGATCAGACCTGTCCGGCGAGCTACCAATCACTGTGAATCAGCCAACCCAAACAACCAATCACTGTAAATCAGCCAACCCAAACAACCAATCACTGTAACTCAGCCAACCCAAACAACCAATCACTGTAAATCAGCCAACCCAAACAACCAATCAGGTTGTGAATCGAGCAGAAGTGTTGTGGAATATAGATACATGCGACCCCGTCCACCTGCTGACGCACCTCACAAGTCGACCGTCCTTGCGTGACTAATAATCCCGCCCTTACCTAAGCCCCGCCCCCGGCTGTCACGCAAGCGTTGCCTGCCCGACTGTGGGAAGCGTCGTGCGGTCTGACGTCACATGATTGACGTCTCTTTTCCGCATGTCTTTCAGGAAGAGGGGCGGTCACCTGAGGAAGTGAGTGCAGTAAACTCAGCCTGAAAGCGAGGCTGACGTCCGGAGAGTGACAGGCCTCTCCACCAACCAGCTGCCGGATGCCTCTTCTCTCGGCCAATCATCGAGCGCTTTGTTTCCCAGGGGCGGTGCTGACAGGACAGCAAGATAGTGTGGCAGAAGTTCATGGGGAGACGTTTTAGGATTTCTTTTCCCCGAACTTCCACTATGTTCTGAGTCGGGCCGCTCGCAGTGCAGAGACCGGAGCGGACTGTCAGCGGGACCCGCGGCGCCATGCAGAATGCTGAGGTCGGCTCGGGGATGCTCACCGGCGGCTACGAGCATGAGATAGACTCGGTGACTCCGCTCTCGCCCCTCGGCATTGAGGCTGAAGTTTTCCTACCGGGGAAGAAGGTGCATTTTATCGCCGACCTACCGGCCGGGAGTGACACGCTGGACTTCAAGCTGGCGGCGGCGGCGGTGCTGTCGTCCGGAGCGGGCTCTGGCAGCGACGAGGACGAGGTGTCTGAAGTAAGTGCGCCCCCCGCCCGGGCCGCCGGCCTATTCTGGGCGGTGAGGAGCCCCAGTGCTAGCTGTCCCCTAGGCAGCTGGCTGCCTCCCAGCACTGAGGCCTACAAGCAGTGGCCACCACCGCCGCCTCCACGACTCGCTGGGTGAGTGGCACCGCCGCCTTAAAGGGACGGAGCGCCGCCGGGCCGCCGCGTTCACGTCCGCGAAGCGGGATTAAAAGTAGCGGTAGGAACCCCGGAGGCGATCTCTACGGGTGCGACCGGACGGTTCGACGGTTTTCGCTCAAGTCGGTTGAAAAAAATCGTGAAAATGACGGATTTGCCGCATTACGGAGGCGAACCGTGCCCGACGCACCCGCCGTAAGCAACGCAGGTTCCCGGTATGCTGCGTGGCGATGTATCGGGAGGAACGGCGCCTTCTCTTTTTGTCTTGTTGCGGGCGAAACGATTTACGGACGTGTTCGCACGAGCGCCAATACTAGAATTCATTGATTTCAATGGGCGAGCGCGTGAAAAAAAAAATAGGCGCACGGACTATCGTGATGTGACCTACGCACCGGAGAAGCCTGCTGAAAACAACACACGTGCGAAAACGGGCCGGAAAAGGCGTATTTACACAAACGGGCGATACGTTTTTTTTCCCCCCCCCCCGTACATTCTGCTGCAGCGGCGACATTCGATAACCGGGCAGCGTATTTACGCAACTGAAGCGCGCTAACGCGGCGTGACGGCACTGTAAAAAGAACATCCGGAAATGGCGCTTTCACTCGGTGCGATTTGTTTGCCGCGCGCCGATTAGGCATGGCATGTGGGCGCAGAAAGTGCAGCTAAATACGCCGATGCGCACGCAAAAAAAAAAATCCTCGTCCGGCGCACTAAGGCGCGCACTAAGGCGCTTATGTCCGCGTGAAGCCGCCAGCGACGCGCCGTCGTGTGTCGGCCGTCCTTCCTCTTCACATGAACACGTTTGTCCGCAGTGAATAAAACCCACTCTTCAGATTGGCGCACTTTTATCACACAACGCGCCGCCACGTGAAGAAATGCGCAGCGTTGTCATTTCTTGGTGGGGTATTCGCAACGCAGAAGCCGACTGAAATCGATGGGGGTGCGTAAATACGGAGGGAACCGGCGTCTGCGCACGAAAATGGCAGCTATTAAACGTAACCGCCCGCTGATATTAATGGCGGCATGTTGTGTTGTCTGTGCGAACACGTAGGGCGTGCGCCAAAAATACAGTAAAACGTATGCTGTAACACTCCGCCCATTGCGCGCACACACTGCACTAATGCGTACATAAATACCCTTGTCCGGTGTGCGCCGCCTCACATCGGCGTAGGCACTAAAATGCACGTGAAAGTGGCATGTCGCACATTTATCTGCACTGTGCTGATTGTCTGCGCCATAATTTAAAAGGCTGCGCAGCCTGATTAGTCCTATGATTTTTTTTTTTTTGGGACCTATGTGATCCTATTTCGACCACTGGGGGGCGCTCACATGGTCTTTTAATCTATTAGTGTCGGTTTCCCGCTGTAGCCGGGGCATCCATAGGACCCCACCTTATATGGGAAAACATCCCCTGTAGTGACATCAGTCAACGGACAGAGCTGATCGAAGTCTGCTAGGACCCTGCAGCTTTGTCGTGGCGGGGGGCACCTGGTGGTCATGTGATTGCCCGGTCCAATAGCGGAAGTAACACTTCCACTTTTTCTATTCATTACATGGCGCTCATGTAGCCTTCTCCTCAGGGTTCTCGGCCATCACTGACAGCTGAGGACCTCCTCTGCTTCATTGCCAGAGCCTTAATACCACATTCTATTTTTACTGTCAGGCGGGATTAAAGCCCCGCACCCGGCGCAGTAAATTTACGGTGCCGTGCCTCAAACGGTGAGAGGGGTCATCCAGGGTCAAATCTGGGTCAAATCTATTTCTTAAGCTCTTCATGGTAATGGGGAAAAAAATCTAAATCTATCCCCCCCCCCCCCCCCTCTGCCTGGTGTCTTGTGGCTGTGATGACCTTGACACCAGGGACATATGAAGTCAGCTGATTGGCTGCTACAGTCACATGTTCCTGGTATTGCAGGAGACGGCGGGGAAAAGGGCGCCTGCAGAACTGAAGGATTGCGTGGAGTTAGTAAGACTTTTCTTAAGGCCTGATTCCCACGGGCGGATGTCCACCGCGTTGCCCGCAGCTATTAGGCTCTATTGAACCTAATAGTGCAATTTTCAGGTTGCGGAATTCCACCCCGTGAATTCACCCGTAAACGCCCGCGGCATGTTCTATTTGCCGCGGGCTAACTCGCGGACTGCTTCCTTCGCGGTCAATGGAAGCCGTCCGTCACGCTATCTTCCACAGTAGCGCAGCAGTAGATGCCGTGAAAATGCTTCCCCGCCCACGTCACGCGCGGTAGTGCCCATTCGCGTCGATATGGGACATCAGGCAGCGGATCTGAAGGAGTATGGGGTCTTTGGGGGGGGGGGCGCTGTGACGGACTCTGCTGCGGAATTCCGTTTGCGGAGCCCGGCACGGCCGTGGGCACTAGGCCAACGGTTTTCCACCATCCTGAGCAAGTTTCAAACAAAGACTTCTTCTGGGGCAGAGAACCCCTTAAAGTAATACTTAGACAGGGCTGACTGCAGTTATCTGGAGGCTTTATGGACGGAATGTACCAATGTTTATGGGTCTGTACGCTTAAAGGGAACCCGTCATCAACTAGAAGCACCATAACCAATGGGTATCCCAGTTTAGGTGACGGGGAGTCCAGGGAGCTGTGCCTCATGCGCCCCCGGTGGCCTGTTCCTGCGGTGTGCGCACCAGCTTGACTCTTCTCAGCAGGTTGAGCACGCACAGCCTTCTGACCTCACCGGGGGAGTCATCTAAACTAGAAGCACCACCCATAGGTTATGGTTGAGGACCGCTTCCCTTTAATGGGAACCTCCGTGTTTGGTCTTGCAACCAAATATTCCAACAGGTTTGGATTTCTTGGGGCCTTCGTGGCACGGACGCAGGAAGTCACATGTCACGACGTGACCACATAGATGCAATGTAGCAACGTGACATTGGGATCTTCATGCCGCGTCACCACGTAACCCTAAGCGACCCTCCGGTGGAGAATTGGAGGGGTTGCAGAGAAGAACAGTGGCAGGTAATCTACCATCTGTTTCCCTGTAGCAGTGAGCGCGACTACGACGTGGGGCAGGGCAATTAGTCCAATTAGATTAATCACCATTTTGCTGAGGCACAATTCTAAATTTTGAGAGAATCATAAAATTTGGATTACTCCTGCCCCCTGTGGGTAGAGCTGATATTGCACTTCGGGAAGTGGTGTGTATAAGACGCCTGTGAGCGTGGGGTGGAGGAAAGTACATGGGGGCTATGATAGGGGGTACAGGACGTTATAATGGAGGCTGTAAAGAGGGGATGACTGTGGGGAGCCAAACCCCATTTTTGGTGTGTGTGTGTGTGTGTGTGTGTGTGTGTGTGTGTGTGTGTGTGTGTGTGTGTGTGTGTGTGTGTGTGTGTGTGTGTGTGTGTGTGTGTGTGTGTGACTACCATACCCCGTTCTTTTACATAAGGGGATCGTAGGCAGAGCAGTTCTGTAATAAGCACTAATTACCAGAACTGTACTATTCCACTTTAATAATCGCTATCTATTAAAGGGGTTTTCCCACAACTTATCCCCCCTCTGTCCTGACCGGGACGTGTGACCTTCTATAGCCACTGATTGGCTGCAGCCGTCACATGTCCTGGTCAGCAGCAACCAGGAAGGACTGAGGGGTTGTGAAGCAATTCTAAATTGTGGTAAAGCCCTTTAAGGACTTGCTGTGTATGCGAATGAGAATCCCTTATGTGAAGGAGGGTAAGAAAACCAATCTAGATGAACCCTTAGTGCCGGCCTATTCTGTAGGTAAAGCTAATTTCACAAAGGCGACATCGGGCTGTGAAACTCGGATGCCACCTTTTTTAGGGAAGTAGCAGAGTGTTCATTGGGAAACCTCGCACGCCGTGCCATGCTTTGCCGGGCCTATGGAAGACAGTGGGTGATGCAAGGTGCTCCGAGGGAACGCCCAAAGACAGGACATGCCGTGATTTTATTATTTTTTTCCTCCGCGATCGCTCATGTGTATGACCCCTCCAAAAGAATGGGCTTCGTATTCATGTGAGTTTTGTGCATCTCCCAACGCTCATCTTGCACCATTTTCTCGGCCGTGTCAAAACAGCCTGAAGACCCAGTGATTTTCATCAAGAGCCGCAACTTGTTAACAAAGCCAGTTTGTAATTTTTGGGACCAGTTTGTCACCAATTTGAGGAACAGGAAGGGGGGGGGGGGGGTCGTCTAGAAGTTTAACCATTGTTTTTGGGTTTTGTTTTTACAGCGTTCACTAAAAGTAACGTAACGTTCTTATTGGTTCGGCACGATAACTAATATCGGGGATACATGATACAGTGGGTAGTAGCTGCCACTAGGAGGCGACCTAAAGCTGGAACAGAAGTTGACTCCTCCTGTCAGCTGTACCCCTTCCTGCCTGCTGGGTAAGGTCCGTTTTAGCTTTATGACTTGCATGTCTGTGAGAAGAATTTTTATTTTATTTTATCAAGACACGTTTGGGGGTCCGGGCTCTCCTATCATTCCCACGGGAGTGGGAAACGAGCAGCCTCGTAGTTCACTTGATTTTCCCCACTCCTGAAGGTGATTGTGGCACTGCCATCCAGGTGAGATGCCCTCCGGCCACGGTGTAGGCTGCTCTGCACCCCGTTTCACGGAAGATGCGCAATTCCGGAGGCCGCGTGCAGTGGGGTTTTAACAAACGGTGCTCCGGTCGCTGCGGGAGTCCATCAAGATATAGAGGCTTCAGGGGTGCCCAGCCGGGTTAGACCCCCAGGTTAGTGCAGGGACGCAGGCTTCTCCTGTTTGTTTCTCACTGCTGACTGCCACTGTATCAGCTACAACCACAGCTCAGGACCCCCAGCTGCCCTCTACTGCGTCATGCCCTATCTCCCCCTTTCTCGGCCGCTTGGTTTCGGCGCGGGGAATACCCGTTTAGACCACGTGCCTCTGCTTAGGCCACTCCCCTTCACATGTGAGGGGCGTGGCCTAATGTGTATAGCTTACTGTGAAGGTGGGGTACACTTTCCAGCTCCTCACTCTCGCCGTGTGCGTTGCGGGCACATTTTCTCAGGGGACTCTAGCATCCAGTGCACAGTGGGTAAGGCTGGCATTAGGCAGCGGAAGATATCCCCATATTGTTCTCAGCCGGTGGTAGTTGTTTCTAGACTTCGTATTACCATCATGTCTGAGTTCTGAGGGAGCCGAGCTTATGCCTGGTCTCCCCACCTATTATGTGTGCGAACGCTGCCAGAAGCACTTCTCCCGTGGCCAAGTAACCCTGCTCTGCAAAGCCTGCATGCCCCTGAGACCTCTCATTCAGAATCTGATCCGGCTGCTGTGGTTTCCCAGCCGCCACCCACCTCCGAAACCGAATGGCTAAGACCCCTCACTCAGGTGGTTCTTTCCATGGTGGATAGGTTTGACCGTGTCATGCCCTCTCGCGGTAGACCACTCAAACGCTCCAGGCATTCATGGTCCAGCCACCGCAACGTCTCTCCAGAGTCCACTTGGCTGTCCTCCACCTCCTTTAATCCATCGCAGGCAGCTGATCCGGCTGTTTCGGAAGGGGAACTCTCAGGATTGTACCGGAGTTGGATGCGGAGTGCTCATCCAAGATGGCGGCTACAGTTGATAGCCTGATTACCCCCATAAAGGATAGCCTTAATATATCTGAGGAGCGCTCCTCTGCCGATCAGGAGGCTCACTCCGTCAATCACCATAGGTGGGCTCCTAAACTCTTTCCCGGGCACAAGGAGTTTGAGGAAGCGCTTTCCCTGGAATAGGGAAAGCCCAATAAACGTTCTGCTAAATTGAAAGCTTTTGTTTTATACCCTCTTACGCAGGATTTGATCCGTAAGTAGTCCGTTCTCCCTACAGTGGACCTGCCGATTGCCCGCTTATCTAAGCATACCGCCATTCTGGTGGAGGATAGCGCGTCATAGAATGATGGAATCCCTCTACAAAGCGATTATTGAATCCGTAGGTTCTGCTCTGTGACCGATGTTCGCAGCAACATGGGTATGTCACAATGTGTGTCACATGGGCCAAACAACTTCAAGAGGTCCTCCCTACGGATGTTTCTCTGCAAGCTGAGGCGCTTCTCGCAAAACTAGAGGTTGGCTGCTGTTTTGCGTGTGAGGCCACCCTAGATGCCTCGCACCTATTAGCATGTGTCTAGGTATCGTCCGTGATGGGATGTCGCATCCTCTGGCTAAAGGCATCGGACGCAGACACCGCTTCTAAGAAAAGGCAAACTAATCTTCCCTTCCTGGGCCCCCATTTGGGGACAAACTGGATGAGATTATTTCAAAGGCCACAGGGGGCAAAAGCACTCTATTACCTCCAAGTGTACTAGCCCGCACACAATGTCAACACGTCCAGTCGGCACTCTAGCCTTGTGATCATCGGACCGTGCTATGGGTTGGCAGGAGCAAAAGAAATGTTCCTCTTACAAACCGCGCCCTGCATGGCAACAGTGATCTCACCCTGCAAAGCCCTCTTCCTCCAAGCCCTCCGCATGACTGTCGACCACTGCCAATCCTTGCAGTAGGGGATCGGTTGAAAATATTCCAGTCCACATGGCTCCAGTTTGTGCCAGACGCCTGTGTTTGGGGGATCGTCTCCTCTGGTTATGCCATCAAGTTCATCACTCCACTGGCTCGTTTTTTTTTTTTTTTGCATCCCCTGTTCCCAGATGCCCCACCAAGGCCAGAAAGCTCCTGGGTGCCATCGCCCATCTATTGGTGCAGCAGGTCATAGTGCAAGTTCCTCTAGGCCAGCGCTTTGCAGGGTTTTACTTGATCCTGTTTATCATGCCAAAGAAAGACTGCTTAGTTCATCCGGTACTGGACCTCAAGCGACTGAACCAGTACGTTCAGGTACGGCATTTTCCCATGGAGTTCATCCGCTCATTCATAGCATTCCTGGACCTTCACAAATTCCTGTCGTCTATCGGCATCCAGGATGCGCATCAACAGTTCCTGCGGTTTGCCACTCAAGGCAGGTATTACCAGTTCCTGGCCCTCCTTTTGGGGTTGGCAACAGCTCCCAGGGTCTTAACCAAGGTACTGGCAGCCATAATGGAACCCCTTCACTTTGGATCATAGCCATATCTTATCTGGACAATATCCTTATTGATGCTCCATCGCAGATGGCCAGCCTGGAGAGTTTGCATATCTTCTCACTTGCTCTGGAACTGTTTGAATGGAAGGTGAATTATGCCAAGTCATCGTTCATCCCCTCACAACGTCTAGAATTCCTGGGGATGACCCTGGACACTGTGCAGGCACACGTGTTTCTACCGTTCACAAAGCGTCAGGCTCTGGACCTTCACCAACAGCGCTCTGTTTCCATCCATCATGCAATGAGTCTTGGGTTGCATGGTGGCGTCCTTTCCTGCCTTAGCCTTCGCGCAGTTTCACTCGCGGGACCTGCAGAGCATCCTGCTTTCTTTTTGGAACAAGGAGTCAATGAGCCTGGACTAGCGGTTCAGTCTTCCAGAGTCGCTCTGCTGCTCCCTGCAGTGGTGGGTATCAACTCCTCTCATACTCCAGGCTCAGTCGTTCCTCAACCTCCACTGGAGGACGATCACTACTGATGCCAGCCTATCAGTGTGTGTGGGGGGGGGGGGGCGCGAAGCTCCCTCCTCACACAACCCAGAGCCTGTGGTCCGCTGTGGAAGCATGTCTCCCAATCAATGTCCTGGAGCTTCGGGCAATTTATCTGTCGATTCTCAACTTTGCACCTCGACTACAAGGCTACCCACTCCGGGTCCAGACGGACATCGCAACGACTGTCGCATATATCAACAGACAAGGCAAACTTGCAGCACTCGGGTAATGGCAGAGGTGACCCGCATTCTAACCTGGACCGAGGTCAATGTTCCGGCAATATCGGCAGTATACATACCCGGAGTGGACAATTGGGTTACTGACTACCTGAGCAGAACGATGGTAGATCCAGGCAAGTCGGGACTTCATCCAGACGTCTCTCAGCAACTTTGTAATTGTTGGGGAAGGCCAGATGTGGATCTCCTGGCCTCCAGGCTGAATTGCAAGTTCTCTGCAGTTCGTATCGAGTACCCAGGGCCCTCGGGCCTTAGCAGTAGATGCCCTCATTGTCCTGTGGTCCGGGTTCCAGTCTCCTGTACCTATTCCCACCCTTCCCTCTGTTACCACAGGGTCATCAAGAGGGAACGCATTCCAGCGCTGCTCATTGCTCCGGGAGGCCGCATCGGGTATGGTATGCCGAATTAATGGATCTGCTCGTCGACATGGCATCTTCCGCTCGGCGAAGATCTGCTGTTGCAGGGGCCCCTCTTCCACCAGCATTTACAAACTCTGTGTTCGGCGTGGAAGTTGACTCCGTGGTGTTGAAAGCTTGAGGATTCCCACATCTGCTTATCCACACCATGATTAGGGCGTGGAAACGGTCATCTCCGAAGAGTTACCATCGCATCTGGAGGCGCTTGTTCGCCTGGTACCAACGTAAATCCATGCATCCCATGCAGTTCTCCCAAGGATCCTCGCCTTCTAGCAGGCCGGATTAAAGTTCGGACTCAGTCTCTGCTCTCTTAAGGGCCAAGTGTCGGCACTTACCATCTTGTTCCAGAGACCGCTGGCTACTCTTTCATCAGTCCACACCTTCATACAGGGGGTGGCGCACATGGGTCCACCATACCGTTCACCTCTCCCGGTGTAGGATCTCAATTTGGTATTGGATGTGCTACAGCGACGTCCCTTTGAACCCCTTACGAAAGTTTCACATCACGTGTTAAAGGTCAAGGTGGCGTTCCTAATGGCAATCGCCTCCAATTGGCGGGTGTTGGAATTGGCGGCACTCTCAGCTGTACCACCCTTCGTGGTTTTTCATCAGGGCAAAGTGGTTCTGCATCCCAATCCTGCCTTTTTGCCAATGGTGGTTTCGGCCTTCCATCTCAATGGCGACATTGTGTTGCCCTCCTATTGTCCACAGCCGTGGAATCACGCGGAGAGCGCCCTTCACAAGCTCGATCTTGTCCGAGCTGAGAATTTACTTGGTGCTGACACCTCGTACTGGCAATCTGACACCCTGTTTAAGGTCCCCCAGGGCGCACTCCTAAAAGTCAAGCTGCCTCCTAAAAAAAAATAAAAAAAATTGAACAAAAGAAAAAAGTGGTCAAGAAGATAAAAATGCTACTGGGAAACTACAGTTCACTCCGCAAAAAATGAGCCTTCACACAGCTCAGTTGATAAAAAAAATAGTTGCGTGTGCCAGAAGATCATGACAAAGTAATTTTTTTTTTTTTTTTTTACCCCTAGCAGTTTTGCACAAGCTCCTCTGTTCATTCTGCAGGAACAGGACATTACAGTTTAAGACGGACAGAGCTTGTTCTTCTTTAGGTCTAGTTCTATCAGGGCTACCTACATGGCTTTAGGTATTATTTTAAAACTGATGTTCTGGGTTTTAATACAACACCAAAGGCATGTCCATAGCCCTTACAGAACCGCAGTTACAGCCGTTTGAAGTGAAGTTGTAATTTTTTTTTTTATTTTTTTTTTAGTGTACGCATGCGTAGAGAAAAGATTAAGGGAGAGAGGGGATCAGTGGCAGTAGAGATAATCAGTGATTCTTCTCTAGATCTTCATGTTCTAAGGTAGTGGTGACATTAATCTTTGTTCATGTGATCACCCCCACCCTCATCAATCAAAGAACATATTTACTCTCTGATTGTCACTTATGGGTTTTTTTCCCAGAAAAGAAGTGAAATGATAGGGAATTGCTCATCTAATCACTCCTACACTGCAGATGCCGCAGTCATTGCTGACCTGGGATCGTAACGGTTCTAACAAAAAATAAAATGTGAAAACTTATTTTTTTTTTCCTTTCTCTCCTCTTACACGAGGCTTTTAAATATTGAAAAAATATGGGGGTTGGGGGGGGACTGTCACTTAGTGCTCCAGACTAAAAAAAAAATATTACCCAGGAGCAGAATGTAAATATATACTTGACTATAAATTACATATAAACATCCAAAAAGTGAAAATGTACTAAATGTGTAAATATTGCCAAAAAATGAAGCGTTCCCAATTTTCACACAAATCAAGACAATGTAAAAATAAACATAATTGCCCGCAGTCAGAAATATCAAATTATCGCATTGTTTATCGTGCACTATGAACACTGTAAAAAAAAGCAAATGCGCACGTCCTAATATTGCCAGGAGATGGTGAGGAAATAAAATGGGGCATTCTGCGGTTCTGTTTTTTTTGGTTTTGTTTTGTTTTTTTTGCATTTGTGGAAAATGCAACAAACACAGAAAATGTGCCAAATTTTTAATTTATATATATTATATATAATATATATTTTTGCATGCAGCAGTGGAAGCTGCCCATTGACGAGGCAAATTCTGTATGCGGATCTGCGCCAAAATTCGCAGCAAGAAGATTCAGATTTTGACAGTTTTTTTGAGGCAGCAGGTAGAAACGGAGGAGCGGTTGCTTCAGTGGAGGGCGGTCATCCCACACTGCTGGGAGGTGCCATCCATAGTGGGTGCAATACATACGTTTTTACTGAGGGAACGCTCACTAGGTGCTAATGTGGAATTTTTCAGACTGCGCTGGGTTCTGCTTTCCTGCTCCATTCAGGGAGAAGTCCCCCCGACGGAACCAAACTGCGCCGGGTGGAATTCATTCACTAACGGGGTCCGCCCAACTGCCTGGTTTTGGGATGGTAGAAAGTGTTGAATGCAGCGTTTTGCTTTCCGGGACTTTGCGACTGAACCTCCGGCCAGATATGAAACTGGGCTTCATGTGTGTTTGGCTTGTCTTTTAACGAATGTCCCTGCGTATCGCGCTTCCGGTTCGCAGGTAATCCACAACTTGGGTTTTTGTTACGTATTCTGACTTCCTCAATAAACTCGATGGCAAAAATTGACAAGCGGTGTACAGTATGAAACGTCATGCGGAAGGTTTACCATCCGCACCGCAGATACGTTTACACTGCAGATTTTCTTAAAGGGGTTGTCCCGCGCCGAAACGGGTTTTTTTTTTTCAATAGCCCCCCCCCGTTCGGCGCGAGACAAACCCGATGCAGGGTTTAAAAAAAAAACAAAAAACAGATAGTACTTACCTGAATCCCCGCGCTCCGGTGACTTCTTACTTACCTTGCGAAGATGGCCGCCGGAATCTTCACCCACGGTGGACCGCAGGTCTTCTCCCATGGTGCATCGTGGGCTCTGTGCGTTCCATTGCCGATTCCAGCCTCCTGATTGGCTGGAATCGGCACACATGACGGGGCGGAGCTACGAGGAGCAGCTCTCCGGCACGAGCGGCCCCATTCAGAAGGGAGAAGACCGGACTGCGCAAGCGCGTCTAATCGGGCGATTAGACGCTGAAATTAGACGGCACCATGGAGACGGGGACGCTAGCAACGGAACAGGTAAGTGAATAACTTCTGTATGGCTCATAATTAATGCACAATGTACATTACAAAGTGCATTAATATGGCCATACAGAAGTGTATAACCCCACTTTCTTTCGCGGGACAACCCCTTAAAGTCTCTCCCACCTCGCTGCCGCAGATTTTATGTTCGCTAATTCCTGGCGTGAAACATGCGGTATATCCGCCCCATGTGATCAGACCCTTAAAAGTCCAATGACTCTCTAAACCAGACCTCCCAGCTTCCTGTACTTTGTGAGGCACACCCAACTTTGTGTGAAGGTCCAGAGCCATGGAATTAAATGCGAAGAAACAAGAAATCATGAATTTGAAAACATTTGTGACTAGTTAAACATCAAATAGTTTGGTTAGGATGAGTCTCTAAGGGCTTATTCACTCGCGGGTTTTGAGCGATGCGATTTGCACGAATTTGAAATTGCGTTTATTTATAATTTTATTAGTGTGAGCGATTTATTTTTATTTTTCCGTTTTTGATGTTCCATTTTTGAGTATTTCCGTAGAAGGCTTCACCTGTCCTTTTTAAGCTCCCATTGAAAACCTCACCTGGCACATGCGTGCCGTGCAGCGTACATGCGTGTGCGATGCTTCCCATTGAATCCCATGGGAAACATTTGTGCTCATCTGATGCAAGTGAAACACGCGCCGCAGGATCGTTATTTTACAGAAATGAGTTTTTGAATAATCGCAAGTTGGGCGAGCGCGATATCAAGACGAGAAACCCAGCCCAATATCACGCTTGCCGTGTGAACCTCACCTAGCGCTATAAACCAGTGTGTGTGGTTATAACCTGGGACTCGCCTGTGCCTCTAGTTGGTGAACACTGCTATGTTATCGGAGATTCGTCACCTTGGAGGGGTTTATTCAGGTTTTAGGTGGGGTCAAACGGAACGGAACTTCCATGCGGCCCCTCCGCGCGGGAATCCCACGGTATCTACAGCAGCAGTAAAGTGGGTGAGACTTTGAAAATCTCGACCACAAGCTGCAGAGATGAACCCCCAAAAAACCCGTGCGGGAATGGACTGGCGGCGCAGAATTCTAAGCCGCGGCTTGTCAATCTTATCGCTTTCTCTGCTGCAGAATTTGCGATGAGACCCCCACCAAAGGTTGCAAGTTTGGAGGTAGGCATTCCGCGGCTGATCTGTAGAAGAATGCCCGCTGCAGACATTCCACTGGAATCCTGCCCCCTGTGGGCCAGCCTATATTCGATAAAGCTGATTGATTGGGTAACGACTACTTGATCTTGTTCCTTCTCCCCAATAGGTAGAGTCTTTTATTTTGGACCAAGAAGACAATTCGGTGCTGAAGACCGTATCAGAACTTTTTTTATCAACTGCTGCGGAAGTGGCCGACCTGCGGACAGTAGACCCAGCCACACAAGCGCGCCTGGAAGCTGTCCTGGAAGCCGCAGGTATGCACTGCTTTCTGTAATGGTGCAGGTAAAAATATTCGTGCTCACGCTGCTTATTTATTTTTTTTGTTCCAAATGCCCTCTTTTAGGGTATGTTTACATGCAGCGGAGACTTCACCCCTTCTTATGGTGATGCGGATTTTTAAGCGGATTTCACCATGGATTTTACCATGGATTTTTCCGCCATATACAGTTGTACCCTTTCTGGGGTTTTTTTTTTTTTTGAGGGGGAATTTTTTGTAAGCATATATGACCATGTAATATCTGACTATATTGTATGTTTTTTTTTTTGTTTTTTTTTTGTTAAATGGGTGATGTCCTACAGTGATGATATTGCGACTACGCATATGTTACTATGACAGTGATTGGCTGTGGTGGTCATGTACTGTAGGTAGACATACTGTATTCACTGCAGGACAGGGCGTCTTCCAGGTAAGTAGTACTTTGTTGTATTATGACAAACCATGCTTTCTGCCAGATTTTTAAGTGGCCTGGACAACCCCTATGTTCCCCAGCTCTAGAGAGAATCGATGACCTATTTTCTAGATGGCTCAACGATAGCTGATTGGCAGTAGAGGGCTTGTGCTGTTCGCCAGGCTGTTGTACGGAGCATCAAACAGATGGGTTCCTACAGTGTGCAGTGGCCTGGCCCAATATTGCATGCACAACTACCATTACTTCCATGAGAGCTGTGCCTGCAGTACCGTGCCTGACCACTGCAATGTTTGCGGAGCTATCTGCTTGTTACATGACGGGAAGCCTGGTGAACAGCTGATCTGTGGGGGTACGAGCAGCGGACCTCCAACAATCAGTTACTTTGTAGCTGGAAATCCATTTTCAACATGCCGTTTTCCGTACTATAGATGCGTCTTTGACAATGCTGAGTAGCAATGGACTGCATGGAAGAAGTATTAATTCAAGCAGGGGGCGCATGAACCCAAAACGGGTGACTGCTGTGCGCCATACCTGACCAAATCGGTTGCTTTGTAGAAAATACATTCTAATGTTTTTGGGCTACAGTGATTTAATGATGATACTAGAACTTCTAGAAGTAAACCTACAAATATAGTAACTTGTGTTTATTACACTTTTTTCTAATTTTTCTAAAATTCTTTTTCCCATAATCGTCTGATTTCAACCCGTCCTAAAGGAATTGGTAAACTGTCCACTGCCGATGGAAAAGCCTTTGCAGATCCTGAAGTGCTTCAGAGATTGACCTCTTCTGTTAGCTGCGCCTTGGATGAAGCTGCTGCCGCTCTGACTCGGATGAGAGCAGACAATTTCCATACGGGACAGGTGGACAAGTACGTATAACGCCGCCGTACATCATTCAGTGTCACTTTGGTACAGGCAGTTTATTTTAAAATGTTTCAAAGTTATCGGTAACTTTTCCTAAATCGCTACTTATATTATATACACAGTTTTACTACACCCATCCCCCCCCCCCCCCCCCATGTCTGGTTCAGATGGGTAAAAAATTGCAAAAAAATGATTCCCCATCCCCTACATTTAACTGGAGATGGGGAGAGATAATTCCTTCTGGCATAGGCCAACAAGCTAAGCTTGGTTATGTTACTGTATCGATGTAGTAAGCTTGGCTTTATCAAATCTATGTAGTAAGTTCAGTTCCAGTATTGTATTTATGTTGGAAGCCTTGTTCTGGTACCGTATCCGTGCAGTAAGCTCTGTTCTGATACTGTATCCATGTTGCGTTTAAGGCTTTAAACTGGTGTGGGCCCCAGAATTTTCATATAGCCCAAGGCCCATGTAAGACTTAATCCGCCCCTGACTAGAGATCACAAGAATGGTAACACCCCGAGTGCCCCAGTAGAAGGAAGCAGTGGTGCGCATGCATGTCCAACACCTTCATTCACTGACTTAGGTCGTGGCCTTCTTGTGATCCCGGGGGCTGCAGTGATTGGATCCCCAACGATCAAACATTTATCACCCGTCCTGTGGACAGGTAATGGTTTTGATGTGTTAACCCCTTTTAAGGGAATAGGTGTGGGGGACGTAAAGCACATTTTGCTACAGCTCGCATTGAGTGAAATCTTGTATGTGGGTTGGTAGGGTTGGTCTGCCAGGGCTGCTGTATTGGTCCCATTCTGGCCCTGGTCTGACACTTGCTGTTACATAGACCATCGGTCAGGGGGGAAAATTGTTCTTGTGAATGGCCTTACAGAATATAATGGGGCATCTGCTCTCCTTGGAATTCGGGTGTGTGAATGGGCCCCAAGACTGAACGTCTACAACCATATTATGACTTGCTGCAGAGGGTGTGTCAAGCATGGGAGCGAATCTCATCTTTATAAAACCCCCTTTGCAATAGACCCTGCCCTGGTGAAATGTTGGACAGTTCAGTAATTTTTACATTTACTGATTCTTAGCTTTTTAAGAGAATGTACTTGCATCCAGTCCTTCGTTCTGCAGGGAGGTAAGCCGCTGACACCGGTTGTCTTTCTCTTCCATATTGAATAAATATGTACATCTGGCAGCCTAACTTTTTTTTTTTTTTTTTTTTAAACTTGTTTTAAGAAGTGTGGGGTTTTTGTTTGTTTTTTTTTTTTTGTTTTTTATTTGTTTTTTTTAAATTAAATTCTCGGCACTGGAAAATGGAAGTGTAACTTTGTAAGCATAACACGACACTTTCCATATCTAAACTGCACATTTGATATTTGTCATGCTGTAATATTTTACTTCTGAAATTCACTATCCTGTATTCTCTGATTTCGGTCTTAACGAGCGAAGTAATAAAACTTGTTAAATAAAAGAAAATACAGCGATTTATTTTGTAATGAAGTATCTGCACTCTTAACAATCAGATGGCTCGTTATTACATGGAGGTTTCTTGTTTCTCAGTCGGAGTTTAGCAGAAGCTTGTTCAGATGGAGATGTGAACGCCGTCCGTAAACTCCTCAATGAAGGTAGAAGTGTAAACGAGCATACGAAGGAAGGCGAAAGTCTCCTCTGCTTGGCATGTTCGGCTGGATATTATGAACTGGTACAAGTGAGTATGCATCAATAACTACAGTGTGGCCCTCTTGTGTCTGACCGACCTCCTTCTGCCTTTAATCTTATGCCCCCCCCCCCCCCCCCCCCGCCTACAGCAATGTCTTGTTGATTGCAGCCAATCGATAATCTCGGTGGTGTTGGCTTGTAACCTCTGCAGCAGTTAACCCTTTCCAATCCACTGTCTGACCTCTGAAGACATTATGATTTAAGGCTGTACAGCTCCAATCTCGGAAGACATCCATCGGGGTTCTCTTACTGTATATTGCCAGCCTCTCTGCTGTCGGAGCCTATCCAACGTGTCACCTCATGCAGTGTTGGCTTTAGCCAGCATATAGCGCCGTTGTATAATGGCAGAAAAAGAGTAAGCCGACCAGGATACAAATTGGATTGGAAAGGGTTAATACTTTGGGACTATTTGATGCAGCAGTCACACACATTATCACTGGAGCCCTTGGCAGTTAACGGAGACTGGCAAGGGACCAGGAAAAAGTTGGCATTGGTAAGGTGATTATTGCTACTGTTTGTTTTATACAGTTGTCTAGTGTTTGTTAAGAAAAAGAAATTGTGGAAAACGTCTTGAAGACGTCTTAACATCTGGGTTTAGGCCGCACATTGGGCCGTTTTGTTTTATTTGATCATTGTTAAAATTTGGGGTGTAAATTAAACGCTGAAGTTATACATTTGAAAAAGTAAAAAAATTTGCGTATTCAATCCCAAGCCGGTTTACACATGTAGTGTTCGTAAGGGAAATATGACACATATGGCCATATTACCAGGTCTCAATATGCACAGGGAGAGCCGTCAATCAGTGACAGGTATCTTGGGGAGGAGGGTGTGAGCAGTGACTATATGGATATTAATTAGCAGCACCAGACGCTTTGCTGCAGACTTTGAATTTTCTTTTAACTTTTATAACTCCTGAATCAATCCGCATGAGTGTCAGACTGCAGAAATCAGCTCAATGGACTCCCTTTTAGGCCGCTTTCCCACATAACTTAAAGGGGCTGTCCAGGGATTTAAATCCCTTACCGGCACTTGCTAAATCAGACCAGCCACTACCGGCTGCGTTCCGACAAGGAGTTGCGGTGATGGAGGGGCCTGCTTAATTATTATGAGCCGTCAGCCTGTCCCTAGCTATAATGCCATCGACACCAGAGATCCGCAATACCATGTGACTCCTCGTCGGAACGCAGCCAGACGTGCCTGGTCCAACTCGGCAGGGGTGGAAAATATAAACGTAGGACTTCACCATGAAGTAAGATAAAAATCCCAGCACTTCCTTGAAAGTTCAACTTTATTGTTAATCTATAAAAATGACAAAGGTAGTACCTGCACACCACCTAATCTAAGCAGAGAATGACTTCTTATGGTTAAGTTGAAGTTTTAACCCTTTCCAATCCACTGTCTGACCTCTGAAGACATTATGATTTAAGGCTGTACAGCTGTGATGTTGGATGACATCCGTCGGGGTTCTCTTACTGTATATTGCCAGCCTCTCTGCTGTCAGAGCCTATCCAACGTGCCACCTCATGCAGTACTGGCTTTAGCCAGCAGATAGCGCCGTTGTATAACGGCAGAAAGAGTAAGCCCCCTAGGAAATCCAGGATACAAATTGGATTGGAAAGGGTTAACATTGGAGCTCTGAAACACTTTATAGTGGCCCCTACTGACTCTGCACAAGCATGCGTTTGTTATATTGTATATGGTTATATTACAGCATTATTTGACTGCGTTATGTTTCCTAATAACTCCGCAGGTATTACTGGCAATGCATGCGAATGTCGAAGATCGAGGGAATAAAGGGGACATCACCCCTTTAATGGCAGCAGCTAGCGGTGGATTTTTAGATATAGTAAAGGTGCTCCTCTTGCATTCTGCAGACGTCAATGCGAGGTCCTCAACTGGTGGGTAACTTGGGTTTTCTCTTGCTCTATGCATTCTTAAAAAAAAAACTCATCTTCATAAGCATTTTCTTCCTAGGCAATACTGCTTTAACCTATGCCTGTGCCGGAGGATTTGTCGGTGTGGTTCAGGTTTTGCTGGAAGAAGGTGCCAATATAGAGGAACATAATGAAAATGGGCATACAGCATTAATGGAAGCTGCCAGCGCCGGTCATGTGGAGGTCGCAAGGATTTTGCTGGAAAATGGAGCGGGCATTAATACCCATTCAAACGAATTTAAAGAGAGCGCGCTGACGTTGGCGTGCTATAAAGGTTCGTATTACGGAAAAACATCCCCATTTAAATAGTAGCTTGTCTTACAGCGAACATAAAGGAACACTGACAATGAGTATTGTAATGGAAGGTAACTTAAATACAAACCAGTTCGTTCTGCTGGGCTTCGCATTCTGTTCCTGAAACGGCGTGGTCCAAATTCTGTAGATCCGGGGTCCCCAACTCCAGTCCTCAGGGACCCCAACAGGTCATGTTTTCAGGATATCCTATAGTAAGAACACCTGAGGCAATGTCTGAGGCATCAACAATAATTACATCACCTGTGTAACACTGAGGAAATCCTGAAAACATGACCTGTTGGCGGTCCCTGAGGACTGGAGTTGGGGAACCCTGCTGTAGAGAACAGGCTTTGCATCTGATGAGCAGTTGAGGGAGAGCGGCTAATGCTGCGTCTGGACCGCACGATGAGCGCTCAGAAAATTGTTCAAATGAGCAAAAATGAACGATAATCGTTCCGTTTAAATGCAAGCCAATCACTTACTAGAAATGTGTGGTTCTCGTTCAGTGTAAAGGAGCCATTAGCAAATGAGATGACGCTTAGTCTCTGTATCCTAGTGTACACAGGGGAGGCTTATGTTACAGGCAGAGGCCAGATTCATATAAGCAGAATACAGCCGTGATTGTGAACTAGTATTATGGCTGCAGGTCCCAGACTGACTGCACTCATAGACCCTCCTTTGTTAGTATAAGGCCTCATGTCCACGGGGACAGATCCGCAGCGGGCCACCCGCACACGTGATCCGCACCTCATAGGGATGCATTGGACACCCGCAGGTAGTTAAATACCTGCGGATGTCATTTTCCCCTGAGGCGCGGATTGCGTGTGCGGGAAAACACCCGCAGCATGCTCCATTTTAGTGCGGGTCTCCCGCGGGGACGGCTCCCGCAGGCTTCTATTGAAGCTTATGCAAGCCGTCCAGATCCGCGGCACACCCGCAGCTGAATTCCCGCTCTCTGGCACGGGAGAGCAGGACTTAAAAAAATTAAGTGCACGGTGCATGCGCTCGGCATGCTGCTGGCGTCCCGAGCACATCCGGCGGGCCAAAGAAAGAAGATCCGGCCGCGACGGAGGGAAGATCCGCAGCGTCCGGACAGGTAAGTTATTCTTTTTAGGCCTCATGTCCGCGGGAAAGGAGGAACCCGCAGCGGGATTCTGCATGAAGAATCTGCGGTGGGCCTGATTTTCCCCGTGGACATGAGGCTTAACTCTCCCCCCCCCCCCCCCCCCTCTCTAGTCTAGGGCTACATACACAACGAACGTCAGCTGTATATTATAGCTCTCTCCCTGCATGTTGTGATCGATTCTGTCTTTGTGATTAGAGAAAGTGTGAGGTCTCCCTCTGTTATCCCATCAGCCTTCTGTGTGATGATAGGTTCTCGGACCAGAGGGACCATTTATTAGGTCCCAGACTGTTTATACCATTTTAGCACTTTTATATTGATAATGCTGACTGGCAGAATATACTGCAATAAAGCGTTGCGGTGTATTATACAAGTGGTCGCATGGTAAAATTTCCCTGAACATGTCAAAGGTAGTCATGAGCTTGTACTACAAGAATGCTTTGTCATCGGTTTTTGAAGCTATGACCACAGTATTGGTATTAAAAGGGTATCTCCGTTTCAGAGAGGCAGTTTGGGAGTACAAGTTCATGACTACCTCTGACGCACCCAGATCAGGAATCGATGTGCTGCATGGATTTATGTACTTCTACATCGCTTAACAAATTGGAAAACTAGAAACAGAAAATTTGATGGCCCACATGGTCCATCCAGCCTGCTCGGTCTCGGGGTAGATGCTTATCCTAAGCATACTTTAAACTCATTCATTGTTGATTGTTCAACCTCATTTGCTGGAGCTTTTGTTCCAAGCATTTACTATGAGTAAAAAATAAAAAAAAATCCTAATTATCAATTTCCCCAAAACTAATCTCAGATTGTGCCGCCTTACTCTAGTATTTAACTTCCTTCCTGCCTCCCACCCCTCTCCCTGCCGTCTCGCCTCCAGGCTATATAAATTTAATTCTTTTGTCTTTCTACCATTTTTGTAGCCTGTGTCTTTTGGTTTTATCAATATATTTCTGTAGATGAGATCTGAACACAGATGTGGTTTCTCAGAGCTCTAGGCAGCGGGATCACAATCTCCCTCTTTCTACTGGTTGTACCTCTAGCTCTGCAGCTGAGCACCCCACTTGCTTTCTTTGCTGCCTGACGCAATGTAGATTGGAGGCTGTCAAATCAGAAGCCCAAATCCTTCTCTTCTGTGTTATCCAGGACTTTAGAACACCCAATAAGATTCTCAGGCCAAGAGTTTCTTCTCCCCAAGTGCATTATTTAACTTTTGGAAACCTTGAACTGCAGTTTTTCCATTGTTTTGGCAATTTGTCCAATAAGGCTAAATCTTTTTCAGTGTTCAAGACGCCATCCGAAGGATCAACCCTACTGCACACTTTGTCTCAGAAAATGAACAAACCTTACCTTGTTAAACCTCCTCCCATGTCCCTTACAAACACATGATGACCACAGGGGGCTCATTCCTGTTCAGAATACACTCTATTAACAACACTGGTATCTTTTAAGCAAATTTGTCCCTTTAGACCTTGTGGTGACATCAAAGACTTGGAACAGATCTTAAGCAAAGAACAATAAGGCATATACTCCTTGTCTATGAGATGCCCCTTCTTTTTACTGCCACACCGTTTACTCTATTCATGTTAAGTAAAGCAGTGTCTCAATACCTCATCAAGAGATCTGTGTTTTTTTTTTTTGTTTTTTTCTCTTCTCTCCTATTCAGTTTGGGGCACAGTAAGACCTTGGGTATGGCTGCTCCCACTAGGAGGCGACACTGTACAAAAAAAAAAAAGAGTTGGCTCCTCTTACCAGCTATACAGCGACTAGGGTGAACCAGTTTTTGCTTCGTGTCATTAGGAGGCAGACTTCCTTCCTTGAAGGTTGTCTGAGTTTTACTTTTTTCCTCTTGGACTGGGGACATTGGTTGTCAAGTTTTCCCTGTTACCTCATCAAGGAGGGGCATTGAAGTGGCCTTAACATCTCCGTTGATCTCCCTACCTCTAGAAGAAAAGATGGCACAAAGGAGCTCTAACTTGTCTGACCCGTTGGCCTAGCTTTCCCCCATCTTTTTGGCTGGGGCACTCCCTCTTTCACCAAGGGTGTCTCTGCTGTAATTTCAGATGCAGACTATCCTTTCACCTACGTGGGGTGAGCATTATTCCTTGAGGCTCTGCAATGTCCCCCTATTTTAACCCTCCGCGCTACCTTCCACCATTGTATGGTCAGTCCCTCTTCTCTCTTCTTTTTAAACTTACCCATCCCCAGGCTTAGTTCCTGGGTACCTCACTTGCATGTCATGCTCCTAGGCCACAGGGCAACCAAGCTGACAGCGCCTCCCCAGGTCAGTCCTTTGGTCGCTGCTGTATGATGCACCACATTTTCCAGTCTTACAATTCTAAGCTGCATGCAGCAGCCTGAAATTCTGGTTTGTGTGGCCTGCCCCCTCCGCATCACTGTGCCTGTGTCAGCCCGGGAAGAGATTTCTCCCGGCCATCTGTTTCCTACTGATCGGGGGCGGACTAACAGTGTGAGTGCCCTCCATTTCAGCTTCTTGGTGAGGGTAAGCCTTCCATGGCAGAGCTCAGGAGCCTCCTTCAGCTCTCAGGACGGAACTTCCAGGTTTCAATAGAGTCCTAGCAATCCATCGCAGGCTTCGTCTGTGGCACACTTGGTGCATCCATGGCTCCACTCCTGACATCTTCAGTATGCCTTTCTTCCACAACCTGGCATTGGTTATCCCAGACTCCACCTCTTTGACTTCTAGCTTCTCTTCATTGAGCTCAGCTGCACTGCAGAACTTTGAGGGACCAGCGTGGACCGGATAAGATCTGCCCTTAGTGGCTTTCCTTTTGCCCACACTTCCTGCAGCTTACTAGCCATTACATCAGACAGGACACTGCATACAGCTATTTTCCACTACACATTGGGTCTATAGCAGCCAGTCTACACTTCGTACAGTTACTTTATCAGGACTCCAGAGAGAAGACCTAGCCACCTGCTTTGCTTGTTCCCGCTGGTATACTGGTTTTCAATGTAATCAGCCACAGCCTTTATGCACAAACTGCCTGCTGTGACACCCGTCAGTGACCCATTCCCTGGGATATCCACCGCTCAGCACCCTCTAAGTCCTGAACCAGAGTGGGTGCGATCCCTGTCCTCAGTGGTGGCAGACTATGCCACAACATCCAGATCCATTGTGGAAATGTTGGGCCGCCCAGTCAGCTAGGCCCTTTTGGCAGCGGACAGCGAGGAATCTTCAACAGAACTGTCAGAGTGGAGCTTGTAAATGGGGGAAGATCCTCAATACCTACAGACTCTCAAGTTCGCCAGCCTCCTTCACCTTTCCGGGAGACACGTTCTGACATCATCTTTAAAGGTGAGACCCATTCGCATGGTTACATTTCGCATTCACTATTAAATGAGGAACAGTCCTCCAAGGTCGCATCCGTTATCAACAGCCTCATTGTGACTATGGAGACCCTTCATGGCAAAGATTCAGGACCACCCACCACCTGAGTAGAATCATTCTCATTTAGACAGCCCAAGCAGTCACACAAAAAACTTTCCCCGCTCATGCAGAGTTCAACCAGTCCTCGCAGTGGAGTGGAACAACCTGATCTCCTGTATCCTATGCTGGAAGAGTCAGTAAGAAGTGGTCTATGGCCCCTTTAGCAAAAAAACTAAATTTCGGCGGGTCTACTAAACGCTACATGTTGCCGGTGTCAGTTCATTCCAGGATCAACATGGCACAAAATTAAAGTTTTTCGCAAAGGCCTCTTTTGAAGCAGCTTGGTCTATCTTTTGACCTATATTTGCAACCTCTTGGGTGAGCAGAGCTGCTTCTAAATGGATAGGCAGGTGCACCATGAGGTAGAAGCCCATTTTCTCCATTTTAGAGGAAAAAATTCCTCCCTGACTCCAATCTGGCAATCGGAATAATTCCTGGGTCAGCAACCCTTTTAAACTATTTTTAACCCTTACATTCTACGTGAGCGGTGTGCGCTCCCTGGGTGGTTAACCACAAGCCTGTGACATGGTCCTCTCTCTCCCTACCTTTGCAAACTTTACAGGATGCATACTTTAGCATCAACCAGCAGTATTTCTGTAACTGACTTGCAATCCCCGAGCTTTGGCCACAGACACTCTGGCGATTTCCATGGCGCCAGTTCTCATTCTTTGACGTCTTTCCACCAGTTCTGTTGATTCCTTACCTGTTGAAGAGTTAAGTTGGAGGGCCTTCCATTGATTCTCATTGTACCGGAATGACCACGTCGAGATTGCAATGCCAATCTGGTCATCCTACTTGCCAACACACCTTGGCACCTACCATCCAGAAAGAATCTACTTTTCTCAAGGTCAATCTTCCACCTGAACTTAGCCCCCCTCTGTGTCTTGACAGCCTGGCTATTGAATCCCTTAAGGGTTCCCTGCTTTTGTGGAACTGCTTATACCATGATAAAGGCCAGAAAGCCCTCTTTGTTTCGTATCTATTACCAGGTTGGGAAGTCTTTCCGTAGCTCGTACGAACATGAAACTCTACCCCATGCGCTTTTCCTTTTTTGCTGATACTTACTTTTCTCCAGGAGGTTATAGATATGGGGGTTGAGCCTCAGTTCTCTAAGGACAAGTCGGGTTTTTTTTTGTTTTTTTTTTCTTCCAGCAGCCTTGGACATCAAAGGCTGCGGAGCATACCTTACTCCAGGGATGGTGCACTCTGTCCCACCTTACTGTCACCTTTCAGTGCCATGGGAGCTCTGTTTTGGACGTTTTAATTCACCCTCTTCGAGCCAATAAGCATCAGTTTTGTCTTCTCTCTTGGAAGGTTGTCTTCCTGGTGACCATCTCGATTTAACGCATGTCTGACCTTACGACTCTTGTAATTCTTTCCTAGTGCTCCACCAGGATAAGGTGTTACTTCAAAGGTTCCCTGTTTTTTACCCAAAGTGGTATAGTCTCTCCATCTCAACAAGCAGATCTTGTTGACTTTCTGCCTATTGGCGGCGCACCCTAGAGAGACTTCACAATCTTGATGTGGTAGGGAACTGTGACTCTTGCTCATATTGCTTGGACACTGACTCCCTTTATGGTTCCAGATGATCTCTAATGTGGCTTAGCGGTCTCCAAATGCATTGCACGCTGGATCAGATACGCTATTAGAGATGTCTACCGTTGTAAGGGCATTGATCTGCCGATCCGAGTTACTGTAACATAGTCTATAAGGCCGAAAAAAGACACATGTCCATCCAGTTCAGCCTATTAATCCCCAGTGTTGATCCAGAGGAAGTCAAAAAAAGCCCCATGAAGTAGAAGCCAATTTTCCCCATTTAAGAGAAAAAAAATCCTCGGACTCCAATCTGGCAATCGGAATTATCCCTGGATCAACAACCTTTTTAACCCTTTCATTCTACGCGAGCCATGGGCGCTTCCTGGGCAGTTGACCACAAACCTGTGACGGGGTCCTCTCTCTTCCTACCTTTGCAAAGTTTTACACGGTGCGTACTTTTGCATTTTCTGCTAGCGCTGTCAGTCGCATGAGCTGGATTCAGCAGGCTGCGGTGCACGGACCATGCTGGTTAGTTCTTCTCTGCTTTAGAACATCCCAAGTTCTTGCTATGTCGCCCAGTGCAATAGACGAGAAAAAAAGTTTGTTACAGTAAAATCCTTATCTCCATTGGGCATACCGCACCTGCCGTCTTTGTGTGGGGAACATGTCTGGGTTGTTTTTTGGCCACTCAGGCATTCACATTTGGTTGTTCCTCTAGTTCTCTGCTTTATAGTCCTATGGCTCTTGGCCTCTGCTTTTCTTATGTAAATACAAACTGCTTTAGCTTGGTGTCTGCGGTGGGGTATAGCTGGTAGGAGGGGCGAACACTTTTTTTGGCCTTATGCCAACCTCCTAGTGGCAGCGGCGATCACCAAGGTTTTGCTGTGTCCTCCAATGAACGAGGCGGGAGCTTTTACAAAGTAACCATCTTATTTTCATTTAGCCATTACGTTCTCAATAACGGAGGAATCTCACATTTCATCTTTTCTATCTACTGGCTTCCGGGGTACAAAAGATGGATATATATTCAGTATAATTTATGGTGTATTTTAAATGGTGTCGTATACAAATACAACTCCTTATACAAAAAATAAAATGGGCCCACATGAGGAGAAGGAAAGTTTCTGACTCTTGGAAGTCAGTGATGACAAAATGAAACTGTTGCTGCAGACATTGAATATGGGGTTGGGTGATATAAAATGTACCGCAGGGTGTGAGGGTATGGTCATAGCCTATTGGGTTCCACCATGTGAACGTGACTGAAGAACATTTTTTGCCTTTCTCTCGAACTCCTCCTTTTATTACGGTGTTTGGTGTGGTTTCTCATTTCTTCTGTCCTCCCTCCTTCCACCGCAGGACATTTAGAGATGGTTCGGTTTTTGCTGGAAGCTGGTGCTGATCAAGAGCATAAAACGGATGAAATGCACACTGCCTTAATGGAGGCCTGCATGGTAATCGTTACGGCACTTATAGAACGCATTTTGGTTTTGTTAAGTAATGCCATCAACTTTATATGTTGTTATACTAGTGTTTCTTTTTTTTTTTTTTTTTTTTTAAATAACGTATCTTTATTGCTTTTAAACATTTCCTAGTCTGTGGAGTGTGGTCATTTAGGCCTACCTGCACACTTGTATCTGGGACTACCATTCTCCTATTTTTATTTTTTTTTTAATTGCCAAAAATAGGATTGAACCTGATATCAGAGAGAGAAAACCTTCCCAGTTTTTTTATTTTTATTTTTTTTATTTTTGGAATGGTTTCCCCTCTCTCCTGAGCTGGTTTCTGATCTTTTTGGACAGTTGAGAACAAACAGCAAGGTAGACTTCCTCAGTACATGCAGTCAAAAGCAAAATTTAATTAGAACTCTAGTTTCTAAAAGTAGTTTCCTGGTGGCAACTTAAACCAGAGACCCCGTAAGATGTCCATAAGGGTTAAGTCCAAAGATCTTGCGCCCCCTCTTCATCATAGCAGAATTTCCTGAGGATGGCTCTGATAATTCAGGGCAGCAAAAAGTAACCGACACGGGGCGTATTTATTAGCCATTTATGCCGGTTAGTGGCGTAAAGTCACAAGGGGGTTTATGTGCAAAAATCTGACTTTCTTCCCTTTTTTTGGTTATGGTTTTTGTGCCAGCTCTTCCATTTTTACGAAAAGTTGAGGGGGCATGTCAGAAGAGGGCATGGTGGCCTCAGAGCAACAGTTTTATGTCAGCTTCTGGCATACATTACGCCAAAAATGTACTTTAGGTTGGACTTGACATACATTTCTAAGAAGGCGCACGTAGCTGCTGGGGTGCCCTTCATATGTGAAGAGACCTTCGACTTCTCGTGCATTAAGAGACCTTACAGAGTCTGGCATTGTCCGGCACTGATTTGTCACTGTTGGGCTGGGTGCACACGTGCGTTGAGGGGGGAAAAAAAGTCAATGCTAATAGGTTCACAAAAAAAAAAAAGCGGTCCAATTTTTTTTTTTTTTCTTTATGCGGGTTCAGCTCTGTGTAGCTTCTGTAATTAGTCCTATTTTTTTTTTTTTTTTTGTACCTGCGGGGAAAATGAAACTGACTCAGTTTTTATGTATTTATTTTTTTTAATTTTTTTTCACTCTAAATTAAAAAAAAGAACAAAAACGTACTGCCCATAGATGACAACTGTATTCATCCCCCCCCCCCCCCAAATTAACTTGGATGATCGAGACTCGCCCATAAAACGGTTCAGAAAAGTGCATGCGAAGATTTATTTATTTTTTCCCACACAGACTATCTGCATACAAAGACTCAGTAGAGTGCTGCCTCCGTGAATAATATACCTCATATGCTGTTCGTGTCGTCCGTCTTTCAGGTTTTTTTCCCATCCGACACGGATAAAAAAAATCTAGTGCCAGAAGCTTTATATTGTATCCATGTGAAGTTGTAGTAACTTCTACTACTGCTGCTGTTGGGGAGATATGTGATTGGCTGCAGCATTCCCTAATGAGAATCAGCACCCCTGTTAATTGGCTGACAGCAGGACATGGGGTGACCCGCCCCCCCCCCCTCCCCCCCAGACCCGGCTACCCTGGTACAACCCCATTAAATATAAAGCAGCACGTTAGAATTGTACAGAGTAAAGTATTCTAATACTTCTGAGCAGGGTTCCTATCTTTTGATACCTCCTCCTGTGAATGCGGTTTTATAGCTGCTCCTCTACCGCACATTAGCACATTTAGTTTTGCGGTGTTCTCTCGCCTTTTGTAGGACGGACATGTTGGGGTGGCACGTCTGCTACTGGACAGCGGGGCTCAGGTCAACATGCCTGCAGATTCTTTTGAATCCCCGCTCACGTTAGCTGCTTGCGGTGGACATGTAGAACTTGCAGCCCTGCTTATTGAACGAGGCGCCAATCTCGAAGAGGTCAATGATGAAGGTTACACCCCTTTGATGGAAGCGGCACGAGAAGGGCATGAGGAAATTGTGGCACTACTTTTGGCTCAAGGTAAGTTGCCATCTGCTTTGTTTTCTGTATCTAGGACGGTGTACAGAAGGAAAGCCTTCCCAAATTCAGTTTGTTGCGGCATGTTTGGCTGCAGTCGCAAACTGTGAACATATAGATTTACCCATTTTCGGTATATGCTATGTGTTGTATATATTTTTTTTTTTTCTTTTGGGACTTTTTTATGTACATTCTTTTTGAGCGATGATGAAACTTTGGCAACTATTTGTAGGTGCTAACATAAACGCTCAGACTGAAGAAACCCAGGAAACCGCTCTTACGCTGGCATGCTGCGGAGGGTTTGCCGAAGTCACGGATTTTCTCGTGAAGTCGGGGGCTGATGTAGAACTTGGCTGCTCCACCCCTCTCATGGAAGCTGCTCAGGAAGGACATCTTGAACTAGTAAAATATCTTTTGTCGGCTGGTACGTACTTTACACTAGTGGTTTGTCAGAACCTAAACTGTTACTTTTGTATTAAGATGGACATGGTACAACACATGACGTATAAATACACACATTTAATGGGTAGCATCTTGAGGAGGTGACTGGTGGAACACTTCTACAGCAAAGACTTGGGTTTTCCTTTTTATTTGCTATTTTCCCGTCCAAAGAAATGGCTTTTATAATACATCCCGCTGCAGCTAGAAACCTGTTTAGGGCATTAAACTGCAGTTTTATTACAGCTAACTGCCCTTAAAGGGGTTGTACAGGAATAGGAGAACACTGACATTCATTCAGAAACTGACACACTTTATGGGCTTTCTGTTATTGCATGCACTTCAGTGCAGCTGAGTTGTAGTACCACACATGGCCTCTGGACAGGCGGGGTGCAGTCTTTGGAAGAAAGCAGCCATGATTTTTAATTCCTGGACAGCCCTGTTAATCTCACACTGAAAGGCTTATAAGATTCACAAACCAGCCCCCAGCGGGTCCAGGCAGCCTGGATTCATTCATTGTATGTAATGCAAATCTATATTTTAGCATTGGGCACGATTGTCGGGTAGCTTGTGGTTCCTTCTCATTGACAGGCTATTGTTGGACAAAACATTCAGGTTTTGTGCACTTAAAACATCCAATGTTTACTTGAAGGTGCAAATGTGCATGCCTCCACGGCGACCGGAGACACGGCTTTAACGTATGCCTGTGAAAACGGACACACAGATGTGGCAGAAGCATTGCTTCAAGCTGGAGCTGATCTGGTAAGGCTTTTATCTACAAAGCATAAGAGTCATTTCATACAACTCTAGTATATAATATATTACTTGGACCTCATGCAGAATTGTATAGAAGATCCAGATTTTGCATCAGTCCGGTGTCCTAAGTACAGAAAACATTATGGAAACGTCTAGACATTTCTTGTTTTGTATCCACTCCTGATTTGGGCCTAAAAAAAGAGAAAAAAACTAATCAAATGTGGGTATGAATTAGAGTTTAAGTGGATGCTTGGGTATTAACTCATCATGTATCCACCGGAGCATTGACAGCCGAATCTAGGGTGTTAAATGGCCAAGATCTGGGCTAATGCCGAGCCTGGCAGGTATTAGTTATTGGTAACGCAGCCTGCACCCACCATGTATGGGGGGGCTCTGTTCCGGATCCTGATCCATACTTCACCTTCTGCCTCGCGCCGCACATTGTGTGGTGGATGTATAACCACTACCCATATCTATGGGAGCTCCAAAAACCATGTAGCACAGGTTGCGCGGCTGTTTTCATTGGACCCGGCCACTTCTTGCAACATAGTGAGGATGGCAGGGTCATTCTGAGAGAAGAACATACCTTGACATTAATCCGATGAGAACCACTAATTGTAGTCCCTAAGCCGTGGCCGACATTACTACTGGGGACTAGGAGTCTTCTGGTGCATGATAAGTTCCAGTCATTTTGGCTTTTCGATTATCCGGCAACCCCAACTTATTAAAGGCCTGTATGTAGACACCTTGTTACTGGGAGGTTTTCATTCTTTAGATTTAAACAAGCATTGTTCTCATTCACTGACGGCAGAAACGCCCAGTCAAAAAGTACTCAACTTTTTACTGTATAACAAAAGCTAAGAACCGCACACCAGGGAGGTTATTCAGCGTTAGGCCTCCTTCCCACGAATGGATTTCCGCCGCGTAATTCGTGGCGAAAATCCGCTGCGTTGCCCACAGCTATTAGGTTCTATTGAACCTAATAGCTCAGGGCACACAGTGCGGAATTCCATCGCGGAATTCCGCACCGCGAAATCTCCCGTCCTCACCCGAGGCATGCTCTATTTTCCGCGGGTGTACGCGCAGACGGCTTCCATTGCAGTCAATGGAAGCCGTCCGTTCACGCTATCTCCCGCTGTAACACAGCGGAAGATAGCGTGAAAACTCTTTCCCGCCTACCGCCGCCGCGTCATATGAAGCCGGCCGGCCGCGTCATGTGACACAGTGGGCGTGTCATGTGACGCGGTGGGCGGGGAAGCGTCATGCGGGAGCGAAAACTCCGGATCCGCTGGTAAGTATGGGGTCTCTGGGGGGGCGCCGTGACGGGCTTCGCCGGGGAATACTCCGCGGCGGAACCCGTCACGCTCGTGTGCAGCTGGCCTTATAGTCAACTTTTAATTTATTTTTTGTACATTTATTTTTAAATGTGATCGAATTATATTCCACTTGTGTGTCAGTGTTGATTTTTTTTTGTCAGGAACATGAATCTGAAGGAGGAAGGACTCCTCTGATGAAAGCGGCACGGGCCGGGCACCTCTGCACTGTTCAGTTCCTTATATGTAAAGGTAGGTCTTGGTTAAAATGTTTTATGTCAAAACCTTATTCTCATGTTAATACAGTTCCTACCCAACACACATCCATTATCTGAGGGGAACCAATTACAGGAAATGGGTAAGGCCCGTCGTCAGGTCATATGTGCTTTTAAGGGGTTGTCCCGCGCCGAAACGGGGGTTTTTTTTTTTTTTTTGCATAGGCCCCCCCCCCCCCCCCCCCCCCCCCCCGTTCAGCGCAGGACAAACCCAAGGGATATGTTGAAATTTAAAAAAATTCTTACTTACCCGAATCCCCTCTCTTCTTCCTTCTTTTCCTCCAAGATGGGCGCTGGGATCTTCACGCACGATGCACCGCGGGTCTTCTCCCATGGTGCACCGTGGGCTCTGTGCGGTCTATTGCCGATTCCAGCCTCCTGATTGGCTGGAATCGGCACACGTGATGGGGCGGAGCTACATGATGATGCGTAGAAGGGGGCGGAGCCAGAACGCCGCTCGTGTCCGGACCGACCAGAAGGGAGAAGACCCTTCTGCGCAAGCGCGTCTAATCGGGCGATTAGACGCTGAAATTAGACGGCACCATGGGGACGCCAGCGCAGGGAAGGTGAGTATATAACTTCTGTATGGCACATATTTCATGCACGATGTATATTACAAAGTGCATTAATATGGCCATACAGAAGTGTTTAACTTAACTTGTCATCGCGGGACAACCCCTTTTAACTTTCTATTTCAAGCTTCAGTTCATATTTATTTAGGCTTTAACACCATTGTCCGTTCTAGTGACCCCCTACACTGACAGCGGTATGTATACCGGTACGAATTCAATAGTAAACGGATCAGAAGAGCTAAATGTCCCCGGACTTTTAATACAAGTTTTTTTTTTTTTTTGTTTTTTTTTGGCAATATACCCACACAGCAGATTTGTGGCAGGAATTTCTGTATCTGAGAATCGGTTTCATATATCTGAATAGGATTATTTTGGAGTACGTGGATTTTTGCAAACTGTGTCTTTGACTGCCCCATTCATCTGAACATTTTGTCAACAAATTGCTGTATGTGCGTGTTCTTGGGGTACCTTTACACAAGACTGCACCCAACAACTGTCCCAACGAGACCTTTTCCAGCCAACCTCTATTGAAAGTGAATGGGCAGTTCAGTTTATACATGAATGACTGGCTGTTTACACGGCCGACATTCGCTTGGTTTTTAGGTGAGCTGAAAACCCAACGAGTCTGACTATATGTGAGTTGTCGCTCACTTGTGCTCTTGGGTCCAGTGTTCTCATGGGACGAAGGCACCCATAGTCCCTCTTTCGAGTGGTTATTAAGGCGACGATCAGCTCATGTAAAAGTAGTTGGGGCACTATTTGTGTTTTACCTTCCTCTGTGCAAGCAGCCTACAAATCTGCATCCAGTCCAGAGGGGCTGATTTCCCACTGGGACAAAGCATTGGGCAGGTTGAAGTCCAGCATGCCCCATGGTTTTCCTCCCGACATCCGGAGAGTCTGGTAACCCCCATACACACTAGATAATCGTCAGAAATCGACAGTTCTACCCTTTTTAGCATTTGTATATTGGCACCTTTTCACTATTTCCTGTCACTAATGGGAATATTTGTATGGTAACGCAGCTTTTCTCCTAAACCAGCATGTAAAAACTCCTAGTAGATGAATAACCTTTCCTCTCATACGTAAATTTCTCTTTTTTTTTTGCGTATCTACATATTTTCTAATATGCTTTGTGTTTTATTACATACACAGAAGGTGTTGGCGAACTTGGCTTAACTTTCTAGGTTTCACATTTTCCACCTACAACGGTGTTTACTGGGGATATTGTAAATTAGAAAATGCATTCAACATACAGCGCCCCAGATCAGAGCTTGCAAGCACATATATGTACAGGCGTAATTAACAAGTTTACGTTTTGAAATCTACCATATGCATATTTTAGTGCATGTGACTGAGCGTAGCATGTAGCCATTTACAGAAACAAGATGCTTTCCTCTCTCGCTGCTCAGATCCATTTCTTCCTCTCCTCCTGGTAGGGCAAACCCATTATAGATGGCCAGGCATGGCCTGCAGCGGGTATGTACCGTCTAATACAAGATCGTTCTACCCGGTAGAGAGAGGAGCAAGAGAGGCGAGTATCTTGGGCTTTAGTGCTGCAGCATAAGACAGGACATTTACTACTTTTGGGAGGATCGGTAACTACTGTGAGTGTTGGAACACCTAGAAGTAGTCCGCAATACATGAACACGATGTAGAAAAATTATACCTGTTATCGAGACTAATTCATATAGAATCTTTAAGGAAATTGAAAAAGCAGGAGATGGGAATAGATGCCCAATCCGTATGCTGTGAGGCATGTAGTGGAAGAGACCATAGGCATGTATTCATGTACTGCAGTGTACGATTTGTGCCAGGAGGAGCCAGCTGATCCTTTTGGGTACCGAATGAGGGCAGCTTATTCCATTTTTCTTGTACTCCGTATACAATGTACTGGAATGTGAAGAAGCTTCTGTTCTCGCATAGAAAGTGACGTCTTGATTTTTTTATTTTTTTTTATTTTTTCCCAGCAGCTTTCTGACTATTAAAGGGGTTGTCCCGCGCCGAAACGGGTTTTTTTTTTAACAGCCCCCCCCCGTTCGGCGCGAGACAAACCCGATGCAGGGACTTAAAAAAAAACCCGCACAGCGCTTACCTGAATCCCCGCGCTCCGGTGACTTCTTACTTACCTGGTGAAGATGGCCGCCGGGATCTTCTCCCTCGGTGGACCGCAGGGCTTCTGTGCGGTCCATTGCCGATTCCAGCCTCCTGATTGGCTGGAATCGGCACGGGGCGGAGCTACACAGAGCCGCTCTCCGGCACGAGCGGCCCCATTGAGAAAAGAAGACCGGACTGCGCAAGCGCGTCTAATCGGGCGATTAGACGCTGAAAATTAGACGGCACCATGGAGACGAGGACGCCAGCAACGGAACAGGTAAGTGAATAATTTCTGATAACTTCTGTATGGCTCATAATTAATGTACATTACAAAGTGCATTAATATGGCCATACAGAAGTGTATACCCCCACTTGCTTTCGCGGGACAACCCCTTTAACTGTAAAGATTGTCGTCCTGCAATAAATGAACATTTTAACCCGAGGGCCGATTGTAGACTGTCTTAATTGCTACAAAGAGTCAGTAATTGAGCTCCGTTTGGTAAAGTCACTGACAGGCCTACCGATCCCATGTGGATATCACCTTGCCGACTTGTGTTCCTTCTTTGTGACTCTTATTACATGCAGTGAAACGAAGAGTGATGATGACCCTTAAGGTTCTTTTTCCTAAAAGTTGTGGTTTGGACAATTTGCTTTCTCAGGGTGGTTTTATCCTCTATTTGCGTTCCTCTGTCCTTTGGGATATCAAGCATGTCTGTGTAGTCCATATAGAAGCCGCAGTGACAAATACAAGATGTATGTTTTTTTTGTTTTTTTTTTTGGTATTTGTGGCCCACATTTCTGTATGCGATGTACTTTGTGATGCTGCTGGCATTGGGCTCCTTCTAGGGATGGTGCGTGTTGCCAGTAACTGATGTGTATAGTTTAACCCTTTTTCTTTCTTTCTAGGGGCTAACATTAATAAATCGACCACCAATAACGATCACACGGTCGTGTCCCTCGCCTGTGCCGGAGGACATCTTGCAGTTGTCGAATTGTTGTTGGCAAAAGGAGCAGATCCGACTCACAGGCTTAAAGTAAGGCTGCTATTCTGTAATCAGTCCAAATGTAGTGTAAGCGTTCTCCGAATCACAACCAAGTCATTGAACGTGCCGGTATTACTGCTATGGAGCTCAGTGGTCTGTGTCCATGGGGAGGCGGGGAGCGCACAGTGAAGACTGCCATCAGCAAAATGTTATATTGGCATATTGGAAATGGAAATGCCTTTTTATTTTGTGAGGTCTGTACCTGGTGTTGGTTCATGTAGTATAGCAATTATATGTATCTGGTATACCTTGGGTAGGTAAGTGTTGAGGTTGGTTTTATTTAAAACCAATGTTGGATTACTGGCAGGAATGGCCTACAAAGGCATACGATTGTATAACGGACATGTTGAAAATCTTTCAAATGATCCAAACACTTCTGTCTTGATGGGATATTGTAACACAATGTATAAAAAAACAAAAACAAAAGTCCTTCCCCCATTATATCACAGATGATACAATAATGCATTGGCTGCACAAAGCTTAGAAGCACAATAGTATGCTCGGTACCAGTTTAAACAGATTTTACCGTGAGTCTCAAAAATCTGTTTAAGCTAATTGGTTGACACAATTCTGCTTATTAGAACTTTTGGGTCCCATTCTGTATTTGCAGTGTACATAAGTATGCTTCAGGAATATCTCCTGACATAGCTGTGGCTCATGACGCTGTATAGGCTCACAGTGACTTGTGTCACCTACAGCAGTGTTCCCCAACTCCAGTCCTCAGAGACCGCCGACAGGTCATGTTTTCAGGATCTCCTCAGTGTTGCACAGGTGATGTAATTATTGTCGGTGCCTCAGACATTGCCACAGGTGTTCTTACTGTAGGAGATCCTGAAAATATGACCTGTTGGTGGTCCCGGAGGACTGGAGTTTGGGACCCCTGACCTACAGGTTCCCATGTTGAAAATGCACGCTGTGAAGTAGAATTATTTTTCTGAACCTCCATTAAAAAAAAAGCTTATTTGTCTCTTGAATAGAGGAAAAATGTATATATCCTGTTTCTATACAGAGGGCCACTTGTTTCACCTCCTTAAAGTGAATGGGAACCTGTAGATCTGTTTTGATGATTAAGCTGTGAGCTTTTTATCACTCCCTATTGTTGAAGGGAATCTGTCAGCTTGCCAATGCTGCCCAAACCATAGAGCGCATGTTGGAGCAGGAGGAGTCCAGCGGGTGGTTCTATCGGTGATTGACAGCTATTTCTATAACCAGAGTCCAATGCAGGTAATTGTCAATCACTGATGGGACTACCCATTACATCATTAAAGGGGTTGTCCCGCGAAAGCAAGTGGGGTATACACTTCTGTATGGCCATATTAATGCACTTTGTAATGTACATTGTGCATTAATTATGAGCCATACAGAAGTTATTCACTTACCTGTTCCGTTGCTGGCGTCCCCGTCTCCATGGTGCCGTCTAATTTCAGCGTCTAATCGCCCGATTAGACGCGCTTGCGCAGTCCGGTCTTCTCCCTTCTGAATGGGGCCGCTCGTGCCGGAGAGCTGCTCGTAGCTCCGCCCCGTCACGTGTGCCGATTCCAGCCAATCAGGAGGCTGGAATCGGCAATGGAACGCACAGAGCCCACGGTGCACCATGGGAGAAGACCTGCGGTCCACCATGGGTGAAGATCCCGGCGGCCATCTTTGCAAGGTAAGTAAGAAGTCACCGGAGCGCGGGGATTCGGGTAAGTACTATCCGTTTTTTTTTTTTTTTAAAACCCATGCATCGGGTTTGTTTCGCGCCGAACGGGGGGGGGCTATTGAAAAAAAAAAACAACCCGTTTCGGCACGGGACAACCCCTTTAACCCCTTGAGTGGCGGGTTTCCTACCACCCTGTCGTGCCCACCAGGGCAGGTTTTTTAAAATGGTCTAATCATTGAATTTCAACTAATTTTGCAGTTGCGTCTCAAGAGCCATAACTTTTCCATTGACATGGCCATATAAGGGCTTGTTTTTTGCGGGACAAGTTGTGATTTTTTAAACAGGGGGGAGGAAAAAAAGAAATGGGGAAAAAAGAAAAAAAGGGGCCATGTCATTAAGGGGTTAAATAATGTATTAACTTCCTTCTCTGGGTCATTACGACGCACACGGATACCACATGTGTGATTGTATTTTTGATTTTTTACAAAGTAAAGGGAGACAAGTGTTTTTTATTTTTTTTAAATAATTTTTTTCCTTTTTTTTTTTTTAATTTTTCAATTTTTTTGTCCCTTTAGGGGACTTCCACAGGGACCCATCAGAACCCCTGATCACATTCCGGGGGTCAGATGGTGACAGCGCTTTACATGCTGCAGTGACAGCCCTTTACATGCTGCAGTCACATAGACTGCGGCATGTAAAGGGTTAACACAGCAGAGATCGGAGGTTTTCTCTGATCTCTGCTGTAAGAGCTGGTACCTAGCTGTCCTCTGACAGCTAACAACCAGCTCTCCCTGCCACAGAGACCATTGGCTTGCTTCTGACAAGCCGATGGTCTCTATGGCAACCTGTAAACAAACCAGTGCAGGAGATTGCCGACATATCTGCAATATCTTCTGCTGGTTTTTCAAAGCCCTTGCTTTGTTCTCCGTGGGTCTGTGCAGGCAGAGCACACTGTCACAGCTTGTGGCATTGTGCTCTGCAGCTCCCATAGTGATACATAGCCCGGAAATCTTCCGGGCTGTATCGCTATGAGCAGTGGAGCTCGTCCCGGAAAATTTCCGGGCGTGCCACTCAAGGGGTTAAGCTCAGAAAGAGCTGGCATAGAAATGAATAGAAGTTCTACTGAATCTTCTCCCATAAAACTATATATCAGCTCCTCCTGCTCCATAACATGACGCCTGCAGTTTGGACAGCTTGTTCGAGCCGACAGGTTCACTTTAAACATGTTAGATCAAAGTACCCTGAAAGCTATTGCCATATGCTGTGCTGTGTAGTAAAAGCGGGGCATGAGCACAGTGCAAGTACCACCTAGAGATCCGGAGTGAACCTCATGAGGTAGATGCTCCATAGGTTAGGAGGCGGTGGAACCTGTGACCGGAATGTGCTTCTCAATGACCTTATTAAAATGTTAATGCAACTAGAATCTATTATAAAGAATGTTACATCTCTCTCATCCAAATGCTTTAAAAGTGACCTCCAACCATGGCACTATTACATACGAGGCCGTTAGATGAGCTATATGTGAAGAGTGACTTTATATTTTGCAGGATGGATCCACAATGCTGATAGAAGCTGCAAAAGGTGGACATACCAATGTTGTTTCCTACTTGTTGGACTACCCGAAAAACGTTATATCCATCCCATCTACTGAAATCAGTCAGATGACGCCTACACTTCACGATCAGTTTGCTGTAAGTTACGTCTCCTCCTGTATACCATACCTTTACTAGAAGATGCATGTGACTTTAGGATGCACAATAGAAAATGGGGAAAGAAAAACATTTCGTACTATGCTAAAGAAAACTTCAGAGGTCGAAGGAAGTCGGAGATCCTAATGTCACTAACTTCGCTCAAATGACGAACAGGGGGGTAACATACAGCAGTGGCTCCTCTCCGTGCATGCAAACACCTATAGAATGAATGAAGTGCGCACCTTGTATGCAGACTCCTTGCCATAAGCTCTACTAACATGAGAATACTATTAAAGGGGATCTGTGCTAACCCCCCTCTACTCTCATATCATCCTGAACTAGCTCTATTGCCAATATCAGTAGCGCTGTTGAACTGTACATGTCCAACACTGTAAGTAGTGTGCCCATCGTGCGGTATGAGCCTTTGGCAGACTTATTAATGTGAGGGCCTCCGTAATATTGATAGCGCTGTTCAATAATATTGTACTAGTACAGACTCCTGGTACGTTGCTGATTTCTTATGGCTAATTGAGCCTTAAAATGTTTGCAGGTTTCTTGTGTACCAATGCATACACTTGCCATGGTCGTACCACCTCAAGAACCAGATAAGCCTCCAGACCAGGTCGATTTGGGCAAAGGTAAGCACTTTCTTCTTTCTGAATACTGATACTATAGCAGTTTTTAAATAAGTTACACTTATCGCTAAAAGGTTTTAAAAAAAAAAAAAAGGTTGTGGGACTTGAGAGAATATCGCTCATTAAACAAGAGTAGAATATTAAGCAATCGTCCAGGCTTTACAAAGCGGTGGCCTGTTCTCAGGTAGACCATCATTTCTGATCGCTGTAGACTACCACTTGGGAATAAATGGGCTGCGGAGTAAAAAAAAAAAATATTTGTTTTTGAGTAGGATTTTAAACACATTTTGAATAGGACAGGCTTGTCCCAGTGTCCTCAGCTGATTGGTGGGAGGCCCATGTGGTAGACCCCCATCGATCCAATATGGATGGCTTATCCTGAGGATAGGCCATTGGTTCTTAAAGCCTGGATAACCCCTTTAAGCTCCTTTTCATAAACTCTCATAATGTTTTCCATTTCTAAATATAAACTGAAAGCATAAAGCGATCCTCCGGGTCTGGAGAAAAAAAGTGGCCAAAACACTTCTGACTATCCGATGCACTGTGCATGGTACACATCGGTAGTCCAATGCACTGCATGCTGATCTGACTGGTCATGTGGGCAGCGCTGGTCAATGAAAGGAGGTGTAGGGTCTTAGACTAATGTATACAAATAGTGTACATCGGGTAGATGGGGAAGCCATCTTTGTTTCTCCAGGACCGGAGGATTGCTTTAAACACCATTGTAAGAATTCTAGCCATCGTTTAGTTCTCCAGGAATCAGCCCGACAATATCACATATATAAACGATCACCACCACCATGCCATTCTGTCGCCACTCCATTCAAAAGAATTCAAAACCCATGTGAGTTTTGTCTCTTGCAACAAGCTTGTGTGAAGGTAGCCTTTTTGGGAAGGATCTGTTTGACTGTTTTTGACTTTTTCAAATGGTTTTGGATCCTTGGGGGGGAAAAATGAAAATGCTTGATTTCTTCCCCCCTTTTTCCCCCTTTTTCTATCATAGCACTTTTTGTTCTTAACCCTTTCCAATCCACTATCTGCCCTCTGAAGACATTATGATTTAAGGCTGTACAGCTCTTATGTTGGAAGACCTCTATCGGGGTTCTCTTACTGTATATTGCCAGCCTCTCTGCTGTCGGAGCCTATCCAATGTGGCCCCTCATGCAGTACTGGCTTTAGCCAGCAGATAGCGCCATTGTATAATAGCAGTAAAAGAGTAAGCCCCCTAGGAAAACCAGGATACAAATTGGATTGGAAAGGGTTAATGTGTAAATAAATTGCCAACCGGGTATTACCATTGTCCTTGTTAAAAGTGCATGTCCCCACGCAGTTGGTTGCTGCGTACAGTAGAGTCAGTCTTGCGCTAGGATATACCCTATTGACCAGGAGAATGCTAACACCCAGTTATTTACATTCTCACGCTATCTGCCATGCAATAATCAGCACACTTGTGACTTTAGAAATATTTTAAGGGCAATATCTAATCTTGGGGGACAAAAAAGTCTGGTTTTTGAGAAACGTATTCCTCTCCCATCGTCTAGTGTTGCAGGTCAACCCCATTCAAGAAATATGTTTCGTGCCAACACTCCTGTGGAGATGCCATAAATGTCTGAGTTGGGTAGAACCCTTTAAATCCAAGCCTATTGGAGCCGAGTTCACCGTGACATTTTATGATGTCTGCTGAATGTTAGCTTATATTTGAATATTAATTCTGCAATGATCGTTAATAACCTCAGTAAATACTTGATAATTACCACTGTGTGATATAAACCGTCTGAGCAACTTCTTTAACTTTTTATACAGGTGCTTCGAGAAAGACGCTTTGTAACCTTCACGCTTCAGGAAAAGAACCAAGACCTGTCCATCCTTATCAGCCCCTAGAATGCATCGTGGAGGAAACGGAAGGAAAGCTCAATGAGCTCGGTCAACGAATCAGCGCTATCGAAAGGGCGCAGCTGAAATCGTTAGAACTGATTCAAGGCGAACCGTTAAATAAAGATAAAATCGAAGAACTTAAAAAGAACCGAGAAGAACAGGTTCAAAAGAAAAAGAAAATCCTGAAAGAGCTTCAAAAAGTCGAAAGGCAATTACAGATGAAAACTCAGCAACAGGTCACCAAGGAGATCCTGGAAGACGCTCCTAATACGGAAGCGGCTCTCCTTGAGTCTTGTTCGCTGTCCAGTAAATCTGCGTTAATAGCTGACGAGAAGATCTTTCCAGATGACCATTGTGAAGAATTAGATCAGTTGGGCACAGTTTGCCACAAGGTGCTGGCGCATTCATGTGAGGCAGAGAGGGGATTGCAATCTGTCGACTTGGTGCCAAAATTACTTAATGACTTAGGACTTTCAGGAATGGACTCCATCGACCCGGTCATATCTACCAGTAACGTTGCACTAGATCAGCCGCCCATCAATACTAATCTTCTTTCATCTCAAGTTGCAGATAATTTAATGATTGCTTCTCCAGCTCAAACGCTAAACGATACTCTTGATGACATCATAGCAGGTAGGAGTTGGCTACAAAAACCAAATCGGCCTTGATCAGTGGCTTCTAGTTAAGAGTTGTCTTCTACAGATCATTTATGACTAGATGGTGTGGAGCCAAAAGAATTGTAAGCCATCGTTTTTATGTGTCAAGGCGTAGTGTCCACGGGATAGGGGGTAATGATCAGTGGGGGTCTGACTGTTGGGACCACCACCGATCTTGAAAACAAGGGTGTCAAAGCTCCGCAATTAAATGGAGCAGCTATGTGCATGCTTGACCTCTACTCTGTTAATGCAGGACCCTCGTTCTCAGCATCGGTGCGGCTTCCAGCTATCATACCATTAGGATTGGTGAGGGTCTACCATACTTTGTGGATTGGGGGTAAATTTATAACTTGGCACAACCCCTTTAGATGCAATGCCACCTTCAAAACTTTTTTTATTGCTCCGGTGTACCTAAATTGAAAAAAAAACCAGCCCTGCAAATAGACTATGTTGAAAGTTCCTATTGTTTTCTTCTATGCAACTCCCATACAGACCTATAATGTCTCTAAGCTTGCAGAATAATTCCACATTCATACAACCTTTCATCGGTCATCTACTACTTAAGGAAATCTCTTCAGTCGCTTAGCAAAAAGTAGGGAACAGATGAAAGGGAGTACGACTGCAGGGTCAGACTGCATAGGGTTTGCACGTTGTCTTACCCTGGCATTACATGAAGGTGCGGAAGAGTCGTAGATGGAAAACAATGGCCTGCTTGGCTTTAAGACGATGGTTGGAAATGGTCTGATGTATTCTAGTGCTTCTAAATGGATGCTTCAAACAAAAACCTATAGTTTGTTGAAGTCTACAATGAAGACTCTGACCAGTTACTAGGGAGGTCATCCGGTCTGGATTGTTGAGGAGAACCTTGAAATGATAACTTTTTCTAGTGTTTTTAAAATCAGTTTTGTTTTTGTGTTTTGTTTTTTTTGTTTTTTTTTACCCCCCGTTTAGGTGTACCTGATAAAATGCCTTCTCTATCCGGCGGTGACCCGACTGCGACGCTTTCTTCTTCAGTGCTTCAGTTGGCTGCAGCGAATGGAGATCAAGATCCTTTACTACCAGCTTTTGCATCAGTAGATATTGACGCCCATGTAAGTTAATAACAGAATTCATTGTTTTTGTAACTTAATTAGGATGTAACGGTTCTCCATTTGTTCTCTGTAGACTGAAACCAATCACGATACTGCGTTAACCCTCGGCTGTGCGGGGGGCCACGAGGAGCTCGTGTCTGTGCTAATAACGCGTTGTGCTAATATTGAACACAGAGACAAGAAAGGTGAGCGTTAATGCAATGGTTTACTAAACGTGCCCATAAATGTCACAGTTGAACCGTGGTAACTGCACGCGAATTACCGCTAATCATCATGCTTCCCTTTTACATGCTACTAATACAGGGGAAGTATGGCCGTTAGCGGTTACGGAGACTCCTTCACAATGCATATGGGCACTCAGAGGGTGTATAAATACGTTCATGAATTCGGCTTCAAATTGCCTCTGCTTTTCAATGCCATTAGTAAAGGTGAAACGAGGGCCGGGCAATTAATTACATTTGATTTAATCATTATTTTGCTGAGACATGCTTCCAACTTTCAGAAGAACCGTGAAATCTGTATTGGCCTCGCCCCCCTGTGGATGTATCTGTACTAGAGATGAGCGAGTATACTCACTAAGGCACATTACTCGAGCGAGTAGTGCCTTAGCCGAGTATCTCCTCGCTCGTCTCTAAAGATGCGGGGAGGAACGGAGGGGAGATCTCTCCCTCTCCCTCTCCCTCTCCCTCTCCCTCTCCCTCTCCCTCTCCCTCTCCCTCTCCCTCTCCCTCTCCCTCTCCCTCTCCCTCTCCCTCTCCCTCTCCCTCTCCCTCTCCCTCTCCCTCTCCCTCTCCCTCTCCCTCTCCCTCTCCCTCTCCCTCTCCCTCTCCCTCTCCCTCTCCCTCTCCCTCTCCCTCTCCCTCTCCCTCTCCCTCTCCCTCTCCCTCTCCCTCTCCCTCTCCCTCTCCCTGATGCAACTCACCTGTCACCCGCGCCGGCCCTGAATCTTTAGAGACGAGCGGGGAGATACTCGGCTAAGGCACTTCTCGCTCGAGTAATGGGCCTTAGCGAATATACTCGCTCATCTCTAATCTGTACTCATTATTTTAGTCCATGTTGGCCTTTACAGTTGTTCGAAGTGGCCATACATGTTCAATGACGCTTGGCAGCAGATGGCCAAACTTTGTGGGACCGCTTCCAAAAATGAAAGCTGTTTTGTGAGCATTATAGTTCTTTAGGCCCAAAGTCGGGCGAGTGATGAGGGCTGCCTCTGGTCAGCTGAAACAATCGTTTGTTAGACTTCACCCGATGAACATTCATTTTCGTTTAGCTCTTGAACCATAAAGTACTATTTGGCAGCCCAAGCCACTTGTTGGCATTTAAACTGACACTTTACATGTAACGGCTTTGTTCTTTTAGGTCTCACCCCTCTAATATTGGCAGCTACAGCAGGACATGCTGGAGTAGTCGAAATCCTTTTAGATAAGGGTGCTGATATTGAAGCACAGTCTGAACGCACGAAGGATACTCCTTTGTCCCTGGCGTGTTCTTGGAGTCGTCAAGAGGTGAGGAAATGTGTGTTTCGCTCCGTCATCTTTGTGCAAACTGTGGGAAGCGGATCTATACACTGCAGGTTCCCCTGCCTGTTCCTGCTTTGCTTAAAAGGGAATCCCTTGCTTTGGACCACCAACATAGACTACAGTAATGAGTGAATACTATTGCAGGATGCAGATGTTCTATACATTGCATCTTGATACACTCTCTGTAAACCAGCTATTCATAAGACCACAATCCCCTCTGCTATCTCCAATAGTACTCGGCGGAACAGGAGGGAGTAGAAGGATATTTTACAGATTTTAAATCTGCGTCTTTTAGTTTCCCCTCATTACTGTAGTTTATGGGGAGGAGGACTGGGTGACGTTTCTTTAAATGGGGATTCTTCTCTCAGTAGCGACCAGTTAGGGCTGCCTATAATAGATGTATACAGTATGGAGTTCAGGGGTAACTGTATAAACCCCCATGTACTCATCGCTCTCCCTAGTGGTATAAAGAACAGTTTAGAAAAAAAGTTTGTCTCTAAATATCTTGCCCTGATACACATATATACAATCAGCATTTGCAAATCTGCTGACACTCGTTACATGCCAACTATATTTACGGGAGAAATTAAATTGGCATATATGTACAGATATCGGTGTATAGATGGCACCCAGGTCAGGTCATAGAATAGTACAAAAACTTTTTTTAGCATTTTGAATCTTAGAAGCCAGAAAAGTTTTTTGTGTTTTATTGACTTAAAGTTACCTTCAACCAAGAAATGTTTTTTTTTTTTTTTGCCAGGTGGTTGAGCTGCTTTTGTCTCGAGGCGCAAACAAAGAGCACCGAAATGTTTCAGACTATACACCCCTCAGTTTGGCTGCGTCTGGTGGATATGTCAACATTATCAAGATTCTGTTGAACGCAGGAGCAGAAATTAATTCCAGGTAATAATCGTTGACGCGCCCGGCACAACGTAGGGCTTTGCTTGTTTTTACAAGTGTTGCTCTTCTCATTTTAATGTTATATGTTGTGATTTGTTTCTCCGCAGAACTGGCAGTAAATTGGGCATTTCTCCTCTAATGCTGGCTGCTATGAATGGACACGTTCCAGCAGTTAAACTGCTTCTTGATATGGGATCTGACATTAATGCTCAGATTGAGACGAATCGCAATACCGCTCTCACGTTAGCATGCTTCCAGGGTAGAGCCGAGGTTGTAAGTCTTCTCCTGGACAGGAAAGCTAATGTTGAGCACAGAGCGAAGGTATGTCTCATGTAATCTTCTTCTGGCACCTACATTTTTATGTAACCCATTCCACTAGGATTTCCATTTTAAAAACTTTTAATCCCAAATATCTTGAAGGGTCGTTCCCTTCGGAAATTTACCTGGTATATCCACCCGGGTAACTTGACAACTGGGTTGCTACTAAGTTTTGTGCAACTCCCACGGACATCTGTGAGTTCTGGAAGCAGCGTAAGGAAGCCCACTGGGCTATTTCCATCAGTCAGCTACCACGTTCGGGCCAATAGATGCTTGAACCTAGAGAGAAGTGCGGAACTCAGTGGTGGAACCACATTGCAGACTTTCATGGCTATGCCAAGACCTTCAAACACTGAGGGAACAAGTGCAACACCTAGAACAACGTATCTCGCAAGTAGATGACCATGCCAAGAATCATTTCAGATCCTTAGGGGGTTTTCGGAAAATTAAAGAGAATTTTTGATTAAAGTTTTTGAAATACTTTATAGGACTTTACAGTGACTTTGGCCACAACACGTTAATGCGGGAAGCATTACGGCTTGTAAGTAGTCCTGAGTGAGACCTGCTGATCGCAAGAAATCCAACTTTGTTGGACCTCTTGTCAAGTGCGAGTCGATGGCGTAGCAAATTGCAAGCCACACTGTGACCTACATTGATGAAATACGGCTACACTGGAATCCTTAGTCACGAATCCTCTTATCAAGAGAAGTCAGTTTTTGAAGTGCTGGATTTGGATGTGGTGCATGGCCAGAGAACACGATGTGATGGAATATATGGTCCCTACTGTTACCTTTTGGAGGGGAGAGAATGGTGCGGAACTGTTTTTCAGGGTTTAGAAAAAGTCACTTATTTCTAGTGAAGGGTAACGTGAAAACTACATACTACAGTATACAAAGACCTTTCAGACAATTGTGTGCTCACAGCTTTGTGGGAACAGTTTGGGGAAGGCCTTTCCCCGTTCCAGTATGGTGGTGTGCTCCTATGTCCCGAAGCAAGGTCTACAAAGACAAGGTTGGACAAATTTGGTATGGAACAGTAGCCTGCACAGGGATAGGACCTCAAGTCCTTCAGAGCTCATTCACATCAGCTTTATGGGTTCCATTTTTCTGCTCCGTTAAGCCAGCAGGCAAACAAGAATCTGAGCTTGGACACTCAAAATTGTCCAATCTAGCTTATGCAAACTTTGAAACCTGAGGAATCCATGTTAAAGGTGTTGTCCCGCACCGAAACGGTTTTTTTTTTTTTCAATAGCCCCCCCGTTCGGCGCGAGACAAACCCGATGCAGGGGTTTAAAAAAAACAAAAACGGATAGTACTTACCCGAATCCCCGCGCTCCGGTGACTTCTTACTTACCTTGCGAAGATGGCCGCCGGGATCTTTACCCACGGTGGACCGCAGGTCTTCTCCCATGGTGCACTGTTGGCTCTGTGCGTTCCATTGCCGATTCCAGCCTCCTGATTGGCTGGAATCGGCACACGTGACGGGGCGGAGCTACGAGGAGCAGCTCTCCGGCACGAGCAGCCCCATTCAGAAGGGAGAAGACCGGACTGCGCAAGCGCATCTAATCGGGCGATTAGACGCTGAAAATTAGACGGCACCATGGAGACGAGGACGCCAGCAACGGAGCAGGTAAGGGAATAACTTCTGTATGGCTCATAATTAATGCACAATGTACATTACAAAGTGCATTAATATGGCCATACAGAAGTGTATACCCCCACTTGCTTTCGCGGGACAACCCCTTTAATGTTAGGTTAGACCGTGCCGAAGCTGCCCCCTCCTGTCCACAGACTTTGGTCTATAATGTCGTCATTGCCCTCTCTCGGGTCCCTTTTTTTTAAACCATTGTTCTTTTTTTTTTTTTAATAGACGGGGTTGACTCCTTTGATGGAAGCCGCTTCTGGGGGTTATGCCGAGGTAGGAAGAGTACTATTAGACAAAGCAGCCGATGTCAACTCTCCACCCGTTCCCTCCTCCAGAGATACTGCTTTAACCATCGCTGCAGACAAAGGACATTACAAATTCTGTGAGCTGCTTATTAATAGGTGAGTGGGGCACTACTACAGCAATGTCTGATGGGAAATACTTGAATTTGCAATGAAAACAAATCTGGATTCTTTAATTCTTTTTTTTAAGAACTGTGTTGTGCCGTTCCTGTTAGTTTTCCTAGAAGTTTATGAAAAAACTTTGGCTTCAGGGTGATACCATTATTACTTTGTCAAAGTGGTGTGTCTCCTCTGTCACCGATTGACCTGTGGTGTTTCGTGTAGGTAGACACCACCCAACTGGTACCATCAGGAATAACAAACATTTTGGAGGAGTTGTGACTTTTATTTTTTTATTTTTTTTTCAAAAAGCTTCTGCAAGCCATGCAGTGGAACTGTGATATGTGACCACTGGCGTAATTAGAGGGCATGCAGTTGCGCCCAGGGGCCTTGGGCCCATAAGGCCTCTCTTCTCCATATAGGGAGCCCAGTACTATGAATAAAGCATTATAGTTGGGGGCCCTGTTTCAGGTTTTGCATTGGGGCCCAGGAGCGTCAAGTTATGCCTCTGCGTTGGGGGTTGGGGGTTGGGGGGGGGGGGCCCAAGATAAACTTTTGCATGCGGGCCCATTAGCCTTTAGCTACGTCCCTGTATGTGACCTTTAATCTTACTATGGTTTGCTCTTGCTTGTTGAAACTTGTAGCATCACCATGCCCAGGTCCAAAGATCTTTCAGGAAGCCTCTGTAAAGAGGAGCTTATGAGTCTGCAAAGGCATCAAACAGTTAGCCCGTGTTCACACCGTTGTCTGCAGTGATTCCACATCAGGTCTGATGAAAATCTTGTGTTTAGGTGACCCATTCATATCCATGCTGTAATCTATAGGATGTGGATTTTGTGGTTTTCTGCACACAGATTGATCTTGTTGAATGTGTGCAGATCTGCAGTAGCCGATGTATAACTCAGCATTCTGGTTTCTGTCAAAGTGATCCATTGAATTCCCGTTCGGTGGCCAGAGTTGGTACTGCAGTCTGAGCCCTATTCACTTCAGTAGGACTCAGCCTAGAGGACCCACTTGGGCACTGTGCAATGTGCGGAGCAGTCTGGAAAGTGGGGCAACCCCTTTTTAAGAGCAGAGCATAAACTGCCAAAGTCTGAAGAAAGTGCAGAACTTCACCGCAGTGCCAACAAGTAGCACTTGCCAGACTTGTTAGATTTGTTAGACTTGTTAGATTTTCTCCAAGAAAACCCTTCTGTGAACTAACCTGATACTAAGTTTATCCCTTTCTCCACCATGCATCGTGGACAGGTCATCCTAGACATAATTGGAGTTGACCGAACCCCTACAATGGCCACTGCAGCAACAGAATAGGCCTAAACCATGAGTAAAGCGCTGCTGTTTCTGGAAGGCATCGTCCATGGTTTTGTAATTCTGTACAACCCCCTGTAATTAGCTGCGGGCCTTCGAGGGGTTAATGTACTATTACCAGATGATTATACCATTTAAAACCGTGTAAATGCAGAAGTGTGCGCCTCTCGGACTGTGTTTTACTTTGTATTCCCCTTTCCCCTGCATAGTGTACCTAATATGTCCAATCCTTTGTTTCAGGGGGTCACACATTGATGTGCGGAATAAGAAGGGGAACACGCCCATGTGGCTTGCCGCTAACGGGGGCCACTTTGACATCGTACAACTGCTGGTTCATGCTGGTGCTGATGTTGATGCTGCTGATAATCGTAAAATAACTCCTTTAATGTCAGCATTTCGCAAGGTAAAACCTTTACTCCTTCTGTTGAGCATTATTGACGGGGATGTTTTTTTTTTTTTTTTTTTTGGGGTGCAAGTTTTTTGCTGCTTTTTTAGCCAATGGTTGAAGAAGAGCAAAAAACAAACTCTTATTACAGAAACTAATTTCCTGGAACTTCCACGTACTTGTAGGTTCTTCACGTATTAGAAGGGTAGAATGCGAAGTCATGTGTGGCTTTGTAAGGCCGGGCTCACACGAACGGGTCGGATTCCGCAGAGCAGGCGGTCATGCGCTACAGGTTTTTGTTTTGCTTTTGTGTTTCCTGCGTCGTTGCTTAGTTATGTCGCGGGTACCTGCAGCCCATACGCAATGTTCATTGCATGTGGGCTGAGGATCGGACGCCTCCATTGACTTCATTTGAGGCCGTCAGCGTGGATTCTGCGGCAGAATAAAGCATGACATGATTTTTCTTTCCCCCCCCCCGCCCCCAACCAATCTCACAGCAATGCTGTGAGAATAAAATCTCACATGTAGAAACACATTGAAATCAACGAGTTAACACACACGCAAACTCCATCCAAATCACGATCTGTCTAAAGTCGCCCGTGTGAATAGACCTTTAATTGCTTGGGATGCCTTTAAAGCAGCTAAAACCAGCACACAAGGCCTTAGGCCTCATGTCCATGGGGAAAATCAGGCCCTCCCTACGGATTCTCCATGGAGAATCCGCAGCGGGTCCCTCCTGCCCCGCGGACATGAGAGCTGAAAATAAGAATAAATCAGAATTAACTCACCTCCCGCCCGCTCCGGATACTTCCTTTGATGCCGCGTCCTCTTCTCTGCGTCGTGGCCGGATCTGCTTTCTTCGGCCCGGCGGATGCGCAGGATGACGTCGGTGACGTGCCCCGCGCATTGCGCCGTCCCGAAGCAAAATGATCCGGCCGCGACTGAGAGAAGATGGCGCCGCGGCGAAGAGAAGAAACGGAGCGGGTGAGTAAAATCTGATTTTTGTCTACCGCGGATCCGGACGGCTTCCATAGGCTTCAATAGAAGCCCGCGGGAGACCCGCACGAAAATAAAGCATGGTCCAGATTTTTTCATGCTCCATTTTTTTTTTAAATCCCTTTTATTGACCATCCGCGGGTATTTATCTACCCGCGGGTGGTCAATGCATCCCTATGGGGTGCGGATCCGCGGGCAGGAGAAGAGTTAAAAATCTGCTGCGGATTTTAATTCTTCTTTTGCCCGTGGACATGAGGCCTTAACTGCAGAACTTGGTTATATCTATAAACAGGAGAAGATCAGCAGTCGTCGTCTTGTTTATACCAAGTGACTTTGACCCGCAGGAATTATTGGGGTGTTCACATGTTGCAGATTTTGGTACAACCTCCGCAGGAAATGGGTTCTAGAATAATAGTGTCACTGGGTGCTACATAGGCATTTGGTTCTTTGGAATGGGACTTCCTCTTCACCCTCACCAAATTTTGGCTTTGGCCTTTATTCAATGGATCTGTGGGTATATGTGGACTGGCTATTGGTTAAGGGAAAATAATAAGAGCCTTCACATGTTTACACGCGCAATGTGTGGAGAATAGAACCCATTGATTTGCGCACCAAATACCTGCACAATACATTGCGCTATTCTGTGGGGAAAAGAACACTTCAGAAATAATTAATAGCTATTTAACTCCTGCGTGGCCGTGTCCCGCGCCCAAGTGAAACGGCAAAAAAGTACAGCAATATGCGCAAAAACGCATACAAAAAAAGCTTGATCACGGCGCAAATATGTTGCACTACTGTGTGTGTTTTTGCACATGCGCCCCGTGTGAAGCCACCCATAAAGATTTGAAGATTGCACATTTTTGGCGATGTCTCCGGCCTCTGTCGGAGACTGACAATTCTAATTTAGGCCGCCTGCAGACGAGCGGGTCGGATCCGGCAGCGAGAATTCTCGCCCCGGGACCCGACCCGAGAGCCTGCAGGGATGAGCGCGTACTCACCCGCACCTGGCGGCCCCGGCTCTTTCATGCGCCGACCGGAGCCGGCGGCCGGGTGAGTGCGAGCCCCGCACAAAAATAGGACATGCCGCGGTTTGTTTGCCGCGCGACATTTCGCGCGGCCAAACCACGGCCATCTGCATAGGAGTGCGTATTGTAATGCACTCCTATGCAAACTTCCAGTGGCGGAAATCCCGCGGGAAAAACCGCCGCGGGATTTCCGCCCGTGTGCAGGCGGCCTTACAGTGTAAGATCTTGTATGTGCAAAATCCTCAATGTTTTCAGCCGCTCCTTATGTTTGGGAGCAGCAGAGGTTTTCATGCGTGTTTTATAATTAAAAAAACAAAAAAACTATTTACAGATTTTTTTTTAATGTTTTTTTTTTTTTCCTTAAAGGGTCATCTAAAAGTTGTGCAGTTCCTGGTGAAGGAAGTGAATCAGTTTCCATCTGACATTGAGTGCATGAGATACATTGCAACAATAACGGATAAGGTAAGTGTTTCAGTGTGTTACTGTAATATCGCATCACCTGCAGCCATTCTCCTCCTCCTCCGCAGACGTCTTGTCCTTAATGCTGAGTCTCTGAACTTTTTCTACTGTCCTGAAAGGGGCGGGCGGACGGGCTCACGCTAGTGGCAGGCAGGATCATGTGCAGTCCCTGAATCTGACATGCACCCTGCGCATGCTTGTTCAGGTCTGCCAGTGCAGTTCACCGCAGCTGCTTAATTGTTGCAGTATGACTTTTTGCATCTTATAATGGGCATGACCCTCGTAACATTTCATGTCTGAGCAAACCCTCGGCTGTTCTTGACCACCTCATCGGGAGTTATGGAAATAGTGGAGCGTAGGACACTATGCTATTTCCGTAATTCCCATTCACTTCAGTGGGAGTTACAGAAACGACGTAAGACTGCCATCTTGGCTGTGTCTGAACACCCAGCAAGGTGCTTGGGAAACCGCTGCAGGTTCCTCATCTCAGTGATGGGACAGCCCATTAATGGAAATCTATTATTCAGCTCATATGTTGTCTGAGATGTAGCCAAAGGGGATTTTGAGAAATGTAATAGAAGCGGCAGACAGGAAGTCTGCACAGGGTGTTGACAGTGCCATATGACATGTTCCATTCAAGTTTATTCATGGTCTGTTCCAGGATCTCTTGAAGAAGTGCCATCAGTGCATGGAAACCATAGTGAAGGCTAAAGACCAGCAAGCTGCAGAAGCAAACAAGAATGCCAGCATCCTGCTTAAGGAGTTAGACCTTGAAAAGGTAAAGGGTTAGGCTGTAGTGCAGTGGCACATCCACATGCTGCAGTCACTACCATTCCTGTGCTTCCTTTGTTACTACAGCTATGATTGCTTCCAAATCCGCTGTCATTACTACTATGGTATTCTAATCCAAATTACCACAGCCGCCATTGCTTTAACACACTTCAGCATCTTGAGATCGATGAAGTAGTAGCGATGGCTGCCGTAGTGATCGTGGGTCTGACCGTAATGAAGTAAACCTTCATTTGATGGAGAAAACTACTTCTGCGTCTCTGCCTGTCTTTTGTCTGGTTTTATGTCCCTGCATCAAAAATCAAACAAAATCTATATTTACATCGTATTTCTGACTGATTTAGGATGGTTTCATTTGGGTTGGAACCTCTGGCCAGAGATTCCGTCACAGATGCAGCTGAAAATACCGAAGGAAAAGCCCTGCATGCAGTGCTTCCATCCAAAAGCTGGGCAGAAAACGGGCAGACCCCGGTATAGTCATGGGGTCCACCTGGCTCTGTTTTTGGTTCCATCCAGAGACAGTTCGGCCATGGGGATTCCCCTTTCCTGGTCCTTGGACAGTTCAGGAAGCCGGAACCCCAGTGCAGATGTAGTACACCCTTAACCATACAAAGGGGTATAACGTGCGCACAGAACTTATGTTCCAGCATGCTTTTCTGAAAAACTCTTAACAATAAAGGGCATTAACCAAACGGAAATGACCCCCGCGATGTGTATTGAAATAAATGAAATTTTAGTTTAGGACTCCCTGTCCACGGGCGTTGGGGTATCCTGTGGCGGATCTCCGCCGCGGGAGCAGACAGACGGATCTCGCCGGTCAGCCTACCTGACAGCAGTCCACGAAGAATCGCAATGATTCTCCGCTCATGGACAGGGAGGAAGCGCTCTCCATAGCAACGCTATGCAGCGCTTTCACTGCATTCCCCGCGGCCGGATTATCGCCGCGGAGAACGCAATGAAAACTCGCCCGTGGACAGGCAGCCTAATGATTTATTTTTGTTTTTGAAAAATAGTCGAGGGAAGAAAGTCGCAAACAAGCTCTGGCAGCAAAAAGAGAGAAACGAAAGGAGAAGAGGAAAAAAAAGAAGGAAGAGCAGAAGAAGAAGCTTGAAGATTATGATGTAAGCTCTCCGAGACGTGTGACCTGGATGCTGAAGACGTCCACAGCGGTGATGGTGAGACAGGATTGCTTGACAGTAATGTGACAGAGGACCGCTTCTTATTCCCAGCTCTTCCTTCCCTTTAGGCCGGGCTCACACAGCAGCGTGTTACCGCCGCAGCGGTCTGCAGATCCCGCGTATTGTTTGGCTTGCGTGTGAACAGTGTATTGTATGCAGTCTGCCATGCACTGCCTTCTCATTTATTTTAACTTCTGATGTCTTCCAGCCGGACGCGTAGGCAGCGCTCATACACAATGTAATTGCATATGCATTGTGTCCGAACGCACCTGTAGAAAACAATAGGACTCTACATGCGCAACACATTCTCCATAAATTGGATGTTGGCCTAGCACTAAGTTGCACCTCTCTCTCACTTCCACAAGTCAGACTCCCTCTTCATTATTCTGGAGGATCCACAGAAGGACTTGCAGACCTCAAAAGACTCCATTGTTTTTTGGATTCGGTTGATGATTGAGGCATACCATGTCAAAGAAAAGGACCCCCTTTTCTATGTTACAGCACATTCTCCCGGGCCATGGAAGCCTCTTTGGCTGTGCGTCTTTGAGCCTTCGCTCCCCAGGTGTGCAAACTTGCCACCTGGTCTTCTCTACACATTCGCCAAATTCTACACACCTATTCCATCACAATTGAATCAAATTCTGGCCACAAGGTTCTGCTGGCCACATTGGTCTACGCTACTTTTTGTCATATTTTATGGGGAGTACTGAAAAAAAACAAAACAAAAAACCCGATGTTTGTTTAAATTTTTAAAAAAATGTGCATTTTTTTTTTATATGCTGGCACTTCCAGTGATCGGATGTTGAGGAAATTTGTGAAATGTTGCACTTAAAGGGGTTGTCTCGCGAAATCAAGTGGGGGTATACACTTCCGTATGGCCATATTAATGCACTTTGTAATGTACATTGTACATTAATATGAGCCATATAGAAGTTATTCACTTACCTGCTCCGTTGCTGGCGTCCTCATCTCCATGGTTCCGTCTAAATTTGCTGGTAGCTTGCTTTTTTAGACGCGCTTGCGCAGTCCGTTCTTCTCCTTTCAGCACGAGCCGCTTCAGTGTGCTCCCCGCTACAGCTCTTCTGCGCATGCGCAGACGAGCTGTCACTGCTCGGAGCGCGCTGGAGCGGCCATTTCTGTACCATCCTCTGTTAGAGGAAGGTGCCGAGCTGTCCGGAGAAGCTGTCCCGCCATCCAGGTAAGTGATGGGCCGGGGGGGGGGGGGGGGGGGGGGGGGCTGTTGATGGGCCGGGGGGGGGCGCTGTCGCTGGGCCGGGGGGGGGGGGGGGGGGCGCTGTCGCTGGGCCGGGGGGGGGGGGGGCGCTGTCGCTGGGCCGGGGGGGGGGGGGGCGCGGCGCTGTCGCTGGGCGGGGGGGGGGGGGGGGGGCGCTGTCGCCGGGCCGGGGGGGGGGGCGCTGTCGCCGGGCCGGGGGGGGGGGGCGCTGTCGCTGGGCGGGGGGGGGGGGGCGCTGTCGCGGGGGGGGGGGGGGGGCGCTGTCGCTGGGCCGGGGGGGGGGGGGGCGCTGTCGCTGGGCCGGGGGGGGGGGGGGGGGGGGGCGCTGTCGCTGGGCCGGGGGGGGGGGGGGGGCGCTGCCTGGCGGTGGGTGACTGGTCGGCCGTGTTCAATCCAGGGGTCCGGTCGGCGGCTGCGGGGCGTCTGGTTGTCAGGGAGACACAGCTGGTAGCGTCTCGGGACAGTGCGCACGTCGGGCTGCAGCAAGTGACGGGAAAAGAGCCGGCGGCCATCTTGGGAAATTTTTATAAGTTGCTGAAACGCTGGAACGGTAAGTACAAACCAGCTAGAAAAGTCATTTACAGGGGGGCTTAGTAATGTATGCTTAATTAGGGGGACTGGGCAATAAAAAAAAATCCACTCCTGCCTCGAGGACATCTCCTTTAAGCGAACGCCACTATATTTTGATTTTACATAATAGAAAATCCTCTTTCATTTTGTTTTCGTTCTGTAGAGGAGGATGATGTCCCCCTAGAGCCACCAAGTGCAACGACCATGACTACAATTGGCATCTCCGCAACGTCCACTACGTTTACAATGTGTTTGGCAAGAGGAGTAGTATAATCATCACCCCAAACACTAACCTGAAAAACAAAAAAAGCAAAACCAAAGATACCCCCTCAAACATGCAGCTCCTCGTGTCTGATCAGACCTTCGATAAAGATGAAATCGACGAACCGAGTGATGCTGCCGAAGCGTCATCGGGGATTTTGTCATCTTGGATCATGGGATTGCAGCAACGCCATCCGCGTTCACAACAGCAGCCAAGAACTCAACTGTGAAGATAACCCATCCGAAGGTAAAAGTGCGCATTACTTCTCAACGACTGGGAAGAAAAGTCGAAGACGGGAGCATCTAAGATTTCCTCAAGGTTGGTGTGTTTTTGTGTTTTTGTTTTTTTTTTTCTTATTTTTTTTATATTTTTGACTCTCTTGAAATGTGATTGGGAATTAGTGCTTTGCAAAGCATTCTGAACAGGGAATGAGGAGGCTTGACAGGATGTTAGGATTCTCTTTCAGGCGTTTGCACACGGCA